>NC_064633.1:494733513-495983513 GCF_023864275.1 Schistocerca cancellata
TATTCATCTCTTGGTCTCCCTCTATGATTTTTACCCTCCACGCTGCCTTCCAATACTAAATTGGTGATCCCTCGACGTCTCAGAACATGTCTTATCAACCGATCCCTTCTTCTAGTCAAGTTGTGCCACAAGCTCCTCTTCTCCCCAATTCTATTCAATACATTCTCATTAGTTATGTGATCTCCCCACCTAATCTTCAGCATTTTTCTGTAGCACCACATTTCGAAAGCTTCTATTCTCTTCCTGTCCAAACTATTTATCGTCCATGTTTCACTTCCATACATGGCTACACTCCATACAAATACTTTCAGAAATGACTTCCTGACACTTAAATCTATACTCGCTGTTAACAAATTTCTCTTCTTCATAAACGCTTTCCTTGCCATTCCCAGTCTACATTTTATATCCTCTCTACTTCGACCATCATCAGTTATTTTGCTTCCCAAATAGCAAAACTCCTTTACTACTTTAAGTGTCTCATTTCCTAATCTAATACCCTCAACATCACCCGACTTAATTCGACTACATTCCATTATTCTCGTTTTGTTTTTGTTGATGTTCATCTTATATCCTCCCTTCAAGACACCATCCATTCCGTCCAACTGCTCTTCCAAGTCCTTTGCTGTCTCTGACAGAATTACAATGTCATCAGTGAACCTAAAAGTTTTTATTTCTTCTCCATGGATTTTAATACCTACTCCGAACTTTTCTTTTGTTTCCTTCACTGCTTGCTCAATATACAAATTGAATAACATCGGGGATAGGCTACAACCCTGTCTCACTCCCTTCCCAACCACTGCTTCCCTTTCGTGCCCCTCGACTCTTATAACTGCCATCTGGTTTCTGTACAAATTGTAAATAGCCTTTCGCTCCCTGTATTTATCCTTGCCACCTTTAGAATTTGAAAGAGAGTATTACAGTCAACATTGTCAAAACATTTCTCTAAGTCTACCAATGCTAGAAACGTAGGTTTGCCTTTCCTTAACCTATCTTCTAAGATAAGTCATAGGGTCAGTATTGCCTCACATGTTCCAACATTTCTACAGAATCCAAACTGATCTTCCCCAAGGTCGGCTTCTACCAGTTTTTCCATTCATCTGTAAAGAATTCGTGTTAGTATTTGGCAGCCATGACTTATTAAACTGATAGGTCAGCAATTTTCACATCTGTCAACACCTGCTTTCTTTGGGATTGTAATTATTATATTATTCTTGAAGTCTGAGGGTGTTTAGCCTGTCTCAATACATCTTGCTCACCAGATGATAGAGTTTTGTCAGGGCTATCAGTAGTTCTAATGGAATGTCCTCCACCCTCAGGGCCTTGTTTTGACTTAGGGCTTTCAGTGCTTTGTCAAACTCTTCACGCAGCATCGTATCTCCCATTTCTTTTATCTCCATAATATTTCCCCGAAGTACATCGCCCTTGTATAGACCTTCTATATACTCCTTACACCTTTCTGCTTTCCCTACTTTGCTTGGTACTGGTTTTCATCTGAGCTCTTGATATTCATGAGTTTTTCTCTTTAATTTTCCTGTAGGCAGTATTTATCTTATCCCTAGTGAGATATGCCTCTACATCCTTACATTTGTCCTCTAGCCATCCCTGCTTAGCCATTTTGCACTTCCTGTCGATCTCATTTTTGATATGTTTGTATTCCTTTATGCCTGCTTCATTTACTACATTTTTATATTTTTCCTTTCATCAATTAAATTCAATATATATTCTGTTATCCAAGGATTTCTAGCAGCCCTTTGTGTTTTTACCTACTTGATCCTCTGCTGCCTTCACTACTTCATCTCTCAAACCTACCCATCCTTCTTCTACTGTATTTATTTCCCCCATTTCTGTCAATTGTTCCCTTATGCTCTCCCTGAAACTCTGTACAACCTCTGGTTCTGTCAGTTTATCCAGGTCCTATCTCCTTAAATTCCCACCTTTTTGCAGTTTCTTCAGTTTTAATCTACAGTTCATAACCGATAGATTGTTGTCAAGAGTCCACATCTGCCCCTGGAAATGTCTTACAATTTAAAATCTGGTTGCTAAATCTGTGTCTTACCGTTATATAATCTACCTGAAATGTAATCTATCTGAAACTTTCCAGTAGCTCCAGGCCTCTTCCACGTATACAACCTTCTTTCATGATTCTTGAACCAAGTGTTAGCTACGATTAAGTTAGGCTCTGTGCAAAATTCTACAAGGCGGCTTCCTCTTTCATTTCTTACCCCCATTCCATATTAACCTACTACGTTTACTTCTCTTCCTTTTCCTACTATCGAATTCCAGTCACCCACGACTATTAAATTTTCGTCTCCCTTCACTATCTGAATAATTTATTTTATCTCGTCACATTTCATCAATCTCTTAATCATCTGTGGAGCTAGTTGGCATATAAACTTGTACTAATGTGGTAGATGTGGGCTTTGTGTCTATCTTGGCCACAAGACTGAGACTTACGGATTATTAAAAACAGCTTTTGGAGATAATTGAATGAGCCAGTCAAATGTTTTTGTTTGTTTCAACAGATTTAAAAATGGCCGCGAATCATTAGAAGATGAACCACGGTCCGGCCATTGTTCTACCTCAAAAACAAAAGAAAATGTTGTGAAAGTTCATGACTTAGTGCGCTCTCATTGTAGACTTACAATTAGGGAGATGGCTGATGAACTTAATTTAAGTTTCTATGCAGTTCAGTCAATTTTAACTGAAGATCTGAACATGGGTTGAGTGTCCGCAAAATTCATTCCAAAAATGTTGTCAAGTGACCGGAGACAATACTGACTTGAAGTGTGCCAAGAACTGATTAACTGGACTAAAAATGACCCAGATTTGTCAAATAGGGTAATTACAGGTGATGAATCATGGGTATATGGATGTGATCCTGAAACCAAAGTGCAGTCTTCGCAGTGGAAGACGCCAGGTTCACCACGGCCGAAAAAAGCATGGCAAAGTTGGTCGAAGGTGAATATAATGTTGGTGATTTTTTTTCAATTCTACTGGTATTGTGCATCATGAATTTATCCCTGGAGGACAGGCAATTAACCAGGAATACTACAAATGTGTCCTCGAGCATTTGCACAAAAAGGTGCGGAAGAAAAGGCCTGCATTGTGGAAAGACAGGAGTTGGGTGCTACACCATGACAATGCTTCGGCTCATCGTGCCTTCTCCATCGTTGAATTTTTGACCAAATTCAAAATTCCTGTGCTTCCACAAGTGGCATATTCCCCTGATTTGGCCCCTGTGGACTTCTGCCTGTTTCCTAAACTGAAATTTTCATTGAAAGGGAAGCGATTTGAGTCAATTGACGACATCCAGGCAAATACAGAGAATTTCCTTAACACACTTCAGGAAAAAACTTTCCAAGAATGTTTCCAAAAGTGGAAACACCATTGGAGTCAGCGTGTTCAGTCAGAACAGGACTATTTCAAAGGAGATGCACCACAGTAGCATGTAAGTACCACCATTGTACAATTACAAGCCCATTCTTAAAACTTTCCAATCACACCCTGTATTCAGAATGCTAGAGGGGATTTATTATAGGCATTAGTATTGCATCAGTAAATGCTACCACTTTCTTTTTCATCTTCTTGAGAAGAGAGAGTCTGATGAGTAGCATTGCTAGAGAAAAGTGGCTATATCTTTATTTAATGCATTATCCAAGGTTAAGAGACTTTTTTTTTTACATGATACTAAATCTTTTTTATAAATATTGCAAACCATGTGACCACAGTCCTCCATGAAATATTGCCAAATTCACAACTGTACTTGCATTTTCATATGCCCATAGTGTGATTAGAACAACTGAATTTAAGTAGCACCAAAATGCTCAGTAACAGATGCAGAATATGGGATGGAGGTATACACAGTCAGGTTTGAATAAACTAAAAGAGATGGAAACGAACAAATTCAGTGTTCAAGATTGATAAAGTTTTGTAGCAAAAGCTATCCATTTCCCAAAAGCCAACTGTGAAGCCCCTCCATCCCAGACAGCAAACTGGTGTGTTCCAGTCTTAAAAGAGTGGCACACAGTGTATGTGCTACTTCACTGCTGCTAATGAGATGTGCAGAGAACTTTTTGGTTTTCAGATTCATGGTACAGCCCATAAGAAACAGTGGATTTGATGCTCAAGAATGGTGTACTTGAGACAGTTCCCCTTGCCTCCACACCCCCGGGTACAGCTAGTTTGCTTTTGCAAAATACATGTATACTCAGTATCCAATTCCTTTGTATGGTTCACGTGCATTGATGTTTGTTGCACTCTCTTATTACAAAGAAGTTGTTCCGTTTATGGCTTCAGATATAGGAACTCATCCTCCAGTACATATTTGCTGTTGCCATATGCCAGTAGTATCTTTCCTTTTCCTTCCTATCTGTCATAATGCAGCACTTTTTTTTTTTTTTAAATCCCATCAGCAATTACTACCTGTTCTAGAAGTTTCCCCCATTTTATTATTAGCCAGTCTCCAGTTGTTCCTCTTTTGGCAGCCAGTCATTAGTGCTGTTCTTCTACAAAAGTGGCACATTTTCTCTGAATCTGGTCCCACTCTTGTTTAAGGCCATGTTAATGTGGATGAAAGAAGTACAGTTCAGTGTCGTCACTGAGAAATCAGCACATATGACTGCCACATGGAAGATCCTGGTTTGATTCTGACTAACATTACGGACTTTTTCTTCATGGGTGGCCTTGAATAGTGTGCAATTATATTGGGAAGAACAACTGAGGAGTTGTTAGAATGAAAAGTAATGGTTCCAATTTAAAAGACGACATGAATGATTAGAAGAAGGGTGTGCTAACCTCATGTTTTTCTAACACACAAGACCATATGTAGAGGAAGACACAGTGGTTGGATTTCTGTGCCTGATCACAGGTTAATAACATGTATTGTGATTCAAAAGGAGACAGCTAGTGTTGCAACTTAAGTGGATGTTTATTTTGTTGGTGACCGGTTTTGGTATACACCCTTTCTCAAACCAACCAATGTGTGACAAGTAAAATGTCCATCCAAAATAGCAGTAAATAAAGTGGGTACACATATGTATGATCCCAACTAATGCTCATTAATGCTGGAGTTAAAGAAGCATTGTGTTCCACTCTAATATGAACAAGGATTTATGTACCTACAAAAGCATACAAAAAGCTATTTAACAAAACCAGTTGCAACCACCTCAGTCACCATTTTATTTATTAGCCCTCAATCATGCACCCCTATGTATAAAGTGCATCACTTAGAAATAAAATTGTCTTGTATTGTTCCATTGTTATTTTACAATTGCGAGTCCATACCTATTCCTTCATTGTTGTTTCAGCTTAACACTGTAAGACGTTGTGTTTTCATACATCCAACTGAGCACTAGTTAGTGAACAGCAAGCTAGGTAAGAAAAAACCTACAATTCATGCAGAAAATGAGCCAGATTCTGAGCTAGCAGCACAGTCTCACAATGAGGCATTTATCTACAAGATAATTAGTAATCAAATAAGCAATTATAGTGATCTAATGCAAATATACTGCACTTCAAGTTGGTTTTTACCGTAGGGTAACAACAGAGTGAGATAATGAAATGTGATTTAGCTCATATAATCTAAGTTTATTTTATTGTTGTTTAATTATACTGAGATTAAACTTTGATTTTGCTCATATACACTGGTGTCCAAAATTAAGGTAACAAACTGCTATTTCCTCATCCTGTGTCTGATTCACGACGTAATCATACAAACTGTCAACCAGATGTCCATACAATTATGTTCTGCACGGAAGATGCCATTCAGGTCAATGGACAACCACGCCAACGGTGACGTCAGTGCACCTATGAAACGAGATAGTGTTTACTGGGTAGCCCAACAACCACAATTGCTGTCTACACAGTCACAGACAGTGCTGTATGACACTGAGAACATGCCAACCAGACTCTCTGCAGGGGAGTGCCATAGAAAGAAACAAAGCAGACAGTCACAAACTGATTTGGCCCGATGGCTTAGTGTGAAACATTCTCTTGTTTCTCAGATGTGGCAACAGTTTATAGAGACCGAAACTGTATCCTGAAGACCAGGGCAGGGCTGACCATGTGTGACTTCAGAAGAGAGGACTATTATTTGGCTCTAAAAGCATGATGGTACTGCCTTAGCACTGCATGGCAACTGCCATGTGACCTTGCATCCACTGGACATGTTGTATTGAGGCAGACAGAAGCAGAAGGCTTTGGTAGAGTGGCTTTTATTGTCAAGAGACCTGCTGTATATCTACCTCTGACACATCTCCAAAGAAGGGAATGTCTAGAGTGGAGACATCAATATGCCACCTGAACGGTTGAAGAGTAGGCCAATGTTAATTTCACAGATGAGCCCTGATTTAGTCTGGAGAGATTCTCGGTGGATTCGCATCTAGAGGGAACTTGGAACACAATTTCAGGATTCAAACATCGTGGAAAGAGGCTGATTATTGAGGAGAATCCGTAGTAGTGTGGGCAGCGCTTATGTTTACCACTTGAACCCCTCTTCATGAAATTGTAAGCATGAATCGGCAAGATTTAACTGCTGTCAGGTATCGTGATGAGATCTTGGGACCTCATTTGCTGTTGTTACGAGGTGCTGTGGGCCCAGACTTTGTACTAATGGATGATAATACTTGACCTTGTAGAGCATGGGTGGTTGAATTTTTCTTGGAAACGGAAGATATTGCACACATGGCATGTCCTGCTCACTCTCCCATTTTGAATTCCGTAGAGAATGTCTGGGATGCACTAGAGAGATGGCTTGCATCAAGTCAGCATCCAACATCCACTCTCCAAGATTGTGAATGGCTCTGCAGGAAGAATGGGCATTACTGCCTCAACATGAGATTGATGACATTTAAATTTTTGTCATAGCTTGTTGGGGCTTTTTCATCTGTTCCTATACACTGTTTTTATTCCTTTCTTGAACAGAGGTTTAACTTTTGCTGTCTTTAGTTATTCTGGGAGCACTCCTTCTGGTAGAGAACAGATACAGATGTCAACAAGTGGCCTGGCTATGAAAGAACCCATTTCTTCAAGTTGTAATCAGGGATATTGTCAGTACCAACAGATAATTTGGGCTTTAGTTCTTTGATTATAACAAGTATTTCCTTTTCATTGCTGGGGTACAGAAAAATAGTTTTATTATTTATACAACATCTGGATAGATTTCTGGGAGCACACTGTAAATTGTGATTTTTAAAGTGTTCAGCTATCTGTGTAAAGTAGGAATTAACTTTATTTGCAATTTTTGTAGGTTCAGTTATCACAGCTGACTTCTCCATTAGGCAGTTAATATTACAGATATCTGCCTGTTCTCCTGCAGTTTTCTTCCTTACAATATTCCATATGGCTTTCATCATACTGGTGGATTTTTTGTGTGTATGTCTTTTACCATTAGTTTTGTGTGTTTTGTTTTTTATAGGTTTTGTAATAAGTATCAAATTCTGGTGATGTGAGCTGTTTGGACAATCTTTTTTTGTTTGAGGATAGTAGAAACCCAGAAGTGATCCATTTATTTTCTGTTTTCCTCATTAATATTTTCCTCTGTGTTGGAGGGAAGCACCATTCAAAATAGTAGGAAAAATTACCGAAAAAGTTATTATATTTTACATCCGTGTGTTTGCAGCTATAAATCTCTTTCCAGTTTTCTTTGCTTAAGTAGTGGAGAAAGTGATTTATATTTTCATTACTGAATTTTCCACTGGTGGTAGTTAGGCAGTGTTTAAATTGCAGTTCAGTTTTTATACTCAGAGAGAGTTTTTGAGCTGTGCGATCCTCAAAGCCTGTGTTTAGTGTTTCTATTTTACATTTCATTTCTACATTTACAAATATCGGATCAATGGTGGTGGATGAAGTCTTTGTAATATGAGTTGCTGTTTCTACAGTGGATTTCATGTTAAATGTCTGTAAGAGATTCAGTAATTCATTTTTTTTTCTTTGGTGTCCTTTGCAAAGACAATATTAAAATCACCACACAGAATAACTTAAGTGTTTCTTGTGTTAGCCTGTTAATTGAATATTCTATACTTTTTAGGAAAGTATTTATGTCACCAGTTGTAGCTCTGTGTAAACAAATAACGGCTTGTTTAGTGTCCACAACCTCAACTCCCGATAGCTCTATATCTTTTTCCTTCATTATTTCAACAGGAAATTTTATATTTACAAGGTTTATATTATTCCTGACAAATACACAACTGGCACCATGTTTAAGAATTTTTCCACAGAAATAACCACCTAGCACAAAGTTAGGCAGGGACACAATATGTAACTTGTCCTCATCAAGCCAATGTTCTGTGAGACACAATAATGAGGCAGTTTTTAATTTGTTTTCTAAGAGGACTTGGATTTCTCTTATTTTACTAGTTAGTGACTGCACATTTTGATGAAAAGAACGAAGTTCATATTTTTCTGTTTTACTGGCGAGTTTAGAAATAAGATGTTACTGTGCCTTTCTGTGAGCTGGCTGGCTGATTTTCACATTTGAGGACACATGCCTCCGTGTTTATGTGCACTTTGTAGTCAGTAGGTATGGGTAAATGTTTTGTAGTTGCAGTGCGATGATGTATATTCTTATTCTTCATTTGCTTGATGACCAAAATATACACGTAGACATACTAATAACTAGATCATTTCTTTGAGGTGCGGCCCGTTTTTTCATTTGGTACCTATAACACCTGTCGTAAATCTCTTCTTCCACGCAGTGTCGATGCACTGGTCGCTGCAATATAAAAAAATTTATAACTAACTTAAAAACTAATAGTGTTTAGTAGCTCATAGGCCACGCATATACTTGGTCATCATATTCGTTTGCAGACGTTTTTCATATTTCATTCTTATTTGTTTATATATTTATCTACATGCATTTGTATTCATTGTATTCATTTCCCCAGCAAAGAAAGTTACTTTGACATCTCCTATGGTATCTTATCCTTTCGTTAGCTAACACATCCTGTATGTTTTGCTGGAATGATTTCTTTTAATCCTAGATACAATGTAAATATTTTAGTATTGAGGCAACTTCGCATGTTGATATAAATGTATTATTATATTCCTTCATTCCCTGATAGTAAATATAGTTGTCACGCGTTATTACTTATTTTGAAATTGGCCTTAATACTTGTGCAGCTTTGCGTTTCTATTTGGTTGTGCCGCGAGTTAGCCTGTTGCACTTACGCAAGGTCAATGTCTCTTCCCTGTTGTTGTTTTAGTCTTCAGTCTTGAGACTGGTTTGATGTAGCTCTCCATGCTACTCTATTCTGTGCAAGCTTCTTCATCTCCCAGTACTTACTGCAATCTACATCCTTCTGAATATGCTTAGTGTGTGCATCTCTTGGTCTCCCTCTATGATGTTTACCTTCCACACTGCCCTCCAATGCTAAATTTGTGATCCCTTGATGCCTCAGAACATGTCCTACCAACCGATCCCTTCTTCTTATCAAGTTGTGCCACAAACTTCTCTTCTCCCCAATTCTATTCAATACCTCCTCATTAGTTATGAGATCTACCCATCTTATCTTCAGCATTCTTCTGTAGCACCACATTTCGAAAGCTTCTATTCTCCTCTTGTCCAAACTATTTATTGTCCATGTTTCACTTCCATACATGGCTACACTCCATACAAATACTTTCAGAAACAACTTCCTGACACTTAAATCTATACTCGATGTTGACAAATTTCTCTTCTTCAGAAACGCTTTCCTTGCCATTGCCAGTTCACATTTTATATCCGCTCCATTTCGACCATCATCAGTTATTTTGCTCCCCAAATGGCAAAACTCCTTTACTACTTTAAGTGTCTCATTTCCTAATCTAATTCACTTAGCAACACCCGACTTAATTTGACTAGATTCCATTATCCTCGTTTTGCTTTTGTTGATGTTCATCTTATATCCTCCTTTCAAAACACTGTCCATTCCATTCAACTACTCTTCCTAGTCCTTTGCTGTCTCTGACAGAATTACAATGTCATTGGCGAACCTCAAAGTTTTTATTTCTTCTCCATGGATTTTAATACCTACTCTGAATTTTTCTTTTGTTTCCTTTACTGCTTGCTCAATATACAAATTGAATACCATCAGGGAGAGACTAGAACCCTGTCTCACTCCCTTCCCAACCACTGCTTCCCTTTCGTGCCCCTCTACTCTTATAACTGCCATCTGGTTTCTGTACAAATTGTAAATAGCCTTTCGCTCCCTGTATTTATCCTTGCCACCTTTAGAATTTGAAAGAGAGTATTACAGTCAACATTGTCAAATCATTTCTCTAAGTCTACAAATGCTAGAAACATAGATTTGCCTTTCCTTAATCTTCCTTCTAAGATAAGTCATAAGGTCAGTATTGCCTCACGTGTTCCAATATTTTTATGGAATCCAAACTGATCTTCCCCAAGGTCAGCTTCTACCAGTTTTTCCATTCGTCTGTAAAGAAGTCGCGTTAGTATTTTGCAGCTGTGACTTATTAAACTGATAGTTCTGTAATTTTCACATCTGTCAACACCTGATTTCCTCTTCCCTAGTACAGACGTAAACAGCTGAGTCGTACGCTGCTCCAGTTTGTATTTCGCTTCACGTGAAGCTGTGTTTTTTCACTTCCTCCCAAACAAATGTTTGTCCTTGCTTACAAAACAAGAAAATTACTTGAGTTTATACACATTTCATTTAAAAATAGGCCTACACATAATAAAATTTCTTACTTATAAAACTATGACATTACTTATAAATATATTTTATGACAAGAAAACTGCCGTGACATTGTGTCACTACTCGTGGAAAGCTTTTAAGTCTTTGTGAGGGTGGAGACCTTTGTCTCTCCCTGTTCTTTCATATACCAACCTATAAGCTCCAGGATAAGGTATTTTTTGCAATATTATAGGGCCCTGAGTGTAGTAATTGTCATTTTTTGTTCAACTTACCTATCTTTGTCGATTTGGGATGTGTTCTCAAGAGGACTCATTGCCCTTCGAAAAAATGTGTAACTCATTTTAACTTTTTGTTGTATATTGTCTTTCTGTATTCTGTTCTACACTCTAGTGTAATTATTGGTTGTTTGATTTTATCCTTATACCAATGCAGGCTGCTGACATCGAGATGATGCATGGAAGAAAGGAAACTTTTGTGGTTTTGCACAAATAATAATTATTATTCAGACAACACAAATGGCTACCACACACATCTTACAAAAATACATCTTCTCCACTCGAAAACTAAAGACAGAGTCTCTCTATTAACAAAAAAAATTGAATGAATTTTTTATCATATGTTATCCACCTTCCGGCGCAGCAAAATATATCTTTATCAGCGCTTACAGCGGCCACGCTAATAATTATTATCATTGGTTTTAAATTTTTGTCATAGCTTGTTGGGGCTTTTCCTTATGTACCTATACATTTCCTATCATCATAAACTTTAGTAAGCTCATTCAGACACCTAAATTCTTTTTAATAGGCTCCATTGAACTGACACAATGTCTTAAGATTGCTCTATATTTGTAATCCCAATTTCATTTTTCCCACAAACCTTTGAAATTCTTTCTGGTGTTCTACAGTCTCACCCAAAGAATTTGGTCATTCCTCTCATAATTTTTATTCAGCTAACTCTTGAAAAGGCTCATCAACATTTTTGAGGCACAAATTACTTCATCATGTTCTCTACTTTGTTTCTTATGCCCCTACTTGGGCTCACATATCTGATATTTGATTTTGTATAATTTCAAAATTCCTCTGTTTGTTGTATTTTATCGTTACCTCTGTAAACTATTCTTGAACTTCCTTTCTGACTAAGTCATACTTTTTTATCTTAAGCTGCCACTCCTAAGGTAACTTTAATAAGGGATCTTCTATTTATGAGAGATTTTATAAACTTTTATAGCTACCTCCTTCCCTCGTCTTTTTAAATCTAACAATGCTTATCCTTGAATTTCACTACTACTTAATAATGATTGCCTTGGCATACAACTTTAATGACAATAAGTGTATCCTCTTTCATATTTGAACAATGTTGCTAGACTTTTGTTCAACTACTCAAAGCCAGCAAACTGTGTCTTTACAACTCTTAACAGAATAAATTACTAAAATAAAATTCAGATTGTTGTTTAACCTAAACAAGTGTAGTGCTAGCTGCACAGTTCTACCTATGCACCAAGCCTGGACAAAGTGACGTTGTGATGGGCCACTTTGTAGCTCATTGCATTGTTGGCTGCACTGCAAATCGATGCTGCGTTGCTGTCATGCTGGCCAGCTGTTACAGGGATGGCTTTGGAGATCACTAGTCACTTGTAGTCTTGGAATAATTGTGCAGAACTCTTTCATGACAATGAAAAAATTCTTCTCTACTCACATACCAAAGGTTACTTAAGCAAGCAAATATCCTTCACTGTTGACCCCACTGCAGTGATCTACCAACATCTTTTGTTCAGCTTTTTGTAATAATTAATACTTCCCCAGCCTCAGTTAAATTAAACTTATTTCTTCTTGAATATTCAGATCAATTCAGAAACACTACTGAATGTGTCTGCTTATACACACTCACTTAAAATCTTGGGTTGTCTGGGCAACGTCATGTCTTCTTCCAATAGTTTCCTCAAAATTCTTCTCATTATTATTATTAAAGCTCTCTTGTTTTAGCATCTCTAATATGCATCCTGCACTACGATGGGTAGTGTGTCTTTAGGTTACGCTGTACTCTATTCTGTGCATGATCTGTTGATGTATGAAACAACTGTTAAATTACATTATCTTGTGGTCACTGCTCTTGTAGTTACTTTCTGTAGTGGACCTGCTATGCAGTGCCACTGGACCACAATGTGCTACTTCTTCACATTTTGCAGTTGGACAGGTGCTGTAAGGATGTTCCAATTTATTCAGCTACTAAATCACGTAAACCTTTTTGTGGTAACTTCTCTATATTTTACACACAATGTTTCTGTGTACAACTTCTATTACAATTGTGGGTGAACAGATCTGGTTTAACTACTAGCTCCAAACAAATCACACCATGTGTTGATGTACTGATTTGACCTTTCAGAACAGAATGCAATTTCTCATTTTTTATCTCCAGTTGTTCGGACATTGATATCTTCACCCACACCCTTTGTTCCATGGCTTCCAAGGAACTGCCAGGCTGTGATGCCAATGCATAAGTGGATTCCACAGCAGGGAGAGACAATTACTTCTCATGCCTTGTCAATGTTTTGAGCTGCCATCTTTTATATCCATCTGCACATATGGCAAACCAGAGCATGTACAGTGGGATGTTAACAACTACCTGAACAACATTCCAAGTTTCCATCAACATTTTTCATCAGCCTAAGTGTTCTTCCACAGAATTGCCATGTTACACCACAGATGCCAATACTGTCGCAAGAAATGTAGTGTAAGCTCAACTTACTTGACTAAATGCAAACATCTCATAACATTTAAAATTGTTCATCAAATAACAACATTTTTAACTTTCATTCAATTCTTATTATCATCTGCATTTTAAGTTACTTAGGACCGACCTGCTTTTATTTCTTTAAGCAATAAAACATATATAAACATATTTCTTTTCTTTCAGTCCCTTTTTCTTAATTAACGGATACCTGGTTTCCCAAGACAACTTTACACATATCACCTACCTTGTCTTTAATTACACATCTGTAAATATTAAAGAAAATCACAATCACATTTATGAGAGATCAGCTCTCACTTTTGCATTTTCATTTTAGAAAATATCTAGCTTGTAATTCAGCTCGCATAAATAAAAGACGGAGTGTCTCTTTAATAGCCTGCTTTTACACTTAACTCACTCACTCCAAATACTGGTGTATGTATGCATACTATAATCTAGTAAATTATTTCCACATTTCACATTTTATTACTCTGTTTTTATGGGATTTCCCTCTATGTTATAATCCCTCTGTTTTATATGTATATCATTTCCTTTTTTGTTGCTAAGAAAATGACAGATATTTTCACTGTTTGATCCAGCAATATCATTATTATCTTACTTTTAACTCATAAGTAAAGGCATTTACTTTGCATTCAAGTCACTAATCACATCAGCATAAGTTTCTCTTTACTGAGAAAGAAAATCATTAGGTTCATCTTTATCATAAGGAGTTACATGTTGACAGTTTAATCAACAACTCTCTCCACAATTTCAAACCTAAGATCTGTGGTAAGTTAAACATGTGCAGAAATGTAAATCCAAAGAATCAACAGTGGCCATGTAAATCTATTATCCTTTGACTATTTTGTAGAACACTGCAACAGTGTGACTAACCCTCAGTACAGAGCTTCCTACCTCTGTAAGAGCTACACTCTCACCTTCTCCTATGGGCAGATACTATGTAATACCTTTTTATGTTTTCAACGCAAGTGTCCCTTTTTTAATCCCCCTTTACAAAACGGTTCAGATCTTTCCATCTATGGTTTCACCTGACCAAGGATTAGACCATCCATTCCCTGCTTTGCCTATCCTTCTCCTCTCCAGTACTTACCTAAAATTGAATGCACCCCATCTTAAATCTTCACCAATGTGCGCAGCCTTTGACACCTATCTTTATACATCCTAATGGCAAATTTTCCCTGTAAGATACTGAGTTTACTTAGTTATCCCAAACTTATTTTTCCTGACTCCTTCTTTTACACCTTTTTACCTATGTTTCTTGCAGTAGCAAAGCTTGGATATATTACATAATCTAATAATCGTCTTATGTTATTTCTCCTATATTCAACCACATGTTATTAATAACATTTCTACACACTTCTCCAAGTAATCTTCACCTTCCCAGACACACTTGTTGTTAATGACTGTCCATCAGGGATCTATTAACTGCTATGAGACTATAGAGTTTATCTTTATTCTTTATTATCATAGTGGTCACATTCTGCTCATATAAAAAATCATGGAAAAATGCAGTACTAAGTGTTTATTGAAGAGAATTCTACTTTTTTTCCATTTCTGTAGACAAATACTTGCTTCAAATGTAGCTTCCCAAGTTCTATTGAGAATAATTCTATATCTACTCTTAATCTCTGTTTACTCTTTCCTATATTCATAAGATACGACAAAGCTACTTAGTAGACTGATTAGCTATTTCATGATTTATACATTAGTGCTTTCTCATCAGAGGTAACAATAGTTTCAGCTACAGTGGCTAAACAATTGAATCTCCAAACTACTGCTTTTTTTTGCAAATATTTTATCATATCATACTTAACTTCACTAAGGTAATAGTTTTCCTTCCTGTCTGCTTCCCCCTGTTCACGTAACATACCTAATGTGCCCTTCCACACCAAGTACATATCTGAAATTTGTGTTTCATGTCCAATTCTTGTAACTACAAGAGAACTACAGCGTGTGCAGCAACCCACATAGACCCTGCACCTGAAATTCAGTTGCGCAGTTGCACAGCGCAACACAGAAGAAAGCAGATACTAGAACCGTCAGAGGCTGCCACTCACTGGTGCGTCCACATTCTCTCTGCAGTGCGCTCTATCAGCCAGACCCAACTCTATAAGCTGTCAGCTGCCCAGTAGACTGCACTGTGGAGAGGATGCGTGGCAGCCTTTGACTATTCTAGCATCTGCCAATTTCTGCGGCATGCCATACAGTTGTGTGCCCGGATCTCAGGTATAGAGCCTATGTGGGTCATTACACACTTCCCCCCTTGGGGACAGAGCATCGCTGATTCCGTGGACAATGTGTAGGTGGTTGCAATGCAGAGACAGCTTCTGTGTAAACCTAAACAACTAGCTCCCAGTATCATACCTTTTTATTTTTCTCATTATTTATTTGTATGATGTTTTCTTTTCCTCATTAGTAACAAGAAATTTGCACATTGCTGCAGAAGACAGCAAAGATAGGCTTTTAAAATTATCTTTGTAACAGAAGAGCAATGTCTGGAGAATATTCAATTTTTTTAACAACTTTTGTTTTAGCCTCACTTGAGAGTACTTATGTTTAAGATCTCACATAAAAAGGATGCGTAATTTTTACTTGTGCATCAACAATGTGTGTAGTAAGGGGTGATGTATGTATAAAAATGCAAGAAAATACATATATTTAAACTCCTCATACTCACAAGAATATTTTTATTTATTATGCAAAAATATTCCAAGATTAGTTCATAAGTATGACTTTTGCCAGCAATTATAAGAAGAGGCAATAATTTCTTCCATACTGGAAGACATCTTAAAATACACACACACATCAAAAAACGTTTTGCATCACCCTGGTTCCCAGAACTCCTGAAGATAGACATTGACTGTGGATATTATATCCCAGACACAGTCCCTTTGACAGTTCAGAAATGTCACTAAACCTGCCCAAAGATGTAAACAACCATGCACGAGCAATGCCTATTAGACGGAGGTGGTCCGACAGAAGATCAATTCCAGCCATTCCACCAGGAAGGAGGTACATACCTCGTGTTGGCTGTAGTTCAACCATGCCTAGATGGTCAATACTGTAGTTCGATCATGTCCGAATTGTTACTTTGTGCTGGGAAGGGCTCTCAGCAAGGGAAGTGTCCAGGCATCTTGGAGTGAACCAAGGCAATGTTGTTCGGACATAGAGGAGATACAGAGAGACAGGAACTGTCAATCACATGCCTCACTCAGGCTGTCCAAGGGCTACTACTGGAATGGATGACTGATACCTACAGATTATAACTCTGAGGATCCCTGACAGTATAACAACCATGTTCAATGATGCTTTTCGTGCAACCACACGACATTGTGTTATGACTCAAACCACACGACATTGTGTTATGACTCAAACCACACGACATTGTGTTATGACTCAAGCTGTGCATAATAGGTTGCATGATGTGCAACTCACTCCCGTCTATGGTGAGGTCCATCTTTGCTACCATGACACCATGCAGCACAGTACAGATGGGCCCAACAACATGCCGAATGGACTGCTCAGCATTGGCATCACGTTCTCTTCTCTGATGAGTGTCACATATGCCTTCAATCAGACAATCATCGGAGTTGTGTTTGGAGGCAATGTGGTCAGGCTTAATGCCTTAGACACACTGTCCAGCAAGTGCAGCAAGGTGGAGGTTCCCTGCTGTTTTGGGGTGGCATTATGTGGGGCCAATGTATGCTGCTGATGGTCACGGAAGGCACCATATTGGCTGTGCAATACGTGAATGCCATCCTCTGACCAGCAGTGCAACCATATCGGCAGCATATTGGCGAGGCATTCATCTTCATGGATGACAGTTTGTGCCCCCATCATGCACATCTTGCGAATGACTTCCTTCAGGATAATGACATTGCTCAACTAGAGTGGCCAGCATGTTCTCCAGACATGAACGCTACTGAACATGCCAGGGATAGATTGAAAAGGGCTGTTTATGGATGATGTGACTCACCAACCACTCTGAGGGGATTACGCTGAATTGAAGTTGAGGATTGGGACAATCTGGACCAACAGCACCTTGATAAACTTGTGGATAGTACACCACGATGAATACAGGCATGCATCAATGCAAGAGGATGTGCTACTGAGTATTAGACGTACTGGTGTGTACAGCAATCTAGACCACCACCTCTGAAGGTCAGTGGTACAACATTCAGTGTATGGTTTTCACGAGCAATAAAAAGGGTGGAAATGATGTTTATGTTGATCTCTATTCCAATTTTCTGTACAGGTTCCGGAACTCTCAGAACCGAGGTGATGAAAACTTTTTTTGCTGTGTGTATATGTGCTAATCATCAAGATTTAGTGGATGGACTATGTGACTGGCAACCACAGAAAATCAGAGGTAAATTATTGATGTCAGTGCAACCTAATAGTGACTTCTATTAAATAAATATGTGTAATTGAACAACTGACTTTTTGTTAAGCACCAAATTTGGTGCAAAATCAGACATTCTAAAAATATCCATGGACAGAGTAAGAAAAATTATTTTATATGCATTATTCATTTTTGTGACTTCAGTATTTGTACATTCTATTGTATTTTTCTTATGCTATGAGGAAGACTATTCATGGCACCAATTTAGTTTAAACAAGAATCCATGCTTTAATTCCAGTGCTGCAAGTAGTAATGATCTCTCATTACGCAAATTTCACACCAGTTCATACGCTTTGTATTAGCTGTTGGGCTGCCTCTCAGCATGGTTATCCCAAAACTGACCAACAGACTAACACAATTGGTGACCAATTTTCCAGGACAAAGTCATAGTTAAAGCTGAACAGGCTTTTTCTAGTGAATGTTAAAAGAACATATGCAAAAATTTTGTCATTATTGTGTAAAAGAAAATCTAATATTTGTCTATTTTCTTGCTGCATGAATATGAGTGCAACAAAAGCCATATTATATTAAAACAAAGAGCATAATATAAAAAACAAGGAGCAGAGAATTAAAACGACCAATTTATCCACCATCGGGAGATGTAGGTGAGCTGCTTGACTACACAGAGAAGGTATTAAATTTGCGCATACCTTGCATGTTATGCTTAGTAGTGCCTCTCGTGTCATAGTTAGCTTTCTTTCCTTTCTCCTTACCATTTCCGTAGTAGAAAATTTGCTAACTGAAAGGAGTCAAAAATAATACCAAACTTTGACTCATCAGTATAGTATAAATTATTTCAAAAAGTTCAATCATTTGTGTTGTAATACTTTTTGACAAATTGACAGGAATTTATTGAAATGCAATTTCACAGGAAATTGCAGGTTTCAGGTGCAACATTTATTTACATAAATTTTTTTTACTAATTTTTTGGTAACTGATTGCATGATCAAAATGGATGACCAAAAATTACCCATTGTTGATCATAATAGAGAAGATGTAATTGGCCAAGATGATGGTCATTTGCATGAACAAATAAATGAAAATAAAGTGCCAACCATGCAGATAGCAGAAAACTGACATAAATCAGAATAGGTATCACTGATGTAAGAAATGACAGCATAGGTACTCAGACAAACTATGACGATACCATGATGACTATCGATGAGACTGTTTCACGGATCTCCTGAAGCAATATATTACTGCTGAATGAAACAGAGGGACATGAAACAGCAATATATTTTGACAACATAGGACAGACACTAATTATTATCGCGAATCTGAATATTAACATGGAAAGTACAGCTGATAGCAACGATAATAGTACCACCAATGCACTGTTACAGCTATTACTGACAACTGTGAACACTAAATTCCATGACATGAACACAAAATTCAATACAGTAACACAACAACTTAGTAAGTTGAATACAAAATGTAATGATTTATCGCAAGGGTTTTTAGATTTCAAAACAGAACAAAAACAGGTGTTGGAAGATTTCCAGAACAGTGCCACACAAAAATTCAATGAACTGACAGAAAATCTACACACAGAAGTAGCTGAAAATTTAAAAGAAATGAAACAATGATTAAAACATGAGGTTATTTCTGATGTGAAAGAAAGTATTGACGTTTTGAACAAAAAGGTAGGTTCAATTAGTGATAATCAAGGACACGTATAAAGTGAATTAAAGAAAATTACAGACATGAACAACAGTATAAGAGCAAATAAAAACCAAATGTGTAATACTATAAAGAAAGTGACCACTGCTGTCAACAAGTTACACGAGGACTATGAAGGTTTACCATTGGCAGTAGAGAAGAAAACTTGGAATTAGAGTCTGAATTTGGCAAAAGATAAAGAAATCAGACTGGAAAAAAAAATAGACAATATAACCAAAAGAACAGAAGCAGATAGCTTAGATCAAAGTAGTAAATTAGTGCAGAAGGTAATATCTGAATGCAAAATATATATAGACGAGGTAGAAGAGGTCATAAAGAAAAGAGAAACTGAATCATCAAATGAAGTTGGTCAGGTTGCTAATATTCAACTACCTGTGCTCAAGACAGATGCACGTAGTTGTTATCCAAATCTTAGCACAAGCCCAATAGCGAGTGCAAATGAAGATTGCAAAATTCATAATTTACTTGCAACAGTACCTACAACACATACACAATTGCCACACAGTGCTCTGCACACTTGTAACAACACAACGATGTCAGATAATGCAGCATGTTTAACGTCCATCTTCACTGATGAATAGTTGCTTAGACATAGGCAGTTTCCCAAGTATTCAATAGAGGAAAAGTGGATGAACCCGATAGTTTCTATCAGTGCGTTCCACAACGTACTACTGCGTAACTGGACAGAGGCTCAAAAGATAAGATTTATTGTTGGTTACCCCCAAGGTGACATTCTTTTGTGAGCCACTGAAATGGCAGAACATTGTGACTCTTACGAGCAATTAGAATGTGCTTTCTTAGACAAGTAATGGTTGGAAGCCATTCAAGAGAGATTAAGAAGTGAAGTCTTTAACCCGGCTCCATTTAATAGCATGCCTGGAAGCTACAATGGGTCACCCTCCTCTAACATGACTTTTTTTTGTAGAAATAATCAATACCATGTATACTATCAATTCTTGTACAAGTGAACATTATATCAGCTGTCTAGGGTGAAAATTATAAAGTCTATGTGATTTAGAAGAATGGAATAAAATAAAAAGATATTCATAGTAACAGGCGAAGCTTTATCAGTTCTTTCATTTTCAGGAACCCAGAAAGTTAAATCAAAATTTCAGCTGCAAGAATGTACCCCTAGACAAGACTTGGAGCCAACTACAATGACAAGACAATGAAGATAAGTAAAAAGTTTTTCTTTTGTATACCTTACACCTCTCAAAGCTTTCAAACTGTGTGCAAAGACAGAGAATTTTAATAGTGATGTGTGGGAGGGTAAGATTACAAGTGGGGGCTCAGCTGGGATCTGTTAACTGATAATGAAATCTCGTTTGTTGCAGAAGAAGAAAGAACAGTAATGTTTGTCAATTACAGCTATAAAACTCCAATCATTCGAAGAAAGAAGACCCAAGAACTGCCCTACAAAGTAGTATGAACAGTATTGAGATAATATCAACAATGTCGGACCAGATGAATTGGAACAGAACTTTACAACTATGATGAAAGACATCAGAAAAGATAAGTACAAACCATTTGTGAAATTAATTTTTCTTGGTGGGCTCTTGTGATTGCTAGTAAAATGAACAGAGACGAGGGTAGTAGTGATGAGGTGAAAGCTGTAGGACATAGCCTAGACATGTTTAAACCAAGTGAAAGTGTAGAAAGCAAAGAAACAATGAAAACCGATATTTTGCAGTTGACTTTATTAAAATTAGAGGGAATGAACATGAACAACAATAGCAAATTCAGTGCAGTCAATGATCAGTTAACAGAAATAAAAACAGTACAGTCTGAAAACAATGATGAAATGGAAAGGATACAATACCAAATAGACCAACTTAGTAATCAGATTTTGGAACTAAAAAATGGGATGTCAGAGGGATTAAAAAGTATAAATGGAAAAGTTGATGTATTAGAAAATAAATTTATTGTTTTGGAAAATGAGTTCATGGCCCAATCTGCACATCAAGTGAAGAATTTTGATGACATCAGGGTTGAACAGAAAGCCGTAGCAGAAAGAATGGAACAGAACTTCAGTAGTTTAGATCAAAAAATTTTAAATGTTGAAAACAGAATGCTAACTAATGTAAATACTTTATATCACAAACTTTCAGTAGTTCAGGAAAATTGAATTCACAAAAATCTTTATTCAAACATTGGTATTGTGTGGTCCAACATTCCTCTCAAATGTTTTCCATCAGACAATTTACATCCAGTGGATTTTCTACACCACTGTAGAGACAGTTTGTGTCAGGCATGAGTGATGACCAAAAGATTACATTTGTTAATCTTCAACACAAAGCTCTGTCATGGGTAAATCTAAATTTAAGTCAGTGGGAACCTTACCAAAGTTTTGAAAAAAGTTTTTTAAATAAATTTTGGTCAGAAACTGAACAAGGGAGAATTAAAAGTGAATTTCTGTATGGTCCAAATTATGGGAACAGGGACAATAAACTGAAAGAATTTTGTAAGAATCAACTTAAGAAATTAGTACACCTTGACAGACCATTTGATGAAATGACAATAATTGATGCACTAAAAAGGAGATTACTAGAAAGGTTGCAGTGGGATTTAGTACACGGACCTGATGGTTGTCTAGAACAAATTTTACGATATGTAGACAGGCTAGGTAGGGCAGTAGAAAGAACATGTACCATAATAACCAAAATGATAGAGATCACAATGGTAATAACTAAAGAAACAGAAGTAGTGGTAACTTCAGTCAGGACATAGACAGAAACTTTGAACATCAGCAGAATAGGAACAATGGGGATAACTATGGACAGTATAACAGGGAAAGCAATCATAGAGGCAACTATTCAGAAACATCAGTCCACCTCAATGAAGGTCCACAGTTTTGGGGCGAGGAAATACAACAAGAACAGGACCCGTAATTAACACTTGCATTTAGGCAGTAATAACAGTATTAATAATGTGGCACAGGTTTCTGAAGTTGGAGAGAAAGAACATCAGATTTCTAATTTATGTTTTGATCAAAAATTTTGGAATACTATATTTAATTATAATGATGTAGGTAGTAATCACAAACCAGAATGTAAGAGTAATGAGAATTTTGATGTAGTGTGTACTAGTGATTTCTTCTCTTGGTCAGAAAACATTATTACTGATGCATGCAAAACAGGTACTGACTGTATTTGATCTGATCCACAACACTTAGCACACTATGTAAGCGAGCATTTTTCAAGTATTGCAGTGAAGTTGCAGCAAAAATTCCCCAAAACAAATACAGTACCTGTAAATAATGTTGCACTAAATACAATGACATTACATCGAATCACAGAGAATGAAGTCAATAAGACTGTTCAAAAACTAAAAAATAAAAAGTCAGTATGCTTAGATGAAGTACCACTATGTGTACTGTAAAAATTCATAGAGATTATAGAAGGCCCCTTAACAAATATAATAAATGAATCCTTCACATCAGGGACATTTCCAGAGCAGTTAAAATAGGCATGAAAGGTAACGGGTAGGACACAGAAAATTACCAACCCATTTCCCTGCTGTCACCATTCTCAAAAATAACACACACATCAAAAAAAGTTTTGCATCATCCCAATTCCCAGAACCCCTGAAGGTAGACATTGACTGTTGAGATTGTATCACAGACACAGACCCTTTGACTGTTCAGAAATGTCACTAAAGCCACCCAAAGATGTAAACAACCATGCATGAGCAGCGCCTATTAGACGGAGGGTTCGGACAGCCAATCAATTCCAGCCATTCCATCAGGAAGGAGGTACATGGCTCATATTGTCTGTAGTTCAACCATGCCCAGACAGTCAATACCATGGTTTTATCATGTCCGCATTGATACTTTGTATCAGGAAGGGCTCTCAACAAGGGAAGTGTCCAGGCGTCTCGGAGTTAACCAATGTGATGTTGTTCGGACATGGAGGAGATACAGAGAGACAGGAACTGTCTATGACATGCATCGCTCAGGCTGCCCAAGGGCTACTACTGGAGTGGATGAACATTATCTATGGATTATTGCCCAGAGGAAAGCTGACAGCAACACCACCATGTTGAATAATGCTTTTTGTGAATCCACAGGACATTGTGTTATGACTCCAACTGTGCGCAAAGACTGCATGATGTGCAACTTCACTCCCAACGTCCATGGCGAGGTCCATCTTTGCAAACATGACACCATGCAGTGCAGTACAAATGAGCCCAACAACTTGCCGAATGGACCGCTCAGGATTGACATCATGTTCTCTTCACTGATGAGTGTCGC
The DNA here is from genome assembly GCF_023864275.1 of Schistocerca cancellata. NCBI lineage: Eukaryota > Metazoa > Arthropoda > Insecta > Orthoptera > Acrididae > Schistocerca > Schistocerca cancellata. The sequence continues at coordinate 494,757,224 of NC_064633.1, forward strand.
ATATGCCTTCAGTCAGACAATCATGGGAGTCGTGTTTGGAGGCAACCCGGTCAGGCTGAATGCCTTAGACACACTGTCCAGAGAGTGCACCAAGGTGGAGGTTCCCTGCTGCTTTGCGGTGTCATTATGTGGAGCCGATGTATGCTGCTGGTGGTCATGGAAGGCGCCGTAACGGCTGTACAATATGTGAATGCCATCCTCTGACCGATAGTACAACCACATTGGCAACATTTTGGCGAGGCATTTGTCTTCATAGATGACAATTCGCACCACCATTGTGCACATCTTGTAAATGGCTTCCTTCAGGATAATGACATCACTCGACTAGAGTGGCCAGCATGTTCTCCAGACATATGAACCCTATCAAACATGCCTGGGATAGATTGAAAAGGGCTGATTATGGATGACGTGACCTACCAACCACACTGAGGGATCTATGCCGAATCGCTGTTGAGGAGTGGACGATCTGGACCAACAGTGCCTTGATGAACTTGTGGATAGTATGCCACGACGAATACAGGCATGCATCAATGCAAGAGGACATGTTACTGGGTATTAGAGGTACCGGTATGTACAGCAATCTGGACCACCACCTCTGAAGGTCTTGCTGTATGGTGGTACAACATGCAATGTGTGGTTTTCATGAGCAATAAAAAGGGTGGAAATGATGTTTATGTTTATCTCTATTCCAATTTCCTGAATAGGTTCTGGAACTCTCAGAACCAAGGTGATGTGTGTAAAAGCAATTATGAAAGACAGAGTAATGAATTACCTGAATAAATACAATCTTTTAAGCAAATCACAGTTCAGTTTCTGAAGTGGCAAAAATACGGCATCAGGCATAGTAGAATTTACAAAAGTTGCACTTCATCCTCTTGACAAAGATGAGTGTGTCACAGGCATATTTTGGATCTTTCTAAGGCCTTTGATACAGTCAACCACAAAAATCTATTACAGGGTGTATACGCGGACATGGAAAAAAAATCTCAGATTATTGTCGGGTCTCCCAGTTAAAAATACATTTTCTCCTGGCTAGAAATACATTTTCTCTTGGGTGAAAATACACTTTTTTCATGTTAAGTGACAGTATACTGGCCGGCCAGAGAGGCTGTGCAATTCTAGGCGCTACAGTCTGGAACCGAGCGACCGCTACGCTCGCAGGTTCGAATCCTGCCTCAGGCATGGATGTGTATGACGTCCTTAGGTTAGTTAGGTTTAATTAGTTCTAAGTTCTAGGTGACTGATGACCTCAGAAGTTAAGTCGCATAATGCTCAGAGCCATTTGAACCTTTTTTTTTTTTTTTTTTTTTTTGACAGTATACTTTCTGTCAGAAATGTAAAACTTATCAATTGTTTGAATGGGTATGGTTTTATACACCAGCGTAGATCTATCTCCGCAATTTAGGAAATGAAACTCAGGGGAAAAACACGTTTTGGAAAGATCTTTGAGGTGCAGCAACATGTACGCTGCATGTTGTGGTATTACGAAAATTGCATGTTTTGGTGTTATGAAAATATAAATTCGAATTCCACCAACAGGAAAAGTTAATGGTTTAAGTTAATATACATAGTGTTGCTACAAGAAAAGCAAAGCTTTCACATATAATATTTGTCTCGAAGATTAATAAGCTACAAAAGAAGCTAAGCTTTCACATATAATGTTCATCTGTTTAGCGCATGTTACTCTTTAAGATACATCACACAAACATGCCAGTAAAATTTTTAATACCGACATAAATCTCTGGAACGGCCTTGCCGCAGTGGATACACCGGTTCCCGTGAGATCACAGAAGTAAAGCGCTGTCAGGTGTGGTTGGCACTTGGATGGGTGACCATCCAGGCTGCCATGCGCTGTTGCCATTTTTTGGGGTGCACTCAGCCTCGTGGTGCCAATTGAGTAGCTACTTGACCGATTAGTAGTGGCTTCAGTCAAGAATACCATCATAACGACCAGGAGAGTGCGTGCTGACCCCACGCCCCTCCTATCCGCATCCTCCACTGAGGGTGACATGGCGGTCAGATGGTCCCGGTAGGCCACTCGTGGCCTGAAGTTGGAGTGGCATAAATCTCTGATCTTCTGGGCTCTAAATTCTTCTAAATGGCTCGTCATCAAAGAGTTGATTTTTAAGTGAGAGCAAATGCTCTGTGATTTAACAAATTCATCGTACATTCTCACGTATAGTTCATCTTGCATAAAAGGAAATTTACTTTGAAAAAACGCTTTTTGAACCACAATTTGCAATATTTTCCCACGACCTGTAAGAAATAGATTCATTTCAGCAGTTGCCAGAGAGCGATAAGAGGTGTCACCATGATTGCACAGCTACGATGACGTAGGAGCCCATATGTTTGTACATATAAAACATTAAAAGATCTTACTTACTTTATGTCATAAAAGGAACAATACATCAGAGGATACTACAAGAGTGTCGGAATTTCATGAACCATGCTAAAATGCATAATTTGCCTTAAAGCATATATTCATATGCCTCGACCTGATTTTAAGCCATTCGGTGTGGTTTTTGGGACGTAAATTTTCTTGGAGTACCAGTACTGTATTATCTCATGTTTGTGGCATAATGCCATACGTTCTAGAAGATGAAAACGTGCACTTGAAATGCAGCGAACAGTTGGAAATAGCTAATAGTGTGGAATTAAACACTTTATTTCAAATAAATTTACTGCCTCACCAGGAAAGCTTTAAAAAAAGCAGAATTTCTTTAACAAACTGACAAAAATAACTTTATTGTTGTGCAAGGCGATTAATACTTGACTGTCAGAAAGGTGGAAATAAAACAAAGTCTGAAACTAGCAACATAATTTAACCTTCTGTACTTATGTGAATGTATTTTAATTCACTTTATAGCTCCCAGCCACAGAAATCTGTCTTGTTTTCATTCGAGGTGAGAGCAATAAACGAAGTGGAAACAGAAAAATCACTGAATGTAAACATGGGTCACATGGAGACACACCCCCCTCCCACGCCACTGAAACTCAGACTGCAATGCGCATTTAAAATAAAAAAAAGAAAAGAAAAGAAAAAAAATACTTTTAAAAAATAAGTTCATTTTGTAGTGCACACCTTTCTGAAGAGTCTGAGACATAAAACATATCTTCGAGGAGATGTAAGACATTTTATTTGGTCTTAAAGTGTGCCGAACTGCAGTGCCACACCTCTTCAAACAACAGTCTTATACCGCTCGTCACTGTATTTCACTCTGTGGAACTCAAATGTGTATATTTTGTAATGGATGCCATCAAACTATTTCAGGACAGTGGAAATTAAAATGTCCTGTAGTGCCTCTTCTGCTCCCAGTTGGCCCGTTTGGCATCCTGCCCTCTAAAAAATAAATAAAAAATCACAATTAAAACTGGATGGGATTATTTATAACTGGGAGAACAAGAACTCTTCAGAAAATCCGGACTCTTTATTGCCTATTGGCTAATAACTTGCTTTTCTGTGTGACATAAAATTAAATATAGGGTACCTAAAACCAGTAAAGACAAGAGACAGGCAAGACAGTACACCTTTCTTCAATCCTTAGGTCCCAGCAATTTTTCTCTCTAATCTTGCTACAGCTTTACATGGTGTGCTTTCCTTTCTGCGAAAGAACTATTACCTCATCAAAGTTCGTCAACATTTTGCTACATGAAAAATGGAAATGTCTTCATCTAATACTGAAAAAGCCATTAATACAAATAGTACCTAAGACTGGAGTGGTTTCTCAATCTGATTATGTCTATTTTGTCACTGTGTGCTGGATAAAACAAAATAGGCCTTTCTAATATTGCAGCAGTCGTAACACACACCAAATAAGCGAGACTGTTTTGGCAATTATGATCATTTTTATAGTACGGCAATATACACTACTGGCCATTAAAACTGCTACACCAGGAAGAAATGCAGATGATAAACGGGTATTCATTGGACAAATATATTATACTAGAACTGACATGTGATTACATTTTCACGCAATTTGGGCGCATATATCATGAGAAATCAGTACCCAGAAAAACCACCTCTGGCTGTAATAACGGCCTTGATACGCCTGGGCATTGAGTCAAACAGAGCTTGGATGGCGTGTACATGTACAGCTGCCCATGCAGCTTCAACACGATACCACAGTTCATCAAGAGTAGTGAATGGCATATTGTGATGAGCCAGCTGCTCGGCCACCATTGACCAGACATTTTCGATTGCTGAGAGACCTGGAGAATGTGCTGGTCAGGGCAGCAGTCGAACATTTTCTGTATCCAGAAAGGCCCGTACAGGACCTGCAACATGCGGTCATGCATTATCCTGCTGAAATGTAGGGTTTTGCAGGGATCGAATGAAGGGTAGAGCCACGGGTCGTAACACATCTGAACTGTAACATCTACTGTTCAAAGTGTTGTCAATGTGAACAAGAGGGGACCAAGACGTGTATCCAATGGTACCCCATAGCATCACGCCGGGTGATATGCCAGTATGGCGATGATGAATACACGCTTCCAATGCGCGTTCACCGTGATGACGCCAAACACAGATGCGACCATCATGATGCTGTAAACAGAACCGGGATTCATCCGAAAAAATGACGTTTTGCCATTCGTGCAACCACGTTCGTCGTTGAGTACACCATCACAGGCGCTCCTGTCTGTGCTTTAGCGTCAAGGGTAACCGCAGCCATGGTCTTTGAGCTGATAGTCCATGCTGCTGCAAATGTTGTTGAACTGTTTGTGCAGATGGTTGTTGTCTTGCAAACATCCCCATCTGTTAACTCAGGGATCGAGACGTGGCTGCATGATCCATTACAGCCATGCGGATAAGATGCCTGTCATCTCAACTGCTAGTGATACGAGGCCATTGGGATCCAGAACAGCGTTCCGTATTACCCTCCTGAACCCACTGATTCCATATTCTGCTAACAGTAATTGGATCTCGAACAACGCGAGCAGCAATGTCGCGATACAATAAATTGCAATAGGCTCAATCTGACCTTTATCAAAGTCGGAAACGTGATGGTATGCATTTCTCCTCCTTATACGAGGCATCACAACAACGTTTCACCAGGCAATGCTGGTCAGCTGCTGTTTGTGTATGAGAATTCGGTTGGAAACTTTGCTCATGTCAGCACGTTGTAGGTGTTGCCACCGGCGCCAACCTTGTGTGAATGCTCTGAAAAGCTAATGATTTGCATATCACAGCATCTTCTTCCTGTCGGTTAAATTTTGCATCTGTAGCACGTCATCTTTGTGGTGTAGCAATTTTAATGGCCAGTAGTGTAATTCACGAAGTACCAGTATGAAATATCTATCTGGCCTACTACAATCAAAAAGCTTTGTGTTAGGAAATAGTTTCACATTTCATTCAGATGCTCCAGTTTCTCATGCATGAGACCAAAAAGTAGCAGAATGAAATTTCTGTATAAATTTGGAATCGTCATATTCATCCATAATTTGTGTGATCTCCCCGTTTCTTCTCCTTCCTCGTTCTAACAAACAATCTTGTGATCACTAATTCTGTAACTATTCCTGCCACTGTCAAAACTCATTCTCCGGTTAACTTTACTAACCCTGCCACAACTATCGGTTTAGTTATCCAGCGATTATTCTCCGGTTAGATGTTATTACATTTTTCTATAATGCGTTTTCCACACTGCTCCCAGAATGGAACTTAAGTAACTGCTAACCAGGAACTACAACTGGCCCTGTTTAGTGTAATGATCTGGCCAAAAATTTTCTGTCAGAATTTAACTTTCTTGGATACACCAAGAAGATAATACATAATCTTTCTTACCTGTTATTCCTGTTAGTCTTTTATTTCCACTCTGGTAGTCTGAATCTATGGATTTTGCTAGTAATTATAACAATGCTGAACATTTGCAAACTGAATCATACACATAAACAAGCAGCAGTAGGCATTCACCGGTTTGGCTTTATTCTGCTCAGCTTGTATAGCCCCGTCCCGTTTTGTCTGCAGGAAAGTTAATTTCTAAATGCGACGAGGATTCCACTGGCAGAGATGTCACATACACTATGCACACATTCAAAAATCAACTTATAATACATTCAGAAATCAACTTAGAATGTGTTAAAAAAGTCCAAAAACCAGCAGGGGTGCGTTTCAAAATCATATGAATAATCGATAGACCGACGTGCGCTGGATGCTAGGTGCTTTTTGAAACAATGTTTTTTTCCTCAAGAATATGAATTTGCCCCCTCCCCCTGAAATTGCTGCCTGGTTCAGATACCCCGGTCTATCAGTAGATCAGGTTTCACAGGCATGGCCTGCAACTCAGTAGGTATGGGAAGGGGAGGCTGGCTAAGCTTATAGGTGACAGTGTAGTGGGTGGTGGTGGGGTTACTTATGGAAAAATTCCTTTAGTAGTTGGTGTTAGAGCTGCACTGTTTTTAGACAGAAGTCAGCTGATAGGTATACCTGCTTAAAGGAAGTCCCTCTAACTAAGGGCACACCTTCCAAGGATGTAATGTTTCCAAGTAGAGAAGGAATTAGCATATTTCATCAAAATATAAGAGGTATTAAAGTTAGTGAACTGCTTATAGATGTTGACTCTGAAATTGTTGGTATTTCGGAGCACCACTTAAATAATTTGACAATTCAGAGGCTTCCTTTACCATGATACAAATTAGCTGGCTGTTTCTCAAGGAGTTCCTTGTGGGGTGGGGGAGTGGCTATGTATGTAAAAAACAGTATTCCACTTGAGTCCATAGATGTATCACAGCACTGCACTTAACAGATATTTGAATGTTGTCCAGAGGCAGTTGAATTTAGTGAAACTAAACTTCTAATTGTTGTTGTTTATAGATCCCCTAACTCTGACTTCAGAGCAGTTTTGCTCAAGTTGGAGAGGCTCTTGATTCGCTTTGTAGGAAGTACCAGATATTAATTGTATGTGGTGACTTCAATATTAATTTTGTATATGATGGTGCAAGAAAAAGGATGTGGTATGAATTTAGTTCATATGATCTGATGCAGACTGCTTTTTCCAACTAGGGTGCAGGGGAACAGTGGCACAGGCATAGACAATATTTTTATTCATTCTTCATTACTAGATGGGCATTATGTTAGTAAAAGTGTGAATGGCCTTTCAGACCATGATGCACAAATTGTAACACTAAAAGGCATTTGTACTCAAACAAATGTCATATTTAATTACAAACTACGTAGGAAAGTTAATCCAACAGCAATAGAGAGTTTTTTAAACCTTGTCAAGGAACAAGAGTGGTAGAATGTTTATAGTGGCGATAACATAGATGATGGATATAATGCTTTCCTTAACACATTTCTCATACTCTTTGAAAGTTGCTTTCCATTAGAACATTCTAAACGGGGTACTAGCAGTAATAGGCAGCTTGGGTGGCTGACTAGAGGGTTAAAGATATCATGTAGAACAAAGCGGGAATTATATCAAAATGTTAGAAGTAGTCATAATCAAGCTACAGTAGCCCATTACAAACAGTACTGTAAGGTGCTTAAAAATGTTATTAGGAAGGCAAAGAGTATGTGGTATGCAAATAGAATAGCTAATTCACAGGATAAAATTAAAACCATATTGTCAGTTGTGAAGGTAGTGTCTGGTCAGCAGCACAAGGTCGACAATATAAAGTCAGTTCGCAGTAAAAATATTTCTGTTACTGATAAATCAGATATATGTACAGTATTTAACAATCAGCACTGCTGGTGAATTAAATAAAAATTTAGTTTCTACCGGAAATTATATACATTTCTTGGCAAATGCCTTTCCGAGATTGATGTCTGAAATACTCCTCTGTGATACAGACAAGAGGGAAATCGAGTCATTAATTAAATCACTGAAGAATAAGGACTCTCATGGTTATGATGGAGTGTCTATCAGAATATTAAAGTACTGTGCTGCACATGTTAGCCTTGTATTTAGCCATATTTGTAATTTTTCCTTTAGGAATGGTCAGTTTCCTGAGTTATTAAAGTACTCAGTAGCAAAGCCACTTTACAAAAAGGGAGAAAGGGATAATGTAGATAATTTTAGGCCTATTTGTATGCCATCAGTGTTTGCAAATTTATTGAAAAGGCTATGTATGTAAGGATAATTGATCATTTTATATCTCATGATTTGCTATCAAATGTACAGTTCAGCTTTAGAAGTCATTTAACAACTTAAAATCGTATATTCTCATTTCTCTGTGAGGTACTGGATGGGTTAAACAAAAAGTTTTAAATGCTTGGCATATTTTTTGATTTAACTAGGGCATTTGATTGTGTTGAGCACAAAATATTGCTCCAGAAGTTGGACCATTAAGGAATATGGGGGCTAGCTCTCAGTTGGTTCACCTCTTACTTTAGCAATAGGCAGCAAACGGTCATTATTCACAATGTTGCTAATAGCTGTGATGTGAGGTCTGAGTGGGGTACTGCCAAGTGGGGGGGGGGGGGGGGGGGGGGGGGGTGCCCCATAAATCAGTGTTGGGGCCACTCCTATTCCTTATTTGTATAAATGATATGCCCTCTAGTATTATGGGTACCTCTAAAATATTTCTGTTTGCTGATGACACTAGCTTGGTAGTAAAGGCTCGTTTTCTAATAGTGCAGTACATGACCTAAGTTCATGGCTTGTAGAACATAAACTAACACTAAATCACAGAAAGACTCAGTTTTTACAGTTTCTAACACACAATCCAATAAAACCTGACATATTAATTTCATAGAACGGGCATATGATTAGTGAAACTGAACAGTTCAAATTTCTAGGTGTTCAGATAGATAGTAAGCTGTCATGGAAAGCTCACATTCAGGATCTCGTTCAAAGACTTAATACTGCCATTTTTAATATTCAAATGGTATCAGAAGTGAGTGATCATTCGCCACAAAAATTAGTCTACTTTGCTTTGTTTCATTTGCTTATGTCATATGGTATTGTATTCTGGAGTAACTCTTCCTATTCTAAAAGGATATTTTTGGCTCAGAAATGGGTAATTCGGGCAATAATTGGTGTAAGTTCACGAACCTCTTGTCAATTCCTATTCATGAGTCTGGGTATTTTGACATTGGCCTCTCAATATATGTATTCCTTACTGTCATTTCTTGTTAACAATATTAGCTTATTTCCAAGAATAAGCTGCTTTCACTCGGTTAATACTCAGCAGAAATCAAACCTGTATTTGGATCAGACTTCCTTAACTCTTGTGCAGAAAGGTGTGCAGTATACTGCTGCATCCATTTTCAATAAGCTACCACTCAAATTCAAAAATCTTAGCAGTAATCCACGTGCTTTCAAATCGAAACTGAAGTGTTTCCTCATGTGTCACTCCTATTCTGTCGAGGAGTTCCTTGAAAAATTAAGCTGAGTCATATTGTATTGTTGATTGCATTTACTTAAACTTGTGGACTGACTTTTTTCAGGTTCATAAACATTTATTTTTATCTGTTATTACTTTTATGTTGTAATTTCATGTACTGACACATTCCATGACCTTGGATATTTGCTCCTCAATTTGGTCCTACAGAACTTGATGTGCAAACAAATAAATAAAATAATAACCAAATATAGTTGTTGAGCTCATTGTAAAGATCTGTTCAAAACATTGGGGATTTTAACTGCTCTGTGTGGATAATTTACCAGCCAGTTGTACACATCAAAAATAACATTCGTAATTACTGCACAAACAGCTCTGTCCATGACCATGGAACAAGAGCTAGACTCAATTTACTTTTACCAAGAAAAAATAAACATAAAACTCAAAACAAAATTTTCTAACAAGGAATAAAACTGCAAAATAAATTACCAAATAGATTAAAGAAATTGCAAAAATACACTTATTTAAAAAGGCAGCTTAAAAGTACCTGTTATGCAATTCATTTTATACATTGAAGTATTATTTATCTAAAACAGTAGAGGTTTGGTAAAAAAATGTTATACAAATAAGTAATAATAATTATTATAAAACATCCAACATTCCACACCACACCTTCACACTATGTTTTTCCTTTTCTAGAACAACTTACCGCAAAGCTTTGCATAGCTCAATAGTAACACGTCTTCCTCTTTCTGAGCACAACATCTCACTTATCATAGAGGGATGCTGTCTCAGTTTTTCAGGATAGTGTTAAATCTTCAAATTTAACACATATTTCGGACAACACAACAACACATATAAGTCACTGAGTAGTTGACCTGTGTACAAGTCGGCATTCGATTAAACACTGAATCTCAGTCTAGCGGCCACTGCTCGGCTGGCCGCTTAGGTGGCGCAACTGCTGCAAGGCTGGCAGACAGCGCCGCACGTAGAGGACGTGCGTAATTGCGCGGCGGCACTTTGAATAATCGGCGAGTCACAACACTTTTCCCCTCTTTGAAATTGTTGCACTGGTCTTGATGGAGGTGTCCTGGAGATGGCTAACGTCCATAGGCGTTGTTTGACTCACCGTACAGTCTCGAGGAGGAGGCTTCCCGTACGGACGGAAGTGTCCCCGATGGTAATGGGTCGAGATGACAGGAGACGTAGGGGTTGAATCTGCTGGGGCCCCATGCACCAATCTGCCCGTTGCGGCAAGTCCAGTTGATATGACAGGAGACATGGGCGATGTGTCGGCGTCCGTTGGAGGAGGAGGCGAGTAGATGTACTCTGACAGAGGATGGTCCTCCGGTTCCTGCATGGGCACGTCTCCTGGTGGCATCCGTTCTGGTGCTGGCATCACGATGACGGTGAGAGGGCTGCGTTGTGAGTATTGAGAGATGCCAAGATCCAGAGCATCAGGTAGAGCCAAAGGTGGTGTGGCGGCATTCGGAACAGGCGTCGCTGGCACCTGAGGCCGAAGCTGGTCCGAATGACGCACCGCAACACCCGTGTCCATCTGGATTTCATACAGGCGTCTGCCACGGTGTCTTAAAATGTGGCCCGGGCTCCATTTTGGCCGCCTGCCATATCCCCGTACCCAGACGAGGTAGTCGTCGGTGAGCCGGCCAAGTGAAGGCACCCGCGGCCATGAGGTGGGAGGCCGCAGAAGATGAAGTAGTGTGCGGGGCTGTCGGCCATGTAAGAGCTCAGCTGGGCTGTGATTGCCCATGGGGGTGAAACGGTAAGACGCCAGGAACTGGAGAAGCGCATTATCAGCAGCAGAAGAAGTCAGAAGTTTCTGCATCTGAGCCTTAAATGTGCAGACCAGTCGTTCAGCCTCACCGTTGGATTGTGGATGGATCGGCGGGGCCGTGACATATGGAACGGCGGGGCCGTGACATGCGTAACGCCATGACGAGCACAAAAATCCGCAAAGTTGGAAGAGGCAAATTGCGGACCATTATCAGTAACAAGAGTAGAGGGGAGGCCTTCCAAAGAAAAAATGCAGGCGAGAGCACTGGTGGTTGCCGCGGTGGTAGGCGACGTGCAATGGACAATGAAAGGAAAGTTAGAGTAGGCATCAATTACGAGGAGCCAATAAGTACCTAAAAAGGGTCCCGCAAAGGCAGCATGAATGCGCTCCCAGGACTTCTCAGGCGAAGGCCACGGTGACAAAGATGACTTCGGGGCAGCGGCCTGTGACGCACAAGGGCCGCAGGCAGCGAGCATGTGTGCGATTTCAGAGTTGATGCCAGGCCAGTACACATGACGGTGTGCCAGAGATTTAGTGCGAGACACACCCCACTGCCCCTGGTGAAGGAGGTGCAAGACCGAAGCACGCAAAGACGCAGGTACCACAACACGCGGCGAAGCACTGTCAGTGGAGAGGAGGATAACACCATCCCTAGCCGTGAGGCGGTAACGCAAAGGGTAGTAGTTCCGCAACGGAGCAGAAGTCTTAGCGGACGGGCGATCTGGCCAACCCTTCTGAATACAGCGTAAAACCTGGGAGAGGGTAGGGTCAGAACCCGTAGCAGCCGCCAGCCTGTCGCCAGTGATGGGGAACCCTTCCACAACCCGCTGCTTGGCAACATCCAGGTGGAAACACAAAGGTTCGTCCCTATCGAATGCCTGATCAGGACCCATGGGAAGGCGGGACAAAGCATCAGCATTCGCATGTTGAGCCGTTGGCCGGAAATGAATCTCATAATTGAAATGGGACAAGTAAAGAGCCCAACGCTGGAGGCGGTGTGCAGCCTTGTCGGGAAGTGACGTTGACGGATGAAACAGGGAAACAAGTGGTTTGTGATCTGTAACAAGATGAAATTTTGAGCCATAGAGAAAACCACCAAACTTATGAAGAGCATAAATGATGGCCAAAGCTTCTTTCTCAATTTGAGAATACTTTTGTTGGGCATCCGTGAGCGTTTTGGAGGCATAAGCGATGGGTTGTTCCGAACCGTCAGAAAAATGGTGCGCAAGGACTGCACCGACCCCATATTGAGAGGCGTCCGTGGCAAGAACAAGATGTTGGCCAGGTCAATAAGTAGCCAGGCACGGGGCCTGTTTCAGCATAGTCTTTAATTTCTGGAAAGCCGCGTCATATGACGCGGACCAGTGAAAATGCACATTTTTATGCAACAGACGATGCAACGGCTGAGACACCGACGCCGCAGACGGTAAAAACTTGTGATAGTATCCTGTTTTCCCCAAGAAGGCCTGCAGTTCCTTAACAGATGTAGGGCGAGGAAGGGCATCGATCACAGCAACAGTGTGTTGAAGTGGACGAATACCATCCCGAGAGAGTTGAAACCCCAAGTACGTGATAGATGCCTGAAAAAATTGTGATTTCTGAAGATTACACTTAAGACTGGCAGTCTGTAAGACATTAAAAAGTGTGAGGAGATTTTGAAGATGTTCTTCAGTGGTGGAGCCAGTGACAACAATGTCGTCCATTAATTGATACACCCCGGGACAGGGAGCAATAATTGTTCCAAGAATCGCTGAAAGAGAGCAGGGGCGCTAGCCACCCCGAATGGCAAGCGTTGGTATTGATAGAGGCCGAAAGGCGTGTTAAGGACCAGAAACTGCCGGGAAGCAGCGTCGAGAGGAAGTTGACGATAAGCCTCCGACAGGTCAATTTTAGAAAAATTGTGTTTAGTGAACAGTTCTTCAGGACGGGGCATAGGGTAAGTGTCGATGAGGCATTGGGCATTTACAGTGGCTTTGAAATCGCCACAGAGATGAATATCACCATTGGGCTTAGCAACTACAATGTCAGGAGAGGACCACTCACTGGAAGTGACAGGAAGCAAGACCCCTGAAGCAGTGAGACGATCCAACTCCCGTTTTACCCAATCACGAAGGGCCACAGGAATGGGCCGAGCCCAAAAAAACTTAGGCCGAGCAGTGGGTTTGAGCGTGATATGAGCTTCAAAGTTGTTTGCACGGCCTAACCCAGGAGAAAAAAGGGACGAAAATGTTGTCTACAAGGAATCCAGTTGAGCATAAGGAATAGCGTCAGAGACAATATTGACAGAGTCATCTATGGAGAACCCAAAAACGCGAAAGGCATCGAAACCAAAAAGATTTTCTGCGTTGCTCTGGTTGACCACAAATATGGGAACAGTGCGAACGACGGATTTGTAAGATACCTCAGCATTAAACTGTCCCAAGAGAGAAATCTTCTGTTTATTGTACGTCCGTAATTGCCGAGGGACAGGGGACAGGAGTGGAGAACCCAGCAGAAGATACGTCTGAGAATTAATTATAGTGGCAGCAGAACCAGTATCCACTTGCATGCGAACATCTCGACCAGGGATTTGGACAGTGAGGAATAACTTCCCTGAAAGGGAAGAAGTGCAATTGACAGACAACACAGAATCAGAATCAGCGTCATGTTCATGAACATCATGTATGCGGTCGGATTTACAAACGGAAGACACATGACCTTTCTTTTTGCAATTGTGACACACAGCCCAACGTTGGGGACAATCCTCGCATGAATGTTTCGTAAAACACCACGGACATGAAGGAAGTTGCCGGGGATTTTGCTGCAGTTTCTTAGTGGGTTGTTTACGGCTAGGCCGAGGCTGCGCGTGGGAGCGTATTGCAGCCATGTCGCCGACGGGGACGCGCCGCACGCGTTGTCAACAGCGCACAGAGGTTGTATTTCCCCGACGTCACCCCACGCTTCTATTTGCGCCCCAGCGGCGCGAGAAATTTCAAAAGACTGCGCAATGGAGAGAACTTCATCTAGAGTCGGATTCGCCAACTGAAGGGCACGTTGCCGAACTTCTTTGTCGGGCGCCGACCGGATAATAGCATCCCATACCATGGAATCGGCATAGGATTCTTTGTGAACGTCAGTAACAAATTGACACTTTCGACTGAGGCCGTGAAGTTCAGCAGCCCAAGCGCGATAGGACTGATTTGGTTGTTTTTGACAATGATAAAAGGCAACAAGAGAGGCTACCACAAGCGTTTGCTTTTGAAAATACACAGACAGAAGGGAGCACATTTCAGCAAAGGACACAGATGCAGGATCCTTCAAAGGAGCCAATTGTGACAACAACCGATACATTTGAGGTGAAATCCAGGAAAGGAACAGAGACTTACATGGTTGTTCATCCGTGACATGAAATGCCAAGAAGTGCTGTCGAAGACGTTTTTCATAATCAGACCAGTCTTCCGCCATCTCGTCGTAAGGTGGAAAAGGAGGTACAGCCAACGACAAGAAACGCCCCGCATTTGACGCCGCGACGAAATTGCGAATCGCCGCTGTTAGAAGCGTTTGCTGTTCAAGGAGATTTTGCAAGAGCTGCTCGATAGTAGCCATGGAACCCTGTGAGTCAACGGTGAAAAGGAAAAATCCACTACCTCATCGCCAATTGTTAAATCTTCAAATTTAACACATATTTCGGACAACACAACAACACATATAAGTCACTGAGTAAGTTGACCTGTGTACAAGTCGGTATTCGATTAAACACTGAGTCTCAGTCTAGCGGCCGCTGCTCAGCTGGCCGCTTAGGTGGCGCAGCTGCTGCATGGCTGGCAGACAGCGCCGCACGTAGAGGACGTGCGTAATTGCGCGGCGGCACTTTGAATAATCGGCGAGTCACAACAGATAGCAAATGGGAAGTTGTGGTACAGGAAATGGCCCAGAGATCGCCAGTGTGTGTGTGTAGTGATTGAAGTGTTATGAAACATTGTGTGTATAGTGTGTGCAGTGACTGATAGTGAGATATGAGTGAACAGTGTGGCATTACATTATTTAATAAGTTATTTGTAAAAAATGTGTTGTATACCAGGAGTAAATTTAATGATTGTCTCTAACTAGAAATCTGTAAATGTTTGTGTATTGTAAATACTTTGACAAGTCCCATATCCTAGTAAAAAGAGATCTATGGATGAATAAAGCTACTAGCTACTATTTTTGATGTGGATGTGAGTGAGAGCTGTGAAATGACTGAGGCTGGTAAGTCTGAGACTGGTAGCTTATTGCAAATGAATGTAGGTAAGGAGTGTGACTTTGATAGTGATGAGAATTGTGTTGTTAACAATGTTACCGATGGAGTAATTTTGCAAGAGGATGATAATGTAGATAATGATGATGATGATGATGAGTATCAGGATTTTGTGGAGATTAAGAATAATGAAGTTTCAGAGTTATTTGTGAATACAGCTAAGGTAAGTGATGTTTGTGATGATGTAAGTGAGAGTCTAAGAGTCATGGAATACCAGTCCAGTCAAAGCAGTTTTTCATTAATGTCATGCAGAGTAATGATCCAAACAGTGAAGATGAGTTTTCTGTAAGCTTAGAGAATAAAGGTGAAAACTTTTTGAAATTTGTTTTGGACCAAACTGATATAACATAGATAAATGTGAATTCTGGACTAAGTTAGCTATGGCTAGTCAAAATTTGTATCCAAATTGGTGGAATGAAGTGAAAGAAGATCTAAGTAGGAAATTTAATTTTGTGTTTCTTCCATAATAATTGATGTTAGTTGTACTATGGAACCCATTCAGTGTGTTTACCTGACGACATGAGTGACCAATACTAGTAAATTTGATAAAGCCCTCCAAAAATAGTGTAGATATAGAATTTGATGAAACTGAAAGTGATCTTTTACATGAAGTGTCTAATATCAGAGATGATGATTCCGATTTTGGATGTCCTTACATTAAAATTAAGATTGATCAGTGGGAAGGGAACTGTTTGATTGATGCATGTAGCCCAACTTGTGCCATATACGAACAATTTAGAAATGAGATCCAGTATAGTAAGAATTTTATGGAAATGTCCATTGCACTTATAAAGATAAGAGCTACTGGTAAGCAAAGCAAGTATGTAAGATGCCAAGTATTGTTAATATTTAGTATAGAGGACAAGACATGTGAAAATGGATGCATAATGATACCTAGTCTACAAGAAATATTCACTATGTCTGTAGATTTATAAGACTATGTAATTGTGTTTTATTTGCCATGAATGCAGTATGTAAGAACACATAGTTTCTAGAGTTCTATGTTATCCATTGACTGGGTTTAAATCTATCTGTGTATGTATAAGACAAGATAACTGTGTTTTGTTTTTCTGGAATTTAGTATGTAAGATGATGTGATTTTTAAAGTTTAGTCTTATCTATTGACAGAGTAAAATCTGTGATACACTATATAGTTGTGTTCTGTAGCTGGCCGGTGTGCCCGTGTGGTTCTAGGCGCTTCAGTCTGGAACCATGTGACCGCTACGGTCGCAGGTTCGAATCCTGCCTCGGGCATGGATGTGTGTGATGTCCTTAGGTTAGTTAGGTTTAAGTGGTTCTGAGTTCTAGGGGACTGATGACCACAGATGTTAAGTCCCATAGTCCTCAGAGCCATTTGAACCATTTTGTGTTCTGTGACAGATATGTGCTTTAGAATTTGTTACATATATGCTGTGAGACTATATGAGTGGATCCTTTTGCAGTTTTGAAATGGGACAATAACCACAATTTGCACTGCAAAAATTAGGAATAGTATCTTAGTACTAGGATGTCAAACTAAACTCCTTTCAGCCATTAATTTTCAATGAGATTATATTTGAACAACCAGTTTTGGTGCTTTATTATGCCATCTTCAGGCCCCTGACCAATGTGTAGGAATAAACTACCTCTGTTGTGATCGAAGCAGGGGCCGGCAATGTTGTTATTAGTAGATATCTACTTGCTACAGTGACCACTTCAATCATCACCCACCTACTGTTAGATAAACATTCAAACTGCGGTTCCACAGATCTGAAAATCTGAATGCCAAATCCTAATATATGCATAGATTATGACTTGTATAGTAGATATTTTTCTTATGTTCTCTGTAATATATGTTATGTATAAGATACTTCTATACATCAATCTGCTATCCTGGGCATCATATTGTACATTGTTTGGCAGACCTTATAGCCTGTCACAAAATATTGTAAACATTCTCTTTCCAAATTTTGTGAGGGGGTATTATAATGGGTCGCCTTACTCTAACATTACATTTTTTTAATAAAAATAACCTATACCATGTATACTATCGATTCTTGTATAGGTGAACATTATATCAGCTGTCTAACTGAATGAACTTCATATGAGTTCATACACAGCATATTATACTTCAGGCTAAAATGCATAAAAAGAAATTAATGTGTTACAATCGATATGTATGTACAGTTAAAATCACTCTTCTTTTAAAAATATTTCAAATTATGAAATTTCTGGCATACTTAAAATTTATATTATTAATTACACAATCTAACACTAAGTATTAAATTTATTTCTGGATTAACTTATAAGATAATGATATCATGTCAAGAAAGTTTGTAGACTCTTTTGCTTTGTAAACTCTTTGGAATATTGTGAGTATGGCAGAATGTAGTTAGTAGTGCATATGCCTCAGATGGAAGTAGACGTTTTTCTAAGTTTGTTAACAGCAATGTAATTTGCGGTGTGATAGAGGTGAAAATTGAAAAGTCAGTGTGATTTAGAAGAATGGGATAAAATAAAAAGATATTCATAGCAACAGGCAAACTTTCATCAGTTATTTCATCTTCAGGAACCCAGAATGTTAAATCAAAATTTCAGCTGCAAGAATGCACCCATAGACAAGACTTAGAGCCAACAACAATGACAAGGTAATGGAGATAAGTAAAAAGTTTTTCTTGTGTATATCTTACACCTCTCAAAGCTTTCAAAATTTGTGCAAAGATAGAGAATTTTAATAGTGATGTATGGGAGGGTAAGATTACAAAGCTTGTGGGGTTATTTCAAAAGGTATTTAAATAAGACCAGATATTGGACCAATCTCATATCACAGGAGGATGTATTGAAGATATTAAAGAGCTGACTTCTGTCACAAGTAAGGTAAAAATTAGTAACCACACCAGAACATGAGACTGAGTACTTTTTGTCAGTTTTGGATTCCATTGACCTGGTCTATGAAGAGGCACTATGGCAACATAAAGTAGCAGATAAACAAACACCTCAACCAGTCTTTGGAAACCAACATGTAAATAATAATGTTACTACACAACAAGCATGGCAACCATATCTGATACAGTACATAAAAAAAGGGAATTGATGTGGTAATGGAAATGGGAACAACAAAAGATTTAAGCGAAGTTATCAGAACAACAGAAACAATTACAACAACAAACGAACTACGGTCCACCAGTAAGAGGTTATCTGCCACCCGTAAGTGGTAACAGCCAGCTGATGCAGTAGCAAGTGGTCAGCAACAATCAAATGCCACATGCTGTGCTGCAGCCAACCTTTGGACAACATAATAGTGTGAACTATAATTTTGCAACTAGCAACACGAATTCGTACAAAGATGGGTCACATGCAGCCAGTGATACGAATTGGCGTAACACAAAACACAAATTGAAATTACTCCGGTCACCAAGGTCAATGCTCCTGCACTGGCAGAAAACTCCAACCAGTTGCGGTGAGGCCTGACACTGCCAACCAGGTAGGGAGTGGGGGCAATACACATATAAATGCATGTTTTGTGGGATATGATGAACAAGGTGACATGAAAGATGATTTATACCAACATGAAGAGGAAGTTCAGAAAAACTTGTACGTAGAGCAGGTACAGGCTGTTGTAAAGGCGACCGAAATGGTCGCAGGGTTGTAGTGACAGAAACGTGGTGGGACTCGCGGAGCGGCCTGCAAACTACAACACAATGTGAGAGGATGGACACGACCAACGGAGGACCTTATGACACAACAAGAACAGACAACAGAGTCACGAACCAAACAAAACAACCACGTCCACTCGTATAGAAACACGAAAGTCAATACGCTGTCTGAGGCGATATGTCCTGAGACGCACGTGAGGTTAGACTGGCAGGCTGATTAACAGGCAGGCACTTAAGTACGTGATCGAGGATGCCGCTATTGGCTGCTGCAACCACGTTTTCCTCTGTGGTGCCCTCACTCTAAATGCAGGCCAGGAGGCACGCGCCACCACAGCTCACGGCGCGGTCGTACAGAGACCTCTATGGGTCTTCGACATCCGTGACGTCTGGTGGGGATTCAAACTCCGTGGCGCGCAGTACCAGACAGGCAGTTATAAAGACAACGATATTTGACATGGAAGTACACTTAATTCTAGACACAGGTGCAAAGACTAACTTAATGTCAACTGAATTTTTCCAAGAGCTAAAGAAAAGAGGTAAAATTCCCATGTTTCCATTGCAGAATTGTAGAATACAGATGGCCACTGGAAACAAATCAAAGGTAGTGAAGTTACAAGCACTTATTCCATTGAAAAATAGACACTTTATAGTCAAATGTAATTTTCTCATCACTGATAAATTAATAGTAAACTGTTTGGTTGGGAAGGATACATAGAGAAGTTATAAGACGCAAATTGACACAGGAAGTGGTATATTCTACTTCAGTGTAAATGAACAGGTATTTTCTGTCAATTTAATAAAAACATCTGACAAGAATGTCAAGCATAAGGAGTCTGATGTGACAGCTCAAGTTGTAATTCCTACAGTATTATTTGTAAACACTCATGATAATGAACACATGTCAGAACCAGATGTAAACTGTGAAATGGTAGAGCAAAAGGTAAGTGAGCGAAACACCTTAAATGAACAGGAACAACAGGAACTTACTGATCTGTTATTTAAGTATGTGCATGTATTTGGAAAACATCCCTCAGTTATCAAGGATTATCAGTACAAAATGGATGTTTGCCCACACGAAACTTTTTGTGTATCATCATATCTCATTCCTTGGACAAAAAGGGAGGCAGTATGAGAAGAAATCAATCAAATGATTAAATGGAGGATCATTCTACCTTCCTTTTCACCTTATTGTAGCCCCATAGTGCCTGTAAGTAAACCAGACAGATTGGTAACATTGGTTTTTGGATGCTCGAGGTATTGATAAGATCCCAGTGCCAGTTTGAATCATGCCTGACAACCTGGACGAACAACTTTTGGAGTTCTGTTATACCCGGTATTTCACCATATTGGACCTTTAAATCTCCTACTGGCAAATCAAACTCCACCCAGAAAGTAGAATGTACACAACTTTTGTATGTGGTGATAGAAGCTCTGAATTCTGCATCCTGCCATTTGGTCTGAATGTAAGTGCAGGTGTCTTCATCACAGCATTAAATAAAGTATTAGGACCAGAGCTACTTAACAAGGTTACGTTCTATGTTGAAGACTTGTTAATCACTGCCCCCCCCCCCCCCCCCCCTTGGTCAGAACACATTCAGCTGATTTTGAAAGTTATACAGTGTTTTTCAGAATACAGGGTGACAACCAATTTAAAAAAAGTCTGCCTTTGGCAGGGAGAAGGTAAAATTTCTGGGTCACATTCTCTCTGAACCAGGTTTCTCCCTGATCCTAAGAAATTTGATGCCATACACAATTGTCCTGCATCAAGGGACTAGAAACAACTTAAACATTTATTGAGGATTAGCATCATTCTTCAGTAAGTTCATACCCAAACGAACTGATGAAAAGTGACGCCCTGCTTAATTTATTATATAAAAGCAAACCTGGCTGTGAGACGGCAAGTGCCAAGAGGACCTTAATAATATTAAAGAGGCATTAGTGAATGTTAATATACTTAGTCACTCCGATTTGGAGAAGGACTTTTCTGTCTGTGCACAGACACCTTCTCGCAGAGTCCGGGGGCATGTCTGTTCCAGATGAAAGAGGCAGATGGTAAGATATTGCCAAAGGTAATTAGTTTTGCTAGCCGCACATTAACTAATACAGAAAAATGGCAGTCGTTTGGGCATTCAAAAAATGTGAGTACTTTTTATGGGGTAAGAGTATGAAAGTACATTATGATCACCAATTCCTTTCATTTCTGTTGACATGCAGATTACTGCACAGGAGATGGCAAGGTGGTGTCTATATCTGCAAGAATTTAACTTCAAAAGTATTTATATGATGGGCAGTCACAACATTGCTGCCAAGGCTCTATCAAGGTTACTTGAACATCTAGATGAATGTAGTGAATTTTTGAAACAGGTTTCTGAGATAAGAAATTTTCTTATGAAAAGCAACATACTGCAATATGACTAAACTAAGTTTAGTAAACAAATGAAAATCATGCAACAACAGGACCTAAGATGGATTAAGGTCAAACAAAAACTAACACAGGAAGGCAACAAACAGGTAAAAATGTGGTACAGGTAATATAAAGATGTTTTATTCCATCGTAAACATCCTGACTCAGAACAATGGTGTGTTTGTCTTCCTGAGAATTACGTTAAGGAATTCAGAGTGTCCACTCATGAAGTGTGGGGGTGCTATGGGGTATGTAAATGTACTGAGAACATAGATAAACATTGCTACTTTCCAAATTTGGGACAATGAGTACTTTGAGTTCTACGAAAATATACTACAAAATGTATAGTGTGTCAGAAGGCAAAACATTCTGACTCTTCACCAGATTTTAACTAAGAAACCTCTAGATTTAGAGTCCCTGGATGTGGCTGGCCCCTATCCAATAGGCAAGGGTGGAGTAAGATACGTAGTAGCACTAGACAATGATTTTACAAAGCATATTAAGATGTACACTGTACGTAGTCAACAGCGACCTTGATCAGAGAAAGGGTCAAAGAAGATTACTTGAGGAGGATAGGAAAGTTACGGGTGATACTTACTGACAATGCCTCATATTTTACAGGACAGAAATGGGAGAAATTTATGACATCACTGGGTATAAAACACATCTTAGTACAATATTCCACCCTGAGGCATTTCCTGTATAAAGAGTATTCAAGGAATTTAACTGGTTCATAAGATCATACACACTGCACACAGACACAAAGTGGGTAGAATATGTCACATCTTTCGTGCAGGTCATTAACAATCTTACAAATTCTTTACTTGTTTCACACCTAATGAGTTAATGTTTTAGACCAAACAAAAGGAGGAATGGGAGTCACCCCTTTCAAAAACACCAGTGGTGGAGATGACATTAGCGGAGAAAATTAAACAAGCAGTAATCACACTGGAAAACAGGACGGAATATAGGAAGAAAATTTATAATCGGAAACTGAAGCATTTTACAACAAGTTCTCTTATAAACCCATACTAAGTTAACAAAAATAGGGAAGTTAAACAAGAAGTGGCAATTACTTTACACAGGACCATACATAATTTCCAAAAATCCCATATCCTGGAGCTTATAGATTGATTTACGAGAGGACTGGTTCAGACAATCTCTACCCCCACAAGGACTCAAAGGCATTTGTGGAATAAACATTTTTTACACAAGTAATTTTGCTGAAAATGACTGTACATAGTGTACATAATAGTAATTTAATTTCTGTTAATACTAGTGTTAAGGAAATATGTTTAGATATAAGAGATTTTATATGTATTTTGATATATAAAGTAACAGGTAAGTGAAATTGAGAGAGATATTAAATGACACAATGCTTCGCTTGACATGAGTAGTGGTTAAGCAAGCAGAACAGAACTTGTGACACACACTGTGGTGTAATCACAATGGTGAGCTACGTCAGCAGACGAGGTGAAAGCAACAACTCAGGTGCATGTGCATGCAAAAATGGCCACATGAGGTTTAATTATTAGGCAACTGACATAACAAACAACCACCAGCTAATGCAATTGAATGCAACTCACCCACACACATATTTTTAAGAATAATATACATACAGGAAGAAAAAAGGATAACCGTATTATAACTGTAAGCTCTTAAGGTGGAAAATATATATAGGTGTTTACAGAAAGTGAACTGCAGGACATGTAAGATACATTTAAGGATCTGAACGATCACAGCTAAGATTAAAGCAGGATACAGAGGCGAGGAGCACAAATATCTCATACTTTTTAGTATTTTGTGGATTCTTCTCTTTACAGGGTAAAGATAAGTGAAGCTGGCGATATACTAGGCAGAAGATGTGAATAAAACAGCTGAATACTGATGTAAAAGAATGACTAAATCAGTAGCCACATTTAGTTTTAAGTTTTTTCTTTTCAGTGATCAGTACGTCAAGACAGCATGAAAGAAGTAATGATAAGCTTTGGGAGTTTAGGGTACCATAGAAGTTTAACGGGCTGCACCTCAAGCAAATAAAATTTAGTTGTAGTTGTAATAAAGTGATATGAATGAATGATTCAAAGTACATGCGGTAGCAGACCGGTCAGTGACATTGTCATGATATAGGTAAACAAGTAAGGGGCTGACCTACACAGAGGGTACAGTCTCTGCTTTAGAAACTCCCAGCACCCATTTTTCTCTTTACAATATGTGTATATGTATACATATGTGATCATTATAAACAGGATTATTATTTGTGCCGCACGAGGTAGCTGTGTAGTCTAAGGTGCCTTGCCATGGTTTGCACGGCTCCCCCCATCGGAGGTTCGAGTCCTCCCTCAGGCATGAGTGTGTGTGTTGTCCTTCGCATAAGTTAGATTAAGCAGTGTGTAAGCCTAGAGACTGATGACCTCAGCAGTTTGGTCCTATAGGAACTTACCTCAAATATCCAAAAATTATTTGTCACGTCGAAGAGAAGAAATAACTTCTGCAATTTCTACAAGTTGAATGACAACAACATTTATTGCAATTAAACACGTGTCATAAATACTTAAGTTACACATTGTCAGGAGTAAACAATGTTTATTTCATGTAGTAGTAACATAACAAGAATCTATCATGAACAGTGCTGATTGAGAGTCTTCTTGTAACATGATATACGAGTTGTATGTCCTTTCCTTAGTAATCCGATGGGCCTGTAGTGAAATAGATTCCTTCCTTCATTCCTAGAGGTGATGCTAAGCATAGTTAAGCAAGCAGCGCATAGTGTATTTGAAGTAGATGTTTATGCTTTCCCATCTGCTCCATAAATAAATAACAAGCTCCCATGAATAATGTGAAAGGAATTATGTATAATGTTCCTTATATAAAGAGTTGTTGCACCCAAATACACAGATGTATATATGTATATAAGGATGATCAATGTAACTGAGGTTATGCATGTTTGTTCTATAATAGGAATGTAAATGAATCTATTAATTACAAATTAAACTGTTATAACTGTTTTTGAAAATAATCCAAGCTAATGTAGCATTTTAACTATTCCCAAAATGAAACTCAATATGGAGTAAGTGTGAGTGGACTGTCAGCAATAATATACAATATATGAATGTATTAAAATTGTAACTATGTAAATAACAATTTGTTTAAAGAGTAACAGCATACAAAAGCAGACACTTTACACAAAATATGTGATTAATAGAGTTGGACAGCAATTAAGCAAGGAACCTGTGTAAAAGTGATATTTTTTTTTTCAAATGTGAAGTGTATTGACACTTAGTACATGTGTGCAAACCTACAAAACTTTTTACTAAGCTGCACTCAACTCTGAATAAATGGAGAAGTGTTTTGCTAATCATCAAGATTTAGTGGATGGAAAGCATGATCGGCTACCACAGAAAATTAGAGGTAAATTAATTATATCAGTGCAACCTAATAGTCACTTCTATTAAATACATATGTATGTGTAATAATCAAACAATTGACTTTTTGTTAAGCACCAAATTTGCTGCAAAATCAGACATTCTAAAAATCTCTCCAAACAGAGTAAGAAAAATTATCTTATATACAGTACTCATTTTTGTGACTCCAGTATTTGTACATTCTATTGTATTTTTCTTATGCTAAGAGGAAGCCTGTTCATGGCACCAATTTAGTTTCAACAAGAATCTGTGCTTTAATTCCAGTACTACAAGTAGTAATGATCTCTCATTACATAAATTTAATGCTGATTCATACTTCTTGTGTTAGCTGTTGGGCTGCCTCTCAGCAAGGTTATACCAGAACTGACCAACAGACTAACACACCTCCATTTGCATGGGGGTCTCTGAGGTGAGATGGGAAAACAACTCCTTATCACTGGAGACCTTAGAATATGGGCAAAAGTCACCAGCATGACGAAAACCCTCCCACTCCTCCTTTGGAGCACATGATGATGGAACTAGCAATGGGCATTCCAAGCCAGGATCCCTGGTGATGTCTGGCAATGGTGGAGAAGGTGGAGGCGATTCTGGCACAGTATGAGGCCACATAGGAGACATCAAACCAGCAAGGGGTATGTCCACCAGCTGAAGGGCACCAGAACTGTTGCTGGAGTCTGCGAAGTCATAGGCTCAGTGGCAGAGGTGCTGACACAGGAGGAAAAGGAGGCTGGAAACTGGTGGGCAGGTGGCATCCAGTGACTGGGGCTATGGTGAAGGTGATGATGGTGCCAGGACGGGGGTTTCCCATGTGGACATGGACCTGATTTCAATGGAATTAGTCCTAGGGGTCGCCAGTCCAGAGGGTGTGGATATGGCGGCTGTTGTGACACACAGAGACTCTAGGTAAGCAGTGGGGGCATTGACCAAAACCACATACCCAGACTGCTGTCCCCAGAAAACTCAGTATGGTGGAACAGGGCGGTAGCTGAGATTCCGGACAGAGGAAGTGGAGCAGTGTCCTTGGCTGGCACCTGTGGAGAAGCTGGGCAAGGCTTCAGAAACAAATTATGAGTCATCCAATAGGCCATTGGAAAAAACTATAATGCCTGCTTGATGGAGAAATCCTGCAGATATTTTTTTCATCTGAGTTCTTAAGGTGCGAGCCATGTGCTTAGCTTCCCTGTTAAATTGGGGGGGGGGGGGGGGGGGGGGTGAAAGGGAGGCACACAGACATAGACGAAGCCTGATGTACACAAAAATCACAAAATGCCTGAGACAACAACTGAAGTCCATTGTCAAAAATGAAAGTAACTGGTAGACTTTCCATAGAAAAAAATTTTGAGAGTGCCTGAATAGGCTCAGTAGTGGCTGAGCAGCACCAAAGCACAAATGGAAAATGTGTAAGCACATAAATGACAATCATCCAGAACACATTCAGAAATGCACCCACAAAATCCATATGAATGTGTTCCCAGAGCTGGATTGCTAGATCCAAAGGATTCTTTTTCCCCATGGGAGAGAGAAGCCTTTGGATCTGGCTGTTGGCTAACACACTAGTGACATGCAGCAACCAAATGTTCCAGCTCCTGGTCAGTTGGGCCAGTATATATATCTGTGAGCCAAAGCTTTGGTGTGGGAAACACCCACAGTGACCTTCATGTAACAGCTGTAAGACCTCCCACCACAAAATCCTGGGAATAACTACCCTGGGAGTTGCATCATCCATGGAGAGGATAAGGAATCTGTCTAAGAGCAAGGACAATGGCATGAGACAAAGTAGTTACGAAGCAGATCAGAAGTGTGGCACAGGGGATGAGAAGATGAGCCCTACTGGATGAAGCAGACTACCTGCTTGAGGATGGGATCAGATGCTGTCGGGCACTAGTGATCTAGTGATTGGAAACCTGTCTACTGCTTGGCTGAAGGTGATATTCAAGTGAAAACACATGAGCTCCTCCCAATTAAACTTGGAGATGGGCCAACAGGCAGCCAGGATAACGTACCCTCACTGGCATGGTGCCCAGTGGGGTGAAAATGATTGTCATAGCTCTATTTGGAGAGGAACAAAGCTCACTGCTCCAACCTATGGGCTGTCTTATTGGGGATGCAGGTGGATGGACTAAATAATGAAACTAATGGCTTGTGGTTCATAATTAGTTAGAATTTTGTTCCACACAAGAAAATATGAAATTTGGTGACTGATTACACAATGGCCAGAGCCTCCTTCTCAACCTGAGAGTACTGGACCTGTGCTGAATTGAGAGTTTTGGATCAAATCGCCAGTGGCTTCTCGAAACAGTCTACATTCTGATGTGCAAGGACTGCCCCCATGCTGTACTGCGATGTGTCCATAGCCAAAACCAGTGGTTTGTCAGGATCAAAAGTAGCTATACACAGTGCCGACCTGAGGCATTCCTTCAGCATGGTGAAGGCCTGATCACATGCCTGAGACCAGACAAAGAAAGCACCCTTGCAGAGAAAGAGGTAGAGAGGGCATGCAATGATGGATGCCCTGGGAATGAACTGGTAGTAATAGGCAATTTTAGCCAGGAAAGCCTGCAATTCTTGCAATAATGAGGGACACAGTAGGTCTGTAATGGTCCTGAAAAGACTCTCAATGTGTTGGACACCCTACCACAAGATGACATGGCCCAGATATTCAAGAGATGGTTTAAAAAATTTGGACTGCTACAAATTGCAACATAGACCCACAGCACATAGTTTACGGAAAAGGACTTGGAGATAGTGCAGGTGATCGATTTTAGTACATCTGATAGCAAAAATGTCATCCAGATAGTTGAAACAGTGTGGAATAGTGGATGTGATCTGTTCCAGATAACATTGAAAAATTGTGGGGGCACTTGGCACCCAAACATCAACTGTTTCTATTGATACAGGCTGAAAGGTGTATTAAGAGCCATGTTAATCTTGAACTCCTCATCCAGGCCTAACTGATGATATACTTTGGAAAGATCAAGTCTGGAGAAGAACTGACCCCTGCTAATCATGTGAAAAGTTTGCACCGATTTGGCAATGGGTATGTGTTAACCATGGACTGTGAATTCACAGTGACCTTAAAATAGCTGCAAAGTCACAATTTAACAGAGGGTTTCTTCACAATGACAAGGGATGTGGGCCATTCAGTGGAGGAAATGGGAACCACAACCCCAAGAGAGGCTAGCAAACCCAGTTCCATCTAGGCTTGGGAGTGCAGCACTATAGTAATCTGCCTGGAATGAAAGTATTTAGGATGAGGCAACTTCTTCACAAAGGTCACATGGACTTGAAAGTCTATGGCACATCCTAGGCCTTCCGCAAAGATATCCTGAAATTCTGAGCACAGAGATTCCAATTATTGAAAGGGAACTTTGGCAAATACCAACTGTATGCAGCCCTTGACTGAAAAGCCAGAGGTCTGAAATGTATCAAACCTGAAAAGGTTTGCTGAAGTATCATAATGGACAACAATAAAGTTAATAAGCCGAGTCACTGATGTATGGGTAACTTCAGCCATGAATTGGCCAAGCCAGGAGATTTGTTGTTTACTATATCCCTGGAGTTGCCCATTTAGTGGCAACAGCAGTGTAAAGCCGAGTTCTGAATACATCTGAGCATTAGGCAGGGAGACAACCACACCAGTATCTAGCTGCAGGTGCAGCTGTTGTGAGGGAAGTGAAACCTTGGTAAAAAGCTTGTTGGAATCCTGATCATCAACCAACCTGATGATGACACATCCTGGATACTGATATCCATGTCTGACACTGGATTCTGTGCAGCTGAGTGGCAGACTATTGCAATTTGGTTGTTTTTTTGGTACTTACGACATATGACCCAATGCTTGGGACATTCTGATCCATCACATTTTGAGTAACAAGACACACATGATAGCAGCATGGAACAGCAGCTGGAATGCTGTTTACATGCTGCGTGGAAGCCACTGGGTTGGCTTGCTTGCACCACCATGACATCATCCTCCCTGGATACTGTGGACACAGCTGGGCCACCCTATGCCATCATGTCATCAAACAGACTTCTAGCTGCTGTCCATTGGCATGTGAGACCTCATACAAATGGGCACTTGACAAACCTCTTTCAGGGAGGAGTTCTGTAATTGGAGGGCCCATTGCCAGACTTACTGATCCAGAGCAGAGTGGATGATAACATCGCAAATCATGGTGCCCACATGCAATTCTTTTTACTTGGTCATGACAAAATGGTACTTGTGTTTAAGGATGTGTAGGGTCTGACCAGGCATGATAGGACTCATGGAGCTTATTCTTGCATGGGTAGAGTTCAACCTTAGCTACCATGACATGTGAACAGTGGTGATAATAGGAAGACAACAATGAACATAAACTGTTAAATGATAATGATGAGGTTCCTGCTATGGGACCATCTGCTGCAACATCTCATACAATGTAGGAGAAACCCATGACAAAAACAGTGCACAACATACCCCTACATCTGTAATGTGAAAGGCATGGAAATGTTGCCATGGGTGGTGTTTGTATGCCTCCAAATCTGCCAAAGCCTTGTCAAAGCATGGGAATGGAAGAGGAAACAGAGCCAGAGATAAAGGTTTAGAGAGCAGTTCTGCAGCAGACACAACGATAAACACATAAAAATATGACCCTACTAATTGCCAATTTTCTGACCACAAGGGCACATGGACAATGATGGACACAACACTTAATTACATCTAGAAACAACTTTGTACAAGAAAATAATTGCCATGGAGGGGCCTTACTACTAGACTGATCACACTAGTCAGACTGTCAACCTGTAACTGATGGGAAGGCTGGCCGAGCCTGAGTCTATAAACCATTGGCAGTAGATTGCTGTATAGAGGGGATGCAAGCATATTCATGAGTGGCAGCTTCTTACAACTCTAGAGTCTGCCGACTACTGTGGTGCGACGTACAATTGCATGTGTGGATCTCAGATATGGGGTCTATGCGGATCACTACAGTAAGTCTCTCTATAGTACAACATTGGCAATCCCAGTGCCATTCTACCACTAAATCTATGATAGGAAAGTAGAAGACTGATTTAAATTAAAGACAATAGGATAGAAAGAGTAGAAGAAACTGCTCCAGGAAAAACAAAATGTGAAATACTGAAACAGTTAACTTGGACATCTGAGGGGTATCAATCTGCTGAATCTGCAAAAGTTAATAAGAACTTCTTTAACATGTCAATATTTTATAACTCTTTCACTTGATCCATTCTGGGAGCTATGAGACATAAATCTTTAGGATGTGGAATACCCAAAATTTTAAATGGCCATAGTATCTTGGGAGAATTTGCTAGTCTTTATCTTTATACTAAAGCTATGATAATGTGATGTAATCAACACAGTCTAGAGATTACACAGTGCTCACACATATTGCTCACAGCTCCAGTAATAGTCTTTAATTGCTACACTTAATGGCTCTCTCTTGACAACTGAAGGCACTGCTCACTTTCTTCATCGTGCAGTTTACAACTTCTTCTTTATCTTTAACCTACCATTAAATATGCGAACAATAAGGCCATAGAGACTTAGGTAAGTAATAAATAAATAAAATCATATATTTCAACCTACAGTTTTAAAATAAACTCTAGGAGGACTTTCCCAGTTTGATAATTGTTTAACTTAAGGTTAGACTTTGTGACTGAACCAGTTGTTCTGTTTTACATTAGACTTCCTACTGTGGCAGACAAAAACAGTTGAACACATAATAACATCCTTACATTACATAACCCCCCCCCCCCCCCCCCCCCATGAACCATGGACCTTGCCGTTGGTGGGGAGGCTTGCGTGCCTCAGCGATACAGATAGCCGTACCGTAGGTACAACCACAACGGAGAGGTATCTGTTGAGAGGCCAGACAAACGTGTGGTTCCTGAAGAGGGGCAGCAGCCTTTTCAGTAGTTGCAAGGGCAACAGTCTGGATGATTGACTGATCTGGCCTTGTAGGTGAATATGGATTGGGGCTAAGAAATGAAAGAAGAAGCCGCCTGGTAGAGTTTTGCACAGAGCACAACTTAATCATAGCTAACACTTGGTTTAAGAATCATGATAGAAGGTTGTATACATGGAAGAACCCTGGAGATACTAAAAGGTATCAGATAGATTATATAATGGTAAGACAGAGATTTAGGAACCAGGTTTTAAATTGTAAGACATTTCCAGGAGCAGATGTGGACTCTGATCACAATCTGTTGGTTATGACCTGTAGATTAAAACTGAAGAAACTGCAAAAAGGTGGGAATTTAAGGAGATGGGACCTGGATAAACTGAAAGAACCAGAGGTTGTAGAGAGTTTCAGGGAGAGCATAAGGGAACAATTGACAGGAATGGGGGAAAGAAATACAGTAGAAGAAGAATGGGTAGCTTTGAGGGATGAAGTAGTGAAGGCAGCAGAGGATCAAGTAGGTAAAAAGAAGAGGGCTAGTAGAAATCCTTGGGTAACAGAAGAAATATTGAATTTAATTGATGACAGGAGAAAATATAAAAATGCAGTAAATGAAGCAGGCAAAAAAGAATACAAACGTCTCAAAAATGAGATCGACAGGAAGTGCAAAATGGCTAAGCAGGGATGGCTAGAGGACAAATGTAAGGATGTAGAGGCTTATCTCACTAGGGGTAAGGTAGATACTGCCTACAGGAAAATTAAAGAGACCTTTGGAGAAAAGAGAACCACTTGCATGGACATCAAGAGCTCAGATGGAAACCCAGTTCTAAGCAAAGAAGGGAAAGCAGAAAGGTGGAAGGAGTATATAGAGGGTCTATACAAGGGCGATGTACTTGAGGACAATATTATGGAAATGGAAGAGGATGTAGAGGAAGATGAAATGGGAGATGCGATACTGCGTGAAGAGTTTGACAGAGCACTGAAAGACCTGAGTCGAAACAAGGCCCCCGGAGTAGACAACATTCCATTGGAACTACTGACGGCCTTGGGAGAGCCAGTCCTGACAAAACACTACCA
Organism: Schistocerca cancellata; assembly: GCF_023864275.1. Lineage (NCBI taxonomy): Eukaryota > Metazoa > Arthropoda > Insecta > Orthoptera > Acrididae > Schistocerca > Schistocerca cancellata. The sequence continues at coordinate 494,789,009 of NC_064633.1, forward strand.
TCTGGTGAGCAAGATGTATGAAACAGGCGAAATACCCTCAGACTTCAAGAAGAATATAATAATTCCAATCCCAAAGAAAGCAGGTGTTGACAGATGTGAGAATTACCGAACAATCAGTTTAATAAGACACAGCTGCAAAATACTAACACGAATTCTTTACAGACGAATGGAAAAACTAGTAGAAGCCGTCCTCGGGAAAGATCAGTTTGGATTCCGTAGAAATACTGGAACACGTGAGGCAATACTGACCTTACGACCTATCTTAGAAGAAGATTCAAGATTCAAGATTCTTTATTAGCCATTGATCATGCAAGATGAAATAGGCTTCGTCAGTACATAAAATAATATTAATATTCCAGACACTATATATAAGGCATAGATATAATTAGCATATGAGTAACTTACAAATAACATAAACCTTAAGCAGGTGACTACAATGCTTAATACATATTCTCGTTTCAGATACATACAAAGGTACCAAAAATGAGTTACATTGTAGTAGCAAACACAGTAGTTACGTAACACATCATAACACTGGCAAATAAAGTAGTTACCTAACACAGTTGAAATACAAAGGTATTAAATATGAAATATTTTGTAACAGTATATATAGTAGTTAATTAAGTTAATTATGCAATTACAGGTTTATCTCTGTTCTACTCAGATCATAATATTCTTGCATAGAATAAAATGGATTGTCAGATAACCAATTGTACAAATTTTGTTTAAGAATTTATGTGGGCATGTCCCGAACAGATTGCGGTAGTTTGTTGAATATTTTTAAGGTATTCACTTTGTGTGAGTTACTACTTTTTGTTAGTCTGTGTCTTGGTATATCATAATCTGCCTTCCTTCTAGTGTTGTAGTTATGAATTTCTCCCTGACAACACCTTCCATACCATTGTTTTTAATGTGTAACACACAGATATAAATATACAAGTTTACAATGGTCAACAGTCTTAGCCTTATAAAGAGAGGATGACAGTGCTCCGTGGGACCGACTTTACACATTATGCGCAGCATTCTTTTCTGCATCAACAAAATTTTGTTACTGTGAGAGCTGTGCCCCCATATGAGAAGGCCATATGTAATATGTGACTGGAAGAGTCCACAGTACATTGTTCTCAGAAAGTTCATGCTAATCATGTCCCTAAGTTTCCAAAGGAGATAGGAGACTCTTGAAAGCTTTTTGCAAACCTGATTTACGTGTTCTTCCCAGTTAAGTTTGGAATCAATATGCATTCCTAATAGTTTTACAGTTTTGTTTTCTATGGTTTTGGGTAACCCTAAGAGAAGCTGTTGTGTTTTCTCTGAGTTACACAGTAATTTATTGGATGTGAACCAGTGGATGGCTGATTTGAGTGATTCCTGTGTGTTATTGTCCAAAGCTGAGATGTTCTGATGTGAGGTGAGGAGGGTTGTGTCATCTGCATAGCATATGGTAGTACTATTTATGTGATGAGGTAGGTCATTGATGGCTATGATGAAGAAGAAGGGTCCCAGAACCGAGCCCTGTGGTACACCAGTACTAACTGCTGCTACAGGGGAGTAATTATTTTTAACTGAGACAAACTGTCTTCTATTATGAAGATATGACTCTATTACTGCTAATGCTGGGTTACATACACCATAAAATTCTAGTTTTGCTACCAGGGTGCCAAAGGGAATGCAGTCAAAAGCTTTGCTCAGATCACACAAGACAAGTGACACCATATTCCAGTCTTCAAAGGCTGTTAATGTCTGGTCAACAATTTCCAGGATGGCCGCAGTGGTAGGCTATTTCTGCCCTGTCGGAATCCGAACTGACTATTGCTCAAAAGGTTGTGTGTCTCAAAATAGCTACTTAATTGAGTGTACATAAGTGACTCAAATACTTTAGAAAATATTGGCACAATTGAGATTGGGCGATAACTTTTAGGAAGATGTTTGTCACCCTTTTTAAACACTGGAATAACTTTGGAAATTTTGAGGGAGTCGGGAAACACTCCTGACTGTAAACATTTATTAAATATGAATGCCAATGGTTTAGCGATCGAGTCTACAGTTTTTTTTACTATGTAATTGGAGAGCAGTAGCAGTCCATACTTTTAGAATTTGAAAATTTTGTGACTGTTCTTTTAATCTGAGCAGGTGTGATACTATACCAGTTAAAGACATGATCTACTGGTGGAAGGGCATTAAGTAAATCGCTTGCAGATGTATCTGTTTTTTCTATCTTACTTTCAATTTCTTTAATTGAGCTAATGAAGTAGTCATTTAGTTCCCTTGGAGTGAGCTGAGTTTCATGTGTGTGACGTGTGGGATTTTCTTGTGCTATAATCTGCCATGCTGCCTTGCACTTGTTTGTTGCACCTTCTATGTACCCTTCATAAGCAGCCTTTTTTGTCTGTATCAGCTTAAGTTTGTAGAATTTTTTACATTTTTGGTATGCTGCATAAAAGGTGCCCTCCTGCTCTGATCTTTGTTTACATGCATTTTTATATGCTGTGTATAGTACGAGCATGTTTTTTCTTATCTGGACCAGTTCGTCTGTGTACCATTCCAGCTTTTTATTTTTATATGTTCCAGAAGAGTTGGTTTTAATTAGTGGTGGGCATGAATACCATAATTCTGTATAATTTTTAAGGAAGTTTTCAAAGGTAGTTTCAACATCAGACTTCTCAGATGAACACTTATAGACAAAGTCCCAACTTGCATCCTCTAGTATACGAATAAATGACATAATGTATTCTTCTTTTTGTCTTCTTACCCATGTCATATTGTGCACACTAGTGGAATTTGGTTGCTTACTAAAGAGATTGAGAAGCAATGGGTCGTGGTCTGCAAAGCACCCATTTGCAAGGCTAACAGTGTAGCTGCCACAGGGAAAATTCACAATAATATTGTCTATGCATGAATTTTTACGTGTTGGACACTGGATGGTACAGTACAGATTAAGGGACCTTAATAAATTAAGAAAAGTTCTTGAGGGCTCATTACTTGTGTTTACCATTTCTATATTAAGATCACCACATATGGCAATCTTTGTTTTATGCATTAGTATTTTTCTAACCAGTAGTTCAAATCTTTCAAAAAATGTATCAATGTTGCCATTGGGAGATCTGTATAGGCTTACAATTATTAGATTTTCATCAGTCATTTTTATACAACTAAATTCTGCATCTAACTCTGTACAGTAAGATGATACATCTATTTTTGTAAAGTTGAAATTATCTCTGATAAAGATCCCAGCCCCACCATTTCGCCTCTGCTTTCTGCACATTATGTCTGCAGTGACGTATCCTTGAGGTACAAACATATCTACCTCATTTGCAACTAACCAATGCTCACATACACATATTACATCAACATTCTTAATCTTACAGAAATGTTCCAATTCTAACATCTTATTTCTAATACAACAAATATTAACTTGAAGTAATGTCAGCATATTATCTCCCTTTTTGTTTATCTGGATACAGTTTGACTTTGAATCACAGTTTATATTTTTTACATTACCTACGAGTGGTGTGCTTGTCAGATTGTTGATCCCCATGTCTGTTATGGTGTGCTGTTGCTGATCTGGGGCCAACAAAAATCCTGACTTCTCGCAGGTGGTTGCCTCTTGTGAATTGGTCGGCTGCTGCTGGCTTCATTGTAAACAAAATCCTGGTCCTTTAGCTGTTTCTTTCTTCTCTCTCCTCTCCCATATCTTGGCTGCAGGATCTCTGAAGGTGGTGCTTCTTCTTCAGCTGGTGGTGTCACAACTTCTTCTTCTGGAGGTGACAACACTGGTTCTTCTGCTGGTAATAACACTGATTTTTCCTTTATAGGGCAAAGTGGTGACTCTTCCTTTTCTTCCTTCACTGGCAGTGTTATGGGTGGATGTATCTGTTCTTGTGGTTTGTCAAGATTAAGGAAAGGCAAACCTACGTTTCTAGCATTTGTAGACTTAGAGAAAGCTTTTGACAATGTTGACTGGAATACTCTCTTTCAAATTCTAAAGGTGGCAGGGGTAAAATACAGGGAGCGAAAGGCTATTTACAATTTGTACAGAAACCAGATGGCAGTTATAAGAGTCGAGGGACATGAAAGGGAAGCAGTGGTTGGGAAGGGAGTAAGACAGGGTTGTAGCCTCTCCCCGATGTTATTCAATCTGTATATTGAGCAAGCAGTAAAGGAAACAAAAGATAAATTCGGAGTAGGTATTAAAATCCATGGAGAAGAAATAAAAACTTTGAGGTTCGCCGATGACATTGTAATTCTGTCGGAGACAGCAAAGGACTTGGAAGAGCAGTTGAACGGAATGGATGGTGTCTTGAAGGGATTGAACATCAACAAAAGCAAAACAAGGATAATGGAATGTGTAATGGAACTGACAAATAGACGTCATTTTATTTCATTATATACTAAAGTCGTGTTAAAAAAAAAGGTTTCACTTAAGATAATACTAAGTTAGGTGTTGCGATCGATATTGGAATTGTATGTTCTTTGTACTTTATGACTGTGATCTTTGGTCGACAACGGTTTTTCGGCCACTTGAGTGTTGCCCGCGGTTGAGTGCGGATGTGTATGTAGTTGTGACAATAAAAGTGTGTTTTTGATGCAAAGAAACCGTGGAATACTGCGTCATGATTTTGATAGTCCAGTGATAATTAAAAAACCCGCACCTTTTTCTTGGACCCAGAGCAGCAAAGGAATCATCGCCTTGACAACGAGAAGCCACATGGACAACGCAGGCTCAGCAGCATCAACAAAGGAGACATTATGGCCAGCTCTACTAAAGTACTATACAGCCATTAGCCACACCGTAACGGTGTCCTTATGGAGTTAACTTTTCCTGCACAGTAGAGAGGGTTCGTGAAAACTGGGGGCTCGTTGCCGGGATCAAGACATTGATATGTACTGGATTGACGAAATCTGTTTTGCAGAAGTCTAATGACCACATGGTACGAAGAAGTGCTATACATGGGAGTAAAGGGAGACGAAACGAAACAGTAAAGTGGACTAACCACACGAGTGAGGACCCAGACTGAAAAGATAAGTACATTTGTTTAGTGCTGTTTATTCCTTTTATTATTTTGTGTGTGAAATTTCACGAAAATGAACATTGTGAAAGAGGAAAGTGGTGCTGAATCCGAACAGGATTGTGAAAATTTGTTAGTGTTTGGGGACGTAGACATGCCGGTAAAAACGGAAGATGAGTCAGTCAAAGAAGCGGATCAGAGTCTTAATTCATCAAAACGTGAGGCGTCGGACATTAAATCACTATTACAAATGATGGAACAATCGTTAGCTTTAAATCAGACTGTTGCAGCCCGCTTAGAAGCTAATGAAGAACAGTTGCAAAGCATGAATCAGACGGTCGCGGACAGTTTTCGGGTTATAAATCAGAAAGTGTCGCGTCTAGAGGAGCTATGAACAAAAAATTTGATAATGTCTTACTTTGGGGTAATAAACTTCGCAACGATATTTTAAAGATAGACAGGAAACTTAGCAAGGCAAAAACAAAGATTTTGGCGGTAGAATCTAAAGTGGGAGAAGTAAAATATAGTCTGAGTAACAAAATTCAGTCTGTAAAAAATGAACTGGTCACAGACAGAGAGAAAAATGCAAAATGTTTTGTTAATGTTAATAATCAAATAGATACAGTTTGTGTAAATGTAAAAGCTATGGCAGTAGATCTTGAATGTAGAGTAGATTCTAAACTAAATGTTGTGAATGATAAAGTGGAAACAGTCAGTAACACAGTAAAACTCCATGAGATTGAAACTAAGACAGGTGTTAGTGAATTAAAAAGTACAGTATCAGAGTTAAACCAAAAGTTTGAAATATTTAGCAATGATGTAGCTAACAAAATTTTTTCTATGAACACATGTACCTTAGTATCCAATATTCCAGTTAAAAACTTTTCTAATGAGTGTAGTTTGCATCCTGTTGACTTTCTGCAGAGTTGTAGAGACAATTTTTTGCCTAATATGAGTGAAAGTTTCAAAATTAAGTTTGTAAAAAAAAAAATTTGGAGGGAGAATCTTTGTTATGGGACAATCAAAATTTTTCTATGGACATGTCTTATGCAGAATTTGAAATTGAGTTCTTAAAACGGTTCTGGTCTGAAACTGAACAAGCCAGGATAAAGAGTGAGTTCCTGAATGGGCCAAATTATAGAGAAACACAGGGGACTATGAAACAGTTTTGTAAGAATCAACTGAAGAAACTTGTACATTTGAGTAAACCCTTCGATGAGCTCACACAGATAGATGCTTTAAAGAGAAGGTTGCCAGCAGATGTGCAATGGGACCTAGTGTATGGACCAGATGACAACATTGAACAATTTCTAAACTATGTGGATAAACTTGACAGGATTATAGACAAAGTGGGGAAACCAAAAAACTATTTCAATCATGCACAAAGAGGTGGGGATCATAGTTGGGGAAACACTAGTTTTAACAGGAGGGAAAACAGTAGGCCCAACCACCATAGTTTTCATCAAAGGGAACAAAATAGACGCAATATTAATAATAATTTCCATTCAAGGGAAAACTATAATTTCCATTCAAGAGGACAATCTGGGAATAATTGGAACAGAAGTAATTACAGGGATTCTGAAAACAGGAATTGGCGTGAACATAGTGACACCAGGAGTCAAAATGCTATGGGAAGTCATGAAGTAAAAATCTAGAATGCGCTTCATTGTCGGTCCACAAGGTAGGGGTGAAAAGCATAGATAATAGATGGACCAATAACAGTGACTACGTTGCACCAAGAGATACATCTCAAGTAATGAGTAGTTGTCTTATGAACATGTACTACCCTCTAAACACAGTACCTGTTAAGGATGAACACATTGGTTGTAATAAAGAGCCAGAGAAAATAATTGACTTAGTTGAATTTTATGAATGGGCAGAAGCTTGTAGTTTGTCAGAGGACCAGCAGATTAATGATTTAAATGATTTAGGAATTGATGCACTGATGAGGAAACCAAGTGAGCAAATTGTTGACACTGATTTAACGAGCAAAGAATCAAAAACACTTGGGTGTGAAAGCAACGTTTTAAGTTTTGGGGAGAGAGAGGTTGATGATTATAGTATTTGGGAAAATGAAGATTTAATGATACATGATGATGGTGAAAAATATTTTGTTTGCTTGAAAGAGGAAATGGAGGCATTGGGTGTTGTGGGAGATACTGGTATGCATGTTGTAGATGTACCCAAGGATGTTATTAACAGTTTAAGTGGTGTTAATGCCAGTGTCACAACCAATAGGCTCTGTAATCCAACATCTTATGAAGGAACCTGGGCAGTTGATAAAGATTCCCTGAACAGTAAAACTGACTGTGCAAGTAGGCTACCATTTGCAATGAACAAAGGTGAATTATTTCTTTATAATATGTGGCTAAATAGTGATGCAATTAAAAATGATAGCAATTTTAGAAAAATGATTCTTAATATGTCTCAAATTTTATATCCTGATTGGTGGCAAAACACTAAACATATTATTGTTGAACAACTGAAGGATAAATACCTTAGTGGTGAACAATGTTATATGGATGAAAATATTTGGATTAATGAAATTATCAATGCAAGTGACAGTGCTAATGATGTGTGTGTTAATGTAATGACCGTAGATAATAAAGGTGACAGCAATATAGGTACTTGTAAGTCAGAAAGTCATTGTTTCAGTGAAATCCAAAATGATTTATTGTATGAATACGTTCAGCCTGAAAAAGGTGATGACATAGGTAGTCCGTTCATTAGAGCAAAAGTTTGTACCTGGGAAGGCAAGTGCCTTATAGACACAGGGAGTCAGGTCTCAGGAATATCTGAAATTCTAAGCAAAAAGCTGAAGTGCGAGAAAGATTACATTGAAATGCCAGTCATTGGGGTGAAAATAAGAGGGGCTACAGGAAAACATAGTAAAACTGTGAAAAGACAAACTTTGTTATCTTTTACAATTGAGGGAGTCACATTTACACATGGATGCCTAATTATACCAGGCCTCAGTGAGGACTGTATTCTTGGGATGTCATGGATTCGGATTGTAGATGCAAGATTTGACTGGGGAGGACAAAAACTTACCATAACAACACCAAATGGGGGGTGTATCTCCACCAAGTTTGTCAGATCAAATACAGTTTTGTGTAATGATAAATTTAACACTATAAATCTTGTAAAGGAGAAAAGATATGTTGAACACATAATGGAGCTAGATTTAAGTGAAGTAGATTTCAACACTCCGGTAAACACTAAGATTTCAGAAGCTAGCGGTCTAAATGATGAGCAAAAACAGGAACTAGAGTCTTTTTTATGGGAATACAGTGATGTTTTTAGCAACATTCCAGGGAAAGTTAGGGGTTACGAATGTACTTTGCTAGTAAGACCACATGACCTATTTTTCATAAAACCATATGGTGTGCCCATAGCAAAACGTACAGCAGTTGAGAAAGAATTACATAAGATGGAAGTGTGTGGCATTATTGAAAGGAGTATCAGTGCTTATAAATAACCCACTGGTAGTTGTGTCAAAGAGGGATGGGGGAGTGAGAATAGTTCTTGACTCCAGGCCTTTAAACAAGATCTTACACAGGGAAACAGACCACCCTGAAAACATTGATGAGCTGTTGCACAAGTTCAAGGACATAAAATTAATGTCAAGTCTAGACTTAACCTCAGGCTTTCACCAAGTACCCCTGGCACCCAAATCTAGGAAATACACTGCTTTTCTTTACTATGGCCGTTGCTATCAGTATTGTGTAGTCCCATTTGGCTTGAACTCATCGGTAGCAGAATTCATTAGAGCTTTAGACCATGTGCTTGGGCAGGAACTTGTATCCAAATTAGTGATTTATGTAGATGACATTTTAGTAACGGGACAAGATTGGAATGAGCATGTTGGGCTTTTAAGACAGGCTTGTGAGAAACTTAGAAGAGGGGGGAATGACACTAAAACTAGAAAAGTGCAAATTTGCAGTACCTGAATTAAAATTTTTGGGGCATGTCATAACAGAAAAAGGAATTTTGGCTGATCCAGACAAAATTAAAGCTATTGCAGAGTTTCCTATACCCCGTAACAGAAAACAACTGAAATCATTTTATGGGCTATGTGGCTTCTACAGAAAGTTTGTAAGTAAACAAAGCTTAAACACACCCTGTCTAAGTAACTTGTTAAAGAAGGACACTGTTTGGGTATGGAGTAAAGATTGTCAAGAGGCTTTCGACATAATAAAAAAGGAACTGAACAACCAGAACCTGTTACACAGACCAGATTTCAATTTACCTTTCTGTTTACATACTGACAGCAGTGATTATGGTCTAGGTGCTGAATTATTTCAAGTAAAAGAAATCAATGGGGAGACAGTTCATGCTACAATTACATTTGCAAGCAGAATGTTACTGAAGCATGAAAAGAACTATACAGTAACAGAAAAAGAGCTATTAGCCATACAGTGGTCATTTTCAAAATTCAGGAACTATTTACTTGGACATAAGGTAATAGTGTACCCTGATCATAAAGCCTTAAGCTATATACAGGAATGCAAGCTCTATCATGATAGGCTTACAAGATGGGCATTGTATTTACAACAAATCAACTTTGAAATTAAGTATATTAAAGGCACCGACAACATAGTTGCGGATGCTCTATCAAGGCTACCAGTAGGAGGGGAAACAGAAATTTTTGATCAGATTGAAGAAAAACAGTTTAAAATGAGGTATATTAAAGGGGTCACAGATGAAAAAGTTGTTAGATCATTGTGTGATAAAATCAGGAGGAACCAGAACCGTGATGCAAATTGGAAATTAGTAAAGAGCTGTTTAGGGAAAAAGAACTATGAAAAATTAGATAAGTACTATAAGGTGTTTAAAGGTACTCTGTTTAGGAGAACTGATGAAGACTCTGACAATTGGAAACTATGCTGGCCTGAGGAGGAAGTTGAGAGGTTAATTAGATATACTTACGGGTTTAGCGTTGTAGGGTTGCCGAATCCAATGATGCACGCTACACCATGTGTAATAAACACTATTTTTATTTCTCGTAAGCACACATATACAGTTGTTTACATTCTGAATTCTCGGTACACGTCCGTACACTTTCACGCGCGACCACAGACTGGGTCCAAGAGCTTGCCAAAAACAAAGATATTACCCGCGACTTGGTCGATAGTCGCCACATTAGCCCCCCCCCCCTAGAGTGTGGAGCACAAACATAAATATTGGGGCATACATGTAAAGGGAACACCCAGGGGGGAGGGAGAGGGTGTTTAATCAGAAACCATACCTTACATTACATTACATTAGTAATTGAAGTCTTCGAGCCAGCGAGGGGGGCGGATGGTCCTGCCTGACCGGGTGAATCCTCGTACAGCAGTTGAGGGATCTGGGGAGGGGATGGTGGGTTGTGAGGGGCCAGGATAGCGGATCTGAATGCCTGTGGCGGTACGTAGGACTTTGACCGTTGATGGGTCAGTACCAACAGGCAAGGGGACAGACTGGAGGAGATGAATGTGAGTTAAGTTGTCACTGGGGAAGCTGGCTTGTTCGTAGAAGATGTACACATTACCCGGCTGCATAACAAAAAACACATTAGAGCTGCAAATAAGATCTGTGTTGACATTCACTACCACTTCCTTATACGGGTTGACAGAATCTCCACACGAGTCGTCATCGGTGACATCACACGCTCTGAGGCTGGTCCCTGATACATCACTGAATCCTAACAGGGGAGAGGCGAGGGGCTGCCTGTAGGAGGGTAAGTCATCACACGCATCACTCTGCATAGGAATGTCACACGCACCTGTACCACTGTCACACGACGGAGTGGGGAACGTCACACGTGTGGGAATGGGCGTCGCTCATCCATGGACTGTCGGTAGATGCCTCATGCGAGGTGGGTGCAGCAGGGGATGGGGTCTGACTGGGTGGGGTATCAGGCAGTTCTCCCAGAGTCCATGCAGGTTTGAGGCGTGCTGTTAATGAGCACTTCGAACGTGTTGGTACGCCGTGATATGACTCTGTGCGGGCCCGTATATGGAGGTCTGAGTGCCGGTCGGATGGTGTCATCACGCACCATGACATGAGTGCACGACGCCAAGTCCTTATGCAGAAATACGGGAGGGGGCGTGTGTGGTCGAGGAGGCGGCACGCGGATGTTAGCAATTAGCTCCTTGACCTGCCCGACGAATGTCGAGTCGCAGATTTGATCTGGAGGAAGTGAAGGCTCGACTAACTCTGCTGGGAGTGTGAGGGGTTCTCCATACAGTACCTCTGCCAGGGATGCGCCTAGGTCCTCTTTGTACGCGGCCCGAATGCCTAACATTACCCATGGTAAGGCATTGGCCCACTCACCTCCGTGGCACATCAGGGAAGCTTTAAGCGTTCGGTGCCAGCGTTCCACAAGCCCATTGCTCTGGGGGTAGTATGCTGTAGTCCTAAATCGTTTCACCCCACACAGTTCACAAAGCTGTCGGAAGAGGGCAGACTCGAACTGGCGGCCCTGGTCGGTGGTGACAGAGACTGGGCAGCCGAAGCGCGAGATCCACATTAACAGCAGGGCTCGGGCCACTGCATCGGCTGTGATAGTAGTGAGAGGAATTACCTCTACCCAGCAGGTAAACCTGTCAATTGCGGACAGTATGTAACGGAAGGGGCCTGAGGGGGGTAAGGGCCCGACGATATCGATGTGTATGTGCTGGAATCTTCTTTTTGCCACATCGAACGTACCCATGGGGGGCTGTGCATGACGTCCTACTTTTGCGCGCTGACAAGCCACACATGCTCGTGCCCAACTGCGACACTGTTTTATCACCCCGGGCCAAAGAAAACGTTCAGATACCGGACGTGCGGAGGCGCGAATGCCAGGGTGTGCCAAGTCGTGGATACTATTAAATATGTCCCGGCGGAGAGGTGCAGGAATCACCGGGCGTATGCGTCCTGTTGAAATGTCGCACCAGATGGGTGATGAAAACCCAGGAAGTGTCCGTAACTCTAGTTTGAGTCCTGTTTTGATATCGGAACGCAATGCTGCGAGTTCAGTATCCTCTGTCTGCAATTTAGGGAGCTCACTGAGGTCCAGTTGTGAAGATAAAACCGACACCCGAGACAGAAAATCAGCGACGACATTGTCTGCGCCTCTGACGTAACGTATGTCATTCATAAACTGACATATAAGGTCCATATGCCTAAAACGTCTCGGGGATGAGTCCTTACCTGGGTTACGGAAAGCGTAAACCAATGGCTCGTGGTCGGTAAATACCACGAGATGGCGACCTTCGATATTGTCTTGGAAATATTTGATAGCAGCATAAATAGCAAACAGTTCCCGGTCGAAGGTCGACCATTTACGTTGGGAAGCGGTCAGTTTGTGGGAGAAAAATCTGAGCGGCTGTACAACAGAACCCACGGATTGCTGAAGTACTGCCCCCACTGCTGTATCACTTGCGTCTGTAGTAAGCGAGATGGGAGCATCAGGAATGGGGTGAGCAAGCGAGATGGGAGCATCAGGAATGGGGTGAGCAAGCGTAAGCGTAAGCTGTCTGTAAGGCTGACTTTAGATTATCAAATGCGCGACGCATATCTGGAGTCCACGTGACTGCCCGAGACCCTGATGTGTTTTTTCCTGCGAGGGCATCCGTCAGTGGGGCTTGTATGTCGGCGGCGCGGGGAATATGTTTACGGTAGTAATTTACCGTTCCAAGGAAGCGGCGGAGGCCCTGAAAATCTTTGGGCAAAGGCACCGTACTAATGGCCTCCACCCGTTCAGTTAGGGGGCGGATGCCGTCGCCAGAAACTCTGTGGCCCAGAAAAGTGACACTGGTGCGGCGGAGTTGTGACTTAGTATTGTTCACTGCGATACCGTTTGCTTTTAATAGTTGGAACACTGTATTTAAATGTTGTTCATGTTCCTCGAGGGAGGAAGAAAAAATTAACAAGTCGTCCAGGTACGCATATGCAAAGTCCAGTTTTCCAACCAGCGAGTCGATGAACCGTTGCCACGTCTGTGCAGCATTTTTAAGGCCGAATGGCATAAACAAATACTCGAACAACCTGAACGGGGTGATGATAGGGGTCTTTTCAACGTCCTCAGGTGCCATTGGCAGTTGGTGGTACGCCTTATGACAATCGATTACACTGAAAATTTGTGCCCCATGCAGCTGGGAAGCAAAGTCTTGAATATTTGGGACGGGATAATTATCTAAAATTGTTCTGGCGTTAAGCGCCCGATAGTCACCGCAGAGGCGGAAAGTGTCATCTTTCTTGGGCACCAAATGAATGGGTGACGACCAACAACTAGAAGAAGGGCGGATAGTCTTATTATCTAAAAGTTCCTGAACAATAGCTTTAGCGTGTTTAAGTTTTTCCGGATTTAAACGCCTAGCCTTTGCACGTACCGGTGGGCCTTCTGTGGTATTTATTCTGTGGACAGTACCGTTATTGATCGTGAACACCGATGGGGATGCTGGACCAGCACCCGTTGCACTGTGACTAACTTGTAATGCACACGTGTGTGTGTCCAAGGCCGGCAGTTCAGCAGCAGTGGCGGTGATCCACTGGTAGTCCTTGTCGAAGAGCTCGGTGGGGTACCTGGTAGCGTCGCGGGTACTGCTTCCGTCCGGCAGTACAAATGTCACACGGCGTCGGCTGCAGGTGCGAGGGAGTGGTGCGGGGGTTGGGGGCGTGGCCGTGTGCGACAGCTGGGCGGTCTGCTTACGCGCGTCCGTGAGCTTGGCTTGCACGGCGGTGATGCGTAAGCGGAGGGCCCCATTGCTGTCCCGAAGTTCGTCGTTGTGTGATCTAAGAGAAAGCACTGCAACAGCAGTTTCCGCTAGCTCACACAGCAGAATGGCACTTTCAGATGAGAGGGGTAAGATATCTGAACCGGTGGTACGGTCTCCCGAGTTAAAGGTTAGTGTACCTCGTTGTAGGTTGGGTGACAGTGCATGGGCTAAGAGAAAATCTACCCCAAGCACGGGTTCATCCACATCCGCGATAACGAAAGTCCACTGTAAGGGCATATTAATGTCCTGCAGTTTAAGGCTTAAATTCGTTATTCCATGAGAGCGGATCAGGGAATTATTGGCGGCTCGAAGCGGGGGGCAAGGCTGAAGCTCGAATTTAATACCTGCGGACAAAGGTATCACACTAACTTCGGCCCCCGTGTCGACTAGAAATGAAAGGCAAGACACTGCATCTTTCACGTACAAGCGTCCTGGCGCGTGAGGAGAAGAAGTATTTAGTGATAGGCGTCTGTGCGGTGCAACGCGGCCCGTAGCGCCTGAATTGGGTCGCGTTATTAGTTTGGGAACGCGCATGGAGAACGACATTTCTTAGCCGCGTCGCCAAAGCGGGAGTGGAAATAACACTAAGCGGGGCGGCGCGTGGCGTCGCCCGTCGCGCTGGTTGAGGTCGAAGCGGCAGTGGAGGGGGACTTGTTTGTGGTTCCCTCCGATGGCGACGCTGCAGTAGTGCTGGTAGGAGAGGAGTTACTGCGGCGGTTGCCAGGCGGCGTTGGCTCCGCGCGCATGCGTGGAGCGAGTCGTGCGCACTCTGTACTGCAGGATGGGAACTGCCGCGCAGGTGTGCCAACCCCTGAGGCCTGAGGGCACCCTGGGGGGGTATGCGGGGGGGGGGGCAGAATGTTGTAAACCTGGTCTGCGATCTTCAGTTTGGCATCTAGTGGGGCCAAAGTTACATGTAGAAGGTGAAGTTGAACTTGCGGGGGAAGTTTCAGCAACCAGATGGTCCAAAGTGTAATGTCCGGCATGTGATGCGTGTCAATCATAGCGCGGAGATGACGCCAGAGTTGCGACGGAGACCTGGATCCCAGCGATTCCTGACTGATGAGGCGGATAGCTTCCTCTGTCGATGTGGATAGTCGCTCGAGGATGGTGCGTCGGGCGAACGTATATTTGTCCGTAGCGGGGGGCGAAGCCACAATGTCGCAGATCAGATCCAGTTCGTCATGGAGGTGACACAGTAAGCATAGGAACTTCGAATTGTCGTCGGCGACGCCGTGTAGCTGCAGGACGTGGTCGACCAAGGCAAACCATGTGCGTGGGTGATCCTTGCGAAGGGGTGGTAGCTTCGGCCAAAGGGTGGGAAAGTCTTGACATAAATGTTTATCAGAAACTGTCTCTCCCTGTCCATAGTTCTGCAACGTAATTGTCTCGGGTGCAGTAGCGGTGCACCAGCTTCCGCCACTGTCAGTGGCACGCGGCACGGTAGGCGCGGCTGGCTCGACCTTGGTCGAGAAATCAACGAATTGAGCGGTCGACGGAGTAACGCCGACGGGCGTAGAATGGACCGGCGCGGTAGAATCGACCGTAGTCGACCGATGTGCGGCGAACGACGGAATACAGTTTCCGGGCCCCTCCCCTACAGGTGCATTAAAATAGTTAAAATCACCTAATGTTTGTGGAACACACGCGGCAGGAACGGCGTGTGCCGTCGGAAACACTCGTAAAGCGGACGCTGGTGGTGTGGGGGGGTTGGTGCAACATCCGAAGTTCCGGCAGAAATATGAACTCTCCTGTCTTGAGCGTCCGGCTCGATTTGTACAGTCACTGATTCGGGTGGAAAATTCACACTTGCACTTGGGAAACCTGTAAACATAGTCACTGGGGTTTGAGCACATTGTGTCGGCTGTTGAGCACTCGGAACACGTGGAAAGTTCGTATTGGACGTAATACGTTCATATTCAAAGTTTTGTGCGCGGAAAACGTTCTGATGGTACGGAACACTGTCACACGACGGCTGACTCATGTACGGTAACGGAAAGTTATTGTTCGTACCTGATGCCGGCACACGTGGCTGTGGAATTGTATAAACACTGTCCTGTTGAGTACAGCTAGTCGATGTGTTCGGAAACTGCGTAGAACTATTGCGGACGCCCGGTGGATAATTGTAAAACCATGCCGAAGCGTCCGTTGGAACACTTAGTTGGCACGTGTTCGGTGTAGCAGGTGGCAAGCGATCCATTGTGTACTGCTCGATGGTATAAGATTTCGTTGTAGCACTCGCGAACAAAATTCGGGGTCACCAGTATGGGTTTAGCGTTGTAGGGTTGCCGAATCCAATGATGCACGCTACACCATGTGTAATAAACACTATTTTTATTTCTCGTAAGCACACATATACAGTTGTTTACATTCTGAATTCTCGGTACACGTCCGTACACTTTCACGCGCGACCACAGACTGGGTCCAAGAGCTTGCCAAAAACAAAGATATTACCCGCGACTTGGTCGATAGTCGCCACATACTCATGAGAGCTATGGTCATTGTGGCATACAGAAGTGTATGCAGAAATTACAAGAAAACATATACTTCTACAATATGGCCAAGAAAGTTAGAAAAGAATTGTCAACTTGTGATAAGTGCCAACGAGTCAAAGTAAGTAACAGAAAATGTGAAGGTGAAATGCAAAACATTATTCCTGCACATCCTCTAGACTTAGTCGCTGTTGATTTCTATGGGCCACTTCCAAGGAGTAGGAGTGGGCACTGCTACATTTTTGTCATGGTGGATGTATTTTCTAAACTAACGAAGTTGCATCCCGTCAGAAAAGCCACAGGTAAAGAGATAGTTACAAAAGTTGAAAAAGACTATTTCTTAAATGTTGGGAAACCAAAAGCAATCTTGTCAGATAACGGTTCTCAGTTTTTGTCAAAAGTTTGGAAAGCCTTTGTTGATAAATCAGGAATCAAACATGTTCAAATATCTGTATATAATCCATCGTCAAACCCAGCTGAGAGGAATATGCGCGAGATTGGTCATTTATGTCGTACATATTGCAGTCATAAACATCCTACATGGTACGACCATGTAAGAGACTTTGAAGATGTTATGAACAGCTTGCAGCACACTTCCAAAGGATTTTCACCTTATGAAATTATGTTTCATCTAAAACCAGACAACATTATCACTCGTAGAATTTCCACCATGCACAATGATAACTATGCATGAACGTGAAGCCATAGTCAAAGAAACAATGATAAAACAGGGGGAAATTAGAAAAAGACGACATGATGGCAAGATCAAAGCAACCAAGTTTAAAGTAGGAGATTATGTTTTAGTAAAATCACATGAGAAATCAAAAATTCTAACTTCTGAAATAAAGAAATTCTTTGATATATACATGGGTCCATTTGAGATTGTAGAGAATTCACACCCAAATGCATACCGGTTGGTGTATCCTAAATCCAGGAAAGTTCTCGGACTAAGGAATATTGTTTCATTGAAATTGTATAAACAAAAGGGGTAAGACTATTCTGAGAAAGTTAAAAGGTGACTCAACAAAAGTTTTTAACTTGAAATTTTACCTATAAAAGATTGTCTGATTTTGATACAGTTTCGTGCCCTTGAAAATGTTTATTATTTGTTTAATATGTATTCACTGTATGATGTGGTTGCAATGAATTTTCTGTGTAATATGCCAGCCATGTTAGTTTTTGATATTTCTGTATGTTTATGCAATTTGATTGATGTTTGATAATTTGTGTAATTTTAGTTTGTGTAACTCTCACACCACACTTGTTGAGACGTCATTTAAAATGCAAAGTTTTTTAAATTTTTTACTCTTAAAGGCAGAATCCTAATTACTACACACTTAAGTGCTTGAAATGTCCAACTCTACAAGGAGACAATCATTTTCAGTAAACTACATGAATTACTGTATATTTCTCTCTCAACCACTGCAAATGCATAATATTTTTTAATTTTGATAGATACATACCATTCCAAAACTTTCATTCATGATTCTACCTTTGCATTTTTACTGTGAAAATGAACGCCTGTAACAAGCTGCCTGTAACTTTACTTTTGAAAACAATTTAATTTTTTACCCTTGGAGTAATGTCTTTGTGATAAGATATTTTACACCCAATATGTTAATGCATTTGTATTACATGTTTATTGAATTTATTATGATTTGAAGAATCTTTTTTTTTTTGGACCAGTTCATATCTGTGTGGTATTACTCAGACAGATACTGTAAACTTCTCTCACTAGATAAACATTACCGGAAGGTTAACTATGTATCCTAACCATGTACTTACATATAAACATTATGTAACCAAAAGGTGATCTCTGTATGTGATTTTTAGATAACATGGCATTATAGTCAATGAAGCGATACAGACAGCTAAGCTTTGGAAACAGACGCACTGCAGGACAAGCAGAAATCAGACCTTTTAACGGAAGTCACCTATGTGCAGATGGACAATGTGGGACAGACTGTGAGTAGTGTGAAAAGTGGGCAACAAAAGAAATTAAAACAAGCCTGCAGTTAAAAGTTACAGTCTTTCAATGGTTTCATGTGAAGTGCTACAACATTATGGGCTCTTCTAAGCGAAAATTGTGAATCTTCTTTCGTATTTCATTTACTCTAAGGTTAAAAATTGTGCGTTTTCCTTTACTGAGTATAACAATTTCAGTGTTAGCATAATTCAAAGGAAACAGTCCTATTAAAAAATTTAAATTTATTTAAAATTATATTCTTGGTAGTTCCATTATTCTGGTGTCAGAATTTTGTTCGCATTTTCATACTTACAAAATTCTTGGGGGGCTATTGTAATGGAATTGACAAATAGACATCATTTTATTTCATTATATACTAAAGTCGTGTTAAAAAAAAGGTTTCACTTAAGATAATACTAAGTTAGGTGTTGCGATCGATATTGGAATTGTATGTTCTTTGTACTTTATGACTGTGATCTTTGGTCGACAACGGTTTTTCGGCCACTTGAGTGTTGCCCGCGGTTGAGTGCAGATGTGTATGTAGTTGTGACAATAAAAGTGTGTTTTTGATACAAAGAAACCGTGGAATACTGCGTCATGATTTTGATAGTCCAGTGATAATTAAAAAACCCGCACCTTTTTCTTGGACCCAGAGCAGCAAAGGAATCATCGCCTTGACAACGAGAAGCCACATGGACAACGCAGGCTCAGCAGCATCAACAAAGGAGACATTATGGCCAGCTCTACTAAAGTACTATACAGCCATTAGCCACACCGTAACGGTGTCCTTATGGAGTTAACTTTTCCTGCACAGTAGAGAGGGTTCGTGAAAAATGTAGTCGAATTAAGTCGGGTGATGCTGAGGGAATTAGATTAGGAAATGAGACACTTAAAGTAGTAAAGGAGTTTTGCTATTTGGGGAGCAAAATAACTGATGATGGTCGAAGTAGAGAGGATATAAAATGTAGACTGGCAATGGCAAGGAAAGCGTTTCTGAAGAAGAGAAATTTGTTAAAATCGAGTATAGATTTAAGTGTCAGGAAGTCATTTCTGAAAGTATTTGTATGGAGTGTAGCCATGTATGGAAGTGAAACCTGGACGGTAAATAGTTTGGACAAGAAGAGAATTGAAGCTTTCGAAATGTGGTGCTACAGAAGAATGCTGAAGATTAGATGGGTAGATCACATAACTAATGAGGAGGTACTGAATAGGATTGGGGAGAAGAGAAGTTTGTGGCACAACTTGACCAGAAGAAGGGAATGGTTGGTAGGCCATATTCTGAGGCATCAAGGGATCACCAATTTAGTATTGGAGGGCAGCGTGGAGGGTAAAAATCGTAGGGGGAGACAAAGAGATGAATACACTAAGCAGATTCAGAAGGATGTAGGTTGCAGTAGGTACTGGGAGATGAAGAAGCTTGCACAGGATAGAGTAGCATGGAGAGCTGCATCAAACCAGTCTCAGGACTGAAGACCACAACAACATTACATAAATACTTAACCTTTCTTAGCTTTGTTCTTTTCATTTGCCAATAAATAAATAAGGAGAAAACCTAACTTTACCTCAGGCACATCTATAATATAAATATAATTTTAAAACTCTTACTAAATAATCTTTGGAATAATTAAAAATCCTTCCACCTCTGTCCACCAAAAACTGGTTCTTGGGTGGTGATAAAGATGTATTCCAAGCAAGTGAAGATTTGCTTAACTGGCAGAAAAATCATCATGGCATTAGGAAACTTGCTATTTTAGGTGACAAATGTTCTGATGATGATGATGATAAAAGTAGAGAGTTTGTTGAAAATTTTGAAAAAATGGTCTCAGGAAATAAACTGGTAGTTGGTCAGTTATACAGCATGGATGAGACTGAACTAAGCTAGAAAACGCTCACTCAAAAAAACCTTGCATCAAAGAACAAACCACTCACAGGAATGAGACAAGCACAGGACAGACTGAACATTGCAACATGTCCAGCAATACAAGTGGTGACCACAAACTGCTGTTGTTTGTAATCACCAAATTCAAAAAACCAAGAGCCTTCAAAAACATAAGCACATCAGCACTTCCCATTCATTACAATGTGAAAAAAGTGCTTGGATGAATGGTAATTTTATTAAAGAATGGTGTTCTGATACTTTTATTGCTAGACAACGTACCAAGCCACCCCTCAGAAGTTGAACTTCGACAAGATGACATGAAAGCAATGTTTTTCCTCCCCAATATGATTTCAAGAATCCAACCAATGGACCAGAGTGTTATTGGGAGATTAAAATGATTTTACAGGAGGAAATATGTCAGTGCTTTGTTAGTGAAAACAGAAAAGGGTTATCATCTTTTTGAAGCAATGAAAAGCCTCAACAAAAATTATGCAATTTACACAGTCGCTCAGGCCTGGAAAGAACTTAAGAAAATCACTCTACAAAACTCGTGGAATAAAGTTTGTTCTAGCCTAAACCAAGAGCAAGAACTTTTTCTCCAGCAGCAGTGGTTTTTACATTATGACGCGGTACCAAACCCAGAAAACTTTTAAGCCTGTTCATTGCGTTGAATGGGGCCTCCAGCTATACACACATAGTGCACATGATGATACGTACACCTCTGTTGCCATTTCCCTAAGTGGTTCCATTATTCACTATACACTGATTAATGATTAATAGACCCCTACCCTTTTGTGATTCCTTTTCCGTGATACAAGTTATATTAAGCTCTCCCACAGTTGAAGTGTTTGTGATTGGCTCTGTTTCAATGGAAGACAAAAGTTCAAACTTGTTGATCCTGTGGGGGGAGGGGGGTTGCATACAATACCATCAGTTCTGCCTGGTCCCTCCCTCCCATGCACAAGGCTCCTACACCTATGTCTAGTGCTACACTCATTGATCAGGTCTTTGTAAACACAGGCATACATTGCTCAGAAGACTTTAATATTGGCTACAGTGACCACAGTGCAGAGTTACTGAACACATGAGGAAGTAATGTCTTGCCTAGAGATGGAAGCGTTACCTGAAAAAGGAAGTACAGTAAGCAAAATATTGAACACTACAAACACACGCTAAACACCCACCACCCACTCATGGGATAAAATCCATAATAGTTACAACGGAGGTAAAAAACTGGCTAACTTCCTGGAAGTTTACAAGCATTGTTTTGAAATGGCATTTCCAAAAATGAAAATAATTTTGTAAAGGCTCCAGCAGATCCAAAACTTGGATAATATCAGGGACTAAAGTATCATATAAAAGAAAATGAGAACGTTTTGCAGTATCAAAAACAGATGGCAGCCATGAATTTGCTCACTACTTTAAAAAATACAAGTAAATCTTAAGTTGTGTCATAAAGGAGGAAAAATTACCAGAAAATGACAAATTTACTATGGAGTCATCAAACAAAACTAGGACTATGTGGAATGTGGTACAGAGAGCTACTGTGAAGGTGTCAACACACAAAAATATTGCACTGTCATAAGCTGGCAACAAGATCATTGATCCAAAATCAGTTGCTAACCACTTCAGTACTTACTATACCAAAATTGCTGGTGAGCTAGCGAAGGAACAAATGGAAAAAAACATCAAACAAATAATTACAGGAAATTTCTAAAATAGGTGTAAACAACATATCCATGTCCCTTCAACCAGTAAAGTGCAAAGAACTGTTAGACACCGTTACTTTATGAAAAAATAAATATTCAGCTGGAGCTGATGATGTGCCCAACTATATTATAAAGATATTAACAGAACAGATACTCAGACCCCTGCTAGATATCTGCAGCTCTTCTCTGTCAAGTGGTACCTTTGTGCAGCAGCTAAAAACTGCAAAAGTTGTACCCCTTTATAAAAAGGGTGATCAGCAGCAGATGGTCAACTAAGAGCCTGTGTCAGTCC
Source organism: Schistocerca cancellata (assembly GCF_023864275.1). Lineage (NCBI taxonomy): Eukaryota > Metazoa > Arthropoda > Insecta > Orthoptera > Acrididae > Schistocerca > Schistocerca cancellata. The sequence goes on from NC_064633.1 coordinate 494,811,097, forward strand.
TGTTAGGTTTTTCAAATACCATTGAAAAATTAGTTTTGTCACTATTAACTGACTTTTTTTTTTACAAAAATGATATCTCAGGTTGTCAGCATGGCTTCAGGCCACAGTGCAGTATTGAAACAGCCATTTTCACTCTCATAAATTGTGTTTTAAATGCAGTGGATAGTTTCAGGAATGTTTCAGTGATTTTCCTACATTTAACCAAGGTCTTTGACTTAATACATCATGAAATTCTTATAAGAAAGTTAGGGTGCTATGGTGTAAGAGGTCTGCCAAGTGAACGGCTGAAATCCTACTTAGAAAATGGCTCTCAGATAACAGGGATCAAACATATGGAAAGAAATGAATTCCAAGCTTATCACTCAAAGCCTTCCACATTAACCCATGACATACCAAAAGGCTCAGTTTTAGGTCTCTTTCTCTTCTAAGTTTTCATAATTGACTTCCCTCTACATGTTTGACACTCTGAACCAGTCCTATTTGCCGACGACACCAGCATATTGACCGAAGGTGAAAATAAAAAAGCTCTTAGTCTGTACACTAGTCACAAATGAAAAGATGTCAGAGTGGTTTGTGAGGAATAAGCTACTAATAATCCCTCAAAAAAGAGTCGCCATACAATTCCACACACAGCAAAATTAAAATCAATTAAAACCACATATTTCTCTGCGAAATTAAAAAATTAATATTGTCACCGAAACAAAATTTCTTGGCATTTACTTACAAGACAATCTTAAATGGAATTCCCACATACATTCTTAAATTCTAAACTATCTAAAATGATCCATGCAAGGAGAATTATATAGAGCAAACCAAAAAAGGAAAATGTATTTATTCAAAATAAAACTTTACAAGATCAAATAGTGATATACACAGAAAACATTGTTATACCACCCTGTGCAAGAAAAGTGTATATCTCTCAGAATGACAATTGTTTAATAGGCTGCCAAGTCACTTAAAGGCCATTAACAAAACACATATCTTTAAAAAATATGTAACTTTACATCTTCTGGAAAACTGTTTTTACTTAGTATCACAACATCCTGGAAACTGAATTTGTAAATTTACTGCACATCTTATGCGAAGGAGCTACCGCCTGGAAAATATGAACATAAAAGTATTGAAAAATGAGAGTGTAAAAGTGCCACATTGTGTCAAGTATATTGTACTGCATTGTATTATATGTTAAACATGTCCCCAATGCTGATCATGGCCCTTTGGTTCTGAGTTGAGTAGAGTGACTGAACTGGAGACTTTGAAGGTTCTGTGACAAGCTAGGCTGTGACTTCCTGGTCTTGCAGCACAGGTGTGCACTTCAAATAAGAGGCTGTTACTCAGGTAGCTGACTGTGTGTGGGGTGCACAAAAGGGTTTTTCAGATCAGCTGCCTCTCTATCCAATCCAGATAATGATAGCTGTAAAAAAACCCTGAAGTATGTAACGGAACATATTAAAGGCTTTACTTTACCGAAGTATGCGATACCCTCCAAATTCAACCAGTTTAATGAGTATTTATGATTATAGAAAAGTTATTGTGTATGTTAACAATGATTGCATAACATGTCTGCATAAACAGTCAACCCATTAAATTATACTGAATAACTGACCCACACACAAGTTTATATCACTTGATCACTGATACAGCAAATGTCATCATGTAAAAACACTTAGTTCATCTTAAATAATTAATATGAAGTACGAAAAATAGTGGCCAATTTAGGTATTTTGGATCTCCTTAAATAAAAATCACCCAGTGAAACCTATTGGTTCACTAGGAGCGTTTTCACTCAGTATTCACGAAATCAATCCTATTTTAGACGAAAACCAATGTAATTCTTAATAATTCATGTTATTTACTTATTTATGCAAATTAGAGAAGTCAATTGACAAACTTCTAAAAAACGGCCTTTTTGTAACAAAGAATTATTCTGTCAAGTCAACAAATCTGTCTGTCATTTTAATAACATGTTAAATTATGTCACTCGATGCAAATTAATAACTTTTCTGCACAAATTATGGTAACAGATGTACATGTGACTTATAAACTATATCTCTTTTTAGTAGTTCTTTGACAATGTTATAAATACAAGCAGCAAGAATGGTCGGGGGGGCAGTCGGAATGTCACTTTGGTAAAGTGTGTTTGTGTGTTATTGTTTGAGGTGGATAAACAATGCAAAGAACATGTAAAGGAAGTACTATTTGGTGTTGTGTTGTGGTCTTTGGTTGACAGTGGAATTAATAAATATTTGAAGTTTACATATTTGTTGGTTTCGCTCGTTCTTTATCATCAAAAGCACATAAAAAACATGGGACCTCATGTTTTTAACCCTAGACAACCAAATTTAGAGCCAGCATCAGCATCGAGAGACAGCAGCGATCCAGCAAGTAGCAGCGATTACCACAACACAATGCATTTTAATGGCGCCAACCTAACATCAAGTGCTAACAAGCTCCGTAAATGGGAGTGAAATAGTGCGATTATAGCAATATCTACGATTAGGCGACCATTACAAGTATCAGAGTAGGATCAAAATAAATGCCTCCCACAGGTGAGAGCATTAAAATCCTAATGGTAGACTGCCAAAGCATTCACAAGAAAGTGCCAGAGTTTCTTGAAAAGCAGTGAAGCTCGCATAATACTAGGCACAGAAAACTATTTGAAACCTGAAATTGATAGCAGTGAGATTTATAGGGAAAATTTAAGTGCATATCGAAAAAACAGGCAAATGGGAAATGTAGGTGATTTATTTGTCACAACAGACAAGGAACTCAAATCAACAGAGATAGACATTGAAGCTGCACGTGAGATTGTTTGGGCAAGACTCAGTCTCAGGGGATAAAATGGTGAGTGGATCCTTCTATCCACCACTAGACTCATCTCCTGGTGTCACCAAAAACTTTAGAGAAAACCCCAGTTCACTTGTAAATAAGTTCCCAATTATACTGTAATCATAAGTGGAGACTTTAATTATCCAACAATTAATTAGGAAAATTACAGTTTGTTAGTGGTAGGTGTGATAAGGCAACCTGTGAAACATTACTAAGTGGCTTCTCTGAAAGCTACCTAGAACAGATAGTTAGAAACCTCACTCATGAACAGATCTGACCTCTTTGAAGATGTCGACATCGAAACTGGTTTCATTGACCATGACATAGTTGTGGCAACAAGGATTACCAAAGTACACAGGACAACATCATAAACTAGCCAAAACAGTAGTGTCATATCTCAACAATGAACCTGAAAATTTCAGCACAGCGCAGGAGCATATAGAGCAGCTCTGGCTTAGGTTTAAAAGAATATTTGATCATGAACAGGATAGGTGTGTACAGTCACTGTGAAGAAACTTCTAAACAAACAGAGATTACTATATAATATGTGCTGAGATGTAACAGTCCATTAAAACCCATTTAAAACACCTATTTTTCGATCCAATTTGAAATAAACAGGAATCACTGATGTAAACAAAAAGCAGTGGTATGGACAAACCTACAGTATATAAGTCCTGTAATTGGTAGGAATATTTAGGATTAATGTCATAAGGTGAAATCTGGAACAATTGATCGAGTACATTGATCGAAGTCATTTCTTTGAAACTGAGATGGATTTGTGTTAAAACAGTTTCTAAATTAAGTCTGTGGTATTTAAATGAAAAACCAACTGTGAGAATCAAAATTGATTACAAAATTAAAATATAATTAGCGAAAATGTTATAAGTGGCATGTAGACCTAGTTCTTTAGGTGTTTTGTCAATAATACATAAAAGGCCTATTTTGTGCTGGTCTGGAGCAGGTGACAGAGGATTTAGGATCACTTTGCAAAGATTTCACTAAGGAAGACACTGTGGTTATAGTGGGTGGCAGGTAACAGTATTGACAGAGATCCTGGGTACAGTATAGAGTGTGAGCTGGCAAAGATTGCATCAGCATCGAAGCATACTAGTGTTGAGTTTGTATCTGTTCTTTGGCACCATGACCGACCTCATTTGAACTCTTCTGTCAAGATAGTTAATTTGGAGCTGGAACGGCTACTTATGTCGGGTGCAGGGTCACACATTGGTGTGGTTCCTGTTGATTCTCTCAATAGGTGGGATTATACTAGGCATGGCTTTCACCTCAACAGGAAGGGGAAGGGTAAATTAGCTGGGGAAATAGCAGGAAAGTTAAAGGGGGGAGGCACTGTCATGAATGGTAAAATACCAGTGGTTATAGGGTTCAGAAAAGACCCTTTTTTAGGGTAGGGAGGACAGAAAGAAAGCAAATTTTAAGATAGGTTAGAACTGAGACAAACCTTCAGTTTGAGAAAGAAACCAAAAAACATAATTCTAGCTTATTACATCAGCATAAACAGCTATTGCTTAAGAATTTTCAACAGTCAGCAGATATTTTAACTATACCCAATTTTAACTCAGTAAATGTGAAATGTCAGCTATCTTTATTGCACCAAAACATTCGAGGACTAAGAAATAAAATTAATGAATTAACTATCTGCATATAATGAATTAGGGTCTTCAGACCCAACTGACATAATCTGCCTCTCTGAACATCATGTGACCACTGGTATAGAACTTTTAAGTGTTACAGGGTTTAGGTAAGCATCTCACTTTTGTAGATCAGAAATGGAGAAAGGAGGAGTTGCCACATTCATCAGGAACTATCATAAATTTAAGAACATAGACATTCATAAATTTTGCCTAGAACAGCATATGGAAGCATGTGCAACAGAAGTAGATTTTCACAAAAAATCCTTCATAATATTAAGTGTATATCGAGCACCTGCAGATAACTTTAATCTGTTTGTAAACCACCTTGAAGCTGTACTGGCCTATTTAACAACCGAAAACAAAGAAATAGTGGTTGCTGGTGATTTCAATGTAGATTTCCTTAAAGACTCTCCCAATAAGAACTTATTTGAGTTAGTAACGCTATCATTCAATTTAATTCACACTGTAAAGTTCCCCACTAGGGTAGCCAGTTGCTCAAAAATGCCCATTGATAATATCTTTATAGAAAAGTCCAATAAACAAAATAATATTACAAAACCAATAGTCAATGGCCTCTCGGGCCATGACATGCAATTCCTTCTGTTAAATGTTAATACTGAAATGGATATAAAATCATAAAATCTGTTAAATCTGAGCTCAAGAGGGTAATCAATAAGTGCAACAACTGATTATTTTAGGACACTCCTCAGAGACATTCACTGGACTGATGTTTACAGTGCTCACAGCATGAATGAAAAATATAACACATTTGCTAATAAAGCGCTTACCTTATTCGAACACTGTTTTCCCCCACAACTTACCAAGGTTAGAGCAAAGTCTACAAAGAAGCCATGGATTACTCAAGGAATAGCAGTATCTTGTAAAACAAAAAGAAAACTGTATCTGTCAATCCAAAACAGTTCCGATGTTGATGCTATAGCACATTACAAGAAATACTGCAAAATAATAAAGACTGTAATATGGACGTCAAAGCAAATATACTACAAGGAAAAGATAGTCATATCAGATAACAAAATAAAGACAATGTGGGATATAGTGAAGGAGGAGACGAACCAGACATGAAGAGGAAGAAATAGCAGTAAGAGTAAATGATACATTGGTGACAGATGTGTTTAGTGTTGCAGAACTTTTTAACAAACATTTCATAACTGTTACTGAAAAGATGGGGTTGTCAGGTTAGATAGATGCTGCTATGGAATACCTCAGACCAGACATTTCAAGTAACTTCCATAATATGAATTTGACCCTCACTATCCCAGCAGAAATAATATCCATCATAAAATCTTTAAAATCAAAAACATCTTGTGAGTATGATGAAATATCAACAAAGTTAATTAAAGAATGTGATTCTGAGCTAAGTAACATATTAAGCTGTCTGTGTAACCAGTCATTTATCAGTGGAATATTTCCTGAATGGTTGAAATATGCTGAAGTTAAGCCACTGTTTAAGAAGGGAGATAAAGAAATAGCATCAAATTTCCGTCAAATTTCACTGTTGCCAGCATTCTCGAAAATTTTAGAAAAAGTAATGTACAGTCGGCTTTATAACCATCTTATCTCAAATAACATACTGTCAAAGTCACAGTTCGGATTTCTAAAGGGTTCTGATATTGAGAAGGCTATCTACACTTACAATGAAAATGTGCCTAATTCATTCGACAAAAAGTTGCAGGCAAGTGGTATATTTTGTGATCTGTCAAAGGCATTTGACTGTGTAAATCACAATATCCTTTTAAGTAAATTAGAATATTATAGTGTAACAAGAAATGCTGCAAAATGGTTCAAATCTTATATCTATGGCAGGAAACAAAGGGTGTTATTAGGAAAGAGACATGTATCAAGCTATCAGGCATCATCCAACTGGGAACTAATTACATGTGGGGTTCCACAAGGTTCCATTTTGAGGCCCTTACTTTTTCTTGTGTATATCAATGACCTTTCATGAATAACATTACCAGATGCCAAGTTCATTTTGTTTGCCGATGAAACAAACATTGCAATAAATAGCAAATCAAGTGCAGTCTTAGAAAGATCAGCTAATAAAATATTTAAAGACATTAATCACTGGGTCCTAGCCAATTCTTTGTCACTAAATTTTGAAAAAACACACTACATGCAGTTCAGAACTTGTAAGGGGTGTCCCACAAGTATATGTCTAACATACAATGACAAGAAGATAGAAGAAGTGGACAGTGTTAAATTCTTGGGATTACAGCTTGATAATAAATTCAACTGGGAGGAGCACACCACAGAACTGCTGAAGCATCTTAACAAATCTCTATTTGCAATGCGAATTGTGTCAGACATAGGGGAAATAAAAATGGAAAAAGCTGGCACACTATGCTTACTTTCATTCCATAATGTCATATGGGATTATTTTTTGGGCTAATTCATCAAGCCAAGCACAAGTTTTCTGGGCACAAAAACGTGCAGTAAGAGTTATATGTGGTGTGAACTCAAGAACATCCTGCAGAAGCCTGTTTAGGGAACTAGGGATACTAACTACGGCTTCCCAATATATTTATTCCTTAATGCAATTTGTCATTAAAAATAAATCACTTTTTCAAACCAACAGCTCAATTCATGGAATCAGTACTAGAAATAAGAATAATCTTCACAAGGATTTAAAGTCACTTAGTCTTGTACAAAAAGTTGTGCGTTATTCAAGAAAACACATTTTCAATAATGTGCCAGCAGCCATAAAAAGCTTAACAACTAATGAAATTCAGTTTAAGAGAAGCCTAAAGGATTTATTTTCTCAGTAAAACCAACTGATTTGTATATATATATATATATATATATATATACACATGGGAAAAATATATCTAAAAACAAAGATGATGAGACTTACCAAACAAAAGCGCTGGCAGGTCGATAGACACACAAACAAACACAAACATACACATAAAATTCAAGCTTTCGCAACAAACAGTTGCTTCATCAGGAAAGAGGGAAGGAGAGGGAAAGACGAAAGGATGTGGGTTTTAAGGGAGAGGGTAAGGAGTCATTCCAATCCCGGGAGCAGAAAGACTTACCTTAGGGGGAAAAAAGGACAGGTATACACTTGCACACACACACTTACCCATCCGCACATACACAGACACAAGCAGACATTTGTCTGCTTGTCCTTTACACTGTTTGTTGCGAAAGCTTGAATTTTGTGTGTATGTTTGTGTGTCTATCGACCTGCCAGTGCTTTCGTTTGGTAAGTCACATCATCTTTGTTTTTAGATATATTTCTCCCACGTGGAATGTTTCCCTCTGCTATATATATATGGGGGGGGGGTGAGAAACCTCGACAGAGCAAGGCAGGCAAAGGGGGAGAGGTCAAAGGGACCAGCGAAGGGCCCGGTGGTGAGGGTGTGATCGTAGGTAAGCTCGACGTGGGCAGCATGGGGTCACTCGACGGAGTGCGTGAGACCGGAGTAGGGAGCGAGGTCGGAGGAGAGCTCGAAGAATGGAGCTGGAGGTCACTCGATTGAGTGTTTCAGTCCAACCTGGAGGGAGTGGTCCGAGTGTCGTGAGCGACGACAGTGAGCGGTGTGGTTGTGGCCTGAAGGGGGGTAGAAGTAGGCTTGACATGAGCAGGCTTAAGTCTGTTGATAGAGACTGTGACAGCTGAATCTTTTATCTGGATGTCATAGGTGTTGGCTGAGCGCTGGAGAACGCGGTATGGGCTGGTATATGGAGGTTGGGCGGGAGCACAGACACCTCGCTCGAGGTGTTTGTGCCTGCTCCCCCGGACATAATCCACGGCATCTCTATAATACTACGCGATGATACACTGTTCGTCATGTGTCTCCCTTCATCCGGTGCTCATGACACAACCTCCACCATTCCTTGCCACCTGGTAAAATGTGTTCCCCTGTCGCCCGACATCGACCTGAACATGCTTCATGTGTTTGCCACGCCCACCAGAGACATTGTCGGCGTCGCTCCGTTGCTCCCACAAACTGCCGGCCTACCTGTCGCCACATGACCAGCATGCCCAGTATGATGCCCGGCGCACTTCAGCGACGTCCAGGTTTGGTGGCCGGACCTTCCTACACGACATCTACCCACACAGCTACCCGACGATGCTGTCGAGCTGACCGTGGTCCGGCTCCCGCAGACCACACCTACTGATGCCATAGTCACCCTCCCCCCCCCCCCCCCCCGGCCACTCAAGATTACTCCGTACTGCAGTGGGGGAGTGCTATGTGGCGCCAATGAGGTCGACACCAGTATCGATCTGAGTGTCATCTTTGAACTAAACTGTTCTTTGTAAGCGTTGCATGAACAAATCAACTATTGCAAAATGGGAGTGTTGTTTGGTGTAACCGACCTGAACTTCCTCCTCAGGAGACTTGGAAACATATACACTGGTAGGTACATTTTCCGAACCATGTATCTTTTACATTTTATAAAAATAGTAAACATGTTGTTAACATTTCATACTTGAGTATTCACACACTCCTAAAATGTTAAATACATCGATAAATGTATTTGCTGTATTAGAGCCAGTGCAACTGTTGAAATATGTCATTAATTTTAAAGCAAAAGTTTTAATTGTAATTTTATTAAAAATCCCTTTATAACAATACCAAATATTGTTTGGATTTATATATAAAGGGGCAGCCATGTTGGCATGGAGGAGTAGTGTCTTACATGATATTTCGCAATAAGCGTGTAATTGCTTAAGTAAGATGTACGTCAGTGTTGTCACTGTAATTATGACGTGATTTAGAATAAAGGGTCTAAAACATAATTTTTGTATTTATCATTTGTGGTGTAAAAACCATGTTACAGTCAACAGTCGGTAAAGATTTGGCAAGATGGTGGCAAATTTACACGTAACTTTAAACCGCTCTGCAGTTTTTGAGGACTTAATTTCAATCAAGTGTATTATATGTGACGAAACAGTGCTAAATGGAATTAGAATATGCGTGTTTCAACATAAATGGCGCCATTCACACTGCTTTGCTCAGGAAGATTTACAAATACAGTGCAAATGTGACATAGAGTGTAACGGCCGCGAGAACAGTGGAAAATGTGGCACTAAACATACGGGAACTATCTGAATAGTCAAGGCAACAAGATCTCATTAATGCTAGCCATAAAATTCGTAGGTCTGCACCACCATATATGCAAAGTGTAAACAGTACGACTGTAACTAGAAATATGAACGAACTGATCACTCAAAAAGACACAAGTGAATTAAACGCTAGGAAAGAAAGTGTTAATAATGCGTCTATGGATAAAAAAATATGAACAAACTATCCACACAAAAAGATGCAAGTGGATTAAATGGAGAAATACACAAGCTAAATATTTGTAAAGAAAGAAAAGTAAACAACCACGTTATGCATAAGCAAGGATACAAGCAACAGACATATATTTTCGCAAATAGTCATGAGAGAGGAGTTACAGAAATTATGAAGTCACCCAGACCTTAATATAACAGGCATCATCAAACCAGGCGTGCCACTACGCGAAATTTTGAAAAACAATGACAACATATTGACGACCGGTAATAGCTGCACCATAATAGAAGGCGCAAATGACGTTTACTGTAATGAAACTTGGCGTGCAACGAGAATCTTAAAGGAAACATCGAGATTGTTACAGGAAACAGGCTATTTGAGAAAATATGTAGAGGTTTCCAGAATACGACTTTTGTAGGTATAAACAGTGTTCACAGAGAGCACTTCACAAGATATGGTCTCCACATGAACGTAAAAGGGAAAAAGATTATTTGTGCCGAAATACTTAAATTTATTAATGAGTCATCTGTAATGGAAGGATCTCCAATCCCAATTCCGCCGAAACAAAAGTCGTCTGTAATAGGGGAACCATCTTTATCTACAGGAGAGCTACAACAAACACCAGTAGCAGCAGCAGCAAACGCTCTGATATTCTCAGCAGCAGTGACAGATAAACCACTAGCAGCAGAATCACTACAATCATCAGCAGAGCTGTCGTCATCAGAAACAGCATCCAGAACAGCAGACCCAATAATACTATCTCAAGGCAATGAAAATGCTTGTGAGGAAAATATACAAGGGTCATTAGCTGCAGCAGCTAACAAAGAAGGGCAGTCACCAAATCGGAGAGCACAAGAGCCACCAGCAACAGCAACCACACAGAAGAGGTACCTGAGGTCTGGGAGATCAACAGCAGAAGCAGCTTCCAATCGAGACAGATGTATGGGAACTAGGAGACCCGCTGCACTAAGTGAGTTTTTTTTTATGGTATCTAGTAAGCAGAAAGTGAACATGGAAAAAGATGTAAGTAAAACTGTCTATCTTAAATACCAGTGTGACAATAGTGAGAGGAATATAAACATAGGACAAAGATATGACCCAGGTTTAATGACACAAACTGAAAAAAATCACTGCATAGTACCAGAAGCAAAGGGAGAAAGTGATGTGCATAATATATTACAGGAAGGGGAACTATTAAATTTAAAGCCAACTGTTAGAATACTTCACCGAAATGTTCAATACATAAACAATAAAACAGAGGAACTAGAGGTAATATTACAGGAATATAGACCAAACATTCTAGTAGTTACAGAATATGGGGTAAAAGAAAATCACATAGGAATGTACAACTTGAAGAATTATGTGAAAGTAGCCAGTTTTTGCAGAACTTCCTATAAAGGTGGTGGGGTTGCCATTTTTCCTAACTATAATTCAACTAAAGACATAAATATAACAAAATATACTATAGAATTGAGCTTTGAAGCTACAGCACTGGAAACTAAAATTGCTGGGAATTTATGTTGTGTATTAGGTTTGTATTGATCACCAAATGGTGTAATTAAAACCTTCTTTGAACAGCTGGAAGATATAATGCAACACCTCTCAAAAACATATGCTTATTTGATCATTATAGGAGATCTGAACATAGACACAAGGAAAAATACAGACAATACTAAAACCCTAATTGACTTATTGAGCATATACAATCTAAAAATAAAAATAGATAAACCAACCAGTGTAACAAAGCATAGTGAAACTATAATTGATCATGTAATAAAAAATATTCATACATGCTATTGTGACACACAGGTAACAAACTCCAATTTAACAGACCATTTTACAATCATGATAGACATGAATATGAAGACTAGTGATTAAGTGCAGAAGATATGGGAGATGAGAAGACAGAACTACACACATAACATAAATCTGCTAAAAAAGGTGTTAGAGGCAGAAAACTGGGAAACAATATATGCAGATGCAAACACCAAATGGAACCAGTTTTTTTCTTTATTCAATTATTGTTATGATGTTACATGTCCTGTTAGTAAAAGGCTTGTCAAAAAGCAACAAAAAAAGAAAAGCTGGGTGACTGAAGAAGTAATCCATGCCAGAAATAATCTGAGAGTGTATTATGACCTCTGTAAACAAAAAAATACTGAGGCCTACAACACACTGTATAAAATAAAAAAGAAACAGTACTGTAGTTTTATCAGAGAAACTAAAGCATTATTCATCAGGATGTCTATAGATAAGGGAAAGAACTACTCGAAAGGTTTATGGTCTTTCATTAATGAAGAGATAGGAAAAGGAGCAAATTAGGCAGAGGACATCTGCCCACTGATGAGTGGGAAAAGCAACGCAAACCCTCTAGAAACAGCCAATACTTTTAACAGATATTATATTACTATAGCAGACGAATTAATAAGACAAAATAAAACAAATTTTGTAAGTAAATTGTTAAACCCCCACATACAAGTCATACTATGGTTTTCATACCTACAACAGATACAGAAGTGTCAAACCTAATAAAACAACTTCAAATTAAATATTCATCTGGCTTGGATAGTGTCACATCACATCTCATAAAGGAATGCACAGAATGTATATTAAAACCATTGACACACATGCTGAATGCTGCAATAGAAGAAGGTATATTTCCAGATTCACTGAAAGTAAGTAAAGTGTAGCCAATATTTAAGAAAGGGAACAGGGATGAATTAGGAAATTACAAGCCAATATAATTGATCTGAGCCTTTGCTAAAATCTATGAAATGATAATAAAGAATATAATTGTAAGTTTTATAACAAAGTACAGTATACTGCATTCATCACAACATGGTTTCAAGAAGGGAAGTCAACAAAAACAGCATCAACAGATATAATTGAGCACATTCTTGATTTACTTGACAGGCAACAAAAGACTTGTGGGATTTTTATGGACCTATCTAAGACATTTGTTTGTGTGAGCCACTCAAAATTACTGATGAAATTATATCAGTATGGAATTAAAGGAAATTGCTATGACATACTTAAATCATACATTACAAATAGGAAACAATGCACGGAAATCAGACATACTTGTGGGGGAAATATAACAAACTACAGATCAGAACTGCAAACAGTCAAACACGGTGTGTCACAAGGGTCGGTGCTTGGGCCAATACAATTTATACTCTATGTAAATAACTTCCCTAGCTATATAAATCAGAAATTTTTAATGTATGCTGATGACACAACAATCATTTGCACAGCTGACACAAAGGAGGAGCTTGGGAAGGAAGCACTCCTGAATATCGAAAATGCAAATAAATATTTAACACAAAACAACCTTTTGTAAAAAAAGTCTAAAACAATGAATGTAGTATTTCAGACCAAGAATAGTGAAAATTATAATATAAATGTTAATATAAATGGAAAGACTTTTGAAGAAGTAACCAGCACAAACTTTATAGGAACTATAATAGACAAATATTTGGCATGGGGGGAGCTCATAGAGGCACTGTGTAAAAAGATAAACAAACAGACCTTCATCATGCATAAAACAGCTAAGATTGTGGATGATAAAGTCCTCAGATCAATGTATTATGGACTTGTCTTCCCACCATTGTCTTATTCAGTTCATATATGGGGAAGTGCACAAGCTGGCTACTTAAAAACAATATTCACAATTGAGAAAAGGGCAGTGAGATTCATTGGAAAAATACCACCAAGACAGACCTGTAGGCAAGCTTTTGTACACTATAATATTATGACAGTATATTCCCTGTACATACATCAAAGCATAATGGCGGTAAGGTCAAGCGATAAACACCTCCTAAATAAAGATGTACACAAACACGGTACAAGAGGAAATGAAAATTACTACATGATAAACAGAAATCTAAAATTGTCTATGACTGCCCCTGAAGAAGCAGGCAAAAGGTTTTTTTTAATAAATCCTCAAAATCATTAAAAAAGAAACATACCTAGTTCTGCAAGGTTCGCAGGAGAGCTTCTGCGAAGTTTGGAAGGTAGGACACGAGGTACTGGCGGAATTAAAGCTGTGAGGAAGGAGAGTGAGTCGTGCTTGGGTAGCTCAGTTGGTAGAGTACTTGCACGCAAAAGGCAAAGGTCCCGAGTTCGAGTCTTGGTCCGGCACACAGTTTTAATCTGCCAGGAAGTTTCAGACCTAAAATGGTTTAAAAATCATTGAAAACTATATCTCACAGAGAAATGTATATACAGTTTCAGTGAATACTAAGATGGTGTTTAAATATGTTACATCATTACTGAAATGTACCTTTAAAAATTGTCATTTCTGTATGTTGTTTGGATTTGTGTGTTACAAAAAGGTACGGCCAAACTTTCAGGAAACATTCCTCACACACAAATAAAGAAAAGATGTTATGTGGACATGTGTCCGGAAACGCTTAATTTCCATGTTAGAGCTCATTTTAGTTTCGTCAGTATGTACAGTACTTCCTCGATTCACCGCCGGTTGCCCAGTTGAAGGAAGGTAATGTTGACTTCGGTGCTTGTGTTGACATGCGACTCATTGCTCTACAGTACTAGCATCAAGCACATCAGTACATAGCATCAACAGGTTAGTGTTCATCACGAACGTGGTTTTGCAGTCAGGGCAATGTTTACAAATGGGGAGTTGGCAGATGCCCATTTGATGTATGGATTAGCACGGGGCCAATAGCCGTGGCGCGGTATGTTTGTATCGAGACAGATTTACAGAACGAAGGTGTCCCGACAGGAAGACGTTCGAAGCATTTGATCGGCGTCTTGGGGAGGAACATTCCAGCCTATGCCTCGGGACTGGGGAAGACCTAGAACGACGAGGACACCTGCAATGGATGAGGCAATTCTTCGTGCAGTTGACGATAACCCTAATGTCAGCGTCAGAGAAGTTGCTGCTGTACAAGGTAACATTGACCACGTCACTGTATGGAGATTGCTACGGGAGAACCAGTTGTTTCCATACCATGTACAGCGGGTGCAGGCACTATCAGCAGCCGATTGGCCTCCACGGGTACACTTCTGCGAATGGTTCATTCAACAATGTGTCAATCCTCATTTCAGTGCAAATGTTCTCTTTACGGATGAGACTTCATTCCAACGTGATCAAATTGTAAATTTTCACAATGAACATGTGTGGGCTGACGAGAATCCGCACGCAATTGTGCAATCACGTCATCGACACAGTTTTTCTGTGGATGTTTGGGCAGGCATTGTTGGTGATGTCTTGATTGGGCCCCATGTTCTTCCACCTACGCTCAATGGAGCACGTTATCATGATTTCATACGGGATACTCTACCTGTGCTGCTAGAACATGTGCCTTTAGAAGTACGACATAACACGTGGTTCATGCATGATGGAGCTCCTGCACATTTCAGTCGAAGTGTTCATATGCTTCTCAACAACAGATTCGGTGACCGATGGATTGGTAGAGGTGGACCAATTCCATGGCCTCCACGCTCTCCTGACCTCAACCCTCTTGACTTTCATTTATGGGGGCATTTGAAAGCTCTTGTCTACGCAACCCTGGTACCAAATGTAGAGACTTTTCGTGCTCGTATTGTGGACGGCTGTGATACAATACGCCATTCTCCAGGGCTGCATCAGAGCATCAGGGATTCAATGCAATGGAGGGTGGATGCATGTATCCTCGCTAACGGGGGACAATTTGAACATTTCCTGTAACAAAGTGTTTGAAGTCACGCTGGTACGTTCTGTTGCTGTGTGTTTCCATTCCATGAATAATATGATTTGAAGAAAAGTAATAAAATGAGCTCTAACATGGAAAGTAAGCATTTCCGGACACATGTCCACGTAACATATTTTCTTTCTTTGTGTGTGAGGAATGTTTCCTGCAAGTTTGGCCATACCTTTTTGTA
The DNA here is from genome assembly GCF_023864275.1 of Schistocerca cancellata. Classification (NCBI taxonomy): domain Eukaryota; kingdom Metazoa; phylum Arthropoda; class Insecta; order Orthoptera; family Acrididae; genus Schistocerca; species Schistocerca cancellata. The sequence goes on from NC_064633.1 coordinate 494,826,728, forward strand.
ACACCCTGTAAATAATGTGAAACATGTAGTGCCTTTGTATGCTTATAGACTATCTCTGTTTAATTATTTGTTTCATTTATATGTAACGAAATCAAGTTTGATGTTAATAGCCTATTGTATGTCACATCCAATACTCTCGGCTGGATTTTCAACTGGAGTCCATGGGCAAAGAATAAATAAATAAATAAAACAACATGAGCTTGTGGTAGCAGCAGATATAAAGCAATTGCATGAGTGCACCCTACAAAATTATAAGCTTTCTTAATAATAATGTCGCAGTTTAAAACAACGTTTAGGGCTGTAGACAGGGAGAAGCTGAATGAAATGCATTTGGCTGTCAACAGAGCAGTGCGTGATGCCTTGAATTACTACTGTAGTAGAATATTGTCAAGTGACTTTTTGCAGAACGCAAAGAAATTCTGGTTGTATGTAAAGGCTGCAACTGGCACCAAAGTTGGTGTTCAACCTCTAGCAAATGAGACTTGAATTGAAGTTGAGGATAGCAAAACAAAAGCTGAAATGCATGACTCTGTTTTCAAATGTCCCTTTACAAAGGAAAACTGAGAAGAATTACCACAATTTAATCCTTGTACTATTGAGAAGATGAATGAAATAAGCAATAAGGTCAGTGATATTGAAAAACAGCTGAACAAATCTCCAGGACCCAATGAAATCCCTGTCAGATTCTATACCGAATTTCCAGCTGAGTTAGCACCTCCTCTAACTATAACCTGTCGTAGATTCCTTGAACAAGAAACTGTTGGAAAGAAAGAACAGGTCATACCTATCTAGAAGAAGGGTAGTAGAAGTGGTCCACAGAACTACTGCCCAATTTCGTTGACATCAATTTGCCATAGAATCTCGAAAAGAATGGCAGCCAACATCGATTTTTAAGACAATGATCATGTGAAACCTAACTCACACATTTGTGACATGACATACTGAAAGCTTTGGATCAAGACAATCATTTGGCAACTTGCTCTAAATGCTCAGAAATGTAACATTTGCACTTCACAAAATGAAAAAATAGTAGTATACTATGACTATAATGTCAGTGACTCACTATTGGAATTGGCCAACTCATACAAATACCTAGGTGTAAGGATATGAAATGGAATGACTACATAGGTTCAGTCGTCGATAAAGCAGGTAGTAGCCTTTGGTTTATTTGTAGAACACTGGGGAAGTGCAATCAGTCTACAAAAGAGACTGCTTACAAATCACTTGTGCAACCAGTTCTAAAATATTGCTCAAGTATGTGGGATCCATACCAGGTAGGAATAAGAGGTGATTTTGAACGTATACAGAGAAGGGCAGCACAAATGGTTGCAGGTTTGTTTAATCTGTGGGAGAGTGTCACAAAGATACAGAAAGAACTGATTCCTGAAGACAGACGTAAACTGTCCCGAGAAAGTCTAGTGCCAAAGTTCCAAGAACTAGCTTTAAATAATTACTCTAGGAATATACTACAATCCCCTGTGTATCGTCCACATAGGGATCATAAACAGGAAGAAATCTGTAACTAGTGCAATGGGACATGCACCTCAATGTGGTTTTGCAGAGTATAGATGTACATGTAGATTTCACCTCACAAAAGAAAATTATGTAAAATAGTCATGTTCAGAATTTTCTCTGTTGTAAAATCAGTAACTCTATATCTTCTGCAAAACTGTTTTTACTCAGTATCACAGTATCCTACAAACTGAATTTTGTAAACATACTGCACATCTGATGCCAAGAAGCTCTCTCCCAGAAAATATTTATATGCAGATATTGCAAAAATTGAAAAATTGTCAAGTGTATTGTACTGCATTGTATTATATATCAAACATATTCCACTTAACAAACGAAAATTTTGTAAAATACACATCTAAAGAATTTTCTCTGTGGTAAAAAATGCTTATATAAACATCATAACAAATAATATTTGATGTAACAATAGTTATATGAATGAAATACTGTGTAGCACCTGCGGTATAATAAATGTACCAGTACTTCAAAGATTTCAGGACGCAAATAAATAAATAAATAAATAAAAATTGGCATGGGACTACAAGTCAAGTGTATGACTAGTGATAGATCCCATACTTCCTATAGAGAAGACAATATTCAGTTGTGGGGATAATACTTGAAGTGTGTTCACTATGAAAATAAACATTCACTGCAACAAAATCACAAACCATTTCAGACTGCCGAGACGTGAAATATGGTGTTCCCCAAGGATCAGTACTGGGACCAGTGCTGTTCCTCCTATATGTAAATGAGCTACAAACAAACACACAGTGTCAAAATGCTTACCAGTTTGCTGATGACGTAAGCTGTCTCACTAATGGAAAATCACAAAAGCTACTACAAGAAAAAATAACAAAGATAATGGATAGCATAGCAGAATGGTTCACATACAATAAGTTAATCATAAATGTAGGAAAAACTGTAGCAATCAACTTTCATTATGTCAAGGAAAAGATTCCACAAACAACACACATAAAAAAAGGTTTTGCATCATCTGAGTTCCCAGAACTCCTTAAGATAGATGTTGACGTTGGATATTGTATCACAGTCACAGTCCCTTCGATCGTTCAGAGGTGTCACTGAACCTACCCAAGATGAAAACAATCATGCATGAGGAGTACCTATGAGACAGAGGGGGGCATCAGTTCCAGTCATTCCAACAAGGAAGGAGGCACACAGGCTCATGTTGTCTGTAGTTCAACCATTCCTAGATGGTCAATACCGAGGTTCGATCGCCTCTGCATTGTTATTACGGATTATGGCCTCGGAGGAACCCTGACAGCAAGGCCACCATGTTGAATAATGCTTTACATGCTGCCACAGGATGTTGTGTTATGACTCAAACTGTGTGCAATAGGCTGCATGATGTGCAGCTTCACTCCCGACATCCATGACGAGGTCAATCTTTGCAACCATGGCACTATCCAGCACAGTACAGATGGGCTAACAACATGCCGAATGGACTGCTCAGGACTGGCATCATGTTGTCTTCACCGATGAGTGTCGCATATGCCTTCAACCACGTGCAGCCACAGGACGTCGTGTTACGACTCAAACTGTGTACAACAGGCTGCAAGATACGCAACCAAGACACCATGCAGTACAGTACAGATGGGCCTAAGAAAATGCCAAATTGACTGCTCAGGATTGGCATCATGTTCTCTTCTCTGATGAGTGTCGCATATGCCTTCAACCAGACAATCGTCAGAGATGTGTTTGAAGGCAACCTGGTCCGGCTGAACGCCTTAGACATTCTGTCCAGCGAGTGCAGAAAGGTGGAGGTTTCCTGCTGTTTTAGGATGGCATTACGTGGGCCGACGTACGCCACTGATGGTCATGGAAGGCGCCGTAGCGGCAGTACAATATGTGAATGCCATCCTTCGATCGAGGCATTCCTCATGGACGACAATTCGCGCCCCCATCGTGCATATCTTTTGAATGATTTCTTTCAGGATAACGACATCGACTAGGGGGGACAGCATGTTCTCCAGACATGAACCCTATTGAACATGCTGGTATGGATTGAAAATTGCTGTTTGTGGACGACGTGACCCACCAAACACTCTGAGGGATTTATACCAAATCGCCATTGAGAGTGGGATGATCTGGACCCACAGTGTCTTGATGAATTTCTGGATAGTATGTCATGTCGAATACAAGCAAGCATCAGTGCAAGAGGACATTCTACTGGGTATTAGTAGTACTCGTGTGTACAGCAATCTGGACCACCACCTCTGAAGGTCACGCTGTTTGGTAGTACAACATCAGTGAGTGGTTTACATGAGCAATAAAAAGTTGGAAATGATTTTTTGTGTTGATTCTATTCCAATTTTATGTACGGTTTTCGGAACCCTTGGAACGAAGGTGATGCAAATTTTTTTTTATATGTATATAAATATCCAGTTGCCAAATAAAAATGTAAATAGAGTTGATCTGACAAAATTTCTCAGGCTGTGGTTTCAGGATAATGACAGGTGGGGAATAATATTGACAATCTCAGCAAAAAATTGACCAAATCGTGCTATGTGATTAGGATCTGCAGTAGTAAAGACTGCCTAAAAATGTGTACAATGTGTTAAGCTGGTCAAACCTATTTAAATATCGATATGTTGTTAACTACGTGTATGTAACTTTGACTGTGTTTTACATATTTGTCGCTACATGCTGTTTCCAGGCCAGGTAGCCTAACACACACAACGTTGTGGTCCAGAACCACTCGGAAGTGACTTCTAAATGACGTATACGTAAACGCGCTGCACACTAGTCGACTGATCAAGATCTGTGGTCGAATCGAGTTAGCGCGAAAAGCGTTTGCTGTGTTTTTCTCACTACATTTCTATACTGACCTTGTATCGTGCTTGGTTGCGTTTTAGCTAGCGAACGAAATGTGTATGAAACCATCTTCCGTGATGCTCTAAAAGATTTCAGAGGATGGCCTGATTTCAGGCAATTGTACTTCGTTGGAGGAGGTAATAATAATTTTATGTTAGAATTGGCTGCTAAACGTATGCACCTGTAGAGACGTTAGGAACTTTAGAAATAACGTTTTTCTGCTGTCAGTTCAGATTTCATTTTGATAACTTTTATATGTCGCTATACGCGATCTGATTCCAATTTTTAAGTGAGTTTTTTTGTGTATTATGCAGTTTTTTCTTTGTTTTAGATGTGAGGTGCTGCATTTTTCCATTGTTACTGTAACACATTCACGTGGAATATTGTAATTAATGATCGCTACTTAGGAAATTAATCCAGTCGTTTCCAGTTCGTTAACTTGCGTACGTGTAAGCTAACATGTAGCGAAGTGTACCAATGTGAACCGTTCCGGTGAATTATATAATGTGCACAAGTTTTACATGTTTTCAATATCCACGGAACCTCAACTGCTGATGGGGCCCAGATACAAAGATAACTGATCATTAAAAGTATCAGAAATCGCTGTTTAAATCCCATGTGTCGTGATTCAAAATCCAGTGTGCTGTTGACCACAAAGGAAAATCACTTGAGTCGACAAATAAGGCGACGAATTATCTAATTAATGTGCCAAAACTAAAAGGAAGAGAGAACTATGGAGATGGCCGTTCGCTATCGAAAATGTGCTTATTATCGAAGGATTAGCACAGTGGGTCTCAGAAGTAGTTTCATCAGAACATTCGAAGGCCAAAACGCAAAGAAGCAAAACCGACAATGGACTTGTGGAAGAAACTGAAATCAATGTTTGATGGCTCTGGTTTTGCGAGAAGAACAAATTTATTGAGAACACTGATATCAACACGTCTAGAAAAACGTGATTCAATGACGAGCTATGTGAACCATATAGTAGATAATGGTCAGAAATTTAATGGATCGGGTTTTGCTATTAATGATGATTGGATTGGTTCGTTGTTGCTAGCAGGACTGCCAGAAAAATATTCTCCCATGATAATGGCAACTGAGCACACAGGAATTCCAATCACAATGGACGCAGTCAAAGCTTCTTGACATGGAAGAAGACATCACCATGACTGGTAATGCTTTTAGGGCCATAAGGGGCGCAGTAAACCAAAGTTTTCTCACTGAAATGGAAATAGAGTGGGAAACCAAAATAGAAAGGACATTGTTTGCTATAAATGCAAGAAAAGATTTTAAAAATAAGTGAAATAACAGTGAAAATGATGCAAGACAAAACAAAACTTCAAATGTTTTCAATGCAGTATTTGTAAGTGGCTCTTTTGACAGAAATGGCTAGTATGTTGATTCAGGTGCTAGTGCGGATCTCACAGCAAATGAAGAATGAATCAAAAATAAAGTGAATGATGTTAACATTCAAAAGATAATGGCTGCAAATCAGAAGTTGACTTATCAACAGTGGTCGGGAGAACTTTTTTGATATTCATGTAAGAAATGTTAGGTGTGCTCCAGAACTAACCGCAAATTTGCTCTCTGTGAGCAGTTTGACTGAACAAGGAAGTTTTGTTAAATTTAATAGTAATCAGTGCAATATTTATAAGAAGCATAAGGAACTAGTTGCAACTGTTGATCTGATTAATGGTGTGTACAACCTAAACATTGACAGAAGAAATGATTTTTGGGGATGATCACAGCATCTGATCGGCATAAAAGATTAGGTCACCTAAATGCAAAGGATATTATTAAAATGAAAAACGGTGCTGTAGAAGGAATGGTATGTGAAGACATCAACATTAGCAAGCAAAACTGTGTAGTATACAAAGAAGGCAAACAAGCACAACAGCCTTTTTCACTTGGAGACACTAGAACCTCTAAACCACTTGAAGTAGTACATGCAGACCTGTTGGACCAATGGAGGTTATGTCATTAGGTGGTGCAACGTATTTTTTAATTTTGGAAGATGATTGCACCACAATGGAATTTGTGTATTTTCTGAAGACAAAGAATGAGACTTCAGAAAAACTTCAAGAATTTCACAAAATGGCGGAGTATCAGCAATAAGGGAAAATCAAAACAGTAAGAACAGATAATGGATAAGAATTCTGTTGAGTGAATTTTGACAGTTTATTGAAAAAACGTGGTATTATACATCAGTTATCAAACAGCTATACACCAGAACAAAATTGTTTGGCAAAAAGGTTAAATAGAACTATCGTAGACAAGGCAAGAAGTTTGCCATTTGATGGCAAACTTGAAAAAAGATTTTGGGCTGTAGCAGTTAATAGTGCAGTATACTTGCGAAACTGGTCAGTGAGTTCAAGTTTAGGGAATAAAACACCCTATGAACTATGGACCAGGAAGAAACTCAACATTGGTCATCTCAGAATAATTGGAGGGAAGGTCATAATGCACATTCCCAAAGTCAAGGGATCAAAATGCGATAAAAAGGCAAAGGAAATGATATTAGTGGGATACAGCAATACTACAAAAGGCTGTAGACTCTATGACTCTGAAGCAATTGATATTGTGATAAGATGAGACTCGACTGTAATGGAAAATGCAAGAGATGCAGAAACCAAAATAAAGAATTGCGAAGAAATCACCACTTAATTGGGGGGTTATGAAGAAAATGAGACGTCTGACACTGTATTAAGAGAGGACTTACATGATGTCTCAAAAGAAGCAGTCACATCATAGAAAAAAACTGATGATAAGAAATGTGTTATGCAAGAAGATAAAGTGAAAAATATCAGAAGATCACAAAGGCAGCCCAAACGAAATAGGAGATTTGATAATTATGAGGTTTATTTTTCTGCTGGAACTTCAGATCAGCTCAAGGATCCAACAACTGTGCACGAGGACCTTAGCAGACCTGATGCAGAAGAATGGAAACGTGCTCTACATGAAGAGATACAGGCGTTTGAAAACAACAATGCCTGGGAAGTAGTAAATGTTCCATAAAATGCAAGTGTTGTGCAGTGTATGTGGGTGTTTAAGGAAAAAATCAACAGTGAAGCTGAAGTACAGCATTGCACTAGACTAGTGGCTACAGGATTCGCTAAGAAACCTTGAGTTGATTATAATGACACCTTTTCTAATGTGGTAAGACATTCAACACTTAGACTTCTAATGGCTTTATCCGTTGAACTAGATTTGAACATTACACATCTTGATGTTAAAAATGTTGTTTTAAATGGTATTCTCAAAGAGGATATTTTCTTACAACAACCTTGAGGGTTAAATCTTTGTAATGATAAAAGAAATTTTTGATGTTAAAAACGGCTATGTATGGTTTAAAACAATTATCCAGAGTATTGAATGAGATAATAAATGATGTCATAAGCTGTCTAGGTTCCAAAAGGTCTGTTTTAGAACCATGCTTGTTTATAAAACATAAAAATAATTACTTACTTACTATGGTAGCTTTATATGTGGATGACTTATATATTTTTTCAAATGACTCAAGTGAGACTGAATTTTTGAAAAATAACTGAAGTTCAGAGTTCAAAGTAAAGGATTAAGGAATGGCTAAAAAATATTTGAAATTTGGTAATCAAATGTGATAAAGCAAATGGAGTATTAGATTTAAGTCCAGAGTACTATTTTGATCAGTTTTTGAAAAAGTTCAACATTATAGATTGTAAAACTGTAAAGACTCCTGTTGAAACGAAGCTTGATTTTCTAACTGAAAAACAAACTAAATCTAGTGATGTACCTTATCCAGCCCTAATTGGTAGCTTAATGTATTTATCAGTACTTACAAGACCTGATATCTCTTTCAGTCTACTTAAGCCAGTTCAATAATTCTTATACTGATAAACATTGGATATGTGCTAAGTGAATTTTGAAATATCTGAAGGAAACTAAGAATTATGGTCTATAGTTTAGGAAAGGAGATTCAGAATTATGTGGTTATGTAGATGCAGATTGGGCCAATTGTCCTTTAGACAGAACATCATACACCGGTTTTATTTTCAAACTATGTGGGTCTGTAGTGTCATGGCAGAGTGCTAAGCAAAAAACTGTTGCTCTTTCTAGCACAGAAGCTGAATATATGGCTCTTTCAGTAGCTTGTCAGGAGCCTATTTATTTAAGGAACTTGTTACGTGAACTGATAAGCTATAATAGCTATGTCACATTATTCAATGATAATCAGAGTGCACTGAACTTATCTGTAGATACTTCCAATCATAAAAGGTTGAAGCTCATTGATGTTTGACATCATTTTATAAGGGAAGCTGTGTCCAATAAAGTTGTAAAAACTGTTTACTTACGAACAGCTGATATAATGACAAAGGGATTGAAAAAAGAAAAAAACTTTGTGATTTTTTGGACTGTATGGGGCTAGGTATTTTTAAGAAAATCATTTAAATGTTTTAAAGTTGGGGTGTTAAGCTTGTCAGACCTATTTAAATGATACCGATATGTGGTTAACTATGTATATGTATCTTTGACTAATTACATCTGTGTCCCATCATGCTGTTTCCAGTCATTCCCAGTTTGCTTACTTGTGTACGTGTAATCTAACATGTAGCAAAGTGTACCAATGTGAACCATTACAATAAAACAATATAATGTGCACAAGTTTATCAAGTTCTCAATATCCACGGAACCTCAATGCCATGCAACCGTCCAATCAATGCGTAAGTATGGAGTAATTTTCTGAGGAGCTTCTCCAAACACCATCAATCTATTTAGAATCCAAAAAAGAAACTATGAGACTTATGTTGTTGTGGTCTTCAGTCCTGAGACTGGTTTGATGCAGCTCTCTATGCTACTCTATCCTGTGCAAGCTTCTTCATCTCCCAGTACCTACTGCAACCTACATCCTTCTGAATCTGCTTAGTGTATTCATCTCTTGGTCTCCCCCTACGATTTTTACCCTCCACACTGCCCTCCAGTACTAAATTGGTGATCCCTTGATGCCTCAGAATATGTCCTACCAAGCGATCCCTTCTTCTGGTCAAGTTGTGCCACAAACTTCTCTTCTCCCCAATCCTATTCAATACTTTCTCATTAGTTATGTGGTCTACCCATCTAATCTTCAGCATTCTTCTGTAGCACCACATTTCGAAAGCTTCTATTCTCTTCTTGTCCAAACTATTTACCGTCCAGGTTTCACTTCCATACATGGCTACACTCCATACAAATACTTTCAGAAATTACTTCCTGACACTTAAATCTATACTCGATGTGAACAAATTTCTCTTCTTCAGAAACGCTTTCCTTGCCATTGCCAGTCTACATTTTATATCCTCTCTACTTCGACCATCGTCAGTTATTTTGCTCCCCAAATAGCAAAACTCCTTTACTACTTTAAGTGTCTCATTTCCTAATCTAATACCCTCAACATCACCCGACTTAATTCGACTATATTCCATTATCCTCGTTTTGCTTTTGTTGGTGTTCATCTTACATCCTCCCTTCAAGACACCATCCATTCCGTTCAACTGCTCTTCCAAGTCCTTTGCTGTCTCTGACAGAATTACAATGTCATCAGCGAACCTCAAAGTTTTTATTTCTTCTCCATGGATGTTAATACCTACTCCGAATTTTTGCTTTGTTTCCTTTACTGCTTGCTCAATATACAGATTGAATAACATCGGGGAGAAGCTACAACCCTGTCTTACTCCCTTCCCAACCACTGCTTCCCTTTCATGTCCCTCGAATCTTATAACTGCCATCTGGTTTCTGTACAAATTGTAAATAGCCTTTCGCTCCCTGTATTTTACCCCTGCCAGCTTTAGAATTTGAAAGAGAGTATTCCAGTCAACATTGTCAAAAGCTTTCTCTAAGTCTACAAATGCTAGAAATGTAGGTTTGCCTTTTCTTAATCTTTCTTCTAAGATAAGTCGTAAGGTCAGTATTGCCTCACGTGTTCCAGTATTTCTACGGAATCCAAACAGATCTTCCCTGAGGTCGGCTTCTACTAGTTTTTCCATTCGTCTGCAAAGAATTCGTGTTAGTATTTTGTAGCTGTGGCTTATTAAACTGATTGTTCGGTAATTTTCACATCTGTCAACACCTGCTTTCTTTGGGATTGGAATTATTATATTCTTCTTAAAGTCTGAGGGTATTTCACCTGTTTCATACATCTTGCTCACCAGATGGTAGAGTTTTGTCAGGACTAGCTCTATAGAAAGTGCTAAACACAGAAAATCTTGCAAGCCACTGTTCAGAAAATTGTAAATCCTCCCACTTCCATGCCTTGATATATAGGAAACCATAGTATTCATACAGCAGTATGCGATTGAAAATCCCACATTCTTCCTCAAAAATGAAGATGTGCACACTCACAACACAAGGTAAATAAAAAAAATGGATCTCCATGTGCATCACACAAGAACTAAGCTCTGCCAAAATGGAGTTCTACACCTTGCAGAAAGATATTCAGGAAACTACCAAGTAACATAGAATCAATAAACAACGTAGCAGAGTTCAAAGCTGCAGTAAAGTCGTATCTAATTGATCACTGCTTCTGCAGTTTCAAAAGAGTATTTTTTAATTAATAATGTGCCAGTACGAATAATAATGCACCAGTCTTATCCACTAAAGCCTCACTAACATTGTAACCAATGAACAAATACAAAAAATGCACCAATAATAAATAGTGTAACCATAAGAGATTAATGATGATAAAATGATAGAAACAATAATGTATTAAAAGATGTCCAATATTTTATTTACATTCTATGTACTAACAAAGGCTGATGGACAAATAAATAAATAAATATCTGGTGAATGAGTGAGCATTTCGTGCAATACACACACTTTATCCTTAACATCCCAGTTGAGATCTCACAGACCTCTGGCATTTATTGTTACTGTGTTGTTAACGTATATGGGTAGCGTAATCTGCTTGTCCTTCAAGGAAGCTGCAGTGATTTCTTTTGTTAGTAGCCACTTAATTGTGACGTGAACCTATATTATTACCACTTTTGTCGTGGTAGCTGTCTCTAGACCAACCTGGGAGTTTGTGTTACGGATTCAGTAGCGAAGTCTTCATCTGCTGTTCATGTTACAGACCTGACTTTGAGGATAGTGTTTTAGAGTGGCTTCAGGACAGTTTCGGAAGTGACGTTGGATTAGATAGTAATTCATAAAAGGAACAGTGCGACAGTGAAGACGAATATGTTTTCCCTCCTGTGAAATCTTTGAATGAAACAAGTGATCAAAGTGATGAAAACAGAATTGTAGGGACTTAGCCATATGTTCTGTAAGAATATATTTAGTATTGAAACAAATATCGCTGGTCATCGAAGCCTCTTCCAACGATGGCCAAAGGCATTATTTTTTCGCATATTGGACTTCAGTGGGGTGAATCCATCTGTCCTTCAGAATTTTTACAAAGATGTGTCGCTTTAATTTTGTGAAGAAGCTTGTAAACTCGTTGATGATACCACAGATAAAAATCAAGCCAACAATTTGGTGTATCCGTTAACCATATGTTTCATGTAGCAGACCCAAGTGTAGAAGTCATTGTAAGATGATAGGAAAAACGCAAAATATGCTCCACCTGTGACCCAAAAAAGAAGAGAAAGACATCTTATATTTGCCATAGCTGCAAGAAACAACTCTAGCGTGATTTCCCTACAAAACTTCGCAGCAATTGCAAAGAAAACCTCCGATAAGGAAACTTTTTAAAAGATTTTATGGGAGTTTTTTATTATTGCATATATAAGAAGCAATAAAAGTATTTTAGAAAGCAAAATTTACAGTGCATATAATTTGAGTTTTCATAGTATTTACATTATCACACAATATTGTTTTCATTTTTTGCAGATTATTGTTTAAACGCGTTTTCTCATAAAAATAAAATTGGAAATTTATTTGAATATATCCATCTGGGAGACAAAGATGACCAAATTTTGAAAAATAATATCCACTGCAGTGAATGTGGTAAATAAATAACAATTTTAAAACTTGATGAAAAATTAATACTAATGTTTTATTGTCTTTCAATCATATTTTGCAATACAGTAAAAAAATGGAAAACTGAGTAGTAGTTTTTACATGAAATAGTTTATAAAGTATATTATTCCTTTGGAAAATTCACAAAATTTAATATTACTGTCTCAAATGAAATAGTTCATAAACTTGACATGTGTTTTCTCAAGTATCTTGGTATACATGCAAAGAATGGAATAAATTACAAACTTTCTACATACATTTTACATGTATGCACTGTAAGCAATTGGGTACATCACATTTCACACACTTGTATGCTGTCGTTATGTTCAATGTGTAGGGACAATAATGACAGTCTTCTCTAGCTTGTCGTTTATTTTTATTTTTGTTGGATTCCCATCTCTTTGCTTTTAACCCAAAATACCTGAAATAATTTTCCTGAGGTCACCCAATAAGTTTGGAATCTGGAGCCTTCTCTGCATATGACATCTGATTATGTTCATTCTTATGCTCTTCATGAACTTAGATCTTGACAGCGTACCTTTATGAAGATACACGACATAGGCATTTGCGCAGCTCACATATATTAGACAGTAAAATGCTGCCAGTGGCTATCTCCTTGCTCTCTGGTTAGCTGAGTAGTTGCTGCACTTTATGTCTAGAGTGTCTACACCAGATAGTGTAGCATTACAGAAACTGATAATTTCTGGTTTGTTGTTACTTTTATCAGTATACACAGTGTGGTGCGTTGAAGAAAGCGCTAAAACTGCCTTAGATTTTTTTTGGAACAAAAGACAATAGTGTAGGATCGCTAGTAAAACCATAAATACTGGAGCCCACGTCTTTCTTTGGGTTGGGAATAAATTCTTTTGGAACTTATATTTTGTTGGATTTTTAAGAGTTCCAACATATGTCAACCTGTTTTTCAGCAGCTCCTTAACAATTCAATGGAGGAAAACCAATTGTCTGCTGTGGAATTCCTGTTTGTCCCATATATACTTTTGGAAAGACGAATCACAGACTATGTTGGCTTTTGGAACTTTTTCTCTTCCTCATATAGTGTTACTCCATCACTATCTTACCCCATATAAATGTAAACATTATACAGATATGAAGAGTGTGCATCTATGAGACACATGAATTTTAATGCCATATTTAACAGGTTTGCCCAAGAGCATAAATATTTTGAATCGGCATCTGCCTCTAAATGTGATTACACTCTCATCAATACATGCTTGAGCCCCTATCGAATATACCTTCTGATAATTAGAAATAGAGATGTAGAAAGTATTTGATACAGCTGCTGCAGGATCATCTCTTTTCCTTCATTCATGAGTAGATGCATTGTCAAATCTGAGAGCCAGCAATAAAACTTCATATCGTTTTAGAGATACGGTTGCACGAAAAATCGGACATCCAGTACAGTCATTTGCGAAAAGTGATGCCACGTTTTCACGTCCAGACTTGAAAATGGAACATAGAACCATCAAACCAATCAATGCCTCAATTTCATTTTTGTCTGTATCTTTATAACTAGAAGACGAAGGATTGTGTAATTTATTCCTTATCACTTGTAGTTTTGAATTGGAATGTACTATTATCTCGTCCAATATCTGAGTGTTAAGAAATAAACGCAATGTGTCTTTTGGGTCTCGTTCATTACCTAACTGATTGGCAGGGCCTAACCACAATGCCAATCTAATTTTGATTACATTTGATGTCTTAGTACCACAATTAGGCGCTCTGGAGCTCCAACTGAAACAGTTCATCTTACCATGATAAATTGTGTAAGTTTCGGTGTCATCATTTTCCCTATTCTGAAGAGAGTCAACGTCACCTTGTTCATTCTCGGACGTGCAGAGTGTATCATTCACATGTATTTCAGAATCACTGTCATGATCTGAATCTGCTCGTGATCTTTCTCAGGAACATAAGAATCATCTGAATGATCATCATCATCCTTTTGTTGAAATTGCTCTAAAGCCATCTGCACCATTCTTTTGCTTCTTTGTGACACACAAGGTATCCTTCCACTTATAGCCATCTACAAGTAATGAGATATTTGAAAAGTAACGAGAATAACACAAAAATACTTACTCCCTTAGAGTAATATCCGTCTGTCAGATGGAGTAAAAAGCTTACCTATACAGTAATTTCCGCTTGTGAGACGATGTGACGGACGTTTGTGCGCTAGTAAAACAATACTATCGTGGAAATGAAACAATGACGTCCACACAGTAGCAAGTTCTACTCACGTATGAAGCATAGCTGTAATATCAGATCCAAGTAGCAATGCACATCTGATAACAATGCATTGAGATGTTTTATACCCGGCTTACCCGCCCAAGAGACGGATGTATTAACTGAAGGTTAATGTGGGACAGATGTCGACGATGTTCTCTACTGTTGAAGAAGCAAACTAAAAATATTAGATGGAAAATGGTATGAATACGCAAAAAAGAAAATTCAGTAATAATGTGTAGCTTCAAATTTTAGTGAAATATGTTGTTGTAATTGTGTATCCCCTTATTTTCATATATTTCACAGTGCAGTATGGGAAGTTAGCATCCATTAACTCTGCGTAGATCTACTGTTTATCTCTGACTTCGTAAGCCTTTGGCCAAAGAAATCAGAGCACACCCCCTCCATATCTCCCCAAGTCCTCAAAAAAAGACGCTTGAAAGTAAATTACAGCTTAGATAAGGTAGAGTACTTATGTGTAAGTGACCTTCAGAGAAGGAGTGAGTTTCCCTTTTGAGAGATAAAAACAGTGTCTGCCGTAAGGTAGTGACTGTCCAGGTTTAAAGTTGCATAGTAAGCTACAGTAGTAGTAATAATGGCAGATGTACCAGATGAGTTGTTGGTATGCAGAAGTTTTCACATGGGTATTATTGTCAAGGGGGCGTCACTTTATCTGTCATTGCGCTATTGTACTCATATTAATCGGAAAAAATACGTTACGTTATTGTTGTATTTTCATTGAGATGGATTTTGTGGTGCCGCAGTCCGTATGTTAATTGCCGTAAGAAATGCCCGGTTATGTTTATTTAACGAGAAACGTGCAAGTCCTGGCGTTAAAACCGTTTAACCTATGGTGACGACTGCATCAAGCGGTGATGACCGACACAGAGAGAAAAACCTGTTCGACCACGTTTTCTTATTGGTCTATCTTCCCGGTGTATGGTTTGAGTAGGATATGAAAATTTCGTTGCTGTTTGTGCTAGAGTCCCGGTAATAGTGCAAAACACGAACTATAGTTTCAGACTATACCCTTCGGTATTGCTGAAATTTTGCTGTCCATAAATAATTTCCTAAGAAAGATGGATTACAGTTTGATGTTACTCCTCCCATGTTCAAATAAATATATAAAAATGTAAGATGTGCATGTCTCTAATTGTTGAGGCGTTTTCGGTGGTTGTAATACGGTTAAAAAAGTGTTGACGTTTGTGTTGTGTGGGTGTGATTGTCATTACAAATTTCAGGAAACTCTTGTGTGTGCCCTAAAACATGTTTAATTATTTTACGAGTAAAAATCCAATAGTTTTGTACAGTTAACAAAGTCCTTTTGATTTTTGGTAATAATTTTCCAAAGAGATGTATAATTTGTAGTTGAAATGGAAACTTAGTGGGTAAAACACCATTTATTCTTAGTCTTTGGAGCAAGACAGTACATTCAAGTGATCATATCCAGTAGTAGATTTAAATCAGATGGCTGACTTGGCTGACTTGTCTTAGCAAGAAGGGTCGTTCAACATCAAGGGGACAAAGCGCCCCCCCCCCCCTCCCCCACTTGACCATCCCCAAATCTAATGAAATTTGGTGTGATAGTTATTCACCAAATTTCAGTTTGGTATCTTTGGAGATTGACTTTTTGTGGGCTTTTAAAGAGAGGATAGTCTCCTTCGCATCATTACGAAAGTGCAGCTGTGCCAAGTTGTTAGGCCTTTTAAAAAGTTCTGGCAATCATTTCACTGTTTGCTTTTATATACATGACAGCTTTTTAGGCTGAATCACACCATGGCAAAAATAGGGATTTAGCCACACCTAAATGTAGATAGTAGTCTCTAAAGTGTCTAAGAAATTCTGAGAGATAAGGTTTAACCAACCACTGCTACTTTTCATATGCACCAATCTTACCAGAACTTCAGAGGGGTATTCCAACCTATGATGTCTATATATCGATCAAATTTTATTAACATTGGGCACTTAGACAAAAAGATATGCATCTGTGGCCACAATTTCTTACACACAAATTTTATGGTGTTTTTGGGGTGCAGTATCTCAACTGTGCCTTGTTTAATCCTTTTTTTTTTTCCTTGCCATATCTAGAAAGAGCATGCTTTAAGCTTTCAAAGCTATGCCGTTTAACTTCTGGATCCTGCATTTTGAGGCGTAAGAGTACCTTTCAAAAGCACTTAGAGAAGATTGAAAAGTGAAATATTTTGCTCATTAAGTCTTGTGCTACTATTCGTAATTAACTTTTTTAGTTCAAGTATATAAATCAGTTTCAAACATTAATTTAACACATCCCATAAAACAAATGTAATACCCAACATACTGATTTGCAAAACAGATATACTAAACAGTCTGTTCCACTTTTGGTTAAACAGTTTTCAATTTTGACAAGGACAAGTTGTGGATAATTGTATTGGCTTCTGATAATGATGTTGATGCTGAAGTCATGAAAATATGTTGCTCAGGAATTAAGCAGGTGTTTTTAGCAGTTGGCCAGTTGAACGAACAAGCAGAACTGTGTGGGTGCATAAAGCTGATTAGGAAATCTTGTTGTTCATGTGAAACTTCATATGTTTCCAACCTACCAAAAATTGTCATACATACATGCAACATAATTTCCTTGTAGTAAACTTCCAGTTATGATTGCTAGAATTTCTTCATCTGCTTTGAAGGCATTAACTGTGAATGCTGTAGCATAATTTGAAATTCTGATTACTCTGAACTGATTAAAATTAATTGGATTAAATTTGATTTTCTCTTGTTCCAGCGATTGTATGTCCCCAGGAAAACCTTGTTTCTAGACCAGGCTGACTTGTTTTTGTGGGGTCAATATTTGGTTATCGGAGGGCCTCTACAGACGCATGGGTTGTTAATCTTATTTGCTGCTCCCCCAGTGCCATCACAAGGTGATTTACCATGCCTTGGTCCAAAAATATTCCATTCAGCAATGATGCCAAAATCCTTTTCGTGCAGACATAAATTGATGAAATCTGTGAAATTCTTATATTGAGCAGCGGGACCATCACTAAAATAATGAATGAATGTTCTTAATATTTTCAGTATGTGGCTTTAAATATACTATTAACTTTATTTGAAAGGCATGGACATCAATGGTATCACGTCAAGGCAGTCGCTGATCATACAGATGCTAATAATTTAACATTCCTTGCCACCAAAATGGACAACAAATAGATATAATGTGGCCTGTCTATTCTTCCCAAGAAGAATTGCACAGCATCTAGAACAACAAACGAATAATTCTCGGCAAAATCCGTCAATATAATTAATATATTTCTGCAAGATTTCTGTTTTGATGCTTAACTTTGGTATTTTGACACAAAATGATGGCTTCTTAAACCAATAATTTTAAAAAGCAGTGCCTCTGTGAAATCTTCAATGGTTCTGACATGTCTTCAATGTGTCTGTCAGTATGGATCCATTACTTAAATTTGATTGTTTCTTCATGGTCGTAGTCTTTAAAAATGTCTTCAAGAAAAGCCTCTAGTTGCATTCTTCCTGGAAATTCCTCACAATGTTGCAGCATACAATCTTTTGATTCCAAATTGCATACAGTTTTTTTCGTTAAATCCTTGTAGTCATCTTGGGTGAATGTTGCTGAAACCAACATTAACTTGACATTCCCCCCCACCGACTGAAGTAATTATTTTCACTGAGTGCACAAAATTTTTAGAAGCTCAGTTGATTTCCAAATTGTTTACAATAAGCGATAAACATCTTTCAGGTTACAAAGGAGCAGGTGTTTCTGTATGTGAACCGTTTCCTCAGTTATTGTTTTACTTCATCATTGAGCTTTCTCCTCTCCAGTTTTCAGATGTTGCCCAAGTCCCATCCTCCATCTTTAGTTACCTAGCCTTCTTCACTAGTTTAGTTGAAACAGTAAATTGTTTCGTCATTTTTTTTCTGTAGTCCAGCTATTTGAGGCCGGGGTCAAAATTTGAACTTTTCTGCAATTGCTTGAACTGTGAAGCTTAATCTTAAATTTGTCAAGTAAGATGTCCAAATCTTTACGTTTTTGCACTCTTCAGTTTTTGTTTGAGCAATACTTCTTGTCTCACATCAGCAGCTATCTCAATTACCTTGGTAATGCTGCCTGCCTTGGGCTTTCAGAACTTTGCGTCTTAGGTATCCCATTGAATGAATGCCTTTTGCTAATCTGTTGAAGCTTTAATGGTGACTCTTCAAGTGGTGACAATGAAGTATCAGCTGTAAAGCGAGCATCAACAATGCCCAAATCTTCAGTGGATCGTGGTTCTTGCATATCCTGGTGGTGTGTTTTTTGGTCCCTTCATGTCTACATTTTGACTAATTTTCTGAACAGGTCTGAAAACTTTATTAGTCAGTAACTACAACCTACCAGATGTAGCAATGGTTACTGGTATTTACTCCTTCTTGGTTAAGTGTTTTCTTTAGCAATTTAAACTCATGATACATAATGAAAAGGGGAAACAATAAAATCCCTGCTGCAGAAAACACCATAGAAA
Organism: Schistocerca cancellata; assembly: GCF_023864275.1. Lineage (NCBI taxonomy): Eukaryota > Metazoa > Arthropoda > Insecta > Orthoptera > Acrididae > Schistocerca > Schistocerca cancellata. The sequence continues at coordinate 494,845,771 of NC_064633.1, forward strand.
TTAAAACAAATAACATTCATGAAAAAGTAGAAATAATTGCTGACATCTTTAACAACCGCTTTTTGGCATCAGCAGCCCAAACTGGAAAAAAACATGTTCTGTTAATGAAGCCATGTTCAAAAAGCTATTAACAAAAAAACCTAGCAGATTAAAATGTCTCATGTCACAGTACATGAAATTGAAAATTTAGAGAGATGAAAAGCAAGAATTCTCTTGGCATTGATGGTATCTCTTAAACATCACTGAAAGAATGCTATAAGCCAATAAGCAAAATACTGTGCCACATATTCAATGAATCCAACCAGCACGGGATTGTTCCTGAGAGACGAAAGTATGCTATTGTCAAACCTCTCTTTAATAAAGTTGATAAAATTGATGTTGACGACTATCGGTCTATCTCCCTTTTAACAATCGTATCTAAAATTCTTTAGAATTTGAAGGTCTCATTCATTATAAGGTATTAAACAGTAGCCAGTTTGGATTTCAGCAGGGCGCGACAATAGAACAAGCTATTTTCTCCTTCACCCATCAAATCTTCCCCCCATGAACCATGGACCTTGCCGTTGGTGGGGAGGCTTGCATGCCTCAGCGATACAGATGGCCGTACCATAGGTGCTACCACAACGGAGGGGTATCTGTAGAGAGGCCAGACAAACATGTGGTTCCTGAAGAGGGGCAGCAGCCTTTTCAGTAGTTGCAGGGGCAACAGTCTGGATGATTGACTGATCTGGCCTTGTAACATTAACCAAAACGGCCTTGCTGTGCTGGTACTGCGAACGGCTGAAAGCAAGGGGAAACTACAGCAGTAATTTTTCCCGAGGACATGCAGCTTTACTGTACGATTAAATGATGATGGCGTCCTCTTGGGTAAAATATTCCGGAGGTAAAATAGTCCCCCATTCGGATCTCCGGGCGGGGACTACTCAAGAGGACGTCGTTATCAGGAGAAAGAAAACTGGCGTTCTACGGATCGGAGCGTGGAATGTCAGATCCCTTAATCGAGCAGGTAGGTTAGAAAATTTAAAAAGGGAAATGGATAGGTTAAAGTTAGATATAGTGGGAATTAGTGAAGTTCGGTGGCAGGAGGAACAAGACTTTTGGTCAGGTGATTACAGGGTTATAAATACAAAATCAAATAGAGGTAATGCAGGAGTAGGTTTAATAATGAATAAAAAAATAGGAGTGCGGGTTAGCTACTACAAACAGCATAGTGAACGCATTATTGTGGCCAAGATAGACACAAAGCCCATGCCCACTACAGTAGTACAAGTTTATATGCCAACTAGCTCTGCAGATGATGAAGAAATTGATGAAATGTATGACGAGATAAAAGAAATTATTCAGGTAGTGAAGGGAGACGAAAATTTAATAGTCATGGGTGACTGGAATTTGTCAGTAGGAAAAGGAAGAGAAGGAAACATAGTAGGTGAATATGGATTGGGGGGAAGAAATGAAAGAGGAAGCCGCCTTGTAGAATTTTGCACAGAGTATAACTTAATTATAGCAAACACTTGGTTCAAGAATCATAAAAGAAGGTTGTATACCTGGAAGAATCCTGGAGATACTAAAAGGTATCAGATAGATTATATAATGGTAAGACAGAGATATAGGTACCAGGTTTTAAATTGTAAGACATTTCCAGGGGCAGATGTGGACTCTGACCACAATCACTTGGTTATGAACTGCAGATTGAAACTGAAGAAACTGCAAAAAGGTGGGAATTTAAGAAGATGGGACCTGGATAAACTGAAAGAACGAGAGGTTGTAGAGAGTTTCAGGGAGAGCATAAGGGAACAATTGACAGGAATGGGGGAAGGAAATACAGTAGAAGAAGAATGGGTAGCTCTGAGGGATGAAGTAGTGAAAGCAGCAGAGGATCAAGTAGGTAAAAAGACGAGGGCTAATAGAAATCCTTGGGTAACAGAAGAAATATTGAATTTAATTGATGAAAGGAGAAAATATAAAAATGCAGTAAATGAAGCAGGCAAAAAGGAATACAAACGTCTCAAAAATGAGATCGACAGGAAGTGCAAAATAGCTAAGCAGGGATGGCTAGAGGACAAATGTAAGGATGTAGAGGCTTGTCTCACTAGGGGTAAGATAGATACTGCCTACAGGAAAATTAAAGAGACCTTTGGAGAGAAGAGAACCACTTGTATGAATATAAAGAGCTCAGATGGCAACCCAGTTCTAAGCAAAGAAGGGAAGGCAGAAAGGTGGAAGGAGTATATAGAGGGTCTATACAAGGGTGATGTACTTGAGGACAATATTATGGAAATGGAAGAGGATGTAGATGAAGATGAAATGGGAGATACTATACTGCGTGAAGAGTTTGACAGAGTACTGAAAGACCTGATTCGAAACAAGGCCCCGGGAGTAGACAACATTCCATTAGAACTACTGACGGCCTTGGGAGAGCCAGTCCTGACAAAACTCTACCATCTGGTGAGCAAGATGTATGAGACAGGTGAAATACCCTCAGACTTCAAGAAGAATATAATAATTCCAATCCCAAAGAAAGCAGGCGTTGACAGATGTGAAAATTACCGAACAATCAGTTTAATAAGCCACAGCTGCAAAATACTAACGCGAATTCTTTACAGACGAATGGAAAAACGGGTAGAAGCGGACCTTGGGGAAGATCAGTTTGGATTCCGTAGAAATGATGGAACACATGAGGCAATACTAACCTTACGACTTATCTTAGAAGAAAGATTAAGAAAAGGCAAACCTACATTTCTAGCATTTGTAGACTTAGAGAAAGCTTTTGACAATGTTGACTGGAATACTCTCTTCCACATTCTAAAGGTGGCAAGGGTAAAATACAGGGAGCGAAAGGCTATTTACAATTTGTACAGAAACCAGATGGCAGTTATAAGAGTCGAGGGACATGAAAGGGAAGCAGTGGTTGGGAAGAGAGTAAGACAGGGTTGTAGCCTATCCCCGATGTTATTCAATCTGTATATTGAGCAAGCAGTAAAGGAAACAAAAGAAAAATTCGGAGTAGGTATTAAAATTCATGGAGAAGAAATAAAAACTTTGAGGTTCGCCGATGACATTGTAATTCTGTCATAGACAGCAAAGGACTTGGAAGAGCAGTTGAATGGAATGGACAGTGTCTTGAAAGGAGGATATAAGATGAACATCAACAAAAGTAAAACAAGGATAATGGAATGTAGTCGAATTAAGTCGGGTGATGCTGAGGGAATTAGATTAGGAAATGAGACACTTAAAGTAGTAAAGGAGTTTTGCTATTTAGGGAGTAAAATAACTGATGATTGTCCAAGTAGAGAGGATATAAAATGTAGACTGGCAATGGCAAGGAAATCGTTTCTGAAGAAAAGAAATTTGTTCACATCGAGTATAGATTTAAGTGTCAGGAAGTCGTTTCTGAAAGTATTTGTATGGAGTGTAGCCATGTATGGAAGTGAAACATGGACGATAACTAGTATGGACAAGAAGAGAATAGAAGCTTTCGAAATGTGGTGCTACAGAAGAATGCTGAAGATAAGGTGGGTAGATCACGTAACTAATGAGGAAGTATTGAATAGGATTGGGGAGAAGAGAAGTTTGTGGCACAAGTTGACTAGAAGAAGGGATCGGTTGGTAGGACATGTTTTGAGGCATCAAGGGATCACAAATTTAGCATTGGAGGGCAGCGTGGAGGGTAAAAATCGTAGAGGGAGACCAAGAGATGAATACACTAAGCAGATTCAGAAGGATGTAGGTTGCAGTAGGTACTGGGAGATGAAGAAGCTTGCACAGGATAGGTTAGCACGGAGAGCTGCATCAAACCAGTCTCAGGACTGAAGACCACAATAACAACAACATAAAATCTTAGAGTTTCTTTGATAATTTATTATGTCTTGTTGGTATTGTATGTGACTTTTTTAGGGCTTTTGATAGTGTTAACCTTGAAATCCTCTTGGCAAAGGCTGAATATTATGGTATAAGTGGGTCATCTCGCTCACGGATTAACTTCTGTGTAACTGGAAGAATGCAGGTCATGTTGAATGACTCTGAGGGGACTCTGTGTCATCTAGCTTGGGCTTTATTGACTGTGGTGTTCCTCAGGGCTCTGTACTTGGCCCCCTTCTCTTGCTCATTTTTATCAATGAATTTTCCTTGTGTACTAGCTTTAAAACTGAATTGGTCTTTCGCTGATGACACCTCCATCCTCATCAACAAAACCCCCAACCACAATCTTTAGGAATTGGCCAGTAATGTCTTTAATTAAATAATTTTTTGGTTTGAAAATAATGGGTTATCACTAAATGTTAAGAAGACCCAGTTTTTTCATTTCCAAGTAAGTAAAAAAAGTAGAGGATCAATTAAGTATTACATGTAATTGTAGTGAGTTACTAAAAGCTGAGTCATCAAAGTTCCTGGGTATACTCATTGACAGCGATCTAAAATGGTCTGAACATATTTTACAACTTCTCAAAAAACTCAGTTCAGTAACATCATTTGCTATTCATATTATTTCCACTGTCTGTGACTTGAGACACCACAAAAACTGCTTATTTTACTTTCATACTATATATATATATATATATATATATATATATATATGAAAAATACCTCAATTGTCAACTCTAATTGATTTATTTTAATTAACTCTGATGTATTCTTATGGATTACGATAGTTGGAATCATTGTTAACATTACTATGTTTCTATCTAGCTATTAAGATCTACCTTTATTTTAACTTTTTTATGTGTAATTTTGTCTATACTTATTAATTTATATTTTGGCTTACACCTCTCTCTCCTTACAAGAGTGTTTGTTGTATGTTCCTTTTGTATAATTTGTAATAATATGACACCACCTACACCCATGTGAATGTCTTGCTGTATTGGATTTATGAGATCTAAGTAAATAAATAAATAGGGAGGAATGATCACCACGATAAAATAATTGAAATCAGAGCTCGTACGGAAAGATATAGGTGTTCATTCTTTCCACACGCCATACGAGATTGGAATAATGGAGAATTGTGAAGGTGGTTCGATGAACTCTCTGCCAGGCACTTGAATGTGATTTGCAGAGCATCCACGTAGATGTAGGTTGCAACAAGTCTTCTGCAAGAATTGAAATTTTGTAAACGAGGCATTATGATATGAACAAATTTTAACATCTTCAGTAAAATCAAGCGCAGACCTATGTCGTAGAAGCTCCTTGTCGATTAGTGACATTTCCTTAGCTGGAACTGGTCATAGTTGACTTAATGCCATAATAGAATGGTGATGACTTATGACTGCCAGCTCCATCTGATCCACCATAGTAGTATAGTGCAAGGTCTTGCTTCATGTGATACAATTTAGTTCATTAACCTATAACAAGCAATTTTGAAATCGGAATATCTTGGTGTGAAGCATAATGTAAGATGCTGCTACACACAGTAATTCATATGGCTCATTCACTTAAAATCTCACAGTTTTTGTAATTTTTTGTAACAGGTTCAGTCTTGTTTGTATATAAAATACACAAATTAGGCTGTCAAAACATTTTTTTAGTGCTTGTCTTCAGCTACAACAATTATGATTGATTATTCAAACACTTACCATTCAACACTATGATTGTACAATGTCAACACCTAAGATAGTACTGCACAGAAGACTGCCAGTGTGAAATTTTCCAATAATGTAAGCAACAATTGAAAGTGGTGTGATTCAGCAGTGTATCATAGTGAGGATAAAGCCTTAACAAACTATTACTGCTTTATAATGCCAATAGAAGCTGAGTGCCAATGCATGTATGAATCACCATGCATTGTAGGGTTAAAATGTTCTGAAACAACATAGCATTCCATCATGATCTTCTAGATTTTATAATGTTAAGAGTATTTTGAGGTTTTATTTATATTGTATACTGTAAGATAATACAAAAATACTTTGTGTTAGTATAGTTACATTCCCTAAACCACAGAAAAATCTTATACTATCAAGAAACATTACAAGTTATACATATTTTGATTTACAACTTCGAATTTTATTAATTTTTTGTATTTATCAGTAATCCATTTTCCTTACTTTCAGTAGTTATTCTTGTGCATTAAAATTAAAGATCCATGAATTAAATAGTATTGCTTTGAAAGCTCAAAGCATGCTCTTTCCAGCTGTGCAAGAAAGAAAAGGATTGAACTAGACACAGTTGAGTTTTTGCATAAAAAAATACCTTAAAATTTTGACGTAGAAAATTTTGGCCAGTTCTGCAGGTGGGACATCTTTCTTTCTAGAAATCCAGTATTAATTAAATTTGATCCATATTAGACACCATAGATGGGAATAACTGTCTGAAGTTCTGGTGTGATTGATTCATGGTCAGTGAAACCTCGGGTCTCAGATTCACATGATGAACTTTTTAGCCACTTCATAGGCTAGTATCTATATTTAGATGTTTCTGAATCCCTAATTTTTGGCATGGCATGTGATTCAGCATAAAAAGAAGTCTTAGAAAAATCTTAGCAACCTTGGCACATTTGCACCTTTGTATGTGATGTGGAGGTGAATAGCCTGTCCTTAGAAGACCGTAAAAATTCAACCACTGAAGATACTGAACTGAAATTTGGTTTATAGCCGTCAAAGACCATGCACAGCCTTCACACCAAATCTCATTACATTTGGAAACGGACGAGTGGGAACACTTTCTAATATGGGTCCTTTGACGAGGAATGACCAACAAGAGTATTGTTGATCAGTCTCGAACTTATAGTGGAGGATTAAGAGACTTTATTAGTTGACAGAGAACATTGATTTTTAAATTTTATATTTGTTACTGGTGTGTCTCTCTTGACTTTCATAAAGAAGCATAAGAGGCACTGGTTTATTTTATGAAGGATGTTGGTGTTTCTACACCTCATATTTCATAAGGTTACCTGTTCTGCCATTACTAAGGTACTTGAAAGTATGAAAGGCACTGGATATATGGCAGAAGCAATGATAAGGAGTAAACAGACCTAGTTTTTTTTTCACAGTTAAAGATCCTCTTTTTTTTTTCTCACTGTAGTATGGTATAAGTCTGCTAGCTTATCATAGTGAGAAGCTCTAGATGCAGCCCACCTTGAAAAATTGGCGACTTTTGCATGTCGTAGGCATATTTGAGTGCTCCTAGCCTGTTTTTGCTGTGGCTGGTGAGAAAACTTGTCACATGGTGTGTGAAGCATACAAAAAGCCTCCTGATCCTGTGCATCTGTATATTATGTCATCTGTCTGCCATTGGAATGCTATTTAATAATAGTTTGGAAGTAATGGCACTCAGAATTTAGATTTCAGACCCTCATTAGTACATTGTTGCACCAAAATTTTAACTGTACTTTTTTCATTAGCTCTGTGTTTTCCTCTCAGTGATTATCTCATATCTGTCACTCATTTTTCTGATTTTTCCTTTAGTGAGTTAAGAGATTGTATTGATCTTCCACATTTTCTACAATATTGTCATACTACTTTAAATTTTGTTGTCTTCATATTTCTATCTAGTCTCCATATAAGGAAGGCATTAGAGGTGCCTACAAGCTGTCAAGACTTCTTATCCAAATGTTACTTCTGTGTACACCCAAAATTCTATATTAATGTCAGTGATTGTAGCTTGTTACTATTTTAGTTCTTCTTGATCAGCTTGAGGTTTCAAATTAACCTCACCTTAACCATAGCTGTACATAAATATGCACTAATTGCAAGCCAAAACGTGATCACCACATTGTGTAGACAAATTGGAATACAGCAAATATCACAAAAGTGATGGGAACACTCTTCAGACAGATTGGCTTTCCAAATGAATGTGCTACTTTACTCAGTAATTAGTTGTAATATGATATGGAAAATTGTCATAGTTGATGCTCAGCACTGGATCCCTCCCTTACATACTCATAACTGCAGTGCAGGGATACAATGTCTAGAGTACATCAGAATTACCAGCTCTTGAACTGCGATAATATCAGCTTCATTAATGTTAGTTTGTGTTTTTCCAAAGAAACATATTTTTCAGTGCTGTAAGTGCTATATGGATTATTTCCATCTTGCACTATACCCTGTTAGGTACCACCAAACAGCTGCTATGACACATTGCACACTGGATTTTTGCTACTGGAACTTAGTCCGTTTCTCAGGGAGGGGAGTGACAGGTTGGAGAAGGTTAAAAGGAAATGGAAGGTGAGAGTAACCCACATCTCAGGATGAGGGAAGATAAAGTGAAGGGTAAGATATCAGAGTGAGAGAGAAAAGATAGTACAGTTGGTAAGCACTGTCCCAACATGACTGGTTTAAAGCAAAAATACATAAACCACAGCATGGGGTGCCAAGCTGAGAGTGACACCAGAGGTATCACTACTTTGTTAACATTACTGAACAGGGTGTACTGCAGTTAATAGTGGCCACTTGGGTGCTAAGTGGAAAGGGGGGGGGTGCAAGGTGGTACCCAGGTGCTTATCAGAATTAATAGAGAAAACTGACAAGAGTTAAAGTATATGAGGGGTGAAAGAGAGAGGGAGCAGTGGGTGTCAGATGATAAGTCACTTGTGTGGAAAAAGTTATCAAACTGTGTGCCAGCTTCAGTCAAGAGGTGATGACAGAGTGAGAGGTAAAAATGGATTAGAGGAAGAGAAATTGGTACAATTAATTTTTCTGTCATAGTTATTAATTCCACTATTCATCTCTCTTCCTCGTAATCTATCTTTTCTTCTCACTCTGTTCATATCTGTTGTAGTTAGAGGCTGGCACAGCAGTTACCCATGCACCATCTGTGGCTTATTTACTGATGTGTACTCAATCATCATTGTCTGCCCAGATCCTCACTATAGGTGAGTTCTTTTCATTCTGAGTGACCTGCCCTTCCTTTTATTGTTAAGGCATTCCCAGTTTCTCTCTCTCCTCCCTGAGGAAGGAACTAATAGATGTGGAAATGAGGATTGAGTGTATTGTCCTTCTATGTGTCTATTGGTAATACTATATATTTTACATCTTGAAAGTAAGTACTTGACTGAAAATTGAATTGTTTTATTCCTCCTGATTGAAGTTCACTTTTAGTAGGGTGTATACAACAATGCCCCCCACCCCCATGAACCATGGACCTTGCCATAGGTGGGAAGGATCGCAAGCCTCAGTGACACTGATAGCCGTACCATAGGTGCAACCACAATTGAGGGGTATCTGTTGAGAAGCCAGACAAACGTGTGGTTTCTGAAGAGGGGCAGAAGTCTTTTCAGTAGTTGCAGGGGCAACAGTGTGGATGATTTGATTGATCTGGACTTGCAATATTAACCAAAACGGCCTTGCTGTGCTGGTACTGTGAACGGCTGATAGCAAGGGTAAACTACAGCCGTAATTTTTCCCGAGGGCATGCAGCTTTACTATATGGTTAAAATGATGGTGGCATCCTCCTTGGGTAAAATATTTGGGAGGTAAAATAGTCCCCCATTCGGATCTCTGGACAGGGACTATTCAGGAGGATACTGTTATAAGGAGAAACAAAACCAGCCTTCTGTGGATCAAAGTGTGGAATGTCAGATCCCTTAATCAGACAGGTTAGAAAATTTTAAAAAGGGAAATGGATAGGTTAAAGTTATATATAGTGGGAATTAGTGAAGTTTGGTGGCAGGAACAAGACTTTTGATCAGGTGAATACAGGGTTTTAAATACAAAATCAAATAGGGGTAATGAATAAAAAAATAGCTCGGTTAAGCTACTACGAACACCATAGTGAACGCATTACTGTAGCCAAGATAGACCCGAAGCCCCCTCCTACCACAGTAGTAAAAGTATATATGCCAACTAGCTATGCAGATGACAAAGAGATTGAAGAAACATATGATGAGATAAAAGAAATTATTCAGATAGTGAAGGGAGACTAAAATTTAATAGTCATGGGGACTGGAATTTGATAGTAGGAAAAGGAAGAGAAGGAAAAGTAGTAGGTGAATATGGAATGGGGGTAAGGAATGAAAGAGGAAGCAGTCTGGTAGAATTTTGCACAGAGCATAACTTAATCATAGCTAACAATTTGTTCAAGAATCATGAAAGAAGTTTGTTATACATGGAAGAAGCCTGGAGATACTGGAAGGTCTCAGATAAATTATATAATGGTAAGACAGAGATTTAGGAACCAGGTTTTAAATTGTAAGACATTTCCAGGGGCAGATGTGGACTCTTGACAACAATCTATTGGCTATGAACTGTAGATTAAAACTGAAGAAACTGCAAAAAGGTGGGAATTTAAGGAGATGGGACCTGGATAAACTGAAAGAACCAGAGGTTGTAGAGAGCTTCAGGGTTAATGTTAGGGAACAATAGACAAGAATGGGAGAAAGAAATACAGTAGAAGAAGAATGGGTAGCTTTGAGGGATGAAATAGTGAAGGTAGCAGAGGATCAAGTAGGTAAAAAGATGAGGGCTGGTAGAAATCCTTAGGTAACAGAAGAGATATTGAATTTGATTGATGAAAGGAGAAAATATAGAAATGCTGTAAATGAAGCAGGAAAAAAGGAATACAAATGTGTCAAAAATGAGATTGACAGGAAGTGCAAAATGGCTAAGCATGGATGGCTAGAGGACAAATGTAAGGATGTAGTCATATATCACTAGGGGTAAGATAGATACTGCCTACAGGAAAATTAAAGAGAAAAACTTATGAATATCAAGAGCTCAGATAAAAACCCATACTAAGCAAAGTAGGGAAAGCAGAAAGGTGTAAGGAGTATATAGAAGGTCTACACAAGAGCGATGTACTTCGGGGCAATATCATGGAGATAGAAGAAATGGGAGATATGATACTGCGTGAAGAGTTTGACAGAACACTGAAAGACCTAAGTTGAAACAAGGCCCTGAGAGTGGAGGACATTCCCTTAGAACTACTGATAGCCTTGAGAGATCCAGCCATGACAAAACTCTACTGTCTGGTGAACAAGATGTATGAGACAGGCTAAATACCCTCAGTCTTCAAGAAGAGTATAATAATTCCAATCCCAAAGAAAGCAGGTGTTGACAGGTATGAAAATTACCGAACTATCAGTTTAATAAGCCATGGCTGCAAAATACTAACACGAATTCTTTACAGATGAATGGAAAAACTGGCAGATGCCGACATGGGGAAAATCAGTTTGGATTCCGTAGAAATGTTGGAACATGTGAGGCAATACTGATCCTACAACTTATCTTAGAAAATAGATTAACAAAAGGCAAACCTACAATTCTAGTATTTGTAGACTTAGAGAAAGCTTTTGACAGTGTTGACTGGAATACTCTTTCAAATTCTGAAGGTGGCAGGGGCAAATTCAGGGAGTGAAACCAGATGAGTAGAGAGCATGAAAGGGAAGCAGTGGTTGGGAAGGGAGTGACAAAAGGTTGTAGCCTGTCCCCAATGGTATTCAATCTGTGTATTGAGCAAGCAGTAAAGGAAACAAAAGAAAAATTCAGTTTAGGAATTAAAATCCACGGAGAACAAATAAAAACTTTGAGGTTTGATGGTGACATTGTAATTCTGTCAGAGACAGCAAAGGACCTGGAAGAGCAATGGAACGGAATGGGCAGTGTCTTGAAAGGAGGATATAAGATGGGCATCAGCAAAAGCAAAATGAGGATAATGCAATGTAATCGAATTAAATCAGTTAATGCTGAGGGAATTAGATTAGCATATGAGACACTTTAAGTAGTAAAAGAGTTTTGCTATTTGGGAACAAAATAACTGATGGTCGAAGTAGAGAGGATATAAAATTTGGACTGGTCATGCCAAGGAATGTGTTTCTGAAGAAGAGAAGTTTGTTAATATTGAGTATAGATTTAAGTGTCAGGAAGTCAATTCTGAAATTATTTGTATGGAGTGTAGCCATGTATGGAAGTGAAACATGGACAATAAATAGTTTAGACAAGAAGAGAATAGAAATTTTCAAAATGTGGTGCTACAGAAGAATGCTGAAGATTAGATGGGTAGATCATGTAACTAATGAGGTGGTACTGAATAGAATTGGGGAGAAGAGGAATTTGCAGCACTTGATTAGAAGAAGGGATCGGTTGGTAGGACATATTCTGAGGCATCAAGGGATCACCAATTTAGTATTGGAGGGCAGTGTGGAGGGTAAAAGTCAGAGAGGGAGACAAAGAGATGAATACACTAAGCAGATTCAGAAGGATGTAGGTTGCAGTAGGTACTGGGAGATGAAGTAGCTTGCACTGGATAGGGTAGCATGGAGAGATGCATCAAAGCAGTCTCTGGACTGAAGACCACAACAACATCATACATTTAATGTACACTGTGACATTCATTTATCCAGATTATATGGTGATGTATGTGCGTGTTGTAAAGGTCACCAATCTCATATATTGTCATCAGAGTATGCCGGTTATACAAATAAATTTCTTAAAGGTTTGTACAGTGTGTTATACTTCACAGTATACGACCCTTGCAAGCCACACCAGGTTGTGTTAGTATTACTGAAACTAATAGTGGAAAAAGTAAAATAATATTGCATGTATGTATTGTTTTTTTTTCCCAAGTACATGGAAGCTGCACTGCACAAAATATGCAGATCGATCTCTCTCTCAGTGTAGATAGATATCCAAAATAATTGGCATTTCTTTCCATTCTATGATTCCACAGATGAAATACAGCTAGCATATTCCAAGAGATTTAGATATAGATTGAAAAGTTCCTCATTAGAAGTTGAGAAACTAAATTTTCAGTCGTGCATAAACAGGCTGAAAACAAAAGGAATCTTCTTCATTTCATCATTTATATATTTAATGTTCTGATAGAATTTTTTTGTTCTGTTTTAGAGGAGGATATATTTTTAATTGTAGTTTCTAAGTGTGAGTGTGGATCTGGGTTATATCAGCTTATTCCCCAAAACCACCTTCCACTTCTTTACAAGGTGACTTGGAATTTGCAGCCACTCTTCTTTACTGAATAGCCGGCTGCTGGAAACCCTCTTGACTTCTTCTGTAGAATTACGCGAGGCACGGGAATTTTTAGACTCTTTCTACTTATTTCAAAAGTAGACATACAACTTTACTTTTCAGCTAAAGATGTATTTGACCTCTGTACACAATAAAAATTTCGCTTTTCAGATGAATATGTAATTTCCTGTAAGTCTCTCGTACTGTCGGATGTTAGAAACAAATTGAGTTACAGTTAAAAGAAAGTTGGCTTGCATACCATGACCTTTCTTAACATGAATCATAAAATGAGTCCTGCCTTTAACAAGGTTGTGTCAAGAGTCAACAAGAGTACTTTTTTTTTTTAAACTGTTCTTGTTGTAATAACAATAGTCATTGACACAATAAGCACAGAGCTGCATATAAACTCCGTGGTTTTTCTTTACACACTCACTAAGACATCTGTGGATTGGCCGACAGGTACTTGTTGGTGCCATCCGACCGCCGCGTCTATACTTTCTTCCCGCGACTGATTTTAACCCCCCCCCCCCCCCCAAAAAAAAAAAAAAAAACACACACACACACACACACACACACACACACACACACACACACACACACACACACACAACGCACAGTAGGTAGGATTCTACCATCCCACACTCATATCCAGAATATCATGTGTTCGAGATGGTAGAGGGCTGAGAAACTCTCGAATCATTTTAAGTTGTATCATGTGGTTCCTCATAAAAATTGCTTTAGATTAATTTGAGTTTTAGTACTCCTGCTTTAGAATTAAAGGATCTTCTCATATGTGAGTATGGATATTGAGGAGTACACGAGTACAGGAAGACCTAATTATATCAGCAGTCATCTTATGCTATGTCGTTTGTTACCTTTTTCACAAACGAAGTATCATAGCCAGTTGTTTACTAGCCACTATTTTAAAAAGTGTTAGTGAAAGTCCATTTTGTGTGATGTTCTTAGTGTTGTTGTTTATAGCAACAGTATACAGGTGGTGAGTACCTTTCTTTTATGTTTCTGCATTAATGTTTGTGGTTTTGTTTCCACCTTTGTCAAATTTGTGGATTTTATGGCTGGAAAGAAAGATTAGTTGATGTGAGAAGCTTTTACCTTGCAACGCAATGCTTTTTCACAGTTCAAGCATTAGACTAAAAATTACAGTACTAGACACAAGATGGATCTGGAAGAAATTGTAGATTTGCATTGAAAAGAAGCATACGAAACATTACCAAAGAAACATTATAACCCTTCTCAGCTGACTTGAGGGATGTTGTCTGCTCAGTGAGCTCTTGTCATTAGACACTGGGATAAAAATGCAAGAAACAGTGAAATTGCTGATTTTTGTGACAAATTAATTAGTGTGTTGGGGTTATTTGCATATCATGTTCTTAAAATGGTAAACAATAGTAGATTTGTTCTGTTTCTTATACTTGCAGTGTAATTCCAATTACTTAAAACTCTTATACTTGACTGACTAGGTGTTTTGTTTCTTTCTTTATCAGCACGCACTTCAGCATAGTTGGTTTGACTTGTGAACTACAAGTCACTACTAATATAGTTTCTTCTAGTCTGCAAGATGTCATCCAAATACCTGGTATGGATTGTGATAATCTCTCTATGTAATCATGTTTAGCCAGTTTGTGTTGTTTTTTTTTTTCTGTGGTTGTGGGAGATTAGAATGCAGTGTATGTTGTCTGTGTAGTGCTTTGCACCGACTGCTCGCAAATTTGAAAAATGTGCTTGCAACTATCCGCCGTGACATTACTGGTTGGAGGAAATGTACTTCTGTTAACACCAAACTCTGTGTGGTGTAGAATTTTATTTTCTTAAAAATAAACATTGTGTGACACAGAGATGTAATAAGTGTGTGTGTGTGTGTGTGTGTGTGTGTGTGTGTGTGTGTGTGTGTGGACAGTGTTAATAGCAGTTCTGTTGACAGCCAAGTTTTAATCAATCAATTTTGTTGCTAAGTTTTTTTAAGTATCTGTTTGAGATGCTTCGATTTTTGAATTAATCACTTTGTCCTGTGTGAATAATATGTAAGTACTCGACAGGAATTGTTTACAGTTTGTGTATTTAATTTAATCTTGTAAGTTAATGTTATATTTGAAATATGTAAAAACAATAGTTTATGAGACAGATATTAGAGTTAATATTGGAGTATCCATTTAACGAGAGATAAGAGGAAATCTGGTATTACTGGAAGGATGAGTAAATCTTTGGTTTTTGTTAGAGTAAGTATTTAATGAAAAATTTTCAGTGAGCAACTGGATTAGTGTGGCAAACATCTAGAGCAATATGTGATCATTTGATACATATCAGTAGGCAGGAGATCTCTTATTTTATAAATCTGTCTCCTTCCTCATACCATACACTGGCATAAGTCATGTAATTTTGGCAAGGAGGTGGCATGGCAGAACATAGGTCACACATGAATGCAGTTACACTGCAGGGAGTTCACAACTCTTTTGCGAGTATGTGCATGGTGAGCATGATTCCTGTCCTCTGTCCCCACATCTCCAGCCTGTGCCGCAATGA
Organism: Schistocerca cancellata; assembly: GCF_023864275.1. Lineage (NCBI taxonomy): Eukaryota > Metazoa > Arthropoda > Insecta > Orthoptera > Acrididae > Schistocerca > Schistocerca cancellata. The sequence goes on from NC_064633.1 coordinate 494,861,196, forward strand.
TACTCTTGACTATATTTTTCCTAGACTTCTTCTCTGGGACAGATTCCCAGCTGACAGCGTAGCTTACTTGTAGGACTTAGTTTATAGCTTTTCTCACACTTTCGCTTTATTTTACACCGCATGTTTTGGTTAACAAATGTTTGGTCCCCACATATGGATTTGACCTCCATCCTTTCAAAATTATTTTACAAAATGTGCTGGGAAGGTTGTCAATACCCAGTGTGGTAGCTGGTAGTCTATCTGCTTATGCTAATGAGTAGGTCCCTCCCATCTGGGGGGCAACAGGATTCCTGGCACTGGTGATTGTGCCATATGGTATTTGATATGAGTGGGTGGCACCAATGGGGAGAGCCCTTGTTTGGAGTAGTAGGCATCATGACATATATTTGGCATCGTGACACAACCAAAGTTGTAGTTTGGCTCCAGCAGACTCCTCAGACAAACCACAGTTCACTGCAGATCATTATGACCCTAGATACTTTACGTCCTTGGCCATGTCGTACGGAGGAGAACAAAACCAAGTGACTTGCACTCTCATAGACACTTGCTCCTTTCAGTTCCTGGCACCCGCCAGGGGGCTGATGGTTCTTCTGTGAGTTTGTGTGTGGTGCACACAGGGCCCCAAGCTATTGCAGCTCATTCTTCATTCCCTAGCTGCTTTTCCTTCTCCCTGCCCCTTTCCCTCCCTATCCCTGCTCCTTCCCCGTTGCCACCTCCTTCCCCTCACTCGGTGTTCTGCTTTATGTCGACCTGGCTATTCCCCATGTTTCCTGTATTGGTTTCAATTTTGTTCCTTTTGCTGATTCTTTCACCCTTTCACCCTTTTGGCGTTTCGGTCCCCACTTGAGGTTTGACCTCCACTTCAAAATTGCCTGTTTTTTGTATGAGCCATACGGGGAAGAACTCCCTTCGTAGCATCTACGCTGTGAATTCCTCTCTCCTCTCCCTTCCCCACTGTAGCTCCCTTCCACCCTGCTAGGTCACCAGAATGTGTAGCCAGTCCGTGTGGTGGGGGCTGTTATGTAGCCATATGGCTAAGTCCCCTGACAACACAGGGCTCACACTACTGATACCTGAGCTGTTCCCTCCCCGTGTATGCCAAGGAGTGGTTGCTCGTCTTCTTAGAGCATCGGAACCTCCAGCCACAGCCGCCGTGCCAGATGGCCCTTACTGTGGCTAGGTGGCGCCCGTGGGGAGAGCCCCTGGTTGGTGGGTGGTATCAGGGCAGATGCTTGGTATATGAAGCGTATCAAGCTGCAAAAATCTGGCCGTTCTCACATGGCAGTCTCTTCGAATGGTGAAGGATCCTTAAATGCTGCTCGTATGACCCGGCAGCCTTCCCTTCCCTGGCTACCCCATGGGAGAAAGGCCAGGCTCGCCATCTTAGGCTGAAACCTTTTCCCCGTTACCTTGTCTGTACTAGGACGGATGGGGACACATTCACTGCCTCAAAGCCATTGTTTCTCGTGGGAAATATAAAGGACAAGTTTGGTGAAGTGGAGTATATTAGTAAGATAAGGTCGGGCACCCTGTTGATCAAAGCAGCTTATACCACCCAGTCGGCAGCTCTTTGTGCCTGTGATCATCTTGGCAACGTCCCAGTGTCTCTCACTCCTCACTAATCTCTGAATATGGTCCAGGGAGTCATTTGTCATAGGGACCTCACCCAGCAAACTGATGAGGAACTCTGGGCTAACCTGGAGCGGCGTGGCGTTAATTTTGTTCAACGTGTGCAGAAGGGTCACAAAGACAACTGCACCAATATTGGCGCCTTCGTCCTGGCTTTTGAGGGGGTACCCTCCCAGAGAAGGTCAAGGTTATGTGCTACATATGTGATGTGAAGCCATACACCCTCCATCTATACGGAGGTTTCGGTGCTTGCGTTTTGGGCATGTGTCTTCCCGCTGTACAGTGGACCCTTCGTGTTGTGACTGTGGCCAACCCGTCCATGACGGAACCTCTTGTGTTCTGCCATCTGTGTGTGTCAATTGTGTTGACTGCCACTTCCCTCGCTCACTGGATTGTCCGTCTTACAAGAGAGAAAAGAAGATACAAGAATATGTGGCCCTGGATCGCCTGTCTTACACTGAGGCTCACCAAAAGTATGAGTGACTCCATCCGGTGTCACTATCTTCGACTTAAGCCTCTGTTACTTCATTTCCTCCTCCTCCTCCTCCTCCTCCTCCTCCTCCTCCTCCCCCCCCCCCCCCCCTCGTCCTTACCCCAGCACCTCCCTTGCTGTTCCCACGACCTCCCCTTAGGAAGTCATCCCCCAGCCCCAGCCAAAGAAGTGCCCCCTTCTTCGGCATCTGCCGGTGATTGGGCTGCCTCCCGGGAAATCTCTTCCTGGCATTTCTCAGGCCAGAAGACTGTTACCACCACTCGGCCACGAGGCGCTCCATCTGTGGGCCCCAAGGTCACCCGCTCTCTTTCGGTTCCCTATCTTGCAGACACCTGAACCCCCTGTGTCGTGTCCTCCTCCACCTCAGAAAGAGAAGAAGAAGAAGAAGAAGAAGAAGAAACATAAATCCCAAGAGAAGGCATCTCCGGTGCCCCCGGAGGTGCCAACTCCCCTCTCGCAACCTGAGTCGTGACACCTCATTTATGGATGTCAGCCCATCCTTGGCGGTGACAACTGCTGACCACGTGACCTGACCTTGTCCTTGACTCTTTCACGCCTACCTGGGACTCGCGCCACACGATCATCTAGTGGAACTGCAATGGCTACTATTGTCACATACCGGAAATGCAACATCTTGTCTCCCCTTATTTTGCGTTCTGTCTTGTTCTCCAAGAAATGCATTTCCGTGACTACCAATCTCCCACTTTACGTGGTTATCGGGTGTTCTGTCACTACCAGGCTGGCCCTGGAATAGCATCTGGTGGGCTCTGCACTTTGGTTCTCTGCGATGTCCTTAGTGCCTGGATCCCCCTACGAACCATCTTGGAAGTGATAGTGGTTAGAGTGCAAATGACTCCTACAATCACCATTTGCAATGTCTACCTCCCTCCAGGTAGGCCAGTTGCTTATGTTGCACTATATACCTTACTTCAGCAACTCCCGCCCCCGTTTCTCTTTTGGTGATTTCAATGCTCACAATCCACTGTGGGGGGAGTGTTACATTGATGGCTCAGGGTATCCTAATCGACCAACTTATCACGGACTTCAATTTGTCTCCCCTCAGCAATGGTTCCCCAACTCACTTCAGTGCTGCTCATGGCACCTTCTCTGCTATTGATCTCGCGATCTCATCCCCTGCCTTCGTGGCTTCCCTACATTGGGCACCCCGTGATGACCTTTGTGACAGTGACCACTTCCTAGTGACACTCTTTCCCCTGCTGCTGCCAGGCAGACAGGCCCCCATGTTGGGCATTCCGCAGGGCCAGTTGGCCTTTATACATGTCTGCTGTCCGCTTTGACACCTCCCTCTCAAATTCCATTAATGTAGTCATGCAAGGCATTTCTGCCACTCTTCTTCATACTGCTGGCACTGCTGTTCCCCTATCCGCAGGTCACCCTTGTCATCGGTCGGTACCGTTGTGGACCAAGGGTGTCGCAGTCGCTGTCCAGGACCGCTGACGGGTGCTGCAGCAATTTAAGCAACATCCCTCCCAGACCAACCTCCTCACTTTTAAGTGTTTTCATGCTAAGGCTCATTACATTATTAAGTGGAATAAAAAGGAATGCTGGGAGCACTATGTTTCCTCCCTGGGGACATATGCCTCTTTATCGCAGTTTTGGTCAAAGGTCCATAACGTTCTGGGTTGCCAGCAACAGTCAAGTGTCCAGGGTCTGAATATCTAAGGAGCTCTGTGCACTGATCCATTGGTCCTCGCAGAACACCTTGAGACACACTTTGTGATGGCATCGTCGTCTGCTTCCTGTCTTTTTGCAGCAGAAACGCAGAGTTGAACAGACCCCCCTCCATTTCATCCTGCACCACGTTGAGCCCTACAATGCTCCTTTCACTTAATGGGAATTGGTGCAGGCTCTTAACTCTTCACGAGACACAGACACAGGGCCAGACCCCAATCAGTCAGATGTTTTAACGCTTTGACGTTCCCCAGAGGCAACAGCTCCTCAGAGCCTTCAATCCCATCTGGATCACAGGTGCTTTTCCATCATGGTGGCAAGACAGTATAGTTATCCCTGTCCTTAATCCTGGGAAAATCACATCGTCTCTCGACAGCTATCGCCCCATTAGCCATACAAATGTGCTTTGTAAACTACTTGAAAGGATCGTCAACTCCAGATTATGTTGGGTACTCGAATCTCGGGGCTTTTTGTCACCGTATCAGTGTGGCTTCTGGGCAGGGTGATATCCAACTGACCATTTACTCAGATTGGAATCAGCCATCTGACAGGCTTTTACTCACCGCTGGCACCTTGTCACAGTGTTCTTTGACCTACATAAGGCGTATGACATGGCTTGGTGCTATCACATTTTAGTTACCCTCTGTGACTGGGGATTCCGTGGTCCCCTTCAGATTGTTATCCATGAGTTTTTATCTTACTGGCTCTTCCAGGTTCGAGTTGGCACTCCTCAGATTAAAGAGAATGGTATCCCATAGGGTTCTGTGCTAAGTGTCACACTCTTCCTCATCGCCTTAAATGGGCTTGTGACATCTGTTGGGCCTCCGGTTACCCCGGTGTTGTACATTGACGATTTTTGCATCTGGTGCAGCTCCCACTCAATGGCATCTGCTGAGCGCCAGCTCCAAGGCACCATCTGATGGGGCCTCTGCATGGGCCACTGCCCATGGCTTCCAGTTTTCCTCCTCCATTACATGGGTTATGCATTTTTGTCGTCGACCCACAGTACACTCTGATCCAGAACTTTATTTAGGCAACCAGCTCCTTGATGTTATAACACAGTCCTGTTTCTTTGGCCTTATTCTTTGATAACAAGCTGACATGGCTGCCCCACATTAGTCACCTAAAGACTACAGGCATGTGGAAGCTTAATGGTCTCTGCTTCCTGGCCCACACATCTTTGAGTGCAGACCGTTCCACTCTTCCCCATCTTTACCATGCTCTGGTTTTGTCCAGGCTCGATTATGGTAGTCAGGTTTATGGCTCAGCAGCTCCTTCCACTCTGAAACTTCTTGACCCTGTCCATCATTGTGGGGTGTGCCTGCCTGGCTATTGGTGCCTTTCGCACTAGTCCTGTCGATAGTCTCCTCACAGAAGCAGGGATTGCCCCTCTACACATCCAAAGGAGCTGACTCCTTGTTTCTTACGCAGTCGCTATTTGCCAATTCACTGACCGTCTTGTATAACCTGTGGGATTGTCGGTTGGCATGCATCTCGCTACCCTCTGCCGAAATCTCCATCTGCACTCGCTGGACTGTGCCCCGTGTCTTTCCTACTGTAACCCCCCACCCCCGAACCTCCCCTCCCCCCCCTCTAGCAAGCCCCCCCCCCACACCTGGATGGTACCCAGACCATGGATTAGGACCGCTCTCTTCCAGGGTCCTAAGGTCTCTGTTGCTCTTATGGTTTATGGATGCCTTGTATCTGCCATCCTTGCAGAGTTCTTTACACTGATGGTTCTAAGATGTGGGATACGCTTTCACATCTCCTAGCAGCTTTGAGCACCATTTGTTGCCAGGATCATGTAGTGTATTTACAGCAGAGCTTCTAGTCATTTAAAGGGCCCTCCTTTTTGTTTCTCAGGCCTCTCTCCATAGGGTGTTAATTTGTTCAGACTCCATGAGCAGCCTTCAAGCTATCGATCGATGCTACTCTCGTCACTCCTTCGTCTCTGCCATCCATGACCTTCTCACTGCCCTTGAGCATGTCGCCTGTTCAGTAGTCTTTCTCTGGGTCCCGAGTCATGTGGGAGTCCCGGGGAATGATTGGCTGACCATTTGGCAAGAGAAGCGGATACTTACCCCCTTTTCCTTTCAAGATTCTAGCTGCGGATATGCGGATCTATGTCAAATCTCTCTTTGCCCAACAGTGGAATGCCATCTGGAGTGCTACTACTCATTGTAATAAACTCCACACAATCAAGGAGTCTACTGCAGTTGGGGGCACTTCTTTCTGTCCCTCTCAGGAGTAGTCCACTGTTTTATGTGGCTTACGCATTGGCTCACCCATTGTTTCCTCCTATGTAACGACCCACCCCCACAATGTGGTTGTGGTGCCAGACTGACAATATCTCACATATTGGTGGCATGTCCCATTCTTTCGACCATTTGTGCTAAGTCTAGTCTTCCTGCTTCCTCAAATTTAATTTTAGTGGACGCTCCACGGATGGTAGACCTGGTCCTCGGTTTCCTCCATGAAAGTGGTTTTTATTTCCAGATACGAGGTTCTCCTATTGTGTTGCAGCAGGGGTGGGTTGGTTGTGATTGGGACTCATTTTGCAGTCTTCAGTCTGTGACTCCATGATCTGCCCCCCCTTTCCAGTTTTTAGATTTGGTCTCACCTTTTATGCTTATACTATGCATGTTTAATGTTCATTTTTCTATAATTTGACTCCTCTGAGTGAATACATTCACTTTTAGCAGACTCTCTTTCTTATGTAACTCCTTTGGAATCGTGGGACTGATGACCTCGCCGTTTGGTCCCATACTCTCTTTATTAGTCAATAAGTCAGTTCCTGGCATGTACGCAAACAGATAGGTCTTTCTCTCTACTAAGCCACTGTTCTTTTTGGAGAATATTGAAAATATATTTGGTAAACTCTCTTCCCATAACAAATTATGACATGGTTCCATCTTAGTTAAGACAGAAACCCCAGTCATGGGAATTATTCTCATATCAACAACTTGGTGGAGTTCCTGTTACCATAGCACTGTATGACAACCTAAGCTTGGTACAGAGATTAATTTTTCATTGGAACCTAACACTACAAATGGATGAAGAACTATATGAACGCTTGAAGAGGTGGGAGACCCACTTTCTGCGTCATAAACATTGAAGTTTGCCAGTCAAAAGTTTGACACCGGTGTGTTCATCCTCACTTTTGAGAGGGATTTGCTTCCAGGGAAGAGCAAGATCATAAGTCAGATACTGTGATATGAAACTTATTTCTCACCACCTATGAATCACAAGTTGAGCACTTTGTGGATATGTTTTTCCGATGTACTCGCAACCGTATTTGTGGAGACTGTGGCTAGCCGGTTCACAAAAATGTATCGTGTCTGTGTCATTGTGGGAATGACCATACTGCCCGATCCTCGAAGTTCTGATATCAACTTTTGCCACTACTGTGTCTCAATCATTAGTAGTACTTGACGTATTTACTCCCTTGATGTTGACCTCTGGTAGTTGCACAAATTGACATGTGGGCGATATGTCCTACCCTCTTGTGGTTCCTTGATCTTCATTGGCTACTCCCTCGCCAGAGCTATGTCCACAATGCAGGTAACATGAGGTCCGCCATACGTATACAGTAGTATGGTTTGTTGTGTAAGTTATTTCTGATGTACATTAAATAAACTTCAAAAGAAAACTAAATTGTTCATGTATATCAAGCAAGGAGATGCTGGAACTGCCTCCCTTCTTTGTTCAAGCATTTCTGACACCTGCTTAAAAAACTGCTCATTACATTCTGCAGTTTCTTGGCAGCTATTTCTTGACATGATAGTTTTGAAGTTCATCTAAAGCATGTGGATTTGCTTTGTACACTTTCTCTTTTATTCCCCCACCCCAAGACAAAAATTGTATGGGATTAAATCAGGAGAATGAGGGGGTTGTATGTTGTTAGTGATTATTCTAATATTGAAACATCTAATGAATTTCTGTAATGATATGTTTGCTTGTATGTGCTGTCACAACATCCTGCTGAAAGTTCATGAAAGCATATTTTCTCTCAATCAATTGGTCATAAAAAGGCGGCAAAATGTTTCCCATGCACCCCTCACTGTTAACTGTTTTCTGGAAAGAAATGGTCTATTATCCTCTCACAACTAATAGTGCACCACACTCCTATTTTTTGATCATGCAAGAGTTCGTCATGTATTAGTCTTTCCAGAACTCCAGTAATGGTTATTTTGTGAAGTAACATACATACTTAGCTTGAATCATGAATAGTCTGAGTAGAAAGTTAGGTTAGGGCAGTTCCTCTGTCATGCACCATATTCAAAATCCATCCACAAAACTGCATCCTTGTTTGCAGGATCACCCAGATAACTTTTTAGCTACAGGAGTATGAGGTATTTGAGTTTGTAACGAGCTTCCCAACATTGTAACAATTTCATTTTGATAATACAACCTGTAATCCTAATATGAAAAATGTTTCTCATACTTTTTGTGCCAGTGATTGATCCCAGTCTTAAGATAAAACTAATGTTTTGTTATGTACATTAATTACATATGGCAGGTGGTGCAATCATTGGACTGTCAATCCCCCCCCTCGACTATATATTGTCGCAAGTACTTCGTGACACTATGATGCTACATTGAACTTATAAATTGTGCATTGAGGTCTATCCCTTGGTGGTTTAAATCTGTTCCTGTGTTATCATTATCTTACATATCACACCTTTCATCTACTGTCCCTAATAAATTCTCACACCAATTTCTGCTGACAGTGAAAGTGATGGACAGGTTTTCTTTGTCATAAATATTGTCAGCTGTGATAAGTATAGGTCTATTATGCAATATCAGCATAACAATGTGATAGAACCAGAACATTTAGACACACATTTTACAAGTAAATATTGTCCGCAAATATAGCACCTGTTGGAACTTTAACAGTACAGTTTAAATACTCCTTGGAATATGAAATTTTACTCATTATACCTGTTTGCTGGTGGATGACACTAATGTGAAGGAAAAATGGAAAGTAATGGACAGTAATTTTATTACCAAAAAGTTAAATATGTACAAAAAACACAAATTAACTTACATCTTTTACCTACTTTCTTACGTAGTCACAAACATTCTCTACACATTTCTCACAGTGTGGTACCAGTTACAATATGCCCTGCTCATAGAAGTCTGTTTGGTTGGTGTGTAGCCATCTGCAGACTGGTGATTCCACTTCTGCACCTGTCACATAGTGTTTGAGGAATTTCATTATGGGACCAAACAGATGAAAGTCCAGTGACGCACGGTCCGGATGCTATGGTGGATGCTGGAGCACCACCCACCCAGAGTTGGCAATTTTCCTCATGAACAATAGCAGCAATATGGGGGGGGGGGGGGGGGTGAGAATTGTCATGATGTAGTAAGAGTTTTGCTATTTGGGGAGCAAAATAACTGATGATGGTCGAAGTAGAGAGGATATAAAATGTAGACTGGCAATGGCAAGGAAAGCGTTTCTGAAGAAGAGAAATTTGTTAACATCGAGTATAGATTTAAGTGTCAGGAAGTCATTTCTGAAAGTATTTGTATGGAGTGTAGCCATGTATGGAAGTGAAACATGGACGGTAAATAGTTTGGACAAGAAGAGAATAGAAGCTTTTGAAATGTGGTGCTACAGAAGAATGCTGAAGATTAGATGGGTAGATCACGTAACTAATGAGGAAGTATTGAATAGGATTGGGGAGAAGAGAAGTTTGTGGCACAACTTGACCAGAAGAAGGGATCGGTTGGTAGGACATGTTCTGAGGCATCAAGGGATCACCAATTTAGTATTGGAGGGCAGCATGGAGGGTAAAAATTGTAGGGGGAGACCAAGAGATGAATACACTAAGCAGATTCAGAAGGATGTAGGTTGCAGTAGGTACTGGGAGCTGAAGAAGCTTGCACAGGATAGAGTAGCATGGAGAGCTGCATCAAACCAGTCTCGGGACTGAAGACCACAACAACAACAGTTTGACACCATCAGTATTAATGTTGTGGTGTTTGTCACGAAGGGCACTACACAACTTAGAGGTTGCAGCAGTCCAAGTGGTTCTGTGTTCAGCAAAGTCAACCAGTACCACACTGTGTATATTCCAGAATACTGTCGCAAGCACTTTCCTAGCAGATAGTCCTTGAATTTTTTTCCTACTGGGCAACCAGTGTGTGTTTCCACTCTACAGAGGCCTACTTAGTAATGGGCTTACAGTGGTATGCCCATGACTCATCACGAGTGACAATTCCTTTCATAAAGCCACACCCTTCTTTGGAGTAACACGTTAAATGATCCAAGCTTGTCATCATTCATTGGCCCTTGTGGTTGTCAGGTTCTTAGGCACCCAGCGAGCACTAACGTTACAAAATTTCAATATGTCATGAACAGTATCGTCCACTAAACTGTAGAAAATGTTGAACTGCTGTGATAAGGTTCACAGTTGCACATGCTAGTCATTGAAAATTGCTGCCCCAGTGGCTCTGACATTCTGTGGGGTTGCAGCTGTTACTTGCTGCCTGGAGTGTGAGGAATCACTAAGGTTCACACTGCTCTGTTGGAAGAATGCACACCACGCATGCTCCCATGAATTTCACTCTGTTTATGCCCTTTTGCCCACAAATATCGAACTGCACTTCGCTGCACATGACAGGTTGACAACAATAACATGTTCACCATTTCTGTTCTGTAGTTCAGACTTTTATAGTTAGGGCTGCACATGAAAACAAAATACGTGCTGTAGTGCAAACTTCATTCTGTATCATTGTGAAATTACAGCATTCCAGCAGTGACACTAGGGGAGAAAAAATTATTGTGCATGATTTTCCAATCCTCTCTCATATAAATAATAATTAGATGTTATCACCTACATAAAGTATCCTGTGATGAGTGTTGCACTTGTAAATACGACAGACAAAATTTCCTCTGCAAACAATTGCTGTCTGTCTGTGTGATATATATATATATATATATATATATATATATATATATATGAATATAATAGAGGGAAACATTCCACGTGGGAAAAATATATTTAAAAAGAAAGATGATGAGACTTACCCAACAAAAGCGCTGGCAGGTCGATAGACACACAAATAAACACAAACATACACACAAAACTCTAGCTTTCGCAACCAACGGTTGCCTCGTCAGGAAAGAGGGAAGGAGAAGGAAAGACAAAAGGATATGGGTTTTAAGGGAGAGGGTAAGGAGTCATTCCAATCCCGGGAGCGGAAAGACTTACCTTAGGGGGAAAAAAGGACAGGTATACACTCGCGCACACACACACATATCCATCCATACATACAAGACACAAGCAGACATTTGTAAAGGCAAAGAGTTTGAGCCAAACTCTTTGCTCAAACTCTTTGCCTTTACAAATGTCTGCTTGTGTCTTGTATGTATGGATGGATATGTGTGTGTGTGCGAGTGTATACCTGTCCTTTTTTCCCCCTAAGGTAAGTCTTTCCGCTCCCGGGATTGGAATGACTCCATACCCTCTCCCTTAAAACCCATATCCTTTTGTCTTTCCTTCTCCTTCCCTCTTTCCTGACGAGGCAACCGTTGGTTGCGAAAGCTAGAGTTTTGTGTGTATGTTTGTGTTTATTTGTGTGTCTATCGACCTGCCAGCGCTTTTGTTGGGTAAGTCTCATCATCTTTCTTTTTAAATATATATATATATATATATATATATATAGACACACACACAAAAATCTAGCTTTCGCAACCAACGGTTGCCTCGTCAGGAAAGAGGGAAGGAGAAGGGAAGACAAAAGGATATGGGTTGTAAGGGAGAGGGTAAGGAGTCATTCCAATCCCGGGAGCGGAAAGACTTACCTTAGGGGGAAAAAAGGACAGGTATACACTCGCGCACACACACACATATCCATCCGCATGTACACAGCCACAAGCAGACATTTGTAAAGGCAAATGTCTGCTTGTGGCTGTGTATATGCGGATGGATATGTGTGTGTGTGCGAGTGTATACCTGTCCTTTTTTCCCCCTAAGGTAAGTCTTTCCGCTCCCGGGATTGGAATGACTCCTTACCCTCTCCCTTAAAACCCATATCCTTTTGTCTTCCCTTCTCCTTCCCTCTTTCCTGACGAGGCAACCGTTGGTTGCGAAAGCTAGATTTTTGTGTGTATGTTTGTGTTTGTTTGTGTGTCTATCGACCTGCCAGCGCTTTTGTTTGGTAAGTCTCATCATCTTTCTTTTTAAATATATTTTTCCCACGTGGAATGTTTCCCTCTAATATATATATATATATATATATATATATATATATATATATATATATATATATATATATATATATATATATATATGTCTGCTTGTGTCTGTATAAGTGTGGATGGATATGTGTGTGTGTGTGTGTGTGTGTGTGTGTGCGCGCGAGTGTGTACCCGTCCTTTTTTCCCCCTAAGGTAAGTCTTTCCGCTCCCGGGACTGGAATGACTCCTTACCCTCTCCCTTAAAACCCACATCCTTTCGTCTTTCCCTCTCCTTCCCTCTTTCCTGATGAGGCAACAGTTTGTTGCGAAAGCTTGAATTTTGTGTGTATGTTTGTGTTCGTATGTGTGTCTGTCGACCTGCCAGCACTTTCATTTGGTAAGCCAGATCATCTTTGTTTTTAGGTATATTTTTCCTTCGTGGAATGTTTCCTTCTATTATATATATATATATATATATATATATATATATATATATATATATATATATTTAAAAAGAAAGATGATGAGACTTACCCAACAAAAGCGCTGGCAGGTCGATAGACACACAAATAAACACAAACATACACACAAAACTCTAGCTTTCGCAACCAACGGTTGCCTCGTCAGGAAAGAGGGAAGGAGAAGGAAAGACAAAAGGATTGGGTTTTAAGGGAGAGGGTAAGGAGTCATTCCAATCCCGGGAGCGGAAAGACTTACCTTAGGGGGAAAAAAGGACAGGTTTACACTCGCACACACACACATATCCATCCACACATACACAGACACAAGCAGGATGGATATGTGTGTGTGTGCGAGTGTAAACCTGTCCTTTTTTCCCCATATATATATATATATATATATATGTGGAATAATTGATTTTTGGGGGAGGGATAGCAGCAGCACATGAACTTCAAAACTAGTTGCTTTAGTCCTCAAAAATTCTCACAGTACCTTGTAATGTAGGCAGCTGTTCCTGCTTGTATGGAAATACGCAAAACTATAGTACACATCACTTGTTAATGCTATAGATATGAATTAGTATAACATGTCATGGTGTCTGCAGTTGTACCGCATAAATTGTTCATGCATGCTGAATTTAAAGAGAGATCTAGAAATTTTTCCAAAAAGATGATTTTGTGTAGCAGTTTCAAATGGTGTTTGTAACAAATATTTGCATGTGGATATATAAACTATGTCAAAACATGTAACTGGAAGTAGGACTTTCATGTAATTTACAACACTCCACTAAATTTGTTTTCAGGCTGTTCCAGTGGTGGTGGGTGTTGGTGTTGTTATTGTGACTGCAATATTGGCAAAAGTATATTTTAGTCGGAAGAAGTCAAAAGAGCCTTTGATTACTTTAAAAGATCCCACTGTAAAATATGCTTTACCTCTGATCGAGAAGAAAGTTATTAGCCATGATACTAGGAAGTTCCGGTTTGGTCTTCCATCAGAAGAACATATTCTGGGTAGGGTATAAAGTATATGTACTGGTATTAAGACAATACTTTTACAATTAATCATCCTTGAAAGTCCATTTAATGTGCCATTATGAACAGATCACTCCACTAAAGAGTGTTACTCTTCTGTAGGTCTCCCTATTGGCCAACACATACATCTTTCTGCAAAAATTGATGATCAGATTGTTATTCGGTCATACACACCAGTTTCAAGTGATGAAGATAAGGGTTATATGGATCTTGTCATTAAGGTAAGCACCCATAAGTTGTAATTTTTAAGTATACAGTTGTAACACATGGTGTGTGGACTTTGGAACCATTGAAACTTGTTGTTCAACCATGAAATTAGGTTTACTGATGTAGCTGGTCTTATGACAGCACACATCTGCGCTCAGTTTAAGGATGGCGGTTATCTCAGAAACAAATGGTCTTCGGTTATAATGGTCTCTTATCTCCATTTTAACCTTACTGTTAAAACAGATAAGAATAACTGGTTTATTAAATAAACAATTTTTGTTTTTTTATTGCTAGTATTTCCAGCAGTAAACATAGCCATTGAACAAAGATTTTAAAATTCTTAAACTCCCTCAGTCTTTTGCATCACATGTAAGACACACAGAATCTAAATATCAAGTAAAATAGATAACCTAGATAAAACTTAATCCATCCACAATTTGGTGCTTTGCTCGAAAAGTCCTGTGGTGTTGAATAAAACAAAAAAAAAAATCACCAGTTATCTCATACTGATTCTAATTTTTTAAATCTCTGCTCAAAACCATATTGTAATCAAGGATCACATCACCATTTTGGCATTACAAATAGTTGGTGCTAAAGGGTGAAAACTGAGGTTGGAGGTCACTATTTCTTGTGTTAAGTTGCCCATTTCCAAGGGTTACAAGCAGATAACGGCATATTATGTAGACGCTCTCAGCAGATCAGCTATTCCATATTTTTATTGTCAAGCATGAATCAGTTAACTTTTTAATATATTAATGTTGCCATAACTCTCTCTCTCTTCTGTTATTTCATAGAAATTACAGACAAATAATAAGCTTTTGTGTAAAAGTTGTAGCATTCTTTTTCTTTAATTAGAATGAAAAGCCTTTTTTTAAGTATAATATGTATCTTCACTTACTAATGGGACTTTTAAAACAATTGATTTTTACAGACAAAACCAGAAATGCTTATTTGAAATAGTCAAATGAACAATTTAAATAGTGGGCAAAATATAACACTTACTAGGAACAATTTCATGGTAGTAGTTAAAATTTCGATAACGACTTAATCAATTGGCAAAGATTTTACTGTCCAGTCTGTTCGTAAATATTCATTATGTATTGTGTTTATATTAAATTGCTTTTATCACCAGAAACAGTATCCTTCAGAGATACTCATATTCAAAACCCACAGAACTTGCTACCAAACTGGTTTTAAAAAGTTTTATTTAAACACGAAGTGTTTTGGCACTCTTGCTAAGGCAAATTGATACCTTGCTTTTGTACCTGGTTATCAGTAAAAAAATAAAAATACCTGTTGTAACTGAGACCAAATAAACACTGAGAAATACCTGTTACTGTATTCAGAACTAAGAGTACTGATTTAGGTTTTACAAGTTGGTATTTCCCATCCCTAGTTCAATTGTCCTCTGTTAGATTCAGCTATCGAGTTACGGCAGTACTTCTAAAATCTTCCAGTATTAAAATGTACCTTGACCTCCGAGGAAAGGAACACTTTTGAGTTGGGAAAGGGGTCAGTGTTGGTCAGTGACAGGATTGAGAGCAGAAGCCTACCAAGGACACCTCCCCCGCCCCCTCCCCCTCCCCTGTGGCCTGACCATAAAAATTTCTTTTTGGTTGCCTCTCATCCTTTCACAATGACCTTCAAATTGTCAGCAACTGTTCCTATTCCCTGTTTCCTTTTTCCTGTCACCCCAATCTAGCTGTAGTGTCGGCACGATGTAATTGGTCAGGACAGTTCAGCCGCGCGCACGCGCGTGCGTGCGTGTGTGTGTGCGTGCGTGTGTGTGCGTGCGTGCGTGCGTGCGGGGTGCGCGTGTGTGCGGGTGCGCGTGCGCGTGCGTCTTGCTGATGTTCCTGTCGTCTCCGTTCCTCAGATATACAGCGTGTGTCCCCCCCCCCCCCCCCCCCCCTCCCCTGTGTTTCAGCGAAGACTTCCCATTACCACATTCATAAGTTTTTAAATTGTTAATTGACATTGTTTCAGGTTTACTTCAGGAATGTTCATCCAAAATTTCCTGAAGGTGGCAAGATGAGCCAATATCTTGAGGACATGAAGATAGGTGATACAATTGATGTGCGTGGACCGTCTGGTCGCTTAGTGTATCTTGGCAATGGCCGCTTTTCCATAAAAGTGCTTAGGAAGGATCCAGCATCAACTGTGGTAGTCAAAAAGGTTGCAATGATTGCAGGTATGGGTAACAGATGTAAATTACTCATTTTCAATAAACTGAGACACCAATTATACTGAAATATATTGCTCACTATTATTGTTGTTATTATAGTCGCACATTATAGGGCCAAGATTTGCATTCTATGTAAGTATGCAAGGTTTCTTATTAAACTGTTTTCGTCAGAATTTTAATTATGTACAGTAATTTTGTACACAACCATGTGTATGATTTAGCAAGCTAAACTAGTGTAGTGTTTATAATATAATCATTTTCATAGTAATATAATCGTAAGTAGTAAATTACTACTTGGGTACAGTGTAACATATATGTACTTGGACCCATCAAGGAAAAAAGGAGGGAGGGTGTGTGAGTTGGGGCTTGCTTGACACATTTTTACTAAAAATAAATAAAATTTGCAGACAACCTCTTTACCATGTGTTGTATCTCTGACAGCAGGCTTCCCCAGGCAATTGGGACTGCCTGGGTGGACTTTTGTACCCGCAGTTTGTGTATAACAACAGCAGTGGTGGTGATCAGTACAGAAAGGATGTAACAGCATAGTTCCCCTAATAATACTCATGGAAAATCAAGATTGATTAACCTGACACAAGAGTATTGGGATGTACACTATGTGATCAAAAGTATCCGGACAGCTGGCTGACAATGACTTCAGTTTGTGCCACCATCTATCGGTAATGTTGGAATTCAATATGGTGTTGGCCCACCCTTAGGCTTGATGACAGCTTCCACTCTCACAGGCATATTCAATCAGGTGCTGGAAGGTTTCTTGGGGAATGGCAGCACAATCTTTACAGAGTGCTGCACTGAGGAGATGTATCAATGTCGGTAGGTGAGGCCTGGCACGAAGTCTGCGTTCCAAAACATCCCAAAGGTGTTCTGTAAGATGCAGGTTGGGACTCTGTGCCGGCCATTCCACTACTGGGGTGTTATTGTCGTGTAACCACTCCGCCACAGACCGTGCATTATGAACAGATGCTTGATCGTGCTGAAACATGCAATCGCCATCCTCGAATTGCTCTTCAATAGTGGGAAGCAAGAAGGTGCTTAAAACATCAATGTAGGCCTGTGCTGTGATAGCCATGCAAAACAAAAAGGGATGCAAGTACAGATGTTTGACACAAGTGACACCCAATCACCTGACTACATTCTAAGTCCACGAGTTCCTCGGAGTGCTCCATTTCATGATGTCTAATCAGTACTGAGGTCGCTGATATGGAATACCTGCCAGTAAGTGGCAGCATAATGCACCTAATATGAGAAATATGTTTTTGGGGGTATCCTGATACTTCTGACCATACTATATTTACTTTTATGTAAACAGGAGACCTTTGAAGAAGTGTCATCCAGCATGTGCAAAACCTTGGACACCGCAGATTGTATCAAAAGAATGGAGGATCTCCTGAGTGAATCCATTGATAAGAAACTCAAGGGAGATGTGATGGCCAGTATAATCAAATCGATGCAACCACTGCTAAAGCAAACTGGAATGAACTTGGAGACATCCAGAATACTTATTCCTTAAATTCCGCAGGCGCCAAGGATGTATGGTGTGGTGAGATCCTAAAGGCTTTTACTTTATGGTCCATTGTGAATGGAATTAATTCACCAACAAACAGTATAGCAAAAGAACTGCCTCCAGAGCTTTGATATGTGGTGAGCCACATAGATTTGTATGTTAAGACTCCACCCATTTTATTGTACTTTTAAAAGATAAGTGTATCTTGGCTATAAACCTGGTCAGCTTCGATGTGAAGTATTTATTCACGAATGACCAGTGTCTTAAGACAATGACCATGTTAAAGGAGCACATGGCACCCGATGTCTGCAGCTAGTGTGCCACTGTTTAATGACCACTTATTTCAGGGGAAAGGGAAATTCTTGAACAGATAGATGGTGTAGCTTTGGGTTTCTCTCTCACTTGTCACAGCAGACATCTTCATGAAAGTATCTGAAGAAACAGCACTCCGGTCTGTATTGTTACACCCAGAATTTTGGCTAAGAGATGTTGATGACGCCTTAGTTATCTGTAACATGGAGAAGAAGAGCTACAGAATTTCCACCAACACCTCAATCAGAAGCACAGTAGGATTCAATTTACTATGGAGGTAGAAAAGAATGGAGTGCTGCCTTTCCTCAGTGGGGAAGTTTACTGAAAGCCTAATGATATACTTGGCCATAGAGTATACACAAAGTCCCCACCATCGTATGCCATCTCCCACCCTCGCCCACTGCAGAAGAAACCCCCCCCTGCACGCTTTAACCAAAAGAGTGCACAGGATCAGTGATGCAGAACTTCTGAAGACTGAACTACAAAATCTCAGGTCTATATTTGGAGCCAGTGGTTATGTGATGAAGATAATAGATAAAACTAAGATGGCAATGGATGAAGGCAATAGGGAAGTGCAGGAGGAAGCACAAAACGTTACCATAGGGGTCACTGAATGTGTGGGCAAAACTGTATGCCAATCAGGTATCAAGCAAACTTTTTGAAATAGCGACAGAATAAAAGATGTTCTTGGCTCAGTGAAAGATGCTGTTGACAAGCTATGTGCTGTTGGAGTTTACAAAATTGGCTGCTTGTGTTGACTAGTGTATGTAGGTGAGACAGGGTGGCCATCACTCACAGATATCTAGACAGCAAAGACATATCAAACTAAAAATAAAAAACTAAAAAGTCAGTGGTGGCAGAATCTAGGTCAAGTGCAGCAAAAATACAAAACTTCAAGAAGCCCACGTATTGCAAAACAACCTCTTACCTTCAGGAGGAAGATTAGAGAAGTGATAGAAATAGCCAAGCGACCCACCACCATGAAGAGAGGGGACGGGTATTGACTTCTTGTGTCTGTGCTGTCAGCAGCGACAGCACTACAGAACTGCAGCTCACATGAACCAACGCACACAGGCTCGTGGGAGACCACAGCAGCTGCAGGTACACAGAGTACTGACAGGCCTCGGCCAGCACTAGGCAACAAGTAAGCAACATTGCGTTATAACTGGCACCTGTTTCCCATTCACCTATTCCCACCAGTGGCAAGCAATAAAGCAAACACCAATCAAGAACATCTATTTCCATCAATGAAAATGAATAATGAAAACACTAGCAAAGGACACCCCTCTTTCTTGTCCTCAATAGCCTATCAGAGTTTGATAACAGCCTTTTTCACCAGTATATGAAAACGAAACTTTTTCTCATTCAGCTTTCTTTTTTTTTTGGGTGGGGGGGGGGGGGGGGAGGAGGAGGAGGAGGAGGAGGAAACCCTGAGCCTTCTCAAATAGTTCCTGCGGTTTGTGAAGCTTTGGTTAAAGGATTTCAGGATTATGTACACGTAACTCTGAAACATGTATTTGATGATTTACAATATTATTTTCAGATTCAAACTAATCTACTTTATCATTTTAAGTGAAGATAATTGTTTCAGCTTGGTGTCTGAAAGACTTCCACTAAATGTAATGGGAGAATCTGAAACTGAAGTTGACAATCCCCCTGCCACTTCTACATCTACTCCTGTGCCTCCTAGGAACACTCACCTCCACCTCATATAGTGTATTATGAATGTTTTTGTGGCAGTTGCCCCTTTGTAGGATGTAAACTCCTGCAGTTTGCTGTGCACAAGTTGTCCAAACTAACTTGATAGGGGTTGTTGTTGTTCTTGTTATTTTTCTTGTCATTGCTGCAAAATTTCTGTCATCTTGTTTAGGGGGGGGGGGGGGGGGTCACTTCAACCCCCTCTTCACCCGTTTTTGTGGAGGTGGGATACTTCCCCCATCATCTTTGTTTGTAGCTTCCTCTTGTGCATTTTGAACAGTTTATGGTATCTCTTGCAAACATGAAGTCAATTTTATTTGGTTCAGATGCAAATGACTGAAGGTGAGTGACATGCAAAAGAAGCATTTTCAGCCAGGTGCTCCACTTCACCCATTGTGGGAAGCATGTTGTCTTACAGTACCCAGTTGTTAGTGGGAGCTAATGTTACAGTTACAAAGGATCATTAACATTGTTTTGATTGCTGTTGTTGACACCAGTTAAATCATTTTTATTTGCCGATGTTGACTGCCAAGGAAGAATTTCAGATGGGGGTATTTTTAAGAATGATGCTATAAGGGAACTAATAAAAATAAATAAATAAATAAAACTGAAGTTGCCAGCTCTGGAGGGACAAAGCCCACTACCATGCATATTCATATATTCATGGCAGGTGATGTTTTTCCACTACAAGAAAACATCGTGAAACCATATCTAGGAAGGCACAATGAAGGCTCAAAATAAAGAGTTTTTAAATACCGACTGTGAAAGGTAAGGGTGGTAGTGGAAAATGCATATGGAATAGTGACATCAGTGTTCGTTCAAAAAAAAAAAAAAAAAAAAAAGTTTCGTTGCAATCAGAGAAGGTACAAAGAGTCATAATGAAAACAGTATGTCACTACAATTTTTTAAGGAAAAATGCTAAGTCAACGAGCTTTTAAAACCCACAAGGAAGTTTAGAATCTTAATGCCTGTAGATAGGTGAAGTGATCCCAGGGACTGCAGAATCTATTTTTGCACCCTCAAATGTACATCATGGAAAACTTCAGTCACATGTAAAGAAATCTGTGATGAATTTGCAAATTACTGTTTAAGCCCACATGGAGCTATACCATTACAAAATAATTGTAGCTAAAAATTATTGTGCAGTACTGAATAAAAATAAACATGAGCAAAAAACCTTGTTTACCTCTTCAGTTGTGTCACTTGTTTCGTTTGGTTCCTAATGTCATGCGGGAACAGCAGACATCGAAAAGGAAACTGCTTTGACTCGTAAGCAAAATCTGCACCACTCTCAGATCTCTTACTTTTGTCAAGTTTGCTGTCCTTATGTCTGTACTGAGAAATGATAGATGTGATCTTCTTGTCAACATCAGTGCTGCTGGTGTAAAGCACCACAGCATTTTTTTTCAATGAGTCTTGTTTAAATTATATATTTTTTGTAATTTTGGCTTCTAACATTCCAGAGGTACTCCTATGCCTCATATAGTGAGGCAAGTTCATGAACTTTGCACCTCATCCACACCTTAATCCAACACAAAGAAAGACAACACACACACACACACACACACACACACACACACACACATAAGAATTGAGATAGAATCCAAACATTGGTGTTGTGTAATGATATTTAATGGTAACAGCCCTTTGACTTATTGACACAGCCATGGAACACTGTGTTGCCAACATCAGTAGTCAGTACTACGGACAATGTTGTTAACTTAGTGTAAATGTGGCTTTAGACAGCTGTCTGATATCAGCAACTGACCATTGCAAGGACAGTGAACAGTTTGGCTTGTTGATCTTGCTTGAGACTGCAACTGCTTTCTGTGTCACTAAAGCTTCTGATGATATCACCAGCACTGGAAGATGAAAATGTTAGGCCGAGTCGTATGTGAGCGACAGAGGCGAGTGACTTCTGGATACGCGACACTCCAGTGACAAGCAGCAGCATTGGGCGAAAAGCTTGGGTGTCCTGCGTGCGAGTGACCATGTTACGCTAGATGGCTGCTTAGAGCCAAGCAGCTGTTTCTATAAAATGGCGTCCCTAACCTGTAGAATACTGTAGCTGGAGATTAAGGCTACAGAATTAGGTTTACTTAAGAAAATAAAGCGAAAAGGAATGCTATGCATGAAATTTACAAAGGGAGGAATCTCCATGGAGAATTTCATAAATGTCATAAACTACGAAGATCACCAGACAGATTCTTAAATTACACGTGAATGAGCAGAGGAGCATTCGATTAAATTACAAATGTTTTTTACATGACCAAGAACTTTTAAGAGTCAAAGTACACAAATTGACATCTGTGGAGTAAAGCTAGCTGTGGTATAGGGGTAGTGTATTCAGTTCATGATTACGTGTTTGGTAAAGGTCCAGGGCTAGATTCCGGACCGTTTTACTGACTCTGTTAAAACTCTGTGTACTAAGTGTTATGTATACTGTTTACACTGCATCACTAAGTATGGTTTTAAGGTCTTGGAAAGAAGTTGATCTTCACACCTATCCCAGTATATCGCACACATTTAATTCCTAATAAATTACAACGAATAGTAAAGTTAGCTTTGAAAAGCGCGCCACAGCGTGTAGCGTGAAGCAGTCGCCCTCTGCTTTCTGGCGGTGGCTCCTTTGTCTCAATTGAAGGCTTCGGTGTCTCCCTCTAGCAGGAAAGGGGAAAAGTGGGCTGTTTGTGTGGGTTTAAGAAGTGGCTGTATGAGCTCTCGTAGCGAGTTGGCAGTCGGGGTATCAAGAAGCAACTTCTCTGCCGGTGCTAGAGGGACAGCACGCAGGTCGTGGCATCAGCGTAAGCGACGCGAGCAGCGACTCCATGGTATGGGGCATTAACTGCTCGTCTCTAAAGGAATAGGGGCCTTATCTGCAGTTCGGCCTTATGCTGTCGACTGGCGAGGAGGTTCTGAAAATCGGCGTGCCTTCCTGCATCTGTTGAAACAGCTGCCAGCTTGGCAGAGTATTTGGAGGTGCTGCGTTGGTTCAGTCCTGGGAGTCATAACGCACCAGAAGTTGAGTATTGATTGTTAACAGATTTTATGAAGTTTAATTGAATTCAATTTACATATTCTTGTTAATTATACCAGCCGTATTTTTTTGGGGTTTCCCGCCATTCATTCTAGTCTGCCCATGTGCGGGAAGGTGGTAATATTAGAAAGGATGGTCTGTTTGTCCCCTTTTGAGGACAAAAGGGGGGGAGGAGTCGGAGTAAATCTGTGGTTCAGATTGCTTCTTTCCCCTCCCAGCTTACCTACGGGTTTATTCGACTGTTAGCCTCTGCCAATGACTGTACTGTTTAAAATTCAACGCACTCCTCAAGACCTGATCCATTCTCTTGCCTGCCATAACTAGTATTACTAGACTCATGTGTAAAAGGTACTCTAAGAAAGAAGAAAAATTCCTTTTGCCTCGTGGTAAGAACTAGTCAATTGCATAACGAATTCCTGCTCATCTGGAAGCTGTAACTTATGTAAATTTGTGTTTATGTATATTTGGCTACAATCGAGCGAGGTTGTGGAATTTTTATATTGTTTCTAGTCAGCAGAAACTTGTGTTTTTCTAATTCAGTACTTTTTAAGGCTTTTACTCAACATGCATGTGTGTTTTATACAGGTAGTTGGTTATTAGTGTGGTTTTTTTGCCATGCAAAAGTTTGCCATTTCATTATGGGTAGAAATTGTTGCCTTGAAAGGAGAATGTTGTAAAAGTTCGCAAGTCCTACCTGGTGAGTGTGTGTGTGTGTTTGCCGAAAGTTAACTGGCAGAAATTAGTAAAATTTGTTTTTTTTTTTAAATATATTTTCAAAATGTTAATTTTATTAACTATGAGTGTCTACACCCCCACCCCCCTCCCCCTGCCCCTGTGTGGTGCATGACTCAAGCGTTTTGGTTTTTCTATTTTGAGAACTTTTGTAAACAGGATTGTTAGATTCTGCGCCATTTAATGAATGGAGTGAAATTCACCTGTAATTTAGCTGAGCTTGAAATAATATATGGCATCGTGTTGTATACGTTAAATTTCTTACCTTTTACTGGCGTGAAATTTTTTTATAATAATTTAAAAGTCCTTTCCTATTGTAAATTGTGACTTATTTGTTAAATGATTGTTGGTCTTTTTTTAAAATATCGTAAAGCCTTGCACCAAGTTAAAAGAGTGTTATTCAAAATTGTGTGTAATTTCACCAGTTATTTTTCGGCACCTACTTCCGCTTTACATTTTGTGTATTGATTGAGATTAATAACCTTTGGTGAACCAGTAGTAATTTTACAGATATTTGATGATGTGAACGTAATTCATCGTCGGTCAATGTTAGGGCAAAGCATTTCAATTACTCTAAATAGTCTGTAAAAGTAAAGCTTACAAAAGGTTTGAAAAGAAAGTCAAACGTTTAGTGCAATGATTTGTCTAAAAGTATGAAATAAAAAATATTAGGGAAATGTTTGGTGCACCTCATTTTCTGTTCATGATTTAGAGCATCATTAAAAGGCACATAGAACGTTTCTCTTATCTACTTATTTCTTTTACACAAATCATTTCATAAAATATTTGAGTGATTTCTTCCATTTTTTAATTTAAAGTTTTATTCAGAAAACATGATTTTACTGATTCCTCGTTTGCCTTTTTAACGTACTTGATTCGAAGGAAGCCTTTTTGACATTTAAATACTGCACAAATGTATCCTTTCATGTGCAAAATAGCTAGGTCTCGAACAGATGAAATTTTTGAAACTTAATTTACAGCAGCTTTTCATGAAATATTTCAATTTTTCCTCAGCTTATTAATAAAGTTTTCATTAATTACCCTGATTACTTTCAAGCAGTTTAATATTTTCATGACAAACTAGACCCCATCTGGTGACTTTGATACCCTGTTTACCTGTTTCTCTCCCTTTGTTTGGCTATGAAAATTAGGACAAAACCTCATGGTGTAAGTTATAGGGAGTCTTGTATTTGCTCTGCTCATGAGCTTACAAAAATGTATCGAGTGTTAATCACATGATAAATAGTTCTTTCTGCGTGCTGGCTGTCATTTCCAAAATTTGTTGTTACGATATCTTGAACTTTTTATGTGAGGTGATGATTTTTGATTTTTATGACTACTTGATTCCCGAAGCACAGGAAATGTTGGGACACACCGCGAGCGACCCGTCTGCGGATATAGCAACCAGTACTTAAAGAATGAAAAGAGATACCACTCCGGTTTCAACTTTAAATACAATTTAGATATATTGGTTACATTTCATACGCAGTAATGTATGGCCTTAAATGAACTATACAGGAAGTCCACACAATGTGATTCTACCTCTGCAAATTCTTAAATTTTGTGCAGCCATGTACTCAATTTCATGCAGCTCAAAAACTATGATGAATAAGAACATAAATTCAGACCTTTATCATTTAAAGATATCAAGCTATAGGTTGTGGAAGAATCAAATTTTTTCACCGAATAGTTTTCTTAAAATCGGATGTTAAGTAATTCATAGCTGCCGTCGCGTCCGCTCCACTGCTTTGCCGAGAAGACACTTGGCTGTCGCTCGTGCTGCAGCGATAATTTGAATTCAAACGTCGCCATTTACAGTGGAAGACAGGCAGCGACACAGGTGTCGCTCACGTAGGACACTTCCGTGATTACACCTGTGGTTGTGTTTTGTTGCCTGAAGCTGTCGCTCACATAGGACATGGCCTTAGACAGAGAATTATGCTCTGTACTATGGCCTTGTGACCATAAACCAAAAGTCAACAATAAAGCGAAAAGATTGTGATATGAAGATGGGAATGATTTTCTGGGTTGGTGTGGTAGACATACATGTTTTATGACAAGGTAGTAGCAAAACTCTTCATTAATTGGCGATGAAGTCCACATTGTTTTTTAAATTTGGTGAAGTACGATAACTCTTGTATGCAGTATTTTAAGGAAGCCTTGTCCTCTTATTTAGATGAGTACTGTTAACTCCCTTTCCACCAATGTTAGTTTTAATGACCATCAGTTAGACTACAAACTAAACTGGGAACATCATGTACTTCAGACTGTGAAGAGATTGAGCTCAGCTGTTTATGTATTAAGGGTGCTCTCTTGCCTTGAAGTTCAGTCACAAAGGTAGCATATTTTTATGTTTACTCCAGCATTTCACATGGAATTATATTCTGGAGAACCTCTTCTGTTGCTGAGAAAGAGGGATTAGAATCATTGCTAGAGAAAATTCAAGATCCACTAGTCTCAAACTGTTTAGCTAGCAGGGAATTCTGATTATGGCATCTACATACATTTTTCTGTCATGTGCTTTGTCATGAAGAATCCCAATCTCTATTCAAACAACTCAGTACTCAACATGCATGACACTACAAGAATGGGATACACACTACCAATCAAAAAGATCTATCCGTGGTGCAGAGATGTGCTAAGTATGCTGGAAAAAATTTGCATCAGTCATGTGATCCCATTGAGGAATTTGTGAATGAGAGCTTACCATAGAATAAGTAAATCTGAATAATTTCATGATTGTAAAATAATAATACAACTATTTTATTTAGATAAGGTTATTTTCATTCAGTTGCTGTATATTATATTGTGACTTTATTATTATTATGACGTTTGCTAACTGCTGGTAGTAAGTTGAAATTGAATATACATGTAATCATAATATTGACACATTCCAGATCCAGGGCGATCCCATCTCTGTATGTATCCATTTGTTTTCGCAAATAAATAAATAAAAAAATAAAAATAAACTGTACACTTATTTACAGTGATGGATCTCAGAAAGAGGAGAATGTAATTTTCTCAGCAGTTATCTCTGATAGTCTTTAGAATTTTGCTTCTGAGTGAATTCACTGACAATTACACTTCAGTATTTGCCCTGCTTTGTGACTCGGTGCAGAAATTTTCATTGTATTGTGCCGCAATCCAAATAACAACCACAATAGTTCTGTGCTATTTTTAGCTTCAAAATGAAATTAATTTTCATTTCCTTTTGTAGAAGATATATTTAAGTGTAATATTTTAAAACAGTTGACACAGGAGTAGATACAGCATACATAATTTGTATGTGTCTGTTACAAACTAGTCCTTTCTTCGCAGGTGGCACTGGGATTACACCAATGCTGCAGTTAATCCGGCACATAACTCGCACTACTGAAGACACAACTCAGCTTGCCTTGTTGTTTGCAAATCAATCAGAGGAAGATATTCTTCTTCGTGAGGAATTAGAAGAGGTGTCAAAGGCACATCCAGAGCAGTTCAAGTTATGGTACACTATAGATAGGCCTTCCGAAGGTGAGTTTATCATCTGCCTGCCTATGTATCTCACTGAAGTGAATATTTTCAAGCAGTGTGTGAGATTGTTAATTTGGCACAAGAGTGCTATATGTAATTGTCATTAGGTGATTGTGGTTATTCCTTTGGCAGAGAAATCTAAGGTATAAATGTTTGGAGGTGGCAGAATTGGATTATTTTAATGCCAAAAGTATCAAAATTTAGGCTGAAGGTTCAGTAACTGTGTAACTGCTTGTGTGTAAATCAGTTATATTAACTTGTCTCTAATCTTTTGAAAACAGTTATTCGTTCACCACTGTTTGAGAAGATCCAGTTTAAAATTCTTTTAGAGAACACACTAATTGCTATTTAATAGTGTGCTTCTCAAAGACTCCAGAAGCTTGTAAGGAAGATATCTGCACTCTATCTTTCTCTGTCTTGGCAAAAGCCTTAATCAGTTTGTCACGAACATTACTATATCTGCACTTTTTTGCAAGTATTTTATGTACAGTGGATCATAGAATTGCTCCCTCATCTGCTCTTAACCTGACTCTCAGGTGTAGATGAATTCAAATTTGTGTTACCTTGATCATATTCTGCTGAACGAAACTGATGCCACCCCCATGTGTAATCCCCATCTTCAACACCATATAGTCCTTCTGTGAATTTTTGGCACCATAATATTTGCCCTTTCCATAAAGAACATTTATAATGAATATTTCATGTAGGCTTTCAGTTGTAGTTGATGTTTTGAATTTAACTTAAATTTATTGTTCATTTCTTGTAAATGTTTCCCCACATTTGTGGATTTTCGGCTCGCCTGATTTTGGAATGGGGGACTGATGACCTTCGCTGTTTAGTCCCCCTTAAACATCCCAACAACCACCACCTCCCCACATTTGTGGATCCTTATTACAAATCTGAAACAGCTGGCTGCTTTGCAAAATGTTCCCTCCAAGCTAAGGCTTTAATGAAACTAAATTGAGTGGTAGCATTTTAAATATTAGCAACAACGAAGCAATTAAGTACATGTATTGTGAAATAGTTGACAAATTCTCTCTCTCTCTCTCTCTCTCTCTCTCTCTCTCTCTCTCTCTCTCTCTCTCTCTCTCTCTCTCACACACACACACACACGCACACGAGAGACCCATTAGTGTAAGTAAACAGACCTACTGCAAATGTAACTGACCTGTGGGGTATTTCTACTCGAGGTTGGGGGTCTTCCACTCCAGGTTGCTACACATACATATCCCCAATAACTCAACACAAAACGGTCTTCTGCTTGTAAGTTAACTGTTTGAACAGATTATCTCTCTGACATTCGAAGAGATACTGAAATGTATGCTCCAAGCAGTCTAAAACTTTAGTTACAGTTCCTTCACATTAATAATTTCTTGAAGAGAACTAGTACTATTTTTTATTGTGTAGAATGTGTGCCTCATGATTGCATACACAGGACTAGGAATATCTGAAACAACATAGGACCCTGGATAGAAACCTCTGGATTGCCATGCCTGGCTTCTTAATTTGACAATTCCCATTGCTATTTTCGTGGAGAATGATCTGTCGAACATTTCTTACTGGCACACAGAAGACTAAAAACCCAAGTATGATGTATCAGCGATTTCATAATATTTTAACTTTTGAACGGTGATTTCATGATTCATACAGTTGAAATCCTTAACACAGTTCAGTAGTAAGAAGTTCAAATTTATCGGTGCTAATGTATTGCGTGGACTGTTCATAAAGTCTTTCTCAAAATCCAAACTTCTTTTCACTGAGAATTTCTTTTCTTTTCTAAATACAGGGTGTACATAATGTCAGAGAATACTTGGAGTTACTTATTGTGCAAGAACCAAACATTGTACAGATATCATACGTATGTCATTTTGAAGAGAAATCCTGAAAGTAGTGTTCCCCGGTCATAGTTTAGTAATTTACCGATAGCCAGCACTAGTTGCAAACATGGCGAGTTCCGGTGCGGAGCGAGCTGTTTCATGGAATTGCCTCCCTAATCACCAGATCCCACTCCATGTGAATTTTTTCTCTGGGGTCATGTTAAAGATCTGATGTATGTACCACCTCTACCACTTGATGTAGCAGAGCTCCGAGAGACAATACGGGAAGAAGCTGCTACAGCCGACGATGCCATGCTGAGATGGGTATGGCAATAATTAGATTCTTGTATTGATGTCTGCCAGATCACTCATGCTTAACATATTGAATGTTTGTAAAAACATAAAAAAACCCTTAGAGTTTCTCTTCAAAATGCAATATGTATGACACTTGTACAATGTTTAGTTCTTGTGCAAGTGTTCCCAGAATTTATGAACACCCTGTATTTAAAAAGTCTATGCTACATTACTTTTCAAACAGTTTAAAAGCTTAGTAATGAAATGGGATGATACCGCTCTTGTGAAGTTGTTCCACAGCAGAGTTTAAACTGTCTGAAAACTACCACTACAAAAAGATTCAGTAAATAAGTCACTATTTCTTTTACATGTGATTCTATTGCAAGCAATAGAAAATTGATTTTGATGATAGTTGTCAATACTAACCTTCTTTTGGAAGATGTAAGATACAACTAAATTTTATTCAAGTTTATTGGGGACAGTCTTATCATAAACTTTAGATTACTCAATAAGAATGTGTTTAAGTCGAAATCTGATACAGCGAAAGTAAATTAAGTGGTTTAAAACTGGGAAATACCTATAATGAGCCCATTTTTTACCTCTAAAGTACTTTTCTTTGTCCCCCACCCCTCCCCCCCCGCATAATATTGTCAATAATTATGTGGCAGATTTGAGAAACATTGATAACTTAAAACAGGGATTCCCAAACATTTCCTTTGATGGAACACTTTCAGAACCCTAGTACCTTGATTGAACATCTTATTTATTTTAAAGGTTAATACAATTTTTAAAAAATATGAAAAAGTTGTTTATTCGGTACTTACTTCAACTTTGAGTCGTAACTAATAACATAGAAATCACAAAAAAATTTTAAAAAATATTGTCAGAATGTTGGAGGATAAAAAATAACTGTTATTAATAGATTTTCGCAAAACCACTTATTTCCCATACAATACAGTTTGGGAAACCTTGGGTAAAAACAATGTGTCAAACTGTGTCTTGAACCCAGAACTACCTTTTCACACTCTGTTAATGCATTTGGGAAAGGAAAAAGTTCAACTTTACCAATGACTCATATAATCAACAACAGATGCTCATAGAATGTGTTTTATCTAAGTGATGAGTTGAATGCTGTCATTAAGTTCATCTCCCACTGTTCTGATTCTGCAGTAGCTGCTAATTTTCTACATTGTGGGATAATCACTGTGGAATTTGGAGGAATGGAGAGCATATAATTGGAAGTTGGGGAGAGTCCACGAATTGTGCTTAGGTGGCCCAGTTGGAGTACTGCATGTAAAAGGCAGATACGTGGGTTGAAGATCTGTTCTGGCACACAGTTTTAGTGAGTCACGTATAACGGATGCAGTTTAAGCTTGTCTTCATGTAACAAACCACCATTTCCACTGAAAATCTCCATTCAGTGCATATTCATATTTCACAGTTGAAATTAGATATTACTTCAACAGCGGGACTTGCGTGTTGAAGAGAGATCTTGGCACTGTTACTTATATCTTTACTTTTGTATTGTTAATTATGTTTCAAAGCACTTGATGCAGTTTGCTGTGTAAAAGACCAACTATGTTTTCTTGTTATTTGTATGGAACTTTCCAAGATGTGAGGGTTCCTTTAATTTAGCATTTTATAATTTTTAGCGCACACAAATTTTATTTTGTGAACATATTATAACTGAAATTATTGACATTCTGGTTTTTAATTTTTTTTAGGTTGGAAATACAGTACTGGATTTGTATCAGCAGAAATGATAAAGGAACATCTTTTCCCACCAGCTTCAGACACCTTAGTATTAATGTGTGGACCCCCTCCTATGATCAATTTTGCTTGTGTGCCAAATCTTGATAAACTAGGATATGATCCTAAATTGAGATTTGCCTACTAAGTAAATTTACAGTAGGGTAATGTGTTTTTGGAATCCGAATTTGTTAGGTAAACATCTTCATATGAATGGAATTATAATAATAGTTTTATAGTGAGATTGTTTAGCAAGATTATGAGTAAGGCAGTTTATGCTGCCACCTATAATAGTGTAGTTCGTTTTGTATAAGAATATATCATCATGTCATATCACATGTGATCATTTTTTGGTATATGTTTGCCAATGTGTTTAATGCCTAGAAAGTTGGTGCTTAAAAATCCAAAGTCACAAGGTTGATAAATGTATCTTTACCATTCCCCGGAGTGCTCTCCAACTCAGGATATACATATTCCAGCACTGTGTGATATGATTTTTATATAGATATAAAGTAAATGATGGTGTTCATCCCATTTTAGACATAGGGATTTGCATTTACTTAGGATTAGGAAATGTGTTGGATGACACTCTGTGAGACAGCTTGTATGTTGGCTTGTAATATGCTGTTAGGTACACTTTGGTGTGAGATGTAAAGACATTGTCCTTGTCTTGTATGCTTTATAGTGATTAGTTCGCCATTACATGTTGTTCATAATAACTGTTGTTGACCAAAAAAAGTTTACTGCCAGTGTCATATAATGGAATGTTGTTATGGATTTGTGTGAAATCAGATTTTGCTCCTTGCATTTCTCAGATAGACATTAAACACGGTAAAGATAAATTACATGATTTAGTGACATAGCTGTACATATTAATCATCTTCAAAGTGTTTTGCTTTGGTGTAGATGCTTTGGATTAAAGATCTTGGTTCTTGCTGCTAACATCTAAATATATCATATTTTTAGATATATAATAAACATGTGCTATACCCAGGAAAATCGTACAGCTTTCTGTAAAGCGTTCAAACTTTTCTTTAAAACAGGTATGTGATCTTAGGGTAGTTTATTACCCAGTAGAATCAAATTTGCCAATTTGTGTTCTTATGGCAGTGCTAGTGAAGACAGTATAAATTTATATCACCTAAGTAAAAAACAGCACAACAGTTAGGCATGTCATGAAAAAGCTTTACATTTGTTGATGTACAGTTAGTACTAGAATATACTTGAATTGTCATTAACAGCTGATGTGAATCTAGAACAGTCAGTGATGCAACATTTATTGGCTGCTGTTTTAGCAGTTATGGTATTAGAAAATTAAATATACATGATATGTCTAAGTTTCGAGACCACCAATCCAGGTCACTAAATACATTGAACACTTAGAACAATAAGAGAGACCTGCTCTCTTAAGAGATTTTGACAGTATTATTCAAGTAACTGGCTTTCACCTTTTCATTTTAGTGTGATTAGATTGAAAACAAGTAATTATTTTAGGTTACTCTTGTAATTAATGTAAATCAAAACATGCACAATAGTTTTTGAGACAGTAAAATAGTTATGAATTCTTCTTGTGAAACATTATTATTTGCCATTGTTTGTGTACGACAGCATTATTTCATTAAAATCTGTTGGTTCAGATTATTTGGCATTTCTCTCATGAATGCCACACAACTGATTGTTCTGAAATGTACAGATGAATGTTATTTGACACAGTGTGTGAGGCAAACTGGTAAGTTTGTACTTGTCTATGGTATGTTCATTTTATAAGGATACATTTTTTATATTCATAATTATATATCAATCCTTCTCTCTTGCACATGTTTTTGTAACTAGATTACATTATGTCTTTTATTTACGCATTGAGTGTGCAGTACAACATTGAAATACACACATTTCAGTTGCATTCTGTTTGTTTGCTGCTTCTTGCAGACTTCTTCCACATGTCGTCACTACCAGTCTTTCACAAATTTACAAATATATAAGTTTCATTATGAATGCTAGCAGCTATACAGCATTAAGACTGGTACAGAATAATACAAATTTCAGCTGTAGGAAACAATTTTTAGTACAAGAAGGAAAATAATGTTGTTACAGCCACAAACAGGGTATTTAAATGTTTGCTGACAGGTGTTTGAATAATTAAAATTCTATGCTAAAATCCCCCCCCCCCCCTCCCCTCTTTACCAGATTCACAGGACGTATCATTCCCGAGACGTTAAAAGCATTTTTAAACATTTCATGTAACTTGACTCCTTTCATGAACATGTAAATTTCTATGAAACATCAGCAGACACATTATGCAAGTATTGTTGTAAAATTGTGTGAAATGTCAGCAAAGATAAATCTCGAAAAATAATATGCAAATGTGTATTATGTTTAGAGTTCCTTTGCTCGTGATATGATGAATTAATTACATAATTCTTCGTTTGGCATTGTCCACATGATTGAACTAAAAAATGTATTTGGAGTAGTTTGTATGGCAAAGTTACTGAAGGTTTGTGGTGTACAAACTTTACAGACATCACACTTATTTGAATCTCATTTACAGTGTTAAGAAAGTACACCGCAGAAGGTTTCTATTATGTCCAGCATCATTCATCTTAGAAGTTCAGATTTGTGCAACAGTAGTGTTCTTAAAAATAAAATCATGTATGTAATTTCATGACACTTATATTTTCTTTGTTTAATTCTGGTCTGTATTTAAAAGTATTGCTTCACTGTGGCTGGCATTTATTTTTGTATAGTTAGATATTAAATGGATTTTTTATTTTTGGAGACAGAGTGCAAATAAATTTTTAACAAATTGTTATGTTTCATGAGTGGAAGTACAGAATTGCCTATCTCCATTCTAGTAATTCAATATTAATCACTTTCTCCTTAAATGATGCAATTATTGGCAGTGCAAAAAACGGCCTAACCTCAACATAAAGAGTAAAAGTTTGTTACACCAGTTTAAGCATCGGGTTTGGAGGAGGGGGGGGGGGGGGGGGGGGCGGAGGAGTAGAAGTTGGGAAATTAGTTTTTATCGGTTTTTCTTAAAAATTTCGAAAACTATGCAGTTTAATGTGAAAAGTGCCATATACATTAATAATCTACATTAAATTGTGAACAAAAATGGTCCTGATGATAAACTTTCTAAAGTGAACAGTTTAAAGATTTTAAACATGGCTGAAACAGCAACTGTTGAAAATCTTCACAGTAAATAACAGCCAAACAGTTGCAGGATAAAGATTTATTGAAATCATTGACCACGGTTTTGGTATATCTAAATATACCTTCATCAGAAGCAAAATACACCTGAACAGGAAGACACCGTCATTAGCAAAAACTTAGGACCATAACAGAGAAAGAAAAAAAACACTTATAGCTTAAGTAACCATAAAATTACCAAAGTATTACAAGCACAAAACTTTTAGTCACTTACTAAAATCACATCCTGCCATGGAGATACATATAACAATCGTGCCAAATGCGTTGTCAGTAGTTAAAACATCATCTCCATTTATACAACATAATTATGAACAGAAGGTTGACGTGAACACGATATAGCAATAGTACCTCGCCTGTGAACTAGCGTGAAGAGGGTGTGGAAGATCTAGGGCAGACAGTTTCACCGAGAGGACACTTGTGGTATGCGCGAGACACTCGCGCACATTAAAACCCATGGATACATACCCATGCGCATCAAAATTTTTAAAAGTTGTGCTAATTCAAACCTTCTGTCTTAATACATAAAACATTTCAGAACCATTTAAAAACACCTTCATACAATAGAAAACATTAAACCAATTTACCTGTGTCCTAGTGTCAAGCAGATGAAGCTTGCGCTAAGGAACACATCTAACGAGAGAGGGCACTAGTGTTATGCGCGAGAATTTCGCGTAACTCAGATACATACTAGTGAAAGCAACCAAAATGTTATAGTAAAATGAAACCATCTGTCGTTGTGAATAAACATAACAATCATTTAACCACACATACTCATCGAAAGCCGTGAACAGCAAACATCAAAATACATAAAATCCCAACAAGACAGGAAAGGTGCATCTCGCCAGCATCAACAGGCAAGAAAACTAACTTGGGGTCAGCCAGACTATATTACATTACAGCGAGGAGGGGTTTGAAACTATCCAAAAATTTTTTGTTTCGAAGCTGCACCTGTCCATTAAGAATAAAACCACATTTTCGAGACAGATGCTTGAAAATCTCTAATTCCTTGAGCAGGTTCAGTTTGTATCCCTTACTCACTTCATGTAGGAATTCTACGTCATCCAGTTTATGTGGCATACGCTGTAAGAGCCATAGGCGTTCAGCAAACGTGGAATTATACATGTTTTCCCCATTTTTACCTAGCATGTGTTCTTTATATCTTACTTTAATGGGTCTACCTGTCTGTCCAATTTAATAGTTTGGGCAGTCGTTACAAATGATTTTGTAAACTCCGGATTTAGTGCCAAGTTTTTCCCGTGGCCCATTAGTATGAATCACTCTTTGTTTCAAACTATTATTTACGGAAAAGGCAACTCTGTAACTGTATTGCTTCTGTAGAAGTCTCCTTATCTTGTTTGATGTGTTCCCCAAAAATGGAATAGAAATAAAGTTATTACCCTCACACAGTTTATGAAATTACTTGTAACGAGTGCCCAAACTATTACATTGGACAGACAGGTAGACCCATTAAAGAAAGATATAAAGAACACATGCTAGGTAAAAATGGGGACAAACGTGTATAGTTCCATGTTTGCTGAACATCTATGGCTCTTACAGCATATGCCACATAAACTGGACCTGATCGAGGAATTACAGATTTTCAAGCATCTGTCTCAAAAACATGGTTTTATTCTTAATGGACAGGTGCAGCTTAGAAACAAAAATTTTTTGGATAGTTTCAAACCCCTCCTTGCTGTAATGTAATATAGTCTGGCTGACCCAAAGTTAGTTTTCTTGCCTGTTGATGCTGACGAGATGCACCTTTCCTGTCTTGTTGGGATGTTATGTATTTTGATATTTGCGGTTCGCAGCTTTCGGTGTGTGTGTGTGTGTGTGTGTGTGTGTGTGTTTAAATGATTGTTTATTTACGATGATAGATGGTTTCAGTTTACTATAACATTTTGGTTGTTCTTGCTAGTATGTATCAGAGTCTTTAAGTTACGCGAGATTCTCGCGCATAACACTAGTGCCGTCTCTAATTAGATGTGTTCCTTAGCGCAAGCTTCGCCTGCTTGACACTAGGACACAGGTAAATTGGTTTCATGTTTTCTATTGTATGAAAGTGTTTTTAAATGGTTCTGATATGTTTTATTTATTAAGACCGAAGGTTTGAATTAGCACAACTTCTAATAATTTTGATGCGCATGGGTATGTATCCATGGGTTTTAACGTGCGCTAGTGTCTCGCGCATCCCACAAGTGTCCTCTCTCGGTGAAACTGTCTGCCTTAGGGCTTCCACACCCTCTTCATGCTAGTTCACAGGCAAGGTACTATTGCTATGTCATGTTCGCATCGACCTTCTGTTCATAATTATGTTGTATAAATGGAGATGATGTTTTAACTACTGACAACGCGTTTGGAAGGATTGTTATATGTATCTCCACGGCAGGATGTGATTTTAGTAAGTGACTAAAAGTTTTGTGCTTGTAATACTTTGGTAATTTTATGGTTACTTAAGCTGTAAGTGTTTTTTCTTTCTCTGTTATGGTCCTAAGTTTTTGATAATTATGGTGCCTTCCTGTTCAGGTATATTTTGCTTCTGATGAAGGTATATTTAGATATACCGAAACCGTGGTCAATGATTTCAATAAATCTTTATCCTGAAACTTTTTGTCTGTTATCATTCACCGTAAAGTGAACAGTTCCAAGCGTTATGGAGGGTGTAAAAGTACAAATTTTTTTCTATTTTTTAGTTTTTGGGAAAATGAAATATTCAGAAATAATGAAACAATTTTAATAAGATGTAATGTTGTACAATCGTATTGTAGTCGAAAAGAGGCTAAGAGACACCACAAAGGGTTGGAAGCGTAAAGATAGTGGCCGCCAGTACAAAGCTGTGCGTAAGGGGTTGGTTAAACTGCTCCACCCTGCACATGCCACTCGCCCCTCCCCCTCGCACTCTCTCTCATCTACTCTCATTCCCTCAATCATATTCGGAGATCCATTGGATACATTTGAGAGTGTTACTTCTAATGAAGTTCTGCTGTCATATTTTTTATTGTTCATCTTCAGAATACTGTGCGAACTATGTGATAATCACTTGAAAGTGTGTGAATTATGGCGGAGTGTGTTGAAGGACAATGGTGGTGAAATAATTACTTTGACTACAAAGGTGGTGGACAAAATAATTCAGTGCAGTGAAATTCATAAAGATGGTGTTAGAGAGAAGTCCCTGCAGAGTCACTTGCTTAAAGTACATAGTGCTGATATATCCAAAGCCACCTCAACAAGAAAAGGAACCTGCAGTAAAGATTCCTCGTGAATCATTTGATTTGAAAATCTTATGTTTTTGTTATGGCCACAAGTGTGTAGATCTAAATGCAGGAACCCAGCTCAAGAAAAGTGGAGTTTAGTACAAAAACTTGAACTGATTGAAAGCATCTGAATGGAACCAAATAACAGGCACGACAAGTGGGGAGATGAGGTAAGTGTGAGGCTCTCTCAGATTATAGAGCTTGTCAATTCTGATGGGAGATACCACTGGCATTGCCACCAGACATTTCAAAAGCCAATATCATAACTGCCCGGAAAAGGAGCAAAACAACCCAAAGGTGGGCAAGCACTGATGCCAAAAGAGAAGATGCTTTTGAAGAGCTGTGTGATTGTTTGGAGGAAAATGATGAATGTTGGTACATGTTTGAAGAATTACAAAATATATTCCTTCAACTGGGTCCCAAAGTTGAGTTGAGTCTTATACTGACATACATTTTAAAAGAAAAACTTTTCCAGCACTATGGTGATAGCTTGAATTTTACAGTTTCACCAGGGGAAGGAGTGATTTGTTTTTTTGGGGCAACTGCTAATATTTTATCAGACAACTGGCATAGAAATTAGGACTCTGAGAATGAAGCTCAGGAAGAACATAGTGATCAAAACTGCAGTAGCTATTATTCGACGTGAGATAAGTCCAAAAGCTATGGTTTTCTGACAACTTAAGATATTTGTAAGGAAGGAACTTGACTTGTGCATGAAGTACTCAATGTCTTGAGAACTGAAATCATACAGCCTACTTTTAAAAGAAAACACCCGAGAAAATTCAAAGGACGAAACGAATTACTGTCACAGTGTAATAAGCACTGCACATCCAAGGTCACTTTTGTCCCTTGTCAACTTGAAACGGGTGTTTCATTCCACAGAAAATTTGGTTCAAGGGTCTTGATTGATATCCTGTGCCATTCGGGTGTTTGTGTACCTTACAAGGAAGTTTTATAATATGAGAGATCCCACAAAAAAAAAAAAAAAAAAAAAAAAAAAAAAAAAAAACCACAAGAGAGCACAAGAATTGAGAATGGATACGTGCAATTTGTTTTAGATGATGCAGACTACAATGTCCACTCTGTGAATGAATGGCCATAACACATTTTATGTCATGAGTAGAATTGCTTGCATAACATGTAAAGCCACTCATCACGTAGAGGAAAATGTACCTCGAAAGAATGTTACTGCTTGTGCTGTTGGAAAATGAAGCCTGTTTGATTTACAAACTTACGAAAGCCCCAAGTACATCTGGCGATTCCAAAATAGTTGTTACAAAAATGGGTTCCCTGAAAATAAAACCACTATCATATGGACATGGCCGAACGCTTAATTTGTTTTAGTTGAGTGGTACCTAGTTGGAAGGCCCAGAAGAATGTAAACCTGGTTGGAGTGGCTGCATGGAAATGTATGCGACGAGAGAGGACAAAACTTCTGCAGTAGTCAGTCTCCCATTCCTCAACTTGGCTCCTTCAATCGCTTGTTAATGTCCTTTTTGTCAGAGATTGGATTCATCATAGCAGGAAGTGGCTTGGAGTAGTTGTACAGTACTGTTTATGCCAAAAACAATGTTCAAGAAATGATGAGTGGGAATGCTTACTCCAGAGTCATTTGCGCCCTGTTCCTAGTTGAAGAGGCACTCTACTGATTTTTGAAAGTTAGTGAAGCTCTCATTAGTGTGGAGAAAGATGAGCTTAATTTTGTCTATTCAACTTTCAAGTGTGGTAATGCATCTTCTGAAGAGATTATGCAGTCAGCTGCAATGAAGAGCTTTGTAGAAATTTTGGAAAACCAACTTCAGCATTCAAAAAATCAGGATGAAAACAAAAACTGTGATTGACTTCATAGAAATGGTTGAGCTTGTTTGAATGTTTATTAGAGCTGAGAGGAGAGGAGACTTTCTCCCTCACCCTCATTGTGTCCATCAAATGGTCCCCATTTCCTGTGCATCTGGTCACCTAAACTATGCTAAATCTGCACATTTCTTTAAAGTCAGTACCACCATTAAACTATTGTTTATTTGCAGTATTACATTTACACTTACACAATCATGATTTCGGATTCAAAGTGCCATTATCAAGTGTTTTGAGTGTGAAAAAAATGAAATTTCATTTCATTTCAGGTTCGATGTTTCTGGTAAAGCCTACTGCTTTGTTTAATCACTGAGTGTTATTGTCCCATATTGATTCGTGTACATATTATGTATTACCTGCCTTTCCTTATAGCTCATAACTGTTTTTCATATAATTTCATAAATCTTGTACCATTTTACATTAGATAATGACTGCCTTTTCTAGATTGATACATCTTATGAAGCTTTATTGATTTTTATTAAGTCTGTATCTACATGTGTACTCTGCAGATCACTGTGTAGTGTACGGTAGAGGGTACATCTCATTGTACCAGTCATCAAAACTTTTTTCTGTTCCGTTCATATGTAGAGCATGGAAAGGATGGCTGTTAAATGTCTCTGTGCATGCTATAATTAATGTAATCTTGTCCTCACAATTCCTATGGGAGCTATATATATGGGCTTCCATAGTATATTCCTAGAGTAATCATTTAAAGCTGGTTCTTGAAACTTTTTAAGTAGTCTTTCTCAGGATAGTCTGTGTCTATCTTCAAGAATTTGCCAGTTCAGTTTCTTCA
This sequence comes from Schistocerca cancellata, assembly GCF_023864275.1. NCBI lineage: Eukaryota > Metazoa > Arthropoda > Insecta > Orthoptera > Acrididae > Schistocerca > Schistocerca cancellata. The sequence continues at coordinate 494,900,871 of NC_064633.1, forward strand.
GTATGTCTGTGGCACTTTCCCATGATCAAACAAGCCTATGAACACCCATTCTGCCCTTTTCTGTACACATTCAATCCACTGGAACAATTTCAACTGAACTTGGTACACGTAACACTTACTGTCCGGAAAGAATTGCAGTGGCAGTAAGAACGACCTACCTATCAGAGGCGTGGAGATGGCGTTGGGAGTGAAAAAGCAGTGTGACTATAACATGCTAATATCCATAATTTATGCATCTAGTATTTGAGAATGAGAGCACCTAGTGACTTGCAGCAAACTTTACACACAATTTCAGACCTTTACAAAACTTTTTTGCAGACAACCCCCCAAAAATGATGAAAGTTAAGTAGTTTATCACTTATTGTACAAGGTGTATAACTTTGCTTCCGCTGTTTGCTGATAGGTGGTGACAATGGTAAGTCGTGATCGAAAGAAACAGATTGCAGACGTCAGGCAGTTAGCTTGGACCATTGTCAACATAACCTTATTCAAACATTAGTCAATTTATGTTTGCATCATAAAGTTGTTCTTGATTGAAAATGTCAGTTTATGAGCCTAATTCTTGTCACTTGCAGGAGGTGTTACTGTTTAGTTTCAATATGCAGAAAACAGTGACTGAGTCTCATCGAATGTTCTCAAATATGTATGATAAGGGCGCTATTAGTGAAAGAACGTGTTGTGAGTGGTTTCAACGCTTCAAGAATTGTGATTTTTAACGTCGTAGACCAGCATATGGTGCACACTGTTTGTCCAATATGTCATGGCACATTGGCTAGGAATCTGATAAACCCAGCTTTCTGTAAATTGAGGTCATATTTGATGCTCCCTAGTAATGCCTGTGTTTATTGGGCAGATAAAAGGCAGCTCTTTCTCGGTGCTTTTTCAGTATGTGCTGAATACTGCACTAGTGTACACTATAAAGGCAGTGGCTGCCTCTTTCTCCCATACTTTGTCCACCTCCACAGGTTATAATCTAGTGGAAGGGCACTTTAAGGGCACGAAGTGCAACAAATCTACCATTCCAAGTTTTTGGAACACAGTTCTGAGGTGTTCCAGTTTCTGGAGAAGACACTCTGCATCTGAGTAGTGCACATTCTGTGCTGCCCTCTTCTCTTCTCTTGACCATGATGTCAAAGAATGGCAGTCTTGCTTTTGCCACGGTCTCCATAGTGAATTGGATGTTGGGATGAATAGAGTTTAGATGTGCAAGGAAGTCATGGAGTTTGTCACTTCAATGGAGCCAGATGACTTGAGGGTTTCTTCTTCAGTGTTCCACACACAAATTTGCAACCATAAGTGAGAGTGTGCTGCCCATTGTGACCCTCCCCCCCTCCATTTATTCATAGTATTCTCATGGAGGTCAAGACGTGCCTGAAAAGGTCAATGGTCAGAAATTTGACAGGGATTGAGTGTTTTATCCTCGCACTTTCCCGGCACCCTTAACAGCACAAAGCCCAACACTACTAAATTATAAGCACTCATAACAGTCATTCACTTGATATGGATACATACTTGTCACTTCATTGCGTGTTAGAGGAAGACAATGGAAAATTACCTCAAAGTCTTTGCCATGAGTGATAATGTGGGATTCCTGCATCTGCTCCCCTACACTCATTCTCTGAGTAACGGGCTAGTGGCAGAATGACCTCATCCGTACACTGTTATGCTGGTTTTCTGGTGCACTTGTATTCTTGCACACTCATATCTCACAAACAGAAGTTTCAATATTGGCATTCAGGACTAACAATCATCATTACACAGTATTCAACCCAGAGTACTGAAAGCCACCATCCTGGTGCCTGTGTTGTTTAACCTCTACAGCAATGATACTCCAGCAACTTACAACATAGTTATCATTTATGGGCATCCTAGTGCAAGACTGGGAACCACGAAATGTTGACTCATGACCACAGACAGCATTCAGATATATGAAGCCTTTGCTGGAGAAATGGCATGCTAGGTAAACATTGACAATTGTGAGGCAGTTCTGTTTCCACATACACAGTAACAACTGCACAAACACCAATACTGCAGACAAATTACACTACACTATGAGAACATCAGATATCTCAATGTATGGCTGAACAGGAAACTCACGTGGGAGGACCAATAAAACACACCACTAACAAAGCACACACGAGGCTCAAATAGCTGTACCCTGTGGTTAACAGGAAAATGACATATGTAGCTCCTGTCTGGGCTTATGCAACTCCAAAACGGCTGGGCCACCTGCAGGCCATATAGAACAAGGCATTACAAGTCACGAGCATTGCCCCAAGATAAACACATGCTGTCGACTTATATAATGAATTATGCTTCAGTATTCTCATGGAGGTATTAAAAAAACTCGCCACATGACTGTACAAGAACTTGAGACACTCGCACAACTTTTAATACTAAATCTGGAGAACTACCAACACGACGACTGGTGGAAACATAACTGCCCAAAAACACTTTTCCTTGTTGTTGTTGTTGTTGTTGTTGTTGTGGTTTTCAGTTCAGAGACTGGTTTGATGCAGCTCTCCATGCTACTCTATCCTGTGCAAGCTTCTTCATCTCCCAGTACCTACTGCAACCTACATCCTTCTGAATCTGCTTAGTGTATTCATCTCTTGGTCTCCCTCTATGATTTTTACCCTCCATGCTGCCCTCCAATACTAAATTGGTGATCCCTTGATGACTCAGAACATGTCCTACCAACCGATCCCTTCTTCTAATCAAGTTGTGCCACAAATTTCTCTTCTCTCAAATTCTATTCAATACCTCCTCATTAGTTATGTGATATACCCATTTAATCTTCTTCATTCTTCTGTAGCACCACGTTTTGAAAGCTTCTATTCTCTTTTTGTCTAAACTATTTATCATCCACGTTTCACTTCTATACACGGCTGCACTCCATACAAATAGTTTCAGAAACAACTTCCTGACATGTAAATCTATGTTCGATGTTAACAAATTTCTCTTCTTCAGAAACGCTTTCCTTGCCATTGCCAGTCTACATTTTATATCCTCTCTACTTTGACCATCATCAGTTATTTTGCTTCCCAAATATCGAAACTCATTTACTACTTTGAGCGTCTCATTTCCTAATCTAATTCCCGCAGCATCAATCTATTTAATTTGACTACATTCCATTATCCTCGTTTTGCTTTTGTTGATGCTCATCTTATATCCTCCTTTCAAGACACTGTCCATTCCGTTCAGCTGCTCTTCCAGGTCCTTCACTGTCTCTGACAGAATTACAATGTCATCGGCGAACCTCAAAATTTTTATTTCTTCTCTATGGATTTTAATTCCTACTCGGAATTCCTCTTTCGTTTCCTTTACTGCTTCCTCAATATACAGATTGAATAATATCGGGGATAGGCTACACCCTGTCTCACTCCCTACCCAATCACTGCTTCCTATTCGTGTCACTCGACTCTTATAACTGCCATCTGGTTTCTGTACAAATTGTAAAGAGCCTTTCACTCCCTGTATTTTACCCTGCCACCTTTAGAATTTGAAAGAGTATTCCAGTCAACATTATCAAAAGCTTTCTCTAAGTCTACAAATGCTGGAAACGTAGGTTTGCCTTTCTTTAATCTATTTTCTAAGATAAGTCGTAGGGTCAGTATTGCCTCAGGTGTTCCAACATTTCTACAGAATCCAAACTGATCTTCCCTGAGGTCGGCTTCTACCAGTTTTTCCACTCATCTGTAAAGAATTCATGTTAGTAATTTGCAGCCATGGCTTATTAAACTGATAGTTAGGTAATTTTCACATCTGTAAACACCTGCTTTCTTTGAGATTGGAATTACTATATTGTTTTTGAAATCTGATAGTATTTCGCCTGTCTCATACATCTTTCTCACCAGATGGTAGAGTTTTGTCAGGACTGGTTCTCCCAAGGCTGTCAGCAGTTCTAATGGAATTTTGTCTACTCCCGGGGCCTTGTTTCGACTTAGGGCTTTCAGTGCTCTATCAAACTCTTCACGCAGTATCATATCTCCTATTTCATCTTCGTCTACGTTCTCTTCCGTTTCCATAATATTGGCCCAAGAACATAGCCCTTGTATAGACCCCCTATATACTCCTTCCACCTTTCCCTTCTTTGCTTAGAACTGGGTTTCCATCTCAGCTCTTGATATTCATGCAAGTGGTTCTCTGTTCTCCAAAGGTCTCTTTAATTTTCCTGTAGGCTGTATCTATCTTACACCTAGTGAGATATGCCTCTACATCCTTACATTTGTCCTCTAGCCATCCCTGCTTAGCCATTTTGCACTTCTTGTTGATCTTATTTTTGAGACGTTTCTATTCCTTTTTGCGTGCTTCGTTTACTGCATTTTATATTTTCTCCTTTCATCAATTAAATTCAATGTCTCTTCTGTTACCCAAGGATTTCTATTAGCCCTTGTCTTTTTACCTACTTGATCCTCTGCTACCTTCACTATTTCATCTCTCAAAGCTACCCATTCTTCTTCTACTGTATTTCTTTCCCCCATTCTTGTCAATTGTTCCCTAATGCTCTCCCTGAAGCTCCCTACAACCTCTGGTTCTTTCAGTTTATCCAGGTCCCATTTCCTTAAATTCTCACCATTTTTTGCAGTTTGTTCAGTTTTAATCTACAGTTCATAACCAATAGATTGTGGTCAGAGTCCACATCTGCCCCTGGAAATGTCTTACAATTTAAAACCTGGTTCCTAGATCTCTGTCTTACCATTATATAATCCATCTGAGACCTTCCAAAATCCCATGCTTCTTCCACGTATACAGCCTTCTTTTATGATTCTTGAACCAAGTGTTAGCTATGATTAAGTTATGCTCTGTGCAAAATTCTATCAGACGGCTTCCTCTTTCATTTCTTAGCCCCAATCCATATTCACCTACTACGTTTCCGTCTCTCCCTTTTCCTACTCTCAAATTCCAGTCACCCATGACTATTAAATTTTCATCTCCCTTCACTAGCTGAATAATTTCTTTTATCTCATCATACATTTCTTCAATTTCTTCGTCATCTGCAGAGCTAATTGGCATATAAACTTGTACTACTGTGGTGGGTGTGGGCTTCATATCTATCTTAGTCACAATAATGAGTTCACTATGCTGTTTGTAGTAGCTTACCCACATTCCTATTTTCCTATTCATTATTAAACCTACTTCTGCATTACCCCTATTTGATTTTGTGTTTATAATGCTGTATTCACCTGACCGAACTTCACTAATTCCCACTATATCTAACTTTAACCTATCCATTTGCCTTTTTAAAATCTGTAACTTACCTGCCCAATTAAGGGATCTGACATTCCACGCTCCGATCCGTAGAACGCCAGTTTTCTTTCTCCTGATAACGTCCTCCTGTGTAGTCCCCACCCGGAGATCCGAATGGGGCACTATTTTACCTCCAGAATATTTTACCCAAGAGGAGGCCATCATCATCTAACCGTACAGTAAAGCTGTATGCCCTCGGGAAAAGTCACGGCTGTAGTTTCCCCTTGCTTTCTGCTGTTCGCAGTGCGAGCACAGCAAGGCCGTTTTGGTTAGTGTTCCAAAGCCAGATCAGTCAATCATCCAGACTGTTGCCCCTGCAACTACTGAAAAGGTTGCTGCCCCTCTTCAGGAACCACACGTTTGTCTGGCCTCTCAACTGATACCCCTCCGTTGTGGTTGCACCTATGGTACGGCTATCTGTATCGCTGAGGCACGCAATCCTCCCCACCAATGGCATGGTTCATGGGGGGGGGGGGCGGGGGGCACTTTTCCTTAGGGGCTGTTGACTACTTATAGGTGTGCTTAGTTTACACCTCCTATAAGTAGTTAACTTTTCCTTAGGGACTGTTGACCCACTCAGATGTCACAAACTTCCTCGTGTGATCTTTGACCTATTATGTGTTGTACTGACATACTGTGATGCACATGTGGTGACCTCTGGTAGAGTTGCAACCTGATTTTCTTATATTGTTAATGAAGTCAGTTAATGACTGCACATTCTGTGCATTGCTGAATTATGTGACCTGATGATGGCTGTAAAGCTGAAGCTGGCTGTTATCTGTTCAGTACTGTGAGTCATATGGTTTGTTATAGTGACAACAAATTCTTGGGATGTTGTGCAAGCCAGCTATATCATATTTTCATCAACATGTTTGTGCAAGCATACCAGGGCCATATCAAGAGCCTGGCAAGATAGGATCCGCCAAGGGCGCAGATGCAGAGAGAGTGCAAAAACTGAGTAGAAAAATGTAAGAAAATCGGTGTAAGAATTAACCAGGAGAGGTATGCGAGTTCTAATCATCATGTCGCTATCTTCTGGCTATTAGGAAAAGCCTTTTTCCTTGACTCAAAGTGCATGCTGTTGCCACAGTGTCACTTCTACAGTTTCCATTCATCCTAGTACACTGCGTAACAAATGCTAAGGAAAAACTGACACTTGTTAAGGAACAACTGTTCCAGAGCAGCTGAGGATATCTAGGTAACGCCCGACCAATGGTCATAGAAGGAAATGTAGAGGGTAGGATATGTTAACTGCAGTGAAGTCTGTGCACAAACACTCTGTATGCATTCAACAGTTCATGCAGTATGGTGTTTGATGAAGGTTGTGGTGAAATCGATTAGTGGGACATTCTGTGTGGTACAGCCACATGTCTGCAAGACATAATTTGAGTGCTTACAATGATGGACGAGCAGCTGCATGGCCTGAAGGTGGTCAAAGTGTCACTACTGTTGCCACAGTAATGGGTGTGTTCAAAAATGTCATCTTGAGTTTTAAAAAGGTCACTGGACGTGAAAATGCTATGTGAAAGAATGCCAGTGGTTGTAGATGGACCATTACACTGCAAGCGGATAGATATGTAACCCTAGTGATGAAAAGGAAAAAGACATCTCACTCCTAGGCAGATCGCTGCAGACCTTGCAAGCAGCTACCGGTACACACCTTTCTGCCAGAACAATTTCATGCCAATTAAATCAGGCTGGTATTTATGCTCAGAAGCCTGTTAAATGCATCCAACTTCAACCATGTCATTGTCGAGAAAGAGTTCATTGGTGTAGGAAGCATGTTCGCTGGGGTCAGCAACAGTGGTCCAGAATGATGTTGTCCAACGAATCCCGCTTCACTGTGGCAAGTGATTCTTGGCCACCAGTTAGTGCAGAGAGAGGGAAACACAGTACACACCACAGAAATTTCATGAACTTCATCGATATGGTGTAGACAGGCATTATGCATAGTGAACAAACACTTCTGCATATCTTTGAGTGACATACCATTTCATCACAGCGATATTGCAGGGAATTATTCTGGAAAATGTCCATCTGTTTGGAGTGTGGTAGGTCCCAAATTTCTGTTTATGGCTGACAAATACTGCCCCCACAGAACTGCTGAGGTGTCAGACACATTGGAAAGTGAAGATATTGAACCTATGAAATGACCTGCGTACTCCACAGCCCTAAACTCTATAGTGTATGCCTGGGTTGCTCTTGGCAGATGTGCTTCTCAACGAACACCACTTCCCTGAACTGTACAAGTACTGAAAAGCACGTGCAGAAAGAGGAGGGCCAATATCCCCCAAGGACTCTTCAAGAGTTTGGTAGCCAATGTGAGTAAAATGTGTAAAATGTACATTAGTGCTCGAGGAGGGCAATTCCTTACTCAGTGTCCGATATAGGCCTTTATGTTCGGAATGTGATCTGCGTCAAACATGAACGTTATTTATGTTTGTTATTCTGCTTGCCAACATGGTGAAATCTGTACCATTTTTTGTTATAAATATACCACTCCATCTCTATTTGGTACGTACTGTGTTTCATGTCCTCCATCATTGCCTGTTGTTAATCCTATCCAACAATGTCTCTGTCCCTTAGCCATAGTCAAACAGTATAGCATTATAAAGTAATGGCATCTACCGAACAGATGTCTATTGCTAACATGGCAGATGTGGTAATAGTGCACTTGGTTCACACAGTTGCCACCTAAACAGTGTTGCCAACCTTTCAGTGTTACTGGATCACATAACTGCATCGAAATGATTGTACATTTCTTTAAGGGATCGTACATATCTACAATTTAAAATCAGTTTTTGGGTGTCTGTCCTAGACTTTTTGTTCAGATGGCCTATCTAATGACTTCCAAGAGCAACAAAAAGGTCATTTTCAATATTTCACATAATTATTGACTGAATTTAAAAATTTTAAATGCTGTAATAATCTACTCATTAAAAGTAAGTTAAGTTTAAAATTAGAAACTAAGTATTTGTCTTGAAGCTGATGGTGCTCAAACATTTCAACTTTGTTCATCCATTCCTCGAAAATAATAACATTTAGCGACTTCAAACAAACTTCAGATATAACTTCAAACTTTTACAAAACTCTTTTTCACTGACCCCCCCCCCCCCTCCCTCCCCCCACAAAATGGAATAAAGTTTATCGCTTACTACATTGTCACTATTCATGGGGTCAAACTTCAGCATCTTCCATGACGCTGTAATTTTTTACTTCTTTACTACTAACGCTATTTGCAATACACTTTGCAGACAGTATTCAGATATATCTCTGAATGCACCTGCAAAATTAAATCACTGTACGGCACCTCGTTCAGGGGGGTATGACGTGATAGACACTTATTGTTAGACATGCCAAAAACTAGCGTCTGATTACGAGGGTCATTCAAAATTTGGTGACAATATACATCACGTCTTGTCCATGTCCTATTTTTCTAAGTTGTCTCCATCATGTTCTATTGCCATACGCCAATGTTCTGGAAGAGCATGTATTCCCTTCTGGTAAAAGCTCTTGGTCTGTAGGTGTAGCCATGTTTCCACTGCATGACTGACACTCTCGTCATCTTCAAAGTGTACTCCCCGTAGGGAATCTTTAAGAGGCTCTAGGAAATGGAAGTCCGAGGGTGCCAGGACTGGACTGTAGGGTGGATGTGGCAATGATGTTCAACCCAATTTGCCAATGTGTTCCTGGGTTCTCAGACTTGTGTGTGAGTGTGCATCATCATGTTGGAGCAAGATTTCTGCTGGATTCTTGTCAAATCGAACATATCTGAAACAGTTATTGAGTTTATTCAGAGTCTTCACATATGCCTCTGAATTGATGGTTGACCCTCTTGGCATCACATCCACGAGAATGACACCATAACAATCCCAGAAGAGTGTCACCATGACTTTTCTAGCAGAGGAGGTTGTCTTGAATTTCTTCTTTTGTGGTAAATGAGGATGATCCCACACCATGAACTGCCTTTTTGTTTCCAGTGCAACATTGTGCATCCAGCTTTTGTCCCCCGTAATGATCCATGACAGAAAGGCCTTTCTGTTGGTCTCAAAATGCTCCAACAATTCAGATGAAATGGCCTTTCTTTGAATCTTGTGGTCTGCTGTGAGCATTTAAGGAACCCATCGTGAGCACACCTTTGAATATCTGAGAGTCTCGATCATTGCAGACGCACTTCCAGTGCTGACCGACAACTGTAGAGCCAATTGTTGAGTTGTGATGCACTGGTCAACATGAATAATGGCATCCGCACGATTTAGCATATCTGGAGCCGTGGCTGTGACAGGACGTCCTGAACGTGGCTGATCGTGGAGCTCTGTTTCTGCATTTCCTGAGGCTGTAACTTTGGTTACCCATCGCCCAAGTGTACTCCTATCAATTGTAGGATTGCCATACAATGCAGACAAATGTTTATGGATGTTCACCACGGTTTCTTTTTCTGCACACAAGAATTTAATAACAACATACTGCTTGTAATAGGAGTCATACGTAGATGCCATTTTGATGCTGTACTAAGGCTCCGCCATCTGACAGAACAGTATGAAACTTACAGGCGCACAGAACAGACATCAAATGTGAAGTACCAACAAGGACGTTTGTCCATGTATATTAACGGTTTTTTTAAAAAAGTGTGGGGCATTACCTATTGAACACTCTTGTATATTGACATGCAGTAAAACTTCATCAGGCGTGACATTTTAAATTATCACTTCTTTACTACTAATGCCATTCACAACATGTTTCCCATGTAGTATTTACTTATATCACTGAATGCACCTGCAATATAAAATCACTGTACAGCAAATAATTCAGCAGACATAACGTCACAAATAATGAACTGAGTCAAAAATGTGCTTCTGTTTAAAATGGAGCACAAATTACCTATCCTATAATCATCCAGTATTTAATAATGGAAGTGCTCAGCGACTTCCAACAAACTTTAAGCATAATTTCAATCCTTTTCTAAACATTTCTCACTTACATGCTTATCATCAAGAAAAGGAGTTAAGAGCATTATTATGATTGGTCCAGTGCATTGGGAAGAACTTGTGGCTGGCCTTGGCCAGGGCTTCACACTGGTATCACATAAAAATAGATGTGTCCGATTATTTCACATTAACTTATCCATGTTTTAATGCTGTAATTTTTTTTTCCGGGAAGAACTTATACAAATTAAATACGGCTCAAACAACTACACTCCTGGAAATTGAAATAAGAACACCGTGAATTCATTGTCCCAGGAAGGGGAAACTTTATTGACACATTCCTGGGGTCAGATACATCACATGATCACACTGACAGAACCACAGGCACATACACACAGGCAACAGAGCATGCACAATGTCGGCACTAGTACAGTGTATATCCACCTTTCGCAGCAATGCAGGCTGCTATTCTCCCATGGAGACGATCGTAGAGATGCTGGATGTAGTCCTGTGGAACGGCTTGCCATGCCATTTCCACCTGGCGCCTCAGTTGGACCAGCGTTCGTGCTGGACGTGCAGACCGCGTGAGACGACGCTTCATCCAGTCCCAAACATGCTCAATGGGGGACAGATCTGGAGATCTTGCTGGCCAGGGTAGTTGACTTACACCTTCTAGAGCACGTTGGGTGGCACGGGATACATGCGGACGTGCATTGTCCTGTTGGAATAGCAAGTTCCCTTGCCGGTCTAGGAATGGTAGAACGATGGGTTCGATGACGGTTTGGATGTACCGTGCACTATTCAGTGTCCCCTCGACGATCACCAGTGGTGTACGGCCAGTGTAGGAGATCGCTCCCCACACCATGATGCCGGGTGTTGGCCCTGTGTGCCTCGGTCGTATGCAGTCCTGATTGTGGCGCTCACCTGCACGGTGCCAAACACGCATACGACCATCATTGGCACCAAGGCAGAAGCGACTCTCATTGCTGAAGACGACACGTCTCCATTCGTCCCTCCATTCACGCCTGTCGCGACACCACTGGAGGCGGGCTGCACGATGTTGGGGCGTGAGCGGAAGACGGCCTAACGGTGTGCGGGACCGTAGCCCAGCTTCATGGAGACGGTTGCGAATGGTCCTCGCCGATACCCCAGGAGCAACAGTGTCCCTAATTTGCTGGGAAGTGGCGGTGCGGTCCCCTACGGCACTGCGTAGGATCCTACGGTCTTGGCGTGCATCCGTGCGTCGCTGTGGTCCGGTCCCAGGTCGACGGGCACGTGCACCTTCCGCCGACCACTGGCGACAACATCGATGTACTGTGGAGACCTCACGCCCCACGTGTTGAGCAATTCGGCGGTACGTCCACCCGGCCTCCCGCATGCCCACTATACGCCCTCGCTCAAAGTCCGTCAACTGCACATACGGTTCACGTCCACGCTGTCGCGGCATGCTACCAGTGTTAAAGACTGCGATGGAGCTCCGTATGCCACGGCAAACTGGCCGACACTGACGGCGGCGGTGCACAAATGCTGCGCAGCTAGCGCCATTCGACGGCCAACACCACGGTTCCTGGTGTGTCCGCTGTGCCGTGCGTGTGATCATTGCTTGTACAGCCCTCTCGCAGTGTCCGGAGCAAGTATGGTGGGTCTGACACACTGGTGTCAATGTGTTCTTTTTTCCATTTCCAGGAGTGTATATATAAAAATAATTCATTATTTGTTTACTTTGGAAGGAGACTTAAAAATGCGGTACATCATCATCATCATCATCATCATCTTGCTCCTCAGGAGAGTCAGGAACAGAAGAATTGGAAGTTGATGGCCGTGAATATAAATGCATGTTCTTCATGCTACTAGGCATATTTTCAGTAGGAACAACATTTTTGCATGAGTTGCTGCTCTTCACTAACTGGCTGGCAAGCTAACATCCATTCACTATGGAGGTAACAAGTCTGTTCTTATGTTTCACTTTTATAAGATACATTTTACTAAAAACTCTTTTGCAGTCAGCATTTGAATGAGGAAGGATAAACATGAGAGTGTGTTTCCCCAAAATACATCTACCTCTGTCTGAACAGTTCTTAATATTTTCATCTATGTTTACGATAGAAGTTTTCTCCAGTCATCATTGATTTGTTATAGACTTATTATCATCTAGAGAGACTATTCTTGGCAATTTTGACATAAGAGGTATAAGGGAGGGAGTTTCTTCTCTTTCTTTGTTTGAAAGAGCCCTTTTAGGCATCAGAACTGAAAGCAATTGCAATAAATTTTCATCAAAGCTTTATCTCTTTTTCAGTTATGAACATCCCGTCTGCATGAAATTCCTACATCTGCAGTAAAATTCTTTCACAACATCCCGTTCATTATATAGTTATGGTTTTTGAACTCCCTTTAGAACTTCAACTCCTAAATAGATTTGGCTGTCAGGAAGAATCTTTGACCTATTGTTGGTTACAACATACTGGTGATCCATGCAGCAAAGCAATATTTCCTTGTATCCTTCTCCCATCTTTTCATGCAAGTCAATAATAACAACTTTACCACTTGGGAAATACTTAAATCTGTGAATTTTGGTATAGTATAGCCCAAAAATAAACAAAATAATTTTTAAAAATTGTCATTGAGGATTCGATGAATTTTTTCTGCCACAACCAGCCTCTCCTCTAGGTATTTAGAATCAAAATAGAGATGCAAAGCATTCCACAGTTTCAAATTCTTGCTACAGTGGCCTGCAGAGATAGTCATATTTTCTGGGATGGATGCAACAATTTATGAACTTTGATGTGTAAAAACTTTCAAAATTCATGCAGCTGTGCCTGTCTCTTAGCACTAGTTTTAAAATGGTTGTGAATGTTCTTAGCTAGATGTTCACGGCATCTGGGAAGACATTTACAAGCTTCACTGGCATATACTGGCAAGTAGTCCTCTGTGGCAGGTAAGGAGTCTGGGCTGAGCATTGCTGTGCTTAACACCTCGCTAGCAGTAGCGGATCATAATGGCTCACAGTCCTGGAGTTTTGAAGCCAGAAGAGCTTTTGCTATGATTGCATCACTGCCAGTGTAACACTTACTGCAAATTGTGCCGCCAGTGCCACCAGCCTTCCACTAAATTGTTTATATTTGGCACTCTGTAAATGGACGAAGTATTTGTGAAATTTGGTTTATTTTATAATAATAATCATGGTTGATAAAAACTCTATCTTACACTCTTGATTATCCGAAGTCACAAACCTGGACAGGAATCCTAGCCTAGTGAATTTAATTGTGAGTGTCCTAATTTATTGTGAGAAAGTTGTTGAACTTGATTTTAATGTTGTGTTGTCACTTGCATGGCCAGTTACACTTTCGAGTAAGTCAAAAGACTGCTTATGAAAGCACATTTGTTATTTAAAGAGTTATATTTTGTTGCACTTTAATTAATTATAAGAACACTTGTCATTTCTCATACAAACTGGTTTAGTTTTGTCAATGAGCATGTTTCTTCAAACCATTAAAATTTAAGGGTCCTCATGTACTACGCTAGTTAGTTAATGAAGCACTGCAAAGGATCCTTCAGCAGACCCTCCCAGATTTAAATTCAGAATCATTTCAAGCTTTTCCCTGATCAGTATTGTTACTAATTTCATGTTGGTAACTTGTTATATAAACTGTTGCACCTAGTTCATTTAAGGTATGTATTGTTGAGAAGCATTTGTTGTTGTCTACAATCTCATTGGCGATTTGTTTATCTGACTTTCTAGTTAGTAGCATATTTATCTGCTAGGTTAGGTTACTGTGTTGTAATGTGAACAGATATAATGAAAGAGTTTAATGTGTGTGTCAAGGAAGGTTAGGTTAGCCTTAGCACTGCCTTCTGCTTTATCATTTTGCTTGACACAAGGATGCCTAATTAGGTTGGCAACCAATTGTAATTGCTTTTGTTCTGGGAGAACGTCTGTTCCTGACCTGTCTGTTTACTGTTAGTTATTCTCTGCTGGAGTGTTTTGGAAACGAATCCCAGTTTGGTTGTTCTGTTTCCATTAGGTTGTCTCATGGTCAACTTTTCAATAATTCCTTGCAGAGGTTTAATGTTAGCATCGATTGCCGTTTAAGGTGGTCGGTGCTACCGTTACAAGGAAATACCGGTGGTTTGCAGCTGTCAGCAGGCCTTTGATTACTTCACATGTCCCATGCAAGTACAGGAAAATGTGAAGTGAGTGACATATACATTTGAGAATAGTTAGTCCAGGATATTTTTCATTTAACCGAATAGCAGAGTTTATTGACCCTATCATAGAATTATAACCATCAGAAGGAAAGGCTATAACATTGTTTTCAGAAACACTGTACTCAGAAAATGAAAGCATTAAATTATAATAAATATATTTTGCTTGTTTGCACCTTCATTTCTCTTGCCATATTCACCCAACTTAAAAATTTCACAAAGATTCCACAATTTAATTTCAGTTTAATTTGTGTCTTTATCAGAATATCTAATCAAGACACACAACACTTTAACAAATCCTACGTCTGTTGACTCATCAGTAAGAACAGTGGATTTTGTACATCTCAGTTTTTCTGCACGTTCGTTCTTATGGCTCTCTCCTACCATGTTCTTTCTGATCCGAGAACATTTAGTGCAACGCAATTGTACAGTGTCTGCGATTTTAGAATCGGGAAAATAGCTCTTAACTACACCTTCCAGGTGATCTAAAACATTGAAAGGAAGACTGGGCTCTGCACAAAACCTGCCAGTTCAACTTCGGCCATGTAAGCCTGAAGACACATCAGTTATAGTTGATTTCACAAATGTTCTCAAAAATGCCTGGTTTTTAGATGACATCACCTTCAATTTTTTGACAAGGTTTTCTCTTTTAAAATGTTTTTTAATACAACCCAATTCAGAAACAAATTTTAATACAACCCTACCTCTAGTCCTTTCTGAATTCAATTTGTCATCCCAAGCCCACAACCTACCTTTAAATTCAGGATTACTTTCCCAGACCTCTGTATATTTTTGTTTCCACCTCTCACATTCAGACACACCCGCTGTAGATTTCTTGGGAGTACTAGGACCAAAATCACTGTCTTCTGTTTCCACTGACACAATTTCGCACTACTCCACACCGTATAAATCACGCACATTCCTCACCAGAGCCAACACTTTGACTGTAATTGTTTTCACTTATGTATGAGCTCCTTGCTGGAGGCAAAGTAGCCAGTACGATGAATTTACAGGTGATTCATCACAGGGGATAGTCTAAGTTGGCAACTGCAGTGTAATGAAATTGGGTAATCCCATGGCTGTACAGACTGGCATGTAGGCTGCTCAAAATGGTAAAAAATTAAATATACCATAAAATTCAAGTAATAAAAAAAGATAATAACGTAACAATAGTAAGCATTTCAAAGGACTGGACAACAGACGCGTGATCCAAAGTGTGGATCGTACGTTCGCGCACCATCTTATATTATTGTACCTGTATGATCCAAATTGTACGGTTGGCAACGCTCCACCTAAATAATTTGATCATGTCCAGCAATCGAGTTCAGTGTTGTAGGACCTCAAAAGTTGGCGAGCAAGTGCTGTTTATTTGCCATTTGACTGAAGGCTTTTTATTTTTGCCAAATGAGGACTGGAGAGAAACTGAGTTAGAAAGCTTTAAAGTAACTTACAGAACAATAATTATCTAAAGTGGAAAACAGGTCTCATATGTATCACACCAATTTGTCTGATGTTAATTTCCTGTCAGGGGACATGTTGTTAACCATTTCTTGAAATCTATGAAGCTTTATTTGATGCCAAATATAGTAGAGAGGTTGATACAAGACTGCTTGGTGGGGATGGCAGGACTCGTTTTTCAATTTAATTATAGTCCACCTACTTCAGTATAGTGTCCATTCACCACCCGTTGCTCTGCATTTGTAGGCACTAAGTAGATGATGAGAAAAGCAGTGTTGAAGAAAATCACCTTCCATACTTACGATTACAAAATCTGTGTAATTCCATCTACAAGATAAACCTGTAAATCTCTATTAATAACGGGCAAAGCGGGTGCTTCCTCCCCTTCATTGAAAATCAAATCAATGTTTGTTTGTAGATACTGATGTTTTATCACGGTCCTTTTCATTTATGGTGTCACCAAGCCCATATTTACATTGGCAGTACATCTACTACTAGTTTGTGCAGCTTATATCACACGTAAGACAGCCAGAAATGTGCTAAGCCCAGCCCGAAATATTACGAGATTCAGACTGGCAATACACTGTTACAAAACGAGTTCACATTTGGTTCTTCTCAGTGGATTCTTTGAAAGAAGATGCTCGCCAAAATGTTCTGTACATGCATACGGAACACGCCACGCAGAATATTCACAAAGGCTGATAGTTTCACATGCGATTTATTCTGCAACCAACATTCCAAAACCACTCAAAACTTCACCGAAATGTTCGTAATTGCATCTGCTAGCATGGCGCTATAAACCAAGCACAATTTAACCATCATTTCTTCATCTTACAGATAATTTTTTCGGACACATGTTACATGACCTTCTCGTCCGACAGCGACTCCACGACTGACTGAATGCCATTGCTCACAGGGCATATAACTCATTCAATTATGCGGGAAAGACTTTTCTCTCCTTGGTTCATCAAAACGATCATCCAATCGGATTAACATTTCATGATCAATTTCACTCGCAAACCGCTTTACTTCAATCAGCATTCGCAGATGTATCTACGTCATTTCATATTGCAAAAATTCACAAAATGTTCCACAAAACCATACGAAATGAAAATTAAAATGAAACTATGCTTGAAATATACTTTAGAACTAAGTATCCTCTCACTATCTTTCTGGCTGTCTTATTACAAAAGCAAATCCTCCTAGACATACATCATCCACCAGTTAGGTGGATTCACCATTTTCAGGACATCCTAATTACGTAACACTTGCTAGTTACAGGTGGTGTAATACATTATAAAATTGAAATTTAATTTATGTCCCCACTTACACACTCACATTCACTCTCATCTACTCCCACCCTAACACAAAATATAAATATCAACTTTTAAACTATTATTTTCCTTACGAAAGAAATAATTATTAAAAGTTTAGAATTTAAATTCTTTAAAAATAACTTGTGCACACTGAGAGCGTTGTTAGCATTTTCAAATGACAAAGAAACTTAAACTGTCATGATTCCTATCTGAATTTACTTTACTAAGTGTCAGTTAAATACTTTTTAATAGGTTTTTTATATTTTCAAAACTATTAAAGTTATCCACATGAAAATTTTACACACTGTTCTTCTAAATTATAAAAGTTCCCATACCAAATTTGAAAACAAACAGCTCATATTTATCATAGTTATTTAGTTTTTTAGGTGAGATGAATAAGTGATCCTAGTATGCTCCTCATAGAGCAGTTCTCAAGGTCCACACCCCGTGACAGGTGGCATTATGATGCCAGCAGCCAACTTCACAATGGCTGGGGCTGGAAGCATCATTGCCAGCCTCCAATACAACTTGACTTAACGGAATAAAACTTACTGCAAAATGCTGCAACCACGTAAATAGCTGCGTCGTTATACACCCCATAAGGAAAATTTTACAAAAACAAAATTTTTCATTTAATCAAAATCATTTAAATAATATAACATCATCACAAGAGATATCTGTTTACATGAATTGTTCATGGCTAGGACTTGATGACGTACAGGAAATTAACTGTAAAAATAAAATAAAATAAATTCATCGGCTCAAAAGAAATAACACATCTAATGCTATTACAGGATTCAACAAAACCAACTTCCAAAATTTACGTATTACAATATTTACTTTAGTTTACATTAACAATTTTTATTTATTTATTTATTTTACTGTAACCAACAGTTATCCAGTGATATGGAGGTCGTCTGTCCCTACAGTGAATTCGTTCCCTAACACAACTGGGTGCTTTTCCACCAATGAAGTAAATGAGTATAAACACCACTGACACTTCACCTGTAATCATATAATGGCTCATCACTGGGGATGTAGCGTCCAGCCCTATTTTGTCCTGGAGTTCTTTCCCAGCACCGTATCTGGCTCTGTTACATTTTTTGCATACCTGCAATATACAATCCGTCTCGATGTCCATTCTTAATTTCTACATTTTATTCCTAACACACATATATACTTTAGTCCACAATTGCTGCTCGCAACTCAAAAGTAAAGACTTCAATGAGAGAAAAAAAAAAAAAAAGAGATCTTTTTTTTAAATCTTTAATAGTGCACCCAAGATTAGCACTACTACTGAAATCTTATTTTCTAAATCTGTTTTTAATTATTAAGCAAGTTAAACTCTCTCCTCCCACGCAGGCCATGAAGGCCCAAAGGTACCAACCTGCCGCCATGTCATCCTCAGCCCACAGGCGTCACTGGATGCGGATATGGAGGGGTATGTAGTCAGCACACCTTTCTCCCGGCCGTATGTCAGTTTCTGAGACCGGAGCCGCTACTTCTCAATCAAGCAGCTCCTCAGTTTGCCTGACAAGGGCTGAGTGCACCCCACCTGCCAACAGTGCTCAGCAGACTGGATGGTCACCCATCCAAGTGCTAGCCCAGCCCGACAGTGCTTAACTTCGGTGACCTGACGGGAACCAGTGTTACCACTGCGGCAAGGCCGTTGGCATTAAGCAAGTTGCTGTTACAAAATCTACTACACCAAAAAATAATTTTAACCTTCTTTCAGAAAACTGCTTAGCTTTACACGTACTCTATTATACACAAAGAATAATGCCAACATCAGAAAATGTACTGAAAAAACTACTTCTGCCACCCTCAGCGGAACTGAAAATTGTCATTACACATTACACCAATAGATACAAAATTATTGAGTGCTGAAAAAAATTCAGTCCACCTCCTGCAGTTCCTCCACACTTCCTATATACATCATACAAAAAAGAGAAAGCAGTTTTAGAACATCCCTACAATTACTCATGTCCTACATAGTACTATGTACAAAGAATACCTATTCCATACAAAATTTTCAGGAAATGTCTTTGAAAAATAGCCTAGCCAGCGTCAGTGGCTCAGTAGTCTTCACATTTAACACACATAAGAAATACATATTTGGTGGCAAAGCATACCAAAAGTCTTAGTTGAAAATATTCAAAAATTACTCATGCCACTTCTGTGGTGCTACTCATTGTGTACACAATCTTCTAGAAAAACATATGTTACTGAAAATATTAAATACACTTAAGTCCACCTCTCTGTGTCTTGCAAAAGTCATCAAGTATAAATTTTATCTTTACTCATTTGGCAGGTAATCCTCTTTTGCCTCTGAACATATTAATTTTTTCACAGACTTCCGACACCCCTTCACACTACTGTAGAGCCACATTTGAGCATACTTCTCTACATTGCTTTCAACTGTTCTTTTCTGTCATTAATAGGCAATTATCCCTCATCTGATTAGTTATTTTATTCCTTTTATTACATTTATTAGCTATAGCATTATAAGGAAGGAGGAAAAACAATAATACAAATTCTGAATGATGAAGAGGAAGGTTGTTAAGAGTGCATAAGACAAGGCTCGGCAGATTCATATTTGGTTATTCATATTCCCCACAATAATTGTTCAATCTGTCTCAAATCATTTTTGTGCACATCAGTCAATTCTGTTAATTCTTCCAATTTTTTATGAATCCTAATTCTGACATTTTCTATCTCAGAAGGATCCATTCCCTTCTCTCGCCGTATTCCTTATAGCCCTCAATTTCCTCAGTAGTCCTACAGTACCTTATTGGAATATCACTTTGTTCATCATCTACCTTTTGTCTCTTACCTATAAAGGGAATAGCTACAGGTTTTTCATTTACTCTAATAATCACATCATTTGTCCCAAAATTAACCCACCCTTCATATTTATGCAAGAAGTCAACACCTACCAACATCACAACACTGAGTCCATTAATAATCAAAAAGTTTAATTCTATTTGTACTCCACTTACTATGATTGGTAGCAATATTTCCTGTTTAACCACCTTCTTACTTTTCCCAGTGGCCACCACAATTTTCAGCCCAATCACAGGCATTATAACAATTTGCCTACTTTTAGGGAGAGCATTCACAAAATTCTGAGACACTGCACGTACTTCCAAAGCAGTATCAATTAAACAAGGAACCTTTTCTTTAAACACTAGCACCTCAATTATAGGTTGTCCAATTTATTCTTTCCTGACTACAGCCTCAGGTTCATCTAGTAAATCCTGCACCACTTCAAGCCTATCAAAACCTACCCCTTCTGTGGAAAGCACATTTAATTTAACTGCCCCCCCCCCCCCACTTTCACTTCATTATTAGTGGCGGCTTTCACTATCAGTTCCACTATAGACAAATCAAAACATCGTTCTAACTTCTCACCCTCCATAGTACTCTTTGTATCTGCAACCCTATACAAGGTGTTGTCAGAATTATTTATCTCATTCACTTCTTCTTCCTCTTCTGTCCCTACCTCCTCATTATCCGAAATTACTTGATTCAGTCTATTCACAACCTCCTCTTGTATCCTCCTAGTGTTACTTCCACGTCGGTTTCACAGTGTTGCTTTACCCCCATCTCCTGATCTGAGTCTTCACTTCCTGTATTTTGTTCCTTCTTAATAGGATTCTTGCACCCTTCATTTAAGCTCCCCCTTTCACAAAAACCTACTGCATTTACTGAATAATCAATCTGTTTTGCAGTGTCATTCTCCTCTACCCTTCTATTTTCTTTTATGCTACCTCCAAGCTGTCCAATCGGTACTTTCGTAATAAAGGGCGTCTAGCGAGTTTAAATTCCACACTTTCAGTCTGCAAATGCTAGCATCATTACAGACTGCTAACAGTTTTCCTCCTGTGTGAAATCACTGCCTCTGACATTTCGGTCACCTGCCGGGTTGTGCCTACCCGTTATGTCATCATCTCTCAGCTGATAGTAGCTGGCACGCCGGTCCAGGTTAATGTATCTGCTTCCAGCAGTACCTCCTCTCCTTCTGTATCTACCCCAGTAACCATTACCTCTTTGTATGCCTATTCTGTTCACATTGACTTCGGCTCTATGGTCATTAGACCTAACAGGAGGCCTGTACTCTCTTCGGTTATTTTCCTCTTCCTTCAAGATGTTTCCCACTCGCTCAAGATAATGAACAAAATGATCAGTGTCATCCCTAGGTGCTGAAATGATCTTATTTCTCCAATACAGTGGCAACTTGTTTTTGATCCCCATAATAATTTGCTCTGTTTCAACTTTGTCAGTTAAATATGACAGTGTAGTCACCCATTTCTGTATAAATCTTTTAATACCCTTTATCTTCGGATCATACTTGCTCCCATAAAATTTGAAGTAATGAATCCAATCTTTTGTTTATCATCCCACACTTTTGGCAAAATATCCTCAAAGTCACTCCAAAATTCCTTTGGGTGAACATTTTTACTGGGATCAAATCTTAAAAACTGTTGGTGGGTAACATATGCAATTTCAGATGATTCTATTACTCCACTGGAAACAATACAACCACTACTGTTGTTAACATTTTGTTCTACTTTTGTTAGTCTACTTTCATGCTCACACAGCTGCTCATTTACCTCAGTACTAAACTGACTAATATTAGTTTTAATATTTGTGATTTTATTAGACACTTTCACTCCAAATCTTGCACACACTTCTTTCCCTTCTTTAATTTGTGTTTCCAATACCACATGACTGTCCTCACAGTGTCTCTCTACTTGATGAACCTGCTCATTAACTTTATTTAATTCTAAATTTATTTTCTCTTTAATTTGTTTGCTATCCTCAGCAACTTGCTCAATTTGTGGATGTAATTCACTTTTCACCATTACAATGGCAGCATTACATTCTTGCCTGACCTGATTAATGTCACTTTTAACATTATTACTGAACAAAGTCGTATCATTTTTTAGACTCCTTCAACTCAGACATTTTATCCTCCATTTTAGATTCCAGTTCGACTGACAAGTTACTAAATCCCTGATCAAATTCGGAATGCAATTCATGTATTTGTGAACTTAATTTACTCATTTTGGAATCTATTTCAACAACTTCACTTTGTAATTCATTTATTTCAGAGCTTAGTGTAGTTTTTATGTCTGACACCATTTTGGAATCCATTCCACTTATTCTACCATTAAGTTCTAAGCCCATTTCCTTTACATGTGTCAAAATATTTGTTAACATTTCAGAAACACTATCCTTTGGAACACTAGTAACTGACATTGTTTTCTGTTTTGTTTTTGGAATAGCTATAGGCGTTATCGGGGTACTAGGTTCTGATACATTGTGCTCACTATCCGTCCCATAATTAGCACACATTGAGTCTGTCAAGCTGCTACTTGTATTTGCTTGTGATACTTAAAAACTGAAATTACTACTCATTCAATCATTTTCAGCTTTAACTTTCTCCAAATCTACCTCCAGTTTCTCATCTACAATTTCCTGATTGTTTACAGCCATTTCAGACAGTTTTTCAGCATACACACATAAAACTTTATGTAGAACACTACTTATCTTTTCTTCCTAGCGATCTGCACGGTGAGGTGATACAGCGGGTCCATTCTCCAGACCCTGCTTCCACCGATCCTGTTTACGGGCCAGCACTCCGTCCACAGCGGCCAACTGCTCCACCTGCCTGGCTGCTTTAGCGTGATGTCACCTCTCGTAGCTCCACTGTCACTGCCAAAATCTGCCGCCTCGTTCCACTCGTTGTCGTCCCACTCGTCGTTCCACTCGTAATACTTTTCAACGCACATTCAATTGCACACAAGTCTTTGGTCGTACTTTCCACTTAATGAGTTTATTTAAGCACTGCTGTTTTTTCATATACAGTTCCTACTCTAGAAAGAGAGCTTCTGTAAAGTTTGGAAGGTAGGAGACGAGGTACTGGCAGAAGTAAAGCTGTGAGGTTGGGGCGTGAGTCTTGTTTGGGTAGCTCAGTTGGTAGAGCACTTGCCCACGAAAGACAAAGGTCCTGAGTTCGAGTCTCAGTCTGGCACACAGTTTTAATTTGTCAGGAAGTTTCAGTTCCTACTCTCCTGAACTCTATATTCTACAATTTATTTGATTTACTGGCCAATCAGCACCAATTGCAGTGGGGAGGGGGGGGGGGGGTTGGTGGAACTCGTTTTATGATTTAATTGTTGTCCACTTACCTCAGTATAGTGTCCATTCACCACCCGTTGCTCTGCATTCATAGGTACTATGTAGATGATGAGAAAAGCATCATTGAAGAAAATCACTGTCCCTACTTACGATTACAAAGTCCACATAACTCCAGTAACAAGATAAACCTGTAAATCTCTATTAATAATGGGCAAAGTGGGTGCTTCCTCCCCTTCATTGAAAATGTTTGTTTGTAGATACTGATGTTTTATTATGGTCCTTTTCATTTATGGTGTCACCAAGCCCATATTTACATTGGTAGTACATCTACTACTAGTTCATGCAGCTTATATCACATATAAGACAGCCAGAAATCTGTGAAGTCCATCCTGAAATATTACGAGATTCAGACAGACAGTACACTGTCACAAAACGAGTTCACATTTGGTCCTTTCCAGTGGATTCTTTGAAAGAAGATGCTCGCCAAAATGTTCTGTACATGCTTGCGGAAACACCATGCAGAATATTCACAAAGGCTTATAGTTTCACACGTGGTTTATTCTGCAACCAACATTACAAAACTATTCAAAACTTCACCAAAATGCCCATAATTGCATCTGCTAGAGTGGCAATATAAACCAAGCACGATTTAACCACCAGCGACTCCACGACTGACTGAATGCCGTCGCTCACAGGGCATATAACTCATTCAATTATGTGGGAAAGACTTTTCCCTCGTTGGTTGATCAAAAAGATCATACAATCAGATTAACCAGTCATGATCAATTTTGCGCGCAAACTGCTTTACTCCAATCAGCATTCGCAGATGCATCTACGTCATTTCATATTGCAAAAATTCACAAAATGTTGCACAAAACCAAACAGGTCAGTCCGTTTGCTGAGTACTCTCTCGTTCCAAGACCTCTTCCATTTGAGCAGTCAGGGCTGAATGCATCCCTGAAAAGATGCACACAGGGAAAGAGTACAGTATCAGAGTAACGTTGTCTGATGAGTGTACCATGTTCAAAGATTTGGAAGTCAGTACGCAACATTATGCCTGTCCACACCATAACACCTACACTACCAAAACAATCATTTTTGATAACATTCTTAGGTGCACTGCATGTTCCCACTTCTGGCCGTATGAGGGTATGTTCAGCACTGGCAGTCAAGAGGGTGGTATCAATGGGCGTATGACCTTAGATGACAATTTTACCTCTAGGTCATACCAATGCTTCTGGGGTAATTAATGTAACCAGATAACAGTCACATGTCTTTTGTAATGTGCAATAAGCTGTTTGGACCATGTATATTCTCCAATTTACAATCTTATCCTTTTCTCGATCTTATTTGAAATGTTTTAAACTCCGACCGCATAGTAGTATATGTCATGCTAACACAACCCTGTGATTAAAATATATGTATATGTATATATACATCATAATTGTTCTATTGTGCTGTTGAGTAAATTTCATTTTTTGTAAATTATTTTCGATTTAATGTTCTATGGTTAGATCTTAGTATGACTGTATCTGTACTGATGTACTTTGGAATGATGTTAACTGGGTGCAGTTTGCTGGTATGGTGTGTATGTGGTGGGAAGAAAGGTAGGAAAAATGTAAAGTTATCTGGAGTTGCGTACAAATGGAATGTATTTCACTGAGTGAACATTGTAAATTTATGGCAGCTAGGCATCTAGGACTATTAAATATGAAAATTACATACGAATCAGTCTTGTCGTCTACATTATTCTACAAAAATGTCAATCTATAGGGCTTCTGGACCTACAAAAAAACTTGGCTTCCAGACAGACAAAATTCAAGCAGTGAACTTAAGGAGATCCTGAAAAAACAAGATGAGTATTTATTTTTTAAAACTACCAATAGACCTGACCAACAATATTTTACTCCATGAACATTTATTACAATTAAGTCATCCAATGTGCATAACAAAGGAGGTTGTTGAAGTGGTACCATTATGACCGGGGTACATGTAAGTTTGAATTTTTGATAGTGTTTATGATTCAGGTGACCGAAATGCATAAAATTGTGTTGCAAAGTGGAATGATTTTAAACCAAATATAATTTGACACAGTACATGTGGAGAAGTGCTGGAATGACGCATCGCTATGGTCATACATGGTTGTAAAAGGTTGAAGCATTGTTGCCAAAGTTGACGCCACCTACCCAACCCAAGATGATAATACACTAAGTATCAATTAAAACATTTATTTTTGTATTAGTGTTGTGTGAACAATTTGACTGGTTTTTTTCTTGCATTGATAATTTATGAACAAATTTACAAAAAATGGATCATGATCACAACAATGAAATATATATGCCGAACCTACCTGCTTCAACTAGTAACATTAAACAGGACATAGCCAATAAAGACATGTTGCAGGATGTATTAGACAATAGTTATCCAAAACAGTTAAATGAAATCAGTGAAGACTCAGGATTTTTAGATAGTAGCATGTTAGATTTGAGTCAGGACCATGATAAACAAGAACAGTCACATGTAAGTGAAACAGTGTTGAGTGAGAAACCCAAACAGTTAAATTTACAAGACATGTTTACTGCATTAATCTGAACTCAGTAATGAAATAAAACAGTAGGCTCTGCCAGAAATATAGACTATTATACATAGTCTCTAATAGTCTATTTTAATATGACAGTATGCCATCTTAGGTTATTTATAACACTTAAAACACTTGATAATGGCATTTTGAAGCCAAAGTCATGATTGTGTAAGTGTAAATGTAACACTGTAAATAAGCAACAGTCTAATGATGGTACTGACTTTAAAGAAATATATTAGGACTGTGGCCCTGCATTATGAAAAAATTATTATTTTAATGAGAGGTGTCACTTACAATCATTGTAAGTACTACAGATCTTGACCTCTGTAGATGCAGAGACAAACCTGGGCAAGTGGTATACCACAAAAAAAAAGCACTAACACAGGTTTGTGTTCAAGATGACAGAATAGTAGCCTCCACTGGAGGAGATCCCACAACCGACAAGCTATCTTCTGCGCTGCAGACACAACTTTAGAAGACAACAGGTTGGTGGAAAGAACAGTTACGGACTCTTATTCAATCTCTACAGATGTCTCCAGCTTCCAGATCTGACTTCCAACACAACAATGTATAATTTTATACATGGTATCCCTGGTAGGGATTGTGTATTTAAAGAGGAGGCTGCGATCCATTAACGAGAACTGTGAACCATTTGAGACATGAAAATGATAGTGAGAACAGTAAACTGTAATGATTATCATAAAACGCCCGACTCAATAAGGTATGTACAGTGAAAAAGATAAAAAGTGACAGTGTATGAACTGTGAAATTACATCCTGTTTGGACTTTTGTAAGTTTCTTTTAACTGTTAGGCAACAAAAACCGATAAATGCCACTAATTAATCCGTGTCATGTAGTTGAAAGTGAAAACACAGAAACACAAATCAAAGTATTAAATTATAAGGGAGTGCGTGGTCCTCATGGATTACGTTTTATTTCAGCACTATGAGAAACAATGCTTCAGGGAGCAGCTAGCAGAGCAGCATACAGCAGGCAAGGTGAATGACTTGGAAGCAACACCTGTCGCCTCCACCAGCTGCAGTCCAGCAACAGAGAGGCAAACTGCAGGGATAGGCATCTGTGGCGACTATCGACCAAGTCGCGGGTAATATCTTTGTTTTTGGCAAGCTCTTGGACCCAGTCTGTGGTCGCGCGTGAAAGTGTACGGACGTGTACCGAGAATTCAGAATGTAAACAACTGTATATGTGTGCTTACGAGAAATAAAAATAGTGTTTATTACACATGGTGTAGCGTGCATCATTGGATTCGGCAACCCTACAACGCTAAACCCATACTGGTGACCCCGAATTTTGTTCGCGAGTGCTACAACGAAATCTTATACCGTCGAGCAGTACACAATGGATCGCTTGCCGCCTGCTACACCGAACACGTGCCAACTAAGTGTTCCAACGGACGCTTCGGCATGGTTTTACAATTATCCACCAGGCGTCCGCAATAGTTCTACGCAGTTTCTGAACACATCGACTAGCTGTACTCAACAGGACAGTGTTTATACAATTCCACAGCCACGTGTGCCGGCATCAGGTACGAACAATAACTTTCCGTTACCGTACATGAGTCAGCCGTCGTGTGACAGTGTTCCGTACCATCAGAACGTTTTCCGCGCACAAAACTTTGAATATGAACGTATTACGTCCAATACGAACTTTCCACGTGTTCCGAGTGCTCAACAGCCGACACAATGTGCTCAAACACCAGTGACTATGTTTACAGGTTTCCCAAGTGCAAGTGTGAATTTTCCACCTGAATCAGTGACTGTACAAATCGAGCCGGACGCTCAAGACAGGAGAGTTCATATTTCTGCCGGAACTCCGGATTTTGCACCAACCCCCCCTACACCACCAGCGTCCGCTTTACGAGTGTTTCCGACGGCACACGCCGTTCCTGCCGCGTGTGTTCCACAAACATTAGGTGATTTTAACTATTTTAATGCACCTGTAGGGGAGGGGCCCGGAAACTGTATTCCGTCGTTCGCCGCACATCGGTCGACTACGGTCGATTCTACCGCGCCGGTCCATTCTACGCCCGTCGGCGTTACTCCGTCGACCACTCGATTTGTTGATTTCTCGACCAAGGTCGAGCCAGCCGCACCTACCGTGCCGGGTGCCACTGACAGTGGCGGAAGCTGGTGCACCGCTACTGCACCCGAGACAATTACGTTGCAGAACTATGGACAGGGAGAGACAGTTTCTGATAAACATTTATGTCAAGACTTTCCCACCCGTTGGCCGAAGCTACCACCCCTTCGCAAGGATCACCCACGCACATGGTTTGCCTTGGTCGACCACGTCCTGCAGCTACACGGCGTCGCCGACGACAATTCGAAGTTCCTATGCTTACTGTGTCACCTCCATGACGAACTGGATCTGATCTGCGACATTGTGGCTTCGCCCCCCGCTACGGACAAATATGCGTTCGCCCGACGCACCATCCTCGAGCGACTATCCACATCGACAGAGGAAGCTATCCGCCTCATCAGTCAGGAATCGCTGGGATCCAGCTCCCCGTCACAACTCTGGCGTCATCTCCGCGCTATGATTGACACGCATCACATGCCGGACATTACACTTTGGACCATCTGGTTGCTGAAACTTCCCCCGCAAGTTCAACTTCACCTTCTACATGTAACTTCGGCCCCACTAGATGCCAAACTGAAGATCGCAGACCAGGTTTACAACATTCTGCCCCCCCCCCCCCCCCCCCCCCCCCCCCCGCATACCCCCCCAGGGTGCCCTCAGGCCTCAGGGGTTGGCACACCTGCGCGGCAGTTCCCATCCTGCAGTACAGAGTGCGCACGACTCGCTCCACGCATGCGCGCGGAGCCAACGCCGCCTGGCAACCGCTGCAGTAACTCCTCTCCTACCAGCACTACTGCAGCGTCGCCATCGGAGGGAACCACAAACAAGTCCCCCTCCACTGCCGCTTCAACCTCAACCAGCGCGACGGGCGACGCCACGCGCCGCCCCGCTTGGTGTTATTTCCACTCCCGCTTTGGCGACGCGGCTAAGAAATGTCGTTCTCCATGTGCGTTCCCAAACTAATAACGCGACCCAATTCAGGTGCTACGGGCCGCGTTGCACCGCACAGACGCCTATCACTAAATACTTCTTCTCCTCACGCGCCAGGACACTTGTACGTGAAAGATGCAGTGTCTTGCCTTTCATTTCTAGTCGACACGGGGGCCGAGGTTAGTGTGATACCTACGTCCGCAGGTATTAAATTCGAGCTTCAGCCTTGCCCCCCACTTCGAGCCGCCAATAATTCCCTGATCCGCTCTCATGGAATAACGAATTTAAGCCTTAAACTGCAGGACATTAATACGCCCTTACAGTGGACTTTCGTTATCGCGGATGTGGATGAACCCGTGTTTGGGGTAGATTTTCTCTTAGCCCACGCACTGTCACCCAACCTACAACGAGGTACACTAACCTTTAACTCAGGAGACCATACCACCGGTTCAGATATCTTACCCCTCTCATCCGAAAGCGCCATTCTGCTGTGTGAGCTAGCGGAAACTGCTGTTGCAGTGCTTTCTCTTAGATCACACAACGACGAACTTCGGGACAGCAATGGGGCCCTCCGCTTACGCATCGCCGCCGTGCAAGCCAAGCTCACGGACGCGCGTAAGCAGACCGCCCAGCTGTCGCACACGGCCACGCCCCCAACCCCCGCACCACTTCCTCGCACCTGCAGCCGACGCCGCGTGACATTTCTACTGCCGGACGGAAGCAGTACCCGCGACGCTACCAGGTACCCCACCGAGCTCTTCGACAAGGACTACCAGTGGATCACCGCCACTGCTGCTGAACTGCCGGCCTTGGACACACACACGTGTGCATTACAGGTTAGTCACAGTGCAACGGGTGCTGGTCCAGCATCCCCATTGGTGTTCATGATCAATAACGGTACTGTCCACAGAATAAATACCACAGAAGGCCCACCGGTACGTGCAAAGGCTAGGCGTTTAAATCCGGAAAAACTTAAACACGCTAAAGCTATTGTTCAGGAACTTTTAGATAATAAGACTATCCGCCCTTCTTCTAGTTGTTGGTCGTCACCCATTCATTTGGTGCCCAAGAAAGATGACACTTTCCGCCTCTGCGGTGACTATCGGGCGCTTAACGCCAGAACAATTTTAGATAATTATCCCGTCCCAAATATTCAAGACTTTGCTTCCCAGCTGCATGGAGCACAAATTTTCAGTGTACTCGATTGTCATAAGGCGTACCACCAACTGCCAATGGCACCTGAGGACGTTGAAAAGACCGCTATCATCACCCTGTTCGGGTTGTTCGAGTATTTGTTTATGCCATTCGGCCTTAAAAATGCTGCACAGACGTGGCAACGGTTCATCGACTCGCTGGTTGGAAAACTGGACTTTGCATATGCGTACCTGGACGACTTGTTAATTTTTTCTTCCTCCCTCGAGGAACATGAACAACATTTAAATACAGTGTTCCAACTATTAAAAGCAAACGGTATCACAGTGAACAATACTAAGTCACAACTCCGCCGCACCAGTGTCACTTTTCTGGGCCACAGAGTTTCTGGCGACGGCATCCGCCCCCTAACTGAACGGGTGGAGGCCATTAGTACGGTGCCTTTGCCCAAAGATTTTCAGGGCCTCCGCCGCTTCCTTGGAACGGTAAATTACTACCGTAAACATATTCCCCGCGCCGCCGACATACAAGCCCCACTGACGGATGCCCTCGCAGGAAAAAACACATCAGGGTCTCGGGCGGTCACATGGACTCCAGATATGCGTCGCGCATTTGATAATCTAAAGTCAGCCTTACAGACAGCTGTTACGCTTGCTCACCCCATTCCTGATGCTCCCATCTCGCTTACTACAGACGCAAGTGATACAGCAGTGGGGGCAGTACTTCAGCAATCCGTGGGTTCTGTTGTACAGCCGCTCAGATTTTTCTCCCACGAACTGACCGCTTCCCAACGTAAATGGTCGACCTTCGACCTGGAACTGTTTGCTATTTATGCCGCTATCAAATATTTCCAAGACGATATCGAAGGTCGCCATCTCGTGGTATTTACCGACCACGAGCCATTGGTTTACGCTTTCCGTAACCCAGGTAAGGACTCATCCCCGAGACGTTTTAGGCATATGGACCTTATATGTCAGTTTATGAATGACATACGTTACGTCAGAGGCGCAGACAATGTCGTCGCTGATTTTCTGTCTCGGGTGTTGGTTTTATCTTCACAACTGGACCTCAGTGAGCTCCCTAAATTGCAGACAGAGGATACTGAACTCGCAGCATTGCGTTCCGATATCAAAACAGGACTCAAACTAGAGTTACGGACACTTCCTGGGTTTTCATCACCCATCTGGTGCGACATTTCAACAGGACGCATACGCCCGGTGATTCCTGCACCTCTCTGCCGGGACATATTTAATAGTATCCACGACTTGGCACACCCTGGCATTCGCGCCTCCGCACGTCTGGTATCTGAACGTTTTGTTTGGCCCGGGGTGATAAAACAGTGTCGCAGTTGGGCACGAGCATGTGTGGCTTGTCAGCGCGCAAAAGTAGGACGTCATGCACAGCCCCCCATGGGTACGTTCGATGTGGCAAAAAGAAGATTCCAGCACATACACATCGATATCGTTGGGCCCTTACCCCCCTCAGGCCCCTTCCGTTACATACTGTCCGCAATTGACAGGATTACCCGCTGGGTAGAGGTAATTCCTCTCACTACTATCACAGCCGATGCAGTGGCCGGAGCCCTGCTGTTAATGTGGATCTCGTGCTTCGGCTGCCCAGTCTCTGTCACCACCGACCAGGGCCGCCAGTTCGAGTCTGCCCTCTTCCGACAGCTTTGTGAACTGTGTGGGGTGAAACGATTTAGGACTACAGCATACCACCCTCAGAGCAATGGGCTTGTGGAACGCTGGCACCGAACGCTTAAAGCTTCCCTGATGTGCCACGGAGGTGAGTGGGCCGATGCCTTACCATGGGTAATGTTAGGCGTTCGGGCCGCGTACAAAGAGGACCTTGGCGCATCCCTGGCAGAGGTACTGTATGGAGAACCCCTCACACTCCCAGCAGAGTTAGTCGAGCCTTCACTTCCTCCAGATCAAATCTGCGACTCGACATTCGTCGGGCAGGTCAAGGAGCTAATTGCTAACATCCGCGTGCCGCCTCCTCGACCACACACGCCCCCTCCCGTATTTCTGCATAAGGACTTGGCGTCGTGCACTCATGTCATGGTGCGTGATGACACCATCCGACCGGCACTCAGACCTCCATATACGGGCCCGCACAGAGTCATATCACGGCGTACCTACACGTGCGAAGTGCTCATTAACAGCACGCCTCAAACGGTATCCGTCTGCCGCCTCAAACCTGCATGGACTCTGGGAGAACTGCCCGATACCCCACCCAGTCAGACCCCATCCCCTGCTGCACCCACCTCGCATGAGGCATCTACCGACAGTCCATGGATGAGCGACGCCCATTCCCACACGTGTGACGTTCCCCACTCCCAGTCGTGTGACAGTGCTACAGGTGCGTGTGACATTCCTATGCAGAGTGATGCGTGTGATGACTTACCCTCCTCCAGGCAGCCCCTCGCCTCTCCCCTGTTAGGATTCAGTGATGTATCAGGGTCCAGCCTCAGAGCGTGTGATGTCACCGATGACGACTTGTGTGGAGATTCTGTCAACCCGTATAAGGAAGTGGTAGTGAATGTCAACACAGATCTTATTTGCAGCTCTAATGTGTTTTTTGTTATGCAGCCGGGTAATGTGTACATCTTCTATGAACAAGCCAGCTTCCCCAGTGACAACTTAACTCACATTCATCTCCTCCAGTCTGCAGTCTGTCCCCTTGCCTGTTGGTACTGACCCATCAACGGTCAAAGTCCTACGTACCGCCACAGGCATTCAGATCCGCTATCCTGGCCCCTCACAACCCACCATCCCCTCCCCAGATCCCTCAACTGCTGTACGAGGATTCACCCGGTCAGGCAGGACCATCCGCCCCCCTCGCTGGCTCGAAGACTTCAATTACTAATGTAATGTAATGTGAGGTATGGTTTCTGATTAAACACCCTCTCCCTCCCCCCTGGGTGTTCCCTTTACATGTATGCCCCAATATTTATGTTTGTGCTCCACACTCTAGGGGGGGGGGGGGGGGGGGGGGGCTAATGTGGCGACTATCGACCAAGTCGCGGGTAATATCTTTGTTTTTGGCAAGCTCTTGGACCCAGTCTGTGGTCGCGCGTGAAAGTGTACGGACGTGTACCGAGAATTCAGAATGTAAACAACTGTATATGTGTGCTTACGAGAAATAAAAATAGTGTTTATTACACATGGTGTAGCGTGCATCATTGGATTCGGCAACCCTACAACGCTAAACCCATACATCTATGGACAACTCCGGCAGCTGAAGACACCCAACATGACAAAGACGACGTAGCGAGCAGCAGTATTGCACTGGAGAAGAAGGTTGTATGTATGCTAATCACTTTACAGCTAGCAAGAGGAAGGTAGTATTAACAACCATAAGGATTTTTAAGAATATTGTTAAACTGTTTTGTAATAATTTCCTTAATAACAAAATGTCGGTGGAAAGCAAAATGAGATACAGTCTTAGAAGCAGAGAGGCAGTGCAGCCTCAGGGTAATGAAACTGAAGAGACAAGCCTATTACATGGAATGTCAGATGAAATTAGTAATATAAGTAAAGAGAAAAGTGTACAAAATAAAATGGGTGCTATAGCTATTTACCAGATTCATATAATGTAGAAACTGAAGTTTTCCAAGATAACACAATTTCAGATAGTAGCAATAGTGAAATTAGAGAGGTGGATTCTGATGTAGATGACATGAATGTTAATAATAAGTTAAATAAGCTGAATAGTGATGTCAGAAGTGATGACAATTGCTAATAAATTAACAAATAAAACAAGTAGATTAAGCCATGGAACACCATCAGCTGATACATTGCCTAGACAAGATAATAACAAAACTATGGTTGAAATATTAATGGAGTTAGTGTCTGGGCAAAAAGAATTAAAAGTAAGGCCAGAATAAAAGACAGAACAGGGGCAAAATGAATTAAAGAAAGGGAAAAAATTACTTGCTGATAAAATAGAAGCAACAAACAAGCAGTTAGCAAAAATTAATCATGAGTTGAAACATTTAGAGACCTGGGTTAATTCTTATGAAACTAGAATAAGGGCTTGTGGAAAAAGAATTGAGCATGAGAGTAAAGAATGGGGTCAAAAATTAGACAAGTGTAAGCAAGAGGTTAATCATAAGATTGATGATGAAGTAGCAAAAATAAATGATCTCATGCAAGCTCATGACACTTTTGTATTGTCAGTTAGGGATGAAGTCATTAAATTAAGTAATGATCAGTGTAAAATAAACAAAACTTGCAAAGATACCCATAAATGACAAAACAAATAGGTCGTAGACTTAAAGGACTAAAATGCAGTCCTTAGCCGTAAAGTATCACAAATAGAATCTGTTGTAATGGTTATACAAATACGATTCAGGGTCCTCTGAAAGAAATAGAACAGAAGGTAGAAAACATACCTCAACTAAGTGAGATGAGCAAGAACATAGGTAATGTGTAAGTTGTGTTAAAACAGAAACTCGAATCATGGATTGAGCGGGAAAAATGTAAGGGTGTTGTTCAAATTAATCAAGTAGTCAGTAACGCCAGTGCTTACAAATTTCATAACTTTTCTAGCAAATGTAGTATACATCCTGTTGCTTTTATTTGTCAGTTTGAGGGCATCATACCTGGCAACATGACAGAACAGCAGAAAATCAAATTTGTAGCCAGTCGTTTTGAAGGGGATGCAATATCATGGGGAACAGAAGCCAGTAACACATGTAAAATATACAAAGAATTTCTTCAAGCATTCTTAAACCAAGACTGGTCCTGCAACGCACAAAACACAGTGAGAGAAAAAGTATTTGTGGACACAGGATTTGGTGGTGTAAAGGTCATTATAACACAAAGGGGTATGAGTAAGGTACTAGAAGGTCACATTCCGAAGTTCAGTGGCATCAAGATATCAATAAATATAGATTTGACAGCCAGCTTCTGTCAGAGGCCACTAGCAAAAAATAGTCAAATGTATACTGCATTCGTCTAAGGGAGATGAAGTTATCAGTTCAGTTCTAAGAAGCATCAGATGGTGGTAAATTACATGGTTGAATTTGAGAAAATTGTGACTGAAGTGCATCATTCTACCACTGAAACACCACCACAACAATTATTAAATGAAATGTTAATCAACGACATGGAAAAATGTTATGAATACTAACCTCAGGGGGCAATAGAACTCTTTACATTGCTGAGTAGCTGATGCATACCAGATACCTGCGTTAACTAACAGTTTAATTCCTTTCTTAACGCTGTTAGTTCTTTCCTCTTCATCATTCTGAACTAAAATCTGCCATCTATCCTTCTTCTCTATTCAAGATTTAAAAAAAGACAAAAAGGGATCATTTGAAACAAAACAAATACGAATTGAATAGTTAAGCAATAAATAACCTAAAGCCTCCAGAAGTGTGTATAAAAAGGGATCTCAGTAAAAGTAAAATGGATTTATTCCGCAGTAAATTAAGTATAATAAGCTGGCCTGTAGACTACAATAGTCAAGCTCGATAAACTATGACAAATTCTTAAATTGTTTCTTAGAGGTATTTAATAAATCATTTCCTCGTAGATATAAGCAAAAGAAAGTTAATGGTAAAGTCAAATGGATTACAACAGGAATAAAAATTTCTAGTGCCAGAAAGAGAGAGCTCCACAATGAGTTAAAATCAAACAGAAATCCGAATTTTGTTATTTATGTCAAACAGTATAAAGCTGTATTTAGGAAAGTTGTAGTGGCAGCTAAAAAAATGGCAAATAATAAATTCATACGAGAACACAGAAATAAGATAAAAGCAGTGTGGTCAGTTGTTCAGTCTGAATTAGGAGCCAAAGTTAAAATTCATGAGATTTTGAAAATTAGACATGAAAATGAAATTATAGTAAACCCTGTTCAGATGTCAAGTTGTTTCAGTGAATTCTTCCTAAATGTAGTAAGATTGGATGTGAATATGACATTCTATCAGGGCATCACAAATTTGGAAAACAGCCAGAACACATATTTTAAACAATTTGAAAAAAACAGCCAAAGGGATGTGGAAAAAGAAATATTGTCTATAAAAAACAAAACCTCACATGGGTGGGATGAAATAACAACATCTTTAATCAAGTATGTGTACGATATTATTTCTCAACCACTGTCAACTATTATAAATCAATCTTTTGAACAGGGATGCTTTCCAGATGTATTGAAATATGGTGAGATCAAACCTCTATTCAAGAAAGGATCAACAGAAGATATGGGGAATTACAGCCCTATCTCTCTCTTGCCCATCTTTTCTAAAGTGTTTGAAAAGATTGCAGCAAAACAAATTAATAACTTTCTTACCATAAATGACGTAATTTTTAAAAACCAGTTCGGCTTCCAACAGGGTGAAAGCACTGTGAATGCTATAAATGAGTTTATCCAAAAAATATGCTCCACGTTAGATAAAGGTAGAAAGGTCTCAGGTATATTCTGTGATCTGACTAAAGCTTTCGATTCAGTGAACCATGCATTACTCCTCCACAAACTACAGATGTACGGAATCAGGGACACTGCTTTAAAATGGTTTAGTTCTTACCTGTCAGGTAGGAAACAAAGAGTAATTTTAACTTCAAATGGAACCAATTATTCATCAGACTGGAAAACAGTTCCCCAAGAAGTCCCACAAGGTTTGATATTGGGTCCCTATCTGTTTCTTTTTTACGTAAATGACCTACCACATGCTATTGATGTTCATTCAGTCTTATTTGCTGATGATACATCAGTTCTAATTGAAAATGAGGTATCTGAAAATATTCCAGAAAAAGCCAAAAATACTTTAGAAAAACTTGAATCTTGGTTCTATCAAAAAGGACTAAAACTAAATGTAGCTAAAACCAAAATGATGCAATTTGAAGCTAAATCAGTAGAGAGGAGTGAAATAAAGATAACTTGCAATGATCAGGATATCACAGAAGGAAACCACGTGAAGTTCTTAGGCCTAAATCTTGACAAAAATTTAAATTGGAAGGTACACATAGATTACTTAGCAAATAAACTGAACAACTTAGCATTTGCAATGTGTATTTTGTCAGGTGCCACAAACATGGATACCAGAAAGATAGTTTAACACTGCTACTTTGAGTCAGTTATTCATTATGGCATAATCTTCTGGGGAAATTCAGCAAATGTCACTAGGCTCCTAGTATTACAAAAGAAAGTAATTAGAAACATGTGTGTTGCAAAAAAACAGGAATCCTGTCTTCCACTGTTAAAAAATTTAAAAATACTATCAATCCCCTCACTTTACATATATGAGATGGTGGTGTTCCTATATAGAAATCAACATACACTAGACACTTTCCGTTTTGACCACAACTACAGCACTCGCCACAGAGATAACTTCAAACTTCCAACACATTGTTTAAAACTTTACGCCCAAACGCCAGAGTATATGGCGTTAAAAATATTCAATAAAATAAAAGGCAGTAATATATTTAAAATGGAGATTGGTTCACTGAAAAGATTGCTCTTTGCTCTTCTGGTGGAAAAGTGTTATTATTCTGTCGATGAATTCATTGAGGACAGCTTCACAGTCTGAACACAGGGATTGTATTACATGTATTATTTTATGTACATGTGTAGCTATAACTTAGAAATGTAAAATATAATGTAAACTTTTGTATATCTCTCAAAAAGTGAAAAAAGTTT
Source organism: Schistocerca cancellata (assembly GCF_023864275.1). Taxonomy (NCBI): domain Eukaryota; kingdom Metazoa; phylum Arthropoda; class Insecta; order Orthoptera; family Acrididae; genus Schistocerca; species Schistocerca cancellata. The sequence goes on from NC_064633.1 coordinate 494,938,577, forward strand.
CTTTTGCAAACCTTGACATGTCTCCTGTACATCAAATCAAATGATTTGAAAATTGTACATAATGAGATGAATAAATCACATATCACATATCACAAAAGATAACATGCAGCATAAAGTTTGCAAAACAAGTGCAGAACTGAGGCTATAAGACCTAAAAATCATCATCCTTACAGGCAGCAGAACAATCCATAAACTATGTACAGAAACTTTTTATACGTGTTATGAAACACAAACAAATTACATACACATATATACAGAGAAAACTATCTTCTATATTTCTTTATTTAGCTAGCTTGCAGCTGACGCACAGGAAGAGGACAGTGCCAAATCAAGTACATGGACACAATTAGAATAAACAGTATGTGATGGTCCTAAAATGATTAGATTAAACTTTATTAGCAACAGTTGGTAGATGGTCTGTGAGTGATTACAAGCAGTTATGAGGTTTCTGCTGCAGTACATATATATTTAGGCTAGGATGAGTCCAACCACAGTTCAAATGACGATGAAAGAGTTTTGGATTGACTAGAGAAGTCAACAACATACATATAAATGATAATGAAAGAGTTTTGGACCAATCACAGAAGTCAACCACTTGTATATGATGATAGGGAATAGGAAGGTAATAGGTGTCATGAGAGTCACCCACACATTTAGGGATTATTAGTAGGAGAGGAATTCCACCGAAGCATTATTATTAATTGTCTCATAATGCATCATTGTTACCCACACAGCTAATGAACACAAAACATGAATCTCATATAGGACACAGACAATTAATAAGTACTGAGATACAAATGCATAAAGCACATGAGAAATGAAACTTCCTGGCAGATTAAAACTGTGTGCTGGACCAAGACTCGAACTCAGGACCTTTGCCTTTCGTGGGCAAGTGCCCTACCAACTGAGGAGAGCTTCTGTAATGTTTGGAAGGTGGGAGATGAGGTGCTGGCAGAAGTGAAGCTGTGAGGACGGGGCGTGACTCATACTTGGGTAGCTCAGTTGGTAGAGCACTTGCCCGCGAAAGGCTAAGGTCTCGAGTTCGAGTCTCAGTCTGGCACACAGTTTTAATCTGCCAGGAAGTTTCATATCAACACACATTCCACTGCAGAGTGAAAATCTCATTCTGGCACATGAGAAATGTTTGTTATATTCATAGTGTTTACATGTTTGAGCAGTTAAGTCCATAATAAGCTACAAGCAAATTAAAGCAATAGGATTTGTTTCACTATTTTTCTCTATCACGATCTAGGGTATCTTCAGTTCTCTCAAAAGACCTGTGAATCTCGTTTGAGTGCCTAGTTAAATTATCGAATGAAATGAAAATAAAACCTGAAGTATAAAATGAGAGCTATTCTCATATCATTTCCATTTTCAATACATAGACATAAGATAGCGGTGCACCGAGTGCTGTTATTAAATTGAATGAAAGTAAGCCCCGACTGGGATGAGTCACTCCTGATGCTTAACAGCAAAACACTAACAGGTGGTGCAAGAGGGCACTGACTGATGAGATAAGGTAGGGGAACACTAGCCACATGAGGAGACAATTCAAATGAAAGCCCTGTAGTCACCATAGCAGTAACAAAGACTTTGTAAATATTATTATATCACATGTACTGCAACATTGTGTATATTGTGAAACTATGTAACAGTTGACGGCACTGCGCTGATGTTAGATGAAAAAAATGTGAGTGTTATTGGGTAAAAGTGGATGGGGTTGCGCTGATATTAGATAAAATACATGTGTTGTGTAAAGATGGATGGCATTTCGCTGACAACATGTATTGTTTGGTTCCTAACATATATAAACATCAATAAGTGTAGTGAGTGATTATGAGGAGATTTAATGGCTCAGGTGTCAATGATTACTGTTGAATAACAAGACTACAGAAACTCTAAAGACAGCTATGTGCTGATAATCATAAATGATATTTTGTAGTACGAAGAAATTCATGATGTAAAGTGTGTTTAGTTAAGGTTTCTTGATAGAATTAAGATGAGATTGTATGTATTTAGCATTAGTAAGTCAATGGTTTTGGATAAGTGGGATTATATTTCGGGAACAACAATTTCCTAGTTTTTTAAAAATTATTTCCATGAGTGAGAGAGTAGGGAAGCTACTGAGAGATTGAAAACTTCAATTTTTTTTTAAATATAAGGCAAAATTTTCTCGTTTCCAAGCTTGTTAGTTGTCTTTGAGAATAGGCCAATTTTGGAAATCAAAGGAAGAAGGGGATGAGTGATATTCCTGGCTGTGGCCACCAGTATTTTATCTTGCTAGTAGCTCACCTTGATGCAGCTTGATACACATGAAGTAGCATATGGTACAAAAGTGGAGTGAAGTACAAGCAGCAGTTGGTTCAGTATGTACTATTCCAATGGGAGAGTCCAGCAATTGTACTGAACTTGCTTCTGATTGGTCAGCACATTTGGGTGTTTGGCGCCAAAATGCCTAACTTCTCTTATTACTTATGTATATACTTTTCATTGTATTTAACCCAGGTTTCAGTATGATAATCTCTTATGGTTATCCTACAAGTCCACCATTTTTGTTTATTAAATTACGCTAGTCTTGAGAAACATTAGAGTAATTATATTACAAATGAAGTGCTTCGGACACTTTCGGGTCACTTTGGTGTGCCTGGGAGAAGAAGTACTTGAGCTGCGCTAGTCACTCTGTTTAGGGTGTTCTTCAGAGCCATACATGTACCTCTGTTTCAGATGGACATGTTGTACTCTATGTTGGAAGTTGTCAGGAAAGTTATTGTACTATTAAGAGAGATATGTCGAGTGATGTAGAAGACCATGTAAAAAGTGATATTTTAAAATATAAACAAACGGGATACATTAATGATAGGTGTTGTCTATCATCACTGTCAGTTCTACAGATCGTTCCCTCTGTACATACAGAGGCTAACCTGGGCAAGTGGCATCCCACAATAAAAAGCACAAACACAGGTTCATGTTTGAGATGACAGCATAGCAGCCTCTGCCGAAGAAGATCCCACAGTCAATGAGCTGTCTTCTGCGCTGGGGACTCAACTTTAGAAGATGACACATTTGTGGAAAGAATGATTAAGGACCTTTATTTAATTTCTGCAGGTCTCTCCAGCTTCCAGATCTGAGTTCCAACATGACATGTATAATTTTATAGTTTGAATGACGATTTGGAGGTGGCACCTAGGCAAGTTGTGGGAATAGATTAACTGCTTGTGCAAAATATTTTAATTGGGCTGAAAGTAATGATCAACTAAAGGCTGCATTTGTGTGCACACTGTTTGGATTTTACATGCAAAAACAGGTACCCTCATTTGGATTTTATATGCAAAAACAGTCACCCATTAACTCTGGACTGGAGGCAGACTGATGGTTTTTATCTGGTCCACCAGTGTATTGGACATTGGTCTAAGGTAAGTTTTAACCGTTTGCAAAAATCTTGCTTTGTTTGGATTTTATGTACCAAAAAATGTTTTTCTGAAAGGATTTAGAAGCCTGCCAGTTATATACTTTAAACTTGTACAGATTTTTTCCAACTTTGCATGAAGGTAGATAAATGGATAAAGTCAAAATGAAATTATTTTATCTGATAAATTTTATACTTTGTCGAGATATGGCAGTTTAAAGTCAAGTTATATGTAGCATGTACAATTTGTTCTTACATGAAATGAATCTGCGGAAACAGTTTAAAGAGAATCAGATAAATAAAAATGTATTCTTAGTACAAAATAGAAAACTCACTTTTAAAAATCTAGCTTCATTAAAATTTTATGTGCAAAGAACACATTGCTTGTGAGTTTTTTTTACATGTGCCACTTCTGTGTTTTAAACTTGTGTGAATCGGTTTAAATTTTGTAATAAGATGACAAATACACGTAATTAATGCTCATCATGTTGTTTTGTGAAACCTTTATCCATTGCTACGAGACAAGCAACATAGTTTGGGGGGGGGGGGGGGGAAGCTATACCAGATTACTCATCACCCATGTCAACAAAAACCTACATCGATTGCGAAATTGCTATAACATCAAAACTAGGGTAGAGTGGAATTTGGGAACCAGAATGAAAAATGGTCATATCATAGCATATAGGGAACTAGCTTTTCAACTTATCTGGCAGCTTGAAAGACACTTAATTCAAAACATGTTAACATATTCACCCTTTCTTTACAATTTAATGGTACTTCCCCAGTGCAGTGAGCTCTCTTAGCTGCAAAACGTATCTTGCAATTTTTAGGCTAAAGTGTCTGAGCCCAAAATCCAGAAGATTTGCCAGCCATAGTAAACAGTATATAACGTCACATGACTGAAGCCCCCGCCCCCCCCCCCCCCCCCCCCCTCCCATGATCCATGGACCTTGCTGTTGGTGGGGAGGCTTGTGTGCCACATAAGTGCAGATAGCCATACCATAGGTATAACCACAACAGATAAACATGTTGTTCCTGAACAGAGGCAGCAACCTTTTCAATAGTTGCAGGAGAAACAGTCTGGTTGTTTGATTGATGTGGCGTTGTAACATCAACCAAAACAGCCTTATTGTGCTGACGCTGTGAATGGCTGAAAGCAAGAGGAAACTGCAACCATAACTTTTCCTGGGAGCATTCAGCTGTACTGTATGGTTCATAATGATGATAGTGCCCTCTTTGGTAAAATATTCCAGAGGTACATTAGTCCCCCATTCAGATCTCCAGGTGGGGACTACTCAGGAATATGTGGCTATCAAGAGAAACAAAATTGGCATTCTACGGATTGAAGCGTGGAATGTCGTATCCCTTAATCGGGGAGATAGGTTAGAAAATTTAGAAAGCGAAATGGATAGATTAAAGTTAGATATAGTGGGAGTTAGCAATTTAATAGGACTTCTGGTCAGGTGAATACAGAGTTATAAATACAAGATCAAATACAGGTAATGCAGAAGTAGGTTTAATAATGAATAAGAAAATAGGAACACAGATAAGCTACTAGTAGCCAAGATAGACACGAAGCCCCCAAGAAACACAGTAGTACAAGACAACTAGCTCTGTAGATGATGAGGAGACTGAAGAAATGTATGATAAGATAAAAGAAATTATTCAGATACTTAAGAGAGATGAAAATGTAATAGACAAGGGGGCTGGAATTTAATAGTAGGAAAATGAAGAGAAGGAAAAATAGTAGGTGACATGGACTGGGGGAGTGGAATGAAAGAGGAAGCCACCTGGTAGAATTTTGCACAGGAAACCAGTCCTAAGCAAAGAAGGGAAAGCTGAAAGGTGGAAGGAGTATACAGAGAGCCTGTAAAAGGGAGATGAATTTGAGGGCAATACTGTAGAAATGGAAGAGGACATAGATGAAGATGAGATACAAGTTAAAGATACTGCATGAAGAATTTAACAGAGGACTGAAAGACCAAACTCGAAACAAGGTCCCAGGACTAGACAACATTCTGTTAGAACTACTGACACCCTTGGAAGAGCGAGCCATGATGAAACTCTTCCATGTGGTGAGCAAGATGTAGGAGATGGGCAAAATAGCCTCAGACATCAAGAAGAATATAATAATTACAATTCCAAAGAAAGCAGATGCTGAGAAGTGTGAAAATTACCGAACTATCTTGGATGCAAAATATTAATATGAATTCTTTACAGGAGAATGGAGAAACTGGTAGGAACTGACCTCGGGGAAGATCAGTTTGGATTCTGGAGAAATGGTACAAACATGCGGAGCAACACTGACTCTACAAATTCACATAGAAGATTGGTTAAAAAAAGGCAAACCTACATTTATAGCATTTGTAGACTTAGAGAAAGTTTTTGACAATATTTACAGTGATACTCTGTTTGAAATTCTGAGAGTAGCAGGGGTAAAATGGAGCAAGGGAAAGGCTATTTATGATTTGTAGAGAAACCAAATGGCAGTTATAAGAGTCGACGGTAATGAGAGGAAGCAGTGGTTGAGAAGGGAGTGAGGCAGGTTTGTAGCCTATCCTCAATGTTATTCAATCTGTGCACTGAGCAAGCAGTAAAGGAAACAAAAGAAAAATTTAGAGAAGAAATAGAAACTTGAGGTTTGCTGATGACATTGTAATTCTGTCAGAGTGAGCAAAGGACTTGGAAGAGCAGTTGAACTGAATGGACAATGTTTTGAAGGAGGATATAAGATGAACCTCAACAAAAGCAAAATGAGGGTAAAATAATGTAGACAAATTAAATCAGGTAATGCTGAGAGAATTATATTAGGAAATGAGACACTTAAAGTAGGTGGTGGGTTTTGCTATTTGGGCAACAAAATAACTGATGATGGCTGAAGTAGAGGGGATCTAAAATGTAGGCTGGCAATGGCAAGTAAAACATTTCTGAAGAAGGGAAATTTGTTAACATCAAGTTCAATTTAAATACTAGGAAGTCTTTTCTGAAAGTATTTGTTTGGAGCATAGCCAAGTATGGAAGTGAAACATCGGTGATAAAAAGTTTAAACAAGAAGAGAATAGAATCTCTTGAAAGATAGTGCTACAGAAGATTGCTGAAGATTAGATGAGTAGATCACATAACTAATTTGGAGGTACTGACTAGAATTGGGGAGAAAAGAAATTTGTGGCACAATCTGACTAGAAGAAGGGATCAGTGTGTAGGACACATTCTGAGACATCTAGAGATCACCAATTTAGTACTGGAGGGGAATACGGTGGGTAAAAGTCATAGAGCAAGACCAAGAGTTGAATGCAGTAAACAGATTCAGAAAGATATAGGTAGCAGCACTTACTCATATAGAAGGACAGAGTATCATTGAGACTTGCATCAAACCAGTCTTTGGACGGAAAACCAGAACAACAACAACAACAACATGGCTGAAGCACAAAGACGTAACAGCTAAAAAAGATTTTCTGGGGAGATAAAATTTCTGCTGGTGAATTTGATCCTGGGGGATGGAAAAACAATTATTTGATTCCTGGTGGGAGGGGTGTTACTTTTTCCCCCCAAGGGGACCATTTCTCCCACAACCCCACATGATGGTGAGGCATGTGTGAACAAATAAACACAAACTTGTGTGCTTCTACAAAGTGGGGTGCATCTATATTGGGATTTATCCCAGAGTGGGGATGCATGTATCCTAAACTTTAATGACGTGTCTTTAATGACATCATGTATCACATTGCACAAAATGACAAATGCCATATTGGATAACGTATTGGAGTGTGTCATGTTATTCAACAAGACACCTGTATCCTGCAACTTTACTTGACACGACACATTATATTACATGACATGGATCTAATACTAGCAAGTAAAAATGCATGAATATGTCAGATGTTTTGATTTAAATGTCTTTGAAGCTGCCAGATAAGTTGAAGATCTAGTTTCTTTTTTTTTACATCCCTGATTCTACCCAAGACATATTTGCCTTCTTTGTGCTGTGGTAGAAGCATTTTTCATTTTTCTATGTTTAGTAAGGCACTGTGCGAAATTCGAATAGTTTGCAATGAAAAATAGGAGTTGCTAAAAGTCTGCTAGTGGTGCATGTTAAATCAAGTATAGCTGCATAATAAATGGAGCTAATATACTGATTTTTTCTTTAAATTTAAGATGAGATCTATATCTATCACCAGTTTTGAGAAAATGGATTTTATGTAGAGCAATAGTCATAATATCCCTCATATCTCATACACGGTTTATGACACTGAAATGAATTTTTGGCAATTTCAAAAAAATGGTTCTGAGCACTATGGGACTTAACATCTGAGGTCATCAGTCCCCTAGAACTTAGAACTACTTAAACCTAACTAACCTAAGGATATCACACACATCCATGCCCGAGGCAGGATTTGAACCTGTGACCGTAGCAGGTAGCTTCCACATTGAAGCGCCTAGAACCGCTCAGCCACCACGGGCAGCTTTTGGCAAGTGATAGCATGCATAGCAGAGATAATTTTGGCACATAGTTAACATGCAAAACTTTTTATTTAGTGCGATAAATGAGTGACTACAGATTCTTTCAATGAAATGATGTAATTCTTTGAAGGGCCATTGATAGTTGGTGAAATGAGAATTAGTATGGGTTTGTAGTAACATAAATGAAGGCTCCCACTTTTATTTTTATACTGAGCATGAGCTATTCATAAGCTGTCGACGTTACTTCTCATCAGTTGTTTAATCCATAGTGGACTGAGGACAAGTCAGGCCACTAGCTTATCAAGCTCATGTTCAGTATAAAAATAAATAAAAGTGAAATCCTTTATTTATGTTGTTACAAACTCATTCTAATTCTCATTTCATGAGCGACTGGTTCTAGAATATTGCTCAAGTGTGTGGGACCCGTACCAGATAGGACTAACAGGGGATATTGAACATATACAAAGAGACAGAGAGGGGCAGCACAAATGGTCTATGGGAGAATGTCACAGAGATACTGAAGGAACTGAACTGGAAGACCTGGAAGGTAGACATTAACTATCCCGAGAAATCTGTTAACAAAGTTTCAAGAATTGGCTTTAAATGATTGCTCTAGGAATGTATTACAACCCCCTATAGATCGCTCACATAGGGATTGTGACAATAAGATTGGAATAATTACTGCATGCACAGAGGCATTCATACAATCATTCTCCCAGCGTTCCATATGTGAATGGAACAGGGAGAAATCCTAATAACTGTTTCAATAGGATGTACCCTCTGCCATGCACCTCATGGTGATTTGCAAAGTATAGATGTAGTTGTATATGTAGATATCAATCGCAGTTCAAGAATTACATCATTTTATTGAAAGGATCTGTAGTCACTCATATATCGCAGTAAATAAAAGGTTTCATTGTTAGCTGAGGATTCAGTCGCATCTGCAATTGCATGAGGATGTTAGTGAGATGAAACTGTGTAAATCCCACTTTGTTTTGGGAAAAGAAACTGTTTTCACATGGCAAGAAGAGAAAGAAAAAAGAGATGTGGAAGACAGGTGAAAATAATTTGCTCCTTCTGCTACAATTTCAGCATAATGCTGAACACATTTTTTTATAGTTGTTTGCTACTTGGCTAGCTGTAGCTTACAAACTATGCAAGATGTGCGCTTGTGTGAAGGCTTAAGCTGAAAAACTGCACCTCCCTACTGTGCTGTCCAGTCGGCATGGGAAACCCCCCCAACTACTGCTGTCCCCTCCCCATCACGTCTTCTCCACAGTTAGGTGCCACGTAATATTGAACGCATTCTGTTGATGTTGTTTAAATTGTTATGAGGAAAAAGGGATGGTAAGTCTTCTTCACTTCAGAAATTCCCTGACGTAAAATTCATAGATGCCGCACGGAATTAGCCGAGCGCTCTAAGGTGCTGCAGTCATGGACTGTGCGGCTGGTCACGGCGGAGGTTCGAGTCCTCCCTTGGGTATGGGTGTGTGTGTTTGTCCTTAGTATAATTTAGGTTAAGTAGTGTGTAAGCTTAGGGACTGATGACCTTAGCAGTTAAGTCTCATAAGATTTCATACACATTTGAACATTTTGAAAATTCATAGACGGTTGTTAAGATTTTTCGTACTGAACAGCCTTAAATCTCTTAAGTGCATTTTGTTGTGCACAATGGAGATGCCATTCTTTTGCATGTCTACATCAACACCTTGCAAGCTACCGTATGGTGGCCAGTGAAGGGTACTTAAGATACTATCATTCCTTGCCCGCCCCTCACCTCCTTTTGTCTTCTATCTGCAAATGGTACTGGGGAAGATCGACTGCCTCAATCATTTTAGAATATAAGCTCTCGAAATTTTAACAATATATTTCATTGTGATGTACAATGCTTCCCTTGTCGCATCAGCCCATTGAGTTCCATGAATATCAAGGTGACACTTCTGTGCTTATTAAACGAACATGCGACAAAATGTGGCCCTGTTCCTTGGGTGTTTTCTATCTATAAAGGGCGAACAAAAAGTTCAGTCTGATGGTGTTGCTGCAGCATATATACAATGTAGCGCAACTCCAATGCGGCTTTGTAAGCACTGACAAAAGCAAGGGATTAATGTGGCATTTGTGTCTTTCTCACTTACGTGCAGTATATGTGGAAATGTAAAGTATGGTCACATTATTATAAAATGCATCCAAGCAGGGCCAATACGCTGTTATGCTTTTCTTGGCTGCCATAGGAATAACACAGGCATACGGTGATCAGATAGTGAAGAATGTGTATGGGGCAGCATGTCTGTCAAAACCCACCATTGTGAAATGGTTGTGATTCGACACACACATGCCCACATCGCAAACATCGTAATTCAGAAGTTACACCAACTCAAGTAGCAGACACTTGAACACCCGTCCTGTAGTCCTGGTCTCTCCCCAAGCGATTATCACGCCTTCGGTCCCTTGAAGAATGCCTCAAAGGATCAAAGATTTCTGTCAGTCCAGGATGTGCAGCATGCAGTTAAGTACTTCTTCCACAGTGGAACACTGTGTTTTACCAGATAGGTACATACAACCTGCTTTATTGGTGGGATGATTGGCCCACTGCTCACAGCAATTTTGCTTGACTGGCACAGCGATTCTGGTCTATACAGTCTTTGAACGGAAACTTTTTTGTCATTACTTATATTCCATTAACCCTACCTGGTAATGTTTCCAGACTGATGAGAAAATTCTCAAGAATTGATCGACCACAAGTTTTATAAGCCACCTTTTTCATGGGAGAATGAAATTTTCTACATTCTTGTTAAAATCTGTCTGCCATCTGCTTTCAGAATTGCTAATTTTATGTGGCCATTCTACTTCAGGTGGCTACAGATGCATACCTCTAGATATGGTAAATAGCCTATCATGTAACCAAACAACAAAGAGTCTTTCCGCATTTTTATACAATACAATACTTTTATTTTTGCTGATTTTCAACTGTTTTAAATTTTATATTAATCTATTGTACCACAAAGTGATCTTATACATTTGAAATGTACAAAAAAACGCTAATTCTTTGTGACAGTTATGCACTGTATTTTCTGTATGTTGTAAGCAGTCAGACTGAGCGGGAAATGCAACGACTGAGGGAATTTTCTTTCAAAATTTTATTGCATTATATTTTATGAATTGATTACTGCGGTCTGTGACAACACTGTGGCTGGAGCTGGGCAGGTGTGAACCGAATCTTTCTTGATGCTTCCTGTCTACACCCAGTTCACTTGGGTTAAGTTCCCACAATAGGTACTACTGATGGGGGATGGTATTCCAGGGCGTTGTTGACAGCATGTTGCCTTGGGGTCCCACCCTGACAGCTAATAGGAAAGCTGGAGATGGTCACATGAGAGACACGGATGGAGCGGACTGGAGAAGAGCCTACAATCTCTCCTCCCAGTGATGTAGACATGTTTGCTGGCTCCTCTTTCAGGGCGCCATGCTCTGTCTGGCTGCGGCAGTCACCTGATTCCATAGCATGTACTTCTTGTTGTATCCCTTAGCACTCCAAATGTAGCACTGATGTTCTTGTTATGTTTCTCATTTCGAGAAATTACCTAGGACACCCGGGATCCCACATCCCACCTCTTTCCTTATTCGGTAAGTTCTGTCCCACTTCTGACACCAGATTGTGTGTGAACCAGGCATGGGCAGGCCGCATCAAGTAACACCTGGTACACACCCACCCAGGTCCAGCCTGTGTTTCTTCATAGAACGCAGTACTCAATACATAAAATATAATGTAAGAAAATTCCCTCAATCCTTGGATTTCTTGCTCAGTTTCACTGCTCAACACTCACATTACTACATATTCTGCATCTTTCGTTCATGAGTATCGACATTAAGGCTTCTCTTGTTAGTTTCACAGTGAATGCCAAAACTGTTTTGAGATATCACGACAAACAGTTACAGGTATACTTGCTACTGATCAAATCCATTACATGTTGTGACTTCCTTAAAGCTTATGCTGAATTGTTAAATTTGTCTTTTTGGTGTGAATATAATTTTTATGGGGGCCCTCCCTTGCTCTTCGCGGTGAACCTCCTTGGCAGTTGTTGGTTATCTACAGGTCTCCCCGCATTCTGCTACAATATCCTGGCATTCGAGTTCAGGGCAAGCATCTGTTGTGAACAACCTGATGAAGCATCCTAAGTTATCCACCAGATCATTTATAAATCTCGTGAGCAGTACGAGCATTTAACACTATCATAGGTGGTAACTGAAGTTGAGAACTAGTGACTTCAGTTAATTAAAGATGTCTTGTTGCATTTTATCAGCTAGTGAGCCCTGAATCCAATCATAGAGCTGGTTAAATATTTCAAAAGTCCATGTTTTGTTCACTAGGTGATAAGGTGGACCTATATTGAATGCCTTCTGAAAATTAGGGAAGAAAGCCTACTCATAGGTGCCGTCATCTATTCCAGTTGATACCTACAGAAGAGATTTTCAGTCTCCAAGAACTTCAGTCACACATGCCCGCTCCATACATCCAAACAATTATGACCACCTACTTTGTAGCATGTTGGTCCAACTTTGGAACATAATAAATGATTATGCATGAATTCCCAGAAGTATTTTGTAGCAGATGTCTATGCACAGTTCATGCAGTTCCAGAGAATGTTGGCGTTCCAGATGGATACGATTGTCTTTTGTTCAGGTGAATTTGGTAGCCAAAGACATCAAAGTGAGCTCAGTATCATGCTACTTAAAACACTGTAGGACGATTCTGGTCTTGGGACACAGACAGTTGTCCTGTTGGAAGATGGCATTGCATGCACATTGCGGAAGACATCAAGAAGGAAGGGATGCAGGTGGTCCGCAACAAGGTTTGAACTCCCCACAGCAGTCATGATGCCTTCCACTACCATCAAAGGTCTCATAGGAGCCCAACTGAATGTCCTCTGTAGCATAATACTGACCCCATTGGCCTGTGACCATGGCACAGTGCATGTTTCTAACCACTGTCACCTTGCCCAGACAAGACCATCGACATAGCATAACAAGAAACGTGATTCATTTCATTCTATCATGCAACACATTTTCTGTGGTCCACGGTCTACTCTCAGTGGTGCTGTGTCCACTGCAGTCATAACTGACGATGTCATGAGCCAACATGGGAACACTTAGAAGTCGGCTGCAGCGGAGTCCATGTTCAATAGTGTGGGTAAAACGATGTGCCCTGAAAACACTTGTGCCTGCACCAGCACTGTACTCTGTTGTCACATGTGCTATAGCTCAACACTTATCCTCCTTTACAAAGTGGGCATGCCTCCATCCTTCATGTTCTGAGATGAGGCGAGGACAACCAACATTTTGTCATCTTGTCATGGTTTAACCATCCTTTAACCACTATTCATAGATGCTCATGACAGCAGGTCATGAACAGCTGTCCAACTTCTCAGTTTTCGAGATGCTCATTCCCAGGCCACAGGTGACAAGAATCTGTCCTTTGTCTTTAATCTGTACATATCCCCATTTGTGGTCCGTATCACTGGTAGAATGATTCTACATTTGTCTCTGCTCCACTTATACACTGTCCAGTCGCACTAATGTGACCACCTGTCAAAAAGCTGAATAACCACCTTTTGCAGCACGGACCACAGCACGACGTGCATGATGAAAATCAGTAGGTTCTGGAAGGTACTGGCAGGAATGTGGAACCGTGTCGACTCCTGTGCCTGGCCAGCTGCACTAGGTTTCTTCGCTGAGGATCCCTGGTGCGAACAGCCCATAGAGGTGGTCGCACAGATTCTTGACTGCGTTTACGTCAGAGGATTTTGGTGGTAAACTAATCCTGCTGCTCTTCAAACTATGCACATACACTGTGAGCTATGTGATACACTGCATTGTCCTGTTGGTAGGTGTCATCATGCTGAGCAAAAACAAACTGCATGTAGGGGTGGACATGGTCCTGAAGCACAGATGCATACTTTTGTTGATCCATTGTGCATTCCAGAATGAGCAGATCACCCAGGGAACGCCACGAGAACATTCCCCAGACCATAATGCTTCCTCTTCCACCTGGACCCTTCGGACGACTGTTGCAGAGCCAACTGCCATTTGTCCAATGGTGCATAAAACGTGATTCATCTGAAAAGGCTACCAGTTGCGACTCAGTGGACATCCAGTAGCGGTACTGGCGTGAAAATTCCAGTCTTCGTCTTTGATGAACAGCAGTTAGCTTGAGCGTAAACCAGGTACTTAATGCGGAGGGCCATTTGCAGCAACGCTTGCTGAACGGTTATTGAGGAGACGCAGTTGGTAGACCCTTGGCTCATCTCTGTGATCAGTTGTTCATTAGTTGTACGTCTATTCGCCGTACACATCTCCGCAGCCATCGTTCACCTCTATCATCTACAACCTGTGGTGCACCACAATTGCCTCAGCGCCAGTTTTAGATAGCACCATTTTCCCTTGCATAGTATACTTTAACTCGGCTGCACTCAAACAATTTACTTAGCCTTTTCAGAAATGGTTCCACCCTTAGCCAGAAGGCAATGATTGTGCCGTTGCAGACAGCAGATAAATCGTTCCGTTTCCACATTACGACAATGTCTAAACTGCTCCCCGTGTCCCTTCCACATGCTTTATACCCTCCACTGCTAGTATTGTCATGCGCCATCTGTGAGTGGTTATTGCACGTTGACGATGAACATACGTGGTAGTCCCATTAATGTGACTGGACTGTGTATATAAGAAAATATCCCTGAACAACCTCTGAAATTTTCTCGATGTTGTTCACATTGAGGAGTCAAACCGAACTGCGTCAACAAAATTTCAAAACCTGTTTAGGGATGATTCCTGAGTTTTTTGTTATAAGGAACCTGTGGTCCCTGATGGCTCATTACAGACAAGTTCCATTTCTTTTGATTTCTTTCCTTGATTAATGTCTGTACCTGAGTGTGGTGTGCGTACTGTAAGACCTTTGGTACACACACCATCAGATTATTTGACTGGTCGCTCTAACAAAGTAGGTGAGTGTCAGCAATATGTCTTGTGGTCTTATCGTGGGGTGTTTATCTTCTGCCGTTAGGTCAGACGATAGAAATGCCACTTGCACGCTTAGAGTACCAGATAGACGGTGACCAACTTTAAACAGAACTTGATTAATTTTCACACACATTTATTAAAATAATAAAAGCATAGACATTACGTAACTTGATTCTGGGTGCTGTTTACAATTGACAATCTGAAGTTCCTTTGGTCTTGGTACGTTAATCTTATTCTCACATATCTCTGATACTTGACAAAGTGCCTATACATTTCTCTTCATGGCTATGTACAAGAATATGATAATCTTATTAGGCGCAGACTGAAACTTGACTATACACTGGTACAGAATAATGCAGACTGGTACAGACTAATGCAGACAAATGCAGACTGACTGATCGGAGGTCTGTACACTCATTATAATACCTCGCGCGTTCAGGTATCACTGTGCAAATGTGATCTGCGAGGAGAAAAGGTTCTACGTTAGCAGCAATCTCATTGGCTGCGTTACATATTAATACGTGGATCAGCGGAAGCAGAATTTGGTCCATCACTAAGGCAGTGCCATCTCGTAGCGCTGCGCCTGCGCTGTTGTGCTTAGCGGGGCGCGCTCTAGTGGGAAAGTTGTGTACACACTGACTACGCAGAACTATGCACACAACACTGTGTTACATTGAAAACGTCTGCACAGCAGTACAAATAATGGCAGCATACCACGTGTGCCTTGTTGTGAAACAAACTCGTTCCATCCACTTCACGATACCTGGTGTTGACAACACGAACACCCCCTTTACTAAGCTTCCATGCAGTGCAGCTTGCTTCTGACTCGGATTTGTTTTCCCAGCAGTGCTAGTTGTACATTAACAGCATTACTGGTGATCAACACTTTGAAATGTACCTGTAGGGGAATAATTCTGCATTTTTTAACGTTGAATAGCAAGCAAACTGTTTTTGTTCTATTGATTTTTTTGTTTATTTCTGACTAGTTTTCAGCTTATTGGGCTATCTTCAGGAAACAACTGACTAGTGATCGCTAGGGACACTAATTATTAAGTAATTATTCATTATAAGAAAAGATACACTACACTTCCACAGAATGTTGTGCAGCAAACTTGTTTTTTAACGTTCTAAATCTGTAAGTGGATTGAAACTTTGCTTACAATGTTTGGTTACCTAAGGCGGCCACACACTTAAACAGCAAGCTTCACAAGCACACCTGCACAAGCGTGCTTGAGCAAGCACTCACAAATTCCTGGCGCCTACACACAGTTCAAGCACGCTTGTACAAGCATTAGTTTGTTTACCAAAAAATGTAGAGCTCAGCTGATGATGCATTGGCTTTAGCTGACGATGCATTGGCTTTGGCAACCTTCTTACCTGTTCTAGAATGAAATTTTCACTCTACAGTGGAGTGTGCGCTGATATGAAACTTCCTGGCAGATTAAAACTGTGTGCCGGACCGAGACTCGAACTCGGGACCTTTGCCTTTCGTGGGTAAGTGCTCTACCGACTGAGCTACCCAAGCTTGGAAGGTAGGAGACGAGGTACTGGCAGAATTAAAGCTGTGAGGACGGGGCGTGAGTCGTGCTTGGGTAGCTCAGTCGGTGGAGCACTTGCCCGTGAAAGGCAAAGGTCCCGAGTTCGAGTCTCGGTCTGGCACCCAGTTTTAATCTGCCAGGAAGTTTCTTCTTACCTGTGTTACGAAAAAAAAAAAAAAATAAAATGAAAAGTTATATGTGGAGTAAAGAGTGGTTAAAGAAAGAAAAACATTATTTCTGTATTAACTACTCGTGGTACACATACCATGGAAACTATCTCACAGTATTTTTGACTTTCTTTTCTTTTTATCCAAGTAATATTTGTTCTTCGACTTGATCTAGAGTACAGCACAACTTTTGTACAGAATATAATGTAACAGGATCAAATAGAAATTAAATCAAACTAAGTCGCTGACAAACGCTTCCCCAAATCTCCATATTCTTAGTATACACGCTCAAGGAAAACAGTCTTTAATGTTTGCAAGAGGGTTGACTGAAAAGTAGTGCTTCTGCCTTTGTAGCACTTCAACTGTTGGCAGCATTGGTATGCAGCAGCTCTTCTCTACAGCTCCACTTGGCAGGAAGCCTTAGCATTGAACGGTTGTGTTCTTACAGTGTAAAGTATGGAACCCTGCGCAGATGGTCGGTCAATGCGATTTAAGCAATGTGCAGTCATTGAATTCTTGACAGCAGAAGGTGTCACCCTGAAGGAGACTCATCAGAGAATGAAAGCTGTTTATGGTGATTGTGTTGATGTGAGTACTGTGCATCGTTGGGCGAGTAAGTTTAAAGATGTTCGAGAACGTCTGACCAGCGTGACAAACAAAGAGTTGGATGGCCTGTGACAGCAACCACCGAGTTTCAAAAGCAAAATGTTGGCAGATTGATTCAGGATGATTGTTGTACCACTCTGAGAGAAAGCACAATTGGCATTTCACAATAACGTATGGGTCACATTATCACGTTGTTTGGCTATTGGAAGACCTGTGCATGATGTGTACCCCGGTTGCTGACTCCTGAAATGAAGGCGCACAGACTTGAAATTTTCCAGGGACTACTCTCACATTATGGGAATAAAGGTGACGCCTTACTCTATTCAATCATGACAGGAGACAAAATGTGTGTACACCATTACAACCTGGAGACTAAATGTCAGTGTATGGAATATCAACACAAAGACACACCCCAGAAAAAGAAATTCAAGGCACAGCCCTTAGCTGGAAAAATCACAGCCACAGTATTCTGGGATGCAGATTGTGTTATCCATGTTGATTTCCTTGATCGTGGAAAAACAATAAATTCAGAGTGTTACATCACAGCACTGCGAATTATGAAACGACAGCTAACAAGGGTCCAAAAGGAAAAGGGAAATGTTTTCCTGCAGCATTACAATGCCAAACCACACACTTCATGTGGCACCACAGCAGAACTTCAGAGACTGAATCTCACCACCGTACGGCATCCTCCATACAGTCCAGATTTAGCACCATCTGACTTCCATCTGTTCCCGATAATGAAAGACAATCTGCATGGACGTTATTATGCTTTTAATGAAGACTTTGAGAGAACTGTGAGACTGTGGTTGCGGAAACAGAGTATCTACTTCTTGTGTGACAGCTTCATAAAACTTGTTCATTGTTGGTAGAAATGTATACAATTGGCTGGTGATTATTAGGAAAAGTGAATATTGGTAAATAAAGATCACATTCTAAGGATTATTTCTGCATTTAGTTCATTAAAATATTCCCATCCAAACCCAATTAATGACGGTGGAGGTATTACTTTTCATTCAACCCTCATACAAGCATGCATAATCTGAATTCGATTCAGCATCAAGCTGCTTTACAATCTTGATGCTTGAGCAAATTTATCCCAGACAGTGTCAAGCACACTTGCGCAAGCATGCTTGACAAGCACGCAGTTACGTGTGGGACCACCTTAGGAACTAGTATCCCTTGTGGATGCTAATCAGTTTTTTCTGAAGATGGCCCAATAAGCTAAAATCTAGTTAGAAATAAACAAAAAAAAAGTAGATCAAACAAATGTACCTGTTATTCAACCTTAAATATGGAATTGTTCTACCAAGAAGTGATGGAAGAAACCATAAATATGTGGCTTCCCTGATGCAAAGTGACAGTTCTTTGACTACGTTCTTTGGTTTTGTTCTCTTGTCTTTGTGTTCTAGCACTAAGTTTGACAGCCATCTTTCTGTATTCGCTTTATTAAGTGTCGAAATAAATGTTGTTTCGACCCTAAAAGTGTGTTATTAAGATTCAACACCACATAAAACCCAGTCGTGACCCCTTCAACATTACGCATTCGGGAATTATTTTGTACTTATTTTCGTCAGTAACGGACTCCGTGTGCCACCCCACATTGTCTTGAGAACAATGGATCTATCAGTGACGTTTTGTGGAAATGTGTCGCACTCTAGCAATTGTGCTTGCATTTTTAATAGTGTTCCTAATTACAGTTGGTTAAAAGTGAGCAATATACTGGCTCCTGCCATGCCAGCGGCAGTGGCCTTGCCGCAGTGGATATGCTGTTTCCCATCAGATCCCCGAAGTTAAGCGCTGTCAGGTGTGGCCAGAACTTGGATGGGTGACAATCCGGGCCGCCACGCACTGTTGCCATTTTTCGGGGTGCACTCAGCCTCGTAATGCCAATTGAGGAGCTACTCAATGGAATAGTAGTGGCTCCGGTCAAAGAAAACCATCAAAACGACTGGGAGAGTGGTGTGCTGACCACACGCCCCTCCTATCCACATCCTCATCTGAGGATGACATGATGGATGGATGGTCCCGATGGGCCACTTGAGGCCTGAAGATGAAGTGCTTGCCATGCCAGCAGCCACTTAACCGTTGCCGGCCCAACAAGGCCACTGTCAAATGCTACTAGGCAGCAAGGCCTGCTGCCCGGACAGTGCCTGCCACTCACTGACATTGTGAATGATAATCGTGTGAAGGACATTGTGTTTCACCCTTTTGTTAAGCAGTCGCCTTCCGGTTGGTTTGATGTGCAGACACAGATTGAGAACTGTATTGTGAACGCTCATATGCATGGGGTTGCACATTCTTACTTGCCGCACGTCATTGCACCATCCCACACGCCATCTCGGCGACACCGGTTGCCTCTGCCGCGCCATTTGCTGCAACCTCCCTCTCCTATTGTGTCTTCACTGTGCTGCGCTCCTGTGTCGAGCTGCACCTTTCCTGCTGCCCGTTCCGTGCGGACGCAGTTGGACCTGCAGGACACTCCTGACCCCACTTTGTGGGATCCTTCGCATTGCGTGGCCACCATGCCGTGCCCACCATCACTGTCCCCTGCTGAGGCCTCACCCACATCACTCCGGCCCTTCTCAAAAGCTCATGTTCCTGCTTCGCAGGATCCCTCACTTTCCGTGGCTACCATACCACATGCTCAACCATCGCCTTCTGCCAACACTTTGCACACGCCATCCCGGCACACGAAGGTCAGTCAACCATTGCCACTTGTGCCCCCACCCCCCCTCTCGCCCCACCATGTGTACCTCCTTTCGCTGGTCTTGGCAATCAGCAATGGCACCTGCCACCGAATTCTCACCATGAACAGCCATCCCACACATCACAAAGCTCAACGTTGTAATGCTTCGAAATTGTTGCAAGCGAAAGCGATAGTTCAGGATTTACTGGCTTTGGGTGTGCTCTGACCATCAGACAGAAACTGGTCCTCTCCCATCCACCTGGTGCCTATGACAGTTCGCTCCGCATGTGCGGTGACTACAGGTCCCGTAATGCTAGGACTATTATAGACAACTATCTGATTCCTCATATCCAGGATTTCATGCAGTTACTGCATGGTTCAGAGTTCTTTTCTGTCTTGGGCTGTTAGAAGGCATATCACCAAATTCCAATGCACCTGCCAGACATTCCGAAAACGGTGATCATTACGCCTTTCGGCCTTTTCGAATACTGCTTCACGCCCTATGGTTTAAAAAATGCTGTGCAGACGTGGCAACATTTCATAGATTCGATTATGCTACCACTTCCTTTCACTTTTGTCTATTTGGATGACATACTTATCTTTTCCTCATCTGCAGAGGAACACCAGTTTCACCTTGACTCAGTTCATGTGGCTCTTGCGGCCAATGGTGTGATTATCAACCACAACAAGTCGCAGCTCTGTTCCACATCTGTCACTTCTCTTGGCCATACATTCTCGGCCAATGGCCTCCACCCTACTGATTCACGAATCGCGAACATTATCGCTCTGCCTCTCCCCAAGGATTATGCACGACTGTGCTGTTTCCTAGGGATGGTGAACTTTTATTGGCGACATGTACCTCGGGCTGCCTCTGTCCAGTCAGCTCTAACTGACGCCCTCTCCAGTAAAAATACAATGCGAAAGCATAAACTGGACTGGACTAGGCCCATGCTGGACACTTTCGACAATTTGAAATCGGCCATCGCTCAGGCCATCACTCTTGCACATCCTGACGCCTAGGCGCAGATTTCTATCACTACCGATGCTAGCGAGTCGGCAGTTGGTGCCGCCCCCAACAGCACACTGCAGACTCAATACAGTCGCTCCGTTTCTTCTCAAAAAAGCTAACAAGGAGTCAGTGTAAATGATCGGCCTTCGACTGTGAGCTCCTCGCAGTTTATGAGGCAGTCTAACATTTCAGGAGCGATATTGAAGGACGCGCTTTCACCATCTATTTGGACCATAAACCTCTTGTTGACATGATCCGCAACCTAGCAAAAGATCTCCGACCGCGCCGCTTCCGGCACATGGACTTTTTTTGCCAACATTCTCTGGACGCCTGTTACATCCGTGGTGCAGAAAACGTAGTTGCTGAATACCTCTCCCACATTTTGATGGTCTCCGTCCGCTCTGTTGAACTTAGAGGAACTGGCACAGCTTCAGGCTAAAGACGTGGGCACACAACGTCTTCTGTCGGATGACAGATCTTCACTTGTCATCAAACCTATTGCCCTGCACAGGTCGTCAACTTCTATCCTTGGTGCCTTACCCCTTTCGGCGCGGGATTTTCGCCGAAAATCTTACCCACACCGGAACACGGGCACTGACACGACTCATAACTGAATGTTTCGTCTGGCCGGGCGTGTGACACAACTGCCACTCAAGGTCACGCACGTGCATTCCTTATCAATGGAGCAAGGTGAGCAGACATGCACAACTGCCTTTAGGACAGCTCGACGTTCCCAGGGACCGCCTGCACCACATGCACATTGACATGGTCGGTCCTCCTCCTCCATCCAAGGAATACAAATATGTCCTGCCTGCCGAATTAATTGAGAACACTTCTCCGACTGATGCTACCAACCTTCCAGCCCTCATCGAATGAGTGTGTGATCACGTGGCCCACCTTTGCCCATCTCTACCTCGTGCCCACACCACACCACAGGTGTCTGTTAGTAAAGACTTGAAATCATGTGATTTCGTCATGTTACGAGATGACTGTTCGTGCGGCTCTGTATCCTCCGTACTCTGGCCCGCACCGCATATTACACCGCTGTCCCCTTCGACATGCCACTGCCTGCGTAGCTGTCTGACGTGCGGGACCCTGACGACGACACGCCCGAAACGCTCACTTCGCGCACTGGACGCCGCCTCCGCCCACCCGCGCTGGCACGAAGATTTTTTTGTGCTTGGGGGGGGGGGGGGGGAGGAGGCTCTGTGGCGTCTCTGACGCGCAGCGACACTTCTTTGACTATGATCTTTGGTTTTGTCTTCTTGTCTTTGTGTTCTACCACTAAGTTCGACAGCTTTATTGACTAAATAAATGTCGTTTCGATCCTAAAAGTGTGTCATTACGGTTCAACGCCATGTAAAACCCACAAATAAGTTCTGCATTTATTACCTACTGTACTGTACACCGATAGAAAAGGTGTCCATGCTTTGTCTGAGGATTGTTCCATTACTCTGTGTTTTCTTTTGAGCCTCTCGGTGATTCCATATTACAGGCTTTTTACCGTTGTGAAGGTATTTTCCCAGAAACAAAAGTAATTGTGACCCTAAACAATAAAAAGTGTAAGGCACTCCACATGGATACTAAAAAAATTCCGTTCAATTTCGGTTACGATGAATTGCAGTCATTTAAAGGTTGTCAACTAAGCGTCTAGTGATTACAATTAGGAACAATGTAGAAAATGTGCGGAAGGCTAAGCAGAAACTCAGTTTTATTGGCAGAACTCTTAATGATCGTTATAATAGAATAAAAGAAATTACAACTCGCACGAAAAGAATTAGGTCAAGAAGTAGTCTGAAAATGATTCAATAAACCCTTAGCAAGAAACTTAAGTGTGAATTGCAAAGTAATCATGTGGATGATCAGAAACAATCTGAAACGCTTGTAAGGGTGTTGCAGGGAAAGTTGTACCGAGAAATAATTGTTAAGAAAAAAAATCGATAGGTTGCGCTGTTTGTGAGTTATTTAGCATTGACGTTAGCCAATCAGGTCACTGCAAGTGCAAATCTTTTCACGATATTTTAGTCACCAACTTTCTACATCTACATCTACATACAATCCGCAATCCACCATACTGTGCGTGGCGGAGTGTACCTCGTACCACAACTAGCATTTTCTCTCCCTGTTCCACTCCCAAACAGAACGAGGGAAAAATTACTGCCTATATGCCTCTGTACGAGCCCTAATCTCTCTTATCTTATCTTTATGGTCTTTCCGCGAAATATAAGTTGGCGGCAGTAAAACTGTAATGCAGTCAGCCTCAAATGCTGGTTCTCTAAATTTCCTCAGTAGCGATTCACGAAAAGAACGTCTCCTTTCCTCTAGAGACTCCCACCCGAGTTCCTGAAGCATTTCCGTAACACTCGCGTGATGATCAAACCTACCAGTAACAGATCTAGCAGCCTGCCTCTGAATTGCTTCTATGTCCTCCCTCAATCCGACCTGATAGGGATCCCAAACGCTCGAGCAGTACTCAAGAATAGGTCGTATTAGTGTTTTATAAGCGGTCTCCTTTGCAGATGAACCACATCTTCCCAAAATTCTACCAATGAACCGAAGACGACTATCCGCCTTCCCCACAACTGACATTACATGCTCGTCCCACTTCATATCACTCTGCAATGTTACGCCCAAAGATTTAATCGACGTGACTGTGTCAAGCGCTACACTACTAATGGAGTATTCAAACATTACGGGATTCTTTTTCCTATTCATCTGCATTAATTTACATTTGTCTATATTTAGAGTTAGCTGCCATTCCTTATACCAATCACAAATCCTGTCCAAGTCATCTTGTATCCTCCTACAGTCACTCAACGACGATACCTTCCCGTACACCACGGCATCATCAGCAAACAGCCACACATTGTTATCCACCCTATCAAAAGATCATTTACGTAGATAGAAAACAACAGCGGACCTACCACACTTCCCTGGGGCACTCCAGATGATACCCTCACCTCCGATGAACACTCACCATTGAGGACAACGTACTGGGTTCTATTACTTAAGAAGTCTCCGAGCCAGTCACATATTTGGGAAGCAATCCCATATGCTCGTACCTTAGTTAGAAGTCTGCAGTGGGGCACCGAGTCAAACGCTTTCCGGAAGTCAAGGAATATGGCATCCGTCTGATACCCTTCATCCATGGTTCGCAAGATATCATGTGAAAAAAGGGCGAGTTGCGTTTCGCAGGAGCGATGCTTTCTAAAGCTGTGCTGATGCATGGACAGCAACTTCCCTGTCTCAAGGAAATTCATTATATTCGAACTGAGAATATGTTCGAGAATCCTGCAACAAACCGATGTTAAGGATATTGGTCTCTAATTTTGAGGATCCGTCCTTCTACCCTTCTTATATACAGGCGTCACCTGCGCTTTTTTCCAGTCGCTCGGGACTTTACGTTGGGCAAGAGATTCGCGATAAATGCAAGCTAAGTAAGGAGCCAATGCGAAAATATTTTTTTGGCGCCCATCTACACAGGGGCAAGCGATCACCGTAATAAAAGACGAGAAATCAGTGATCGCACGGCATCATGTAAGTTTTCGTTTTCCCAGCGCGCAGCTAGAGAGTGGAGCGGTAGAGAAGCAGCTTGAAGGTGTGTAACGTGTCCTCCGTCTGGTAGTAATGACCAAATGTAAAAAATGGTAAAGTGGACTGAATCCGTTGAACAGTATATAGTGCATAAATTACGGGATTGCTGTCGGAAGAACACATCGCAGAAGCGAAGGCATGACGTAATGGATTTACGTCCAATCGTCTGGAAAAAAAAAAGAAAAAAAATGAAATGTCTATCGCTTACTGATCGGTGAGTGTATCAGGCCGTTGGTGCTGATGAACGTGCCATTCTTCGATAAGCAGATTGACCGTGGAACGTATTACTTTCGTTTCCACCTTAAATAGTGATAGGTAAACTGAAGCGGACTTCTCACTATAAGATGCAGATTGTAATTTGTGATGCAATGCTAAAACAGCAAGACGCGATCCGCGATCGGTCTAATCATTTTCGAACGATGTTCGTTACCCGTCCTAACACACAGATTATAAAACAGAAAATACACAGCAGAAAAACGTATGTGAGGAATCTTTAGATGAATACAGTAATGGTAGACACTTTTGATAATTATGCCCAGTTATTGTTCAGAACAATATAAAGTACAAAATTTACCAATTACACACACCTACGTCTATATTGCTATGCAGAACAAGCGAGAGAGTTGTCGGGGAGAACTCCTCCCCATAATAATATACTTTTTTAACAACTGACATATCGGTACAATGATCTGAATTTGTTCACTTACATAAATGTAGGCTTCCTTTTGTACTCTTATTGAAGCGTCTGTTTTCACTTTTATCTTACGCTTAGATGGATTCATTTCATTATGATAGTGTGGATAAACAAAAACGTCACATTATTTTATTTCTTATCCTTTATATGGTTCGATGAACCCTCTGCCAGGCACGTAAGTATTAATTACAGAGAAGTCACGTAGATAAGGAAATTAGACGTGAATTAGGGCAATAAACCGAATGGATCATATTTACGTAATTATTTTGTAACGAACCACTGGAGGCCACGGTAAACACTGGACACCAATTCGCTAATATGTCGGCTGAAATCCCCGTCCAGCAGACCAGATTTTGGTTCAAAAATGGCTCTGAGCACTATGGGACTTAACATCTATGGTCAGCAGTCCCCTAGAACTTAGAACTACTTAAACCTAACTAACCTAAGGACATCACACAACACCCAGTCATCACGAGGCAGAGAAAATCCCTGACCCCGCCGGGAATCGAACCCGAGAACCCGGGCGCGGGAAGCGAAAGCGCTACCGCACGACCACGAGCTACGGACACCAGATTTTGGTTTCCCGTGCTCTCCCTACATCACTTGAGCCGTGTTCCAGGATGGAAGTGAAAGTTCAAATGGCTCTGAGCACTATGGGACTCAACTGCTGTGGTCATAAGTCCCCTAGAACTTAGAACTACTTAAACCTAACTAACCTAAGGACATCACACACATCCATGCCCGAGGCAGGATTCGAACCTGCGACCGTAGCGGTCGTGCGGTTCCAGACTGCAGCGCCTTTAACCGCTCGGCCACTCCGGCGGAAGTGAAAGGGCACGGTATATTTTCTTCCCAGTCTTTCCTCAATCCGAGTTTGTGCTCCGTCTTAAATGATCGCATCGTCGACGGGCATTTAAAATTCCCTGACATCAGGAACTACGATATTAGACGCTGGACCACCTGTGCAGTCACGTTGCGGCGTGATTGTGTTCCATCGTTGATAACTTGTTTGGACGTCAGCAGTTGTCAGATACCGACGTTATCACAGTTATCACGTCAGATTGACAAGTAACGCACCTCACCCTGCATTCGTCGACCATCTACCGGGACAGTCAGTGCTTCGGACGTCTTCCCTGGTGCAGGTGCTTTCTTTCTCCGTAAGTTTTGCAGTTTTACACAACGTTTTTATTTTGTTACGGATTGTAAGCTACGCAGAATCGCTGCCTTGACTTTAGCATGAAAGTTAGGTAAAAAGTTTAGGCTTATGATGACTAAGAAATGACGTCACACGGTATGGCAGAAACTGTGTTGTGTCCTACAATACTGGCCGGCTGGTGTGGCCGTGCGGTTCTAGGCGCTTCAGTCTGGAACCGTGTGACCGCTACGGTCGCAGGTTCGAATCCTGCCTCGGGCATGGATGTGTGTGACGTCCTTAGGTTAGTTAGGTTTAAGTGGTTCTAAGTTCTAGGGGACTGATGACCACAGATGTTAAGTCCCATAGTGCTCCGAGCCATTTGAACCATTTCTACAATACTGCGACTGCGTGTGTATAATCACTCACTGTGTTTTTCTTTACATGGGTTACTCCATCCGTTTATTCTTCCCCTTCTACATGAAATGTATTAGTAGCTGCGAATTCGAAGAACCATCAGCTGTATGAGGGAATGATGACAATGAAAGTTAGTGCCGGATCAACACTCGAACCAATGCCGATGGTCACCTTAATCCCTTTGGCTATCCGTACCCGACTCACGGCTGGACCCAAACTTCCATATGTCATCGTCCCTGCGTCACAGACCCTACTCGTACTCACATTATGTAATCCCTGTGTAGGGGAGGACAATTTAATTGAAAGTTGCTACCTGGTATCGGCGGATAAATACGATATTGCAGTGCTTGTGTTGTTAAGAAGTAAGATGCGAAGTTCCTTCGGACATGCATGCATGTCCGAAGGTACATTGCATCATTCATCTTAACAACACAGGCACTGCAATATCGTATTCTTACCCAGATTTTCATAAATCAACTTATTCAATTTTATTAATCTAACTCATGCCATGACAAAGAACTTCGTTGAAATATGGCATCGTCACGATGAAAGTAGAGCAACCCAAATGCTTGTCAGTGGGTATTAATCTGCCAGTATCTAATCGTAATTTTTTTTAAATATCTTATTAGCCAGCCGGAGTGGCCGAGCGGTTCTAGGCGCTTTACTCTGGAATCGCGCGACCACTACGGTCGCAGGTTCGAATCCTGCCTCGGGCATGGATGTGTGTGATGTCCTTAGGTTAGTTAGGTTTACGTAGTACTAAGTTCTAGGGGACTGATGACCTCAGACGTTAAGTCCCATAGTGCTCAGAGCCATTTGAACCATTTTGAATATCTTATTTGAAACTAATTTTAAGTAGTAATAAACACATTGATTTCAGTCTGTATTAACAGAATGCTACAAAATCTCTTCAGAAATTTTATAAGTTTTTTTATACTAATATTAACAAAGACTGATCTGAAGATGTTCATTACTTATAGTAATTGATTATCAGATAAAATCTAATGTGGTCTTGCCTTCGACGTTTGCTATAGCTACTAGCAAATCGAAAGGATTTTTGGAAATTTGTGGTAAGTTCTAAGGGACCAAACTGCTGAGGTAATTGGTCCCTAGGCTTATACACTACTTAATCTAACTTAAACTAACTTACGCGAAGGACAATACACACACACACACACACACACACACACACACACACACACTCATGCCCAAGGGAGGACTCGAAAGGCTTTTATTACCTTTCGTGATGTACAATAATATTCAGCTTATTAAGCACATGACTGCGGACCATCCCATCCGCTGACCCCAGATAAAAGAGAATCATAAAAATTCTTTTATGTACTTTGTCGCTGTAGCAGATGATACTCGCACAGATAAATTGGTATTATGCCGTTGCTTTGAATAGTGAGTTCTGTATATTTATTAATAATATGGCGCTCGACCATTTATTAGCCTGCCGTATTGGAAGACTAAATGTCTGTCAGTAATAATGGAATAGCAAGCTATACCAGTTTCGTTGCTTAAAAAACTGGTCGTTTTACCGTCAGTGCCCAATTCAGTTTCCTGGAAAGGTGATACCCCATCTCATCATGCGTAAGGAGAAGTTCTATTTGTCGAACGTTTTAGATCGTTGGCAGATGATGATCCGTGGAGCAGAGAAAGCAAATAGCTGAACTGCCATGGGATGAGGTTTGCTGAGATGAGTACGACTCCGCCATCCTCAATAAGAGATCTGTTCAAAAAATACTGGAACGTCGTCCACAAAATTTTTCTACGTATACCGTTTACTTATACTTCGAAATACTCTCCTCCACAACTGATATACCGCTCCCATCGCCGCTTCCACTTCCGAAAGCAGTCTTGGTAGACCTCATGCTGGAGCGCGCGACACGCTGTCTGCGAATTTCCTTTTAACTCGTTTATCGTTGCAAATATTTGTCCTTTCAACAGGGTTTCACCTTTGGAAGTAAAGAGAAGTCCGCAGGGGTCAGGTCTGGAGAGTACAGAAGATGAGGCAGCTCAGTGATTTCTTTTTTGTACGACAGTCAGGCACCAACAGGGATAAATAAATACGAGGGTGAGTTATCGTGATGCAAGAGCCATGAATTGTCTCGCCACGTTTCAGCCGTTTCCTTCTTACACTTTCTCGCAGGTGTCGCAACACGTCCCGACAGTGCTATCGATTAAGAATTTGTCTCTATGGCACGAATTCATGATGAACTAGTCAAGAAGAGTCAAAGAAAAGTATTAGCAGGGCTTTGACATTTGACTTGACCTGACGAGGTTATTTTGGTCTTGAGGAACCTTTCACCGCCACATTGTGAAGATTGAATCTTGGGCTCAACATCATAACCGTAGGCCCATGTCTCGTCATCAGTTATGACTGTCTTAATGAACATCTCGTTCTCATTTGCGTCATCCAAAGCTCTTCACAGATTACGAGGCGAATATCTTTCTGGTCTTACTCATGAGCCGTGGGATGAACTTGGAGGCAACACGACGCATTCCAAGATACTTTGTCAGGATTTCATGACGTGATCCAACAGAAATGTTACATTCTTCTGCAATATCTTCAACAGACAGTTCTCGAATAGCGCACGCAATTTCGTTGACAGTCCTGACATGAGCGGCGTCGGTAGACGAAAGGCTTAATCTATAACTTACGTCCGGCCATTTTTAAACCGTGTGAACCATTCGTAACGTCGAGTACGGCTTAACCACTCATCATCATAACTTCGTGCATTATTTGGTGTGTCTCTGTAAAGATTTCCTTGATTTTCACGCAAAATTTAATTCAAACGCGTTGCTCCTCTAACTCTTCCATCTGAAAATTCTCAAACTGTGCGACACAACATTCTACTTAAAACAGCACTGAACAGTAACTAAAGCCTAGTTTATACGACGACATTGGGTTGCGCCACTCGTTGCAAGTGGTTTCATATATGAGTGTAGACGCGGCGACATCAGTATATACTTCAGATTCATCGTTTTGTGGGTCCCTGAGTCGTGTCTGAAATGAAAGCTGCGCGTCGCACGGGTTGTGATGTAGTTGAATCTTGTTGCGTGGAATCGCTGCATAAGGAAAGAAAAAAAAAAGAAACGTGTTTCGATTCGCGACTGGATAAAGAAAAGACGTCAGCTCGGTTGCTCAGCATCCTTGCTGAAATAATTTATAACGGAAGATCCAAGAAGTTCTTTTAATTATCTTAGAATGTCACCAGAACTGTTCACGTTTCTTCTAAACAGAGTTAATTATGCGATGAGGAATAAATGTACTGTAATGCATGAAGCACTGTCGCCAGCACTGAAATTACACATATTGCGTGGATTACAATCGAGAACACTCGGCATGCTATAAGATATGGTTTTAGTTGGTGATGACGCTATTTCATTAACACCAATAATTACTGACATTAACAGTAATAATTATTAACATTAGCAACAATAATTATTCGAGCAGGCCGCATTAAGAAGAGAATGGTTTGCAAACTACTCTCTTGAAGATAGATCTGTACAGTGACAATATTTCAAAATTCTGACATATGTGAATGGGGAGCACTGCAGCGACGTTTTAAATAGATGAATATTGAATAAAGAATGGAGCCTTCCCTCCTGTAAACAATATTCCTTAACAAAGAGTTGTCCAACTCGAACGATGAGATTTTAGTCTGGTAGACGAGAGCATTCCACAGCTAGAATTACACTTGCTTGTATTTTTCTTAATTCAGTTGTATATGTGCTCATAACTCAATAAATTTTGCCCTGCAGCTCAGATATTGTCAAACCATCTATGTTATATGATTGCATATGACGGTCTCAGCGGCAGCAACATGTTGCTTATTTTTGTAATCAACATCACTGAAATCCCACAAACACCTACGCAAAGCATAGATATCCAAAAAGCGTATATTGTTCTCCGTTCTCCACTTCATATTTCAGTTTGTCTACACTCTAAGAACACACACAACCTCAAAACTCATGCAACTAGTGTCGCCAAAGTTGGAACACGCCGAAAGTATTTAGTTTCACCAACAAGTTGCGCAGACACGCGGCGAGAATGGGCAGTGGCCGGTAGGACAGTTGCGTGCAACCTGGTGTCGTTGTATAAACTAGGCTTAATAGACATACAGCAATGAAACTCCCGGTAGTTACACATTAAACACAGGCGTGTGCAGTGATGCCAACCGCATTTCGCTCGAACACACCATCGGCGCGAAATTACGAATGTTTCTGAATTTTTTGAACAGACCTCGTACATGTGCTTCGGGGGTTGTAACGAGCATCTACGACAGTAGAAGTGATATGCCGGTCCTCCGAGCAGTGGTAAGTAGTGTCTGTGATGGCCCCGAAATAGCTTCACTTACTTCAAAACAAACAAGATCAGGCAGCACGACATTCACTAGATAATCGCAACTACGAAACTACATACGACACACAGTATTAATATCGCTGAATGTAAGATTGGCAGTGGCCGTGTGGTTGGTTGGTTGATTTGGGGTTGGGGACCAAAGAGCGAGGTCATCAGTCCCATCGGATTAGGGAAGGATGAGGAAGGAAGGCTGTGCCCTTTCAAAGGAACTGTTGCGGCATTTGCCTGAAGCGATTTAGGGAAATCACGGAAAACCTAAATCAGCATGGCTGGACGCAGGTTTGAACCATCGTCCTCCCGAATGAGTGGCTGGATGTTAGACACTAGAGGTCCAAAGTCTTCCCTTCTACCGATTTAGGGGTAAGAGGCCAAGTAATCCAGGAAAGTTCTTCATTGCAGAAGACGACTAGGCTTTATGTCTGTCCTGTCAAGAGCACACGTTCGCCAGAAGTGTTCAAATTTCGCTAGCTCATAATTCGTCATTGGAGTGTAACAGTGTGACCAACAAAATGCCACCAAAGAGTTCCCTGCGCATGTAATTAGAGAAAGGCGCAGTTCGAGAGTCTGCCGAATATAATATGTCCTCCATGTTGTTGGAGAAGAGGTGAAGCATGATGCATAGGGTTGACTCTACTACTAAATCACTATCCCAGAACCCGGTACAAGCTAACGACTGTCAGGGGCAAAAAAATTTCATTTTCTATACCCAGCGTAATTGTTGACCAAATTTAAAAATTTAAAATGCCTACATAATCTACTCATTGAGGCGTGTAAACTTACGACGGTGAGTCAAATGAAAACCTTATTTTGTAATAACAAATAGAAATTTAGCGCCGTTCTCCTGTAAGTTGGTAAGCATGATACAAACAGCGTCCAGAGTGGCCTGTAGGTGGCAGCAGTTTGCAGATGCACACATACCGTCACAGTATCAGTATAAAGATGGCCGCCAAACTTGCGACTTGCATCAGGGAAGAACGGTGTTCTGTTATTCGGTTTTTGCGTAGTGAAGGTGTGAAACCTATTGAAATTCATCGAAGAATGAAGGTTCAGTACGGTGATGCATGTTTGTCACAGCAGTGTGTCTACGAATGCAGTAGGAAGTTTGCAAATGGTGTGACTTCAGTGGAAGATGCTCCTCGTCCAGGTCAGGTACAACGAGTTGTGACTCCACAGAACTTTGCAGCAGATGAAGCCATAGTGAAGGAAAACCGCCGAGTGACACTGAATGGCATTGCAGCATGTTTACAGATTAGTCATGGTTCAGCACACCACATTGTGGATGATGTGCTCCAGTTTCACAAAGCGTCTGCAAGATGGGTGCCACAGCAGCTGACTCCTGAAATGAGAGAACGACGTGTTGATGCTTATGAAGAACTTCTTCGGCGTTTTGAACGAGAAGGTGATGGCTTCCTTGCAAGAATCGTTACTGGGGACGAAACCTGGGTTCACTTCCACCAACCGGAAACGAAGAGACCGAGCAAGGAATGGTGCCATTCCTCATCACCAAAACCAAAGAAGTTTCGAACAGAAGCATCAGCAGGGAAGGTTATGCTGACTCTCTTTTGGGACGAAAAAGGCGTCATTTTTGAGCATTACATGCCTAGAGGGACCTGTCACCAGTGAATCATACACTGATCTCCTAAAAATCATCTATGGCCTGCAATCAAATCAAAGCGACGTGGATTGCTGTCAGCAGGTGTCCTTTCGCAACACGACAATGCAAGGCCCCACACTGCCCGTACAACAGTTGCAACGATCACAGACATGCATTTTGAGTGTCTTCCTCATCCACCATACTCACCAGACCTTGCCCTAAGTGCTTTCCATATGTTTGGACCACTCAAAGACGCAATGGGAGGGAAGAAGTTCCGTTCTGATGTTTGTGCATGAGTGGTTGCGCGGACTACCAAAAGAATTTTTTCCTAACGGAATTTATGCACTTTGTAAGTGCTGGAGGACTTACATTGAGCGTGGGGGAGATTGCGTTGAAAAATGATGCAGCTTTGTACCACTTCCGCACAATAAATAATATTTAAAAAAATATTTAAGGTTTCATTTGACTCACCCACGTATGTTAAGGGTTTAACACAAGACAACTACACTCCTGGAAATGGAAAAAAGAACACATTGACACCGGTGTGTCAGACCCACCATACTTGCTCCGGACACTGCGAGAGGGCTGTACAAGCAATGATCACACGCACGGCACAGCGGACACACCAGGAACCGCGGTGTTGGCCGTCGAATGGCGCTAGCTGCGCAGCATTTGTGCACCGCCGCCGTCAGTGTCAGCCAGTTTGCCGTGGCATACGGAGCTCCATCGCAGTCTTTAACACTGGTAGCATGCCGCGACAGCGTGGACGTGAACCGTATGTGCAGTTGACGGACTTTGAGCGAGGGCGTATAGTGGGCATGCGGGAGGCCGGGTGGACGTACCGCCGAATTGCTCAACACGTGGGGCATGAGGTCTCCACAGTACATCGATGTTGTCGCCAGTGGTCGGCGGAAGGTGCACGTGCCCGTCGACCTGGGACTGCACCGCAGCGACGCACGGATGCACGCCAAGACCGTAGGATCCTACGCAGTGCCGTAGGGGACCGCACCGCCACTTCCCAGCAAATTAGGGACACTGTTGCTCCTGGGGTATCGGCGAGGACCATTCGCAACCGTCTCCATGAAGCTGGGCTACGGTCCCGCACACCGTTAGGCCGTCTTCCGCTCACGCCCCAACATCGTGCAGCCCGCCTCCAGTGGTGTCGCGACAGGCGTGAATGGAGGGACGAGTGGAGACGTGTCGTCTTCAGCGATGAGAGTCGCTTCTGCCTTGGTGCCAATGATGGTCGTATGCGTGTTTGGCGCCGTGCAGGTGAGCGCCACAATCAGGACTGCATACGACCGAGGCACACAGGGCCAACACCCGGCATCATGGTGTGGGGAGCGATCTCCTACACTGGCCGTACACCACTGGTGATCGTCGAGGGGACACTGAATAGTGCACGGTACATCCAAACCGTCATCGAACCCATCGTTCTACCATTCCTAGACCGGCAAGGGAACTTGCTGTTCCAACAGGACAATGCACGTCCGCATGTATCCCGTGCCACCCAACGTGCTCTAGAAGGTGTAAGTCAACTACCCTGGCCAGCAAGATCTCCGGATCTGTCCCCCATTGAGCATGTTTGGGACTGGATGAAGCGTCGTCTCACGCGGTCTGCACGTCCAGCACGAACGCTGGTCCAACTGAGGCGCCAGGTGGAAATGGCATGGCAAGCCGTTCCACAGGACTACATCCAGCATCTCTACGATCGTCTCCATGGGAGAATAGCAGCCTGCATTGCTGCGAAAGGTGGATATACACTGTACTAGTGCCGACATTGTGCATGCTCTGTTGCCTGTGTCTATGTGCCTGTGGTTCTGTCAGTGTGATCATGTGATGTATCTGACCCCAGGAATGTGTCAATAAAGTTTCCCCTTCCTGGGACAATGAATTCACGGTGTTCTTATTTCAATTTCCAGGAGTGTGTAACAATTAGAGACTCTGGGTTTGTCTTGAGGTACCGTAATTGATGGCGCTCACATCCCCGCGCTATATTCATCCAGTATTTGAGAATGAGAGCACTTTTTTGTGACTTCCAATAAAGTTTGCACATAATTTCAAGCCTATACGAAATTTTTTGTCGCTGATACTCCCTACAAAATGATGTAAGGAAAAAACGTTTACCGCTTACTACATTCTCACTGTTCATACATTCAAACTTCATCATCAGGCATGACGTTTGAATTTATTACTTCTTTACTATTGACTATTCGCAAAGCAGTTTGCGACAGGACACGTGCACACTGCAGGTACCTGCAAAATAATTTCTTTCAAATGGTTCAAATGGCTCTGAGCACTATGGGACCTAACGTCTGAGGTCATCAGTCCCCCAGACTTCGAACTACTTAAACCTAACTAACCTAGAGGCACCACACACAGCCGTGCCCGAGGCAGGATTCGAACCTGCGACAGTAGCAGCAGCGCGGTTCCGGACTGAAGCGCCTAGAACTGCTCGGCCACAGCGGCCGGCAATTATTTCGTTGTACGGCACGCAGTTCAAGAGGTATGCGTCAAAAATATGGAAATGCGTGGAAAAGTAGCTTCTGATTAAAACGGAGAGCAAATTACCCAGACTAGATTCGCCCAGTATTTCATAATGACGGCACATGGCGACTTACAACAAACTTTGAACATAATTTCAAACTTTTTCTCGCGTACGTACTTGAAGTCAAATATTCAACACATTAACCAGTTTATAAAGTATTCAGACGTTTCAAGCTGTTTCATACATGGGAGTTCGGTTCTTTAAAAGAACCGTGGGTTTGCTGGTATTTTTCTAATAAGCTAGCGCTGGTACTCGCAGCGTGGTATCGGCAGTATTTCCGTCGGGCTGATGCATTCTTGGTGGCGGTCACGGGTTTGTAGACTGTTACTCGGCTTGTTGATAGCGTCTGACTCGTCGCAGAAATAGGTTGCGCGAAATGCTAATTATGTTCTGATGTTACTAGCGACACGTTATCTCTACGTCTCAACTTAGTTCAGTGTTCACCGAGCAAGCTGGAGAAGTTATGATGTAGCACACTTATTCTGGTAGAGCGAGATACAAATAAATCCCATATAGCATTGTAGTTAAACATTAAAAAAGTTTAAGAACGTACGGACCAGAACAGTACACTAGCAAGTGCTGGCACAAACTACTGTGATGATGGTTGGATAGTCTTTACACAGTCAAATTACAGCCACTTTGACAAATGATCTGCTTCTGTGGTCTTCAGTCCTGAGACTGGTTTGATGGAGCTCTTCATGCTACTCTATCCTGTGCAAGCTTCTTCATCTCCCAGCACCTACTGCAACCTACATCCTTCTGAATATGTTTAGTGTATTCGTCTCTTGGTCTCCCTCTACAATTTTTACCCTCCACGCTGCCCTCCAGTACTAAATTGGTGATCCATTGATGCCTCAGAACATGTCCAACCAACCGATCCCTTCTTCTAGTCAAGTTGTGCCAAAAACTTATCTTCTCCCCAATCCTATTCAATATCTCCTCATTAGTTATGTGATCTACCCATCTAATCTTCAGCATTCTTCTGTAGCACCACATTTCGAAAACTTATATTCTCTTCTTGTCCAAACTATTTATCGTCCACGTTTCACTTCCATACATGGCCACACTCCATACAAATACTTTCAGAAACGACTTACTGACACATAAATCTATACTCAATGTTAACAAATTTCTCTTCTTCAGAAACGCTTTCCTTGCCGTTGCCAGTCTAAAATTTTATATCCTCCCTACTTCTACCATCATCAGTTATTTTGCTCCCCAAATAGCAAAACTCATTTACTACTTTAAGCGTCTAATTTCCAAATCTAATACCCTCAGCATCACCCGATTTAATTCGACTACATTCCATTATCCTCGTTTTGCTTTCGTTGATGTTCATCTTATATCCTCCTTTTAAGACACTGTCCATTCCGCTCAGGCGCTCTTCCAGGTCCTTTGCTGTCTCTGGCAGAATTACAATGTCATCGGCGAACCTCAAAGTTTTTATCTCTTCTCCATGGATTTTAATTCCTACTCTGAATTTTTCTTTTGTTTCATTTACTGCTTGCTCAATATACAGATTGAATAACATCGGGGATAGGCTACAATCCTGTCTCACTCCCTTCTCAACCACTGCTTCTCTTTCATGCCCCTGACATCTGGTTTCTGTACAAATTGTAAATAGCATTTCGCTCCCTGTATTTTACCCCACCACCTTCAGAATTTGAAAGAGAGTATTCCAGTCAACATCGTCAAAAGCTTTCTCTAAGTCTACAAATGCTAGAAATGTAGGTTTGCCTTTCCTTAATCTAGCTTCTAAGATAAGTCGTAGGGTCAGTATTGCCTCACGTGTTGCAACATTTCTACGGAATCCAAACTGATCTTCCCCGAGGTCGGCTTCTATCAGTTTTTCCATTCGTCTGTAAAGAATTCGCGTTAGTATTTTGCACCCGTGTCTTATTAAACTGATTGTTCGGTAATTTTCACATGTGTCAGCACCTGCTTTCTTTGGGATTGGAATTATTATATTCTTTTTGACGTCTGAGGGTATTTCGTCTGTCTCATACATCTTGCTCACCAGATGGTAGAGTTTTGTCGCGACTGGCTCTCCCAAGGCCGTCAGTAGTTCTAATGGAATGTTGTCTACTCCCGGGGCCTTGTTTCGACTCAGGTCTTTCAGTGCTCTGTCAAACTCTTCACGCAGTAGCGTATCTCCCATTTCATCTTCATCTACATTCTCTTCCATTTCCATAATATTGTCCTCAAGTACATCGCCCTTGTATAGACCCTCTATATACTCCCTCCACCTTTCTGCTTTCCCTTCTTTGCTTAGAACTGGGTTTCCATCTGAGCTCTTGATATTCATACAAGTGGTTCTCTTATCTCCAAAGGTCTCTTTAATTTTCCTGTAGGCAGTATCTATCTTACCCCTAGTGAGATAAGCCTCTACATCTTTACATTTGTACTCTCGCCATCCCTGCTTAGCCATTTTGCATTTCTTGTCGATCTCTTTTTTGAGACGTTTATATTCCTTTTTGCCTGCTTCATTTACTGCATTTTTGTATTTTCTCCTTTCATCAATTAAATTTAATATTTCTTCTGTTACCCAAGAATTTCTGCTAGCCCTCGTCTTTTTACCTACTAGGTCCTCTGCTGCCTTCACTACTTCATCTCTCAAAGCTACCCACTCTTCTTCTACTGTATTTCTTTCCCCCATTCCTGTCAATTGTTTCCTTATGCTCTCCCTGAAACTCTGTACCACCTCTGGTTTAGTCAGTTTATCCAGGTCCCATCTCCTTAAAAATGCCACCTTTTTGCAGTTTCTTCAGTTTTAATCTACAGTTCACAAACAATAGATTGTGATCAGAGTCCACATCTGCCCCTGGAAATGTCTTACAATTTAAAACCTGGTTCCTAAATCTCTGTCTTACCATTATGTAATCTATCTGATACCTTTTAGTATCTCCAGGCTTCTTCCATGTATACAACCTTCTTTTATGATTCTTGAACCAAGTGTTAGCTATGATTAAGTTGTGCTCTGTGCAAAATTCTATCAGGCGGCTTCCTCCTTCATTTCTTAGCCCGAATCCATATTCACCTACTACGTTTCCTTCTCTCCCTTTTCCTACTACGGAATTCCAGTCACCCATGACTATTAAATTTTCGTCTCCCTTCACTATCTGAATAATTTCTTTTATTTCATCATACATTTCTTCAATTTCTTCGTCATCTGCAGAGCTAGTTGGCATATAAACTTGTACTACTGTAGTAGGCGTGGGCTTCCTGTCTATCTTGGCCACAATAATGCGTTCACTATGCTGTTTGTAGTAGCTTACACGCACTCCTATTTTTTTATTCATTATTAAACCGACTCCTGCATTACCCCTATCTGATTTCGTATTTATAACCCTGTATTCGCCTGACCAAAAGTCTTGTTCCTCCTGCCAGCGAACTTCACTAATTCCTAATATATCTAAGTTTAACCTATCCATTTCCATTTTTAAATTTTCTAACCTACCTGCTCGATTAAGGGATCTGACATTCCACGCTCCGATCCGTAGAACGCCAGTTTTCTTTCTCCTGATAACGACGTCCTCCTGAGTAGCCCCAGCCCGGAGATCCGAATGGGGGATTATTTTACCTCCGGAACATTTTACCCAAGAGGACGCCATCATCATTAAACCATTCAGGAAAGCTGCATGCCCTCGGGAAAAAATTACGGCTGCAGTTTCCCCTTGCTTTCAGCCGTTCACAGTACCAGCACAGCAAGGCCGTTTTGGTTAGTGTTACAAGGCCAGACCAGTCAATCATCCAGACTGTTGCCCCTGCAACTACTGAAAAGGCTGCTGCCCCTCTTCAGGAACCACACATTTGTCTGACCTCTCAACAGATACCCCTCCGTTGTGGTTGCACCTACGGTACGGCTATCTGTATCGCTGAGGCACGCAAGCCTCCCCACCAACGGCAAGGTCGAAGAACAACACAAACACCAAATTCCCAGGCAGTGAAAATCCTCAACCTCGCCGGGAATCGAACGCGGGACCCCGTGATCCAGGGGCACTGACGCTAGCCATTGGACCACGGGCTATTGACACAGACGACGGTGTTAAGTGGACAAAGTAATTGCTGAAAGTGATGAACAGGCTAAAAGGGTAGGGTAGTGGGGTAGGAAATGGTTCAAATGGCT
The DNA here is from genome assembly GCF_023864275.1 of Schistocerca cancellata. Classification (NCBI taxonomy): domain Eukaryota; kingdom Metazoa; phylum Arthropoda; class Insecta; order Orthoptera; family Acrididae; genus Schistocerca; species Schistocerca cancellata. Next base: position 494,977,941 of record NC_064633.1, read on the forward strand.
CTGAGCACTATGGGACTTAACATTTGAGGTCATCAGTCCCCTAGAACTTAGAACTACTTAAACCTAACTAACCTAAGGACATCGCACACATCCATGCCAGAGGCAGGATTCGAACCTGCGACTTTAGCGGTGTGGGGGAGAGGGAAAGGAGGATGGAGTTAATGGGATTGCTGTAAACCCTGTCCCCCATCCACTTTCAGTTGACTCCTTCCTCCCCTTTGTTTCCCCCCCCCCCCCTTTTTTTGGTCAAATGTTTAAGCGGAGCGGAAACAAGGCTCCATATAAACGAGTTTTTGTTCGAATTTTCATAGCCAAACGAAGAGTGGGAAATAGACAAACGGGGGTCATATTGACCAGTGTGAGGTATAATTTTGCAAAAAATGGTTATTTACTTGGAAATAATCATGGTAATTAAGAAAAAAATAATTAGTGATTTGAAGGAAAATTTTTGTCCCAGTTTTTACAATGAGGGAAACGAACTAACGAGATATCAAATTAACTAGCCTATACTATGAAGTTTTGTCCGAATTTTCATAGCCAAACGAAGAGTGGGAAATGGACAAATGGGGCATCAAATTGACCAGCGTAAGGCCCCCATGAACCATGGACCTTGCCGTTGGTGGGGAGGCTTGCGTGCCTCGGCGATACAGGTGGCCGTACCGTAGGTGCTACCACAACGGAGGGGTATCTGTTGAGAGGCCAGACAAACATGTGGTTCCTGAAGAGGGGCAGCAGCCTTTTCAGTAGTTGCAGGGGCAACAGTCTGGATGATTGACTGATCTGGCCTTGTAACATTAACCAAAACGGCCTTGCTGTGCTGGTACTGCGAACCGCTGAAAGCAAGGGGAAACTACCGTAATTTTTCCCGAGGACATGCAACTCTACTGTATGATTAAATGATGATGGCGTCCTCTTGGGTAAAATATTCCGGAGGTAAAATAGTCCCCCATTCGGATCTCCGGGCGGGGACTACTCAGGAGGACGTCGTTATCAGGAGAAAGAAAACTGGCGTTCTACGGATCGGAGCGAGGAATGTCAGATCCCTTAATCGGGCAGGTAGGTTAGAAAATTTAAAAAGGGAAATGGATAGGTTAAAGTTAGATATAGTGGGAATTAGTGAAGTTCGGTGGCAGGAGGAATAAGACTTTTGGTCAGGTGATTACAGGGTTATAAATGCAAAATCAAATAGGGGTAATGCAGGAGTAGGTTTAATAATGAATAAAAAAATAGGAGTGCGGGTTAGCTGCTACAAACAGCATAGTGAACGCATTATTGTGGCCAAGATAGACACAAAGCCCATGCCTACTACAGTAGTACAAGTTTATATGCCAACAACCTCTGCAGATGATGAAGAAATAGATGAAATGTATGACGAGATAAAAGAAATTATTCAGGTAGTGAAGGGAGACGAAAATTTAATAGTCATGGGTGACTGGAATTCGTCAGTAGGAAAAGGGAGAGAAGGAAACATAGTAGGTGAATATGGATGGGGGGGAAGGAATGAAAGAGGAAGCCGCCTTGTAGAATTTTGCACAGAGCATAACTTAATCATAGCTAACACTTGGCTCAAGAATCATAAAAGAAGGTTGTATACCTGGAAGAATCCTAGAGATACTAAAAGGTATCAGATAGATTATATAATGGTAAGACAGAGACTTAGGAACCAGGTTTTAAATTGTAAGACATTTCCTGGGGCAGATGTGGATTCTGACCACAATCTATTGGTTATGAACTGCAGATTGAAACTGAAGAAACTGCAAAAAGGTGGCATTTTTAAGGAGATGGGACCTGGATAAACTGAAGAACCAGAGGTTGTAGAGAGTTTCAGGGAGAGCATAAGGGAACAATTGACAGGAATGGGGGAAAGAAATACAGTAGAAGAAGAATGGGTAGCTCTGAGGGATGAAGTAGTGAAGGCAGCAGAGGATCAAGTAGGTAAAAAGACGAGGGCTAATAGAAATCCTTGGGTAACAGAAGAAATATTGAATTTAATTGATGAAAGGAGAAAATATAAAAATGCAGTAAATGAAGCAGGCAAAAAGGAATACAAACGTCTCAAAAATGAAATCGATAGGAAGTGCAAAATGGCTAAGCAGGGATGGCTAGAGGACAAATGTAAGGATGTAGAGGCTTGTCTCACTAGGGGTAAGATAGATACTGCCTACAGGAAAATTAAAGAGACCTTTGGAGAGAAGAGAACCACTTGTATGAATATCAAGAGCTCAGATGGCAACCCAGTTCTAAGCAAAGAAGGGAAGGCAGAAAGGTGGAAGGAGTATATAGAGAGTTTATACAAGGGCGATGTACTTGAGGACAATATTATGGAAATGGAAAAGGATGTAGATGAAGACGAAATGGGAGATAAGATACTACGTGAAGAGTTTGACAGAGCACTGAAAGACCTGAGTCGAAACAAGGCCCCGGGAGTAGACAACATTCCATTTGAACTACTGATGGCCTCGGGAGAGCCAGTCATGACAAAACTCTACCATCTGGTGAGCACGATGTATGAGACAGGAGAAATACCCTCAGACTTCAAGAAGAATATAATAATTCCAATCCCAAAGAAAGCAGGTGTTGACAGATGTGAAAATTACCGAACTATCAGTTTAATAAGTCACAGCTGCAAAATACTAACGCGAATACTTTACAGACGAATGGAAAAACTGGTAGAAGCCGACCTCGGGGAAGATCAGTTTGGTTTCCGTAGAAATGTTGGAACACGTGAGGCAATACTGACGTTACGACTTATCTTAGAAGAAAGATTAAGAAAAGGCAAACCTACGTTTCTAGCATTTGTAGACTTACAGAAAGCTTTTGGCAATGTTAACTGGAATACTCTCTTTCAAGTTCTGAAGGTGGCAGGGGTAAAATACAGGGAGCGAAAGGCTATTTACAGTTTGTACAGAAACCAGATGGCAGTTATAAGAGTCGAAGGGCATGAAAGGGAAGCAGTGGTTGGGAAAGGAGTAAGACAGGGTTGTAGCCTCTCCCCGATGTTATTCAATCTGTATATTGAGCAAGCAGTAAAGGAAACAAAAGAAAAATTCGGAGTAGGTATTAAAATTCATGGAGAAGAAGTAAAAACTTTGAGGTTCGCCGATGACATTGTAATTCTGTCAGAGACAGCAAAGGACTTGGAAGAGCAGTTGAACGGAATGGACAGTGTCTTGAAAGGAGGATATAAGATGAACATCAACAAAAGCAAAACGAGGATAATGGAATGTAGTCAAATTAAGTCGGGTGATGCTGAGGGAATTAGATTAGGAAATGAGACACTTAAAGTAGTAAAGGAGTTTTGCTATTTGGGGAGTAAAATAACCGATGATGGTCGAAGTAGAGAGGATATAAAATGTAGACTGGCAATGGCAAGGACAGCGTTTCTCAAGAAGAGGAATTTGTTAACATCGAGTATAGATTTAAGTGTCAGGAAGTCGTTTCTGAAAGTATTTGTATGGAGTGTAGCCATGTATGGAAGTGAAACATGGACGATAACTAGTTTGGACAAGAAGAGAATAGAAGCTTTCGAAATGTGGTGCTACAGAAGAATGCTGAAGATAAGGTGGGTCGATCACGTAACTAATGAGGAGGTATTGAATAGGATTGGGGAGAAGAGAAGTTTGTGGCACAACTTGACTAGAAGAAGGGATCGGTTGGTAGGACATGTTTTGAGGCATCAAGGGATCACAAATTTAGCATTGGAGGGCAGTGTGGAGGGTAAAAATCGTAGAGGGAGACCAAGAGATGAATACACTAAGCAGATTCAGAAGGATGTAGGTTGCAGTAGATACTGGGAGATGAAGAAGCTTGCACAGGATAGAGTAGCATGGAGAGCTGCATCAAACCAGTCTCAGGACTGAAGACCACAACAACAACAACAAAGGCCTAGTTTTGCAAAAAAAACATGCTTAATTGCTTGAAAGTAATCAAGGTAATTAAGAAAAATCAAAATATTTCAGGAACAGCTGTTGCTAGCTATGTAATTGAAGTGTCAAAAAGTTCATCTCTTCAAGGCCTAGCTAATTTGAGCATAAAAAGTTACACTGATGTGATATTTAACTGTCAAAGAGATTCCTTCGATTGAAGCACTAAATTCAGGGCATTTCGAGGACAGAAGACGCTAGGAAGGTAAATGAGCCGTCAAAAAGTTCTTGTGTTCAAGGCTTAGCTGTTTTCCGTTAAAAAAAATGTTGCGTTGGTGTGATATTTGAGTTTTAGAATGGCTTCCTTGAAATCAAGTACTAAATCTAGGGCAGCAGACACAAGAAACATAAATGAGGTGCTATAAAGCTTATCTTTTCAAGCCCCACAAAAAGTTACATTCGTGTGATATTTCGGGAACAGAAGACGCTAGGAAAACAAATGAAGTGTCAATAGAATCATTTTTCTCAACAAAAAGAAAATTTAAAAATAATTGAAAAAATATCAGTCAAATTATTTGTCTAAAAGTCAGAAACATAAAAGATTAGAGAAACATTTGACATAGCTTTAATGGTGCTCGAAAATATATACAGCAAATGAGGTGCGTCAAACGTTTCTCTAATCTGTTTTACTGCTTACGTTTATACAAACTATTTGAGCCGCGCGGGATTAGCCGAGAGGTCTAGGCGCTGCAGTCATGGACTGTGCGGCTGGTCCCGGCGGAGGTTCGAGTCCTCCCTCGGGCATGGATGTGTGTGATGTCCTTAGGTTAGTTAGGTTTAAGTAGTTCTAAGTTCTAGGGGACTGATGACCACAGCTGTTAAGTCCCATAGTGCTCAGAGCCATTTGAACCATTTTTAAGATTTATTTGTTCATAGCTTCTCTGTGCATTTAATTGTGCTTGATTTTTCGTACAAATATATAGTCGTAAAAGGTTACAGATCTTTGGAAGAACAATCATTATACAGCTATAAACTCGCACTGATGTTGTTTGGGCTATCTGTTTAGACTTAAGTTGCCTGAGGACGGCTTAGAGAGCCGAAAGCCGGTTCGCAACGAACTATGCAATAAATATTACTGTGGAACATCAGTCCTGCGTATTTCAATGTTCAATATGTCTATGTTCTTTTTAGTACCGGTGGTATCTTTATAAATACATTGTTACGCAAAACTTAAGGACGAAAGTAACTTTCACATGGTGTGTCATTGCCAAGTAACATAGCTCGATGAAACTTGGACCATACATACGAGGGTAATCCCAAAAGTAAGGTCCCCTATTTTTTTTATAAGTACATAGACCAGTTTATTTCTAGAATGGTTTACATCAGTTCACAGCTTGAACATTTAGCTATTTTTCGACATAATCACCATTTCTGTCGATGCATTTTTGTAGACGCTGTGGGAGTTTTTGTATGCCCATGTCATACCAGCTCGCCGCCATGCTGTTCAGAAAGTTATGAACCTCTTCTTTCACCTCGTCGTCAGAGCTGAATCGCTTTTCAGACAGATGTTCTTTTAACCTAGGGAACTGGGCGCTAAGACAGGACTATAGGGTGGGTGGGTGATTATGTCCCACTGAAACTTGCAGGAGAACAACGGTTCGCCGAGCGATGCGTGGGCGAGCGTTGTCATGGAGAATGTGTACGCCCTTGGTCAACATTCCTCTTCTCCGGTTCTGAATTACCCGTTTGAGATTTTTCAGAGTCTCACAGTACCTGTCAGCGTTAATTATGGTCCCAGTGATTCAGCTCCGACGACGAGATGAAAGAAGAGGTTCATAACTTTCTAAACAGCATGGTGGCGAGCTGATATGACATGGGCATTCAAAAACTGCCACAGCGTCTACAAAAATGCATCGACAGAAAGGGTGATTATGTCGAAAAATAGCTAAATATTCAAGCTGTGAACTGATGTAAACCGTTGTAGAAATAAACAGGTCTAAGTACGTATAAAAAATAGGATACCTTACTTTTGGGATTACCCTCGTAGAAAGAACAACTGCAGTACAGTACAGAAAGTAGCTCTAAGAAATACATAGTAAGAAGAACAGAAATGACACTTCCATTTGAAGACAGTAATCACACCGAAGTAACCCCGAATTATGATGGTATCCTGGACGTCACGAAAGGTGGGACGTGGTTCTTAATTGGATGTGTGATCACCACGGACGGCAATGCATGCTCTTCCACGTGCTCCTAAGCTGGCCACGAGGTTGTTAAGGAGTTCCACTCCTTCAGCACCGGAATTGACAGCTGCTGGATGGCTGTGAGTGCATGTAGACGTGCCGCAATAAGCGTCCTCAACGTAGTCCACACGTGCTCGATGGGGCTGAAGCAACACCGACTCAAAGGAAGGCTGTCAGACGGTCCATAAGTAAAAATTATCAATATACCGTAATATTACACGCAACTGAGGAAGACAGGACTATAAAAGTTGAATATGTCAAAGGAAGGCCTCGGCGCTTGTTGGTGACGTCACGTCAGCTAGGCACGGCGAACGCCAGGTCTGTTGCAGGCAGAAACGCCTGGGCGTGCTTATCACTATAAATCTCTTATTTTTGGACAAAATATTTGGTATTGTTTTGGATTCTGCAGTTTTATTTAGATGAAAGATTTTCTTACTGTCGAAAAGCTACAAATGAAGATCATACTTCTATATTACTGAATCCTGTCGAAACAAACGTAGATCAATATGAGAAGATGCTTTGCCCCATTGCAAGCTTCGGAAATTTTACATTCCAGAAACTATATTTACTTGATCCATTTTGTTATCGAAACTTACCCCAACCCCCTTACAATGAACTCGTTTCTTTTATTTATTTATTTATTTATTTTCGTTTGACATCGTGACTGGAAATGTGAAATAATTTACATGTCTAAACTTCCAACTGTTGCCAGTCATTAGATTACAGTCGTTTTCAATGAAAGGAATTCTAAAAATGAAACAAAATAGCTTCATACATCGAAAATACTGCTGATCCTAAACTTTTTTTAAACATGTACATTAGAAAAGTTGAATATTCCCCTCTTGCAACTGAAAGGAGAAACTTTATAAGATAAAAAAATTTTATTTGATAAAACAAGTATCTCTCTTTTGCCTCTTCTTCTGTCCCCCACCCCCTCCCCCAACGTGTACAATCGCAAGATATTTCATTAACATTCAGTGCTCCTCACCCCATAGTCAACCAAGATACCTAAAGAAGAGCACCAATATGTTCACAGTTTCTTGTAAAAGCAACCCAGTACAAACGTAACTTCCTCAGATTTACAAATAAGGTAAAGAAGCACGAATTCTGTTGCTGCTGGACCATGAAGTTGTTTTTGTATGTCAATCCTTAAAACAGGTGGAAATTTAAGTTCAAGAGTACACTATTTGTTAAGAAGTGTAATGAATTGCACAATTAATTGATTGCAGAAATCTCTCAGAACAATGTGTGTTGGTCAACTACCGCCAATAGTTTCACATTTTCCTGTGTCAGAGAGGGAGACACCACCATTATGAGTATGCCTGCAACAGACCTGGCGTTCGCCGTGCCTAGCTGACGTGACGTCACCAACAAGCGCCGTCGCCTTCCTTTGAGTCGGTGTTGACTGAAGTCGGGGGGAATGGCCAGGCCAGGATTCCGCCGAGTATCCCGTCGTTCCAAGATGCGTTGTTCGATGCGGTCGCGCATTGTCATCCGTAGAAATGAAGTCAGGACCGAATGTACTGAAAAGACGCACATTGAGGAGGAGTACAGCTTCACAATATCGTTGGCTGGTGTATGTGTGCCGTGTTCAAAGATTTGGAGGTCAGTGCACCCATCCAACATTACATCTCCCCACATCCCCACCAAAACGATCATGTTCGACAACGTTCCTGGCTGGATTATGTGTTCCCGCCTCTCACCGTATGAGGGTTTGTCCAGAATGACTACTCAGACTGTGCCTCCGACGTGCGGATGTCAGCAGAACACAAAGTACCGGTCGTCGGGCAAAGAGACCATCCCGCTGTGCCGTAGCGGAGAGTGAGATTGCCTTGCAGTCCTGTTAAATGTGCTTGCAATTGCATCCATTGTTTGACTTGGGTCACTTCTCAACTGTTGCACAATGAAGCGATCATCTGCTGTTGTAGTTGACAGTGGTCGACTACTACCCCTGCTTTGGGCAGCAGTGCCCGTGGTTCGGAATGCTGCTCATGAAACAATGTTGCGAGTAATACCAAACTCTTGCGTTACACTCGTCACACTTTGTACCTCTTCCAGTTCCCGGATGATTCTTTCCCATGCAGAGTCATCCAGATGTTGCACCCGGGTCTTGCCATAATGAAAAATACCACCACAATGCAACGTATGTGCTCGCTGATTGACATTCAACGGTTCCTTCAACTGCCTCGTGTTTAGTGGCTATCCCAATTTGGCGCTATAGTCACGCTGACCTCACGCCATCTAACGTCCAACATTCTTTCTGTGCACGACTGAGAGACATGTGGCAACACTCTCTCGCACTTTCAATCATTTCCAAGGAGGAGTTAATATGCTATGTTACTTAATCTATCTCTTCCTTAAGTTTTCAGAGCGGTGTATTTGTAGTTTTACAAGTAATGATTTCCAAATTTTTAGCCAAATTTTGGCGAGTAATAAAGAGTGGAAAGTCTCAAAAGTAGCAAGCAATTCTAATTTTTAGTTACTTGCCTGGGGTCTAGACAAAGGGGATGGACCAGCTGCTGAAAACTATCCAGTCAGTTAAAGCAGACCATTCACATTCCGACCGCAAGTACTTGCTCCCAACAACTCGTCTGACAAGATCCTGAATCCAAAGAAGTTGAGTAAGGCAAGACAAAGAGCGAAAGACCTTCCACTAAGGAAAATAAGTAACAAAAGTACTGACCTTTCCCAAATGTTGGTGGAAATGACCGAGATAAACAGCATTCCTGCCATTTACATGTTAGCATAGACATATGCTGGAAACACATCATTCACAAGATTTTTACATCGTGTAAATTATAAAGCTTTCAAAGCTGCAAATTTTGACTCCTATTATAGCTCATAAATCAACTGCATGACACACCAGTTTCTCAAGTGCACTTTCTAAATGATGTATTATATTGGATTACATTTTCTTGTATCTTCAGCTACAGCTATATACTAAGCTCTGACATAATGAAATTATCATATTACTTCACTTTACATAATGTATTGTTATTATCATCGTTATTAAAATCCTAGGCATCCGTGTTGTGTTAAAATCTGCTGGGACGATGCCAAGTTTTATTTATATGAGGGAAGTGGCGTGGGTGGGAGGCAGTATCTTCACGGCAACAAAAAACTCTGGAGGATGCTTGGGCGTCTGTCTCATCATCATCCCCATCCTCCTCGGAAGAGACACAGAAGATGAAACATATTTCGAAAATCTCTCTAAATCTCGAACAGACTGTGACCCTTTCTCTCAGAATCAAACCCTGGATCGCCGCCTGTGTTTACCTTTGGAGGAGGTTAGTCGATGTCTATAATATTGACCGCCTCTATCTTTCTGTGAAGCACTGGTGGGGGGAGGGGGAGCGGGGAGGACGAAGGGTTCTGTGATGATGTCGGGTGTGATGTCGCACCGCGTGCTTGGCTCATTTGTTGTCTTGCATTGGTGAGTTACAGGGCGGGATTATGAAAGTATTCTGGGCGATCACGTACACAAAACGGTCCAAACTGTTTTTCGTGATCAGTTACTTACGTGTCGAGATCAAAGCGCTCTCATTCACAGTTCTGGAATTGTTCGAGGTTGGCTCGATGAACACAGTAACGGAGTTCAGCACCTCGTGGAACCCTCTAAGTCCCCTGATATGAAAATGACTCAACATTTGAGGACAAGCTGCGTTGTAAATTGCCCTCTTCGATGACACTTTCTGAATTAGAGAACTTTTTGCAGGAGAAGTGCGTACGTATCCCTCTGACTGTTGCGCAAACTTTTGTTTGTACATCCTACTCTGGATGCAATAGGTGGTCCAACAGCCTATTAATGATGATTTTGTCTCTCTTTTCGTTTTTATGTTATACCGTCCAACCTGAGCACGTGATTTTACCAGATGCGGTCTACCGACGTGCTGACGCATCATATGTGCCAAACATGTTAACGGACGATGCGTTCTGACGGCTCTGGCTGGGGAGCTATCCCCAGCACCGCCCAGCCTTTAGCTTCACCACGGGTATCGTTTTCGCGACTCGGAATCATATATAGACAATTTAGATCTCGAGTTTTCCTTCCCTGATTCAGGGATCGACCGAATAATTTCTTTGTGTGACTAGTACCTGTTTGATGGACACCCCACGTGAGCTAGACAGGTCCCCATTCCTACAATAGATTGATAGATATTCAGCAATCACAGGCCCTGCAGACCACTCGCTGCTTCCACGAACTGCCTCCATTCCTTCCTGTTTTGTGCCCGGTTCCACCAGGTGTCTTCAATTCCCAGGGCTGCTAGGTCCTTTGTCAGGTCATCCACCCAGCACTGCCTTGGTCGTCCAATGGGGAGTTTGGTGTTTGTTTTCCCCGTTAGTACCATCTTCACCTGTCTTCCATCTGGCATACCAGCTAAATGGCCCACCCATTGTATTCTTTTGCTCTTTATCTCCTGTAGGATAGTTGGTTGTCGCATCAGCAGGTATATTTCCTCGTTTTTCCTCCTCCTCCATTCTCTGTTATCTAAAACTGGTCCCCATATCTTCCTCATTACTCTTCTTTCAAATATTAATAGGTTTTCCTTTTCTTGCTTAGTCGTGCACCATGTTTCTGAACCGTACATCACTGCTGGGCATATCACTGTGTTGTAGATTTTCATCTTAGTGTTCACTGAGATCGATTTAGAGCCGAGCGTCTCTCTGAGGGAATGCATGCATTTAATTCCCACTACTATTCTTGATGTCCATTTTTATGTTGTTGTCCGTGGTAAACCAAGATCCCAAGTATTTGAACTGGTGTACTGTCTTGAACCTCTTGCCATCTATCTCAAGAAATTCTTCCTGCCCTTGTCTTTTTCTTAATTGCATGAACTCTGTTTTGTCTCGATTCGCCTTGAGCCCTACCTTCTGTGCATAATTGCCCATTTTCTGGTACATTTCTTTCAACTCGTGCTTTGATTCACTTTGTATAATAATGTCGTGCGACTAGGGCCTTCCGTCGGGTAGACCGTTCGCCTGGTGCAAGTCTTTCGATTTGACGCAACTTCGGTGACTTGCGCGTCGATGGGGATGAAATGATGATGATTAGGACAACACAACACCCAGTCCCTGAGCGGAGAAAATCTCCGGCCCAGCCGGGAATCGAACCCGGGCCCTTAGGATTGACATTCTGTCACGCTGACCACTTTTTTTTCTTTTTTTCTTTTTTTTTTTAAATCTCATTTTGTTCGCTTTTATTCGTTGCATCTGCTCGGGGCGGACGTCGTAAGACATCCGTTTAAGTTCGTTGTTGATCGATTAACTCAGTTTTTTTATTACAGAGGGCAGCTAACCCTGTGACCGAACACACTGAGCTATCGTGCCGGCACCACACAGCTACCGGGGGCGGACGATTCGCTTAGTAGTTCTACGTCATCTGCATATGCGAGACAATTGAAGTTACCGTCCATCTCTACTCCATCCCATTCCTGTTGCCTACACTCTTTTATTACTTCCTCTAAGATGACATTGAACAGAACACATGAGAGAGTATCCCCTTGTCTGAGGCCTGTCTCAATCTCGAATGTTTCTGATGTGGCTCCTCGGAAACTTACTACTGCCTTTGACCCTTCCATACAAGCTTGCACCACTCTCACTAGCTTCTCAGGGTTTCTGAAGTCACGCATTGCATTGTATAGGCTATTCCAGTGGATGCTGTCATATGCACGTTGAAAATCGACGAACAGGCTGTAGATATCTTTATCATATTCCCAGTGTTTTTCAAACAATTGTCTTAGTGTGAAAATGTGATTTATTGTCGATCGGTATGGTCGAAAACCAGCCTGGTACTCCTGTATGTTATTCTCTATGAATGGTTGCAATTTTCTGAAGATAATGATTCCTCTGTAGTTAACGCATTCCATTTTGCTTCGCTTCTTGTATATTCGGCATATTATAGCCAATTTCCATTCTTCTGGCAGTGTCTCCTTCTTCCATATCAACTGGACCTGTTTATGTATCTCTAAGTGTAAGCTCTCACTTCCCTCCTTGATTAGTTCTGATGTTTTCTGTCCTCTCCTGGGGCTTTGTTGTTTCTGAGTCCTTTGATTGCGATCTCCACGTCTTCTTCGCTAACTTCCCATTCTTCTTCATCTTTCCTTTCCTCCGTAGTGTTTGCAGGTAATATCTCATCTTGGTCTGGGCGATTCAACAGTTCTCAGAAGTATTCTTTCCATCTTTCTATAATTCTTTCCTTGTCATTTATCAAGTTACCGTTCTTATCTCTAATGAAAAAAGTTGGGCCCCTGAAATCCACATTTCCGATTTTTTATGTATTGAGTTCTGGTTTTGGCTCTCTGCCTCAACTTGTTCTAGCAAACTGGTTAGATATATTCTCTTCTCTGCTCTTAGGATTCGCTTTGTATCCCTTCTAATATTGATAAAATGTTCCCTTTTCTGCCCATTCTCCCTGTCAGCTAGCCACTTCTCCCTCATCTTCCTTCTCTTTTCTGTGGCCTTCTGGCATGTCTCGTTGAAACATTACCTCTTCTTCATTATCTTCTTTCCCAATTTATCCTCCGCTACGCTTAGTACCGTGGACTTTATTTCTTTACACCTTTCCTCCACGTTCTCTCTTGGTTCCAGGGTCTCTAGTACCTCAAAACGGTTTTTGATTTCTATAGCATATTGTTCTTTAATGGCACTTTCTCGTAGTTTCTCAAAATTCAAAGCAGGTTATGGTGTCCACTTCTTCTTATGCATGTAGGTGAACATGAGTTTAAGCCTGCACACAATGAGGAAGTGGTCCGACGCACAGTAAGCTCCTCTATACGACCTGACGCCCATGACTCTATGGCTATAGCGCTGGTCCACCAAGATGTGATCTATCTGGTTGGCGGTTCTTCCATCCGATGAGCACCATGTTCCGTTATATATTCGTTGTGTTTGAAGTAAGTTGAACTTACTCTCAGGTTCTTTGAGATAGCTAAGTTGATCATCCTCTGCCCATTCTCATTGGTCTCATCATGCAAACTGTACCTTCCTATGGTTGGTATGTAGAATTCTTCTTTTCCTGCTTTTCCATTTATATCTCACAGCACTATCCTGATATTTCTGGTTCATGTGCTCTCAATTGTTTGTTCTAGTTGGTCAAAGAACTCTTCCTTTTCCTCATCGGTTTTATCCTCAGGAGGGCATGAACATTGATGAATTTGATGTTTGACACTTGGTTTCCAAGTACTATGTAGGATATTCTCTTGTTAACAGCTTTGAATTCCTTCACCGAATTTGCTGCTTTGTTGTGTATTACAAAACCAGTTTATCTACATATCCGCCGTAGAATTGTGTGTATCCATCCTTTTTGTGAGTTCCTTCTCCTAGCCATCTTGTCTCTTGTACCACCACCAGGTCCAGTTTATATCGGTTAATTTCTGAGACCATAGTCTGGATGGGTCCTGGTCTATACAGGCTCTGAACATTCCAAGATCCAAAACTAAAATTTCTAAATCGTATGCCGTTTGTCCTTTGCAGTTTTCGTATTCCATTGTATTCATCCACGTCCGAGGCAAGTTTGTATTTCGTAACAAAGAGTTTTTTACAGGATTGGGTTATTAGCCCAACGCCCAACCCTCCTCCTTTATCCGGGCTTGGGACCGGCAGTGGCTGTTGCAAGGCAGCTGACCCCAGGCGGAGTTATTCCTACAACAGAGAGTCTAATATTAGATTTTAAAATTAGTCGTAGGTTGGAGATTTGTAATTTATTTATTACGCGTTTCACCCGAATAGGGTTCATCAGATAATATTAAAATTAATGCCACTGGAATATGCCTGTTTGAAATTAATGCCAACATCATATGTCACATCGATAGGAACACCAGAACGGAATGTGCTTAGGTACGACGACTGTTCCTGTTAGTTGAAGCCCTACCAGGGCGAAACGCGTAATAAATAAATTAGAATCTGCATCCTACGACTGTTTTTTACAGTGAACTTATTATAAGGTTGCTTTGCCAATCTGTCACCATGAAATGGAATAGTTCTTACGGTCTAATTTTAGGGTTAAACAGTACGCTATCGATACCACTTTTTCTTCCTTTCTCGGCTTCTTCGGCCAAATGGTGGAATAACGAAACCGTATGATCTAAGAGTGTAACATCTGTGTGCTCATCAGATGGATGTTATGGATATCAAAGAAGGTACCTGGGGGAAGAAAGTGTTTCCAGCCTGGAGCTGATGGGACGGTCTTCCTCTAAGCTTCCTAAATGGCTTGTGGCAGTATCTTGCATTGCTGGTTAACAGGTTTGTGATTTCTCATGTTGGCCGGTACTTCTCAACATGTGTTACAGAGAAACTTACAGAAGCTGTATGAACGGGGGAAGGAAGGTACCCATGAAAATGCCTACATTATATTCCTGATTCTGATTAGCTACAAGGCCTAAGTCTTAAGTAATTTCGTGAAATCGGCCGACAGCCCTCGTTGGGTGCAGAAGTCGTGTACCCTCTGGGGCAGAGGTGGTATTTTCGTGACGTATATCAGAAGTTGGAATAAGCTGATCCTTCGTGATCAACTGAGCTACTTTTTACATTTACAAATTTCAATTATGCACCCATTCGTGGTCGTGGACTCAGGGCGGGAATACTCTGGTTTGCTAGGTGTGTGTTGTCGTTCAGCGAGTGTACAGACGCTCTATAGGTAGAGTCATCAAATTATGAGGAGCTTCAAAAAGTAATTTATACGTGATTATGGCAGGCCAAGTAACTTTTATGGAGTACTACACTTGACTCCAAAGTGACACAGAGACATGACACTATTTTCAACAGTCGCCAAGTCTCTGCAAACAACGGTCGGACTTAGAACGTTCTATCAATCGCTCAGTTACTCGACAACATAGGTCCGCTTGTCGGTCTGGAAGCCATTCGAGAACGACTGTATGAACATCCTCATCACAGAAAAATCTCTTTCCCCCAGATGTTCTTTCAACCTGCCGAAAAGATGGAAGTGGGTGGCCCAGCCTGACCTCTAGCCTTTCATTTTTTTATTCTCTTATTGTTTTTCATTTCTTTGTTTTAACAGCTTGTCTTGAATGATCTTTAAACAACTTATCTGTGCTGTCTTTTTTTTTGGTTTATGTTTGTTTTTTGTTGTGTTAGTTACACTTAGGCCTTCCAGTTGTCTTTTGCCTCCTTCCTTTGACGACTGATACTGGTTTGACACTTAACAGATGAATGGACTGATGACCTTGCAGTTTAGTCCCTTTCACTATGCCGTGTGTGACAGTTCGCCGAGTGCAAGTCTTTCGAGTTGACGCCACTTCGGCGATATGCGTGTCGATGAGGATGAAATGATGATGATTAGGACATCACAACACCCAGTCTGTGAGCGGAGAAAATCTCCGACCCAGCCGGGAATCGAACCCGGGCCGTTAGGTATGACATTCGTTCGCGCTGACCACTGAGCTACCAGGGGCAGTCCCTTTCTCTCCTAACCAAGCAACAAGACGGAAGTCGCATGGTGCAGGCTCTACACTTCCCGATCGGCGTGTCCACATCTGAGTGGTCTCGTTCAGATTGTTTTACTACAGCTGTACGCAACATGGCTTTTGGTCCTAATATTGCCAGAATTTCGCGGGGAATTTGTGAACAATTGAGAAATTTTGCCCAAAGAACTACCTTTCGAGTCGCTACGCCATTTCACTCGCACACTGCGGTGCACCTGTTATCCTTACCGCAGCCAAACTGTGTCTGGACGAAACCCGGATCCTCTACTCTCTTCTGACAATGCACCACCGTCGTTGCTCACTGGTCTTACACTGCGAGGACATAGTACCTTACTTTCTGAAGTCCCTTCGTTTGTTGTGAGATCAAGTAGATAGCTGGAAAGTGGTGCCTGGTGAACGAGACAGCCTTGACGAGGTTTCCATTGAAGCTAATAAATCATCCTCGTTCCCACGCAAATTTTAGGGTGTAGTGTGGTGTTTTTGTGTCAATCTTTTCCTGTTGGCTTTCAGCTGTATTCCTGTTTTGTTATCGTGGACATTATCGGCGGAAGATCGCAGTAGCCAGTTGGAGGCAGTGTGTGAACTCCTAGCGGTGTACATATTCCAGTTCAGCGGTCGGATTTCGGAATTTTTCTGAAAATGGTTAGATTGCTGTAGGTCTTTCACTTATTGAGTTTGGAGTAGTGAGAAGTTTAGTCCTGTCTCGCGAGTCAGAGCATGGCTGGCGACCTTTGTTTATCGTGATAGTGTAAATGCAGCAGTGCAGAGAGATAATCAGGGTACGCCAACAAACGCT
Source organism: Schistocerca cancellata (assembly GCF_023864275.1). Lineage (NCBI taxonomy): Eukaryota > Metazoa > Arthropoda > Insecta > Orthoptera > Acrididae > Schistocerca > Schistocerca cancellata. Next base: position 494,994,283 of record NC_064633.1, read on the forward strand.
TCCGATTAAATCTGTGGCGTAGTAAGTAGCGTACATTAACACGCCCGAATAGCTGCGCGTGTGAACCCGCTGTTTCCGGGGATCGGGGAGGAGAGCTGGTTCCGGATCGAATCCTCCCTGCGGATGAGCGACTGAAGTCGGTGTGCCGGCCAGCCTGGAAGCGGTTTCCCACATCTGACTAGTTGAATACAGGGCTTGGTACCCATGGCTTGCCACAGTTACACGATTCGAAAACATTCTTACCCTTTCTTATGGGATAACACTAGACAGATGGGATACACAAATAATAAATTCCATTCCGAGGAGGTTGGAGATGGATCGGCGGCGACACGTACTTCCGGCCGTCCTCTACCGCCAATATTGCCAAATCTGTTAGGGTGGTGCATAAGTTCGTAGCGTTTTTGTTTTGAATGTTGGTTTTCCGGTTGCTATGGGTTTATTCATCGATTGTCATATTTTATTTGTAGCTCACTGTTGTTGCTATTTGAGTATCCATGTGGTCATTTTGTCATTTGGAGGTAGTGAGTGCGGTTGTTGACACTAGAAAATGGAGTGCCAAGTGGAGCAATCGGACTATTTCCGACATTTTCTTCTGTTTAGATCAATAGAGGGTGACAGCAGTGAAGGCAGCCAGAAACATTTGCGCCCTGTATGGGGATAATGCTATGGTCAGAGCATGGCAAGAAAATGATTTTCTCATTTTAAGGAGAACTTGCTACTGATGACTAAAGTCTCTGTTATGTGTATCTATTGTATTTATTGAATTTATGGGAAAATGCTAGGAATTTACGCACCAACCCATTGAGTAACATGCCGACTCCAGGAAAAAGAAGAAGTGTTAAGTAGTATAATTTGTCCCGCGCGTCGAACATCGCCAAGAGACGCTCAGATTCAATGCCACATTATTGTGTCTGTATGACAGCAGTGAAAAAGACAGTGGTAGGTGCTTACACGGAAGATGTAGGCGTAATAATCAGAGACCAAGCAGATGTGATACAACTAGAGATAGTACTTACAAAATATTGTTCCGGATTAGGTGCGAGGGTAAATGAAAACAAAAGTAAATTTCTAAACATAAAGCGGCTTGCTAACTTGCGAATTGAGTGGCGAACCATGTTAGTGAACACAAGGCTCTTGGAATAGCATTGATAACTTCCCTTTTAAAAATGATAGCAATAAATTGGCAGGAGGTGGCAAGAAAAATCAAGGGATCTTTGATTGAAAACTGTCAACGTAGCGTAGACCAGTTCCAGAGAATACAGTTTATCAACACGTATATTTTATCCAAGGCCTACTACATACACAAGTTGTCCCCATCCCATCATTGGTGGCGAAGACGATCATGTCCACCTCAGCAAAGTTTTTATGGAAAGGGGGATCGTTTCGAGTGCCGGTGAAGACAGCAGTGTTGCATTTAAGCAATGGAGGAATGGAACTAACCACATCAAGTCTAAAGCGATGGCGATGTATGTCAAACGAACATCGAGCGTAATGTGTAACGATCCAAGGTGCATTACAGCAAAACTATACGACATTGTTAGGCCAGTAAGTGCAGAGCCACAGATAAATATACAAAAAATAAGTTTTAAATGGTTCAAATGGCTCTGAGCACTATGGAACTTAACATGTGAGGTCATCAGTCCCCTAGAACTTAGAACTACTTACATCTAACTAACCTAAGGACATCACACACATCCATGCCCGAGGCAGGATTCGAACCTGCGACCGTAGAGGTCGCGCGGTTCCAGACTGAAGCGCCTAGAACCGATCGGCCACACCAGCCGGCTAAGTTTTAAACAAAAACATATTAGGGAGTTTTATCTTGAACCAAGCTACCTCAGCAAAAAGCTTTTAAACTCCAAAAACGTTACAGCAAAGGCGATTTTTAGCTGAAAGACGGAAAAATGAAAAGAAAAAATAATATAAAATTAAATATGCTGGGTTAGCATGGAATGTAGTCTGGGAAAACATCAGTAGTGATGTTCTCTCGTCTGACGCGAGAACAGCGTGGTACAAGGTGGTCAATAACATCATCAGCACTAATGAGCCTCTCTTTGCCATCGACTTAAGTGACACTAACCTCTGCAGCAAATGCAACCTCGTTGATAGTGTGCCTCATCGGTACACATGTGGAGATCGGATTATCAAGTGGAGGTGGACCAGTGAGAAAATTGCTCAAATAACAAGAACTTCAGCAAACAATGTACCGACTAACATTTTATTCAGACCAGAAGAAAGTTACTACCCTCAGGCAAAAAATAACGCAGTGATTTGGGTAATGAGGAAATATACAAGTTAAATTTCTAACAATATTCGGAGCGATGGACATACTGAATACAAGATGTATATGGAAGATGAATTTGAGAAAATCCCTGAGTATCAGAATCACTATACGAAATATGGTAACGTGCCCCGAATTGTCTTCGACGGAATGGGTATAGGTTAGGGACACGTGGATTCCTCGTGGAGAGGTGTTGGGCCACGAAGCACTAGCTGTGCCTCGGAGAGGCCCCACTGCTTTTGCAGCGCGTTCCCGACCCTAACCTTACCTGCAAATCACTCATGAAAAGTACATCAGTAGTACAGCAGATACAAGAATATGACAGCAAACATCTGGTGTCTGTTATAAAGGAAGATCTTGAACTCCATAAGGATGCGTTTAGAAAGCTGAAACTGACAAAAAATAACAAGGCAGTGTAGGACTTCGTGATGTTGCTGTTCGGGACTGCTCTTCTGTCCACGTAATTTACCCTGGAGGAGGCTTAGGGACACACATCAAGGATTTACTGGATGATTAATTTGAGTCTGGGACATTATGATGGGGAACCTCAGGCTGCAGAAGAAGAAAATGTGCATGCTGAACTGCCACCAGTTTAAGGCGACAGTGAAGATGCTAAATGTGTGCATCTGCTAAGGACTGAATATCATTCCTCATTCTAGGAATGCTGTAATTTATGACTGCAATTATCTCTCACCTTATTTATGTCATTTTATTGTAAGCTTGTAAGTCTTGTTACTGTTTTTGTGGAATAAGAAAGAAAGTGGTAACGTTCTTGCCTCCCATGTAGCGATCCCGGGTTCGATTCCTGGCCGGTTTGGAGATTTTCTCCCCTCACTGGCATGCAAGTCGCCCAATGTGGCGTCATCTGAAATAAGACTTGCATTCGGCGGCCGAACTTCCCCGAATGGGGCCTCCCGGCCAACAATGCCATACAATCATTTCATTTTTTTCATTATGAAGTCTCATCAGACAGATCATACGGACACAATAAACAACTGACGGTGCGTGTCAAATTTTTATGTCCATACAACTAAAGATGTCTATCGAATTTTGAATATATCAAGAGAACCGTGATATAGTCAAGTAATATTTGTTATATTGATCTGATGTAGAAAGAAAAGTATTATGTGCAGTGAAACATTAAAAACGTAGGTATGTCACAAAAGATTTATTGTAGTGCTGTAATCCCACAAAATGTTTGTATTTCGTGTTTTTTTAAATAACATCGTGTCTTCTCACATAGATAATAGTTTGAGAATGAACGAAGAGTTCGAAACTAGTGACTAATAAAGATATTATTTGCTACTCTGACGGAGACCTTAATTAATAAAGTAAAGAATTATTTTTAACGCAGTAACGCTTTACAAGGCGTGGTTCAATTCCCTTCCACCGACCTTTGAATTATGTTGTAGATTCACTTGTAGTGACTGTTACAGCTTAACGTGAACTCCAAACCAGTGTGCAACTTGACATTTTCCAGTTTAAGAAAGTATTGACCGTTGTAAGAAAAAAGATAAGTGACAAATAATATCGCAGGACTAACCTAGGGTCACACCATAGACTTCTGGATTTATAATCTGAAACGGTATTAGGCGGGACTAACAGCCATCTTGCAGGCCAAGTGCTTGTACTCCTACATCTTCATCTATGCTTGATAAGCCATTTTATGGTGTGTGGCGGAGGATACTTGGTGAACCACTGGCTCTCCACTCTTCTCCTCCCTTTTCCTGTTCACTTCGCGGATGACGCGCAGCGAGAACGAATGTTACGAGGCTTGAATATCTCTTACTTTTACCTACATGCTATTTTCGAGAGATATATCTAGGGGGAAGCAATATATATATATATATATATATATATATATATATATATATATATATATATATATATACTGAGTCTTCTAGGAATGCAAACTCTGAGAATTTTAACAGTAAACCACCATGTTGCACAACGACTTTTTCTTATCGTCAGGATCCGGAGTTGCATGAGCATATCTCTGACGCTTTCGCGCTTAGTGAAGCGAACTCGTATTGAAACGTGCGTCTCTTTGGATCTCCCCTATTTCCTCTATCAGTCTTATCTGGTAAGAGTTCAGAGTGATGAGAAATACCTAAGAATTGGTAGAACGAAGGAGTAGTGAGGTACCTCCTTCAAGAATATATTGCGCTTCCTGAAGATTTCTCCCGATAAATCTCTGCCTGCCATCAGCCTTTCCTGCAACTACTTTTATGTGGACGTTTCACTTTAAATCGATCCGTGTGCATACGAGTAGATATTTTATGGATGTGACTGCTTCCAGTGGTGGTTCAGCAATCGTGTGATCAAACGATAAAGATTGTTTCAGCCTGTTTATGCGCAGTATGTTACATTTGTTTATAAGTATTGAGGGACACGTACCAACGACTGCACCAACCATCAATCCTGTAGAGGTCTTTCTCTATTAAGCTGCACTTTCCTAGCGTTGCAACTGTTCAGTATACTCTGTCTGATCAAAAGAATCCGGACATCTATTAGTGGATATTAGTATGGGGTGTGTTGACCCTTCGCCGTTATGACGGCTTGAACTCTCTTGGGGGACACTTTCAGTGAGCTGTCTGAATGTCTATGGGGAATGGCAGGCTATTGATCCCCAACAGTCGAAACTAGACTCTGACTCTGGAGCAGCGAAGTTGTCGTTCTGAGTCATCCCAAATGTGTTCCATTGGGTTCAGGTCGGGACTCTGGGGAGGCCAGTGACCACAAACCTTTCCCTCACAGATGCTGCTTTATGGCAGGGCGCACTATCAAGCTGATACAAACAATCGACACCGAGCGAGGTGGCGCAGTGGTTAGACACTGGACTCGCATTCGGGAGGACGACGGTTCTATCCCGCGTCCGGCCATCCTGATTTAGGTTTTCCATGATTTCCCTAAATCGCTTTAGGAAAATGCCGGGATGGTTCCTTTGAAAGGGCAAGACCGACTTTCTTCCCCATCCTTCCCTAATCCGATGAGACCGATGACCTCGCTGTCTGGTCTCCTTCCCCAAACAACCCAACCCTACAAACAATCATCGTCACCAAACTGTTCCTCTACTGTACGCAATACACAAAATGCTGTAAAATGTGTTCATATCCTGCCGTATTTACCGCTTTCTTAAGTGCAATAAGGCACTTAGCCTCTAACGACGAAAAACACGGCACTAATATCAGAACCCCTCCTCTGACTTCACTATTGGTACTACACGTGATGGCAGGTGATGCTCTACCACTGTAACCCATTCTTTGTAACTCCATACGCACAGCCACCTGTGCTAACTGGACTGCTGGGAGCCTTTGCAATTCACGAGCGATTCTTTCGAATCCTTTCCTGGGATGTTTCAAAACCACCCTCTGCAATGCCCAACGGTCCCTGTCTGTTAGGAGATGAGTTCTTGGTTTAGATGTGGTTGTTACTTCGGGTTTCCACTTCACAGTCACTTCACAAGCAGTCGATTAGTCCACGTTCTAAGCCACTGAGTTCTGCTGACCTACCCATTCTGCTTCTCTACTAAACGCACAATACCTCCCGTCTCCTTTTACATTGGCGGGTCCGCCTCTTGTGGCGTGGCATCTAGTGGTCAATTACGCATTACACGGGAGTGTCCGGATACTTTTGATCAGATAGTGTATAACAGCAACCTTCTCGAACTACCTTAGGGCGATTCCGACACTATTTGCTTGCCTCGCGGTCTAAGGCGTCTTGTCATGGTGCGCGCGGCTCCCCCAGTCAGAGGTTCGAGTCCTTCCTCGGGCATGGGTGTGTGTGTGTTGTACTTAGCGTAAGTTAGCTTAAGTTAGATTAAGTAGTGTGTAAGCTTAGGGACCGACGACCGCAGCAGTTTGGTCCTGTAAGATCTTACCACAAATTTCCAATGTTTCTTGCTTGCTTGATTTGGGGGAAGAACCAAACAGCGAGGTCATCGGTCCCATTGGGTTAGGGAAGGATGGGGAAGGAAGTCGGCCGTGCATTTGATTTGCCTAAAGTGACTTGCGGAAATCACGGAAAACCTAACTCAGACTGGCCGGATGCGGGTTTGATCCGTCTTCCTGCCGAATGCGTGTCTAGTGTGCTAACCACTGCGCCACCTCGCTCGGTATCCGACGCTATCAAAAATGGTTCAAATAGCTCTAAGCATGGGACTTAACATCTGAAGTCATCAGCCCCCTAGACTCCTTAAACCTAACTAACCTAAGGATATCACACACATCCATGCCCGAGGCAGGATTCGAACCTGCGACCGTAGCAGCAGCGCGGTTCCGGACTGAAACGCCTAGAACCGCTCGGTCACCGCGGCCGGCTCCGGCACTATCCACTGGAACATTTACTCACAGGGTGAAAAGGAATTCCATCGACAAACTTTCAGAGGTGTATGGAACAAAACAAAGAAAAACGTCAAGTAAATATGGGCTCTAAAATTCATAACTTAAGAGCTACGATCACCTGTTCCTTGGAACAGACGGTTTTCACAGCAGTGAAGATGAACAAGCGTTCATTGTTTTTAAGGTATGCACCTTATAGCCCATGTTTACTGGATACGTTTTCTTGTTTTCGTCCTTACTACCACCTCTCAAAATATAGAAAGCAAAGAGGTATCAGTAGAAAATATGTGTCTCACAGGAGGGAAAATGAGCAACTATTAATAGCGCTAAAGTTACGCATTTTATAGTTCACGTTTTCTGGACAGGGAAAATGAGCAACTGTTAATAGCTCTAAAGTTATGCATTTTAGAGTTCACGTTTTCTGGACATATTTTCCTCGTTTTGGTCCTCTGGCAGTTTCTCGGTGGAGTTCTGATTCACCCTAAATACTGTGAACAGTAAAGATCCCACAACAATCTCTTTGGGTACGCCAGAAAGTACTTTTACGTATAATATTTTTCTCCATTAAGAAAAACAGGCTGTGTTGTGTTTTCTAGTAACCACAACACTCCGCTGATATTCAGCAAGCTCGTATTTTGGTAAGTAGGTGGCTTATACCACTGCGCCATCTCGTTCAGTCCTGATCATTGGCGTACAGTCAAATATCGGCTACAGTGATAGATCATCTATGATTACTCAAAGATGTGAAAGTTTAGTACTTCTGTTGTAGAAATCAGTTTCAACTCTGCCAGTGCTATTTTGCCACCTCGATGCTTCAAAGTGCCATAGTCTTTATCCGTGTGGTTTTTCCTCCTTTTTCTTTTCACCCAGCTATGACGCTGCTATTCTTTGTTGTTTTTCTAACAATCTGACAATAGATGTAGCTTCCTGGAAGAAAGACTATAGAAAAATACGAGTGCGCCCCCCCCCCCCCCCCCCCCACACACACACAGTTAAAACACTGGACTCACATTCGTGAAGTCCGTATTTAGGTTTTCTGTGGTTCCCCTGAGTCGCTTAAGGCAAGGCAAATGCTGCAATAGTTATTTTGAAAAGGACACAGCCGATTTCCTTCACCAATGATGTACTGTGCTCTGCGTCTGATGAACTAGCCATAGGCGGGTCGTCAAAACCCTACTCTTTCCTTTTTCATTGCATGCTTAACAGGAAACGGTTGCGGCACAGAAGTCCAAACAACGCAACATTTGACGCATTTAGACAATCTCCGAGCGATAAAGAATGTGACATTGGTCGTGTCAGAGCACTTATCTAGATCTTACCGTCTCTATCTCCGACACGCCCAGGTCGATACACATTGTGAACGTAGAGATTAAAACGCTTTTAGGATAAAATCGAAACGCTATTATTCCTTAACGCGTGATATCTAAGAACGAGTATAGCAAACCTGGCGCATGGTGTCGTATCTCCAAGCTTGATCAGCGTGTGCAGTTCCTTTTGTCTTTACGAACTGCTATCTTCCGAGAGAAGCCTGACTTTCAACACAACTGTCGATCTTGTTAGACACTGAGCATACAGTGGAAACCTGTTCCGTGCGGCTTAGGTCGCCGATTTTTTCTGCTTATCATGACGGCTCCAAGAAGGTTCAGTGCCTTACGAACAACAAATTTCAGATCTCTTAAACACGACAAGGAACTAACATTATGTCATGGGAAAATACTCTCTAGAAGGTTAAAAATTGTGTTATGAAATACACACCTGAGCTCCCATCTTTTTATTTTTTTTGAAGACAGTCGACTTTGGTCCAACGTCAGACCATCTTCGGATCTCACAAGCAACCCATCTATGCCTTCTCATAGTTGCAATACCAATTGCAGCCGGCCGCTGTGGCCGAGCGGTTCTAGGCGCTTCAGTCTGGAACCGCGCAACCGCTACGGTCGCAGGTTCGAATCCTGCCTCGGGCATGGATGTGTGTGGTGACCTTAGGTTAGTTAGGTTTAAGTAGTTCTAAGTCTAGGGGACTGATGACCTCAGATGTTAAGCCCCATAGTGCTTAGAGCCATTTGAACCATTTGAACAAACTGCAGCTTATACAGGGTGAGTCACCTAACATTACCGCTGGATATATTTCGTAAACCACATCAAATACTGACGAATCGATTCCACAGACAGAACGTGAGGAGAGGGGCTAGTGTAATTGGTTAACATAAACCATAAAAAATGCATGGAAGTATGTTTTTTAACACAAACCTACGTTTTTTTAATGGAACCCCGTTAGTTTTGTTAGCACATCTGAACATATAAACAAATACGTAATCAGTGCCGTTTGTTGCATTGTAAAACGTTAATTACATCCGGAGATATAGTAACCTAAAGCTGACGCTTGAGTACCACTCCTTCGCTGTTCGTTCGTGTGTATCGGAGAGCACCGAATTACGTAGGGATCCAAAGGGAACGGTGATGGACCTTAGGTATCGAAGAGACTGGAACAGCACATTACGTCCACATGCTAACATCTTTGTATTGGTCTTTTTCACTGACGCACATGTCATTTACCATGAGGGGTGAGGTACACGTACACACGTGGTTTCCGTTTTGAATTACTGAGTGGAATAGAGTGTGTCCCGACATGTCAGGCCAATGTTCTATGTGGTGGCCATCATTTGCTGCACACAATTGCAATCTCTGGCGTAATGAATGTCGTACACGCCGCAGTACATCTGGTGTAATGTCGCCGCAGGCTGCCACAATACGTTGTTTCATATCCTCTGAGGTTGTAGGCACATCACGGTACACGCGGTACATGATGGCCACCACATTGAACATCTATTGGCCTGACATGTCGGGACACGCTCTTTTCCACTCCGTAATTGAAAACGGAAACCACGTGTACCTCACCCCTCATGGTAATGTACATGTGCGTCAGTGAAAAAGACCAATACAAAGATGTTATCACGTGGACGTAATGTGCTGTTCCAGTCTCTTCTGTACCTGAGGTCCATCACCGTTCCCTTTGGATCCCTACGTAATTCGGTGCTCTCCGATACACACGATCGATCAGCGGAGGAGTGGTACTCAAGCGTCAACTTTAGGTTACAATATCTCCTGATGTAATTAACATTTTACAATGCAACAAACGGCACTGATTACGTATTTGTTTATATGTTCAGGTGTGCTAACAAAACTAACGTGGTTCCATTTAAAAAAACGTAGGTTTGTGTTAAAAAACATACTTCCGTGCATTTTTGTATGGTTTGTATTAAACAATTACACAAGCCCCTCTCCTCACGTTCGGTCTGTGGAATCGATTCGTCAGTATTTGATGTGGTTTACGAAATATATCCAGCGGTAACGTTAGGTGACTCATCCTGTAGACTGTTACATTACTACACGGCCCAGTCACATTAATGAGATCACCGTCTGTGTTCGGCGCCAACGTGCTACAACCACTCATAGACGGCAGGTGGCAGCACTAGCTTTGGAGGGTATATAAAGCGTGTACCGGGGGACACGGAAAACATTGCAGTCGTTGTCGTAATCGGGAAACGGGGCGATTTATCTGTAGTCCAAAATGACACGATCATTGGCTTTCGGACCAAGGGTGAAAGCATTTCCGAAACGGCCAAATTTGTGAACTGTTCACGTGCCGCCGTGGTTAAAGTATACCGTGCATGACAAAATGGCGCTATCCAAAACTGGCACCTCGACAACTGTGTTGCACCACTGGCCAGAGATGACAGCAGTGAACAACGGCTGTAGAGAAGTGTAGGGGCGAACCGAAGTGCAACTGTTGAGAATCAGACCGCCGAGATGAACCAAGGGGCTACCCAGAAAGTCTCCTCAACGAGCGTCCAGAGAACGTTGCTGCGTATAGGCTTCCGCAGCATGCGTCTGGTTCGTGCACCCATGCTGGTTGCTGTTTACCGACGACGAAGGCTGGAAATTACACGCCAATACCGCAACTGGACGCCGACTACGTGATGACAGGTAGACTTTCCAGATGAAACACGTTTTATGCTTCATCGGACAATGGCCGTTGGCATATATTGCTTGAAACGTCTGAAAACAAACATCCTGCAACAATCGTCGGAAGGTTTCAGGCCGTAGGAGGCAGCGTTATGGTCCATGGAATGTCTTAGTGGCACTCCCTTGGTGATCTCGTCGTTCTGGAAGGCACACAGGATCAACACAAATATGCATTTACCCTTGGGGATCTATGCAGTTTGTTTTTCCTCGGCGCGATGGTACCTACCAGCAGGACAATGCAACGTGTCACGCAGCTTGCAGTGTGGGTGCGTTACTCGAAGAGCACCGAAATGAGTTTACTGTATTCCCCTGGCCAGCAAACTCCCCAGATTTAAACCCAATCGAGAATATGTGGGACCATCCGATCGGGATGTTCGGGTCATGGATCCTCAACCGAAAAACCTAGCTCAGCTGGTCGCGGCATTGGAGTCAGCGTGTCTCCACATCCCTGTCGGTACCTTCCAGAATACCACTGACTCTCTAACTGCACGTCTCGTAGCAGTCCGCACTGCAAAAGGTGGCTATTCAGGCTTTTGACAGGTCGTCGTATTAATGCGACTCCACAATTTATTATTAACTGTCTATGCATAATACGAGGTGCGACAATAAAGTAATGAGACTGATATGGAAAAAGAAATGTTCCTTACTGTTTTAGTCAAGTTTAGTGTTGTCTCCTTCAAAGTAGGTCCCTTCTGATTGCACACACTTTTTCCAGCGCTTCTACCATTGATGGTAACATTTCTGGAACTCATCTTCTGTAATATCCTCCAAGCTCCGTGTCACAGCTTTTTCGGACATTTTGTGTTGTTTGAAAATGGTTTCCCTTTACCGTAGTTTTGACTCTTGGAAGTAGAAAAAAGTCGCACGGAGCGATATATGGTGAATAAGGTGGCTGTGGTAGTACTGAAATTTGTTTTGTGGTTAAAAATTGCTGTACTGACAGAGCAGTATGGTATGGCACATTATCGTGATGCAGAACCCAATTATCAGCAAAATTGGCATGGACAAGAAGAACTCTTTTACGAAGTCTTTCCAAAATTTCTTCCTAGTCATATTGGTTAACAGTTTGTCCAGGACGCACCCACTCTTTATGAAAAATTCCCTTGGAATCAAAGAAGCACACAAGCATGCATTTCACTTTTGACTTTGACGTGCGAGCTTTTTCGTTCTGCCTTCACTAAACATTTTATGCCAACGAAAAACTTGAGCTCTTGACCTAACCACCTCTGCAAAAGCCTTCTAAAGCTTACCGTAAGTTGTCATCGCGTTTTCACCAAATTTAACTCAAAAAGAAATGGCATACCATTGTGCAATATTATGCAGTTCCATTTCCGTGATGAGAGACACATAGAACTGTTAACTTATTACAGCACAACTCATGACTGAGCAGTTGTGTCGATGTGCCACTTGGACTAGAAGCAGCTTGTAGACCAAGGTCAAAGATATTGTGCCTAAGCAAGCCTGCAGGGTTGCCACATCTTGCAAAGAAAATCAGTCTCATTACTTTATTGTCGCACCTTGTATTTATGTCCAGTCAACATCAGAGGCATTTGTGTGCGCCCTATTATAACGTTTTTAGTGTGATGTTGTCAGGACATAAATGTTACACATAGACCGTTAATACACACATCAAAAAAACGTTTTGCATCAACCCAGTTCATAGTACTCCTGAAGGTAGACTTTGACTGCAGATATTGTATCACAGACACAGTCCCTTTGACTGTTCAGAGATGTAACTAAACCCGCCCAAAGATAATAAACAACCATGCATGAGCAGCGCCTATTAGACGGAGGGGGTCCGACAGCCAGTCAGTTCCAGTCATTCCACCAGGAAGGAAGTACATGGCTCGTGTTGTCTGTAGTTCAACCATGCGTAGACGGTCAATACCGCGGTTCGATAGCGTCCGCATTGTTACTTTGTGCCAGGAAGGGCTCACAACAAGGGAAGTGTCCAGGCGTCTCGGAGTGAACCAAAGCAATGTTGTTCAGACATGGAAGAGATACAGAGAGACAGGAACTGTCGATGACATGCCTCGCTCAGCCCCCCCTAGGGTTACTACTACAGTGGATGACCGCTACCTATGGATTATAGCTCGGAGGAAACCTGACAGCAACGCCACCATGTTGAATAATGCTTTTCGTGCAGCCACAGAACATTGTGTAACGACTCAAATTGTGCGCAATAGGCTGTATGATGCACGAGGTCAATCTTTGCAACTATGACACCATGGGGCACAGTACAGATGGACCCAACAACATGCCGAATGGACCGTTTAGGATTGGCATCACATTCTCTTCACCGATGAGTGTTGCATATTCCTTTAACCAGACAATCGTCAGAGACGTATTTGAGGCAACCCGGCCAGACTGAATGCCTTAGACATACTGTCCAGTGAGTGCAGCAGTTCCCTGCTGTTTAGTGGTGGCATTATGTGGGGCCGACGTACGCCGCTGGTGGTCATGGAAGGCGCCGTAACGGCTGTTCGATACGTGAATGCCATCCTCCGACCGATAGTGCAACCATATCAGCAGCATATTGGCGAGGCATTCGTCTTCATGGACGACAATGCGCGCCGACATCTTGCACATCTTGTGAATGACTTTCTTCAGGATAATGACATTGCTGGACTGGAGTGGTCAGCATGTTCTCCAGACAAGAACCCTATCGAACATGTCTGGGATGGATTGAAAAGGGCTGTTTATGGATGACGTGATCTACCAACCACTCTGAGGGATCTACGCTGAATCGCCATTGAGGAGTGGGACAATCTGGACCAACAATGCCTTGATGAACTTGTGTATGGTACGCCACAACGAATACAGGCATGCATCAATACAAGAGGACATGCTACTGGGTATTAGAGGTACCGGTGTGTACACCAATCTGGACCACCACCTCTGAAGGTCTCGCTGTATGGTGGTACAACACGCAATGTGTGGTTTTCATGAGCAATAAAAACGGTGGAAATGATGTTTATGTTGATCTCTATTCCAATTTTCTGAACAGGTTCCGGAACTCTCGGAACCGAGATGATGCAAAACTTTTTTTGATGTGTGTACTTTACCAACAGTTCACGATCTTTCTTCTCAGCAGCCAATGTTTTCGCTCCTTACACCAAGCGAGGCGTCGTTTGCCTGATGTGTGGCTTACGAGCAGCTACTCAACCACGAAATGCAAGTTTTCTCACCTCCCACGTAAATCTCATAGTACAAGTAGTGGATCCCGATGCAGTTTGGAATTTCTGTGTGATGGTCTGGATAGATGTCTGTCTATTACACATTACGACCCTCTTCAACTGCCAGTGGTCTCTGTCAGTCAACAAACAAGGTCGGTCTGCATGCTTTTGTGCTGTACGTGTCACTCACGTTTCCACTTCACTTTCACATCGGAAACAGTGGACCTAGGGATGTTTAGGAGTGTGCAAATCTCGCGTACAGACGTATGCCACAAGTGGCATCCAATCACCTGACCACGTTCGAAGTCTGTGAGCTCCACAGAGCGTCCCATTCTGCTCTCTCACGATATCTAATAACTACTGAACTCGCTGATATGGAGTACCTGGCAGTAGATGGCAGCACAATGCACGTAATATTAAAGAAGTATGTTTTGGGGGGGGGGGGTGTCCTGATGCTTTTGATCACATATTGTATGCCAGTATAACGAGCAATACTCAACAATCGGCCAATGATTTGTTTTGCAAGCCAGTTCTTTTATTATTGAACTAAATTTCCTTGGTCTGCTTCCCATGGACCTCGGTTCGCTGTTTATTTTTCCTATAACGAGTTTTAGGTTGCTCCCGATGGGTACCCACGCGGTAGACAATCTGATCAATAGTGTCTGGACACCTGTTGGTGGACATTAATGTGGTGGGTGTCCACCGTTCGCCTTTATGGCTGCTTGAACTCACTGGCGACACTTTCAATGAGGTGTCCGAATGTCTGTGGACAAATGGTAGCCCATTATTCTTCAAGAGCCGACACTGGAGAAGATATTGTTGCGAACGCTGGGGTCTGGAACGAAGTCGACATTGTAACTCATCTCAAAGGTGTTCCACTGGGCTCTTGTTGGGACTCTGGGCAGGCCTGCCCATTTCAGAAATATTATTGTCCGCAAACCATTGCCTCACAGATACTGCTTTATGACAGAGTGCATTATCATGCTGATACCGACAGTCATCGTCTCTGAACTGCTCCTCTACTACATACACTACACAATACCGCATTTAGCGTTTTCTTAAGCACAGTAATGGGACTACATCCTAAATACAAAAAACACCCCTATACCGCAAAACCTGGTCATTCGTACTTCATTATTGGCACTATACATGATGGCAGGTAATGTTCTCCAGGCATACACCAAACCCAAACCTTTCCATCGTATTGCTGCAGGGTATAGCGTGATTCATCACTACAAATCACTCGAATCCAGTCATCCACAGTCCAGTGCCGTCCCTCTCCACACCACCTCAAGCGTCACTTAGCATTGGCAACAGAAATCTGTGGTGTATGAGGAACTACTCGACCATTGGGACCCATTCTTTTTAATTCCCTAAGCGCTGTCACTGTGCTAGCTGGACTACTGGTAGCAGTTTAGATCTTGCGAGTGATTAACTCCGACGATTTATTTATTTATTTATTTTTACAACCACTCTCTGCAATGCTCGACGGTCCCTGTGTCATTACATGAGGACTGACTGCTGTGGTTGTTCCTGCGAGTTTCCGCTCCACAGTCATATCACCAACAGTCTAATTGGCCAACTTTAGAAGGATCGAAATGCCCCTAATGGGATTGTTACTCAGATGACGTAGAATGACTACTCCACGTTTGAAGTCACTGAGCTCTCTTGTCTGATCTATTGCACTGTTACTGTGTCTCTGCTGACAATACGATATGCCCTCTCTCCTTTTACGCTGGTGGGTCGGCGTCTCTGGCAATTCTGCATGAAGTAAGGGTGTCTGGATACTTTTGATCAGATTATTCACTTTACGCTTTATACTGTTTCCTGCGACGCATCGCAAGTGGTGTACTCGGACAGTAATGGCCCTTTGGTCTATTTATGCGCAATATGTTACACTTTCTTCCGTTGGAGATCAACTGCTAATCGCTGCAGCAAACTCTGATCCTCTATAGCTCCCACATTTTAGTTTCCTGGTGTTCCAACTTTACTACATTACTTCACAACAAAGTTAATTTTTTTTGAAAGGTTCGTAAGTTTTGCTCATGCACTCCACACACTCCTTGGATTTAAACATAAACACGTTCTCTTCATTAACAATGAATGCTGTGTTTTGTCTGCTATCAAGTCTTGGATCCGATTATGAAGCTGGTGCTGCATAGTGTCAGTTCGGATCTTGTTGATTAAGTGACGTGCGTAACTGTATCAAATGCCATCTGGAAGTGAAGGACCAAGGCATAAACCAGAGCACCATTGTCTATGGCGCTTTGAATATTATGGTGGATCATATGGAATATGTTCTGTGACACGAAAGTAAGGCTTATTAATTAACAGAATCTAATATGGTGCCTTAGACGACGTGTCTTCCTCAGAGACGAAGGGATCGACAAGAGTTCCCTACAGTAGTGCGATAGGACCGATATTGGTCTCTGTATTGACTGTCTGAAAGAAAATGTGAAGTACTTAGAAAGGCATGAGGAAACAAAATGAAACTTCGAAGGTTGAGAGGGTAGTTGATGCTATTTCACTGATTAGAAAATCGAGACAAATTTACAAAGAATTTGGTAGCAGGAGCCCTCTTATCTTTAAGACGTTGCATCTGTCTGGCCCGGATACAACCACTGATTTGGTTCAGAAAGGGGCCATAAAGCTGATGTATCTTCTCCCGAGGCAAGCTGGCCCACAGCTGTTGTAACTGGCCCTTCGTATCCTAGAAACAGTCAGTGGAACAAGGTTAACGTCCAAGCTGGCACAACACATGATCCGTCGGGAAAACATCTGGAGATCTTGCTGGCCATGGGAGTACGTCGACATCACGCAGACAGTTCATAGACACTCTTGCTACACTACTGGCCATTAGTATTGCTACACCACGAAGTTGACGTGCTACAGACGCGAAATTTAACCGACAGGAAGAAGATGCTGTGATATGCAAATGATTAGCTTTTCAGAGCATACACACAAGGTTGGCGCCGGTGGCGAAACCTGCAACTTGCTGACATGAGGAAACTTTCCAACCGATTTCTCAAACACAAACAGCAGTTGAACGGCGTTGCCTGGTGAAACGTTGTTGTGATGCCTCGTGTAAGGAGGAGAAATGCGCACCATCACGTTTCTGACTTTGATAAAGGTCGTATTGTAGCCTATCGCGATTGTGGTTTATCGTATCGCGACATTGCTGCTCGCGTTGGTCGAGATCCAATGACTGTTAGCAGAATATGGAATCGGTGGGTTCAGGAGGGTAATACGGAACGCCGTGCTGGATCCCAACGGCTTCGTATCACTAGCAGTCGAGATGGCAGGCATCTTATCCGCATGGCTGTAACAGATAGTGCAGCCTTGTCTCGTTCCCTGAGTCAACAGATGGGGACGTTTGCAAGACAAAAACCATCTGCACGAACAGTTCGACGACGTTTGCAGCAGCATGGATTATCAGCTCGGAGACCGTGACTGCGGTTATCCTTGACGCTGCATCACAGACAGGAGCGCCTGCGTTGGTGTACTCAACAATGAACCTGGGTGCACGAATGGCAAAACGTCATTTTTTCGGATGAATCCAGGTTCTCTTTACAGCATCATGATGGTCGCATCCGAGTTTGGCGACATCACGGTGAACGCACATTGGAAGCATTTATTCGTTATCGCCGTACTCGCTTATCACCCGGCGTGATGGTATGAGGTGCCATTGGTTACACGTCTCGGTCACCTCTTGTTAGCATTGACGGCATTTTGAACAGTGGACGTTACATTTCAGATGTGTTACGACCCATGGCTCTACCCTTCATTCGATCCCTGTGAAACCCTATATTTCAGCAGGATAATGCACGACCGCATATTGCTGGTCCTGTACGGGCCTTTCTGGATACAGAAAATGTTCGACTGCTGCCCTGGCCAGCACATTCTCCAGATCTCAGTCGCTGAATACAGTGCAACTCAATTCATCATTAGGCCATGCTTTCCAGACACGTCACAACTCTACACACAGCCGTTTCTGTTGTGATGTTGACATCAGGCTATGCGTTAGATCTCAAGTCCCTGTTCTGTCTCCTGTTAGTCTTCGACGAATCGTGCAGGACAACACAGAATGTTGGAATGAGTCTAGTACTTGTACTTGGATGGCAGACACAGTTGGAAAGGTATTACAATGTGCTTGTTTGCACAATATGCAACCCTCCTTTGTGGTGGTTTGACATGGTAGACCGGAAGACGAGTATGCCTGCCCTCACATCCCCATGCTGTCCAACATCAGACCACTGTCACATCAGAATGTTGCACAAATCTGGATACCACAGGATTCGCCAGAAGGAGACTCACAATGAAGACCCTCTCAAACACTGTCTCACACGAGTACATGCCATTTGTGTGTCCTTCACAGTAATCGTTCTAATCTGATTTTTTTTCTTTATTGTGATTTCATTCCCCTGCCCCTTATGGGCAGGGGAGGGCTGTCAGCGGCACAATCCGCCGCCCTTCAGCCGAGTGACATGACAACTAATACAAGAATAAAATGTTACATATAATGCGATAAAAAAGGGGGACATAAAACATTGTAAGGGGAGATAATGGAGGTAAAAATACACTGACATGGAGACGTTCTTGGGGCGGAAATTAAATAGTCGACATTAAGTTAAAAAACACAGTTCGTAGAACACAAAAAAGGCACTGAAATCACATGCACAGGTTAAAAGTTGTCCGCAGTATTAAAAACACTCCAGAATGACACACTTTAAACCCACTTGGAACACACACGATGAAGAATAAAATTGCAGGGTGGGACCTGACGAGGGAGAGGCCTGAGAGGATGGAAAATGAGGGGAGAGCAAGGTGCAGCAGGGGAGGGGGCGGGATGAAAAGAGTAGGGGCGTCAGCAGGTGCACCAAGAGGCAGGAGACAGCTGGGGCAGGAGAGGAAGAGGGAAGACAAGGCAGGAGGGAGTACAGAGACACTGAAGGGGAGCACAAGAGAGGGTGGAGGAGGAGGAAGGGAAAGCCGCTCAGGAGAAGGGAGGGGGAGGAGAGGGAGCCCTGAGGAGGAGGCAGGAGGAAGATGGGGTTAGAGTTGGTAGGAAGGATAGATGTCAGGGCGAAGCTCATCATCCGGGAGGGGTAGATGGTGGAAGTTGTGTTGGGAAAGGAGGCGGAGGGTGTGGAGATGGAGAGAGGGTGGGATACAACGGTAAAGGCGCGGCAACGGGCTGGGGGTGGAGAGGAAGGGAGACACCAGTGGGTGAGGGGGATCAAGGC
Source organism: Schistocerca cancellata (assembly GCF_023864275.1). NCBI lineage: Eukaryota > Metazoa > Arthropoda > Insecta > Orthoptera > Acrididae > Schistocerca > Schistocerca cancellata. Next base: position 495,013,346 of record NC_064633.1, read on the forward strand.
GGCGGACAATATATAGTGTGCGGATGTGTTCAAGGAAAAGGAGAAGGTGGGGGAAGGAGATGAGGTCGTAGAAGATGCGTGTGGGGGACGGAAGGTGGGTGTGCAAGGCGAGGCGGAGTGCATGGCGTTTCTAATCTGACGTTGTTCGCGCCCTTTATATACCCTACTAAGCCTGGTGACAACACTAAACACTAACAACACTAATGCACTCTGGTGGCCGTTGGTGCGTACTTACATGAAGTTACATTGACATCCGACCATGCATTCTGTGTGCTCCGCGGTCTTTTTGGTAGCATGTGACAGATACGGTATGCAGCAATCTGAGACTATTTGCCGATGATACTGTAGCAAACGGAAGAGCGTCGTCTTTAAGAGATTGCAGGGGGATACAGATGACTTGTACCGAATTTCTATTTGGTTTGATGAATGATAGCTTGCTCTAAATATGGAAAGATATAAATTAATGCATATGAGTAGGAAAAATAATCCTATAATGTTCGAAAAAGTATTAGTGGTGTGCTGCCTGACATTATCAGGTCGATTAAATATCTAGAGTTAACGTTGCAAAGAGACCTGAAACGGAACGAACACGTAATATTGCTTGTAGGGAAACCGGATTAGCAACTTTGTTTTATTGCGAGAATTTTGTTAAAGTATACCTCACCTTTAAAGCAGACCGCATACACGACACTTGTGTGACCCATCCTCGAGTACTGCTCGAGTGTTTATCTCCGCCAGGTCGGAATAAAGAAAGCTGTCGAAGCAATTCACAGGCGTTCTGCCACACTGTTGCCGGGAGCATTGCGAAAGTACTATGTGAACTCAAATGAGAATCGCTGGAGGGAAAAGGACTTATTTTCGTGAAGCACTGTTAAGAAGGTTTAGAGAACCGGAATTAGCGGCAGACTGTAGAACGATGCTACTGCCATCAACATACACCTCGCGCAAGGACCAAATGGTTCAAATGGCTCTGAGCACTATGGGACTTAACATCTATGGTCATCAGTCCCCTAGAACTTAGAACTACTTAAACCTAACTAATCTAAGGACATCACACAACACCCAGTCATCACGAGGCAGGGAAAATCCCTGACCCCTCCGGGAATCGAACCCGGGAACCCGGGCGTGGGAAGCGAGAACGCTACCGCACGACCACGAGCTGTGGACACGCAACGACCGCGAATACAAATTCTACACTGCGGAGCGCCATTAAAGGATCACGTTTTCGAAATCCCGTAACTGTCTCCCATAAGTTAGAATTTTGAGTCAAAACTGCTTCCAACTTTCCTCTGTAATTGTGCAAATGGGTGGCGCTCTGCAACGTCACCCTCGGGCTCAGCGACACTTCAAACGCAAAGAGTCGACAAATGCGAAAAAAGACCACAGTTCATGTTGAAATTACAATGAAATCCATACCATTAGTTGCTTACATGTGTTGATAAATATCAACAGGAACTGTTGAAAATGTGTGCCCCGACCGGGACTCGAACCCGGGATCTCCTGCTTACATGGCAGACGCTCTACCCGACCTTTTTTTAAAAATATTTTGTTCGTTATGGCTCGTTGCGTCTGTTCGGGGCGGATATCACATGACATACATTCAAATTCATCGTTGATCCTTTCACTCAGTTTTTTATTGCAGAGGGCAGCTAAGTCTCTGACCGAACACGCTGAGCTACCATGCCGGCTCTATCTGAGTGAGCCATTGAGGACACAGAGGATAGTGCGACTGCAAGGACTTATTTCTGGCACGCTCCCTGTGATACCCACATTTGCAACTTACTGTCCACACACTACATTTGTAGTGCCCCTGCCCACCATACTCATTACGTGCAGCAGACAGTCTACCGATTCCCGTAAGAGTTTGAGCAATGTGAGTGCATCCGCACTGTAGAAGATCATTGGCCGGTAAGCTTTATCTATATGAAAATGGTATCTGTGCTTTCGCACATGTCCGAAAGAACAGATACCATCTTCATATATTCATACTGTTCATGTTAGCTGTAAGGTGGGTTAATGATACCACGTTGGCATCAAATTTCACTACAATTCTGACCGATGCCAACGTGGACGTGTCAAACGATGACAATGACAGCCCTTTTACCCACATTTCACCCCTTCCTTTGACGTCTTTGCGATGGAGGTCAGAATCGCGACACCCAACGTCGAAACAATGCGTTTTTTTTTATGGGTCGCCGACGAAAACATTTCAAACACACCGCACAGAATCGACACGAAAAGGCCTCAGGAGATGGCAGAAAGGACGTCAATGAAACCACCCTTTCCTTTGGCACGTTGATTCCCACACATTTCGCGGTCGAAAACGACAGCTCGCTGTACGATAAGCAACAGGAGGAAGTTCTTCGACAACCTTTGACACTGCTGACAGCCTCGGACGTTTCAAACCCTCTCTAAGAACATTGTGGGGCTGCATCCCCAAGAACGTGATGGCACCCCTTTGGAGTGTAGTGCGACCGCAGTTTTTGCTCTCGTGTACAGGTTGAAAGCATAGTGGGCCATTCAAAACGATTCGACATAATTTCAACGTGATCCGAAACGTTAAAACAGGGCTTAACAACTGGCCGGTTTTGAGCGCGAGTACTCGCGTCTGCTCAGGCACGTGCTCGCGAGCAGGTGCAAGGTCGCGGAGTGGGGAGGGAGGGGAGGGAGGGGAGGGAGGGGAGGGAGGGGAGGGAGGGGAAATGCGCGCGCACGTTTGAATGTGATCTCGAGTTCTTAGCAGATTTAACTAGCCATCTGAATGCTTTGAACATTTTACTACAAGGTAAAGATCTGCTAATTACTCATTTCATAGATCGAATACGAGCTTTTAAAATGAAATTGACACTTTGGGTGAGTCAGCTGGAAACAGGAAACCTAGCTCATTTTCCTAAATTATCATCCATGCAAGATGTTCACAAAGACTTTGAACGTTATTCACATAGTTTAGTTGATCAGCGCTTTCAAGATCTGACAGCACTAGACAGTGATTTTGATCTGTTCTCTCCATATTCAGCGAATATTTAAGAGATTCGTCCTGAGCTGCAGCAAGAAATTATTGACCTGCAGTGTGACAGAGAATATAGAGACAAATTTAAGAACAAGAAAAACATTTTGGAATTCTACAGACACTTCCCTCAGGATAGATTTCCTCGTTTGCACAAACTGGCGGCTACAATAATATCAGTGTTCGGTTCCACGTATGTTTGTGAACAATTCTTCTCTGCAATGAAATGTAACAAGACGCGCCTGAGAAACGCATTGTCTGATCGAAATTTAAACTGCACGCTGCGCCTAAAATGCACAAGAACAATTACTCCGAACATAGACGCAATTGTAAAGGGCAAAAAGTACAAGATAACCGAGAATCCCACACTTCAGTGACACCTTTTATTGTGTAACAGTTCACAAATTAATGCGAATATAGAGGCATACACTAAGCTAATAAAATTATGTGGCACGTGTACATTCTCCTTTATTTGTTTCATTTGTCGCAGTAATAATTCGTGAGTGATATCCCTGCAGGTGGCCGCGGATTTACATTGACTGGCGGCAGCTGTTGTGTGCCCCACGTGACTTTTCCCACTCTCCGCTCTGGTCCGGTAGTGGGGGTAGCGTGCTCGCGCTGCTCCGTGCTCGCGCCTTGCTGCTCACAGCTTGCTCCGCGAGCACGTATGTTGTGAAGCCCTGCGTTAAAAGGTACTTACGTTTTCCAACCCTTACCCGACGGGAGGCCCTAGCCACACGACATTTGATTTCATTGTGTTCCACCATGCTGCGACGTGATCACACGGGAGTGCAACATTAACGTGTACGTGAGTGGAACGGCAAAGGGGACCTCTGAGATCCCCATGTTTGGCATCACTGTCGGTGCCACCCATGCAACTTCGTTGAGCACGTTAAAAATGTGCCTACCAGGAACTTCGACACCATTGCAGTTTGGCTGTTGCTCTAGCTACTGAAGGTAGGCAAATCACACTAAAGGCGTGTTGAATGAGTTGCCTACCCCCAGGCGATAGAGCAGCTGCCAGGCTGATGTCGAAGTTCCTGCCAGGTACATTTGTACACGGATCACGTTTCTCTATTAAACGTTTGGAGGGGCATACAATATATAGTATTTAAATAGACGCAGTCCATAAATACGAGGGCGGTTCAGAAAGTAACCTCCGATCGGTCACAATGCGGGTTGTGGGGGGAGTAGCGACGCCATCTGTGCGTTCACGCACTCAACAGGTCAGTCGGCATCAAGCCGTGGTCGAGTGAACGTCGTACCTGCGCTAGTTTAGTTTTTGTGGCAGTTTGAAATGTGTGCTGCAATAGAAAACCCCGCCAAATGTGAAGTGCGTGCTGTCATAAGGTTTTTTACAGCCAAAGGATATTCTGCAGCAGCTATTCATCGTGAGCTTTGTGCCGTGTACGGACCAAGAGTTATGAGTGAAGGAGATGTCCGTGAATGGGTACGTTTATTTAAAAGTGGACGAGAAAACGTTCATGATGAAGAGAGGAGTCGTAGACCATCATTGGTGACTGACGAACTCGTTCAGACAGTTGATGCAAAAGTTCGTGAAAATCGACGTTTCTCAATGTCGGAGTTGTCTACTGGTTTTCCACAGATTTCTAAGACTCTCTTGTACGAGATAGTGACAGCAAGATTGGGTTACCGTAAGTTCTGTGCACGATGGGTGCCCAAAATTCTTACCGACCACCACAAAACTCAAAGAACGGCCTCTGCATTAGACTTTCTGTCACGTTATGAGGACGAAGGAGAACCATTGTTAAACAGAATCGTGACCGGTGACGAAACCTGGATTAAGTACGTGAACCCTGAGACAAAAGAACAATCAAAGATGTGGGCACATTCAAATTCGCCTACCAAACCAAGAAAAGCCTCGCAAGGTTTTTCTGCCAGAAAACTGATGGCAACGGTGTTTTGGGATGCCAAAGGGGTGTTGTTGGTTGAATTCATGGAACGTGGTACGACCATTAATCAAGACGTGTACTGTGAAACAATAAAAAAGTTACGACGGGCTATACAGAACAAACGCCTTGGTACGCTGACTTCCGGTGTCGTTTTTTTGCACGATAACGCCCGTCCTCACTCTGCTCGCAGAACAACGGCCCTTCTTGAGTCCTTCAAGTGGGACGTTATCAACCATCCACCTTACAGCCCAGACCTGGCGCCAAGTGATTATCACCTCTTCATGCATTTGAAGAAATGGCTCGGGTCACAGCGGTTTGATGACGACGAAGAGCTCAAAGATGCGGTCACAGGCTGGCTCCAGGCACAAGCAGGTGATTTTTATGCAGAAGGAATTTCAAAGCTTGTGAAGAGATACGATATGTGCCTCAATCGCTATGGAGACTATGTAGAAAAATAGTGCAAATTTGTAGTTGTAAGATGTATATATTAAAATATTTTTATTTAACTTGGTGTATTTTTTTAAATCAACCGGAGGTTACTTTCTGAACGGCCCTCGTATGTTTGTAATATACAAACAGGAAATTTGTCACCAAACTTCCCGAAAAGTATTTAACCGATTAACTTCATAGTTTTAGACGACACTCTAATAAACATTAAGACAAACAAAGGCTACATATTTTTTAAACAATAATGTACAAGTTTCCTTTTAAAACCAGCTGTGAGAAAGAAAATGAAGAAAATGCTGTGATATGCTCTGCTATGAAAATGTGCGGTTTAGTTTCCTTTGCTGCACTCAGGTTTAACTACGGTAACACGGCATTTAAACCATTAGACAAATTGTACCCCCCATATATATTATTTCTCATTTTATATATTTTAAGCGAAAATTGAACACACAACACTGTACTGTTTTCTTTTCTTCCTCGTAGGTAGTTATCACAAAAAAACAGGAAAAGTTACATTTATGGATTATCGCTTGTGATTATAATAAAACCACGGAATCTGAATTTGCATCAACAGTAAAGAAGGCTCAAGGTTAGAGAGTTGGGGGGGGGGGGGGGGGGGGAGCAGAACGACAGAGAAAGGTGGAAGGACATGGACATAGTAGGAGGAGGAGGTAGACAGAGAGAGGGAGAAGGAAGAGACGGCGAGAGAAGGGGAGGGAAGTGATGAGTAGAGAGAGGGGGGAGGAGTAGGAGATGGACAAAGAGAGGGAGGAGCATATGGACAGCGAAAGAGGGCGGAAGGAGATTAGGATGTATTCCATACATAATTAGCAATTGCGAAGCATTGCCGCGTTCGGTAGTGTACTATAAAACAGAACTCCATATTATAGAGCTGGTGAACATTTCCTTTGGACAAAAGCCCATTGTAATCGAGTAGATATTAAGCTAGAGTAACAGATAAACAGCAGCTATAGCGTACAGCTGAGGAGGCAGCACCTTTTTTCCCGAAATACCTTTCTTTCTAATATACTCGATTAAATATAACAGGGACAAGCATGAAAAACATTAAGCAGTATCGTGGTAGTTTATTGTCAGTTCTGTATACAGATGAAGTTCCTATTATTTACTTGCCTTTTATTACTGAATACCGTGACTCGTCCTACATCCCTGCGAGCTCCCTTTTTTTAATGGGAGCCATAGAACCTGACGATGGGTGATTGATTGAAGAGAGTATGCCGACCGGAGTGGCCGAGCGGTTCTAGGCGCTTCAGTCTGGAACCGCGCGACAGCGACGGTCGCAGGTTCGAATCCTGCCTCGGGCATGGATGTGTGTGATGTCCTTAGGTTAGTTAGGTTTAAGTAGTTCTAAGTTCTAGGGGACTGATGACCTCAGGTGTTAAGTCCCATAGCGCTCAGAGCCATTTGAACCTTTTTTGAAGAGAGTACACGCCACAGTTGTAGTATTGAACAAGAACTCTCCATTGCCATAGTAGCAGCATTTGTCTGTTGGCATTCACAGATACCGGAATCAGTAGGTTACACTCTTTGTCATTGTGCATGCCAGAAAGGACAGGTGACAGCCGACATATAAACCAATCATCTTTCGTTGACAGGTTGGCAGCCATGTCACCGCCCTCTTTGTCGCTGGGGTCTAAGAGATCTGCTGCGATTGATGGCTCCGCTCCGCAAAGCGAGAACAATAGCGAACCACCGCGGCTGCGTGGAAGGAGAGGTGTGTATCGTATCTTGTAATACAATTGTTTTATACATCTGTAAGCCAAAACACTACGACCACTGTCCAATGCAAGACTGAATGCCACGTGACGCTGGTGCGGGCACGTGACGAGATAAGGAAAATACACTACTGGCCATTTAAATTGCTACACCACGAAGATGACGTGCTACAGATGCGAAATTTAACCGACAGGAAGAAGATGCTGTGATACGCAAATAATTGGCTTTTCAGAGCATTCACACAAGGTTGGCGCCGGTGGCGACATCTACAACGTGCTGACATGAAGAAAGTTTCCAACCAATTTCTCATACACAAACAGCAGCTGACCGGGGTTGCCTGGTGAAACGTTGTTGTGATGCCTCGTGTAATGAGGAGAAATGCGTACCATCACGTTTCCGACTTTGATAAAGGTCGTATTGTAGCCTATCGCGATTGCGGTTTATCGTATCGCGACATTACTGCTCGCGTTGGTCGAGATCCAATGACTGTTAGCAGAATATGGAATCGGTGGGTTCAGGAGGGTAATACGGAACGCCGTGCTGGATCCCAACGGCCTCGTATCACTGGCAGTCGAGATGACAGGCATCTTATTCACATGGCTGTAACGGATCATCAAGCCACGTCTCGATCCATGAGTCAACAGGTGGGGACGTTTGCAAGACAGCAACCATCTGCACGAACAGTTCGACGACGTTTGCAGCAGCGTGGACTATCAGCTCGAAGACGATGGCTGCGGTGACCCTTGACGCTGCATCACACACAGGAGCTCCTGCGATGGTGTACTCAACGACGAACCTGGGTGCACGAATGGCAAAACGTCATTTTTTCGGATGAATCCAGGTTCTGTTTACAGCATCACGATGGTCGCATCCGTGTTTGGCGACATCGCGGTGAACGTACATTGGAAGCGTGTATTCGTCATCACCATACTGGCGTATCACTCGGCGTGTGGTATGGGGTGTCATTGGTTACACGTCTCGGTCGCCTCTTGTTCCCACTGACGGCACTTTGAACAGTGGACGTTACATTTCAGATGTGTTACGACCCGTGGCTCTACCCTTCATTCGATCCCTGAGAAACCTTACATTTCAGCAGTATAATGCACGACCGCATGTTTCAGGTCCTGTACGGGCCTTTCTGGATACAGAAAATGTTCGACTGCTGCCCTGGCCAGCACATTCTCCAGATCTCTCACCAACTGAAAACGTCTCGTCAATGGTGGCCGAGCATCTGGCTCGTCACAATACGTCAGTCACTACTCTTGATGAACTGTGATATCATGGGCAGCTGTACCTGTAAAGGCCGTCCAAGCTCTGTTTGACTCAATGCCCAGGCGTGTCAAGGCCGTTATTACGGCCAGACGTGGTTGTTCTGGGTACTGATTTCTCAGGATCCATGCACCCAATTTGCGCAAAAAGGTAATCACATGTCAGTTCTAGTATAATATATTTGTCCAGTTAATACAAGTTTATCATCTGCATTTCTTTTTGGTGTAGCAATTTTAATGGCCAGTAGTGTAAAACAGAAATCAGCTCTTTCCACGTAACACAGAGAATGGCAAAAAGAAAATTTGAATGCAGCCTTCCACACCAAAAAATTACTACAGTGTCGACACCCCAAATATTTGGGTGTGACTCCCGAGTGATGCCTAACACGTAGGAAGCACATAGAACCAACAGGATAGAAATTAAAATCGAGAAGTCGCATATTAAGGAAACTGCTGATGCAAGACAAATATTGCCCCTTCATAACTCCCCTGACAGACAGTAACTTATGAATGGGTGAAACTCGAAAAAGCCAGAGACTTCCTTATTCATGAAACATTGAACAACTTACCACGCACTAGCTTAAAATGTAGTGAATCAATGTGCGTGAAAATTGGTCAGCTCGCCCCAGAAAGCTTTAATCTAAGAGATCAATGGAGAAAACAGAGGACTTCCTTCCGTGGTCATAAGAAGTTAGGCAACGTAGATCCGAGCATCCAACTCCCGGGCGCGAATCAACCAAGAAAAACATGGAGGTCCCTCTGCCGTATGAGAACTGTCCACGCCTCGACCAAAGTAACGCTACCAAGAGGGGAATTACCGATGTTGACCAATGCGACTGCAGAAAATCAAAACAAACACAGAAGCACATTTCGAACGACTGTCCAAAAAGAATATTCATGGATACCTGGAAAGACTTTGCAGATGCAACACTTGCAGCAATTAACTGGTTGATATCTTTCGATACTCAACTGTAATGAATCTCTCAACTTCTTCTGGTTCTCCAGCTTTCTTTATTCATTTTATCTTATCTTATTTCAACTTAATTGAATAGCGAATTCTGTAGGCCATACGCTAAATAAATAAATAAAAATAAATTCACTAAACAAACACTATTTTTAGCCTTGTTTCATGATTCATTATTAAAGTTATTGCACAACCTAGGTTTCGGGTTATAAGCCCATTTTCAATTACATTACTACTTCCCAAAGAAGATAATACATAGATAAACATGATGACAAGGCAATTTAGAACACTTCAGAATTCAAATGAATAAAAAGGGGGGGGGTCCCTGAAACTGTTATGATCACTGTATTACAATGCGTTCAAGATTTCCGGTATATAAGTTACTACTCTTTTCATCTTATTTACTGCTCATTTAAATACCTTTATATCTGTCTCGAAATAATTAAACTTCATTACTATATCAATATTAAAGTTATCTTTCATCTTCGTTAGACCTTCGTTATTCATTTACTGGTTCATTAACAAAACAGTTCTTTAAACACCATGCTAAAGTAGCTAGGTCTGCAAGTAATTATTATTAACACAAAATTTAATTTTTCATTTCTGGACACTCGGATTGCACAACATTTGGAAAGGACCCTGTCTAGGTTAGTTGTGAGGATAATTAAATGATGGGAAAGTTCTGGTAAAATTTAGGTTATTATTGAACAGTTCACTCTATGGTCCATACGAATACAGTACTAAAAGTTTCAACCTGCTTGTATTGATGCGGCGGTTGGCGGGCGGCGAGATGGCGAGGCACAGAGCACACAAACAACCACAGCTATGACTCTTGACGTATCGGCACTTTAATTCTTCTTAGCGCCGCAATACTTTTCCATTTAGTACCTATGGACTTTTGCCATGCTGTGTGGGCGTTGGAACGGCATACCCGAGGCTCAGTGAAGCTACGTCTTCCAGGAGAGCCTCCTCGCTCCAGAAGGTATTGCTGAAACCAGTGCGAAACTCCCAACTACTACTGCTGCTGAGCCCGCTGCGCCGTGCAGTGCCCGCGCGCATTTTCCCGCGCTCGCCTGCCATCCACCTTTTACCGCTCCCTTACAGACAGGGTATTCAACCGAGGTTTTGCATTCTACATATCCTAACACATTGCCTAGGTATGGACCAGACGCACAGTTACAATTTTAAACATCTTACAACAGTTCCAAAATTTGTTACATTTCAATTCTATCACAATATTGCTTGACATTTGACATAAACATTAATATTCACATTGAAACTTGTTTACAGTTTTCTTAACACAATGACATGAAACAAAAAAGAAATGAAATCAGAACATCAATTACACTAGTTTATCGAAAAATCAGATGGAAAAAAAAATTTACTTATATGTACAATAGTACAGCGTCGTTGTTGTTACAGAATTGATCCATAACTTAATGTACTTCTACTGGCAGTGCTTTCCTTACTAGAGATACCTACGAGCACGCAAGCTGTACTGCCTAAAACTCATGGGTTAAATTTCAAACGTCTTCTCCGAGTATCATCAATGAGGGCATGTGAGACTGTTGATTATTTTGCAGAAGTCTGATTGAGACCTTCTTTTCTGTGGGCCCCTTGTTGCTGTTTGAGACTATTCCATCACTAGTCCTGATCCTCTCCGCTTCTTTCGCTTCTGTTATCGTCCATAAAACCTGTTTTACACGACGGCTTTCTTAGTCATCATCGATCGATACGCATCACCTGCAAAGCAAGCCAACAAAGCTCCGCAGTGTGGCACTATTGGGTCAGTCGGAACCGTCCTTTGCCGGTGGCGTCTTTTGGATGCGGTGTGGAGGTGCTCGGAGTCAGTACACCAGTCTTGAGATCGTTGTCGGTTTTCTTGACGTTGGAGCCGCTACTTTTGAATCAAGCAACTCCTCAATTGGCCTCACAAGACTAAGTGCACTCCCTTCCAGTCCTCCCACCAAGGAATACTCCCTTGCGGTAATGGCAATCGAACCCTCCGAATAGAAGACGTACACGCTGATTACTGAGCTTCGAAGGCAGACTGCACTTCACATACCATATAGTAAATCAGCCACAGACAGAACCATTTCGCAGTTTGGTCGGTGTTGTCAACGGTCATCTGCTTCTGCCAAATGTGGGTTTATAGAACCCTGTATATCTCGAAGACAGCGCATGCACAGAAACAGCTGGCGGACGGGGGCGCCGTCTGTTAACGTCGGAAGTAATCCTCGCAGTACAGACTCATATTATAGTAGTGGATTCTGTGGTTTTTTGTCTTCTTAATTTTTATTTTATTGTTTGCATTGTTTTCGTAAGACGTTGCTATGGTTGCGTGGAAACTAGACATTTTTACTGTGATTATTCTCCCACAAAATGGAGAAAATATCTGAAAACAAGAAAAATGATTTCGGTTTGACAATACCTGACAATTATGCTGTGTGTAACTAAGAAGGTAAATAGTTAAAATGGTTTTTTAATGGATATTGTTTCAATAAAGAATAAATCAGCTCTATTGAAGTGGAAAATAGTTTTTTGACATTGTTTTTTACTTGGAAAAGTAACAAGACACGCTGGATAAAGTAAACATACATGTTGCTCTTCTGAATGTGTTTGACGACACTTTTACTACTCTTGAAGTTATCAGCCATGTGAAAGATTCACTATACGACCTTTTTCAACAGTATGCTCTATGAACTTTGCTTTGTTATTAATACTCTACTATCATTATTAGTTTTTCAATGCTGTCAATATATTCCGGCATTTTGTAAGGTGAGTGACCTGCCGGGATATTTATTTTTTGCAAATTTAAGGACCTGCTGCTTGAAATTTTAAAACAGGTCTTACAGATTACAGTTTTTGTTTGTCATCTGTTATGTAATTTTTTGTTTTGTTTTTATTTATAACATTTGACAAAGAATAATACTTTTTTAAAATAGCAAAAATTTGAGGTTGAAGTTTAAATAAACTTTTGTTGTTTTAGGAAGAATGTAAAAAGGTGATAGCGCAGAGGCGAGATTTGTTAATGTCTTCACCGATTTTGACTGGTGGTGTCTACCTCAGAAAGGTTTCTTTGGGCTGTTGACCGCCAGCCTCAACAAAATAATTTATAGTTAGTAGTGTTGTTGTTGTTGTGGTCTTCAGTCCTGAGACTGGTTTGATGCAGCTCTCCATGCTACTCTATCCTGTGCAAGCTTCTTCATCTCCCAGTATCTATTGCAACCTACATCCTTCTGAATCTGCTTAGTGTATTCATCTCTTGGTCTCCCTCTACTATTTTTACCCTCCACACTGCCCTCCAATGCTAAATTTGTGATCCCTTGATGCCTTAGAACATGTCCTACCAACCGATCCCTTCTTCTAGTCAAGTTGTGCCACAAACTTCTCTTCTCCCCAATCCTATTCAATACCTCCTCATTAGTTATGTGATCTACCCACCTTATCTTCAGCATTTTTCTGTAGCACCACATTTCGAAAGCTTCTATTCTCTTCTTGTCCAAACTATTTACCGTCCATGTTTCACTTCCATACATGGCTACACTCCATACAAATACTTTCAGAAACGACTTCCTGACACTTAAATCTATACTCGATGTTAACAAATTCCTCTTCTTGAGAAACGCTTTCCTTGCCATTGCCAGTCTACATTTTATATCCTCTCTACTTCGACCATCATCAGTTATTTTACTCCCTAAATAGCAAAACTCCTTTACTACTTTAAGTGTCTCATTTCCTAATTAATTCCCTCAGCATCACCCGACTTAATTTGACTACATTCCATTATTCTCGTTTTGCTTTTGTTGATGTTCATCTTATATCCTCCTTTCAAGACACTGTCCATTCCGTTCAATTGCTCTTCCAAGTCCTTTGCCGTCTCTGACAGAATTACAATGTCATCGGCGAACCTCAAAGTTTTTACTTCTTCTCCATGAATTTTAATACCTACTCCGAATTTTTCTTTTGTTTCCTTTACTGCTTGCTCAATATACAGATTGAATAACATCGAGGAGAGGCTACAACCCTGTCTTACTCCTTTCCCAACCACTGCTTCCCTTTCATGCCCCTCGACTCTTATAACTGCCATCTGGTTTCTGTACAAACTGTAAATAGCCTTTCGCTCCCTGTATTTTACCCCTGCCACCTTCAGAATTTGAAAGAGAGTATTCCAGTTAAGATTGTCAAAAGCTTTCTCTAAGTCTACAAATGCTAGAAACGTAGGTTTGCCTTTTCTTAATCTTTCTTCTAAGATAAGTCGTAAGGTCAGTATTGCCTCACATGTTCCAACATTTCTACGGAATCCAAACTGATCTTCCCCGAGGTCGGCTTCTACCAGTTTTTCCATTCGTCTGTAAAGAATTCGCGTTAGTAGTAGAGAAGTGATATTGCTAACCCTACGCACTGACATTAGGTACTCATCTATGCACAACACTGGGTGCTTTCTTAGCTGGAATGCCAGCACTTTACACTACATTTACTCTAGTATTCGCTATCGTTAGCTATTGTTTGACTGATTCGTATAATTTTTCAGTGCATATTGCATGTTATTTCTGATTCGTAATTCTAGATGACTTACTTACTATTACATCTCTCATCTTTCTCCTCCTTCTGTTCCTCTTCAATGTAACTGTTTTCGCTGTCACTGTGGGTACTACTGTCCACTCTCTGGAGATTATTATTACGTTGCATATAGGCATGTTTGTCATGACATGTTCACAGGTACTCTTGCATGGGGGCTTAATTAAATATAATGCAAATAATTTTAATTTTTAGTCGCTGAAGTTGTTCAAATTCTGATTGAGCTTCCTCATCCCAACACCAATTAGATTTCTTTCCAGATAGTTCACATAAACGAGGTGTGGTCAAATCGTCCAATTTAACAAAGCGTCTAAGAAAATTACAGACACCAAGGAAACTACGAACATCACGTTTTGTAGTAGGAACAGCATAATTACGAATAGCGTCTAGTTTTTCTGGATCAGGAAGAATACCTTCTGTAGAAATAATACGACCAAGAAATTTCACCTAAGAACGACCAAATTCAGATTTTTGCAAGTTCACTGTAATGCCAACTCTTACAAAAATAGTAATAATGAATCCAAAATTTTATTATGCTCACTCGAAGAACGTTTAGCAATAAGAATATCGTCAACATATGAAGTAATATTGTCACGAAGATGAACAGGTAAAATTTAGTTTAAACTACGAATGAATGCTGCTGAAAACACAGTAAGTCCAAACGGTAATTTCCGAAATCACTTTTGGGTAAAATAGTCATATCCAGTTATTTTTTACCAACGCTCTAGATAGATTGATAGTCGAAGAGTTGTTTTGATAGATGCAAAGAATAGTAAAAGAGTAGGCAGCAGTACAGAAAACTAAAAGGGAAATAGCACTACTACAGCTCGGGGCCCTGTGCACGCTACGGCAGTGTAGCGAATCCCCTGGGGACTTCAATGTTGTTGTTGTTGTGGTCTTCAGTCCTGAGACTGGTTTGATGCAGCTCTCCATGCTACTCTATCCTATGCAAGCTTCTTCATCTCCCAGTACCTACTGCAACCTACATCCTTCTGAATCTGCTTAGTGTATTCATCTCTTGGTCTCCCCCTACGATTTTTACCCTCCACGCTGCCCTCCAACACTAAATTGGTGATCCCTTGATGCCTCAGAACATGTCCTACCAACCGATCCCTTCTTCTGGTCAAGTTGTGCCACAAACTTCTCTTCTCCCCAATCCTATTCAATACTTCCTCATTAGTTATGTGATCTACCCATCTAATCTTCAGCATTCTTCTGTAGCACCACATTTCGAAAGCTTCTATTCTCTTCTTGTCCAAACTATTTACCGTCCATGTTTCACTTCCATACATGGCTACACTCCATACAAATACTTTCAGAAATGACTTCCTGACACTTAAATCTATACTCGATGTTAACAAATTTCTCTTCTTCAGAAACGCTTTCCTTGCCATTGCCAGTCTACATTTTATATCCTCTCTACTTCGACCATCATCAGTTATTTTGCTCCCCAAATAGCAAAACTCCTTTACTATTTTGAGTGTCTCATTTCCTAATCTAATTCCCTCAGCATCACCCGACTTAATTCGACTACATTCCATGATCCTCGTTTTGCTTTTGTTGATGTTCATCTTATATCCTCCCTTCAAGACACCATCCATTCCGTTCAACTGCTCTTCCAAGTCCTTTGCTGTCTCTGACAGAATTACAATGTCATCGGCGAACCTCAACGATTTTATTTCTTCTCCATGGATTTTAATACCTACTCCGAATTTTTCTTTTGTTTCCTTTACTGCTTGCTCAATATACAGATTGAATAACATCGGGGAGAGGCTACAACCCTGTCTTACTCCCTTCCCAACCACTGCTTCCCTTTCATCCCTGCCATCTGGTTTCTGTACAAATTGTAAATAGCCTTTCGCTCCCTGTATTTTACCCCTGCCACCTTTAGAATTTGAAAGAGAGTATTCCAGTCAACATTCTAAAAAACTTTCTCTAAGTCTACAAATGCTAGAAACGTAGGTTTGCCTTTCCTTAATCTTTCTTCTAAGATAAGTCGTAAGGTCAGTATTGCGTCACGTGTTCCAGTATTTCTACGGAATCCAAACTGATCTTCCCCGAGGTCGGCTTCTACTAGTTTTTCCATTCGTCTGTAAAGAATTCGTATTAGTATTTTGCAGCTGTGGCTTATTAAACTGATTGTTCGGTAATTTTCACATCTGTCAACACCTGCTTTCTTTGGGATTGGAATTATTATATTCTTCTTGAAGTCTGAGGGTATTTCGCCTGTTTTATACATCTTGCTCACCAGATGGTAGAGTTTTGTCACGACTGGCTCTCCCAAGGCCGTCAGTAGTTCTAATGGAATTCTCTTCCATTTCCATAATATTGTCCTCAAGTGCATCGCCCTTGTATAGACCCTCTATATACACTCCTTCCACCTTTCTGCTTTCCCTTCTTTGCTTAGAACTGGGTTTCCATCTGAGCTCTTGATGTTCATACAAGTGGTTCTCTTATCTCCAAAGGTCTCTTTAATTTTACTGTAGGCAGTATCTATCTTACCCCTAGTGAGATAAGCTTCTACATCCTTACATTTGTCCTCTAGCCATTCCTGCTTAGCCATTTTGCACTTCCTGTCGATCTCATTTTTGAGACGGTTGTATTCCTTTTTGCCTGCTTCATTTACTGCATTTTTATATTTTCTCCTTTCATCAATTAAATTCAATATTTCTTCTGTTACCCAAGGATTTCTACTAGCCCTCGTTTTTTTACCTACTTGATCCTCTGCTACCTTCACCATTTCATCCCTCAAAGCTACCCATTCTTCTTCTACTGTATTTCTTTCCCCCATTCCTGTCAATTGTTCCCTTATGCTCTCCCTGAAACTCTCTACAACCTCTGGTTCTTTCAGTTTATCCAGGTCCCATCTCCTTAAATTCCCACCTTTTTGCAGTTTCTTCAGTTTTAATCTACAGTTCATAACCAATGGATTGTGGTCAGAGTCCACATCTGCCCCCACAAATCTCTTACAATTTAAAATCTGGTTCCTAAATCTCTATCTTACCATTATACAATCTATCTGATACCTTTTAGAATCTTCAGGGTTCTTCCATGTATACAAACTTCTTTCATGATTTTTGAACCAAGTGTTAGCTATGATTAAGTTGTGCTCTGTGCAAAATTCTACCAGGCGGCTTCCTCTTTCATTTATTAGCCCCAATCCATATTCACCTACTACGTTTCCTTCTCTCCCTTTTCCTACACTCGAATTCCAGTCACCTATGACTATTAAATTTTCGCCTTCCTTCACTATCTGAATAATTTCTTTTATTTCATCATACATTTCTTCAATTTCTTCGTCAACTGCAGAGCTAGTTGGCATACAAACTTGTACTACTGTAGTAGGT
This sequence comes from Schistocerca cancellata, assembly GCF_023864275.1. Lineage (NCBI taxonomy): Eukaryota > Metazoa > Arthropoda > Insecta > Orthoptera > Acrididae > Schistocerca > Schistocerca cancellata. The sequence continues at coordinate 495,030,607 of NC_064633.1, forward strand.
GTGGGCTTCGTATCTATCTTGACCACAATAATGCGTTCACTATGCTGTTTGTAGTAGCTTACCCGAATTCCTATTTTCCTATTCATTATTAAACCTACTCCTGCATTACCCCTACTTGACTTTGTGTTTATAACCCTGTAGTCACCTGACCAGAAGTCTTGTTCCTCCTGCCACCGAACTTCACTAATTCCCACTATATCTAACTTTAACCTATCCATTTCCCTTTTTAAATTTTCTAACCTACCTTCCCGATTAAGGGATCTGACATTCCACGCTCCGATCCGTAGAACGCCAGTTTTCTTTCTCCTGATAACGACATCCTCTTGAGTAGTCCCCATCTGGAGATCCGAATGGGGGACTATTTTACCTCCGGAATATTTTACCCAAGAGGACGCCATCATCATTTAATCATACAGTAAAGCTGCATGTCCTCGGCAAAAATTACGGCCGTAGTTTCCCCTTGCTTTCCGCCGTTCGCAGTACCAACACAGCAAGGCCGTTTTGGTTATTGTTACAAGGTCAGATCAGTCAATCATCCAGACTGTTGCCCTTGCAACTACTGAAAAGGCTGCTGCCGCTCTTCAGGAACCACACGTTTGTCTGGCCTCTCAACAGATACCCCTCCGTTGTGGTTGTACCTACGGTACGGCTATCTGTATCGCTGAGGCACGCAAGCCTCCCCACCAACGGCAAGGTCCATGGTTCATGGGGGGGGGGGGGGGGGAGGAATTTAATAGCCGCACATAAATTCCAGTTTGTGACTTAGTGGCCAATTTGGTAGAAGTTCGTACATAAATTGATCTAACCATGAACATGGATGTATATCGTTCTTAGAATTGCGAAAGATCTTAAATTTCCGAACAGTTAAGAAGTGTTTATAGTCAAAGTTTTCTCCTCGTGGCGACAAAGACCTACCGCGTCTGTCCCAGTCCGAATGTCGATTATTGTCAAGTTCACGCGCCTGGCGCTCTCTTGTTGCTTCTCGTAAATGAAATAAAGTACTTTCTTCAAACCCTTCTGCTATCTGTGATTCTAAATTTCTTCTGCTGTCTTTTCCTACGATTTCGCTTTTAATATGTTTGACTTGCTTTCGTAATGCCTCAAATTCCCTTTTAACGCGATCATTAAATTTTCCCTGATTTTCAACATGCTTATTTATGTTCTGGTACTCTTCGGTTTCTGAAAATGGCAATGGAGCTGTATCATCTGAATCTCTGTCCCCATTTAAACTAAGACTTGTCAATTTATCTGCAATCTCCTCAACTCTTTCCGATAAGTCACCTATTTGTTCTTTCTGTTTATTTACGTCTTCCGTTAGTGTAGCGACTCGGGTTTCAGTATTGACACATTTAGTAGTTAACTGTTCATACTGGTGTGTTAGATTATTTATTCTGTCATTTGGTACTGATTCCTCGATTCTTTCAAATATTTCTTCCTTATCGTGTGCACGTTGTAAATTTAACTCTGAAAATTTCTGTACTATCACGCGATCTCTTTCTTCCTGTTCTCTGTCCTGTTCCTCTTGTCTAATTTCTATTGAAATTAAACTATTATTGTGAGCATTCAAAAGCGGTTGTACTTCTTCTCTAATTTCTTTCTTTGATTCATCTTTCATGTTTTTGAAACATGTCCCTATTCGTGAGCCTAACTGTGTTTCCATTGTTTCCATCTCGGTTTTAATTGTTCCTATTTGTGAGCCTAACCGTGTTGCCATTGCTTCCATCTTGGTTTTAATTGTTCCTATTTGTGAGTCTAACCGTGTTGCCAAAGTTCCCATATCAGATTTAATTGTTCCTATTTGTGAGTCTAACCGAGATCCCGAATTTAATGTTGCACTCATCAACTGCTCCATGTTAACTTGTTCGAAATTCTTTTCCCCCTTAACATTTCCCGTAAAACTAACTTCCTTCGACATAGCCGTAAAGCTATCTGTGTTCGATACTATTGCAGAATCTTCTGTCGTTACTCTCGAATTCTGAAAATTTTTTGATTGTGAAAAATTTTGAACTGGTTCCGGACTATTTTCCTGACTCACTAAATTGCTTTCTACTTCATTATTCATCATACTATTCACCTGTGTTGGCGAGTTAGCCATGTTAACAATTTCGTCATTCTCACTATTCATCATTTTTGCCTTTTTCATCGATCGGGTAATCATTTACAAAACATACAAAACTCCTCACTATACGAAAATTACATACAATATAACACTTTATCACCAACAATACCATTCACACGAAATGCTTCCCGACAACACGCCTAACGAACAATTAAAACCTTCACAATTGCACAAATTGTCAAACCCGTATACGACTCATCAAAAATTAAATTCCACAAAAATACCGTCAGAAGAACGACAAGACAACTGCAAATGTTCAATTACAAAATCTACACATGCAATATAGACTACAATTACTAAACTACAAATTACTACAACAATACTACTATCTGCTATTTTTACTATCAAAAGAATTCCAAGGGACGATCCGAAGCAGCGGTCGCCACGTGCATGGGGGCTTATTTAAATAAATATTATGCAAATAATTTTTAACTTTTAGTCGCTGACTGTCCGGTTACGCAGTCTCGTAACCGGTTGACCCTGACTAGTATTAGTACGCAATCTGACTGCATAGAATAACAACAAAGAATGAAAGAAAACTTCCGTTAACACAATTAATTAATTAAGTCCCCAACAACTATAAAACCTACGAAACAACAAAGCACAAGTGTAATTGTTCTGCGTGTGGAAGTGTGATTCAACGTACACATCTGGCACGGTTCTTCCTCAATAAGACAAGGTATTTTAAGCACCATTTACACTGAAGTAATTAAAAAAACCAGTAATACTGTAATTGCTCATAAAAACCAGAATTACACTCTAGTACATGAACACAAGCCAGATGCTTTGTTGACTGAACCTGTGACCAAGAGACATTGTTAGTTAGGACATTTGAAATAAAAAATTTTCTTGACCTTCATATATATTGACGAAACATACTTTCTGATCATTACAACATCCGCAATCGAACAGCATCGGCTGTCTAGCCCATCAGAACAACTGCATACAACATGCTCACAACTAGTCACGGCCACATCAGAACTCCTACTGCCCACTTCTCAATAAGCACTCTCCACCATGACTTCTCATCAAGCACTGCCAGTGGAGGCGGATGAATAATACTCTTTGGCGCAATCTCTGGCGCTGTGACTCAGTGTAGCCACCTTTCACTCTTCATGTATTGTTTTTGAATTACTGTTTTTAATTAATTTAGTTGTGCCCATTGCTCTTCGACTTTTATTGCTATGCATTCATGTATGTCTGTTTCTCTGTAGTCTAAATGTAGTATATGTCTGTTTTTCGCGTATTGCCCGCAGAATAAGACAGTTGTCCTGGGGAGCCTTCTTCCCTGCATGTGCATGTACATCGGTATAAATGTATGGGATAAGGTCTATGTTCAGTTACGAAATGCACCATACCGCAAATGGGATCGATAAGCTTCATTCTCAACCTCTTCCTTACGCCAGGGAGCAAATCATGCAGTCTACCTCCCTTATCACTTACATCCCACTCAACTTGCTCCGCCGGGATTTTTTTTTTAATTTTTCACTAGCTGCTTATATTTTATGACCCACCGTCTAATTTCTTATGGTGGGTCGTATGTTGCCACTTAGCCGCTGTGACTGGGTCCGGGGTGACTGAAAGTAACACCACACCGGCTCCCGTCCCCACTCACACCGTTGCCCGTGTCCCGCCACGTGGAGGCGGGCTCTGTTTAGATCCATTTGATATCTTTTTTTGTTGTTGTTGTGCAGCATTAGAAAAACTTATAACTAATACAAAATCAAGTAAGATATTAATAAACAAAACGAAATTAAATATTTAGAAAGAAGGAAGGAAGAGAACTGAATAGAGAAGGGATAGGTATAATATTGCCCGTCACCTGGTTGTAGGCGGCGGCCCGAGTCTTGGAATGACCCTCAAGACGCTGACCGTTGCTCACCATGCCTTTAACATCTACCATCCTAGAATCTAACTTAACTAGAAGAGATTAGTGTACGATAAAGCTAGAAACTAAGACTAAGACCTACATGTCCAGCCTGCTAAACTATTTACGATATACAATACAGAGGTAACTGATCCGCCGGGATAGCCGTGTGTGTTAGCACGCTGCTGCCGGTAATCAGGGATTTCAGGCGATCCCAGATCGAATCTGTCCGGTCAATTAACGACGAGGGCCAGCGAGCTGGCCAGCCTGAATGTGGTTTTTAACGGTTTCCCACATCTGACTAGGTGAATGCCGAACCGGTATGCATGCCCCACCTTAGTTACATGACTCGCATATACACTCCTGGAAATGGAAAAAAGAACACATTGACACCGGTGTGTCAGACCCACCATACTTGCTCCGGACACTGCGAGAGGGCTGTACAAGCAATGATCACACGCACGGCACAGCGGACACACCAGGAACCGCGGTGTTGGCCGTCGAATGGCGCTAGCTGCGCAGCATTTGTGCACCGCCGCCGTCAGTGTCAGCCAGTTTGCCGTGGCATACGGAGCTCCATCGCAGTCTTTAACACTGGTAGCATGCCGCGACAGCGTGGACGTGAACCGTATGTGCAGTTGACGGACTTTGAGCGAGGGCGTATAGTGGGCATGCGGGAGGCCGGGTGGACGTACCGCCGAATTGCTCAACACGTGGGGCGTGAAGTCTCCACAGTACATCGATGTTGTCGCCAGTGGTCGGCGAAAGGTGCACGTGCCCGTCGACCTGGGACCGGACCGCAGCGACGCACGGATGCACGCCAAAACCGTAGGATCCTACGCAGTGCCGTAGGGGACCGCACCGTCACTTCCCAGCAAATTAGGGACACTGTTGCTCCTGGGGTATCGGCGAGGACCATTCGCAACCGTCTCCATGAAGCTGGGCTACGGTCCCGCACACCGTTAGGCCGTCTTCCGCTCACGCCCCAACATCGTGCAGCCCGCCTCCAGTGGTGTCGCGACAGGCGTGAATGGAGGGACGAATGGAGACGTGTCGTCTTCAGCGATGAGAGTCGCTTCTGCCTTGGTGCCAATGATGGTCGTATGCGTGTTTGGCGCCGTGCAGGTGAGCGCCACAATCAGGACTGCATACGACCGAGGCACACAGGGCCAACACCCGGCATCATGGTGTGGGGAGCGATCTCCTACACTGGCCGTACACCACTGGTGATCGTCGAGGGGACACTGAATAGTGCACGGTACATCCAAACCGTCATCGAACCCATCGTTCTACCATTCCTAGACCGGCAAGGGAACTTGCTGTTCCAACAGGACAATGCACGTCCGCATGTATCCCGTGCCACCCAACGTGCTCTAGAAGGTGTAAGTCAACTACCCTGGCCAGCAAGATCTCCGGATCTGTCCCCCATTGAGCATGTTTGGGACTGGATGAAGCGTCGTCTCACGCGGTCTGCACGTCCAGCACGAACGCTGGTCCAACTGAGGCGCCAGGTGGAAATGGCATGGCAAGCCGTTCCACAGGACTACATCCAGCATCTCTACGATCGTCTCCATGGGAGAATAGCAGCCTGCATTGCTGCGAAAGGTGGATATACACTGTACTAGTGCCGACATTGTGCATGCTCTGTTGCCTGTGTCTATGTGCCTGTGGTTCTGTCAGTGTGATCATGTGATGTATCTGACCCCAGGAATGTGTCAATAAAGTTTCCCCTTCATGGGACAATGAATTCACGGTGTTCTTATTTCAATTTCCAGGAGTGCGTTTCTGAAAAACCTTGACACACCTTGACGTGGGGTAACGCTAGCTGGAGACAAGTGGGGCGCACAAATTCTGTCCTGGGGGGTGGGGGGCGGGGGGCGTGTTGACAGGAAAGGCATCTGGCCATCCTCTGCTACTAACATTTAATATGCTGACTTTGTGGTTGGTTGATTCTGAGGTCATCGCCCCATCGAATGAGGGAAGGATGTGGAAGGAAATTGGCTATGCCTTTTCAAAGGAACCGTCCCGGCATTTGCCTGAAGCGATTTAGGAAAATCACAGAAAACCTAAATCAGGATAGCCGGATGCAGGTTTGAACTGTTGTCCTCCCGAATACGAGTCCAGTGTGCTATCCACTGGGCCACCTCACTCGGCCTGACTGTGAAAACATGTGATATAGCCAGGAAAAATAAGAAGAAAGAAGATTTTGTTAGGCAGGCAGTCCCTCATAATCACAATTCCTACCTTCAGTGCTGGGCTAGGCAATGTGATGTCTTGTTGACATTTCATCTACTGTAAACACACTACCATTAGACGGTGACGTCGTTTCCTTCTGTTCCACCCCATGACGTACAGTGTTAATCATCCTGCAGTAAAAATGTTGGTGCAAACCTGCAAGGCAGACACATCTCTGGAGATACGTTAGTTTCTCACCATCATGTGAAATCATGAACGACCACTCATGATGAGGAACATGGAACTGCAGCGAGCATTCCCATTCCTGTTGTCTGCAGTGTTTATAGACAGGCAAGAAGTTTCTGTCGGCTATATTTGATGAAATGTTATCTACTTATTTCTGGTTATAAAAGTTGAGTCATTGGCTGCAATAGTGTCTGAAACAGAGAGCTACTGTATCAGTGCAAGATTGCAGTGCTACATTAGAAGGTGCCCCCATAATCAGAATACTTTCTTCCACCACATAGTATATAAAAGTTATAATCTAAATATAAAAATGCAGGAAACGAAACGGGCGGAAGGGAATTGGTTTATTATTTGTTGCTGTTTTTGGTGGCAGTCTTTTATCTTGGTTGATTCCTCGTCTAAAAAGTGAGAGTGACAGGAAATGCAAAATGTCTAAACAAGGGTGGCTACAGTACAAATACACTACTGGTCATTAAAATTGCTACACCAAGAAGAAATGCAGATGATAAACGGGTATTCATTGGACAAATATATTATACTAGAACTGACATGTAATTACATTTTCAGGCAATTTGGGTGCATAGATCATGAAAAATCACTACCCAGAACAACCACCTCTGGCCGTAAATAACGCCCTTGATAACCCTGGGCATTGAATCAAACAAAGCTTGGATGGCGTGTACAGGTACAGCTGTCCACGCGGCTTCAACACGATACCACAGTTCATCAAGAGTAGTGACTGGCGTATTGGGACGAGCCATTTGCTCGGCCACCATTGACCAGACGTTTTCAATTGATGAGAGATCTGGAGAACGTGCTGGCCAGGGCAGCAGTGGAACATTTTCTGTATCCAGAAAGTCCCGTACAGGACCTGCAACATGCGGTCGTGCATTATACTGCTGAAATGTAAGGTTTCTCAGGGATCGAATGAAGGGTAGAGCCACGGGTCGTAACACATCTAAAATGTAACGTCCACTGCTCAAAGTGCCGTCAATGCGAACAAGAGGTGACTGAGACGTGTAACCAGTGGCACCCCATACCAACACGCCGGGTGATACGCCAGTATGGCAATGACGAATACAGGCTTCCAATGTGCGTTCACTGCGATGTCGCCAAACACGGATGCGACCATCATGATGCTGTAAACCCGACCCTGGATTAATCCGAAAAAATGACGTTTTGCCATTCGTGCTCCCAGGTTCGTCGTTGAGTACACCATCGCAGGAGCTCCTGTGTGTGATGCAGCGTCAAGGGTAACCGCAGCCACGGTCTCCGAGCTGATAGTACACGCTGCTGCAAACGTCGTCGAACTGTTCGTGCAGATGGTTGTTGTCTTGCAAACGTCCGCATCTGTTACTCAGGGATCGAGACGTGGCTGCACGATCCGTTACAGCCATGCGGATAAGATTCCTGTCATCTCGACTACTAGTGACACGAGGCCGTTGGGACCTAGCACGGCGTTCCGTATTACCCTCCTGGACCCATAAATTCCATATTCTGCTAACAGTCATTGGATCTCGACCAACGCGAGCAGCAATGTCGCGATACGATAAACCACAATCGCGGTAGGCTACAATCCGACCTTTTTTCAAAGTCGGAAACGTGACGGTACGCATTTCTCCTCCTTACACGGGGCATCACAACAACGTTTCACCAGGCAACGCCGGTCAACTGGTGTTTGTGTATGAGAAATCGGTGTGAAACTTTCCTCGTGTCAGCACGTTGTAGGTGTCGCCACCGGCGCCAACCTTGTGTGAATGCTCTGAAGAGCTAATCATTTGCATATCACAGCATCTTCTTTCTGTCGGTTAAATTTCGATTCTTTAGCACGTCTACTTTATGGTGTAGTAATGTTAACGGCCAGTAGTGTATCTTGTGAATTCTTTCCTCTAAATAGTACGTAAACTTTAGGGCTCCAAAAATATTTCGTACACGTTGTATCTTTACTGCAAGACTTGACAAACATTCTAGACATGTTTATGTGCTCACTGTGTCTTGGCACTGAAAGGTGCGACGTGACGCAATCGATGAACATACTAGAGATACTGTGCAACGCACCTGTACAAAGCTTCATCAGACTTTCACTATGCTTTTAGTAGCCTGCCCAGTAAGCCGTGCAGTCTAACGCACTGCTTTCGAGGTGGTTATCCATCTTCCTCGGCGAATGCGCTCTGGTTGCCCTTATTCCGCCTCAGTTACACTATGTCGGCGATTGGTACACAAACACTTTCTCCATGTACGCGTACACGATAATTATTCTACCACGCAAACACTGGGGTTACACTCGCTGGTGTGTGACATTCCAGGGGGATGGGCGGGGGGGAGTCCACTGGGGCCCGAACCGCACAATAACCGTGGGTTCGGTGTGGGGCGGCGGTGGGGTGAGTGGACATCTGTAGGGTGTTGTGGGGTTGTGAACCACTGAGGGGCTACGGCAGAGACGAAGCCTCTCCGTCGTTTCTAGGTCCCCAGTTCCATACAATACAATACAGTGCTTTTAATTTCGCGACCGATCGGACCTTGTAAAGAAAAATAGCCCTCTTATCTACAGCCAGGCAACTTGTCTGGTGTTGCTATAATTTTGTTTATGGGCGACTACATACAGTTCTGATCAAAAGTCAGAGAACAACGTTTGGTGATAAATACGATAACTTTCATTCAACTTAATCGATGTAAGTGAAACTGGCCAGGAAACTTCTCAGAAGGCACGAGTGTTATCTGTCCCATATTTAACTAGCGTTTAGGATGACATCTCGTAGCAGTGATGGGTGCTGCGAAATACGGTGCTGCATGGTCCACCCGACTGTATGGCCACTTCCGCGCGAGCCGTGGCCTCTCGCTGGCCACCTGTTTTCAGCACCAGCCTGTACGAGCTACTGTTCCTCTGTAACATTTTTCCACGTTTGCTTTCGCATCCCTTAAACATTAACTCTACACCAAAACAACTATCTTTATTAGCAATGTCCGATAAGTTCTGCATTGCAGATCGTTTAGGAGGTCGATGTAGCTCGCGCCAGCCTGGTGCTGCCTTATGCCTCTCTCCTGTGCCCAAAACATTTGCAGTGAATCAGTGTATCTGCTAGTGAAAATATATCAAAATTCCTACAAAAGTTCCTGACATTAGCCAGAACACACAGGCAGAAACAATGGGAAGGGGACCTTTAAATATAATATGTAGAAGATATACATGGTGTGGTAATACCCACCAGGGTAGCCGAGAGCACTAATGCACTGGTTCCTGGACTCAGGTAGGCGTACTGGTCCCGGTTCGAATCCGCCCAGCGGTTAAGGACAAGGGCCGGTATGCTGGCCAGCCTGGATGTGGTTTGGCTCAAATTGCTCTGAGCACTATGCGACTTAACTTCTGAGGTCATCAGTCGCCTAGAACTTAGAACTAATTAAACCTAAGGACATCACACACATCCATGCCCGAGGCAGGATTTGAACCTGCGACCGTAGCGGTTGCTCGGTTCTAGACTGCAGCGCCTAGAACCGCACGGCCACTCCGGCCGGCTGGATGTGGTTTTTAGGCGGTTTTCCACATCCCACTAGGTGAATACTGGGCTGGTCCCCACATTCTGCTTCAGTTACACGACTCACTGACATTTGTACACGTTTGCACTATTTTATGGATTACACTAGATACAGCTGGGGTACACTGCTTATGTCCCGGGGGGTTCGGGGTGGTGGCAGGAAGGGCATCCGGTCACCGTCTGCAACTAACACTCCCAAATCCGTAATGACACGGCCGACCCCACTTTGTCACGGAACAAGACCCAAAGAAAGAAACAAAGAAATACATGGTGTGGTTCCCTTTGTGGTGCAGTCATCTCAAAAATGCAGCCTTGCCATTTAGATGGTAGGCCCTCGCCTAGTGGATACTAGGAGATGTCATATTTTTGCGCCAGGTTCAGTACTGAGGGTGTAGACCTTTTTTTCAGTTTATTTGCTTTTGGGTAGTGCTCATGCAGCCATCTCAATACCGAAATATCAATTATGACGATACAGTCGTAAGGAAAACCAACACCCAATCCTCGAGAGGAGAAAATCTCTGACCTGGCCGGGAATTGACCCCTTCGGTTAGCACTCAGCCGCACTGATTGCGCAGCTATCGAGGAGGACAACGTGCAGGGCTGAGCCGGTGTGTCATGTCTGTTGCAGTGCTGCCATGGTATCGGCGCGCGCTGCAGACGGCAGAGGTGAAGGGCGTGGTGGCACTGGTGGTGCTGGCGCTGGGGCTGCCGCTGCTGCTCTACTGGCTGCTGTACGCTATCAAGGTTCCGCCCCCAGACACCGTCGGCACCTGCAGCGTCTCCAGCGCCTACAGGTGAGTTACTGCCAGTACCTTCTACTGTCTACCATTACACATTACGCCACTGCTTAGCCGACTGTTGTACTTTTTGCAATAAAAATCAACATGCCGAAGCCACTTCAATGAGTTTGTCTCATGCCGTAACCAATGGTTCCTCAAGATCAACGCTTTCAAAACCCAGGCAATAATAAGACTAACCTCTTGCGACTTGCACCTCAATGACTTCAATCTCACTATGTACAACCGTCCTATCCAATTAAGTAACACACTAAAACACCTTGGACTAACAGTCGCCAGCTAACATGGAAATCCCATCTACACTCCTGGAAATTGAAATAATAACACCGTGAATTCATTGTCCCAGGAAGGGGAAACTTTATTGACACATTCCTGGGGTCAGATACATCACATGATCACACTGACAGAACCACAGGCACATAGACACAGGCAACAGAGCATGCACAATGTCGGCACTAGTACAGTGTATATCCACCTTTCGCAGCAATGCAGGCTGCTATTCTCCCATGGAGACGATCGTAGAGATGCTGGATGTAGTCCTGTGGCACGGCTTGCCATGCCATTTCCACCTGGCGCCTCAGTTGGACCAGCGTTCGTGCTGGACGTGCAGACCGCGTGAGACGACGCTTCATCCAGTCCCAAACATGCTCAATGGGGGACAGATCCGGAGATCTTGCTGGCCAGGGTAGTTGACTTACACCTTCTAGAGCACGTTGGGTGGCACGGGATACATGCGGACGTGCATTGTCCTGTTGGAACAGCAAGTTCCCTTGCCGGTCTAGGAATGGTAGAACGATGGGTTCGATGACGGTTTGGATGTACCGTGCACTATTCAGTGTCCCCTCGACGATCACCAGTGGTGTACGGCCAGTGTAGGAGATCGCTCCCCACACCATGATGCCGGGTGTTGGCCCTGTGTGCCTCGGTCGTATGCAGTCCTGATTGTGGCGCTCACCTGCACGGCGCCAAACACGCATACGACCATCATTGGCACCAAGGCAGAAGCGACTCTCATCGCTGAAGACGACACGTCTCCATTCGTCCCTCCATTCACGCCTGTCGCGACACCACTGGAGGCGGGCTGCACGATGTTGGGGCGTGAGCGGAAGACGGCCTAACGGTGTGCGGGACCGTAGCCCAGCTTCATGGAGACGGTTGGGAATGGTCCTCGCCGATACCCCAGGAGCAACAGTGTCCCTAATTTGCTGGGAAGTGGCGGTGCGGTCCCCTACGGCACTGCGTAGGATCCTACGGTCTTGGCGTGCATCCGTGCGTCGCTGCGGTCCGATCCCAGGTCGACGGGCACGTGCACCTTCCGCCGACCACTGGCGACAACATCGATGTACTGTGGAGACCTCACGCCCCACGTGTTGAGCAATTCGGCGGTACGTCCACCCGGCCTCCCGCATGCCCACTATACGCCCTCGCTCAAAGTCCGTCAACTGCACATACGGTTCACGTCCACGCTGTCGCGGCATGCTACCAGTGTTAAAGACTGCGATGGAGCTCCGTATGCCACAGCAAACTGGCTGACACTGACGGCGGCGGTGCACAAATGCTGCGCAGCTAGTGCCATTCGACGGCCAACACCGCGGTTCCTGGTGTGTCCGCTGTGCCGTGCGTGTGATCATTGCTTGTACAGCCCTCTCGCAGTGTCCGGAGCAAGTATGGTGGGTCTGACACACCGGTGTCAATGTGTTCTTTTTTCCATTTCCAGGAGTGTAGTTTTAGTGATTGATTTGTCACAGTCATTGGCTATCATATGCCACTCAGCAGGCCTGCCTGTGGACTTTCTGTTTCGACTCTGCAGGTAGTAACTGTGCTAAGTTTACAGGCGAGCAGTGTCTGCAACATTCATTCTAGCAACACACTCCTGTTGAACAGCTTCAGCCATTTGAACAGGGACGCATTGTGGGCCTGCAGGAAGCTAAATGGACGTATCTACGGACTGCTACACATGTTGGGCGCAGTGTATCGCTGATGTGTCGCTGCTTACAACAATGGACTGTGAAACAGTCCAACACCCGTAGACCAGGTTCTGTATATCTGCATAGTACAAACGCATGTCAAGATTGACACATTGTGCAATCACTGGTGGCAGACCGAATATCATCCAGGCACGAAATCTGGGAACATGTTACACCTGATGTGTCATCAGGGACTATTTGGAACCGTCTACTTGTAGCATGAATAAGAACACGTGTGAATGTGGCCAGCCCACCGCCAACACCACGACACTGCCAAACATGGCTACTCTGATGTCGTGAAAGAGTAGACTGGACAGTGAGATGGCGGCCTGTCGTCTTCGGCGATGAGAGGAGGTTCTGTCCGTATGCGAGTGATGGACATACACGTGAATGGCATAGATCTGGTGAGCTGCCTGTTCCAGAGAGCATTCACTCACAACACAAAGGTCTCATCCCAGGCTTTATGGTGCGGTGTGCCGAAACGTGTGTGGTTTACAACTACTGCCTTGACCAGCAAGATCACGAGATCTCACGTCAATTGGGTCCATATGGGACAAAATGAAGGGGGAACTTACCCGTTCTCCAGGGCCTGCAGAAACCATTGCCGAATTGCAACAAAAGGTGCATGTCATTTGGGACACTCTATCATTGGAAGCCATTCAGCACCTTTATGATCGTTTACACGCGAAAATGCTCGCCTGTGTTATCCGCCAGATGGAGTATGCCACTAACTGGGCACCCTTTACTGTGACATGTATGTTTCATTCGGCCATCATTAAAATAAAGAACAGATTATTGATGTGCTTAGAAATGTTATCGAGATTTATGCCAGAATTTTGTGCGGATTTTGTGGCGGATAGGGACTTTAAATGTCATATCTGGTACAAGTTAAATAATTTCAAAATGGCAAAAATATTTCTCTTCCGGACCTTATACTTAGCAAACTCATTGCAGTAAGAAACTCTGGGAAGATCTGTTGCTGATTGGGGTATTTTTATAGATAATGAAAAGAAAAGGATTTCGTTGGGACCATCAGTTTTCAAGATATGATGGGATAAATTTAAAAATGATTCCACAGCTGGAAAATTTACATCTTTTTCAAAAAAATTGAGATAACTCTGGCCTTAATCGAAATCAAGGACAAAATTTTCGATGTGCTTAGAGACACTATACACATCTGTACCAGATATGAATTTCAGATTTTTTACGTTATTTTTGTAGGAGAAAGAGAGTTTTATGGTGATTTTTTATCAACGCAGAGAGAGGAGGCGTATGGCGACTGCCTGTACACAGTAATTGTCGTGACATCGTCGCAGCTTCATACCTTAAACGTTAGATGCCAACTAATGTAAATCACACTACGTCCACGCTGTCCTCTAATGGTTGCGTGTGACTATTTAGAAAGAGATCCTCCATCACTTAGCTAGGTCATGGATCGTTAGTAAGATACATGAAAAACCTATGTTTTTTATTCACGAATTCCTGTTGAAGTTGTCAGCGGGGTGATGGGAATGGAGCCCATCGCGAATGACTGGTGGTATGGTATGAATAAACTGCACTTACTTCAGCAGTGCTGCACTACACATGTGTGTATTGCTTAGCATAGCACGGCAGGACACTCACTTCGTACTGACTCCTGCATGTGTGGTACTGTGTTTCTGGATCGCCAGTGTTGGCAGCTGTTGGAGTCAAACTACTACATTTAACATGGGATGATAGTTTTCAGTTGCTCGTGTGAGTGCCTGACTTCGTTGATGGGTTTTTTGCCTGACCGATAACATTCTGGGCGGGTAGAGGCACACATTAACAGAGTGCCAACAACAAATCCGACGTGGTTAGTGGCATCATGGGTAGAACCAGCAAATCACTGGAAGTTGCTTGCGCTGCAGTTAGGCGGGACTTCCTTGGTGTGTGCTGCTTATACACTCCTGGAAATTGAAATAAGAACACCGTGAATTCATTGTCCCAGGAAGGGGAAACTTTATTGACACATTCCTGGGGTCAGATACATCACATGATCACACTGACAGAACCACAGGCACATAGACACAGGCAACAGAGCATGCACAACGTCGGCACTAGTACAGTGTATATCCACCTTTCGCAGCAATGCAGGCTGCTATTCTCCCATGGAGACGATCGTAGAGATGCTGGATGTAGTCCTGTGAAACGGCTTGCCATGCCATTTCCACCTGGCGCCTCAGTTGGACCAGCGTTCGTGCTGGACGTGCAGACCGCGTGAGACGACGCTTCATCCAGTCCCAAACATGCTCAATGGGGGACAGATCCGGAGATCTTGCTGGCCAGGGTAGTTGACTTACACCTTCTAGAGCACGTTGGGTTGCACGGGATACATGCGGACGTGCATTGTCCTGTTGGAACAGCAAGTTCCCTTGCCGGTCTAGGAATGGTAGAACGATGGGTTCGATGACGGTTTGGATGTACCGTGCACTATTCAGTGTCCCCTCGACGATCACCAGTGGTGTACGGCCAGTGTAGGAGATCGCTCCCCACACCATGATGCCGGGTGTTGGCCCTGTGTGCCTCGGTCGTATGCAGTCCTGATTGTGGCGCTCACCTGCACGGCGCCAAACACGCATACGACCATCATTGGCACCAAGGCAGAAGCGACTCTCATCGCTGAAGACGACACGTCTCCATTCGTCCCTCCATTCACGCCTGTCGCGACACCACTGGAGGCGGGCTGCACGATGTTGGGGCGTGAGTGGAAGACGGCCTAACAGTGTGCGGGACCGTAGCCCAGCTTCATGGAGACGGTTGCGAATGGTCCTCGCCGATACCCCAGGAGCAACAGTGTCCCTAATTTGCTGGGAAGTGGCGGTGCGGTCCCCTATGGCACTGCGTAGGATCCTACGGTCTTGGCGTGCATCCGTGCGTCGCTGCGGTCCGGTCCCAGGTCGACGGGCACGTGCACCTTCCGCCGACCACTGGCGACAACATCGATGTACTGTGGAGACCTCACGCCCCACGTGTTGAGCAATTCGGCGGTACGTCCACCCGGCCTCCCGCATGCCCACTATACGCCCTCGCTCAAAGTCCGTCAACTGCACATACGGTTCACGTCCACGCTGTCGCGGCATGCTACCAGTGGTAAAGACTGCGATGGAGCTCCGTATGCCACGGCAAACTGGCTGACACTGACGGCGGCGGTGCACAAATGCTGCGCAGCTAGCGCCATTCGACGGCCAACACCGCGGTTCCTGGTGTGTCCGCTGTGCCGTGCGTGTGATCATTGCTTGTACAGCCCTCTCGCAGTGTCCGGAGCAAGTATGGTGGGTCTGACACACCGGTGTCAATGTGTTCTTTTTTCCATTTCCAGGAGTGTATTATGTGTGTTGTAGGAAAGTAATGATATTCATTTACCTGACGTTGTTCTCTGAATTTTAATCCTAACTCTGGGCAGTGGCTCGTAAACAAAATTACTGCTACATCAGACAAGTCATCCGGCTGTAGATAATTACGAGGAGAACACGGAAAGTGCCATAACCCGATTTCGCAGAAACTTCGTCTAATGGAACAGGAATTAAAATAAGCGAACACGTGTTTCTGAAGATATTCGACCATTTCTGAGAAAACGATGGACAAAGTTTTGGAGGTACTGTATGTGCCGTCTAGCAGGCGATAATCTCATCCGGAGAAATGCAGGAACACGCAAGGCAGTACTGACCCTACGACTTAACTTAGCGGATAGTTTAAGGAAAGGCAAACCTACATTTACAGCATTTGTGGACTCAGAGAAAACTTTTGGAAATGCTGACTGGAATACTCTCCTTAAAATTCTGAAGATAGCAGGGATAAAATATAGGGAGCAAAATGCTATTTACAACTCGTACAGAAACTAGACGGCAGTTATAAGAGGCGAGGATCCTGAAAGGGAAGCAGTGGTTGAGAAGGGGATGCTGTTCAATATGTACATGGTACAAGTAGTAAAGGAAACTAAAGAAAAATTTGGAGTAGGAATTAAAGTTCAGCGAAAAGAAATAAAAACTTTGAGGCTTGATAATGAAATTATAATTCTGTCAGAGACAGCAAAGAATTTGGAACAGTAGTTGAAAGGAATGGACAGTGACTTGAAAGGAGGATATAAGATGAACATCAACAAAAGCAAAACAAGGGTAGTGAAATGTGGTTGAATTAAATTAGGTTAAGGCCAAGGGAATTACATTAGGAAACGAGACTCTTAAAGTAGTAGATGAGTTTTGCTATTTGGGGAGAAAAATAACTTATGATGGCCAAAGTAGACAGGATATAAAATGTAGACTGGCAAAGGCAAGAAAACGTTTCCGAAGAAGAGAAATTTGTTAACATCGAATATAGGAAGTCTTTTCTGAAGGTATTTGTCTAGAGTGTAGCCACATATGGAACTGAAACAAGGACGATTAACATCATCATCATCATCATCATTTAAGACTGATTATGCCTTCCAGCGTTCAGTCTGGAGCATAGTCCCCCTTATAAAATTCCTCCATGATCCCCTATTCAGTGCTAACATTGGTGCCTCTTCTGATGTTAAGCTTATTACTTCAAAATCATTCTTAACCGAATCCAGGTACATTCTCCTTGGTCTACCCCGACTCCTCCTACCCTCTACTGCTGAACCCATGAGTCTCTTGGGTAACCTTGCTTCTCCTATGTGTGTAACATGACCCCACCATCTAAGCCTGTTCGCCCTGACTGCTACATCTATAGAGTTCATTCCCAGTTTCTCTTTGATTTCCTCATTGTGGACACCCTCCTGCCATTGTTCCCATCTACTAGTACCTTCAATCATCCTAGCTACTTTCATATCCGTAACCTCAACCTTATTGATAAAGTAACCTGAATCCACCCAGCTTTCGCTCCCATACAACAAAGTTGGTCGAAAGATTGAACGGTTGACGATTAACAGTTTAGATAAAAAGAGAATAGAATCTTTTGAACTGCGATGCTACAGAAGAATGCTGAAGATTAGATTGGTAGATCACATAACTAATGAGGAGGTACTGAATATAATTGAGGAGACAAGCATTTTGTGGCACATCTTGACGAAAAGAAGGGATCGGCTGACAGGACACATTCTGGGACATCAAGGGATCACCAATTTAGTATTGGAGGGAAGTGTGGGTGGTAAAAATCGTGGAGGGAGACCAAGAGATTAATGCAGTAAGCAGACTCAGAAAAGATGTAGGTTGAAGGAGTTATTCGGAGATGAAGAGGTTCGCACAGGACAGAGTTGCATGGAGAAAAGCTTCAAACCGGTCTTCGGACTGAAGACCACCACAACAACAATCTCATCTGAAATGCTGGCTAGCCTCGCGACCTTTCAGTTTTGTGCCCCGAGATCGAAACGCGATTATTGTTTTTACTTATTTTATTTTATTTATTTATTTTTCCTCGTTTATCTAGCCATGTCCGTAGAAGTTTACTACGCGAAAGTTTCGTATCAAGTAAGGGGATACAAGGGCGTTATATTAGTTGAAAAATTACAACTGGGTTTCACAATAAGTGCACACATTTACGAATATTTTGGAGTATATATGTGTATGGTATTTTCAAAGATTACAATCTTATTAAATTCTTATATTTACTGCTTGTATGAATTATTATAATTATTATATTAAACCTTACATTTTATTCTTATGTTTGTTCTTGAGGAAGATTTGGTGCATTCCTTTGGATGAAACCGCTTGTAGAAACATTCTAAACATAGAAATTCCGAACACCATGAGCATCAATCTAAGGAAGTTTACCACAGTGGCAATTCTTCGTATGAATCTCACTCGGGAAAGAAACGTCGTTAACACGGCTGATGAGTTCACACGTTGGCAATAATTTCTCGACAAACGAAGCATAACGGATCACTTCACCGAAAACTGGCGTTTGCAACTGATTATGAGACAAGATACGCTACAGGAATTTCACCGAAAACAGTTTGAAGTAATTTTCTCATTCATTTTTTCCTTAATTCATTGACCAGACATACAATTAGTAGGCGCATATTTCAGTACACATTGGAAACATTGCTGTCGTAATCTCCTACGGACATGGGTAGATAAATGAAAACAAATAATAATAATAATAATCAGATTTCGAGCACAGGGTGCAAAACTGAAGCCGTGACGTTAGCCACTATGCCGCCACTTCTGTTAACCTGTTTATTCGCTAAAAGGCACATTAAGTAGCTCGAAAATTTTGAGCGTCGTTTGTTCACAAGGGAAACACCCCACCGTACAACCCCCCCCCCCCCCCCCCCCTCCCCATAGGTTTAGTGGTAAGTTGGCGCACTGGATAGCCCGGCAGAAAATTACACAGATCAAACTTGAAAACAGGAAGAAGGTGTACTGAACTTTGGAAGAAAAAAGAAAACTGGAAACATTGAATGCTCCGAATTTAATGTGTCAATATCGAGGGACGTTAAGGACCGTTTGGTCTTGGTTTTGTGGTCACGGTGTTGGATTACGACAGGGGAGCTCCGGGTTTAAATCTCCCTCTGTCCTTTTTCTTTCGCAAAATTACGAACTTACCGTCTGGTCACTGACGTGTCTGTTCACTATATTCAGATTTGTGTTTGAGTCGTGGTTTAATGTCAGTTTGCCACAGCGACGTGTAATGAAGGGACCTCAAGATGTACGTACCTCCCATTTGTTCTACACAGGTACCACACTGAACCATGCTGCGGCTCGCGTTGGTGCCGTTGCTATGTTGGCATCGTTTAGTCGGTATAGTTACAGATGTCGTTTCCTTCTTGTGTTCATTGGCGCCACTCCGTTTGCAAACATTGTCCGTCCGCTAGTGGCAGCAGCGGCGGTTATCGTTATTTAGTACCGGTGGTACTATCTCTGGGGCTACGTTGTGCTGTTTCTGGGAGGTGTGAGTCGGCAGATCGGTTGGGGACGGACGAGCAGCCAGGTCGGCGCAGTGCGAGAACATGCAGGAACCACTGGCGGCATGCATGCACTGCCGGATGAAAGGGCTGTAGTCACAAGGGGTACAACCTCGTTGTCAACCGGACCCTGGAAGTTCAAGCTGAGTGGACCTCAATCCCATTTGCTTGCGTGTTTTTGCTCGCAGTGTCGCCGAGACGAAGAGCAGCGAGTGGAGCGTTTGGAGGAGGCGAACCTAATTAGCCTTCCTCCACTTCTTATTATTAATTGTTGCATTCAACCAGTGGTATTTTTCCTGCATAGTGGCTGCTAAAGCCCCAGTTACCAGCCCTGGAGCTTGGTGTATGTTACGGCAGTGTACTTTTCCTCGCCATGCCGGTACGGCACGTAGTTCGACAGCTTCCTTGATTTGTGGGGCGGCTGGTGTTTTTTTTTTTTTTTTCCTACTCTAGTAGTAGTGGTTCCTTCTGCTTCCAGATGCTCTAAACACCGGAGTCTGAAGACGTAGTGCTGACCGCCGGCTCTGGCTTGGGTGTGTTATTCCATCAGTGCATTGGTCATTGGACATTAGGTAGATTCGGAAAATAATTATTGGTCATGCAGTTAAACTGCCACCATCTCGTGAAATGAATGCAACTCCTGGCTGCCTGTCTCATCGCTTGTGAAGTTTTCAGGGATTTTTCCAGGTCGATCCTTGGAGCAACGTCTGCGCCCCCCCCCCTCCCCATCACCCCCCCCCCCCCCCCATCTCTCCTTGGTTTGGTCAGATTTGATGATTGTTTTTTTTTTAATTTTTAATAACTGTAATTTCAAGATGAATTTGAACATGTTTAACTGGTTCTTAAAGGATTGCTAGTCAGGCCTTCAGCCTTGAAACAGTTTTTAAATTATTACTTTGGAGTCTTCAGCCAAGAAGTAGTTTGAATTTGTTGTTATTAGGGTCTTAAGCCGTGGGTGTTACTTGTCTTAAAATTTTAATTAGACAATTGTATTCTAGCAGTGACATTTTTATGATTGTTCTTTTAAAAATATTTTAATAACTGTAATTGCAGGTTGAAGTAGTTTAACTGGTTCTTAATATTGCTATTCAGGCCTTCAGCCACGAAACAATTTTTAAATTATCACTATTTGGGGTTCCATCCGAGAAATAGTTTTGAATTTATTGTCAATAAGCCATTCGGCAGAGGAACACTTCTTAATTTATTGTCACCTTTTGTTTGTTGTTGTTTCCAAATAAAGTGTATGTGATTGAAAAATAAAGTAACCAACAGCAATTGACTACGGTCGCGTCCACAATCGTAACTCAATCCTGTATTGCTTGGTACCAGGTCTCACACATGTTATGACTCTTGCGTTCTGTTTCACAAGTCTTGACTCTTGAATTACTTTGTTGTAACATAGCTCACACCCGTTTATTTTTTGTTTTCATTTCTGCGAGAGGTCTATGCGGCATCTAGACTGCTGTCACACTTCAACACATTTACTTGCGACGGCAATATATTCTTACCATGTGACTCATATTCTGTGTTCTGTGATGAATAGTGAGAGCAGGAGACATGCCGCATAGACTTCCCACAGAAAGGAAAACAAAACATAAATGGGTGTGAACTATGAAGGAATTCAAGACTAAAAACATGTAAAATGCAACGGAACAGTCATAACATGTGGTATATGTGTAGAACAAAAAGAAGGTACGTATGTCTGGAGGTCCCTTTGTCAGACGTCGCGTCCGGCCATCCCGATTTAAGTTTTCCGTGATTTCCCTAAATCGATTCAGGCAAATGCTGGGATGGTTCATCTGAAAGGTCCATCCTTCCCTAATCCAGGGGGACCAGTGACGTCGCTGTTTGGTGCATTCCCCCAAATAAACCAACCGTTAGACTCGCTGATTCAAACTGACATTACGGAAAGGACGGAAAGTTGTAATTTTGCGAGAAAAGAAATTGGGATTGAGTGAGGTTTGAACCCGGATCTCGCCGGCGTAGTCCAACATCATGACCATACAACGACGACACAACAGCTGCTAACATTCCTCGATATTGCACATATCAAGTTTGGACCGTTCACTGTTTCTAGTTTTCTTCATTTTTCCACAGTTCAGTACAACTTCTTTTGTCTTCATACTTAATCTGAGTTCAGTTTTTCACAGACTATCCAATGGGCCAACTTATCACTAAATGTGAAGGGACTGTGATGGCGAGTTTCCCTTATCAGAAACAGTCGAGTATCTGCGGATGGGCTGAGACATGTGATCGCTTATTTTGACCCCTCTACCTCTGAGCGAAGTTTCTAGGAAATCGGGTTATGGCACTTGACGTGTTCACTGCGTTGATGTTACCCGTGTGAAGCCGCTAATTTTTTGTATATTTTATGGCTATTTTTACGCTTGTTAAAAGTAGGGGTAGTGGTAAGTTATATTGAGGGGGAGGGGGTGAGAGAAACAAACTGTGACCCCCTCCCCAAAGAAAAAAAATTGGGATTGAGTGAGGTTTGATCCCGGATCTCCCCGGCGCAGTCCAAAACCATTACCACACAATGACAACAGCTGCTAAAGTTCCTCGATATTGCACATATCAAGTTTGGACTGTTCACTGTTTCTAGTTTTCTTCTTTTGCCCACAGTTCCGTACAACTTCTTCCGTTTTCAGGCTTGATCTGAGTACAGATTTTCACGGACTATCCAATGGGCCAATTTAGCACTAAATCTGAGGGGGCTGGGATGGGGAGTTCCCCTTGTCAGAAACAGTCGAGTATCTGCGGATGGGCCGAGACATCGGTTTGCTTATTTTTACCCCTCTACCTCTGAGCGAAGTTTCTAGGAAATCGGGTTATGGCACGTGACGTGTTCACTGCGTTGATTTTACCCGTGTGAAGCCGCTAATTTTTTGTATATTTCATTGTTATTTCTACGCTTGTTAAAAGTGGGGGTGGTGGTAAGTTATATTGTGCTGGTGGTGGTGGGGGGGGGGGTGAGAGTAACAAACTGTGACACCCCCCCCCGTCCCCAAAGAACCCAACCCTAAAGGCCGAAATACTAAATGTCTTTTTCCAAAGCTGTTTCACAGAGGAAGACTGCATTGTAGTTCCCTCGGTAGATTGTCGCACAGATGACAAAATGGTAGATATCGAAATAGACGACAGAGGGATAGAGAAACAATTAAAATCGCTCAAAAGAGGAAAAGCCGCTGGACCTGATGGGATACCAGTTCGGTTTTACACACAGTACGCGAAGAAACTTGCCCCCCTTCTTGCAGCGGTATACCGTAGGTCTCTAGAAGAGCGTAGCGTTCCAAAGGAACTATTTGAAGAAGGGACGTCGAACAGATGTGCAGAACTATAGACCTATATCTCTAACGTCGATCAGTTGTAGAATTTTGGAACACGTATTATGTTCGAGTATAATGACTTTTCTGGAAACTAGAAATCTACTCTGTAGGAATCAGCATGGGTTTCGAAAAAGACGATCGTGTGAAACCCAGCTCGCACTATTCGTCCACGAGACTCAGAGGGCCATAGACACGGGTTCCCAGGTAGATGCCGTGTTTCTTGACTTCCGCAAGGCGTTCGATACAGTTCTTCGCAGTCGTTGAATGAACAAAGTAAGAGCATATGGGCTATCAGACCAATTGTGTGATTGGATTGAAGAGTTCCTAGATAACAGAACACAGCATGTCATTCTCAATGGGGAGAAGTCTTCCGAAGTAGGGGAGTGTCGTAGGACCGTTGCTTTTCACAATATACATAAATGACCTTGTGGATAACATCGTAAGTTCACTGAGGCTTTTTGCGGATGATGCTGTGGTATATCGAGAGGTTGTAACAATGGAAAATTGTACCGAAATGCAGGAGGATCTGCAACGAATTGACGCATGGTGCAGGGAATGGCAATTGAATCTCAATGTAGACAAGTGTAATGTGCTGCGAATACATAGAAAGAAAGATCCCATATCATTTAGTTACAGTATAGCAGGTCAGCAACTGGAAGCAGTTAATTCCATAAATTATCTGGGAGTAGGCATTAGGAGTGATTTAAAATAGAATGATCATATAAAGTTGATCGTCGGTAAAGCAGATGCCAGTCTGAGATTCATTGGAAGAATCCTAAGGAAATGCAATCCGAAAACGAAGTAGGTTACAGTACACTTGTTCGCCCACTGCTTGAATATGTGTGGGATCCGTACCAGATAGGGTTTATAGAAGAGATAGAGAAGATCCAACGGAGAGCAGCGCGCTTTGTTACAGGATCATTTAGTAATCGCGAAAGCGTTATGGAGATGATAGATGAACTCCAGTGGAAGACTCTGCAGGAGAGACGCTCAGTAGCTCGGTACGGGCTTTTGTTGAAGTTTCGAGAACATACCTTCACCGAGGAGTCAAGCAGTATATTGCTCCGTCCTATGTATATCCCGCGAAGAGACCATGAGGATAAAATCAGAGAGATTAGAGCCCACACAGAGGCATATCGGCAATCTTTCTTTGCACGAGCAATACGAGACTGGAATAGTACATAACACTTGCTACTTACGGATGGCGTAATACATTATAAAATTGAAATTTGACGTGTGTCCCCTCATACACATTCACATTCACTCTCATCTACTCCCACCCTAACACAAAATATAAATATCAACTTTTAAACTGTTATTTCCATTACAAAAGCAAAATTATTACAAGTTTAGAATCAAAATTCCTTAAAAATAACTTGCGCATACTGAGAGTGCCGTTATTCCTTTGCAATAACAAAGAAACTTAGACTGTCCTGATTCCTATCTAAATTTACTTTACTAAGTGTCGGTTAAGTACTTTTTTAAAAGGTTTTTTATATTTCCAAAACTTATTATTCGCATGAAAATCTTACACACTGATCTTCTAAATTATAAAATTTCCTATACCAAATTTGTAAACAAACAGATCATATTTATCCTAGTTATTTAGTTTCTTAGGTGAGATGAATAAGTGATCTTAGTATGCTCCTCACAGAGCAGTTCTCATGGTCCGCACACGGCGACAAATGGCATTATGACGCCAGCAGCCGACTACACAACGGCCGGGGCTGGAGGCTTCATTGCCAGCCTCCAATACAGCTTCACCTAACGGAATAAAACTTACTACAAAACTCTGCCGCCGTGTAAGTAGCTGCGACGTTACAGCAGTCCAACACCATGACCTCACAATGGCGACACAACAGCTGCTGACATTCCTCGATATTGCACATATCAAGTCTGGATCGTTCACTATATCTAGTTTTCTTCTTTTTTCCACAGTTTAGTACAAATACTTCTGTTTTCAGGCTTGATCTGAGTACCGTTTTTCACGGACTATCCAATGGGCCAATTTACCACTAGATCTGAGGGGGCTGCGATGGGGAGTTCCCCTTGTGAAAAATAGTCGAGTATCTGCGGATGGGCCGAGACATGTGATCGCTTATTTTGACCCCTCTACCTCTGAGCGAAGTTTCTAGGAAATCGAGTTATGGCACTTGCCGTGTTCACTGCGTTGATTTTACCCGTGTGAAGCCGCTAATTTTTTGTATATTTCATTGTTATTTTTACGCTTGTTAAAAGTGGGGGTGGTGGTAAGTTACCAAGTGTACCGGTATGAAGTGAGCGTTTTTTTGTGAAAATGAAACACTAATTTTGAATTGAAAAGTAAAAACATTTTATTGAAAGTACTGACCATTGCTTTCTATACATTTTGACCACCTTACTGGCAATTTGTGGACACCACGCCAATAGAAATGCTCGTCTTTTGATGCAAACCAATCAGACACCCAATTTTCGACTTCTTCGTAGAAATCGAAGTGTTCCTCAGCCAATGCGTGTCCCATTGATGAAAACAAATAGTAGTCAGAAGGGGCCAAGTCTGGTGAATACGGCGGGTGGGGTAGCAGCTCCCAGCTAAGTGTTTTGACTGTATCCTGAACCAGTTTTGCTTTGTGTGCAGGTGCATTGCCGTGTAAAAAAATACTTTGCCATGTCTTCTAGCCCATTCTGGTCTTTTTCCGATCAATGCATAGTTCAAATTGTTCATTTGTTGTCTGTAGCTAACAGTATTAACAGTTTCACCGGGTTTTAGACGCTCATGACACATCATACCTTTCCGATCCCACCAAACACAGAGCATTGTCTTCGTGCCGAATCGATGTGGTTTTGCAGTCGATGTTGAAGGTTGTCCCGGATTAACCCATGATTTTCCCCGTTTAGGATTCTTAAAATAAATCCATTTTTCATCGCCAGTAACAATTCGATGCAAAATTGATTTTCTTTCATGTCTTTGAAGCAAAATGTGACAAATGGTTTTTCGGTTTTCCATTTGTCTTTCATTCAATTCACGTGGCACCCATTTTCCACACTTTTGGATCTTTCCCATAGCTTTCAAATGGTCAGAAATTGTTTGTTGTGCAACATTCAGCATTGCTGCCATTTGCTTCCGACTCAAAGTATCATCTTCATCCAATATTGCTTGCAATTCGGCGTCTTCGAACTTTTTTGGTGGCCTTGCACGTTCTTCATTTCTTACATCAAAATCATTATTTCTGAACCGTCGAAACCATCCTTTGCATGTTGCTTCTGATAGAGCACGATCACCATATGCCTCGACAAGCATTCGATGCGACTCTGCAGCACTTTGTTTTCAAATGAAAACAAAAAATTAATGCTTTCCGCAAATCATCACTTTCGGGTACAAAATTCGACATTGTTCAAATGGTTCAAATGACTCTGAGCACTATGGGATTTAACTTCTGAGGTCATCAGTCCCCTAGAACTTAGAACTACTTAAACCTAACTAACCTAAGAACATCACACACATCCATGCCCGAGGCAGTATTCGAACCTGCGACCGTAGCGGTCGCGCGGTTCCAGACTGAAGCACCTAGAACCGCTCGGCCACCAGCGGCCGGCTCGATATTGTTAACACGATGAAAACATATGATGTTGTTTGTTCCATGGAGGTAAGAATAAGGGGAGATGGCGCTACGTATCCCAGCCGTACTACGTTTTGAAGCCATGGGGGCGTGGCTCGCTGCCATGACACTCTGACCAAAACATTGTCAGTGTGCTATAGCGCTGCGTGTATTACAGTCGCTAATTGCACCATATACGCATGTAACGTTATCAGATTGGTTGTTTCAAAGTCTTTGTTTAAAATAAAATCTCGTAAAGGCGAAATTCCGCGTTTCTTCTGATTAAAAATAGTTTTTAATGTAATATTACGAATAGCTAGTCTTCAATGTAAACGACACAATTTTGTTAATTTAGTAATAAACGTGTATCACAAACTAAATAATAGAAACTGAAAACTAAGTTAGCTATACCCTCCCTCCAAAGCCCCATAAATACATCTTGTTTGTAATACGTACTGGAACATTTCAGTTACGTTACACTACTGGGAAACACTGTTCATTACCACCAATATTTACTGAAATACGGTACATAGAATGGCAGATCTACACAGTGTCCTGTTTAGGCCTATACTTTACGCCAGTTAATGTAGTGTTAGCTTTTAATTTGGTACATGATAAAGACAAAGTGAGTTACTCAATACTTCGATTATCGACGATACGTACGTATTGTACTGAAACGTGAACTTGAAAACTAAGAATTTAATTCTTTGAATTAACATACCTTTTGCAAATGTATTGGATGTGTAGGGAAAACTGATGGTACAGCATTTTCTCGGAGCCTTACTGTTGAAAGGGAAGTTCGGTCTATGTCCTCTTCTCGGAAATACTGAGAACATATAATGCTCCATTTAGACGCACGCCAATTCTTCCTCCTCACGGCATTCTCCCACAGAGCTGTCCGACTTTCATTTTTAGGAAATCTAAAATCATACAGGAGAAAAACACGCTATAGTACAAGTACCGATGTAGCACACGTTCATTCACAATGAAGTTGTAAAATCACACTTAACGAGACAACTTACACATTAAATGTTATTCCCTTCGATTTCGCATCACAACCAGAACGATTCGTACATCCGAACACCACACAAGTCACCATAATAGCGCAAAATCCTTCCAAAAGCTAACGAGAAGCCTATGCACACAAGCTTACAGCAGCAATGTTTTGATAGGATTGAGATGGCTACACTCGGCTTCACATAGCTTCGCAGCTGTGACGTCACGGCGTCTCCCTTATTCTTACCTCCATGGTTTGTTCCATGACTTGATGTATACTAAATAGCTTTGACAGATGTCATACCAACCAAACAAAAAAAAAAATATTAAGGCTCGTTCACAACAAATGTTCCCTATCGACACATTTGTATCTTAACGCTCATTTCATACCGGTACACCTGGTATATTGGGGTGTGGGGGGGGGGGTGAGAGTAACAAGCTGTGACCCCCTCCCCAAAGAGCTCAACCCTGGAGGCGCCCCCGTTGTGAGAGGAGTGTGTGGTGTGGTGCTGTTGCAGGGTGTGGTGCCTGCCCGGGCAGAACACGACGCGCGCGCAGTGCGAGTCTGCGGGCTGCTGCTGGGACGGCGGCTCCTGCTTCCACCCGCTGCCGGCAGAGCACGGCTACCGCGTGTCGGCGTGGCGCGCCCCGCAGGCTGCGCTGGACGCGGCGTTCTCTGCCGCCGGCCTGCCGCTGACGGCCCGGCGCGACCGCTCGCCCTTCGGCTCCGCCTCGCGGCCGCTGCGCCTCTTCGTGCGCCCCAGAGACGCCGACTCCCTCGCCGTCCTGCTCACCGGAGACGGCGTCAGCGTGAGTACCGTAGTTCTCGTCTCCTGGTGTTGCTTGTTGTGCTTTCAGACTGAAGGAATATTAAAATGTAAACTTTCACGGCCGGAAATATCATGTCCATTATAATTATCCGGGCTGTTATGCCGTGGTCGGTTGATGAATGCTGTGGTGATTCCCAACGTTTCGTCTCCGACTGCGGGAGACATCTAGTCAGTAGCGAGCCAGTGTGTGTGTTGGACCTTCCATCAAGCTACGGACCCCCTTGAAGATGTCTCCCGCAGTCGGAGACGAAACGTTGGGCATCACCACAGCATTCATCAACCGACCACGGCATAACAGCCCGGATAATTATAATGGACATAAAGGAATATTCTTAAGAATTTATCTAATTTACTAGCGATTCATCGAGAACATTAACACATTTAATCACACTATGTCAGCCTCGAAGTAGTTGCCAGGGAGTAACTGATGAAATCAAAATCAAATTGCTTTCAACAAATGTGAATTTTATTTCTTAAAACCATTTTTCTTAAAAGAAACAGATTTAAAATTATAAGCAGAAGACACTCCGCCTTCAGGCCACAAGTGGCCCATCGGGACCATCCGATCGCCGTGTCATCCTCAGTTGAGGATGCGGATAGGAGAGGCATGTGGTCAGCACACCGCTCTCCCGGTCGCTATGATGGTTTTCTTTGACCGGAACCGCTACTATTCGGTCGAGTAGCTCCTCAATTGGCATCACGAGGCTGAGTGCACCCCGAAAAATGGCAACAGCGCATGGCGGCTGGATAGTCACCCATCCAAGTGCCGGCCACGCCCGACAACGCTTAACTTCGGTGATCTCACGGGAACCGGTGTATCCACTGTGGCAAGGCTACTGCCTATAAGCAGAAAGCACCCTCTAAATATCAAGTTACAATTTATTCAGACGCAGAAAGAAACGAATTTTTGAGTGTATGAGCTTTCGGGCTGAGAACCTTGCCGCTCCCTTTTGACACGGCTGTAGTCATGACCGCTCACAACAACCTCTGAAAGACTACACTGGTGCAAATCTGCAACACACCACATTACATTAAAGTAAAAGTTTTAACAATTCACACAAGCACACAAACTATGCACCCCGTAGGAGGGATGGAAATGGTACAAAACACTAAAATTAAAAGATTAACTTGCCACCGAAGGTGCAACTTGATTTTGACTTCTAAGAGAACTCTCACGGTCGAAGGGTGTCAACTTTATATACTAAAATGACCATTGAGATAAAAGCCCATGAAATGCAATCTTATGTAAAAGTATACAAGGTTGGCCAAACGAGTTAACATGCTCTACAGTACACATATACCGCCTCTCAAGATGATAGGCAAGATAAAAACATATTTCAGGAATTAGGCCGCTACACTCCAAGCAATAAATTCGTTAACACACCGAATCCGACAAACATGACAGAGGCAGCTATTAACGTACGGCAGATTGATAGGAAGATAACCGAACAACCCGAACCACAGGTTGCTCTAACCCGTCCCTACTCCACAAGGGAAAAACGGACCACCCAATTCATAAATAACCACCTTCCCGTGGGTGGGCAAACGGAGAAGAATGGAGGAACGACCCCAAAACAAAGCGGCTGGTGACCTCACCAAGAAAATAAGTAGAATTTAACAAATAAATGAAACAACATATCACCAATCACTTAACTTCTAATAAACTGCGATTTCTTGAGAAGACCTCGCGCAGCACCCCCAAATCGCTCTCCCGAACCGTCCGCTGCCAGCCGCTTCAACGGACGCAGGAAGGCGCGCCGATCTCCCGTCTCACGGCGTCGCAGCTCGCACCGGCCAGACCGATGTCGTGGGTTGACTCCTGTTGTTCTCGTGTCGGCCGCGAAGCCACTACCCCTCGCTATACGCCGCGGCCCAATGGACTGACGTGGCGACCTCACATACGCCGACACTTAAGGCGGACAAGTCATCTTGTGCCTCAGTGCGCGACCGACCAACCGATCGATCAAACCGCCAATGACCATTGCCTGAGCAACTCGAGCAGACTGGCGGCCTAACGCGCAGACTCAGATGCAGGAACTAAGCCCCGACTGGGCGACCACTCGCTGAGTTCTCTTACTGGCGTAGTGGAAAGACTCATTTATCCGGCTCTAAAGATTGATCCGAACGAAAGACATACTAACACTCCGGACGACAGACAGACCACAAATTCGGACGAGAGACAGACTAGCTAGCTGGAGACGAGAGACTGACCCCAGACTGACTCCAGACTCACCCAGACTTTCCACAGCGGCGCCACCGCCAGAAACGGAGGGCGACTGCTTCGCACCACGCGCTGCGGCGCGCTGTTCAAATCAGCATTTTTTACCACGGCTCACAGACCAATGCTGGCTCGAAGCATCTCTCCGCGATAATCTACCCCGTGCGTGAATGTCTCTTTATCCGTCCTTAACTATTGACTCAAAACATTATGTCAAGTTACCTTCCATTAGGAATATGGGTGCACTCAACGACTGTGATAAGACTTCCAAATGATAGAGCACAGCAAGCAGTCGCCCTTTTCATTCAGGTTTTATTAGGCAAATCTACACTGCTGGCCATTAAAATCGCTACACCAAGAAGAAACGCAGATGATAAACTGGTATTCATTGGACAAATATATTATACTAGAACTCACATGTGATTACATTTTCAAGCAATTTGGGTGCATAGATCCTGAGTAATCAGTACCCAGAACAACCACCACTGGCCATAATAACGGCCTTGATACGCCTGGGCATTGAGTCAAACAGAGCTTGGATGGCGTGTACAGGTACAGCTTCCAATGCAGCTTCAACACGAGGCCACAGTTCATCAAGAGTAGTGACTGGCGTATTCTGACGAGCCAGTTGCTCGGCCACCATTGACCAGACGTTTTCAGTTGGTGAGAGATCTCGAGAATGTGCTGGTCAGGACAGCAGCTCAACATTTTCTGTATCCAGAAGGGCCCGTACAGGACCTGCAACATGCGGTGGTGCATTATCCTGCTGAAACGTAGGGTTTAGCAGGGATCGAATGGAGGGTAGAGCCACGGGTCGTCAATGTGAACAAGATGCGACCGAGACGTGTAACCAATGGCACCCCATACCATCACGCCGGGTGATACGCCAGTATGGTGATGACGAATACACGCTTCCAATGTGCGTTCACCGCGATGTGGCCAAACACGGATGCGACCATCATGATGCTGTGAACGGAACCTGGATTCATCCGAAAAAATGACGTTTTGCCATCCGTGCACCCAGGTTCGTCGTTGAGTGCACCATCGCAGTCGCTCCTGTCTGTGATGCAGCGTCAAGGGTAACCGCAGCCATATTCTCCGAGCTGATAGTCCATGCTGCTGCAAACGTCATCGAACTGTTCGTGCAGATGGTTGTTGTCTTCCAAACATACCCATCTGTTGACTCAGGGATCGAGACGTGGCTGCACGATCCGTTACAGCCATGTGGATAAGATGCCTGTCATCTCGACTGCTAGTGATACGAGGCCGTTGGGATCCGGCACGTCGTTCCGTATTACCCTCCTGAACCCACCGATTCCATATTCTGCTAACAGTCATTGGATCTCGACCAACGCGAGCAACAATGTAGCGATACGATAAACCGCAATCGCGATAGACTACAATCCGACCTTTATTAAAGTCGGAAACGTGATGGTACGCATTTCTCCTCCTTACACGAGACATCAGAACAACGTTTCACCAGGCAACGCCGGTCAACTGCTGTTTGTGTATGAGAAATCGGTGTGAAACTTTCCTCATGTCAGCACGTTGTAGGTGTCGCCACCGGCGTCAACCTTGTGTGAATGCTCTGAAAAGCTAATCATTTGCATATCGCAGCATCTTCTTCCTGTCGGTTAAATTTCGCGTCTGTAGCACGTCATCTTCGTGGTGTAGCAATTTTAATGCCCAGTAGTGTAGATTTTGGTGCCCGAACAACAGGGGACTAACGTACTAGGACATTGTAATGTTATGTGAGCCTCACTGCCCTTTTCGTAACTAATTTGTGCCTAATTTTATTGTGAGAAGCTCAGTAATGTATGTAAATACCAAGTGAAGCGCAGCTGGACAGCAAGAAACTCTTTAGCGCGCAGTCCCCGCAACGATAGTAGTTGTGAATCTTTGAGTGTGGTCTCTAAAAAAATAAACCACTTGATTTATTAAAATAAAAAGAGGACTGTTAATCTATATCTTGTGGAAAGAGGGCGTGTTGCTAGGCCGTCGTTCAGAACGTATTGTTACATTTAATGAAAATTCCTATTTTAGTGATAAAACCGAGTAAAGTATGTGTAAGAGTTGCCAAGCATTTATGTATACAAATTTTCTGGAAGTGAAGAATAGAAAATCTTGTTTTTGGAAAAGGAGGTGAACTTCATTGTCGTCGCCGGCTATCAATCGACAGAACTGTAAGTGTAAAAAGTTCACTAAAATACAGGAAAGGAAAGACGTAACAACCTCTCATAATTTCTTAATTACAGTAATTGGATAATGTTCTTGTATAATAGTATGGTGCTGAACTTCACTGACCAATTTTGATGTAGCAGGACGACGTGTATCATGAAGGAAGTTTGTGTGCCAAGCAGTCTCCTTTCTCACGAATAGCAGATTGCTGTTTGATCTTATTTACTTACGACAGTGGTCCCTTGGGTATGAAAAGCTATGAAAACTTGGGCTCAAAGCTGTCCACAATACGGCCAAGTAACCAACAGAGTAGTACTTTAAATCTTAAAGAGATCTCTCTCTCTCTCTCTCCAAACACATATATAAATATTCATATTATTATGATAAAAGTCATTTTATAATGGCGCCCGAACAGCGTGACAACATGCGTCGATACCATGAAATAGTTGCATTGATAGCCGAAATCTAGATTTGCCTAATAAAATCTGAAAGAAAATGACGACTGATTGCTGTGCTCTATCATCTGAAAGTGAAAACATTACAATCGTGTTGGTCCACCTTTTGAACGCAAACTGGAATGAAGTTCACCCTAAGCACTAAAAATAGTGAATTCATATAAGCCCCCAGGCAAAGGTTGACAAGAACAGGAGGAAAGAATACAGTGGAAGACGAGTGGGTAGCTTTAGAAGATGAAATATTGTGGGCAGGAGAAGATTAAATAGGTAAAAAGACAAGGCGTACTAGAAATTCTTGGATAACACTAGAGATGTTCAGTTTAATTGATGAAAGGAGAAATATATAAATGCAGCAAACGAAACAGGCGAAAGGGAATATAAACGTCTAAAAAGTGAGATTGACAGGAAATGCAAAATGTCTAAACAAGAGTGGTTAGAGGACACATATAAGGACTTAGAAGCATATTTCGCCGGGGAAGAGATAGATCATGCATACAGAAAAATTAAAGAGGCCTTTGGAGGAAATAGAAAATCGGCTGTATGAATATCAAGAGCGCAGATGTAGAACCAGTCCTAAGCAAAGAAGGGAAAGTTGAAAGGTGAAAGGAATATATAGAGGCTAAATACAGGAAGATGAACTTGAGGACAATATTATGGAAATGGAAGAGGAGGAATATGTAGAAGAAATGGGAGATATGACACTACGAGAAGATTTTGACAGAACACTGAAAGACCTAAGTCAAATTCACCAAATGTGAAACCGCTGGAATACGACTCGGATGCTATCGGGCACCAGAATTGCGCACGCAAACCTGCGGTCCGTAATTTAAGGAAATCGTGTGACCTATGAATAGACACGTGGCGCCATACCCCTCTGGAAACAGCCAGTATCTGTCGAATGCTAATCGCACGATTAAATAAGAAT
Organism: Schistocerca cancellata; assembly: GCF_023864275.1. Classification (NCBI taxonomy): domain Eukaryota; kingdom Metazoa; phylum Arthropoda; class Insecta; order Orthoptera; family Acrididae; genus Schistocerca; species Schistocerca cancellata. The sequence goes on from NC_064633.1 coordinate 495,064,700, forward strand.
CGTATTACAGCCTACTACGGACCACGTTTACGTTTATTAAATATCTGTAGGCTATGGATCCCCATAAATATAAAATTTTATATTGTGAGCGTTTCTCAGTACGTATAGGTGTGTATAGAAGTTAGGTTGATTTTAATTAGTTTGATTTTAATTTAGTTTTCTAGTATTTTACTATCGCTCTTTTTCTTTCTTGTTTCTAACTGTAATTCTTATTCTACTGTGTCAAATTTTAACGTAAGATTATGCTTGTTAATGAACAGATTAGGCCAGAATATTAGATTTTTAAATTAAGTATATGAAATATTGAAAACCAAATGTTTGTTACCGCTGGAAGCCGTCAGACAGGATATCTGCAACTCAGACTGTGGCCCGTGTTAGTCGTTTAGTAGTATACAGTAGATAGTAATAAATAGGCACAACAGCTTCCAAATCCCGGTTGCAGGTTATCTGTCAAACGGCTTCCAAGGGCAACAACATTTTCATTTTCAATATTTATTATAATTATTGACCGAATTAAAAAAATTGAAAGATATCACAAACTACTTAACCCAATAAGTAAAACTGTGTAGTTAGAGTCTGTGTATATGTCTTGATGCAGCGTAAATCAAGGCGGGCAAATTACCCAGAATATATCCATCCAGTATTTCAGAATGAGAGATTTAGACTTTAGCTGAATAGCTGCTTCTTCTCTAACACACACTGCGGAGACTTAGGACTTTTGCATAAAGAAAGTAAAGGTTACAGGCTTAACTTGCTAGAAGAATTAGAGATTTTTAAATATTTTACTCACAAAGAAGGATCAGATTCAAATGAATAGGTGCAACTCAAAAATAGAAATTTCCTAGGTAGTTTCAGACCCCTAATTTTGTTAAAGTAACACAGAAATAGCTTGATCTGTCATATGACTATAGGATATGTCATTTTCCTCGACTTTTAATTCTAGTGGTTACTTGTGTTTCTTCTTTGTTGTGATGTAAATGTATTTCTAGAGGTATATTTCTAGACGTTTAATGTTCATAAGTTTTCAGATACGTTGTGTTTCAGAGTTATACACGTTTTACCTTCTTCTCCTTCCCACTCCCTCCATCCCTCCTTTCCTTCCCTCCCTCTACTCCGTTCCTATTCCCTTTTCCCCTCTCCCCCCTTCTTCTACTCTGTTTTTTTCTTTTTGCTAATGTTTCTATTTGCACTATTCACAGTTTTACGTAATTTGTTTTTACCACAATGACTTTTTTAGATGAAAACTTGTTGTTTGTTTCCATTTTATCAATTTTAGCCATGTGCACAATTAGATATGGTCTGGTTTTTAATGTCACAATTTTATTTTAACGTTTTAAGCAAATTTAGCGTGATGAAGTTTGATTCACTATCGCGCGCACCCTGCTTGCGCATACTAGTAGTACCAGAACTATTCCTTAGCCCAAGCATTGCATACCTGACGCTGGGTGCACTAGCTGTAGATTGATGACGAAATACCAAATGATAACAGGCATGTTGCGCATTTGTTAATTATTATGGAGGTGAAAAATTATATTTGGCTGGCACCTTTAGGTTATATTTTACCGTACCTCAGCCACAGCGTGTAATCCGTTAAGTTCGAATAATTTTGGTATATTCATAAAGAGATATTATTGTTCCTTTGTAGCCGGCCGAAGTGGCTGTGCGGTTCTAGGCTCTGCAGTCTGGAACCGTGAGACCGCTACGGTCGCAGGTTCGAATCCTGCCTCGGGCATGGATGTGTGTAATGTCCTTAGGTTAGTTAGGTTTAACTAGTTCTAAGTTCTAGGGGACTAATGACCTCAGAAGTTGAGTCCCATAGTGCTCAGAGCCATTTTTTTTGTTCCTTTGTATATACAAACATATCTTAACATGTTTTCACTGTTAAGTTATTTAGGTTGGCAATATTTCCTTCTGCAGAAGACGTTTTATAAAAGCTGAAACCATGGTAAAGGGGTTTTAATAAACCTTTCATTTATCAACAGATTGCCTGTTTACTATTTCTACAAGAAGGCTAGGGGTATAATTCTGGTATATTGTACCAGCTCAAACACCTGTTGACTAAAAATTTTCAGCAATTGGCAGACATCTTATTTCCACCCACTTTAACTCAGTCTATAGGGAATGCCAGCTATCTTTATTGCATCAAAACATTCGAGGTCAAAAAGTAAAATTAATGAATCAATTATCTGCATTGACAAATTTGAGTCATCAAACCCCATTGACATAATATGCCTCTCTAAACATCGTTTGGCCACTGGCTCAAATGGCTCTGAGCACTATGGGACTCAACATCTTAGGTCATAAGTCGCCTAGAACTTCGAACTACTTAAACCTAACTAACCTAAGGACATCACACACACCCACGCCCGAGGCAGGATTCGAACCTGCGACCGTAGCAGTCCTGCGGTTCCGGACTGCAGCGCCAGAACCGCTAGACCACCGCGGCCGGCTCTGGCCACTGGCTTAGGTGTGTAAGTGTTACAGGATTTGGGTTAGCATTCGACTTTATTCCCACCATAAAGTTCCCAATCGCTTACGAACAGTCATTGCTAATATCTTTGTAGAAAGGTCTAATGAACAAAATCATATTACCAAACCAATAGTCAGTGGCCGCTCAGACAATGACACACGGTCCTTTTGTTAAATGTTAATACTAAGCAGGATATTAAATCTATTAAATCTGAATTAAAGAGGGTGGTTAGTAAGTCAAAAATTGATTATTTTAATCCCCTCAAAGACATGAACTGGAGGGATGCATACAGTGCTAATGGCATGAATGAAAAATACATCATTTTTATTAAGAAAGTACTTGTCTCATCTGAACACTGTTTTCTCCAGAAACTAACCCAGATTAAACCAAACTGTACCAAGAAGCCATGGATTACTCGAGGAATAAAGGTATAGAGTAAAACAAAAAAAATAAATATTGCAAATACAGACGTAAAACCAAAAACATTACAAGAAAAAAATAATCATATGAGATGACAAAATAAAGATGATGTGGCATATAGTAAAGTCAGAGACTGGTAGAACCAGATATGAAGAGGGGAAAATAGCATTAAGAATAAATGATACAGTGGTAACAGATGTGTGCAGTGTTGCAAAACTTTTTAACAAATATTTTGTAGCTGTCACTAAAAAGATGGAGTACCTTAGGCCAGACAGTACAAATAACTTCACTAACATGAATGTAGCCTCCACTACCCAAGCAGAAGTAATTCTATCATAAAATCTTTAAAAGAAAAAAAGTAGTGTTTATGAGAAAATACCATCAAAGTTAATTCAAGAATGTGTTTCAGAGTTTAATAACACATTAGACTCTCTGTAAAACCAATCGTTTATCAGTGGAACATTTCCTGAACGGCTGAAATATGCTTCACTTAAGCCTCTGTTTAAGAAAGGAGATAAAGAATTACTGGGCGATTTCACTTTTGCAGCATTCTCAAAAAATTTTAGGAAAGGTAACCGTATGACAACAAATAATGTATTTTCCAAGTCTCAGATCCATTTGTAAAAGGTTTTGACATTGAGAAGGCTACCTACACACACAGTGAAAATTTGCTTAATTCATTAGACAAGAAATTACAGGCTACTGGTACATGTTGTGATTTGTTGAAGGCAATCGACTGTATAACTCACAGTTACCTTTTAAATAAATTGGAATGTTATGGTGTAACAGGGAATTCTGGAAAATGGATCAAATACTATGTCAAATTGTATCATTAGGAAAGAGACCGAGCGGGGTGGCGCAGTGGTTAGACACTGGACTCGCATTCGGGAGGACGACGGTTCAATCCCGCGTCCGGCCATCCTGATTTAGGTTTTCCGTGATTTCCCTAAATCACTCCAGGCAAATGCCGGGATGGTTCCTCTGAAAGGGCACGGCCGACTTCCTTCCCAATCCTTCCCTAATCCGATGAGACCGATGACCACGCTGTCTGGTCTCCTTCCCCAAACCAACAACCAACCACCATTAGGAAAGAGACATTAATTATGCCATCACGCACCTCCCAACCGTGAACTACTCACATGTGGCGTTCCACAAGGTTCCAAGGGCCCTTGGGCCCTTGCTTTTTCTTGTGTATGTCAATGACCTTTCATGGGTAACATTTAGATACCAAATTTGTTTTGTTTGCAGACGATCCAAACACTGCAGTGAACAGCAAATCAAGTGTAATTTTAGAAAGATCGATTAATGAAATTTTAATGGACATTAATAAATGGTTCCTAGCCATTTTTTGTCATTAAACTTTGAAAAAACACGCTGCATGCAATTCAGAACTTGTTAGAGGTTTATCACCAGTATATGCCTAAAATACTATGAGAAGGTAAAAGAAGTGAACAGAGTTAAATTCTTGGGATTACAGCTTGATGATAAATTCATCTGGGAGGAGCAAACCATAGAACTATTGAAGTGTCTAAACAAATCCCTACTTACAGTGTGAATGTTGTCAAACACAGGGGATATAAAACTGAAAAATATGACATAGTATGCTTACTTTCATTCCATAATGTCGTATGAGATTATTTTTAGGATTAAATTCACAAACCAAGCTATAGTTTTCTTGGTAGAAAAACGTGTAATAAAAAGCAAAAACGTTCCAGTAAACGTTGGCCCACAAACGAGCGGTTTGCGAGATATTTGCGAGTATGTGGTTACCACCCACCTCTTACTCCTCAGTATGAAATATTGAACTAGATAGTATAAAAGTATTTGAAATGCAAACTTTCCGATTAAGTCCCCGTCTGGTAAACACTTCGCCCAAGGCCTACCTTAACGAGAAATACAACGCTGCTTCAGCACATTACATCTTAAATTTGTGTTCTGCGTGTCGTCTTTACATGACCTTATTAATATTTTCTATTATTCCCCTTTCGTATAACACACCAATTTTTGTTTTCCTTTTTATTTGCATACATAAAAATTTTGATCGTGTTTATCAATTTTCAACTACTTTTATGAAAAATTTTCTGAAATTTAACTTGTTGCTTCACACATAACATACAACTTTTGCAGCTAAACAGTGTCTCTTATTTAACACGTCTGTATAACCACTTTTTTCCGATGGAAAGTGAAATAATTACTAAATTATAGAATTAAAATGTATCATTATTAAACTATAAACAATTGACAGCAATTTTATACTTTCGTTCTTTCTGTTCAGCTGACAGGACATTTTATTGAATCTATAGCAATACAATAGCTCTACTTATCTTTGGTTTCAGTAACAACTTTTAAAGAGCTCTGGAATTACCTTAAATGGACGTTGTTTCTTCCTTTAAAAGGCTGTATGTCATTGGAATAAGTTTAAGAAATCTATTTCTGTTACAGTGGATTACTGTGTAGTACATATTTTAGGAGAAAGAACAACCATTCTCTACGGTCACTGGATTTAGATTTATTTTTAATGGTCTTGCGAAGAGTCCAAGGAAAGGTAACTAACGTCTGAGGGGGGGAGGGGGAGGGGGGGGGGGGGGAGACAAAATGATACGTCGCTTGTGTGGAAAAATGCTCCCGAAACGGCCCTGATCGTACCCAAATCGTTATTGTTTGCGGTTTGGTGACGTTTATCGTTATCTGTGATTAATTTTATCGTAACGTGGGTAGCAGCAAGAACAAGCTGATTGATGTAGAATCTGTAAGTGCAGATAACATGGGCGTACCCAGCTGGTAGGCAATGGGACAGTTGCCCCCTCCTTCCTAGAAAAAAATTATCTTCACAAATCGGACTCGCACTTGCCGCGCCACGCAAATAGACGAATCAATTCAGTATCAGTCTGAAACAAAGCGGCACGTCTAATGGATACTCACTATTTGCAAGTAAATCTCAAACCTAATATACACTGAAGCGCCAAAGAAACTGGTATAGGCAGGCGTATTCAAATACAGATATATGTAAATAGGCAGAAGACGGCGCTGCGGTAGGCAACGCCTATATAAGACAAGTATCTGGCGCAAATGTTAGATCAGTTACTGCTGCTACAATGGCAGGTTATCAAGATTTAAGTCAGTTTGAACGTGGTGTTATAGTCGGCGCACGAGCGATGGGACACAGCATCCCCGAGGTAGCGATGAAGTGGGGATTTTCCCATACGACCATTTCACGAGTGTATTGTGAATATCAGGAATCCAGTAAAACATCAAATCCGCGAATTCGGTGCGGCCGGAAATAGATCCTGCAAGAACGGGGTCAACGACGACTGAAGAAAATCGTTCAACGTGACAGAAGTGCAGTCCTTCCGTAAATTGATGCAGATATCAATGCTGGGTCATCAACAAGTGTCAGCGTGTCAACCATTTAACGAAATATCATCGATATGGGCTTTCGGAGCCGAACGCCCACTCGTGTACGTTTCATCACTGCATGACACAAAGTTTTGCGCCTCGTCTGTTGGACTTTTGATGACTGGAAACATGTTGCCTGGTCGGACGAGTCTCGTTTCAAATTGTATAGAGCGGATGAACGTGCACGGGTATGGAGACAACCTCATGAATCCATGGACCCTGCATGTCAGCAGGGCATTGTTCAAGCTGATGGAGGCTCTGTAATGGTGTGGGGCGTGTGCAGTTGGAGCGATATGGGACCCCTGATACGTTTAGATACGACTCTTGACAGGTGACACGCACGTAAGTATCCTGTCCGATCACCTGCATCCATTCATGTCCATTGTGCATTCCGACCGACTTGGGCAATTCCCGTAGGACAACGCGACATCCCACACGCCCAGAATTGCTGCAGGGTGGCTCCAGGAACACTCTTCTGAGTTTAAACACTTCCGTTGGCCACCGAATTCCCCGGACATGAACATTATTGAGCCAATATGGGATACCTTGCACCGTGCTGTTCAGAAGAGATCTCCTCCCACCTCATACTCATACGGATTTATGGACAGCCCTGCAGGATTCACGGTGTCAGTTCCCTCCAGTGCTACTTCAGATGTCGAGTCCATGCCTCGTCGTGTTGCGGCACTTCTTCGTGCTCGTGGGGATCCTACACGATATTAGGTAGGTACCAGTTTGTTTGGTTCTTTAGTGTATGGCTCCTCTCCCTCCCCCTTCCCCTCCGTACACTCTTGCTCGATAACTCTGACGACGAAGTAGAAGCGGATAATTTTCTAACAGTTTTTCTGGTGATGAATGCGATTCCAAAAATGAACATGATCTCTAAATATCCATTGCGTTTAATATATATTTATTTTATTTCGAAGCAGTTGGAACCAGCGTCAAATCTTTCATCTTAATATTCCATTTTTGACAGATAATGGGGTGCATTTCGCTCCGATCGAAGCAAAACGGGCAGGTTTAATCTTTTAGAAGCACCAGTAACCCACCCACCATTCCTTAAGGAATCGAACTCATATGTCTGATTACTTTACAAGTGAGTTATTATGTTAAATATTTTTCGTTAAGCATGTAAAACCTTTACGGTTGAAGACATATTCAGTGCTGTAAGTGGATACTGTCTGCAAAATATGTTGCGAATAGAGTTAGTAGTTAGGAAGTATAATAAATTAAACCGTCACCCTCGATGTTGAAGCCTTCTTGTGTGGACAGCGAAAATTGTAGTAAGTGACCATTTTTCCCCTTTAATTATTTTGTAGGGAGCGTCAGCGAGAAAAAGTTTCTAAAAGGTATGAAATTATGAGTAAAGTTTGTTGGAAGTCACTAAGTGCTCTCATTCTGAAATGCTGGATGAATGAAGTCAGAGTATTTGTGAGCCATGTGTTGCTCTGTGTCAAGACGTTTGTGTGTACACAATTCATAACTGCAGTACTTGACTTATTATGTTAAACCTTTATCATAAGATTATACCTCCTAATGAGTCGATTAGGACAGCATTTTAAATTCGGTCATTAGTTATACGAAATAATGGGAATAAATTTCTTTTGCTCCCGGAAGCCGTTAGGCAGACAGTCGGCTACTGTGTTGTGCTCACCGTTTTCTCTCTTTGGTCTAACCTTACGCAAGGGTGTACTGCAGTGGCCATCAAATTGCTTGTGGCCAAGATCAAGTATTCGTGGGGCATGCGGTTCTCAGCTGTGTTTTGAAACAATGTGCGTTTAGCAACTAACAGCAGAATCCAATGAAGTCAACTAACGTTTAGAATTTCCTAAGAGCGTAGCTTTCCTACTCATTAACAAACCAAAATTCTTACAGAAACGTAATATTTCAAGACGTGCGTAATTGTAACTGACGTTAGTGAGTTTGGCCGCGAGCTGACTAAAATTAGTCACATTCCTCAGGGGCAGAGCGGTAAGTAGAGCGACCACAGCGGAGTTGTGTCTAATGGTGCATAAAACGCGATTCATCGGAAAAGGCCAGCTGTCGCCACTCTGTCGACGTCCAGTTGAGGTATTGGCGTGCAAATTCCTGCCTTCATCACTGATGAACAGTAGTCAACATGGATGCATAAATCAGGCGCCAGCTGGGGGTGGGGGGGGGGGGGGGGAGGAGGCATATGAAGCAACGTTCGCTAAACGCTCGTTGAGGGAGCTCCATTGGTAGCCCCTTGGTTCATCTGGGCGGACACTTGCTCAACAGTTGCACGTCTGTTCACCCCTAGCACATCCTCGCAGGTGTCGTACACCCTTATCATTTAAGGCATCATCTATCCGTGGTGCACCAGTTTCCTCGCGCCGGTTGTAGATAGCGCCATTTTACCATGCACATACGCTTTAATCATGGCGGCATGCGAGCAGTTTACACCGTCAGCCTTAAATGCTTGCGCCCTTAGCCTGAAAGCCGATGGTCATGCCCTTCTGAATGTAATATAAATCGCTCCGTTTCCGAATTACGACAGTGACTGTATTGTTTTCCACGCCCCCCCTCCCCCCCCCCCCGAAATGCCTTATATACCCTCCACTGCTAGTGCTGCCACCTTCGTCTACGACTGGTTATTTCACGTTGACCTCGAACATAGACGTTGGTTGTATTAATTCGACTGGGCCGTGTACAACACAATGAGTAGAAGAACAATGACATTCAAAACATGTACTAAACATGTTGTGAATGGTCGAGTCTCATATTGCGTGATGCATCGAAATATAAGTACAATTACCGTTATTAATCAGTTACTCATCTACTAACACAGGTAATGCAAAACTTCTTCACGCAGTTACAGTGTCGCTACTTTGGAACCGCTGGAGTTGCCAGCAGTCTGAAACAATGAACAGTCTGCACCAAGTGCTGTGAATGATGTGTGCTTGTATCAGTCAGTACTTGAGGGGCTGGCGGCCAGCGTGACACGTCCTTATTATAGCTAGTATATTGGAGGCTCACAGCATACTAATTTATTTAGGTTACCAGTCAATATAAATAAAAATCTAAATGTGCTCATATTCGAATGTAACGATATATATCCTCCTCCTCCTTTTACAGCCAATCAAGTAACGACACGGTTTTCTCGTGCAGCTATTTAAGGAACCAAGTGAGTTTCATGTAGCAGTTTAACGTAAGGCCCTGATGAAGGCTAGCTGCAACGCTGGCCGAAACGTTGGCGCATTTTAAATTACGACGATGCGGTCTGATACCCTGAAGAATTTTATTGAAGATTATTTCTTTCCTTTCTCAGACGTTATGTCTGGTTAAAAATGGAAAGTGACGCGGACCTTGATCAAGCGTGACTTCCTTTTAACTGTACGGTATATGTTACATTGCATTTAGGAACTTTCGGGTAATTGAACATGTATCAATAATTACAGATTTCTCTAGTTGTATATATACGTTTAGATGTAGCTGTATTGGTTGATGTACTGGTGAATATTGTGTGGTATGGCTCCTGTAGTTGATAGTATAATTGGTATAATGTCAAATTTATCCTGATGCCACATGTCCTTGACTTCCTCAGCCAGTTGGATGTATTTTTCAATTTTTTCTCCTGTTTTCTTCTATATATTTGTTGTAATGGGTATGGATATTTCGATTAATTGTGTTAATTTCTTCTTTTTATTGGTGAGTATAATGTCAGGTTTGTTATGTGGTGTTGTTTTATCTGTTATAATGGTTCTGTTCCAGTATAATTTGTATTCATCATTCTCCAGTACATTTTGTGGTGCATACTTGTATGTGGGAACGTGTTGTTTTATAAATTTATGTTGAAGGCAAGCTGTTGATGTATTATTTTTACTACGTTGTCATGTCTTCTGGGGTATTCTGTATTTGCTAGTATTGTACATCCACTTGTGATGTGATTTACTGTTTCTATTTGTTGTTTGCAAAGTCTGCATTTATCTGTTGTGGTATTGGGATCTTTAATAATATGCTTGCTGTAATATCTGGTGTTTATTGTTTGATCCTGTATTGCAAACATGAACCCTTCCGTCTCACTGTATATATTGCCTTTTCTTAGCCATGTGTTGGATGCGTCTTGATCGATGTGTGGCTGTGTTAGATGATATGGGGGCTTGCCATTTACAGTTTTCTTTTTCCAATTTACTTTCTTCGTATCTAAAGGGTTGTAGAAGTGGTTATGAAATTGCAATGGTGTAGCCGATGTATTTATATTAGTGATTGCTTTGTGTATTTTGCTAGTTTCAGCTCGTTCTATAAAGAATATTCTTAAATTGTCTACCTGTCCATAATGTAGGTTTTTTATGTCGATAAATTCCCTTCTTCCTTCCTTTCTGCTTAATGTGAATCTTTCTGTTGCTGAATGTATGTGATGTATTCTATATTTGTGGCATTGTGATCGTGTAAGTGTATTGAGTGCTTCTAGGTCTGTGTTACTCCATTTCACTACACCAAATGAGTAGGTCAATATTGGTATAGCATAAGTATTTATAGCTTTTGTCTTGTTTCTTGCTGTCAATTCTGTTTTTAGTATTTTTGTTAGTCTTCGTCTATATTTTTCTTTTAGTTCTTCTTTAATATTTGTATTATCTATTCCTATTTTTTATCTGTATTCTAGATATTTATAGGCATCTGTTTGTTCCATCGCTTCTATGCAGTCGCTGTGGTTATCCAATATGTAATCTTCTTGTTTAGTGTGTATCCCCTTGACTATGCTGTTTTTCTTACATTTGTCTGTTCCAAAAGCCATATTTACATCATTGCTGAATACTTCTGTTATCTTTAGTAATTGGTTGAGCTGTTCATTTGTTGCTGCCAGTAGTTTTAGATCATCCACGTATAGCACATGTGTGATTTTGTGTTGGTATGTTCCAGTAACATTATATCCATAATTTTTATTATTTAGCATGTTGGATAGTGGGTTCAGAGCATTACAGAACCAGAAAGGACTTAATGAGACTCCTTGATATATTCCACACTTAATCTGTATTGGCTGTGATGTGATATTATTTGAATTTGTTTGGATATTAAGTGTGGTTTTCCAATTTTTCATTACTATGTTTAGGAACTGTATCAATTTAGGATCTACTTTGTATATTTCCAATATTTGTAGTAACCATGAGTGGGGTACACTATCAAAAGCTTTTTGGTAATCAATGTATGCATAGTGTAGTGACCGTTGTTTGGTTTTAGCTTGATATGTCACTTCTGCATCTATTATCAGTTGCTCTTTACATCCCCATGCTCCTTTGCAGCAGCATTTTTGTTCTTCAATTATAATTTTGTTCTGTGTACTATGTGTCATTAATTTCTGTGTAATGACTGAAGTTAATATTTTGTATATTGTTGGTAGGCATGTTATGGGGCCATATTTTGTTGGGTTTGGTGTGTCTGCTTGATCTTTAGGTTAGTTATTCCTTGTGTAAGTGTATCAGGGACTGTGCATGGGTCCGCAATGTAACTGTTAAATAATGTAGTTAGATGTGAATGTGTTGAGGTGGACTTCTTTAGCCAGAAATTTGCTATTTAATCTTTTCCAGGGGCTTTCCAATTGTGCATAGAATTAATTGCTCGGGTGACTTCATGTTGCAAAATTATCATTTCAGGCATTTGTGGTATCATCTTGTATGTGTCTGTTGCTGCTTGTATCCACCGTGCATGTCTGTTATGTTGTACCGGGTTTGACCATATGTTGCTCCAGAAGTGTTCCATGTCTGTTATTTTTGGTGGATTGTCTATTTTAATGTGTGTGTTATCTATTGTCTGGTAAAATTTCTTTTGGTTTGTGTTGAATGTTTGGTTTTGTTTCCTTCTATTTTCACTTTTTTTGTATCTTCTAAGTCGTTTGGCCAATGCTTGTAATTTCTGCTTCTTTTCATCTAATTGCTCTATCGCTTCCTGTTGTGAGATTTTACCTAACCTTTTTCGTTTTTTTTCTGACATTTTATTTCTTATAAATTGTGTTAGCTGTCCGATGTCTTTTCTCAGTTTTTCTATTCTGATCTGTAGCCTGTGTTGCCATGCCGGTTTTGTGGGTTTCTTCTGTGTGTTGGTTGATTCTGATCTCTGCCTAGTGTGTTTATTTAGTGTAGTGAGTGCTCCGATATAAACCAGTAGTTGTAACTCTTCCATAGTTGTGTTTTCATTTATTTTGTTGTGTATGATTGTGTTGATAGTTTTTATTGTTGTTTCGACTTGTGGGTTATTTGGCGGTCTATGCAAGAATGGTCTAATGTCTGTATTTGTGTCTTTGTATTCTATATATGTCAGCTGAAATTTTTCTTCTATATCTAACATGTGTGTCACTTCGTGTTCTATTTGTGCTTGTTCTGGTGGCTGTCTTAAGATTTCGTTTTCCTCTGATTGTTTAATTGATGCGTGTTGTCCTTTGTTTATTTGCTCTGGGATGTTTGAGTCCATTACTGTATTTTCTTCTTCTTCTGATTGCACATTATTTTGTTCCAGCATTTGATGTACTTGTTGTTTGATGTTTTCTAATTCTGACTGGGGTATCCTGTTATTTTTGATTATTACACGGATCTGATCAGCTAGTCGTTGTTCTGTTAAAAATTTTAATTCTGGGTATCTGGTAATAAATGTTGTGTATACTTGTGATCTGTATCCAGTTGTGTTGGTTCCTAGGTTTGTTGCTTGGTAATAACAGAACATGAGGTGTCGGTTAACTTCATCTGACCATCTCATCCTCTGTCTTTGTTTTCCTTCTAGGGTGGTTACAGGAAGCATATCCTGCAAAACACCTCTATTTGGATTTAAATCAATTTCCAGTTGGCTAGCAGAGTCGTTACCATTGTGGGCGGGCATAGGGTTCAAGCGTCATCCCCGACCATGACGGCGCTTGTCCGAGGCTTCTTTAGTTCTGTCCTGAACCAACTAATCAGTGGTTTGTTCTTTTCCTCGCCTTTTACGACTGGCAGAACATACTGGAGGCCTATTATTATTATTATTATTATTATTATTATTATTATTATTATTCTATCGACGGGATTGTGTAGACATCATGTCTATTACTGAACATTTCACAATTAGTGGTGTCAGGATGAATCGTGCAGAACAATATCTGTCAGAGGGGTAATGTGCATTAGGTGGAACAGCGTGCAGAACTGATGGCGTGTTTATACTGTATGAACTGTCCAACAGACAGAGACTAGTTGCGAACAGAGTAACGTGCCTGTGACAGACTCCAATGTACATGCGTACACGTATCGAATTTCCTCGTTGTAAATCTCTAAACCAATGTGGTAGAGATATGGCATACACAAACGATGAATATGTGGATATGCTTCTGGCTCTTGGTGCATCTGATAACTGGGCTGGTGTTGTCGCTCATGAATATGCTGCTAGATATCCTCATTGACACAGTCCAGACAAAAATGTGTTTTTTTGTCTGGAGCTGCGCCTTGGGGATCAGGTTCTCTCCTTCCACCATCGCGTGACAGAGGCCGTCCACGGACTTGCCATACTCCAACTACTGAGGAAGCTATTCTGGAGGTCATACATCAAGAATCTCAGTGAAGTATACGTAGCGTAGCAAGGCATCTGCGTGTCTCGCAATGCACGGTCGTTAACGTGCTGCATGACAATGGGCTGCACCCGTGCCATTATGCTTTCATGCAACACCTGCATCTTGCAGAATGCCATCAGTGGATACAATTCTGTGAATGGTTCTAACAGCAACAGGAAGCCAACGATGACTTTGTGAACACCGTAATAGGGTCAGATGAAGCAGCATTGACTTGTGAGGGTGTCTTCAATATGCACAATGCCCACAATTGGTGTGAGGTTAACCGGCAGGTCACCCGCGACTGTGGATGTCAAGTTAGCTTAGGTATCAACGTCTGAGCCGGAATATTAGATGACAGGTGTTTGGGCCCCTACATGATGCCTGACCAGTTGACTGCACGAATGAATTCCTCTCAAACTACCTGCCTGATGCGCTGTACGATTTTCCACTATATGTTTGGCAGAGGAAGTGGTCCAAACATGATGGTGCACCTCCACACTCTGGAATTAATGTGCGACATTATTCAGACAGAAGATTTCCAAGGAAATGGCTCGGACATGGAGGTCCAGTTTTATGACCACCACGTTCACCTGACCTAAATCCCCTGGATTTCTTCCCGGGGGACACCAACCAGAAGGAGCACATTTACTCTACTCGTCCGACGAATGCGGAAGAATTGGGAGCGCGTGTTCATGCTGCTCTTGTTACTGTGGACGCAGGTTTGCTGCGAAGGGCCCAGAGCTGTATGATCCGACGGGTTGCGCAATGTTTGGACGTGAATGCAGGTCGCTTTGAGCATCTGTTGTTCTGAGGACAACGTATTCTGTTGTGAAGATCAGGTGGTCATTAATATGGACATTATTATTGTCACTAGTTGCTAATGTGTGGCATTTGAGCGCTCATATTACATGTAGTATAAAAGACAAGTAGATGTTGTGTTAATGTACTGTGCTATCATCTTCAGCATCTCGAAACTGATATTGTTTTTGTGGTTATTCTGTCCTATGACAGGTCATTTGTTTCAACTGTCTATCTCCTATCTTTCTAACAACGTATTTGTTATGTTCAGTGTTACAAAATGTTGTAAATTTGGGATACATGTGACCTAAGAAATGGTGTATATTACAGATTGAAATGTCAGAATGAAATTACCAAATAAAAAAAAAAATGCGTCCCCATCCAGGATCGAGCCCTCGACCTCCTGCATGCTAACCCAAAACTCTATCCACTGCACCAACCATTTTCTTTCTTTTTTTTTTTTTGTTGATCTCATTTTGTTCGTTGAATTCGTTCGGGGCGGAAGTCTGATGAGACCCGTTCAGGCTCTTCGTTGATCCGTTCAGTTGATTCGTCACAGTGGGCAGCTAATGCTCTGACCAAACACACTGAGCTACCGTGCCAGCAACTGTTAGGCATCAACAACGAGTGTTGATAGAGGTAGTTACCATAGTCGCGCTGGGAAGCCCGCGAATTTCGCGCGCGCGCAGAGAGAGAGAGAGAGAGAGAGAGAGAGAGAGAGAGAGTGGATACGACGCTAGCGAAAACCTTAATTTCGATTGTTCAAAGTCTTAAACCTCCGGAAGTTCTTCAACGATTCCTGTGAAATTTTGACACAACGTTGCATTCGAATACGAGCGTGTTTTTATGCACCTGTTGGAACGCCACATATAATACATATATAAATATATATGTAATAAATGTAGAGGAAAGTGTATAAAAATTTAAATAGCCGTTTCTTCAAAATCTTAAATCTCTGAAAGTTCTTCACTGATGGTTTCGAAATTTTGACACAACGTTACATTCGAATACAAGCGTGTTTTTATATATCAATTTTATTTTAATTGTATGTGATATATAAATCAATATATAACTTATAAAGGGGAAACGTTATTACTAAACACCTAGAAAAGTTCTTGACCGATATAGTTCAAATTTTTCCACAATACGCTAATTAGCATTCAGGCTATATATACATAATTTTAATACATCGTAGTAATAAACGCTAATTAGCATTCAGGCTATATATACATAATTTTAATACATCATAGTAATAAACGCTTGGACACGTATCAGTAAGTTATTAATAGCTTCTCGTATTATGATTATAATACTACTACAGTATCTGTAATTGCAATAACAATAAAAAAAGGCTCAAGGTCAGAGAGAGGGGGAAGAGGAGATGGACAAAGTGGAGGAGAAGATGGATATACAAGATGGGGAAGAGGTGATAGACAGAGACAGGATGAGAGATGGGCGCAGGATGATATGGAGAGAGCAGGAAGAGAAGAAGAGGGACAGAGAAAGAGGGGATGAGTAACGTAGTAACGGTCAGAGAGAGAAAGTGAGGGAGGGGTCAGGAGAAGACGGAGAGAGAGGGGGAGGAGAAGATGGATAGAGAAGGGGAATGAAGTGATTGACAGAAGGAGAGGGGGAGAGAGGGGTCAGGAGGAGATGGACAAAGTGCAGAAGGAGAGGATGGACAGAGAGGGGGGGGGGAGGAGGTGATTGACAGGGAAAGGAGGGAGGAGGAAGAGGAGTTGGATAAAGAGAGACGGAGGAGATGGGCAGAGACACGGGTGAGAAGGAGTTTGGCTCGTATATCCAATTCCCATACGTATTAGAAACATATCTGTTCTCTTTTCATTCGTTTCCAGTTAACCATGTTGAGCCACAGCAACGTGTGGCTAGTTAATAATACATAATATCAGTACATATGCGGCCCAAGTACCACCCCACAAGTTCAATATTGACTCTTGAACAAAAAATGTTACGATTATTTGTGTAGTGGTATCACGTGCGTAGTCCCTTGACGACCTGTCTCCACCAAACTCTGTCTTTGGCGTGCTGGCTTGCTTGGTGCTAGCCCGTTCCAGTCAAGTTCTTATTCTGGTCTATCCACCGCAATTGAGCTTGTCTTGTAGGTGCGTTCTCGGCCGTCAACTTTTCCCTCTAATGTTCTTTCCATTTCCTCTTGCCTTCTGGCAATATGACCAAAATATTTCAACGTTTGGTTGACAAAGAGTCGACAGTCTTGTTCTGAAGCCGAGCTGCCTCAGGATGTCCTGTCCATGGTACTCGAAGTAATCTTCTATAGCACCACATTTCCAGAGTATAGATCCTGCGTGATCTGCCGTCTTCATCGTCCAAGTTTCTTCTGTGTAGGTTGCGATAGGGAAGATTAGCGTTCGGACGAGTGTGAGCCTTTTCTTCGCGGTGATGGAGGTGTCTTTCGAGATGCGAACAAGTTTTACTGTAGAATATCTCGCAATCGAAGTGCGCCTACAGATCTCAGGTTCGCACTCTCCAGTATCAGTGACAACAGATCCTAGATATTCGAACCGACTGACGACCTCATAACCAGCAGTTCTTGTGATATCAGGTCCTTGTCATTGGACGCTCTACAATTGCACTTCGGTCTTTGTATTGTTGATTTCAACACCATATTCTCTGCTTCGTTGGGCCAACCTTCGCATGAAGGTTTCCAGTTGATGTTCGTCTGTTGCAGAAATCAGTGTGTCATCAGCTTACCTGAGATTAATAATTTTTCTGTCACCTGCAACGATGCCGTCATACCAGTCTTCAGGAAGCTCTCTCATTATGTGCTCACTATATGCATTAAACAATAGTGGAGAGAGAATGCAACCTTGATGTCTGAGAAGGTGTTACTGATTCTTACTGTCGCTGTATTAGGAAGGTACAGTTGTCAGACAGATATACCAGATGTCTCGGCGTACCCATCTCGATGAGAATAGTCCTGAGCTTTGACCATTTCACCTTGTCGAAAGCTTTCTTGTAATCCATAAAGTACATCTTGATATAATATTTCCTTGCCTTATCTATGGGCTGCCAGATGTTTAGGATCTGCTCACGGGGTCCCTTGCCTGATAAGAAAAAGCGACTAACAAAGCTATGAAAAATTTCCGCTCAATGGAAGAAATGCCGAGTACCACGTTATTATTGCACAATTTACGAAGAACGGCTTACTCTTTGTGTAGAATGATATTCCAGCTGTCACCAATAAAAAATTATTTTTGTAACGATACTGTTATTGATAGATCGTTGATGTTTCTTGTCTAACAAGTAAGGCTACATTACACATATGAGTGTTGTGTGAAATCCGACATTGTTCCACTACACACAGGTAATTTACTATGTCACTAACTGCCTCTGGGACTTATGGTGTATACTGAACAAGTGGTTTCGTACCGGACTTGAGGTACAAACTTTGTTTTTTAAAGAAAAAAAAACAACCTTAACATCCCAGGTGCGGTCTCACAGACCGCTAGCGTTTATTGTTATTCTATTGCTAATGCACTGGGGTGGTGTAGGAGATTACAGCCTTTTCTTTTCCGAAATTGCCGTAGTTTCCTTTGTCAGTAGTCATTTGAATGTGACATGGACCTACACCCATTCTTTCATGCTAGCGGTCTCTGAGACCGCACCTGGGACTTGTGCATTATGGATTCGGTAGCCAGGACTTTGTTTGCTGATTTCTGAGGATACTGTTTTAAAATGGTTTGAACAGTTTAAGAAGTGATGGTAGATCAGATAGTGACAGCGAAATTGAAAGTGAACATAATTCAGAATAGGAACAGTGCGAAAGTCAAGACGAATTTGTTTTCCAATCTGTGTATTCCTTGAAAGAAACAGGTTATCAAAGTGACGAAGACAGAAGTGTAGAGACTGAATCTTTAGCTAAAGGCTCTTATACAAATATATTTAGCTGATACAAATATCGCTGGTCATCGAAACCTCTTGCGACGATAGCCAATGGCATGTTGGAAATAAGTTGGGTGAATGCATTTGTCCTTCTCAATTGCTATAAAGACGATGCCCAAGTGAGCCGCTTTAATGTTTTGAAGAAGTTTGCAAACTCATTGGCGACACCACAGACGAAAAGCTAGTGAACAACTGTCACATACCCTGTGAACTACGAGCAACCATTCACCATCGTTATAGAAAGAATGAAAAAACGCAAAACATGCTCCACCTGCGAGCCAAAAAAGAAGAGAAAGACGGCTTATATTTGTCATTGTTGCAAGAAGCCAATCTAACGTGATTTTTCTACAAACATTTCCAGCGAGTCCTCTGAGATGGACACTAAAAACTTGGAAAGTACTAGTGTGTTTTCATTTTTTGGATGTTTCATGGGAGGTTTTTTAAATTTTTATTGTTACATGTATAATAAACAATAAAAATATAACGAAAAGTAAAATTTAGAGTTCAGGGTATTTGAGTTTTCATAGTATTAACATTATCATGCAATATCTTGCGCAGTTTTTCGTTTAAATGTATTTTTTTCGAAAAATAAACGTTAAAATTTATTTGGATATGTTTTTTAAGTGATATTAATGTAACCTTTCATGCTTTGTTCCACGACGAATGCTGTGACCGAGAAAAGAATAGAAAGACGCCTTATATTTGTAACTGTCGCTAGAAGCCAATCTAACTTGATTTCTCTACAAACATTTACAGCTAGCTAAAAAAACACCTCTGAGAAGGAAACCTGAAAAGTACTAGTGTAATTTTCTTTTTATGAATGTTTTATGGGCGTTTTTTTTTATGTTTTTATTGTTACAAGTATGCAAACAATAAAAGTACCTAGTCTCCTACCTTTCAAACTTCATAGAAGCTCTTGAACCTTGCAAAGGTCCTGAGTTCGAGTCTCGCTCTGGCACACAGTCTTAATCTGCTATGAAGTTAGAGAGTATTTGACTTTTCATAGCATTAACATTATCATGGAATATTATGTTCATTTTGTGCAGTTTTTGTTTAAATGCTTTTTTTCGTAAAACTAAATGTTAAGATTTATTTGGATGTATAAATACTGAAACATTTCACTGAAACTGCTGAATGCAATTTTTACGGCTATATATAGTGGACTTTCAGACCACACCTGAAGCAGAGCGTGACGAAAAGATGAGCTAGGAAGCTAAGGGTTAACATGTCGTTGGCGATAGCGACCACATTGTCGGATATTATGAAACTAGACAGTCGCTGTGCACTGTGTTCCACGACGAATGCTGGAATGACTCTTTCGAAACATTCGTTGCCAATTTCCTAAATTATCCTTCTCCAGTTTCAAGCTTGTGTCCAGCCTCATTATCAGAGAGACCCAAGGCCGCAGTCTTCACCGTTTCCCGTGTTCCCAGGTTCCAGTGTCCAACGTGTCGCTGTCGGACTGCGCGCTGGGCATCGAGCTGGAGGGGCCGGTGCTCGGCTTCACGGTGTACCGGCGTGACGACAACTCGTCCCTTCTCGCCTCCGTCGACACGGCACTCATCTACACAGACTCCTACAGAGAGGTGCGTGTCCACTTCCTAATTTCTGCTCTAGTCCGAGTCGGCATTTCAGGACAATGCACTGTCCTTTAACATAAAGCGCTGCACTCCATAGAGTACGCAAGGTAGTCGAAAAGATTTAGGTTAAGGTGGTACAACTGCGATCATTTCGGACAAATGTTATTGTAACTGGGAATATATTGAGAAAAGAAATAATTTTAACTATGGCACTTGTTCTTGGATGTTTAATGAATATGTAACACAAATATTAGACAGTTGGTATAAACACAAAAAAGGTTACAGAACTGAGAAAAATCGATCGAAAATGTACCACACTAGGTACAATTGTGATCACTTCCTGGTACTGCTTAATAGCTGGCAACTTTGTTGTTCGTTTCTGTCGGCTTGTTTATAGCACTGATCGCTTTTCTCATTTTCTACTGTAACACAATATTTCAAAGCAAAGTAAATTTTACAAATAAAATTTACTCGTTTTTTGCAGAGGTTTATTTAAAAACCAAAAGTTTAGCACTATTGCTATGGCTAATTGATATTTCGTTTATTTACCCGGTTATTAGCAAAAAATTTAAAACGCCTGTTGTAACTAAGACCAAATAAATACCGAAAGATACCTGTTGTTCAGAAGTAAAAGACCAGTATCGGTTCTAACTGGTCAGTTTTTCCCATCCTTACCACGGTTGCAGACATGCGGTTGCAACAAACAAGATAACTTTTTTCGAGGTGATAAATTTAACCTTTGTGTCTAATAGTTTTAGTCATTTAGATGACATGAAACTTACAAACACTTTTCCCGAAGTGAAAATCACCAATAATTAGTCTCATGCTAAAGAAACATTGCTTATGTACTTGTTCCCATTAAGGAAATTTTAGTTTGGAAACTTTTTTTCAATTTTCGATTGGTGCAAATTTTCTTATTTTAAAAAGATAATCACCAAAGAATTAAAACTTACATGGATTTTAACTGGGAATCATTTGTGTCAAAAACAGAACTAACTGTGAATGTTTATAGGATACGTCATTCGGCTGTAAATCTTGCCTCTTCCCTCTACTTTTTGAATAGCTTTATTAACCATATGTTTAATTCAACATGTATGTTGAAATTTCTTCATTATTTTAACTTAATTATATAAATGTCCATTAATTTTTGTTAAAAATAATAATGATTGTACCGTTCACTTCAACAACTACATTATCAACACGTTTTATAGTCATCATATTACCTTACTGGTCCGAATATAAGCCACATCCTAATATAAGCTGCATCCTTAATTGTCAAAGGGTAAAAAAAGAGAGAAAAATTTATGTCTTGTTACCCATTTACAAAAACTCTTCACAATACAATCAGGGTTAATCACATTTTTATATTATAATGTAACTACATTACATAGAAATACCAGCTTTCTAATCACAGTTTCGCTGATGTCACTGTTAATTTCAACAGCGGTATTTTCTCCATAAGTGTCAGTATTTTCGTCTCTGTTCCACTGAAAGTATGTAGTTTTCGCTACTCGACGCCAGCACTTGTTGAATTCTTTGATGGCAGACTCTGGTGATATAGTGCAGCAGGAAGAGAGGATAAGACTGACTGGTGGATGTTTAATCTTGTGGGAGTGATCCCCTTCTATAAGCCAACGGTCTTTAAATGGCTTGTTTACGATGACATTAAGCATCTGTGGTTTTCAAGTCATACCTTTAGGTATAATGATTTGTGTTCAGTGTTGAAATTTCATTTTTTTTTTCTTTAGGTGTGGTATGACATGTAAAGGCATCCAAGACTGGTATAGTAGTGCACCGGGTCTGCAATTCCAGACATTATTTATCCAGTCCATTAATAACTCTGCCAGTCAGCTCTTTTTTTTGTTAACGGTTGATTAACCCCTAACGAAAACTATGTTGCAGTGCGTATGTTATTCCGAATTACCATTCAGTGATCTTTTGGACATGCACTCTTTTTCCGAGCGGTAGGTGACCATGAGGCTATCTGAGCGCGAGTCACGGTTATGTCATAAACCAACTGCCTGTTCCTCTGCACATGGATGCACATCCAAAGGAAAACTGCATCGTAATTCGGAATAACACCGACACTGCAATATCGTATTTATCTGCAAGCGACATTCAGTTGAAATTCTCGCCTGTACAAGAATATACACAATGGATACACGAGTACAGGTTGTAGGCACACAGTTGACGACACATGGAAGTTTGGATATAGTGTTGAGTCGTGCTCGGATAGCCTAATAGCTGCCAGCACGGTAGCTCAGCGTGTTCAGTCAGGGGGTTAGCTGTCCTCTGTAGTAAATAAATAAATAAAAAAACTGAGTTAATGGATCAACGATAAAGCTGAACAAGCATCATGGAACTTCCACCCCGAACTAAATGAAAAAAAAGATGAACTTGAACAAGCGTCGTGGGATGTCTGCCCCAAACAAACAGAACAAAAAATCACGGACAAAATGACATAAAAAAAAATTGTAAGGCGACCGCTCACGATAAGCGGGAAATCCGTGTTTGAGACCATGTCCGGCACAAATTTCCATTTTTGTTGTCCCATTATATAGCGGACGGTTGTCAGTATTCGCAATTGGGAATACATTTAATGTCTAATGAAAACTTCCCTCGGGAAAAGTTTTATGCTCCAGAATACCACAGGGATTGAGAGGGGAATTGGCAGCTGTTCTCTCTCTGTTGTGCTGCTGCTGTAGCTGAGGTCTTCAGTCCAATGATGTGTTTGATGCAACTTTCAACGCTTGTCTATCCAGTGCAAGCATCTGGATAACTACTGCAACCTACATCCATTTGAACCTGCTTATTTTATTCAAGCCTTTGTGTCCTATAATTTTCACCCACTACCCTCAAACTTCCTTCCATTATCAAACTGATACTTAATGCCTCAGGATGTGCACCATCAACTGATTTCCTCTTTTAGTCGAGGTGTGCCGTAAGTTTCTTTTCTCCCCCAGTTGGATTCAGTACCTCTTCATTAGTTAATCAAACGACCTATGTAATTGTCAGCATCCTTTCGTACCATCACATTTCAAAACCTTCTATTCTCTTCTCGTCTGAACTGCTTATTGTCCAAGTTTTACTTCTGTACAAGATTACTCTCTATACAAATACATTCAGAAAATACTTCCTGATAGTCAAAGTTATATTGCATTTTAACAAATTATCTTTATCAGAAACACTTTTCTTATTATTGCCAGTCTGCGTTTAATATCTTCTCTATTTCACCTGTCGTCCGTTATTTCATTGTCCAAATAGCAAAACTCAAACACTTTGGAGCTGTCAGTGTCAATGTCGTCACTTACTACTGTACCTTAAACGTAAGTGTAAGTGCTATAGTACAGCCAAATCAATCTTTAGAGCTGTTAGTCAACTTTAAAGGCTATCTTTAATTTGAAGAGCAAAACCGGTCAATAAAAAACACAAAGTGCGACTTCTCACTGTTTTCGAAAATTTAGTTTTAACAGTCGCTCCACCTGAAGACAATATCTATCTAGAGAAAGCCTATTTATGAAGTTTCAAGAACCAGCTTTAAATGATGACTCTAGGAATATAGGCACTACAAACCCCTGTGCATCGCTCCCGTAACGATCATAAAGGCAATGCACATATTTCCCCACTCCATATATGAAAGGAACAGGACGAAGCCCTAATAACAGTACAACTCAAAGATTTGCAGATTAGGGAGTGTACAGATTAATATAAGCAGCCATTTTTGCCTCACTCAGTACATGAATATGATACGAAAGAAAACTGGTGCTGTTGGTGCATTGCACCATCTGCCATGCTTTTCCAAGGCCTTTAACTGGATATTTTTCGAGAAATCGTTTGGTCATCTTTCCTTTCATCTTCTAAAAAGAAAAGAACCAAAGCTTCAACTTTTGCAGCTAATTCATCAGTGTTATCCAATGCCGCTCATTAGATTCATCCAAACCATCCTTCTACCAGCTTCTCTATCTAAACTAATCGCTTAACAAAAAATGGCGAGTCTGAAATTTGCATTATAACTGCGTCAGATTTTAAAGTTAGGTGCTGGTTTTCTTTTGACATTATCACCCACGAAGACTAAATTTTACTCTTTTTTTAGAGAAAAACTGTGACGTAAACATGATAATATACTGATCACACACGTTTACTTGGCCCCTGAGCAGAGGATGCTGGGAGCTGAAGCTTGTAATTGGCTCTTAGCACACTGGCTGCTGAGACAAGCCTCCCCTCCTTTTGCCAGAGCATCCATCTTATAGTGTATAAAAGAAATGAACATTTAATGCCTTAGCCGGCCGATGTGGCCGAGCGGTTCTGGGCGCGTCAGTCTGGAACTGTGCGACCGCTACGGTCACAGGTTCGAATCCTGCCTCGGGCATGGATGTGTGTGATGTCCTTAGGTTAGTTAGGTTTAATTAGTTCTAAGTTCTAGGGGACTGATGACCTCAGATATTAACTCCCATAGGGCTCAGAGCCATTTAATGCCTTAATGCGATGCAGAAGTGGTACGAAAGTTTATAGTGAGTCACTAGAAGGGCCAGGTATAGCCTCTTAACTCACTTTTGTGAGTAATATTAACAATCTCCATGCACAACAAGGCACACGGATCAACACTATATTCACAAAGGCAAGGCCGGCCAGAGTGGCCGAGCGGTTCTAGGTGTTACAGTCTGGAACCACGCGACCGCTACGGTCGCAGGTTCGAATCCTGCCTCGGGCATGGATGTGTGTGGTGTCCTTAGGTTAGTTAGGTTTAAGTAGTTGTAAGTTCTAGGGGACTGATGACCTCAGATGTTAAGTCCCATAGTGCTTAGAGCCATTTGAACAAAGGCAACTTATTGTTACGCCACTCAGAATTGTTACATAGCTACGGTTTGCAATGAGCATAAACATTCCAGAGTGGCACAAAGTCAGTCAATTTTCGCTGATCACCGAGTGTCCCAGTAAAAGCGTACAATTAGTAATGGCGTACAAAATTTAAGGGGGTATGTAATGGATTTTGGTCCAAAAAACCGATTTTTCAGAAATATTATTTGCTTGATCTACACAGTTTAATCTATGTTGTGCGTGAATTTTATCGTGATAGCAGCCTTAGAAATGCCATTAAATTGTTAAACTGATTAACTTTGCACTGGTGGCCACTCCCATCTTTTCCGACATTTGTGAAACTGCTTGCTTCAGCGGAATTTTTGTTGGTGTGAAGACTATTTTCTTTTGATATCTTTGGCTGACATCTATATCTCTGGCTGACATCTATATCTTTGACTGAAAACTTTCTTGCATTTGATTTATTTACATTTTGACAATACTAACACATATTAATAGGTGGAAGGCTGACTTCGCAAACCTCTACATGGAAGTCAAGATTTATGCATAATGGGTGGTGGAAAAACTGTGTTTAGGAATTGGAGGTTTCATGGAAACTGTGTTACCAACAAGAAAGAGGAGTAAGCTCAAAATGAAGAACATAAGCTCTCAGCTGCAGCACCAAAACTTGGGACAGGAGAATTGTACAGGTGCGTGAATGATGTTGATATGGATTCCACAGGATTCAGACTTATTGTCTTAGAGGTTCTCTGGCAGGCAATAAAGTTTTCATGTTCATGTGTTAGCTGTAAAAATACAGAATCCATTGTTGATATTGAAGAAAGAAGAGTGGGAATAGCTTCTGATTTTAAATTAATTTGTAATTCATGTAGCTATGAATTTTCATTTTCCTCCACCAAAAAACTGACACTGGTACCTATGAAAGCAATTTTAGTTTAGCATATGCTCTGAGATGCCTTGGACAGGGCAGGGAAGGAGGTAGTTTATTGTGAGATTTTCTGAACATGACTCCACCGTGTGCAAGATTTGAAAAAATAAACAAAGAAATGTCTGATGCTGTATGCGATACTGCCAAAGTTTCTATGAAGAAAGCAGTGGAGAAATTGGTGGAAATAAACCAAAAAGAAATAGATCTTGGGGTAGGTATTCATGACAGTGAATCTCCTACAAATGTTACTGACCAGTCTGTGTCTGAAGTTGGGACCTGGATGAAAAGGGTTCACACATCTCTGTATGGAGTTGCATCTGTTTTTGGTGTTGACTCAGGTAAAGTGTTAGATCTAGAAATTATGTCTAAATACTGCCACCAGTGTGCAACAAGTAAAATGTCCAACAATGAAGACAGTGAGAAACTGACAAGAAAAGCATGCAGTAGCATGCTCTAAAAATTATAGTGGCAAGTGAGGGCATGGAAGCTGCTGCATTTGTGAGGGTGTTCTCCAAATATGAGGACCAGTATGGTGTTGGAGGAACTCTCTTCGTTCAAAGCTGTAACAGATAAAAATCCATACAATACAACAATATAAAAGCTGGAATGTGTTGGCCATCCAATAGGGGCTTGGTGGTAGGCTTTGTTGCTTGCTGAAAGAGAGAAAGGTGAAGTACTTGAGGATGGAAAACCACTAGGAGAAAAAGGCAGGCTTACTCTGAAAGAAACTGATTCTCTTCAGTTATTTTATGGGAGAGCTATCAGGAAAAACACACGAAATTTAGAGGCAATGAGGTGTGCTGTGCGGGCAATTTTTTTCCACAAACTATATCCACTGACCAAACACCAATGCACAATCTGTATCCGAAGGACGACTGGTGTAAGTTCAACAACATGAATAACATGTATTCACATAAACACTCATTACCAGAACCTGTTATAAATGCAACTAAGCCCACATTCAGGTTTCTTACCAACACTGATTTATTGAGGAAGTGTCTTCATGGAAACACAAAATGCAAATGAAGGCCTCAGTAATTTAATTTGGATTAGATGATCAAAAAGGACATTCTGTGAACTTGAAGTACTCAGAATAGGTGTCTATGATGCAGTTTTATCTTATAATAATGGAAATAATGGCAGAATTGAAGTGCTGAAGAGAGTTGGTATACAGATCCTGACGTGTTTACAACAAAAACATTTTACACCATTGGCGAGAGCAGGGTCAAGAAAGCTAACAGATCTGCAAACACAGGCCAGGCAGATTTGAAGAGGAAGGAAGAGAGACCTGGAAGATGAGGAGTATCAGTATGGAGGATTTTAAAATTGAGGTAAACTTATTACATGTAGAAGTATGAGAAGAAAATCTTTGAACCTCATTTTCTCTGTTTTACATTTGTTATGTTATTAGAAGCCATTTCTCAAAAAGTATATACAGGGAGTTACAAAAAGGTACGGCCAAACTTTCAGGAAACATTCCTCACACACAAAGAAAGAAAATATGTTATGAGGACATGTGTCCGGAAACGCTTACTTTCCATGTTAGAGCTCATTTTATTACTTCTCTTCAAATCACATTAATCATGGAATGGAAACACACAGCAACAGAACGTACCAGCGTGACTTCAAACACTTTGTTACAGTAAATGTTCAAAATTTCCTCCGTTAGCGAGGACACATGCATCCACCCTCCGTTGCATGGAATCCCTGATGCGCTGATGCAGCCCTGGAGAAGGGCGTATTGTATCACAGCCATCCACAATATGAGCACGAAGAGTCTCTACATTTGGTACCAGGGTTGCGTAGACAAGAGCTTTCAAATGCCCCCATAAATGAAAGTCCAGAGCGTTGAGGTCAGGAGAGCGTGGAGGCCATGGAATTGGTCCACCTTTACCAATCCATCGGTCACCGAATCTGTTGTTGAGAAGCGTATGAACACTTCGACTGAAATGTGAAGGAGCTCCATCATGCATGAACCACATGTTGTGTCGTACTTGTAAAGGCACATGTTGTAGCAGCACAGGTAGAGTATCCCATATGAAATCATGATAACATGCTCCATTGAGTGTAGGTGGACGAAACTAAAATGAGCTCTAACATGGAAATTAAGCATTTCCAGACACATGTCCACATAACATCTTTTCTTTATTTGCATGTGAGGAATGTTTCCTGAAATTTTGGCCGTACCTTTTTGTAACACCCTGTATACTAATACTATGAAGTTTTCAGAAACTGTTTCCAACATGTTGCTCTCTTCCTGGAACTAAAAAGTATGAGATAGTGCAATTACATTCTGGTTTTTAGATGATTGTATGTAGAAAAAAAGTTAATTTTGGATGTGCACTCCTCCACTTGCGCTGTATGATACAGTCACTCACTGTCAGCCATAAAAATGAAGATGGAGCCAAATGTATCCTTAAAAAGATACATGTGGAGAATGAGTATAGTCTCACAATAACAATGACCAGTGAGTGTACCGTGCCAATGGTCTTGCTGCAGTGCTAACACCAGTTCCCATCAGATCACTGAAGTTAAGTGCTGTCGGGCTGGGCTAGCACATGGATGGGTGACCATCCAGTCTGCCGAGCACTGTTGGGAAGCGGGATGCACTCAGCCCTTGTGAGACAAACTGAGGAGCTACTTAACTGAGTAATAGTGGCTTCTGTCTTGTTAACTGACATGCAAGTGGGAGAGCAGTGTGCTGACCACATGTCCCTCCATATCCACATCTGGTGACACCTGTGGGCTGAGGATGATATGACTGTACCATCAGGCCTTCATTGGCTATTCAGGCAGAGTTTAGTTTTAGTGAGAGTATTGTTTCAAATATTTGGAGGGCAGTACGTCCATGAAACATTATGCCTCCCCACACCATAACTTATAGACCACTAAAATGATAATTTTGACAGTGTTCCTGATTGCACTACTTGCTCCCACCTCCTGCCATATGAGGGTACATCTACCACTGTCAAACACAATCATTTTGGTCGTCAAGGTGTTATGGCCTGAAGAGGCATAATGTTGCACGGGTATATTGGTCACCATATATTTGAAGACAGTATACTCACTGGTCAATATTATTGTGGCACTGTACACCTTCCCCATGTGCATCATTTCAGCTATGTTTTCAGCACTGACTTCATTTTCATGGATGACAATGGATGAACCAAAGAACAGTGCATGTGAGGAGCTCTTGGATTGAGATGATATTCAGCAAATGGACTGGCCTACCCATTCCTCTGACTTAAGTCACGTTGAGCACATGCAGGATGCATAGGGGAGGCATATTGCAGCACATCCACATGCACTATCAACCATCCAGCTGTTGTCAACAAGAATTCCTTACCAACCTTGTGGTCAGCATGGGAGCACATTGCAAAGTGTGTATCAGGAACCACGGCGACTGCGGTTTAACTATTGTCTTTGAATAAAAGTATAACTTCCATTTTTTCATCTGATTGCATATTTCTTGCAAAGTGTGTATCAGAAACCACAGCGACTTCAGTTTAATTATTGTCTTTGAATGAAAGTATAACTTCTGTTCATCTCATTGCATGTTTCTGCAGTTATGGTATCTGTAGCAGTTCTTTCTATGTATGGTGCAAGTTTCACCAAGCTGCTTTACTTGGCAATGACATATCATGGGAAAGTTATTTTTGCCCTTAAATTTTGCATACTGCTGTAGTTACTACATAAATGAAATGTTAACAATAAAAAATGGTTATATTGTAATCTCATATGCAACGATCAGTTTCCAAGCGTGAGTGGTATTATTGTTCTCTTTCACATAAAGGGACAAGCAGCTGGGTAGGCTACAGTCAAAGTTTCTGTGATGTGAGAATGTACCAGTATGTCTAGGACTGTACAGATAAAATGCACTCTAATTTCTCTTCATCGAATTTTGAGGAAAAAGTGTGGCTTATATTCAGGCCAACATCATTCATCGAAGTTTCACATATGTTGCTCCCTGTACATACACTTCTGTGCCAAAATATTATGACTACCTGCTCAATAGCATCTTGGTCCTCCACTGTAATGCAATACAGCAGCAATTCTACATGGAATGAATTCAAAAAGTACTCAGTAGGTTTCAAGATTTGTGCAGAACCAGATGTCTATGAACAGATCATGCAGTTTCAATAAATTACTGGTTTATATTTTGTGAGTGTGGAACTGGTGCCTGAATGTACCTTAGAAGTGATCCTTCGGGTTGACATCAGATGAATTTGGTGGCTAAGACGTCAGCATGAGTTCACTATCATGTTCTTCAAACCACTTTAGCAAGATTCTGACCTTGTGGGACAGATGGTTATTCTGATGGAAGACGGCATCGCTGCTTGGGAAGTCATCAAGCATGAAGGGATGCAAGTGGTCTGAATAATGTTCACATAGTCCACAGATGTTATGCTATCTTCGATTACTACCTCAAGTGCCATGGAAGCACAGGTAAATATCCCCTGTAGCATATTGTATTACTGTTTCCACTGCCCTTTGTGCGTGGCACGGAACTTGTTGTGAGTAGCCATTTGCCTGGGTGACAGTGCGTCTGGACCTGCTATAACAAGAAACATGATTCATCTAATCAGGCGACACATTTCTGTTGGTCCACGGCCAAATCTCGATTACCCTACACCAACTGATTGCTGATTGCTGATGACATTGAGTCAACATGGGAATACATGGGGCCAAGTGCTGTGAGGCATGTGTTCAGCAGTGTATGCTGGACAGTATGCTCCAAAATATTTATGCCTGTACCATCTCTCACCAACTGCCCCTAACCTGCTTTACATAATGGACTTGCCTCTGACTTCCATGTTCTGTGATGAGGACCAACACCTTGTCACCTGCTCTTAGTTTCACTGTCCTTAACCACTATCCAAAAGTTCACGACAGCAGGACGTGAACAGGTAATGATCTCTGCTGTATCCGAAAAGCTCAGTCCCAGGTGTTAGGTGATAATCGTCTGCACCTTGTCTAAGTTGCTTATGTCAGTGGATGACCTTCTTTGTGGGGTGCATCATCACTAGAATAATTCCACATCCAGTAAGTGGATCTTCATTGTGATAGTTTCCATCGCCCACTGGTTTCTGAAGTCTAAAGCTTGCAGTCATTCTTTCTACCCATGATGTCACTGTGTGTTTACCTTTGCTGTGGTATTGTCCTCTTGTGATGTGTTTTCTTGTGGCGTCTGGTGCAAGTTGGCATTGCCAGCGAGCAGTTTTGGCCCTCTTGTAGACACTCAGAAATAGATTTTCTGTCCAAGAGCCTGTATATTTTAGTTCTGTGAGATTTGCATTTTCCTGTGGAAGGAATGCACAGTCTCACAGAAGCATTTGTGAAGTCACTGAACTTCACCATTTGATGTGTATGACATATGAAGGGAAGAAATAATCCATATGTAGTGTCATTCTGAGCAATCAGTTTTGCAGTGTCTGGAGGCTCTTGATGTGCTATTCAGTGACTTTGCTCTGTACCACCACAGCATACTCGAGTACAGAACAAAGCAGCACCTTGTATAGTATCACACCACAGTGTGGAGGCAATGTCGAGCTTGGTTTAAGAGCTGGCTACAAGGTGGGGAGTCTTCCAAAGACTTTCTCCTGATGTTGGTGATATAATGACCCCACATTAGAAGTTTGTTCAATGTGACACCAATGTATCGTGCTGTATCACTCCATGGAAAAATGCTACTGATGGTGCTGATCTTCTGCAGATCAACTGGAAATCATCAAATAATGATGATTGTGGATTGAGTCTTGGCTACAATGAAACACAGACACCACTTTATGGCCCAGATAGTGAGACCATCTAAGGCATGTTCTAGTCTGCACTGAAGGATGTGTGGACCCATGGTGCTGGTGAACACCACTACATCATTTGCATACAGCCTCATCTATATGTGGTCTGCCCTAGGTAACTTGGCATTGCATGAGGTGTACAGCAGCATCCCGAGGACCAATACCTGAGGCGCACATGCATGGATGCGGTAGTCTGTGGAGCTGCCATTTTGCACCTTCACTGGAATGCCCAATCTGATAGGTAACATTGGAGTGGATGAACGTGCAACACCACAACTCCATGCTTATACAGGAGTCCTCCATGCCACAGGCCAAAGGCTCAGGAGACATCCAGGAAGATGACTCCTTTCCTCCACCAATTGTAGAAGCTACTGTTCCATTGAGTGGAGTGGACATGTCAGAACCCAAACTGCTCTTCAGGTATAAGGGTCTCTGCTTATATGTGACAGAAAAGTATGTGGAGATGAAATCTTTCAAAGCTCCGAGAGACTGCTGGCAATAGATTAATAAATATGTAGCTGTTTGCTAGCCATAGGTCCTTTCCACCCTTGGCTGTGACTATGGTCGTGGCATGTTTCCAGGATAGCAGCCAGACCAAAGAATTTCAGTGAAGTTGTCTGCCAGCAATGCGATAGTGATGAGTGGCTGCTGCTTCAGGACCATATTGGGAATGCCATCAGGGCCTCTCTTTTTCTTGGTATTGAGATGAGAGGGTGAACTTGCAGCCTCTTCTGCTGAAACAGGCTGAATCTCTCTGCCCTCTTCATGGGCTGTGAGATATGTGGGTGGCCATTCAGCTACTGTAGCAATTACGATGTCATACACAGGATGAAAGATGGCAGCAAATATGTCTGCAAGGATATTGGCCTTTTTATCAGGATTGCAAGACAACATCTTGACCATATAGGAGTGGTGGGATTATCTGGTTGCAACTCAGGAAGCATTTTGTTCTCTTGTATGCCAACTGATCTTCCAGTTGTAGGCAGGAAACTTTGTTGGCCCATTCCCTATACTTTTCTGCTTCTCTCGCTGGCTATCTGTAAGCTACCATTGGCTACAGAATTGATTTTTCTCGGTAACAACAGCCAGAATGTCAAGCAGCAGCCTTTGCAAGTTGTCATGCATGCTTCATGGCAGCCTTGGTGTTGTTAAGTCCGTCGCTCTATTGCTGTCATGAAATCATGAATGGCAGCTTCAGCACCAGCATCAACAGGAGCTGGTGCTGATAACATCTCTTTGGCAAGAACAGTCCTGAACAATTTACAATTAGTGTTCCTACAATTTTGAACATGGCTGAGCTGTGTGATGGAATCTACATCAAGGTCTTAAACGTCCAGCAGGTGGGCAGATGATAAGGAGTTGTGCATTGAGACTTAACACTCTCTCTGATACCTTTGATGACCTTGAGGTTGATGATACCAGATATCCCCCATTGTTTGGATAAATGGTGGAGTTGTAAGGCCCTAGTATGGTGGTGTCTTAGCATTTGGCCATGTGAAGAACCTCTTTGCACTGGAATTATGTAGCCTAGAGCTCCAATGCACTTCATATTGAAATCTCTGGCCAGAAAAATAGTGCCACAATATGATAACAACCTGCGAGATCCAGTATGCCCTTCAGTGATTTGTAGACCACTATGAAGTAGGTATGTTTGATAGAAGGCTCCACAGCCACTCCCATAGACTCCAGTCTTGTCAACTCAGGCAAAATAATCTGGAAACAACCTGTTGGCAAGTGCCACTGGCATTTCCTGCTATCACAGTGACACCATTAGTTACATGGTCCATGTTGTTTCTTGATGTTGACAATGCATTTTACTGTTGCAACAGTCTTTTGTGCAGTGAAGATCAGCTGTGGCATGTCAGCGATGAAATGGGAGATGCTGGTAAGCAGCTGCTCCATGAGAATCATCAGTTTCAATACTTCACCAGTAGTCATAGGGCTGGTGCCACCACAAAACATGACCTTGCAAGTCCATGGTACAGTCCTTGTGTTGTCATCCACAGTTGGTTCTTACATGGCTCTCCTCTTGGTAGAATGAGGTGGTAGTGTCTTGCTTGTTGCAGGCAGACAGGTCATCACTTTGTTGTGGGCACTTAGGATATGGCACTGTTAGGGCATTGTAGTATAATTTGGTGCTCTGCCATATGAGGTATGGGTCCCTGCATCTGCTTGTGGTGATACAGTGGTTGTTGTTGCCTCTGCAGCAACAACTCTGGTGTATGGTACACGCAGACTTATGGTGGCAGACAGATTCTGTTGACCTGGAGGCAGGTCATATTGTGAGATGGTAGCATGCTTGAATGCTTCTCATCCACAATATGTGGAGATGTGTGGGCCATTGCAGTTGGCAGACACTGGTTCGTCTTCTTTCTTCAGTGGGTAGCCACAGCTGAGATGGAACTTGGAGAATTTTACACATCGGTCAGGCATTTAAAAATGGCTGGTAACATGCTGAATGCCCTGACAGCAGTACCGTTGATAGGTGGTGTATTTTAGCTCATAGGTTCTCCACGTGGATGCTCACAGTGGCGAGCTTGGGGATGCAGTAGAGCTCATGGATCTTTATGTCTGGTAAGATGAGTGGGGCTGATAATGAGCCTTGGTTCACATGAGGAGTCTTCAGGAAAACCAACACTTGTGCTAAGAAGTCCATTCCCTCTAGTTTTTCTTTGATAAATTCTGTGGAGAGGCTGTAAGGTAGTTTGCTCAGAACTATCTTTAGTATCTTCTCAGACTATGAGACGTGCATATAAAAAGGCAGTTGCCTCACTGATGCTTCTTCTACTATCTTTCGAAAATCAGTGGCATTCTTCAGGTAGACCTTAGAGAGAGATCACAGCCTTCCATGTTACAGTGAAGTCGGTGATCATCCAGTGCTCCAGTAGTGTGTAGTGTACTCTGTATTCTTTTTCATACAGGAGTGTGAGCAGCTGCGTCATTGGCTCTTTCTTCGGTTCTGGTGCCTTTCCCTCCTTGTCATCTGGGGTGACCCTAAGTGGCACAATTGTGTTCATGCCTGTGAGTAAGCTGCCAGCTACACAAACGTTTATGTATCCTGGTGACATGTTTGGCCACTGGTGTCATAAAGCCATCACTCTCTGTGATAGCTTTATGAGGCCAAGAGATGTTGGCAGTCTTCTCTTTGGTAATGTGTGTCTGCACAAATGCTGATTTTTTTTGCACTCTTCATCATTTGATGGACGCTGTTCCATCTCTTGCAAGAGATAGCAATACACTCCATCACCTTACTTGGGTGGATGGGAATGGTATTACCTCTGCAGAGGCTTCAATGGAAGACTGAGTGCCAATGATGTTGCTCAGGTTGGCTCCTTTCATAATGAATACAACAGCAGGTGAAAGTGGGGTCCCAAGTGGTACAAGTGCACATTCATTCAAAAAATACATGTAAAACTGTGGTCTTTAAAAGATTGCTGCTATCCATAATTCTCTGGTGTCTCTTCATCGATGGAGCCATTGATGGGGCCAACAAGACTTCATTGGATGACAATCATTTAGCTCCATAGCAGGAGAGACAGCTGCCTCCGCCGTGTGCTTGCATCTCTAACTCTGATGTAATTCCACATTAATTTATGCTCTGCTTATATAGTTTCCTTACTGTGTCACATCCCCAAAATGCTCCCTGGTGATTTCATGGTGACCAGTGGTCATAATATTTCAGCACATCAGTGTATAAAAAATCATTTTCTTGATAAAATCAAACTATGGAAAATCCAGGATGGAATGTAATAATGTTCTGAAAAGGAAAGTTGCTACTCACCATATACTGGAGATTCTGAGTCACAGCATCTCCTCTATGTGGAGTAGGAACTCTCATTTTCATAATTTTCTTGATAAAAGCTGTTTAAAAATTGACAACATCAAAAATTTTGATTCTTGTGAATTGATTCCAGCAGTAGTGTTGTTTATAATGTCTACAACAACAATAAAAATGCACACAGCTATCAGTGACCACCACAGGTGATGTGGAGTTGGTGGCAGGTGCACTATTGCCTCGCAGTAGTGCATCGTCGCGGTTACTGTATGCAGGACCGGGTCACCCAATGGCACTGCCATCAGCTTGGCTGCTGGACAAGAAAGGACGTGCTGCTGTGTTCATGCTTGAAGAACTTGATGGCCCTATAGAGGTAAGTCACATCATACTTGCTTCATGTCAACCACAGTCCACATGGCAGTGTGCTGTGAAATATATCAATCTCTGTGTACTATACCAAAAATTATTGTAGCTTGATTGGCCTCAGTATGCAACCAGCCGTTTCCAATCCTGTTGATGGAGAAAATTTTCCTCTCAAGCATTTGGTCAATTTAGGAGGGATGTGTTTCACAACTCCAGCTGACATAATTTTGTCAGGACTTACTAACATTTGCTGGAAGACTGTCTCCTGTGACACTAGTGTGAACAAGGCCTTCCACATTCTTGTACTGATGATTCACCAACCTTGACGCAGAGATAAATATCATTCTCTTGAGCTCAGGCAAAAATTTAGCATATTTTGCAAACTTTCATCCCCTGCTATAATGACATAATCTCCCACAGGAATGCAGCTAAAATTAATGCTGCGTTTATTCTCTGCATGTTTAATTTATGTTATTTGTGGAGTGTCAGAGAGAACTTCGAAGTTCATTTGCTTACGGTTAAGTAATTTTACTCTTTTTCTTGAAACAGTGAAAGTGAATCTCAAATGATTGTTCTTGTTATTGTTGCTTGTTTAGGGGAGTCAACACTTCAGTACCCAGCTTAACATGAATATTTATATTAATTTATTCACACATTGTGTTACAAAAGTATTACCATAAAAAAGAGCCTTTTGGTATGTGGAACATGCTAAATTTTATATTTACAGGGTAATTCTGTGAAATTTCTTTACAATAGTTACAATATTGTTACTATTAATTGCCAGAACTAATTCTAGATTTTTTAATGTCTTATAAATCAAGATATTGTATATATTGGTAGAAAACAGTTACTCTAAAAAAGGCCACTGTTGTTCTTGTTACACTACAATTCTGTAGTTATTTCTCTCTTAACAATAAAAAGTACATGTACTTGTTGCTTGTTAAAAATTGTGCATTGTTGTGATTGCATTACACATTTTCATTTAAATTATATCACAAAATAAGTAATAACGTGCTGGCAGCATTGTATGTACACTAAATAACAATCAAAATTAAAAATAACAATAATATTACCCAGGCATGGCACACATTCGGCAGCTCAGTGCTGACACTGCGTGGTGCAGTGGCCGGCACCTGGTCACTGCGCATTGGGGCAGGCCCTACTCCAGCAGACGCTGTACAACAGATACAGGCCACTCTTCCTGCAACAGCAACAACTGTTCCACCAACACTACCACCACTATGGGCACTTGGCTTGCACTTCTGCCCCCATGCCTCTGACATGCAAAAGGCACTAGACTCGATGGCTTCACTGCAGGTGTGTATCCTACCAGTTTACTTTATATAGTAGTTACACTTCTTGCCACATAAGTGGAAGTTTATAATTGATTGATACAGAAAACGCAGTGTTTCAAGACACACAACTTGCCTGCCAGAGCTAAATGAATATTTGGAAAAAGTCATGCTTCAAAACCTACAAGATAAATAATTATCTATTTGTAACCAGTTTCAGTCTTCTGATCATCTTCAGGCATCATAAAGTTATTTCCAACAAACCATGTTGGGAGGGTCATTATACTGCCATCAAATACAACAAAAGCCATCCTGCATCACTGTCACCAGTAATACAGCCAACAGCTATATGTCGTAACAAAGTTAATCAGTCTTCATATACTGTTCATCAGAGTTAACAACTTTTTATCTGAAAAGATTAAAAGGTAATCAGCAGGCTTAATTTAAAGTTATTTGCTCTCTGTCCTGTAATACATCACACCAACTAAAATGCAGCCCCACTGTGAATGCTGTTCTCGAACACATTAATGATTCGTTGACATTCAGAAGCAGCTGTAGATCGCCCTGACTACTCTCAGACAATGGCAGTTGCTGCGAATTGTTGTTTTGGAAGAGTTCCCAAGAGTCATGTCCCTGTGATACTGGTACCAGGGGTATATCAAGTACCATTCACTCCTGTGGATCCTGTCTCCTTTGCAGGAAGCAGGAATCTGTCATAGTTCTTGGAAAAAAACACAGTCACTCCTATCTACAGGAAGGGTAGTAGAAGTGATCCACAAAACTACGTCCAATATCCTTGACATTGATTTGTTGTAGAATCTTAAAACATATTCTGATCTTAAACATAATGAGGTATCTCAAACAGAATGACCTTGTCTATGCCTATCAGCATGGATTCCAAAAACATCGATCATGTGAAACCCAACTTTTTTCATATGACAGACTGAAAGCTTTGGATCAAGGGAGTCAGATAGATGCAGTATTTCTTGATTTCAGAAAAGCATTGACTCACCAGCACACCTATGCTTACTGTCAAAGTGCAACCATATGGAATAGCAAGAGAAATCTGAGACTGCCCCAGGGTAGTGTATTGGGACTCTTGCTGTTCATGTTCCATATTAATGACCTCACAGACAATATTAATAATAACCTCAGACTTTTGCAGATGATGCAGTTATCTATAATGAAGCACTGTCTGAAAGAAGCTGCATAAATATTCAGTCAAATCTCCATAAGATTTCAAAGTGGTGCAAAGATTGGTATTTTGCTTTAAATGTTCGAAAATGTAAAATTGTGAATTCATGAAAAAAATTGTAGTATCCTATGACTATAATATCAATGAGTCACTGTTGGAATGTACCAACTTAACACTTCATAGGTATATGAAATAGAATGATCAAAGGCTCAGTTGTGGTTAAAGCTGGTGGTAGACTTCAGTGAGGGAAGTGTGTCAGTCTACAAATGAGACTGTTTATAAATCACTCTATACCAGTTCTATAATATTGCTCCAATGTGTTGGATTGGTACCAAATAGGACTACCCGGGGATATTGAATATATACAGAAAAAGACAGCATGACTGGACGCAGGGTTGTTTGCTCCATGGCAGAGTGTCACAGAGATACTGAAGAAACTGAACTGGCAGACTCTTGAAGATAGATGTAAATTATCCCAAGACAGTCTGCTATCAAAGTTTCAAGAACCAACTTTAAATGATGACAAGGGGGATGTACTACAACCCCTTAAGTATTGCTAACATAGGGATCATAAGTATAAGTTTATAATAATAACAGCATACACAGATGCATTCAAAACATCATTCTTCCTTGCTGCATATGTGATTGAAACAGGAAGAGACCCTAATAACTGTTAATTGGGATGTACCCTCTGCCATGCACTTCATGGTGATTTGCAGAGTATAATTGTAGATGTAGACATAGATTTAGATCAGTTTCCTTCTTTTTATGTAAAGATGCATCCCATTTATATACTGTCATAATCAGGTTCCTGCTTTACATTTGGAGGCACTCTACATACATTTGGTAAGTAGAGTGCCACTACACTAAAGGTAGAACCTGATAATGACAGTACCTATACTAAGAGTGATCCATTGTGTTATATTTTATTACTGACTGTGTAATGTGTTTTCCTATTTGCACAACATTAATAACATTGTCATGTAGGCTGCTGTAATTAATTTTATGATATCTGAAGATGACCAGAAGATCAAAAGAAATTGTAAATATAGACATGTTTATGATCAGATATTGACAGTTTTGAAATTTTTTAAAATTACTGTGCTTGATTCTTGCTGTTCATAAGAAATGCTATTTATATAGACCACAAAATCAGGCAAAAATTAGATATTTCACACATAGGCTCAAGTACAGTTTTCAGTGCTAGATTGCACATCAGAACTTCTGATATTTCCTGTTGATAGTATCATAGAAAAGGATAAATAGGATGATCATGAAGAAAGTTATTGTTATTGTTATTATTATTATTATTATTATTTTCATCATCATTGTTATTGTTAGGTGACTGTTTAATAAATGCCTTGGGTCTTCATCCAGTCATGGTATTCCTGGCAGGAACAGACAAACATAGTGTGCGGTATAGAATTTCTTTCTTTCAGTTCAGTACTACAGAGGACAGTGTCATTATGTCACAGAAAATAATGAACATGCCTCATTTCTTTAAGGTTAAATTTTAAACCAAGATTAGTATTGAACACATTACACATTTTAAAGTATACTGACCATTACTTTCCCTCAATAGGTGCAACTCACAGTATGGATGATACACAAACATGATAATAGATAAATACAGTACTCTAAGCTTTTCCTTCTTCAAAGCAGGCAGAAATAACTAGTTCAAGGAGACTGGAGGGAAGAAAAACAAGTCACCTAGAACTTAGGAAAAGATAAACTCAGTTGTTCTACTTTTCTCAGCAAACAGGATGTTCTCTCTTTACGTAGGTTTTGAGTGATCTAGTTATCCCCCCAGTGCAACTTCACAAATCAGACTCTTCCAATTACTTCCCCTTTCCGGCACTGAAGAAGGGATCTATGGTTCTGGCAGCCTGAAGTATCATATTGTCTTCTAGAATCAGGACTCAAGTTTCTCTTTTGGCAGCAGGATCAATGAGAATTACTATACCACACTGAAAGCGTGGTAATTGAACACACATGAAATACAAATGGAGCTGAACTGCCTGCATCAGCAGGGTATGCTCCTGTTTGTACATACATAGAATATTCTAGTAAATTAAATTATCCACAAACAAATAAGTCCCAGAACCTTCCAGAAATTGTTGCTGTGGTCTTCAGTCCAAACAATGGTTGGTGCAAAAGCAAATAAGTTCCAGAACCTTCCAGAAATTGTTGCTGTTGTGATCTTCAGTGTGAAGACTAGTTTGATGCAGCTCTTCATGCTAGTCTGTCCTGCGCAGGTCTCTTCATCTCTGCATAAGTATTGCAGCGTACACTCATTTGAACATGCTCACTGTATTCAAGATTTGATCTCTCTCTGAAAACTACCACTCCCTCCCCATGCCACACCATGCTACACACTTCCTTCTATTACCAAAGTGACAATTCCTTCATGTCCCAGAATGTGTCCTATCGACTTGCAGTGATGATGTTAACTTCTCATTCTACAGAAAACAGAACAGTTCCACCCACCTTGCAATGATCTCTTCTTCTAAAGGCCTGTCCACACACCCACGCTGGTAGAAAGCAAATGATGTGTCTGGAGGGTGCAACAAATGTTTACTAGTTTGAGGAGTACTGAGCTATTAATTGAAAGTAGCTGGTGAGTGAAAACTTCAATACATCGTTACTTGTTTGATAAAAAAACATGACAAAGCCCACACTAATCTTAAGTTACAGTTTCGACACTCACACACAATCATAGCCATTCATAACTACCATCTTATGGTGTTTAACAGACCCCATTACCAGAAAGATCACAAAATGGACTGTCTGTGACAGAATGATCACTCAAATATTACAAACTCAATCCCTTTGAATGTCAGTTCTTGGTTCCAAATTGCACAATACACCACACAGATTTTAGTTGATTCAGAAGTCACAGTTTACATATAAAAATCTGAATTTTACATATTTGTCTTTCCCACACCTTTGTATTCCCTTAGTGGCAGTCCACAGTCAAGTTTTACTCACTATTCTTCAAAATTATTGCATCTATTCAGAGCTCCTAATGTACACATCTGAATATAATAATGGCTAAGCTCTGAACAGCCCTTGGGACTTTAGAACACAGTTCTATTAGTTCACAAAATATGCGCAAATGCACTGTCCTCTCGTTATCTGATGAACATTTGATATCAGTATTAACCCATGAAATCCTATGTCTTTTAGTAGAAATCAATCACAACTTAATAGCTTTTATGAACAATTTATTAAAAAAACAAATTTATAAAACTCAAAAATATCAAAATAACTCCCTCTTTAAATAACTGAATTATCATAAAATGTTTCTTGTTTTCCCAGTACTGTGAACTGGTTACTAACACTTTACAAATTTTTCCTGAGCATATAATTGCTCTCTCTGTACAGCCACAGTTCTCACACTAGTGTATACTCAATAAATAGACATAACAACATTCATTTATCTTATCACTTTGCATTCACACCATAATTCACATTATTAATTAAAAATATTAAATCAGAAGTAATTAATAAAAGTCATGACAGTCACAAAATTAAAGTATTGTTTTCAAAGTAATTATTTAGACAGTTTAGGAATTTGGTCTGTAAGATGCTGACACCTTTCAGCCACAGCTGTAACTACTTGCAGCTGCTGCTGGATCAGAGCACATACCTGTCATGGTAGAATCATGACTCATTGCCTGTATCTATCTGCTCACTGTTGTCCAGCTTACATAGGCACAATACAAGGTGCTGCACCCCAAGCTGATCACATCTTTTAGTCAAGTCATGCCCCAATTTCTTATTCACCCAATTCAGTTCAGTACCCCCTCATAAGTTATTCGATCTATCTATCTACTTTTCAACATTCTTCTGTAGCATAATATTTGAAAAGCCTATATTGTCTTTTTGTTTGAAATGCTCACCATCAAAATTTCATTTCTGTACAAGGCTACGCTCCAAACAAATACCTTAAGAAAAGACTCCTAACAATTAATTTTATGATCATGTTAAAAATTCCTCTTTTTCAGAAATGTTTTTCTTATTAAATTGTACATGTTTTCTACTTCAGCCATCATCAGTTATTTCACTGCCGAAATAACAGAACTAATTGGTTACTTTCAGTGTTTTATTTCCTAATCTACTTCCCTCACCATCACCTGATTTAATTTGGCTACATTCCAATAACATTGTTTTACATTTGTTTGTATATATGTTACTATAAAAGTAAGATGATTGGTAAATCCTAGAATTAACTGGTGAAACCTAAGACTTACCATCATGGTGTGGTAAAAGTCTGGAATTTCTTATTATATGCATAGATTTCAAACTTTTACCAAGAGACATAGGTAAATTTTAGGATTTACCCAACAGGTAAAACTGTATTCATTAAAAAAATCAGCTTAGCAGTTTATTGAAATCGTTTGTATTTATTGTAAATTTATGTATTTTAAATATTCTCACATTCCAATGTGATTATAATGAGCAATATTCCATATTAGTGAAAATGTTGTAGAAAGTGTTACCTT
This sequence comes from Schistocerca cancellata, assembly GCF_023864275.1. Lineage (NCBI taxonomy): Eukaryota > Metazoa > Arthropoda > Insecta > Orthoptera > Acrididae > Schistocerca > Schistocerca cancellata. The sequence continues at coordinate 495,107,484 of NC_064633.1, forward strand.
GTGAACGTTAATTTTTGTTACAACAAGGCTGACTATTGTGGCATTTTGAATTACATAATATGGAAGACGATTTACATAAGCATTTTTAGCTGAACACTTTTTTAAGCAACTGCACTTGTTGAAACCTTGTCCTCCAACAAAAGACTGTTTGGCAACCACTTCCTGTTGACCAATTTCTTCTCTTACTACTTTTTTAACATTGATAAAATTTTCCTTGCACAATGCAAATTGGTTCCTAGTGCACAATGACTTCAGTTTACCAGCTTTGGTAACAAGTTGATAAAATTCGTCATCCTGAATACTTATCACTACTGATATTATAGAATTTGTGTCAGTTTTTGCTCTGTCTACATCCGGTACTTTAATTCTCACATTCTGTCTAACTGAAGGTTTTTGTGTGGGGACTTTAACATAAATACAAATAAAACAGAGGACACCAGTAACACATTTATGAATATCCTACATAGTTTTGGTCTATCATCACTAGTCAACTGTGCAACAAGAATAACCACGCATTCATCATCTACCATTGACCATGTAGCTACAGATGTAGAAGGAGAAAACTGTGATGTACTTGTCAAAAATCTGGGACTGTCTGACCATCTATGTCAGATTATAAAAGTAAAAGCTTGTGTAAAAAAAAACTCCAAACTGCATGTATATAAAAGAGTTTACTCTCCATCAGCTTTGCAAGAGTTTTCCTTAAAGTTGGCACATGAAAGTTGGGAAGGAGTATACATAAAAACTAAAGTGAATAGCAAGTTCTCCAATTTTATGTCTGAGTTTAAATTAAAATTTGAAGAAACATTCCCCAAAGCATTAATTCCCATTGGGACACCCACCAACAATAAATGGATTACTAAAGGAATTAGAAAAAGTGCTCAAACTTGTAAATACCTAAACTCCATTAAAAAGGACAATAGTGATCCAGTTTTTTTACACTACTACAAAAACTATAAAAGGATCTACAGGAAGGTACTCAATACTGCAAAAAAATCAGCCAATGATAGGTTCATAAATTTAGCCAATAATAAAAGTAAATCTACATGGGCTGTAGTGAAACAAGAAACAGGAACTGTGAAACAGAGAGGTACAAACACATAAATCAGGAGCAAGGAAAACTTAGAAAGTAACCCAAAAGAATTAGCAAATTATGTGAATACCTACTTTAGCAGCTTTGCAATGAACTTGCAGAAAAATTTTCCAATAGGTGCTAATCAACCAATACAGAAGCATATAGCAAACTCAATGGTATTGCTTCCAACTACTGAGGAGGAAGTATGCAATGTTGTAAGGCAATTAAAGAACAAAAACTCGGCAGGTTTAGATGAAATCCCAATGTGTGTGCTGAAAAAATGCATAAACAGTATCAAAGCTCCACTAACAGAAATCATAAATGAATCCTTCAAAACTAGTTGCTTCCCTGACTATCTGAAACATGCCAAAATTTTACCAGTTCACAAGAAAGGTGATGTAGAAAACATTGAGAACTACAAACCAATAGCTCTATTGTCATGCTTTTCCAAAGTGATAGAAACAATAATGAAAAACAGGCTTTTGAGCTATCTAAGTAAATTCAACCTCCTCTGCAATGACCAACATGGTTTCAGGCCTGGTAGAGGTACAGAATCTGCAATAGCACAATTTACAAAAACAGTTTTAGAAGCACTAGATGAGAACAGCTGTGTAACTGGCCTTTTCCTAGACCTGTCTAAGGCATTTGATACAGTTGACCACCAGAAGCTGTTGCATAAATTAGAGGCACTAGGAGTAAGGGGAGTGGTTCTCAAATGGTTTCGTTCATATCTAGAAAACAGAGTACAGTCAGTAGAGATCACACATGTCTCCAGTGGATCAAAGTACATTGAAAAACATATATCTGATCCACAATATATCAATATTGGGGTCCCTCAAGGAAATGTACTAGCCCCTGTATTATTGCTGGTGTATATAAGTGATTTCCCGCAACATGTCAGCCATGGAGAGAAGATATTGTTTGCAGATGACAGGAACATAGTAATCACCAGTAAGACACCAGCACAAATATTGGCAAATTCTATTGAAGTGTTGAGGGATGTTCACAAATGGTCTCAGGAAAACAAAGTAACTCTCAACGTAAAGAAAACAAATACAATACGCTTTAGAATGAATAGAAAACAGAGTCCCTTTAATTTAAAACTAGATAACATCTCCATAGATGACGTACCTACAACAAAATTCTTAGGGTTGCACATTGAAAGCCAAATGAAGTGGAATGAACACGCTATGAAACTCTCGAAAAAGGTATCCACAACATGTTATGCACTTATAGTCCTTGTATCTGCATGCAGTAGTGAATGTTTGACAACTGTATACTTTAGTTATGTTCATTCAGTAATCAGTTATGGTATTATTTCCTGGGGAAACAGTGCTCAGAATTTACAAATGGTATTTAAAATGCAAAAGAGAGCAGTAAGAATTATAACAAAAAGCAGTAAGCGGGCCCACTGCAGAGAACTTTTAAAAATGTTAGAAATTCTAACTGTTCCTTGTGAATTTATATTCCAAACAATACTGTACATCAAGAAAAATATACAAAATTATAGTGCAAATAGCAGTTTTGATAACTATAGTACAAGAACAAGTCACTGTCTTCACCTAGACAGGAACAATAAACATAAGACTCAAAATAGCTTCTTGTGTGAAGGTGTTAAACTGTATAATAAACTGCTGCAGAAAATAAAAGAAGCAAATAAAATCTTAAATTGTTTTTGCAGGAACACTGCTTTTACACTATAAGTGAATTCCTTATTAGTAAATGATTGTAAATAGCTTTTGTTTCACAATATTTTGATAAGGAGCAAAAATGATTGTAAATAATTTATATGTCACAACATTTAACGACATGTAATAACAAACTGTATAAATATATGATATAAATATAATAGAGGGAAACATTCCACGTGGGAAAAATATATCTAAAAACAAAGATGATGTAACTTACCAAATGAAAGTGTTGGTATGTTGATAGAGACACTAACAAATACAAACACACACACAAAGTTCAAGCTTTCACAACCCACGGTTGCTTCATCAGGAAAGAGGGAAGGAGAGGGAAAGACAAAAGGATGTGGGTTTTAAGGGAGAGGGTAAGGAGTCATTCCAATCCAGGGAGCGGAAAGACTTGACTTACCTTAGGGCGAAAAAGGGACAGGTACACACAGGTACACCACACACACACACACACACACACACACACACATACACACACACACACATATCCATCCGCACATATACAGACACAAGCAGACAAATGTAAAGGCAAAGAGTTTGAGCAGAGATGTCAGTTGAGGCGGAAGTACAGAGGCAAAGATGTTGTTGAATGACAGGTGAGGTATGAGCGGCAGCAACTTGAAATTAGTGGAGGTTGAGGCCTAGTGGGTAATCCACATCCTTTCGTCCTTCCCTCTCCTTCCCTCTTTCCTGATGAAGCAACGGTGGGTTGCAAAAGCTTGAACTTTGTGTGTGTGTTTGTATTTTTTAGTGTCTCTATCAACATACCAACGCTTTCGTTTGGTAAGTTACATCATCTTTGTTTTTAGATGTATAAATATATGAATGTACACAACTGGCAACATCCATACATTTTAAAATGTCCATGGATGGCTAAATAAATAAATAAATAAATGTTACATGAGGCCACTTTCATTTTCTCTGCCTGCAATTGAAGACCTTCTTTGGCAACTTCTCAGATCTGTTTCACTTTATTAACAGTGTTAAAAGTTATCAGCATCTCGTCACAACATCAGCTGGTGTCGGTGTCTCATTAACTGTCATCAAATCTTGTGTCTCTGGTGCTTCCTCACCCTCTGCAGGCACATTTTCAACCTCTGTTCCTTCTGTTCCAGCACTTGATTCACTGGCATCAATTCCTTGGTCATCATTTTCAATTTTCTGTGAGTCAGTGGAAGTGGTGTTTAATATTGTTTCCAAGTCTTCTTCAGTGTTTATATTTTTTATTAGCTCACATGGAACAACTGAGGTCGCAATGCCCAGTTTCATTGGAACCCCAAAAATGGCTTTATAAGGTGGACATCTGATCCATTCATGATAAGCCTTATTTTTCATTGCTTGCACAAACCTCACCGCGTCAGACCATTTTAAAGTTTAATTTGTTTCCATCCAAGTTGATAACATATTTTTGATATCTTGATTTGCAGTTTTGACTGGTCCCTGAGACTGATTGTGCCTCAGCTTCCCATGGACTATCTTCATATAACTCCTCTACCAACATAAACTTTGAATGACGTGGTTACAAAACTCTCTACCATTATTAGAACGATGGAGACTAGGGGCACCAAAGGTGGTAAAAATTTCAAAAGATGATATGCTACTTCATCAGCCATTTTCAACATTAAAGTGCACAGAGAATAACAAATTTTGTCAGATGATCTTGGTATACAAGTATGACTTTGACTTATTGTCTGGGTTTGCCCGCATATTGATTAAGTCAATTTGGCATCGTGAATTCATTTCACTGTGTGTGAAAGGTTTTGCTACAACACTCCTTGTCAATGCTTTTTGCTTTTTATGTCATGGTTCACATAATTTCAAATAAGTAACAACTGATTCAACAGTCACATTTTTGTACTCACTATTCAGTTCGACAATCATCTGTGTTCGGCCACCATGGCCTATAGCAATGTGGGTCTCATGTAATACGTTGAACAGTTCATAAAAATGAACATAATAATGAATTTATTCTTTTCCAGCAGACACTGGTGCTATGAGTTCTCTTCACCTCCGATACTGAGAATATCATATCACTTCAAACACCTGTAGTGAAAAGGTTTTTTATTGGAAACAATTTTTTGCATTTTTCACTTTACTTAACAGAATATTATACTGCTCAGCAGTTACATAAATATTGTTTTCCTTCTTCTTATTCACTGATTCACTTAAAATTTCATCAAATCTGTTACATATAACATCACTCATTCTGAAGCAAAGCTGCAGAAGACACACCAATAAAACGAGTCGCAAAAATGACCATACGCATGATGCTTGACACAGATTGAAACTACGCAGTGCAAGCAGACAGAGAACTCATAACTGCCAGCAAAGAAACTAATCTGAACAGAAAATTGGCAACAATGAAACTTGTCTGAACCTGCACGATGGAGGTGGGAATCTTTGATGACGCTTTTACCAGTCTGCATTGGTAAATTCTAAGATTCACCAACGTCTCTCGGTAAAAGTTCAAAATCTATGCATATAATGAAAATTTCAGACTTTACCACATCACAATGATAAATCTTAGGTTTCACCAGTTAATTCTACGATGTACCAATTATCTTACTTTTATAGTAACATTCATGTTATAACCCCTTTTAACACACTTTCAATTCGATTCAGCTGCTATTGCCAGTCATTTGGCATTTCTCACAGAATTACAATGTCATTGGGAAACTGCCTAATTTTATTTATTCTCTTTAAACTTTAATTCTCTTTCCAAATTTCTCATTCATTTCCTTTATTGTCGAGTAACATTAAACAATAAATAAGGCAGCATTAGAACAGGTGAGCCACACCTGCCAGTCAGAAACTGTAATCTCTATGACAAAGGGGACAATGAATACTATACAGCATTGCTGATCTTCCTCATGAAACTGTGGCCCACTGTTTCAGAATGGACCATAGCCTAATCAGTCTGGATGAAGTCAATGGTCCTTCCTCTGACAGCACTGGTACATTCTTGTCATGTCATCTCATCATGGTGGTCACTAAGCCATTGAAATGGAGTTATTTCCATTGAGGCATCATGAACATCAGGCATTTCTTTATGTTCCTTGTTTAATAAACACCCATTACAGATCTGCACTGCAGGAATATGACAGGGATTCCTGTAAAGTACACAGATAATGTCTCTGTACTTTTGCCTTTTTGATGTAGGGCCATCATTGCCAGTTTTGTTGGTAATGTCTGACAAGTGATGTAGCATTTTTAGCCAAATTACCTTTTTATTAATTTTTCTGAGAGGCTTAATTTCCACTTAGGTGTAAAAGTCCATACTTGGTTGTAGTGTACAGGTTGATATTTGCTGTTATGATGTTCACAGTCCTTATCTTGGACATTCAAGATTCATGTTCATTCCAGCTGTATTGCTTCTTTAGTTCACATGAAGAACTGTTTCATGTCATCAATGTCACCATCCTCAGGCTGAAACAGACACAAAATATCTGTTATTTTTTCAGTTTGTTGGCCTTGGATCAGAAAACATGAAACTCATAGTGTCTTGCATTGCTGTGTAATATACAAATGTCACAAAAAGCAATATTGCATCTTGGTCCTCTGTTTGAGATCAATGTACCTCTGTAAGCGTCTTATCAAAATGTTCCATGAGGCCATTCATCTGTGGGTGGTTTACAGTTGTCATCCTACAGATGATGCTGCATCATTAAATTACTTCTGAGGCCAGTCTTGACTGAAACACTTCTCCTCTATGCTCTTCAGTAATTCAGGATCTTCCCTTTTGCAGCTGCAATATTTTGTTGTTCTGTGATGACTGTATTATTACCAGTGCTACAATGTTCTTCGAATAGATTCTGAAAAAGGCAGTAGAAACATTATGCTTGCATCCAACTTTGTACACTAGAGTGTCATTGCATTCCTACTTGACAGTTGCTAAGGAATGGAGGAATCGTTGGACAGAAATAGTCACACACAATGATGGATGACATGAAACACAGTGCATAAGTAACAGAGAATAGTAGAGGTGGAGTGGTATATTAATGATGAAAAATGGTACAGATTTCACCACATGGGAAAGCAGGCTAACAGATATAAATAATTTCCATGTTTGACACTGATCAGACTTCCCACATAAACATCAATATCAGACTCTTAGTTACGAACCCACTCTCATTGGAACAAACAAACATTTTGAACCTGTTATTCATACTATGCTGAGGAGTCCTTTGGGGATATTCTCCCACTGCTCTCTCCAGGTGGTTTTCAGTTCCTGCATGGTTCAGGGAAGAGATGTTCAAAAAATGGTTCAAATGGCTCTGAGCACTATGGGACTTAACAGCTATGGTCATTAGTCCCCTAGAACTTAGAACTACTTAAACCTAACTAACCTAAGGACAGCACACAACACCCAGTCATCACGAGGCAGAGAAAATCCCTGACCCCGCCGGGAATCGAACCTGGGAACCCGGGCGTGGGAAGCGAGTACGCTACCGCACGACCACGAGCTGCGGACAAGGGACGTTCATTCAGAAACACATTTACCAAGAGTGTCCCAGGCATCTTCTGTAGGATTTAGGTCTGTGGAGTATGCACACCATTCCATTTGTTCAATGTCTTCAATTTTTTGTGTGTTTGACACATCAGAAGTCCTATTTGGGCATTCGTTGTCATCCACAAACAGAATGTCAGGACATACTGCACCACTAAACAGTCATGATTGAGAATAATCTCCCTGCAATATCATTGTGCTGTAATAGTACCTCACATTGAGATATTCAGTGGTGTTTAGTCATTGTGCATAATACCTGCACACACCATAGTGCCTAATCCATACCAATGACGTTCATGAAAATTCTGTGATGTGTAACATGTTCCCATATCTTCCACACTAACTGGTGGCAAGAATCATTTGCCAGAGTGAAGCAGGATTCATTGAAGAAGGTCACTATAGACCACTGTTTCTGACCTAACCAACATGCTCTCTACACTTTTGGTATTTATGTGGTTGAAGTGGGATGCATTTAACAGGCTTCTGAGCATACAAACCAGCCTGATTTACTCATACTGAAATGGTTCTGGCAGACACATGTACCGGTAGTAGTTGCAAGGTCTGCAGCGATCTATCTAGGAGTAAGATATCTGTTCTTTTTTAACACTAGGGTAGCATATCAATCCTCTTGCAGTACAGTGATCCATCTACAACCACTAGCATGCATTTTCATAGCATTTCTACTTTCAGCAACCTTTTTTAATTGGGAGATGACACTTTGACATACCAACTGCTGTGCCACATTAGTGACACTTTGACCAGCTTTAAGCCATGTAAATGCTTATCCACAATTGTAGGCACTCAAATGATGCCTTGCAGACATGTTGCCACACCACACAGAATGTCATACTAATTAGTACCACAACAACTTTTGTCTAACACTGTACAGCATGAACTATTTAATACATACAGAGTGTTCATGTTTGCTATAATTAACACATCCCATCCTCTACATTTCCTTTTACCATCATTGGTCTGGTGTTCCATAGCAATTGTCAGTTGTTCTGTAGCAATTGGCAACTGGCAGTTGTTCCTTAGTAAGAGTCAGCTATTCCTTGGTGATTGTCAAGCAGTGCAGATCTGGAACTTACTCACAGCCTAAACAATTTCTAGGCATTCATTCTCAGCCATAAAATAGTTCTTCTAGGCTTCGAGGGTATCCTGGTGGTATAAACAATCATTCAACTTGCTGGATATCGGTATGCACTAGAATTGCACCAGTACTGCAACTGCTGATCCTTGTCTCAACACTCTCATCCAAAAGTGCAAAACATGATGAAGCTGTCAGTGCCCCCTGAAGCATACAGACCTGAAGGATACAGAGTGATCTTTTTACTCCTTGGTCCCAGAAAGTTAGGTGCCTTTCCACAGCAGTTCTTACATGGCCATACCTTGCAACTGAAATCCTTTGTGGAACATTTGTAGCAGGAATACATGTGTATCTTGAATGTGCCAAGTAGTGGAAAACTTTGTTATGGATCATACTTTTTCTGGGTCTGGACAGACTTTATTTCTGTTCATCAGGTGACTCACAATTTTTATTTTTTCAATGAGGCAGATGAACTTTCTCAGATTCAGGCAAAGATTGCATTATGGACACACTTCAGTATATTTTTCAAGTGACCTAGATGCTCTTAAAAGGTCTTCAAGAACACAGCAACATCATCCAGGTAGCATAGACATCCTGCCCATTTAAGAAATCAAAGCAGGCTGTCCATCAAGCATTGAAGTATAACTGAAGCACTGTACAGAAAAAGCAGCACAACTTTGAGCTCACAGGCCATCGAATGTAACAAAAACTATATTTTTCTAGTTAGCCTTATCAACTTGATCTGCTGGTAGCCAGTATACATATCCATAGTTGAGAAATATTCTAGGTGGTCAATGTGTCGAATGGGTATATGTCCTTTTTCGTGACTGTGTTCAGTTGCTGATAATTGAAACAGAAACACAATGTGCTATCTTTCTTCTTTGTGATGATGACAGGAGAAGACCAAGGACTCATCAATGACTGAATGATGTCTCACATCACCTTTTCCACTTCCTTCTGACTTATCTGTTGTTCAGTTGGAGACACCCTATATGAGCACTAGTTGATTGCCAGAGTGTTGATATGTTGTTTCACATTGGGCCAACTAGTGTGCCTCACCTCCACTCCATATTTGAATGCTTTCAAAATTTGATGCAGAATGGCCAGTACCCACCAACAATGAGTCAATCATTGAATGCAGAACACTCTCCTGCATTGCTTATGTGGATGATGTGTATACAGAATATAAATTTGCCAGTGACGAATGATGCCCTCAATCTCACAAACGTGTGTAGCCACACAAGATCCTTCTTGATAGCAACATGGTAAAGACTATTACCACACAGTAATCAAGCTTGATTGTAATCTAGCAGCTGTATGCAGACCAGACTGCATGGAGCCCCCTGCAAATACAGCAGACTGATACCTTCAGTTTACCACCACATCAGACTGTGATATATTGAGTACACTACATGCACTAGATCATAAAGTTCCTGAAACAATTACCCAACTCTAAAGTATACAAATTTTACACTGTATCAAATCATAGAAACTGTGTCAAAGACAGCTGACCATTGTTGAATTGATATATCACCTGGAGAAATGTCTGAAGTTCAAATCTATCATCATCTTACAAATTGTAAGATCTGTCACTGTAAATAATAAAATCCTTGCAGATGAGAAACTGAATAAAATTTGTCTCTGCCCTACATCAGCATGTGATTCGTGGGTAAGTGGATACCCTCATTCACAGCTTTATGTGCAGAAATGCTACCACAGTATCAGCATCACAAACTGGCAATTATAAATCAAACAAATCCAAATTATATCAAAGTGAAGGGAGTCATTTATCCTGAGAAGCACTGATATGCATACACTGAAAACAATTTGGCAACATGGATTACAGAACACACATTGACTTACATAATACAGATCATTGTGCTAACTTAACGATTATTAGTCCTACATTGAACATGAGCTTCAGAAGATAAGAACTAAGGAAAAATATCAAAAAATATACAGTAACACAGTGCAAATTATGTTGCTAATGCTGTGCTCTATTATCTGATTGTTTGCAGATCTCTGTTTGAATACTCTCAGGACTGATAATTACACTGCTGCTGAATGCCTTCATGTTATAACAAATTCTCTTGGCTTGCTTTCTACAAAATTATGACAACCCAGGATGGTCTGTTATGATGCAAGACATGGAGCCTGTTCCCTAGTGGCCGATCTTTTCATGTCTCTGCAGTCTTCCATCCTGCAATATCTTTGATAGTGAGTGACAGGGCCTCAAAGTGACAACAGGTGTTCTAATTGCCAAAATGTTCAGTTAGAATGTGATGCACAGTTGTTTTAGCAATTCTAGTGAGCTCTTCAACTGAGCTGGTAGATGCGCAACTACCTTTTTGAAGAATTTTGGCCAACATTTTCTTCGACTCAAACTGTTTATGATACTCCTGAATGCCGATTATCTTTAAAGCTCTCTCTGCTATCAACAAACCTTGCACACCACTTAAAACCATTTAATGACCCACTGATTTACTACCATAAGCAGTTTGCATAATTTCAGATGTGTTTGTTAGGCTTTTGCCCAATTGAAAATAAAACTTAATGTTTGTATGTTGCTCCCTTCATGATCAAAGTTCAAAACATACTGTTAAAATTTAAAACAGATAGTAGTCAAAATACCGTGCTAGTTAATTCACAAACTGGTTCACAGATGGCATTAGTAGTTACGTGAATGTAAAATCAGTTATCTTTCCTGTGTGATGGACTGTGTATTTCTAGCTATTGTGGTTTGACATTAACAGACATCATAAACCCTTGTATCTCTTGTTCAACTATGTGTGATACAGGGTTCTGATGGTGTTTCAAGACTGCCATCAAAATGATGGTCATAAGTCTCTAAAATGGCTTTCAGCACACTCTTTTCCAAGGCATTGCCTTGATGTGCTGGCAGCAACTGAAGAAGTCCTCTGTTGTGGAAAGATTTTTTTTAGAAAAAGTGCATGATACACTGTGTGATCAAAAGTATTCGGACATCTGGCTGTAAATAACTTACAAGTTATGGCACCCTCCATCAGTAATTCTGGAATTTAACATGGTGTTGGCCCTCCCTTAGCCTTGATGACAGCTTCCACTCTTGCAGGCATACATTCAATCAGATGCTGGAAGAGTTTTTGGGGAATGGCAGCCCGTTCTTCACGGAGTGCAGCATTGAGGTGAGGTATTGATGTCAGTCAGTGTTGCCTGGCATGAGCGTCGTTCCAAAACATCCCAAAGGTGTTCTATAGGATTCAGGTCAGGACTCTGTGCAGGCCAGTCCATTACAGGGATGTTAATGTCGTGTAACCACTCCACCACAGGCTGTGCGTTATGAATAGGTGCTCTGTCATGTTGAAAGAAGCAATCGCCATCCCCGGATTGCTCTTCAACAGTGAGAAGCAAGAAGGTGCTTAAAACATCAATGGAGGCCTGTGCTGTGATAGTGCCTTGCAAAACAACAAGGGGTGCAAGCCTTCTCCATGAAAAACACGACCACACCATAACACTACCACCTCTGAATTTTACTGTTGGCACTACACATGCTGGGAGATGACGTTCACCGGGCATTTGTCATACCCACACCCTGCCATCAGACTGCAACATTGTGTACCGTGATTTGTCACTCCACACAAAGTTTTTCCACTGTTCAATCGTCCAATGTTTACACATCTTACACCAAGCGAGGTGTCGTTTGGCATTTACCAGCATGATGTATGGTTTATGAGTAGCCGCTTGACCATGAAATCCAAGTTTTCTCACCTTCCGCTTAACTGTCATAGTACTTGCGTTGAATCCTGATGCAGTTTGGAATTCCTGGGTGATGGTCTGGATAGATGTTTGCCAATTACACATTATGACCCTCTTCAACTGTTGGTGGTTTCTGTCAGTCAGCAGATGAGGTCGGCCTGTATGCTTTTGTGATGTATGCATCCCTTCACGTTTCCACTTCACTATCACATCAGAACAGTGGACCTAGGGATGTTTAGGAGTGTGGAAATCTCACACACAGATGTACGACCCAAGTGACACCCAATCACCTGACCACGCTCGAAGTCTGTGAGTTCCACAGAGCACCCCATTCTGCTCTCTCATGATGTCTAAAGACTACTGAGGTCACTGATATGGAGTACCTAACAGTAGGTAGCCGCACACTGTACCTGATATGAAAAATGTATGTTTTTGGGGGTGTCTGGATACTTTTGATCACATAGTGTATATGTCCTTTGATACATCCTTCATTGAGGGTAAAACTTGTTGGCTTCCACTTTAATCACATTTACTGTGTAATACAACCAAAAACAATGTAGACCTCTTACTGGTTTTCACCAAATGTTGCCTTTATTTCTGTCTGAAATTTGTCCCAGCTTTTGAACATTACCATTTCATTCTCAAATTACTGCCATGGTGTGCTGTACAAGCAAGGTAGACATTGACAGAACCACACCATATCATCATAACCATTTTATTTACTGACACAGTCAAATTCCTTTAACCATATCCTGGCAGCATATTCATAAAACATTATTGGAACTTGATGTACCTCTGACTCACTGATGCTGAAAATATCCACTGGTACCTTGACAATGAATGCACACCATCAGAGGATTGTGGTATTTGTATTTGGGTTCTTACTCATCAAGGTGACATATTTTGTATAGCCGTACTGGAGCCATGGCAATGTCAGTATCCAATATACCTGATGTTGCCAGCAAACTATGTCATGCTGAAGCCAGGATCAAGAACAGGGTGAGGCAGTCAAATGGGAAGATACAAAAAATTTACATGAATTGGAGCATATGTCCTCTTTATTTTCGTGAGTCTAGTATACATAAGTTTACCATGAGAGTTACCATTTTTGAATATGCTATTACTCAGATGGCATCATTGGTTTTGTACACTTTGTTACAGCCTGATAATGAATCCACCCACAACAGTGTGTAACATATCCAATTCACTTCTACAGATAATCTCTGGTTCTTGGGTGGTTTTCTGGAGAACTTTGGACTTAAGGTAACCTCACAAGAAAAAAGTGTTGGGTTGATAAATCTGGTGAATGGGAAAGCCACAGAATATCACAAATTGTGCTGATGATACAACCAGGAAATGTTAGCCTAAGCAGATCCACTTACACTGCGGAAGTATCGCTTGTTGCAGCATCCTGCTGGACAAGTGTTTCTTCATCTGGATCATAGGGATTGAATACTGGTAGAGAAATTGTTATCTTCATTTTAGCATAACCTTCAGAGTTTACTGTCACTGTGTCTAGCTTCAAAAAATAAGATCCAATTATTGCCAAGATGATAATGTGCATCAAATTGTTACTTTGTCTAAATGGAAAGAAGTTTAAGGGAGACAATGTGGGTTTTCATTAGACCATTTTTGAAAGTTCACCTTGTTGACAAAACCATTAAGGTGAAATTGGGCTTTATCACTTATCTAAAACCTGTGAACTCTCACTTAATTTTCTCTGGAAACATGAAACACTGCTTGGCAAAAGCATATGCAGTTACTGTAATCTTGAAGTTGAAGGATTTTCACAACTTACATCTTATATTGATGGTAGCAGAGACCGTAATCTTACCCTCCCACATATCACTATTAAAATTCTCTGATTATAAAAGTTTCGCAAACTTCAAAAGTCATAAGATATACAAAAGAAACACTTATTTCTTATCTTCATTTTCTCTTCTTCTTGTTGTTGGCTCTAATTCTTGTATCTAGTGGTACATTCTTGCAGCTGAAATTTTTATTTATGACATTGTGGGTTCCTGATGAGTGAATAACTGATGAAGATTTGCCTATATATTTCTTTTATTTTATCCCCTTCTTATATATCACACTAACTTCACAAGCTCCACTTTCATAAAACCTTCAATTACATTGTTGTTGACAAGATTAGCAAAATACATGTGTTTCCATTAGAGACATGCCACTACTACTAACATTCTACAGTATTCACAATATTCCAAAGAGTTTAAAAAGCAAAAAAAGTTTACAAACTTTCTTAACAAAAGAAGGATCTTCACTAAAATATATCATTATTTTGTAAATGAATCCAGAAATAAATTTAATAATTAGTATTAGATTGTGCAATCAATAATATGAATTTCAAGTATACCAGAAATTTCATAATTTCAAATATTTTTAAAGGAAGAATAATTTTAACTGTACATACAGAGTACTAATAAATTAATTTCTTTTTATACATTTTAGTCTGAAATATAATACATCTTATACAAAATCATATGAAGCTCATTCAGTTAAACAGCTGAGATAATGTTCGCCTATACAAGAATCAGTAGTATAAATGGTATCATTTATTTCTATAAAAAAAGGTAATGTTAGAGGAGGGTGTCCCATTACAAGATCATTCATTAGAATCATTCCCACTGATTGCCTGCTGAGACCAAGTTCTGTGCTCTGCCACTTAGCTGGTTTCCACAGACTTCTTCATAAAACTGTACACAATAATCAATATTCTCTGGGGTTCAGCTTGTTTTTACGCTATTGCCTCTTCTTTTTTTAGTGTTACCAGTTACTTCAAAGTTTCTCTTCCAAAGGTTGATAGTACTGGAAGGTGGCATGGGAGTCAGTGTAGGTAAACTCCTAACAGAAAGCACAATGAGCTCCAACAAAACTATCCAAGTTCTTGTAAAACATCTTTACAATAAATGCACATTGCACACCTGACAAATGCTCAATAGCTACTAAGACTTCCACTTGTCTATACACCTATGGTCAAATTTCCCACACCCATAACCCAATCCACCACAACATTCAGCCTGTCCTCAAATCTTCCCATTTATCTGCCTTACATGTTCACCTTTAGTATTTACAAGAACAGGGTCAACAACAAGAATCAACACTCCAGACTGAGAGCATGTTTGTTGAGCACACACCATGTACACACAATGCTGAACTGCTTGCTCCAATAAGAGTGCCTCATTTACACATACATGGAATGTTCCAGCTAGTTACATAAATTAAATCTAATTACTTTCAGGAAATTACAAAGCTAACGATATCTACCCACTGTCCATGACAGGTGACATACAGTGCATGGCAATATTTAATCATTTTTGTATGTGTCTGTTAGCTGTGTGAGGAGTTGTGCCCACTGGACAACCATCTGTCTCTTTGTGGATTGATTACCTTTCTGAATAAATATTTCTTTTCATAAATGTCCAGGTTATTCTAATCTTCTTCAGAGAGCCTTCTTGTCTTGAGAGGTTATTTAACATCAACAAAAATGCCAGTGTCCATTCAATAGAAATTTGCCATTGTTGTTACAGGATTTTCCTTGGGACTCAACATGCCTCTGGGATTCAATTTTGGGCCTATCTTTGGGCAATGAAAGTGCACAGCCTTTACAGGACATTGCCCCCTTTCTGAACTCAAGTTTGCTAACAGGCAGAAAAGTGGTGGTGTCAATTCCATCTGCAGCATGTATCAACTGCAGTGTTCCAGAAACTGGTCTGGTACATTCAGAGAATGGCTCACAGATTTATAGTGGGCTGTACATGGGAGAAGAAGTTGTATATCCAGACTGGACAATGGAGGAGGCTAGGCAATGGTTCAGGTGTGTTTGAGTTCCTATTTTTAATGCTTAAATTCAATAAACTCCATGACCAAGTGCTGAAACAACAATGTGCTCATTGTTATTTTGAATCTGCTGTTTGCATGAACATGTTTGTACTAATGCTTTTCAGCCATGATTGCTGATTGGGAACTTTTTGACTGGAGCATTAGGTTTTGCAAAAACTTCAATACCTTTTTCTTCCAAACTGCCCTCCCTTTCCTTTCTTCTGTTATTACACTTTCAAAAAATGATTGTTATCTTGAAAAGCAGTAGCATTTTCCTGCTGGTGAACTGAAAGTGTCTCCTACTTAAGATGTTGCTGGACACTGTTTGTCTTTTCCCACCCAATTCCATGATTACAAAATCAGCAGAATATTAGTTTTGACCTTTTGTGGGCATTCATAGCTGTGCAAACCATGCTTCTGTTTGACAACTGTACAGATAGAACTAGCAAGGCACTTTGCATAGCAGCAGAACCAAAAGTAACTATTTTAATGTTAAGTGAAGAATTTTGGGACAGTCAGAAGACATGACAGAATTTATTTTCCAACCACTACAGTGCAGAGTGTGAGCACTAAGCTGTAGTGGCAGATGGTCATGATCATAAATAAACTATAATTTTGACCACTAGTGGGGTGAGGATTAGAGTGGAGAAACAAGCCCTGCCACCATCTTACAGGACAGCAGCCTATATCTGTGTTCTAAGTAAGTAGAACTGTCATTGTCAGAGGAATTGCCAATCTCTTCTGGTGTTGTAAGGGTCATAATAAAAATCTGTGATGGACCAAGATTAGTCATTTCACTCATTTCAAAATGAAAAGAGAAAACAATGAGCAATGCACAACACAAAGCATTCAGGAATGGCTACCGCATAATTGCTTGTTGAGTCAGCAGGAATTGTTAAAAGTGCACGCTAGATGCTCAATAATACTGAAAAAATTTTCCTGAAGTGCAATAATATTGAATGTGTAGAGGTGGAACTGAGAAGTTGCACAATAATGTTGAGAACATCAGAAACTTTTGAAATACTTTCTGCTGCATGGAAATATTGCGCCATCTGTGGGCAGTATTGACAATATCCTTGATAGTGTCTTCCAAGCAACAGGCTCTGGGGCATCTGTACTCACAGCTTGGCATTGTCATCATCAGAAATTAAAAATGACCCCAAAATGGGGAGAGAGAGCAATTTTATTACAGTCCATATAGCTCTACAAATCTGTGGCTGCACTGACTCCATAATATTGTACCTTATAATTGTGCAGTTTTCTTGTGCAGTCTAGGGAGAACTACAGTAAAATTGCACAATATGATTATACAATATTATTGCCTGTCTAGGGACTGCTTAAAGACATAGTTCAGGCCTGACCTCTATCAGATCTGATGCAACCACAGTGCAAAACATCCAATACCAAATTTGTCATGTTAAAAGTGTCTGCCTTATACCAACTTTTAAACTTTAGCTATCACACAAATGTATTTGTTTCTTTGTTATATTTGAGGGTTATTTGGAAAGTAAGGAATGATCAGTCATGAAATGGAAAATACAGTGAAAATCTGATGAAGCTTTGCACAGAAGCATTGGGCACTGTGTCTAGTACACCTGTCGATCGCATCATGATGCTCTTTTCAGTTCTCAGCTCACAATGAGAACGTAAAGACAGATAGAAATTAACGTTTCCCACCAAGTATGAGGGCCTGTCAAAAGATTTGGCCTGAAGCTATGCAATCCACATAACATAACTGCCATGCAGTTCATTCTGTGCGACAATTCTTGGTCACATTCTGCAGGGGCAATGAAGATGCTCCTGCAGCGTTTTCAATGGGAAGTGTTTGATCACCCACAATATAGCCCATAATTGGCTACCCCTGAGGTTCATCTCTGCTCAAATGAATTGTTGGCTATGAAGACAATATTTTGACACAGACAACAAGCTGCAGCCCAGAGCAGAAAACTGTTGAAATGCACTGGTGGCTGTCTTCTATAATGAGGAAATTGAAAAGTTAGTACAATGCTACAACATATGTCTAAGTCTGAGCAGCGACTGTGTAGAGAAGTAGCTGGAAGGTGTAACTAACCATTGCAAATAAAACAGTTTTGATTTTCACTGTGGTTTCCATTTCACAACCTATCATTCCTTACTTTCCAAATAGCCCTCGTACTTGTTGCATTACTTGGTGTTTATCTTAAATAGAGAATGTAATCACCCACAACTGTCATGGCAGCACAGCATTGAGCACAATTATATGTGATTGCATTTGTGCACTTTTTATTTTGAAACCCGTTCTGTTGCACTTTATCTTTCCAAATTTGCTTCATCTGATAATGTACAATAACAACAACTGTAAACTGGTTACATTTTTTATATTTATATGCAGAAAATAAAGCTATTTCAAACTATTTTTGATGAAATATTGAATTGGATATAATTTGCTATGAGAAGGTTTCCAGTAAGTAATTGCATTTTCTGCATTTTGAGGCAGAATTTACATCTATTTTCCAGGCAAAATGTGAATTTTTCCAGCCCCTTCTTATGAGGTACACAAATGAGAGAGCAATATTGGGATTGCATCTAAGATGATGATAAAATGATAACTTTTGCTTATTTGTTCCAACATAATATTCCTGTACCGATACAAATGTCATTAATTGCATGCAATTGTGATTATTGTACACATCACTGTACTGCCAGGCATATGTGACAACATGCACAAACCATTAACAGTTACAGATTGGAATAAATAAAGACTCCACATCTCCTGCATGGAGTGGCAGGAAAGAAAGAGATGGATACAGAGAGAAGGAAGGAAAAGATGCGTGTAATATATATGTCAAACGTACAATGTATACACGGGCCAGACTGGGGAGGGGGAGTCTTGCAGAAAAAAAAAAAAGAAAATGTAAGTGTAATTTATATGACACTGAGAAAAGCTCTTTCTTTACCATCTATTGGTACAAGAACAAGTTGCTTAGAGTCAACAGGACCCAATGGAGGTGAAACAGCATTGAACCTCTTGCTCTCAGACATTTTAGTTCTAATAATTTATGAGACAAATTGCTGGGAAGTACTTATCTTCAGGAGGCAAAATGATTAGTAACACCGATTATAGTATTGCAGTGTTCTGTGTCTGATCATTAGGACTCACTTGCTGAAGGGAGGACCAAGCCACTAGTGGCTGGCAACACGATTCGACTTGTTCACATACTCTCTCCATGTCTGTTGTCCAGACTCTGAACACGTGAATAACCTTACAGCTGTCACTCTTCACTTTTTCATTTGTATGCAAAAGAAGAAAATTTATAGTTACTGTTGATCAGTGGTAGATCACTAGTGTTCTTGATTTAATTGACTGTGGCAATTTGTTAATAACTTGCCAGCTTTACTAAATCACCATTCACCCGGTGTGCTTGTTGCTTGGATACATAAGATATATCTTGCAAATGAAACCAGCTCTGGTAGATCCTTTGTGAAACCAAACATCTAAGTGGATTGTATGTTCTTTTTTGCCTTCTATTTCATCTGTGGCCTCTTTAAATGATTTCAGGAAATTCGCAACTCTTCCTGCAATTTCGTTATTGTATCCCTGCAGTCTGTTAAGTGTAAGTCTTTTCTGCCAGTAAAGCAGCAGATTTGTTATACTCAGTGTGTGATGGCTCTAGCACAGTGAACAAGCTGTTCCAGGGTGTACTGACCTCTTTTTTAAAAGGCGATCAGCGGTGTCTTTTCTTCATGTACCATACAATGTATTTTGCACTATTTATTGTTGATGTGATGTTCAGGGTGTGATTTAACAAGAAGTTATATTCACTGAAAGTGTGGCCAAGTGCTGTATTTATACAATGGGGAAGCACAAGGCTGGGCAATTGCATCAGCCTGTAATTTGACATGTCTGTTTAATGTAGAGTGATGTTGCAGGATGTCTGAAATGGTGATTTGTCCATAATGTGTACCTAGATCTATTAATTCTTTGAAATCTTTACCAAAACAACAAAAACTTTATTGATTGGCAACTCCATGGAGTGTCCTGTGCACCACGACCAGATAATGTATATACTTGGAAGGAGAGACAGCATTGGTCGTATTTTTTTTTTTTTTTTCTTTTATTAACCGCAGTGCTAGAAGTTAAAAATTTCCACATAACGATCAGAGAGTATAAAACAGAAAATCACAACTACACCTGCATATGAACATAACAGTTGGTAGGAACATACCTGTAATATACAATGTATATTTACCATTGAAAAAGCATTGAAACACTTCCCACAATTTAAGCATAAACCAAAAATAACATCAGATTAATTTTTAGTGCTATAATAAGACAGTAAATCACAAGAACTCACTGCCTCTGCACCCTAATTCTGCACCAGTTGCTGTGATGCGCTGTCTCCCACTAACTACAGCACTACTCAGATGAGAAAACAATGATGTCAGCATTGCCTGTATCCCCCCACTCTCCCCTAGTAGTGTCCTACAAACAGTCCTCTTTTGTTACAGACTGGATAAATACAGACTTCTTTTCTTCAAAAAATATCAGCATATTCTCATATATGTTAAGCTAGCATCAGCTGATAAGCAACAATTATTTAATAAAACAGAGGAAGCAGTGGTTTGTATTCCAAGTTAAAGCTTTCCTGTTAATTTACTAGATTATGTTTAATTGGTATAGGCAAAAATACACTACTGGCCATTAAAATTGCTACACCAAGAAGAAATGCAGATGATAAACAGGTATTCATTGGACAAATGTATTATACTAGAACTGACATGTGATTACATTTTCACACAATTTGGGCGCATAGATCATGAGAAATCAGTACCCAGAAAAACCACCTCTGGCCGTAATAATGGCCTTGATATGCATTGAGTCAAACAGAGCTTGGATGGCATGTACAGGTACAGCTGCCCATGCATCTTCAACACAATACCATAGTTCATCAAGAGTAGTGACTGGCATATTGTGACGAGCCAGTTGCTCGGCCACCATTGACCAGACGTTTTCAGTTGGTGAGAGATCTGGAGAATGTGCTGGCCAGGGCAGCAGTCGAACATTTTCTGTATCCAGAAAGGCTTGTACAGGACCTGCAACATGTGGCTGTGCATTATCCTGCTGAAATGTAGGGTTTTGCAGGGATCGAATGATGGGTAGAGCCACGGGTCGTAACACATCTGAAATGTAATGTCCACTGTTCAAAGTGCCATCAATGCGAACAAGAGGTGACCGAGACGTGTAACCAATGGCACCCCATACCATGACGCCGGGTGATACGCCAGTATAACGATGACGAATACATGCTTCCAATGTGCGATGTCAACAAACATGGATGCGACCATCATGGTGCTGTAAACAGAACTTGGATTCATTCGAAAAATGATGTTCTGCCATTTGTGCACCCAGGCTCATCATTGAGTACACCATCGCAGGCACTCCTGTCTGTGATGCAGCGTCAAGGGTAACCGCAGCCATGGTCTCTGAGCTGATAGTCCATGTTGCTGCAAACTGTTCGTGCAGATGATTGTTGTCTTGCAAACGTCCACATCTGTTGACTCAGGGATCGAGACGTGGCTGCACGATCCGCTACAGCCATGCAGATAAGATGCCTGTCATCTCGACTGCTAATGATATGAGGCTGTTGGGATCCAGCATGGTGTTCCGTATTACCCTCCTGAACCCACTGATTCCATATTCTGCTAACAGTCATTGGATCTCGACCAAAGCGAGCAGCAATGTCGCGATACGATAAACACACGAGGCATCACAACAACGTTTCACCAGGCAACACTGGTAAACTGCTGTTTGTGTATGAGAAATTGGTAGGAAAGTTTCCTCATGTCAGCACATTGTAGGTGTTGCCACCGGCACCAACGTTGTGTGTATCCTCTGAAAAGCTAATCATTTGCATATCACAGCATCTTCTTCCTGTTGGTTAAATTTCATGTCTGTAGCACGTCATCTTCATGCAATTTTAATGGCCAGTAGTGTAGAATTAAGCTGCTCAATGATACCAGTAATTCATTGGTAATTCAGTATAGAAGTTAAGTTATTAAATGTTGCTTTTATTCATGTACACCTCACTTCATTCCACATTCCAGGCTCTCCTTCCTGATAGGATCTATAGATCATGATGAATGACTGAACACCACTGATAACGCATGAGTGAGGGGTACACCAGTATTTTTGTTATATGTAATTTGACACAAATAACATATTCAGTATTCAATATATGAAAAGAAAAGTTGCCATTCACCATATAGCGGAGAAGCTGATTCACAGATAGGCACACCAGAAAGATTGTCACAAATAAAGCTTTTGGCCAGTAAGGCCTTCATCAAAAGTAGAGGACAGACAAACTCTCTCTCTCTCTCTCTCTCTCTCTCTCTCTCTCTCTCTCTCATCCAAACATGCAAATGCAACTCACACACATGACTGCAGTCTCAGGCAACAGAAACCACAATGCCAGTAGCAGCACCAGTGCATGATGGGAGTGGCAACTGGGTGGGGATAAGGTGGAGGTTGGGGTGGGGAGGGGGAGGGATAGTAGGGTAGGGGTGGCAGACAGTGAAGTGTTAGACAGAGGACAGGAGAGAGTTGTGGAGCAGGATGGGGGAGTTGGGGAACCGAAAAGGAGAGAAGTAAAAAGAGTGGGTGCAGTGGTGGAATGAGGGCTGTGTAGTTCCAGAATGGGAACAGGGGAGGGACTGGATGGGTGAGGACAGTAACTAATGAAGGTTGAGGCCAGGAGGGTTATGGGGACAGAAGATGTATTGCAGAGGAAGTTCCCACCTGTGCAATTCAGAAAAGCTGGTGTTGGTGGGAAGGATCCATATGGCACAGGCTGCAAGCAGTCATTGGAATGAAGACTGTCATGTTCGGCAGTGTTCTCAGCAACAGGGTGGTGCACTTGTTTCTTGGTCACAGTTTGTTGGTGGCCATTCATGCGGTCAGACAGCTTGTTGGTTGTCATGCCCACATACAATGCAGTGCAGTGGTTGCAGCTTAGCTTGTAGATCACATGACTGGTTCCACAGGTAGCCCTGCCTTTGATGTGATAGGTGATGTTTGTGACTGGACTGGATTAGGTGATGGTGGGAGGACGTATGGAACAGGTCTTGCACCCTGGTCTATTACAGGGGTATGAAGCAAGAGGTAAGGGGTTGGGTGCAGGCGTTGTGTAAGGATGGACGAGTATATTGTGTAGGTTTGATGGACAGCAGAATACCACTGTGGAAGGGGTGGGACAGATAGTGGGCAGGACATTTCTCATTTCAGGTCACAACGAGAGGTAATTGAAACCCTGGCAGAGACTGTAATTCAGTTGCTCCGGTCCTTGGTGGTACTGAGTTATGAGGTAATGCTCATCTGTGGCTGGATGGTGGGACTTTGGGAGATGGTGGGAGACTGGAAAGATAAGGCACCATAGATTTGTTTTTGTGCAAGGTTGGGAGAATAATTACAGTCTGTGAAGGCTTCAGTGAGACCCTCGATTTATTTTGAGCGGGACTGTTTGTCACTGTAGATGCAACAACCATGGGTGCATAGGCTGTATGGTAGGGACTTCTTGGTATGGAATGGGTGGCAGCTGTTGAAGTGGGTGTATTGCTGGTGATTAGTAGGTTTGATATGGAGGGAGGTATTGATATAGCCATCTTTGAGTTGGAGGTCAACATCTAGGAAGGTAGCTTGTTGGGTTGAGTAGGACCAGATGAAGCAAATGGAGGAGAAGTATTTGAGGTTCTGGAGGAATGTTGATAGGGTGTCCTCACCCTCAATCTAGATTGCAAAGATGTCATCACTGAATCTGAGCCAGGTGAGGCACTTAGGATTCTGGGTGTTTAGGAACAATTCCTCTAGATGGCCCATGGATAGGTTGGTACAGGATGGAGGCATGGAGATGCTCATAGCCATACCCAGGATTTGTTTATAGGTAATGTCTTCAAAAGAGAAGTAATTGTGGGTGGGGATGTAGTTAGTCATAGCAAGTAGGAAGGAAGTTATTGGCTTGGAATCCATTGGGCATTGGGAAAGGTAGTGCTCAATAGCAGTAAGTCCATGGAC
Source organism: Schistocerca cancellata (assembly GCF_023864275.1). Classification (NCBI taxonomy): domain Eukaryota; kingdom Metazoa; phylum Arthropoda; class Insecta; order Orthoptera; family Acrididae; genus Schistocerca; species Schistocerca cancellata. The sequence continues at coordinate 495,131,472 of NC_064633.1, forward strand.
ATTAGGGACGTTAATGTAAAGGGAGGTGGTATCAATAGTGATGAGCAGAGCACCGTGTGGTAAACAGCATATAGAAGGTAGGAGTGCGAGGGGTAGGAGGGGTGAGCTCCATGCTGTGAGAATACCTAAGGTCTTGTGTTAATAACAACATATTTTATTCTTAGTTTATGATGTTAGTTTGTTGTAGTCTGTGGAAATTTAAAGAAGAATTTTTAGTATTTTATATCATGTTATTTTATCATTCTACTTTTTTCAGTATAATGATTTATCTTTACATTCCGCAACCCTTCTGTTTAATCAATACACCTTTTTCTTCTGACAGTGTTTCACCAAAATTGCTTCAAGTAGATCTCTTATACCCATACCTCAGAGGAAAATGTATGTGGTAAAATAAACCTTCTTATTTACAGATCATAAATAATTGCTGTTTTTTGTCAACCTCCATATGTTTATAAGTTTTTGGTATAAATACTACTAGATAATTAGAAGCTGAATAGTTTCCCTTAAAAACTAGGGGATATTTTCAAGGTAATGCATTTTCTATGTATTTGCCATAGTGTTAATTTATAGCTGTCTTGCAGACAAAATGTATGAGGCAAATTCTTGACTGCAGAATTAATGTTACATAGTACAGCATATAGAAACAGTTTATAGGGTTTACTTCTCTGCGTTGCTGTATTCTTTGAATAATTCCACATCCATAAAGGTTCTCCTTTATCTGAAAGTCATGGGGCATACATTTTGAGTGAATAAGTGAGCAAATGAACTTGCAGATGTGTCGTACTATTTTACTGTTCACTCTGCTGACTGTGATCAAAGCAGATTATTTCTTTACTGTCCACATAACCAATTTTACTCCATGTGATTTTTTAATGTAACATTCTTCACATTAATCTGGTCAGAATTTTTTTCTTTGATTTACACATTCAACCTGTTTGTTGGAGTGCACAGAAAGAAATTTTTTTGTGATGCAGGTCAGAAGTTTTACAAAAACTAGAGCCACTGAGAGATGAAGGACTGCTTGGAGGTGTTGTCTTACATAACAACTGGCCATTGGATGAAACTGAGCATCCTTATGAAGAAGTTGACTACTTTCCAGAAGGACTGCCACTGTCTGAAGGCACACTTTGGTGGCAAGCAAAGCATTCAGGAGGTCAAGTATCTCATCACAAAGTTCATGCAACTTTGCCAGGTGAGTCTCTCTCTCTCTCTCTCTCTCCCTCTCCCTCTCCCTCTCTCTCTCTCTCTCTCTCTCTCTCTCTCTCTCTGTCTCTCTCTCTCTCTCTCTCTCTCTTTCTCACTCACTCTAACAGTAACTATCTGCTCATCACAGGAGCTCTTTCTGTATGTTTCTTTCACTACTGCAATGGATAAAGGAGGCAATTTAAGTTACAAAATACAATATTCATTTCAGAGAGCAGAAGACCAGTATTCTTGGAGTGGCATGTTTGTGTATCATTTGCATCCAAATATGCTGAAAATAGATTATACCATTGTGAATAATTGTTATGGAAACTGCAGAGCTCCATGTGTCTATGCTGTCCATTCTGGAAATGACCACAAATATGTATATGCTGTAGTGGGAAAGCTCTCTGGATCTGTTTTCAGAGATCACATTCTTCTATACATCCTATTATTTCTCTGGTCGAGGGGGAGGTGAGGGGAAGGAAACAGTGTGATCTCTTATTAAGTAACATATCTTGCTACAAACTAGAAGAGACCATGTAACTTACCTGATCTGGTTATTTGCCTTTGGTTGTCTCATTTTCTGTAGTCTTGATTCACGATCCTATTACTAGATGGTTGGGTTGACATTCATGAAAGAATGTACACTATACTGAAGCACATAGTTTTCAATTCCTTCACATTTATTGAAACACAATTTCACTTTTATTACTATTAGTCTTTTTTAAATATTTGTGAGTCTCAGACCAGTAAGCTACACTCATCAACAATCAATCTCACATTTCATTGGTGGCAGATTAAGTCACAGTTACATGAATATGATGCATATAGAAACTTCTACCCTGCACACACAGAGTCATGAGTACATGCTGTGAATATAGTGCTTGGTATCTGCAGACTGCAATACACTGTAATTTGTTACTGATTACACATTGTTAATTGATAACAACACAGAGAAATTACCACTGAATAACTACTGCATATTGGCTAACTTTAAGAAGTTCACAAAGGTATTTACATTTCAGCAGCTGACAGACACACGTAGATGTTTACAATTTAACTACTGGACACTGACTGACTGAATCTATTTCTACACAGGTACTTACAGAAGTATGCATGAGTAAATGACAAAATCTTTTTATTATATTTTACTTTATAACATGAAAAACTGCAAAATGAGGTAATATAAATCGTAACAAGCAAGACATCAAGTCTGTTTAACTATTACCTCAACAGTTAGAAAAAAAAGGCAAAGTTATAAGTACTACTGATGCAAATATTTACTTCTTCCAAGGGGATTCACAGAGCCCACCAAAAAAGGCTAAAATGAAATGTTACAAATTGAATAATTTTCAAGCTGACAACCTTTCCTAGTGAAAATAAGCATTTCTGAAATAATGAAAATTAGGGCTGTGAAACTATGGGACTGAGTTTTAGAAATAACCATTACTTAAGATAAGAAGCTTCTGGGACACTAGGTCTTTGATTACAGATAACTTTTTGAATGGAACATTTTTGTAAAAGTATAATGTTTACAGAGAACAGAAGATTGAGGTTCAAAAATGGTTCAAATGGCTCTGAGTACTATGGGACTTAACTTCTGGGGTCATCAGTCCCCTATAACTTGGAACTACTTAAACCTAACCAACCTAAGGACGTCACACACATCCATGCCCTAGGCACGATTCGAACCTGCAACTGTAGCGGTCGCGCGGTTGGAGATTGAGGGCTTTCAGCTTAAGTATGTCACGTTATCAAGAAACATCTTCTTGCACACTAAAAATTTCAACTCCACTTATTCCTTCCAAATATTAAATTATGGATCTCTCTTTACTTTATTAAAATTGTTTCCAAATAAATGAGTTAAACTGCTGTCCTTAGTAATCAGAAAATTAAACTGCAAGAAATAAAACTTTATGGATTCCCACTTGAATAAGAAAGTAGCCAATTTGTACAGCAGTAACATATGTGTCATTAAAAAGAAAAAAGAAGTGTTGAGGTCAAGAGTGTCACAAGAACAAGTAGGATGGTTGGACCTTACTCTGTTCCTACCACATGTGGTTGTAAGTTCAGGATCAGTACTGAAATACTTCTCTGGCTTCAATATTCCCTGAAATTTAATCCAGCTGCATTCATCTTCATCTTCACCTTAGATGAAATTTTGCTAGGCACTCTTTAACAGTTGCTGGAAGTATTGCAGGCACGTTGATTCTTGATAATCTGGGTCATTTCCAGCTTGCCTAAGTGCTGTGTGTGTTGCAAATGGCACTTATTCTATAGTTGTTTAAAATTAGTTGTGACTTTTGACAGTTCAATACGGAGTGAGTCAAGGGAAGCGCAGTTGCCAGCATGTGCTGAGCATGTCAGCAACTGACAATAATGCTAGCCCTCCTCAGTGTGCAACCTGTCAGGCTTGATTGCCTGCGTGAACAACAAGCCGTACAAGTCAGCTAATCTGTGATCTCTCTCAAACAATTTTAAAGAAACTATTTGGTAATAAACTCTTATTCTCGAACATCTGCTATTCATCAGCTTTGTGATGAACTGCCTATCACATCTCTAATGCTCACAATTATTGTGGTATTTCTGTAAAGAATAAACTTCTGCAAGAAGTTCTTAAAGGTTGCAGTGAAAAATACGAGTCAGTATGAATTTGCATTTGGCACATATTACATCATATGTTGCTGCATATGAAATGTAGATAACTTATTGAATTATTCTTTAAACTTTGAAGAATATTGTTATTTGTCTCCAATCTTGAGAAAATGGAATATATGTAAAGAGCACTCGGTCATGAATGCATTCACCAGTAACAAAGCCAGAATGAAATATTCACAAGTCCCTTGTATTTCATAAATGGTCTGAGATACTGAAACAAGATTTTGGCAAATAATAGTGCACAAAGAGGAAAGTATTTTGCCATATGATTCATATGTGAAACTTTCATATCTACTGTGATACTGAAGCAACTACAGATTTTTTTCAATGAAATAATGTATTTTGAGGACCATTCATAGATGGTGAAGTGAGAACTGCTGTGGGTTCTGCAGCTACGTAAGTGAAGAAGTTACACATTGATTTTTATACTGGGAATTGGCTTTTTTGTATACTATTGACTTATCTTGCTCTAAATTGCTAGTTTAATATTATGCTGTTTCAGGATTCTGTTGCTGTTTCTTTTTCAACTGCATTAGAATGTTAGTGACATTCTGTTGTGTTTTGTCAAAAGAAGCAGATTTTAACATGGCAACAAGAGAAGTTATGTATTATTCAAAACTCATAACATTCATTCATGAATCCCTCTCCTGAACTACCTTCTTGGTATGCTTGGCAACTCGAAACCAGTCTTGTGGTATAACATTTTCAATGTCATCTTTTGTCAGCATTTTAACATCGCTGAGCACAAATTTCTTGTGTCCCTATGTTCTCAGTCAGATTCAAATGAGCATGATACAGAGCAAGCCTGATTAAACTATGCCCTTCAGTGTTAGTTATTTCATTGACCTGGTAGCCTGGCTTGTACAGCTCTACAAATGAACTCTGCCTTACACATCCTGTGTTCAACTTTATCCAGTGGACTATTTCTTTCTACCCAGAGCAAAATGTCTGCTTTTTCTCCATTGAATTTTTGGAGCTTTATCCATTGCTACAGAGGGTATGCACATTGTTCATTACTATTGTTGAATTCAGAAGAATATTTTGTGCAGCAGAACATTATCTTTACAGTGGGTAAATGTGTTCTTGGATGACAACTCTTATTATGGCCCTCATGTTCAGGTGTGCTGCACTGTTGTTATTAATGCAATGCCAACACAAAACACTTGTTCATAATAACTGATGGCTGCAGAACACTTCAAAAGCAGAAAATACCACTTTACAATGAGAGCAGATGAATTCAGATATACATGTAATGCGCAACTCCATGTGATGCCATTTATCCATGGTGCGGCAGCAGTGGCACTATACACTTTACCAAGCTAACTGCTGGTGGTATGGTAGGAAGGCTCACTCTTCATTGGTATTACTTGGGCAACGGATCATGACCCCTCCAGTGAGTGAAATGTCAAAAGTTACAACTCATTTTAAACACCCTATAAATACAAACAAATGATCATAGTTTGGTACTAATATGAACCAACAGTTTCTGTTATGTGCAACAAATATATACTGGAAATAGTTTCTGTTGTTTTGTTATGTTGTAGTGCTTGAAGCTTCTACATTTCTTGATTTGCCACTGGTACTTAGTGATGCTGCTGTTCCTGGTGTCTTTGGTTCAACATTACCATACAAACCAAATGAAGACAAGAATGAGACAGTACTATGGTCAGAACTTCAAGCAGCAATTGAAGATACACAAATGGCAGGCCTTGGAGGTGTTCCATTCTCTGCTCCACCTTTATGTGCAGGCTCTGCTGAACTTCCAGTTGATGGGGAACTGTGTTTGCGATGGGTTCAGGCTGCTTCACTTATGCCAGTTGTTGTAATAAACAGGTAAGTTAACCCTTTCAGACCCTCTGGCAACAATTGTGTACATTAAATTTTACAGTCTGTTAGCTGCAACAAAAGTATTTCTTCCCTAGGCGAACCTGAGCTACACACTTGTAAATGTTGAACCTTTTCATCTCTCGCAAGTGCTGTCAACCATTGGGTATCACTATAAAAATATCAGCAAGTCAATGTAGCAGTGCTCAGCAACTAGTGACCACCAGAATACACGGTTCGCTATATTACAGTGTATAATTGAATATTGCTGTTGTTATTTTGCATGGAAATTATTAAATGGTCATTTTACTATTTATTACAGTAGAGAATATTTCATAATTAATTATTTTAGTCCTTAAAGTGAAGCCAAGTGAACAAAGTATGTTATGGAAACAGGTACATATTTTTGTATAAATCTTGCTGCTAAAATCATTAAAAAATCACCTAAGACCACTACCATATAAAGAAAAAATTTTTCTTCCTCCAGAAAAATTTCGGGTCTGAAGGGTTAAGTGTAATATTATGTGCCCATACTGAGAAGGTACATTCATTTAAAGCTAAAAATCATATTAATTTGGATGTAGAAACACACATAACTGGAGGAAAGATAGATGCTACCTATGGGAAAATTGAAGAACCCTTTGGAAAGAAGAGAAGCAGCTGTATCATACAGCTGATTGTCTTTTTTCCAAGAGCAGTTCTATCACAAGTCGCTGGGGTACTCCTGACAGTATCCTTGTCTCTAATGAACATGCACTGTCCAGAACAACATACTTGATTGTAGTATTTCAGCAGGCTCTTCAGTTTTCCTATAGGTAGCATTTATCAGCTCAAATGACAAACTGGCACTAAGTGAGAAGGGAGAACTGACAGATGGAAGAAATGTATGGAAGGGCTATATAAGGACAATGGACTTAAACATAATGTTTTGGAAAGGGAAGAGGTAGTTGATTAGGGTGGGTTATATGATATTTTAGCAACAAAGGGAAGAGGTAGTTGATTAGGGTGGGTTATATGATATTTTAGCAAGAATTTGACAGAGCACTGAAATACCTAAGTCAAAATAAGGTGCCTGGAGTACACATACATCAACATACATACTCTACAAGACACTGTATGGTGTGTGGTGAAGGGTACCTTGTATCATTACTGTAGTCCATGACAGTGTTTATGGCCTATGAGCTGTGGATGCACAGTAGACAGCTATGCAGCTAGCCAGTCAACACTCCAGTCTGTTTCCACATTCCGTACTGTGTAAACTTCCATTGTATTTGAGCTTTCTATCATGTTTTACATATGTGGAATGATTCGCTGATTTCTGTGGTGTTCTGTGTGTTCTGTGAAATTTCTCATGATGGCTGAAATATCTGGAAGGCACCAAGTGCTTCTCGTACAGACAAGGGACCTTATTTTTAAAGTGTAGTCCTTCTTCAAATAACAGGCATATTCAGATAACCAGTCTGTGACATTGCCAAAGTGCAGGAATCCACTGCAGAGGCCCGTGGTGATATTGGTGTACAAACTGTTAGACAAATTGTACAGAAGGGCAAGCTGTCTCAGCAGGCAACTGGAAATTTAGAATTTCAGTCTCTAGGGAAGAAACATTGCATGCTAAAGCATGTAACAGGAATTGATAACTTTGATCAAGATGTTTTATGTCAGAAGGTTCTCGAATTTTATGAAAGAGGCAAGTTCCCCACAGTGGCAAAATTGCTCGCTGTTATATGTGAAGCTACTGGGTTTGAAGGAGGTGCGAGGTCAATCAAAGAATACTGAAGAACATCAGATGTGTGTAAAATTTAATTACATACATAAATTTTTAATGGAACAAAGTTATATTGCTGCTGCTAGAATGGTGTTTCTGAGAGCAGTGCATGAAGTCAGATCAAAAGGAATATCAGCTGTGTATTAATTGGACAAAGCTTAAGTGAATCAAAAATGCACAGAAATTTTATTTGGCACACAACAGAGGAAAAAGGCAGCTTGAGTTCCAAAGGGAAAAGGAGGGTCTCTTATAACATGTTACAACAGTTCCTCTACTACCAGATTTGTGCCTCAAAGTAAACTTATATTTCAACCAAAATCAAAAACCATCTCTGTCTGTCATTCCAAAATGAATGAAGAAATGTTTTTAGAATGGTTTAATAATCAGCTATTGCCTTATTTGCGTCCAGGCTCCGTCATTGCTGTGGACAATGCAAGCTACCACCATTATTCTCAACAGGCCCCCACTACAAACACCAGAAAAAGTTATATTCTTTCATGCCTGTGAAGTAATAATATATGATATACTGCTGGAGCTTGTTAAGATTTGAAAACGCAGCAGTAAAATACACACAATTGATTCAATAGCTCTGAAACATGGTCTCAGGGTGGTGCAAATACCACCTTATCATTCCGTTTATAATCCAATAGAACTGGTGTGGCCACAGGCGAAGAGATATGTTGCAGATAAAAGTACTACATTTAAAGTAGCCAACATTGAAAGACTGATCCATGAAGCAATAGACTAAATCACTATTTCTAATTGGGAAGCATCACACTGACAAATTGCAAGAAGAAGATTACTGGAAAGAAGTTAAACAATGGAAAATACAGGATGGAATGTAACAATACCAGAGAAGGAAAGTTGCTACTCACTTTATAGTGGAGGTGCTGAGTTGCGATACGCACAACAAAAAGGTTCACACAATTACTGCTTTTGGCCATTAAAGCCTTTGTCAGCAGTAGACACACATACACGCACACACGCAAACGCAACTTGCACACATGCCTGCAGACTCAGAGATCTGAAACCACACTGTGAGCAGCAGCACCAGTGCATGATGGGAGTGGCGACTGGGTGGGAGTAAGGAGGAGGCAGTGGCAGGGAGGGGGAGGGATAGTATGGTGGGAGTGGCAGACAGTGAAGTGCTGCAGTTTAGGCAGAGGACAGGAGACAAGGTGCGGAGGGGGCAGGGGCAAGTAGCGGAAAAGAGAGAAATAAAATAAAAATAAAAAATTAAAAGACTGGGTGTGGCGGTGAAATGACGGCTATTTAGTGCTGGAAAGGGAACAGGGAGGGGGCTGGATGGGTGAGGACAGTGACTAATGAAGGTTTAGGCCAAGAGGGTTACAGGAATGTAGGATGTATTGCAGGGAAAGTTCTCACCTGCGCAATTCAAAAAAGCTGGTGTTGGTGGGAAAGATCCATATGGCACAGGCTCATTGAGATGAGGGATATCATGTTTGTCAGCATGTTCAGTAACAGGGCGGTCCACTTGTTTTTTGGCCACAGTTTGTCGGTGGCTGCTCAAGTGGACAGACAGCTTGTTAATTGTCATGCCTACATATAATGCAGCACAGTGGTTGCAGCTTAGCTTGTAAATCACATGACTGGTTTCACAGGTAGCCCTGCCTTTGATGGGATAGGTGATGTTAGTGACCGGACTGGAGTAGCTGATGGTAGGAAGATATATGGGACAGGTCTTGCATCTAGGTCTATTACAGGGTTATGAGCCATGAGGTGTAAGGTTGGACGAGTATATTGTATAGGTTCGGTGGAGGGAGAAATACCACGGTAGGAGGGGTGGGAAGGATAGTGGGCAGGACATTCCTCATTTCAGGGCATAACTGTGTTCCAGTTCTGTTTAGGTTCTGGTTTCTGTGTGGTGGTGGGAGGGTGTTTTGGAGGGTGGGTTAAGTGTAGTAGGTCTACGAGACAGGGCTTGTCATCTATGAGGGGCTGTGGGAGAGGTTTGGAGGTGGTTTTAGAAGTGGTGGACAGTGGTGCTCCGAGATGGGTGTAGGAAGTGAGCAGGATGGAAAGCTTTATGAGGTGAATTTGTGCATGTTGCTCAAGTTCCTGCAGGGCAAGAGTTTCAATGTGTGTTATGGGTTCCAGGAGTTTGGGATTACATAGCAGGAGAATTTTGCGGATGGAGAGAACATACTGCAAGGAGGATTGGATTTGATTGATATGGTTTTGCAGGACTATGTTGGTGAAGGCTAAGGATTGGCAGAATCTGAAAAGGTGGAGGTCATTGTGGAAGGAGGGGTGGCAATCAGAGATGGGTAATTTGATGGTAAGACCATTAGGGGGGATTTCATGAGCCAACCAATAACGCAGGAACACTATGTGGGACTGGGATCTTGCTAGGGATAAGGAAACTTTTCTGTATTGATGCAGAGGTAAGGAGCAAGGATCCATGGTGGTGCAAAGAAAGCTAAAAATTATGTAAGAAAGTAGTATTACATCCAAAAAATTATGCAAAAATACACCCAAATACTCGCGAAAAGTATGAAAATGACGAAATGGACGGGGGAAAAAACCGAGATGAAATCTGAGGAATACGATGATAGTGGAAGGCGAAAACTCACTAAAATTGGCGAGAAGTCACAATGGTCATACTAGAGAGTAACTAATCGTTAATAAATATATCTATATTACTGTGGGTAGCAGGTTTGAAGGGAGATAAGCCTAAAGAAGAGGGATGGCAGATGTGACTGAATGAGGTGGATTTAGTGGGTGCGAACAGGGATAAAATGGAGAAAGTGTGGTGGTTGGGGTGGGGTTCGTAGTTAGAGATGTAAGATTCTGTGGCACCGGAAAAGTGTGGGAGATTACACCCAAAAATATGTGAACTAACACAGGGAGGGTGATCAGTTTGAAGGTATAGGCTTAATTATATCGGCAGTAGTAATGTGGGACATAAGACGCTGCGCCAATAATCAGCGTGGTCTTGAGGCCGTCTGTTGTGCTTGGCCGAGATGGTTGATACTGTGTCACTCATGAGTAGAGCATGCAGTGTGGTTCGTAAGGCAACAAGAGAAACACAGGAAAGAAAAGAAAGAAGGATGGACATTGAGTATAGCGATGCAAAATAAAATTGTTACAAAGGAAAACAGCACAGGGTTAGGTTCGAAGAAAAGCCGTCAGGCAATAATCATACAATGGAAAATCCAGGATGGAATGTAGCAATACCAGAGAAGGAAAGTTGCTACTCACAATATAGTGGAGATGCTGAGTCATGATTGGCACAACAAAAACAATTATAGCTTTCGGCCATTAAGGCCTTTGTCAGCAGTAGACACACATACACACACGTACACACATACTCACTCAAACGCAACTTGCACACATGTCTACAGTCTCAGAGAACTGAAACTACACTATGAGCAGCAGCACCAATGCATGATGGGAGTGGCAACTGGGTGGGGGTAAGGAGGAGGCTGGGGTGGGGAGCGGGAGGGATAGTATGGTGGGAGAGGAGGACAGTGAAGTGTTGCAATCTAGACGGAGGGCAGGCAAGAAGGTGTGGAGGGGGGAGGGGGAAAGTAGCGGAGAAGTGAGTAATAAAAGGAAAAGAAATTAAAACACTTAGTGTGGCTGTGAAATGACGGCTGCATAGTGCTGAAATGGGAACAGGGAGGGGGCTGGATGGGTGTGCCAGATCCCAGTCCCACATATTGTTCCTGTGTTATTGCTTGGCTCATGAAATCCCCCCTACTGGCCTTACTATCAAATTACCTATCTCTGGTTGCCACTCCTCCTTCCACAATGACCTCCACCTGTTCAGATTTTGCCAATCCTTAGCCCTCACCAACGTAGTCCTGCAATAGCATATGAATCAAGCCCAATCTTCCTTGCAGTACCATCTCTCCATCTGCAAAATTCTCCTGCTATGTAATCCCAAATTCCTGGAACCCATTGAAACTCTTGCCCTGCAGGAACTTGAGCTACATGCACAACGTCACCTCAAACAGATTTCCATCCTGCTCACTTCCTACTCCCGTCTCTGAGTACCACTGTCCACCAATTCTACAACAACCTCCAAACCTCCCCCACACCCCCTCATAGCTGACAAACCCTGTCTTGCAGACCTACTACACTTAAACAACCCTCCAAAACTCCCTCCCACCACCACACAGAAACCAGAACCTAAACAGACCCGCAACACAGTTATGAACCTTTCCTCCAGAAGCCTTAGTCCCACAGAAATATCAGACCTTTCCAAAGGCCTCACCTTTTGCTCCACTCCCAAATTCAACCATGCATGACTAGTTAAAGACCTTCTCTCCTCATGGTCCCTACAGTGGAAACACTTTTTTGCCACCAACCCGACCAATCAGACTCAACCAGAGACCAATATTGAACTTTACCTAACTCAGTTCACTCCTCAATCCAACCATGATCCACCCCCCATGCCTCCAAAACAGCCCCTGTTAACTTTCCAGAATTTCTTAACTGCGAACCTTGCCTCACCATAGTTCCCCAAATCCCTCAACATGCAATCTAACCTTACATCCATAGAAAGAACCGCAGTCCACCATCTAAAAACTGATCCCGACATTATAATCCTACCTGCAGACAAAGGCTCCACCACTGTTGTTTTGAACCATAAGGATTACGTGGCAGAAGGACTCCATCAGCTGTCAGATATTTCCACCTACAAAGCATGCCACAGTTATCTCATTCCAGTAATCCAGTAGGATCTCCAGTTACTACTCAAATCCTTAGGCCCATCCCAGAACCTCTCCCCAGAGTCCATCTCTCTACTTACCCCTACCCCTCCCCGCACTCCCACCTTTTACATGCTACATAAAGTCCATAAACCCAACCACCCAGGATGCCCCATTGTGGCCAGTTACTGTGCCCCCACTGAGAGAATCTCTGCTCTCGTAGACCAACACCTTCAACCTATTACCCGGAACCTATCCTCCAATATAAAAGATACCAACCATTTCCTTGACCGACTCTCCACAGTTCCTGTCCCTTTACCACACGGTGCCCTGCTCATCACTATTGATGCCCACTAACATTCCTATTGCCCATGGTCTTACTGCTATCGAACACTACCTTTCCAGATACCCTATAGATTCCAAACTAACAACCTCCTTCCTAGTCTCCATGACCAACTATATCCTCACCCACAATTACTTCTCCTTTGAAGGCATTATCTACAAACAAATCCATGGTACGGCTATAGGCACCCACATGGCACCATCCTATGCTAACCTATTCATGGGCCATCTAGAGGAATCCTTTCTAAAAACCCAGAATCCTAAACCTCTCACCTGGTTCAGATTCATTGATGACGTCTTTGCTATTTGGATTGAAGGTGAGGACACCTTATTCACATTCCTCCAGAACCTCAACAACTTCTACCCCATTTGTTTCACCTGGTCCTACTCAACCCAACAAGCCACCTTCCTAGATGTCGACCTCCACCTCAGAAATGGCTACATCAGTACCTCCGTCCATATCAAACCTACAAACCACCAGCAATACCTCCACTTTGACAGCTGCCACCCATTCCATACCAAGAAGTTCCTTCCATATAGCCTAGCCACTTGTAGTTGTCGCATCTGCAGTGACGAGCAGTCCCTCTCAAAATATACCGAGGGTCTCACTGAAGCCTTCACTGACCAAATTATCCTCCCATCCCTGTGCAAAAACAAATCTCCCATGCGTTATCTTCCCAGTCTCCCGCCACCTCCCAAAGTCCCACAGTCCAGCCACAGATGAGCATTCCCCTCGTAACTCTGTACCATCTGGGACTGGAGCAACTGAATTACATTCTCTGCCAGGGTTTTGATTACCTCTCGTCATGCCCTGAAATGAGAAATGTCCTGCCCACCACTCCTACCATGGTATTCCGCTGTCCACTGAACCTATACAATATACTCGTCCAGCCTTACACAACTCCTGCTCCGAATCCCTTACCTCATGGCTCATAACCCTGTAATAGACCTAGATGCAAGACCTCTCCCATACATCCTCCTACCATCAGCTACTCCAGTCCAGTCACTAACATCACCTATCCCATCAAAGGCAGGGCTACCTGTGAAACCAGTCATGTGATTTACAAGCTAAGCTGCAACCACTGTGCTGCATTCTATGTAGGCATGATAACCAGCAAGCTGTCTGTCCACATGAACGGTCAACGACAAACTGTGGCCAAAAAACAAGTGAGAATCTGTATCACTAGTTGCTCTTCATGTCATTATGGTTGAGAAGGACTGAATACACATTCCATTCTGTAACATGTAGCACATGCTTATAAGGAAGACCTAGTAAACTTATCACAAAATTGTTTGTAGCACACAATGAACCAGACTGTGGCAAGTTAGGTTAAACTTTGCTATTGCAGCTGTCCATAATGTTGCTACTGTCTGTGCACTTTCAAATGAGATGACAATGAAGCATTCTTTATAAGATGCAACCCAGAGACCAGTAATGCTGTTGCCAATTACAGTCATTTCCTGTCCTGTTCCACTCACAAGTTGTGTGAGGGAAACATGACTGTCTATATGCCTCTGTACAAGTCCGAATTTCTCTAATCTTTTCATTGCGGTCCTTATGTGAAAGGTACATTGGCGGCAGCAGAACTGTTCTGCAGTCAGCTGAAAATACCAGTACTCTAAATACAAAAAGAACACCATCTTTCTGCCAGGCATTCCCATTTGAGTTTACAAAGCATCTGCATAACACTTACAAGCTGATTGAACCTACCAATAGCAAATCTAGCAGCACACATCAGAATTGCTTCAGTGTCTACCTTTAATGCAAACTGATGGGGATCCCAAACAGGTGAGAAGTGCTCCAGAATGGGTTGCACAAGTGTCCTGCATGTGGCCTCCTGCACAGATGAGCTACACTTCCGTAGAATCCTCCTGATGAACTGAAATCAACCATTTGCCTTTGCTTTTATCATCCTTATCAGGGTGCTCCATTTCATATTGCTTTGCAATGTTATGCCTAGATGTATTGTATTCAAATATCATAGGATTAACTTGCATGCTGACATTCATCACAACACACAGAGATTCTGCCTGAGTCATACTGTATTATCCTACAGTCACTCAATGATGAGACTTTCCCATGTACTACAGCATCACCAGCTAATAGTCAGAGATTGCTTCTCACCCTATCTGTCAGATAATTTATGCATATAGAGAACAAGAGCAGTTCTATCACAAGTTTCTGGGGCACTCCTGACAATATCCTTGTCTCTGATAAACATGCACTGTCCAGAACAACATACTGGGTTCTAGTATTTCAGCAGTCTTCAAGGCACTCACATATCTGGAAATCTGGCCTATATGCTCAGACATTTGTTAACAGACTGCAGTTGGGCACCATGTGAAATGCTTTCCAGAAATATAGGGACATGGAACCTGCCTGTTGCTCTTCATCCATGATTCACAGGATTTTGTGAGAAAAGAGCAAGCTACATTTTGTACAAGTCATTCTTTCTAAATCCACATTGATTTGTGGGTAGAAGCTTTTCTGTCTCAGGGAAATTTACTATATTCAAACAGACTATGCTCAAGAATTTAGCAGCAAAGAGTTATTAAGTGTATTGGTCTGTAATTTTGTGGTTCTGTTCTTTTGCCGTTCTTACAAACAGGAGTCACATGCGCTTTTTTCCAGTCTGTTTGGACTTTGTGCTGGGCAAGAGATTCGTGATAAATGCAAGCTAAATAAGGGGTCAGGACCATAGAGTGCACTCTGTACAACCAAACTGAGGTTCCATCTGGAGTTTGTGACTTACTTGTTTTCGACTCTTTCAGTTGCTTCTCTACACCAAAGATGCCCATTACTATGTCCTCCATATGGGAGTCTGGGTGTGATGGTCAAACAATGGTACGTCTGTATGATCCTCCCTCAGAATTATTGAGATCCTTAGGACAGATAGCCAAGACAAAGCTATTCCGCCTGGTGTATGAGAGGGGCAAAATACCCTCAAACTTCAGGAAGAATGTAATAATTCCAGTTACAAAGACGGTAGGTACTGACAGCTATGAATGCTACCAAACCTTTAGTTTAATGAATTATGGTTGCACATTATTTACAGAAGATGGAAAATCTGGTAGAAACCAACCTTGCTGCAGATCAGTTTGACTTCTGGTGAAGGCAATATGAACATTACAACTGACAGCTATGAATGCTACCAAACATTTAGTTTAATGAATTATGGTTGCACATTATTTATAGAAGATGGAAAATCTGGTAGAAGCCAACCTAGCTGCAGATCAGTTTGACTTCTGGTGAAATGTAGGAAGCCACAAGGCAATATGGACATTACAACTTATCTTAGAATACAGGTTAAAGAAAGGAAAATCTATGTTTATAGTATTGGTAGTTTTAGAGAAAGCTTTTGAGAATGTTGCCTGGAACACACTCTTTGAAATTCTGAAAGTAGCATGGATAAAATACAGGGAGCCAAAGGTATATCAGACTCTAGTTATAATAGGTGGACAACATGAAAGCCAATCAGTAGCTCAGAAAAGAGAGAGACAAACACAGCTGTAACCTGTCTCCAACGTTATTCAGTCTGCACATGGAGCAAGCAGCATAGCAAACCAAGGAGCAATTTGTAGAGTGAATTAGAGTAAAGGGAGAAGAAAAAATTTGATGCTAGCTGATGATATTGTAATTCTGTCAGAGACAGCAGAAGGCATGGAAGAGCAGTTGAATGGCATGGGTAGCACCTTGAAAGAGGTTACAAGATGAGTATCAAATAAAGTAAAGAAAGGGTAATCAAAGGTAGTTGCTATAAATCAGGTGATGCTGAAGAAGGAACAGATTAGGAAATCAAACAGTAAAAGCAGTAAATGTGTTTCGCTATTTGTACAGCAAAAGTAACAGCTGCTGGCCAAAGTAGAGAGGATATAAAATGTTGGGTGACTATAGCATGATAAGCATTTCTGTAAAAGAAGAAATTGTTAATGTCTAATATAAATTTAAGTGTTAGGAGCTCTTTTCTGGAGATATTTGTATGGAGTATAGCCTTATACATAAGTGAGTCATGGATGATAAGCAGCTTAGACATGAGGAGAACAGAAACTTTTGAAATATGGCACTACAGAAGAGTGGTGAAGATAGGGTGCCAAGCTCAAGTAACTAATGGGGAGGCACTGAATCAAATTGGGGAAAAAAGAAATTAATGGCCCAACTTGACTGAAAGAATGGATAATAATAATAATAATAATAATAATAATGTCATGTGACGAGGGCCTCCCGTTGGGTAGACTGTTCGCCTGGTGCAAGGCTTTTGATTTGATGCCACTTCGGCGACTTGTGCGTCGATGGGGATGAAATGATGATAATTAGGACAACACAACACCCAGTCCCTGAGCAGAGAAAATCTCCGACACAGCCGGAAATCGAACCCGGGCCCTTAGGATTGACATTCCGTTGCGCTGACCACTCAGCTACCGGTGGCAGACAAAGAAGGGATCAATTGATAGGAGACATCCTGAGGCACCAACAAATTGTCAGTTTGTTAATGTGGGTTTGATATCCTTGCCAGACTCCTGTATGTTGGACAAGAAGTTGCCTGTGGTCAAGAGTTGGAGTGATCTGTGACCCCATCATAAACAGTGCGAGTGTTGCATACAATGGATAGTACCTTTAAAATTGAAACATTCCTAGTACTACCACGTGGAATCCAAAGTCAGTTGCAAGCTAACATTAACCCAGATTCTTGTTTATTTGGCTTATGCTTGCTTGCATTCATTTTGTGAATTCTTCACAATGTCATGCTCTGATAATTCTTTGTCTGTCCCTGACCTTGCTATTGGATTCTCTGCTCACCCACTAGGTTGATACACTGTGTTTTTGTGCGCAGCACAGGCTCAGTCTGGTCTTCCTAGATGTTCTCATCTTGCTTCATGAGAAATGGCAGGAAGGAAGTACGGGGGACAAAAACTGTAGAGGTGACCAACTCATGGATACAGTAAGCAGTGTAGGATTCAGTAGTTATTCTGACATGAAGAGGCTTGAACAAAATGGAGTAGCATGGAGAGCTGCATCAGACCAGTCTTTCATTTCAAAACTCCAACAACAGTAATATATGTTTACAAGTAATATATTCCTCCCTATATACGTTGCCTGACAAAGAAAATGAAGTACCCATAAAGGGGACTAGGAAACCAAATGAAACTTCACAGATTGATGGGGTACAGTATGCGATATTATTTCAGTGATTACAAAATTGAGTGTCAAATTTACAACTTGGAAGTATGAGCCCACTTATCAGATTCACACTGCGCTCCCTCTGGCCTGCATGTATACACTGATTTGGTTGTTGTATCCTTTCCCGAGACAAGTTGGCCTATAATTTTGTCGTTGGTCCTTGATGTCCTGGATACTGGCTGAGGGATGAAGTTGATGTCCAAGCCGGTCCCAAACATTTTCTATCAGCTACAAATATGGGGATCTTCATGGCCATGTGACTATCTCAAATCATGCAGATAGTTCACACTCCATGTGTGGACAAGCATTGTCCTGTTGAAACATGACACCATGCTACTGGTGCATAAGAGAAAACACATGAAGATGCAGGATGTCCGTGATATACCTTTATGCTGCCAGAGTTCCCTCAATCACTACCATATGTGATGTGAAGTCATAGTTGATGGCTCCCCACACCTAGCCATCAGTAGTAACACTGTGGTGCCTCTCCAAAACATTATAAGAATGAGACTACTCTCAAGGTCACTCTCATACTCGACAACAGTGGTCCTCCAGGATAGTGCAGAATCATGATTCATTGCTGAACTCAATACGATGCCATTCATCACCAGTACATGCTTCCTGGTCACTGTAACACTCCAACCTCAACTGTTTGTGTTGAGATGTTAATGGCAGCCTACACGTTGAATGCTAATTCCCTGGTCTGACTGCTGCTAGTATGCAACTGGTAGTGCAAGATGACAGACAATATTGCAGAGAGGCCATTACTTGTTCTCAAATTGTAGGTGCATATACAATGGGTTACAATGTCCAAAATACAGAGATACTACCTTTTGGTGGTCAGACTTGGTCTACCTGAAGGACGAGTATGCCTGCCCTCGCATTCCATGCAGTTCAACATCAGACACCTGTCACATTTGAATGCCCCTCAAATCTAGATATTGCACAATTTGACCAGCTGATGAAATGGATACCCATAGTGAGGTGCCTTCCAGACTGTAAGGTCCTGATAACACTGTCTCACATGCATATGCAATGCCTCCATGTCCTTCACAGTGATCACTCAACATTTGAGGCTTTTCACATGCCTTATATACCATTACACATGTAGTAACAACATCAAACACAAACAACAATAATGGACTCTAGTGCCCATTCCAAATGTCATCAATAATTGAAACTCTAATCATTTACAAACTCAATGAGTACAAAGTTAATTTGACATCTGGCCATGTCTTATGGGTAGTTCACCTTTTTTGTCAGGCTGTGCATTTGATCAGGTAGACCACACAGCTTTCCAGATTTCCAGTATGTATCTACATATTATTTGAGTAAGTAACCAATATACAATAGACTTATCTGCTAGAATTAGAGTTTTTTACTCGCTATTTATCTTATTCAAATTACTTTGAAGGATTTCCTCAACCAAATAATATGCTTTTATTTTAATCCAAGTGTCTAATATGTGGTTGAATTTACTGAAAGGAAGGTTTTTTACTATGTTTGGCAGTTTGTTGTCTAACTTCAAGCTTAGATATTTATGGCTCTTGTGTATGTATTGAAAATTGTATGTATTACTTATAAAAAAAAAACCACAATTTTTCAGTGCATATTTATTCTTAAGAGGTACAATTTGGTGATAATATCAGTCAACATTTCTCTTACAAGTTCTATTTTTCTACACAGTTTGCACCATGTTCTATGATTTTACAACAGCATTGTGTAAGAGAGTGTGTTCCCTGTTTGTAAAAGCTCTTGTCCTCTGTTTGTAGCCATGGTTTCACTGAATGGATTAACTCTCATAATCTTCAAAATGTGTCCCATGATGGCCCAAACACATGGATGTCTGAGAGCACCAGGGCTATGGGATGGATGAGGCAATGGTGTCCAACCTAATTTCGTGATTTGTTCCCAGCTTCTGAGACATGTGGACATGCATTGTCATGTTGGAGCAAGATTTCTTTTGGATTCTTGTCAGACTGAATGTGATGGAAATGGTTCTTGAGTCTTCACATATGCCCCCCAATTAATGGTTGACCATTGTGGCAACTCATCCATGAGAATAACACCATTCCTATCCCAAAAGACTACATTTGTGATTTTCCCAGTAGAGGGAACTGCCTTGAATTTCCCCTTTTTGGTTTATTGGCGGTGGAACCACTCCAGAGACTGCCTTTTTGTTTCCAGCTCATAGTGGTGCACCCAGGTTTCACCAGCTGTAATGACCTGTGATGGAAAGGTCTCTCCATTGGTTTCAAACTGATATATCAGTTCAGATGAAATGGCTTATCTTCCAGTCTTGTGTTCTGTTGTGGCTTTTCATGGAACCTTTCTTGAGTGCACCTGTGAATATCCAAGAGTATCAATCACTGCATACTTCCAATGCTCACCGATGGTTGCAGAGCTATCTGCCGAGTTACGTGCCGGTCTGCATGAACAATGGCTTCCACACAGTTCATCATGTCAGCAGCTCTGGCAGGAGGCCAACTCAATTTCTATACTTCCTGACTCTCTTTAGCAGTCACACAATAGTATGCTTATCAACTGCATAATTATCATACTGCACTGGATGTTCATCACAGTTTATTTTCCACAACCAAGAATTAAAAAATGGTTCAAATGGCTCTGAGCACTATGGGACTCAACTGCTGTGGTCATAAGTCCCCCAGAACTTAGAACTACTTAAACCTAACTAACCTAAGGACAGCACACAACACCCAGCCATCACAAGGCAGAGAAAATCCCTGACCCCGCCGGGAATCGAACTCGGGAACCCGGGCATGGGAAGCGAGAACGCTACCGCACGACCACGAGATGCGGGCAACCAAGAATTAAATTACAGGATATTGCTTGTAACCTGTGTCTTGCATAGACACCTATTTGATCATTCACTACAATGGTGCCATATGTCAGCATTGTTGGAAACTTCACACAAGTTGTGGTGTTAAAGTCCAGAAAAGTAATGTGTAACCCTATGCCTACCTTGCTGATGAATGTTGCTCACATGCTTTCAAACAACATAATAATTTAATGTTTAGGAGAGCAAACTATTGTGCCTGTTTGTGGTATACATTTGCATGTGGCAAGTAGTCACAAAGGACTACATTTGTCTTCGAGATGGGATTATGATCACATTAACTACCCAAGTGGCAGTACTTGTGGGATTGTTTGTGCATGTTTCATGGATCATGGTCCCAGGTCAGAGAAATGCATTGGCCTTGCAGCAAAAACCATGGATGAAACTAAAAACCATGGATATCAGTAAGAAAAAGTGATAAAAAAGAAACAAAAGTATAGTTTGAAATACATATTCACTCTGTTGTAAAATTTAGATCTCTCAAGTTAACATTTGCATGTGATACAAAGAACTGCTTATTTTGAACAGTTATTGCATCATCATTCAAGAATATATGGCACATATATCTGAGAAGCCTAGTTAAATCAAACAATGGAAACCCCATGTAGGAACATCAGCAATGTAGGAAAAGACAGATTGCTACTTACCATAAAGAAGATACATTAAGTTGCAGACAGGCACAATCAAAAGACACTTGCACAAAGCTTTGAGCCACAGCCTTCATAAACAAAAGAGAAACACACACCATTCGTACACACAAGCAAGCACACCTCTTGCACATGTGACTGCCAACTCCAGCATTCTGGCCCAAGATGCTGTGCATAAGGTGTGCTGGCATACTGGCCACAGATGCTAGAGTTGGCAGTCACATGTGCAAGAGGTTTGCTTGCTTGTGTGTACGAATGGCATGTGTTTCTCTTTTGTTGATGAAGGCTGTAGCTCAAAGCTTTGTGCAAGTGTCTTTTAATTGTGCCTGTCTGCAACTTAATGTGTCTTCTTTACGGTAAGTAGCAATCTGTCTTTTCCTACATTGTTGAGAAGCGTAGTATTGATTTACACAATTGATCCATGGTCAAGACTAAAGGTGAGCTAAATAATACTCAGTAACTACAATGTAAGAGAAAAGCCAAGCTCATGAGAAGATAAATCATTAACAAAGGGGAACATTTCAACATGCAGAAGAAATCTCAAATTTGAAGCAACTAAAATGACGTTCTCATACATATTATGGCTGTAAAAAAATAATGGGAGGATTATTTCACACACACACACACACACACACACACACACACACACACACACACACATGCACGCGCACGCACACAGAGTTCAAACAGAAACAGAACCAGATTTTCTTCTTTTGACTGTCATTTGCACACTTAAAATAGTACATTGTTCACAGTTACCACACATTATTCCTCTGATAACACATTTTTTGCAGTAGCAGTGCACTCTAATCTGTATTTCTCATGATGTTGTCGACAGAGCATATGTTTTATTTTTCTGTCTTTTCTGGTAGCAGCACTGTTTTTTTTAGCAAGTATTTCTTTAATAATAGTGCATGAAACAAACACCTTATCACAATAAATGGTGACGTTTTCACAGGTCAACATGTTCCCTCATGGTTGTTATACAGGATGGAGTAACACCCCCGCCCCCCACCCAATGCTAGTACTCGGTGACAAGTGGGAGTATTGACCTTGAGTGACTGTTGGCAGACAGCTCAGATAATGTAGTTTCATTAAGGAGCATTGGAGTGTACAGCATGGTGTGTTCGTGGTTGAGCAGTTCTTTAGAAACAATAATTCTGTGGTCGATGTTCAACATCTTTTCCACCAAAAATTTAATGTTGGACACTGAGATGCAGTCCTAATTTGAAACACCATACTTCACTGCATTGCAACATTTAGAAGTACTGGATCTGTGATGAAGAAGAAACCACGTGATCTTCCCTATTCAGATCAAACTCCAAGAAATATACACATAGTGAAACGGCACTTCTTGCTAATGCAAAATGATCCATTAGGCAAAAGACTGTATTGCTGGATGTGTCACATCATTTGCTTCATCACATCTTTCATGATGGTCTCTAATTTCACCTGTACAAAAAAAAAAAAAAAAAAAAAAAAAAAAAAAAAAAAAAAAAAAAAAAAAAAAAGATTGTCTAGCAGCTTAGTGAAATGGATTTTGAGCTACTTGGAGAATTTTGAGGCATAATGGACACCATTCATATGGAAGATGCAGTTGTCCCAATATTCATGAGTGTTGAAGCTCATTTTCATCCGGATTGTTAAGTTGCTGTATAGAACTGTTAGTACTGGCTATCAAATAACGCACAGAAACTCTGCCAAAAAGCACTCCACAGCTCAAAAGTAAGAGCATGGTGCAGTATCTACAAGATAGGGATTGTTGGACCTAACTTTTTTGAAAAGGAAGGAACCACAATTACTGTGATTTCAGCATGCTACATCAAAATGTTAAACTAGTTTCTTTGTCCATAATTTGAAAGGCATTGGGTTAATATGAGAGCAATGTGGTTCCAACAGGATGGTGCCACAGTACACATGGCAAGAGCATCCATGGAGGTGATTCAACAAAAGTTCTCAGGAGATTTCATTTCACGATATGGTCATCTTCCTTGGCCCCATGCTCACCCATTCTACAGATATGAGTCTTCTTTTGTGGAGCTACTTAAAATCAAGAGCATTTGTGAACAAGCCCACACAATTGATGACCTCAAGTTTTCCATTCACCAGGAAATTGAAGCTGTGCTAAATGAAATGTTGGAGAAAGCCATGTGTAACTTTCAGGAGGGGATTCTTATTTTGTGAACCTAATTAAGGACATAATTTCAAAAATGCAATAAAAGCACTAGTCCTGAACGCAAGATTTCTTAAAATAAGCCATGTTTCAACTATTCAGCAGTGGAAACATGCATTTCCTCTACTCCACCCTGTATTTATTTGTGGAACTAATGACCCATGATCTTTATTCAGCACCATATTAAACCATTAATATAATGGCCTGTACAAGTCATACAGTTGTGACAATGAAGCAGTCACTGCAGGCTGTTTCTGTAAAGTATACTAATAATAAATTATGACTGGTGCTGTTCTATACAACTGATAATTATAGGAATTACTACTAGATTACTTTAAATATTATATGAGAGAAAATAGACACTTTGAAAAGGGACACAGCCTCTCCCATTAAACTGTTCAGCTGCTGTCTTTATCTAATGCTTCAAAGAAAGCATTAATATTGTCCAAATATTCCCATAAATTGTAGGAGTGATGAATCAAAGAGAAGGCCTTCCGTTTAGACATAGATATGACATATGAGCAAGCTTTTGTAATTAAACATTCCAATACACTTCTGAGTTTATATGTGGAATTTTGATTGGTTATAGTTCCACAACAGAGATAGCAATTAGGAATGACTTTAGTTTATTATTTATATCCTGAGCATTGGTAAGAGCTTCAAAATCCATTTCTTTTATTATTGTTGTGATGCAAGAGAAGGCATCTTCTCGAGCATTTTGTACACTGTTGATGTGTACTATATCCATTGTACAGTGAGATAAAATTGGCATGTCATACCTGATGTGGTGATAGGGTGAAAATTACTGGCTTCTGGATGGCAAAAAGTGTAAATTGTTATCCTTCAAGTGAGTGTAAATTTTTGACATTTAGTCGAATGTTGAAACTTTTTGATGAAACTGCAGGTTGCTTACTGTTTTCTCAGATGCTGAACAGTTCTTTTGCAAGGATGACAGTTTATTGTTAGAGAATGTAAGGGGCTGCCACTGACATCACTCAGCTGCTGTAAAACAGTTCCAGTGGCAGATGATAACGTTATTTCTGGTATGAAGGCAAGACTGTATTCATGCAAAAGGGATGTTAGACCATTTCAGATACCCTTGTAGTCCACACAGATAGAATCTGTTGCTGCATGTAGTAAGTGGTGAACATTAATTATCACCATCATCATCATAATCACTGAGGATATTAGCTTGATCTTATTATATTCTTTCATTTCAGGGATCTTCTGAATGCAACACTTGGTAATAACAATACACTTTCAATAATGCAAAGTGCTATAGAAATGCGGTATCGACTGATGCGCTATCTGTATTCCCACTTGGCTGATTCAGTAGAAAGTGGACTGCCCCTTATACGACCATCTTGGTTTCATGATCCTGATGTGGCTATCCTACAGGCAAGTAATCCAGATACTGACTTGTAGTACAAGACTTCATTATTACAAAAAATATAATTTTCCATGTCTTACTTTCTCATGCTGTAAAGCATGACAGAAGCGTTTTGCGGTGTGAAAGCATTGTTCACTTGAGTACCATGCCTGTTGACAAAGGAATAATAGCACAATATTACTGAAAGGAAGCGCTCAAAAATTTTCATGTGATGCATCTCACTACGTGAATTATATGTATGGATGTACCACAATGTACATTTGCATGTATCTAGTTCATGCACTTTAATCAAGAGTTCAATTTTCTCCTATAAGGCGATGATTAATTAGGATCAAGGGTGTTGAAAGGTAGAAAGAAGAGCAGCAGATAGTTTTGTATTATAATTTTTCTTAATAGCTGCCAGTGGATTGGTGCCTCAAGGAAATGTTTTTAATACTTCAAGAAGACTGTCTGCATAGATCTGCCACATTTAAATTATTAAGAGAGTTTCTCACAGGAGTGGCTTCAGCCTTGAAATCACTTGCTTATGAAGTCAAGTTTTGTTGTCAGTCATTGGAGACTATGTTATAATAGTATATAATATTGTGAAAAAGCACTGATGTTTATTGTATCACAAGATAGAACAGTATCTAGTTTCATCAGCAAGTGAAGGTGCACCATTATGGAAGGGAGGGGGCAGAAATTGACTGTGGTTACAATAAGGAAACTTTACCAACAAGTTGTAGAACCTACGTTGGCATCTCCGAATGAAGATTGAACCATTACTCCTTTCTAATAAAATGGAGACTACTCGAGTGCTATGCTTCACCATTGTGCTATAGTAATCCTGATGAGCTTTGTAATGATCTACTGTTTCTAGTAATTATAATTTGAAGCAGCTACTAATTAACGGTTGGATAGGTACATGGTATATATGATGTAATTTCTGTCTGGTAAGAAGGTAACAATTTTTGTATTATGTGAAATGGGTTTGGAGCCTTTTCTCTTTGTTCTGTGCTCAAGCTTTTTTAGGTTCTCTACTTATTTCTGAATTAGAATGTTCTCAGCAGATAGTGGTGGGAATTTTTCTTTTTAATCTGGAAACTTAGCAGAAACTCAGAAATTAACTGCTTTTAAAAACTACTACTGTTTCATACTGGTGAATGTTACTGATCATCTTTGCCTTCAACATGAGTTTCAAATTCCTTTAGAGCTGGAAATCTTTTGAATCAAAATTTTATATTTGTATAACACAACACTTCATTAAATGTACTGACTGGTATCTCTAACTGACAGTGAAATTTTCATTATAATGAGACTTACAGAAAAATTAAATTTTTGTTCTGTCTGTGAACTGAAACCGAAAACTTTGTCTTTTACAATATTCTGTTCAGCTTTTAATCTACTACCAACATCCATTACAATAATTACAATAATTCAGCATACAATAATAATTACAATACTGTGCATTAAAATACTCAGTTCTTTAATAAACTCCAGGATAAGTCCTCATAAAATAAAATAAAGCTGTTATCAACCCAAAATTTGGTTTGAACATCACTTCAGTTCACTGTTCAATGATTTGTTGGCTGGCAAACCTTTGTTTTTTAACTAACTTATAAAGCTAGTTATAGAGAGAAATTCAGTTTAATGTGAACTCTTACACAAGCTGCAACATGACATTTTCCGTATTAATAATTCACTGTCAGAGGTGAAATATACCAATGAACCAAAATATAATGTTCATTTTTCACTGGGAGACTGAATGTTTTGTAGTGGCATTGTCGGCATTTGATATGATAAGGAAAGTGTATGAACAGGGTGGAGATGAGTGTAGAATTATTCTAGCAACAAAATTGCCACAAATGGGGAACCTACTGATTCAAGCAACTTTGACAAAGGCCAGATTGTTATGGCCTGGCATGTGGAAATGAGTGTATAGAAAACACAAAGCTGACTGACAGTTGATGTGCTACTGTCAAGAGAACATTTGGAAAGTAGCTGAAAGATGGTGAAATCATGAGTAGGAGACAAGACATTAGATGAAACTTCCTGTCAGACCTACACTTGAACTCGGGACCTCAAGCCTCAGTCTGGCACACAGTTGTAATCTGCCAGGAAGTTTCTTATCAGTGTACACTCTGCTGCAGAGTGAAAATTTCATTCAGAGTGTTGGATGTCCATAACTCATCACACAACATGGAGGTCGGAGGCTTGCCCAATCTCTAAAGTAAGATAGGCCACGATCTATGACAGATTTGATGAGAGAGTGCAATACTGGTTAAGGCAAACGTGTTTTGGCACACACTATTCAGCATACATTGTTGAACATGGGAGTCTTCAGCAGACTACTCCTACATGTTCCCATGTCAACCCATCGATACCATTACATTATGATTGCTGTAGATGTGGAATCACTACAGTGGAACCAGCCGGCGTGTCCGAGTGGTTCTAGGCGCTACAGTCTGGAACCGCGCAATCGCTACCGTCGCAGGTTCGAATCCTGCCTCGGGCATGGATGTTTGTGATGTCCTTAGGTTTGTTAGGTTTAAGTAGTTCTAAGTTATAGGGGACTGATGACCTCAGAAGTTAAGTCCCATAGTGCTCAGAGCCATTTGAACCACTACAGGGGATGGATGGAAATAAGCTTTTTGTTCTCAACCTTAAAATTGTTTTGAACATCACTGCTGTTCACTATGCAGTGTTCTATTGGGGGTTGTACATCTTCATATTTTTTAACTAACTTATGCTGCCAGTTATAGAGGGATATTAAGTTTAATACAGACTCTGAACCAAGCAGAAACTTGGCATTTTTTGTATTAAAATTAATCGCCAGGGGGAAATACACTGATGAGCTCCATAAATGTGTCCAGATATGTTGCCATATAGGTGAGAGGTTGCTCAAAATGTACACTGTGTCAAGGATGCAGTCTAGTGGGGATGGTATTATGCTGTGGGGGACATTGTCCTAGGCTTCCACGGATCTTGTGATAGTAATTGAAGACACCACAACAGCTGTGGACTATGTGAACATTATTGTGGGTCACCAGCATCCCTTCATACTTGATTTCTTCTGCTATGGTGATGGCAGCAAGATATCTGTCTGAGTCAAAAGGACAGAACTGTGCTACAGTGGTTTGAGTAGCATGATAGTGAACTCAGGAAGTCTTGACCAGAAAATTCACATGATATGATCTGCTGGAACTCATTTGGGATACTGTCAGGCATCAGATTCATGCCCACAAACCATTGGAGCGTAATTTACTAGAATTGTATGACCTGTGCATAGACATCTGGTACCACTTATATACAACCAGAAATCTACCAGGGCTTGTCAAATCAATGCTATGCAAAATTGCTGCTGTTTTGCATTAGGTGGACTAACAACGTATTATGCAGGTGGTCATAATGTTTTGGCTCATCAGCGTAAGTGATGAAAGAAATTACATGAACAAACAGAAATTTAACCCCAATTCTCTGAGTTTGTAGTCTTGTCCACAGAGTCATACAAAGCTTCATACATGATAATATGAACTATTCCCAAGTCGTAGTCCTAGTTCTTTATTTTATGTAAGTTTCAGTCTGAAAAATTGGTTTTGTAAAGACTGCTAAAAACAGAGAAAAAAATATTCTTCTGTAAGATGGAAAGGTGCTGAAGAAAAGAATTAGTTTGATCAGAGCAAACAATCAAAAGAGAGACAGAGGGAAATAGCAAGTTGAAGAGGGTGGGGGGTGAGGGGGCAGGGAAGTGGTGTGGAGGAGGGGAGAGAGGGGAGGGAAGGAGGGAGGGAGGGAGAGGGAGAGGGAGAGGGAGAGGGAGAGGGAGAGGGAGAGGGAGAGGGAGAGGGAGAGGGAGACGGAGAGGGAGACGGAGAGGGAGAGAGAGAGAGAGAATAAATAACAAAGTGCAACACACAGACTAAGAATATATTAGAATGCTACAGGGAAAGAGGCAGTTAATGATTACAGTGGTGACATTTATTTGAAGTGAAATAGAATAACAAGAAAATACCCAGGAGAAGGAAAGTTGTGTAATGAGCACAAAAAAGAGGTCAAGTAGGAAACACAGGTATGGGGAGGAGGGGATAAGGTCAAGTAGGAAACACAGGTATGGGGAGAAGGGAATAAGGAAATACTGAGAGCCAGATGGAAAGAAGGTGCTTTCAGTGGCAGTGACAAAATGTGGACAGCTTATTGTACCAGAGTGTCAGAGATTTGCCAGAATGTTCCTTCTAGAATGTTCAAAAAATCCAAAATATTATAGAATCTTCCAGAAGATTTGCAAATGTTAGAGACCGCTGAAGTAATCCACAATTAATGGCAGATACATTACTTACATGTTATAGGCATTTTTGGCAAAAGCTTCCAGGTATTCCAATATCAACTCCAGCAGATGAAATCAGTGCATGTTTGAAGAAATCATTTGTTTGGCCTCGAACGAGGAAAGTACAATTAAGATTAAATATGAGAGCTCCACCTTCCAATGATGAAGAAATGAAACATTCTTTCAAAAAATTCTTACAAATTACTGAAGGAACTCACCCAGTTGAGTGTAGTACTGGCCAAAATATGATTTGCATAATATTGTCAACAGCCCAAATGAATTAATGGATGAAATTTATCTGAACATCATTCAAAATTACTCAGATTGGTTATTTGAAAGATCCACTTTACCAGCATGCTCGGATGGCCAAAGTGGTTAAAACAACCACTTGCAGCATGCGGTGAATCCAGGTTTTAGTCCCACTCCAGCACAAATTTTCATTTGTTCTGATATATTCTACAGCTGATGCAGAACCACAATCACAATTTCTGAGTTCATTCTTAACTGAATGCGGCTGTAGATCATCAGTGCAGTGTCTCAGACACTGAACTACAGAAATGACATTCCTGATGGTATTAATTTGCTACTTCAGTTAAAAAAAACTTCAATTTCCAATAAGATGAGCATTTAGTATCACTATACAGGGTGTTACAAAAAGGTACGGCCAAACTTTCAGGAAACATTCCTCACACACAAATAAAAAAAGATGTTATGTGGATATGTGTCCGGAAACGCTTAATTTCCTTGTTAGAGCTCATTTTAGTTTTGTCAGTATGTACTGTACTTCCTCGATTCACCACCAGTTCGCCCAATTGAAGGAAGGTAATGTTGACTTCGGTGCTTGTGTTGACATGCGACTCATTGTTCTACAGTACTAGCATCAAGCACATCAGTACATAGCATCAGCAGGTTAGTGTTCATCAAGAATGTGGTTTTGCAGTCAGTGAAATGTTTACAAATGCGGAGTTGGCAGATGCCCATTTGATGTATGGATTAGCACGGGGCAATAGACGTGGCGTGGTACGTTAGTATTGAGACAGATTTCTAGAACAAAGGTGTCCTGACAGGAAGACAATCAAAGCAATTGATCGGTGTCTTAGGGAGCACGGAACATTCCAGCCTATGACTCGTGACTGGGGAAGACCTAGAATGACGAGGACACCTGCAATGGATGAGGCAATTCTTTGTGCGGTTGACAATAACCCTAATGCCAGCGTCAGAGAAGTTGCTGCTGTACAAGGTAACGTTGACCACGTCATTGTATGGAGAGTGCTATGGGAGAACCAGTTGTTTCCGTACCATGTACAGTGTGTGCAGGCACTATCAGCAGCTGATTGGCCTCCACAGGTACACTTCTGTAAATGGTTCATCCAACAATGTGTCAATCCTCATTTCAGTGCAAATGTTCTCTTTACGGATGAGGCTTCATTCCAACATGATCAAATTGTAAATTTTCACAATCAACATGTGTGGGCTGATGAGAATCCGCACACAATTGTGCAATCATGTCATCAACACAGATTTTCTGTGAACGTTTGGGCAGGAATTGTTTGTGATGTCTTGATTGGGCCCCATGTTCTTCCACATGTGCTCAATGGAGCATGTTATCATGATTTCATATGGGATACTCTACCTGTGCTGCTAGAACATGTGCCTTTACAAGTACGACACAACATGTGGTTCATGCACGATGGAGCTCCTACACATTTCAGTCGAAGTGTTCGTACGCTTCTCAACAACAGATTCAGTGACCCATGGATTGGTAGAGGCAGACCAATTCCATGGTCTCCACGCTCTCCTGACCTCAACCCTCTTGACTTTCATTTATAGGGGCATTTGAAAGCTCTTGTCTACGCAACCCCGGTACCAAATGTAGAGACTCTTTGTGCTCATATTGTGGACAGCTGTGATACAATATGCCATTCTCCAGGGCTGCATCAGCGCATCAGGGATTCCATGCGAGAGAGGGTGGATGCATGTATCCTCGCTAACGGAGGACATTTTGAACATTTCCTGTAACAAAGTGTTTGACGTCACACTGGTACATTCTGTTGCTGTGTGTTTCCATTCCATGATTAATGTGATTTGAAGAGAAGTAATAAAATGAGCTCGAACATGGAAAGTAAGCTTTTCCGGACACATGTCCACGTAACATATTTTCTTTCTTTGTGTGTGAGGAATGTTTCCTGAAAGTTTGGCCGTACCTCTTTGTAACACCCTGAAAATAAGGCATGTGTGTGTGTGTGTGTGTGTGTGTGTGTGTGTGTGTGCAGGGAGGGGGGGGGGAGCATGTGTGTGTGCACACACGCACACATTGTTAAAGGGTATATGTTGTTAGCAAAAATCTCTCATGTTCATTTGTTCAGAATCTTAAATCTCCTAAAGTTCTTCTTCAGTGCCTTGGCAATCAGATAAGCCTATGTTCTTATATACCTACTGGAGCACCAGACGGTATATAAATATGCTATTGGGAAAAAAAATTTGTACACCTGGAAGGACGATGTTGTTTTTGATCCAATGATGGCACATGTCACCTGGGGGATAGTGGATGTACTGGAAATGATTTCAATGTCATCCACTAACAGACAGCATAGTAGCATAGCTACTAGAGCACCATATGTGTCTGCTCTTTAATAGGGAATGCTCACAGCCAGAAGACACAGTAGGTGCACGTGTGTGAAGGATGCAGGCAACCATGCCACAGAGCCATCTTCATGGTTCCTTCAGAGTGAAATTGAAAGGGATCAAATTGTGGCTTTCTGAGTTGCAGGATGGTCCTTCTGGAGAAATGACACATAAGTTGGATGTGCGATGTCACTTGGTATCAGTGGTCATGTGAACGTTCTCACACCCATAGATGAGATTCTGGACACCCATGAAGCACAGACACCTGCAGGGATCATTGTATAGTAAGGGCAGCAGTGGCAGATTGTACAGCTCCCACAGCACAAATAAGAGGGCATATGGGCTCAGACATGTCATCATGAACCATTGCAAATTGGTTATTAGCAGTGGAACTACGGGCATGCACACCTCTAGCCTGTCTTCCATTCATGCCATGGCATCAACATGCATGGTTAGACTGGTGTCATCAGAGGATCATGTGGAAGATGGAATGGAACAACATGGTCTTCATCAATAAAAACAGAGCCTACCTGCAAGCAACTGAAGGTCATTTGCATGAACAACACAGGCATGGTGAGTGTTGTCACTTAGAGTGCATTTGTCCAAGACACACTGGTCTTATTCCAGGCCTTATGGTCTAGGGTGCGATAAGCTACAGCTCTCATACATTTTTGGTGTTTCTGGAGAGGATGCTAACCAGTGCTCGGTATGTGCAGAATGTTATTAGAACTGTTATTTTGTCGAGCTTGCAACTGGAAGGTGGTGAGTTGTTTCAACAGAATAATCTTGTCCACACACTGCCCTTGAAACTCAATACGCTCTGCGAGATGTGCAGCAACTTCCCTGGGCAGCATGATCTCTGGACTTAACTCCAATCAAACACAGGTGGGATATGATGGGATGAGAAGTGGCTCATACAACTTGTCAATCAACAACCCTTACAGAACTACATGAACAGGTCAAGCAGGTGTGGCAAAACATATCCCAGGACAGTAATCACTCTCTGTACGATTGACTGGTTGCCAGAGTCGGCACTTGCATTGCCACCCATGGAGGCTACACCGTGTACTAATATGGGTGTTGCAGCATGAGTTGACACATGGTACCTCAGAATGCTTGTGCTATTCAGCTGTAAATGTAATCATTTTATGTATTCCATATGCACTGTTGCAACAATAAATTTTGAGTGAACTGTAAACCTCTGAAAGGGAGCATTAAATTCTTTCTGGCTGTGTATATATATTATATACATAACATCTATATTTATATACCTTGAAGAACTCCAGTAGGCATGTAAAAACGTGTGTTTACTCAAATGAAATGTTGTGTCAAAATTTCAAAGGAATCAGTAAAGAAATTTTGGGTATTTCAGATTTTGAAAAAACAAACATGAGACTTTCACTAACAAAGTACCCCCTTTTACAAGGTGTGATCAGAAAATAATGAGAATTATTTAATTTATATATCTGATTTTCAGATCTTTTTTTCTTATTGGTACACATGTTCCTGATGTATGTTTGTGTTTTCAGCTGTTTTGAATATATAGTTTATTGTTGACAGTCAAAAAGGTTATACATATTTTCAAGTGCTTGGTGAGTGTTTACTTTTGAAAAAGATGGATCAAAGAATTTTCATTAAATTTTGTGTTAAAAATGGGATAAAGTGCAGCACTGCATTTGAAGTGCTCACTGTGGCCTCCGGCTGGCCGGTGTGGCCGTGCAGTTCTAGGCGCTTCAGTCTGGAACCGCGTGACCGCTACGGTCGCAGGTTCGAATCCTGCCTCGGGCATGGATGTGTGTGATGTCCTTAGGTTTGTTAGGTTTAAGTAGTTCTAAGTTCTAGGGGACTGATGACCACAGATGTTACGTCCCATAGCGCTCAAAGCCATTTGAACCATTTTTTTGTGGCCTCCGGTGAATCTACTATGAGTAAGACAAGAGTTTACAAATGGTGTAAACATTCCAAAGAGGTTTAAGAAGACACTGAAGATGATGACTGCCTTGGATGCCTTAGCACATCAATAACTGATGACAGTGTGGAAGAAGTAAAGAAAATGGTTCTAGAAAATTGCCAAATCACCATCAAAGAGGTTGCTGATGATGTCAGTGTATTGTTTTACTCAAACCAAGTAATTTTTTGGATGTTTTGGACATGAAACCTGAAGCAGCAAAGTTTGTTTTGAAATTGTTGAATTTTGACCAAAAACAACATCATCTTGGCATTGCTAAGGAATTGCTGAATGAAGTCGACAATGACTGAGAACTTTTACAGAATATTATGACAAGTGACAAAAGATGGTATTGAAACCAAGGCCCTCTCATCTCAATGGAAACTACCTGAAGAGCCAAGACTCAAAAAAGTTCAACAAGTTTGATCACAAGTGAAGGTTCTTCTCACTGTCTCCTTCGATTACAATGGGATAGCACATCAGGAATGCCAGTTCCAGAAGTGTTTCTAAGATTAAAAAAAGTGTTGGCACAAGTATGTTATATTTGACAGGGAAGGGGACAAAGTTGATGTTGAGGAATAAATAAAGATTCTTTAAGAAAAACAAAAATTCCTATTACTCTTTGCAGGCTGTAAGTTTTCTTTTAGTATATTTCACACAGATGCAGTTGGACATGGTAAGAGTTGCTGTGCATTGTTGCATGACTGCCTCCCTGCCTGGAATTGAGAGTTTGAATGAAAGAGGTGTGATTGTGCACAAGACCTTTCACATTTATAAGTTTGCTAATGAGGACTATGGGGAATCTACCTGTCAATCTGATGGTCCTCTGATGATTCCCATGAGGAACAGGAGTAAAGTTGGTCCAGCTGAATCTGTATCTTTCTGAATGAAGAGGCATGATACCAGTGAAGAACTTAGATTAATTGGAGATGTAACTGTGTATTATCATTATTAATAGAGATTTAGTTTTAAGAAAAAACAAAATATGATATAGCCTCATGGCCAAAGACAGAGGTCTTGTGTGTGTGAGTTGTGGTTATGTGAATGTGTGTGTGTTGTGTACTTTAGAAGAAGGCCTTTTGACTGAAAGCTCACTTGTTTAGCAGTCTTTTTGTTTGTGCCCATCTACAATTCATTTCTGCTATATGGTGAATAGCAGTCTATCCTTTTTGTAATGTTGTCGTAAATAAACATATTATATATATATATACTACTACAAAACTGAATTTACAATAAAAGGCTCAAGGTTAGGGAGAGGGGAAGAGGAGATGGACAGAGGGGTGACAGGAAGTGAATGTAAGAAGTGGAAAAGAGGAGATGGAAGAAGAGAAGAAGGTGGACATAGAAAGGGTGGAGAAGAAGGTTAAGAAGGTTAGGACATATATCCAGTTCCCATACATATTAGAAACGTGTACTTTCTCTTTTCTGTTTTTCCATTTAACCAGCCTGAATCACAGCAATGCGCATCTGACAACAGCTAGTAATTTGATAAATTGTTCCATTTGCATGAAGCTATGAAATTCAAACCATGGAAAGTTCCAGACAAAATACAACAATTTTACAAAAAAATGGTTCAAATGGCTCTGAGCACTATGGGACTTAACATCTATGGTCATCAGTCCCCTAGAACTTAGAACTACTTAAACCTAACTAACCTAAGGACAGCACACAACACCCAGCCATCACGAGGCAGAGAAAATCCCTGACCCACCGGGAATCGAACCCGGGAACCCGGGCGTGGGGAGCGAGAACGCTACCGCACGACAACGAGATGCGGGCAACAATTTTACAATAAGAATAGATCACTACTCGCCACACAGAGACAGTGTAGAGTCAAAGACAGGCACAATGAAGAAACTAGTTAACTTTTAAGATTTTGGACAAAAAGTTCTTCTTCAGAAATAAAACACACACACATTCACACAGGCATGACACACACACACACACTTGGCCAATGACTCCAGCAATTGTGGCCTGACTGGTCAGTGACTGTGTCTGATGTGAGCAATAATCTGGGGTGGGTTGTGGGGGTAAGGAAGAGGTATGGGGTTGGGAGGGGGAGAGATAGCAGCATCCAGTCATGCTGAATTGGTTAAAGGCATTCTCCCCTTCTCCAAGTCCTTAAAGTGGAAATACTTTTTACACCAACCCAACCAATCAGACTCACTCCAAAACCAACATTAAACCATGCCTGATTCAGGTCACTCCTCCATTCAACCATGATCCATTCCCAGTGCTCCCAAATCACCCACTGTTAACTTTTCAGAATCTCCTTACATTTAACCTTGTTTCACGATCATCCCTCAAATGCCTGAACATGGAAACCACCCATATATCTGCAGAAAGAACTGTAATTCACCACCTAAAAATCTTATCCCAACCTTATGATTCTACCTACTGACAAAGCTCCACTACTGTAGATATGGACTATAGGAATTACCTGGCAGAGGAATTCCACCAGCTGTCAGGTACATCCACTTACAAACCCTGCCATAGTGACCCCTTTCTGGAAATCCTGCAGGATCTCCAGTCGCTCCTCAAATCCCTAGACACATCCCAGAACCTCTCCCCTGAGCCTCTCTCACCTCTCATCCCCACCACTCCACACACTCTATCTTCTACATGCTTCCTAAAGTCTATAAACAAAACCATCCACGACATGCCATTGTAACCAGTTACTGTGCTCACACAGAGAGAATTTTCACTCTCACGTGCCAACACCTTCAGTCTGTTATGCATAGCCTACCCTCCAATATAAAAGACAGCAAGCGTTTCCTCCACTTTTTTACACAGTTCCTGTTCTTTTACCACCCAGCACTTTGTTCATCACAGTTGATGCCACCTCCATCTACACTAATATCCCTAGTGCCCTTGGCCTTGCCACTATTGAACAGTGCCTTCCCCAGTGCTCAATTGACTATAAACTTACAACTTCCTTCCTGGTTACCATGACCATCTATATCCTCATCAACAATTACTTCTCCTTTGAAAGCATCACCTACAAAAAAAAGTCCATGGTGCAACAACGGGCACACGCATGCCACCGTCCTATGCCAACCTATTCATAAGCCATCGCAAGGAATTCTTACTAATCACCCTCACATGGTTCAGATTCACTGCTGATACCTTTATGATCTGGACTTTGGGTAAGAGCATCCTATCCACATCCCTCCAGAACCTCAACACTTTCTGCCCCATTAGCTTCACCTGGTCCTCCTCAACAAGCCGCCTTCCTCAATGTTGATCCCCATCTCAAGAATGGCTACATCAGTACCTCCATTCACATCAAATCTACCAACCACCATCGGTACCTCCACTTCGACTGTTGCTACCCATTTCATACCAAGAAGTCACTTCTATACAAGCAGTCCTTCTCCAAATATGCCAGATGTTTCAAATATCTCTTCTCATACCCTGCATTGAGGAATTTCCTACCTACTATCCTTCCTCACCAACCCTTCCACAGTGGTATTGTGCCACCCACTTAACCTGTGCAGCATCCTTGTCCATCACTATTCCAACCCTGCTCCCAAACACTTGTCTTATGACTTCTATCTGTGCAATAGGCATGCTCCCACTAGCATCTATTCCAGTCTTGTCACAAGCATGCCTCATCTCATCAAAGGCAGGACTACTTGTGAAGGCAGCCATGTGATCTACAAACTAAGTTGCAACCAGTGTGCTGCTTTCAACATGGGCATGATGTCTAACAAGCTATCTGTCTGTGTGAATGGCCACTGTTTCTGAGATAAAGCTGGACCACACTATTGCTGAATTGCCCAACATGAAGAGGTTCATTTCAATGGCCTACACATCTGGATCCTTCATACTAACATCAGATTTTTCTGAATTGCACAGGGGGGAACTCTTCCTATGACATATCTATCCTTCTTTCCCATAACCTCCTGGTCTCAGCCTTCATTACTCTCTG
The DNA here is from genome assembly GCF_023864275.1 of Schistocerca cancellata. Lineage (NCBI taxonomy): Eukaryota > Metazoa > Arthropoda > Insecta > Orthoptera > Acrididae > Schistocerca > Schistocerca cancellata. The sequence goes on from NC_064633.1 coordinate 495,168,975, forward strand.
CTCTCCACCTACCTGCCCCTTCCCTGCTCCCACTCCAGCACTACATATGCCTTCTATTCTGCCATCACACTTACTAATCTTTTTCCCTTCTCTATTCCTCTCCTCTCACCTCTCCCTTTTCTGCCCCAGCTTAGCCTTTTGACTCTACACCTGGCAGACCTATCCTGTGCCCCCCCCCTCCACACACACACACACACACACACACACACACACACACACACACACACACACACACACACACACACACGCGCGCGCGCGCGCGCGCGCACACACACACACACACACACACACACACACATTCTCTTGCAGGCATCATATTTTCATCCACCCCTACCCCACTAACCCCCTTCCCCCCAACTACCCATGCCTCCCCTCCTTACCCCCACCATCCACGCAAGATAGCTGCTCACATCAGATGCAGTAGCAGTCTGCTGCAGTCAGGGTGCTGTGGCCGGAGACAGTAGCCATGTATGTGTGAGCTGTGCTTATGTGAATGTGTGTGTTTTGTATTTCCAAAGAAGGACTTTTTGTCTGAAAGCTTAAATGTTTATCAATCTCTTCACTGTGCCTGTCTGCAACTCAACTGCTTTTCTATACAGTAAGTAGCAATATATCTTCTTCCTAATGTTGTTGTACACCAAGAAACTCTCTATATATTTGAATGATTGTAATAACATTGTGTCCATTGAAAGCTCACTGAAAATCAGTATTTAACATGAACCACAACTGCAGTACTATAGTATTATATAGATGACACGTGAGTCCAGCATGGCATTTTGTAAGTAATAATAACAAGGAACAGTAAACATGAAAATACAAGTAAAAATCATATATACAATTCATTTACTTAAAACTATCACAACTGGAATCAGTAGGGCATGTATAATGCTTGCTTCAGAAAGCCAAGAATTTATCATTATCGATTATTTTGTTGTATTTGCTGTGTTTAAAACATTGATCTCACTGCTGTTGAAGTGTTTTGTTCTGATAAAATACTTCAGGTGGTAGTCAGTTCTTTTTCACAGATAAAAAGAGACAAGTCGCTGTTATGAGACAAAAGTGAAAGAATAACCAACTTTGTGCTGCACTTGTGAGAGAAAATAAATCCCTGAAAGTTGACTCAAACTTGATTTAACAACATACTACACTCACTGACTTGCTGAATCTCTTATGCATAAGCTGCTTGTGTAGACTGTTGGACAGTAAAAACAAAATACAATACAATACTGAGGGAATGCATGAAGCTTGCAATAAGTATTTTGTCCCTTCTGTAGTGCTCCTACTATTTTTTGGTGCTACTGGATAATAGTACTGCTGCCACAAATGGGCTGCAGATACCACACTTGGCACAGAGTGGACCCAAAACATTGTTGCATCAGATGCAGCAATTCTACTAGTGAATTCCTACACAGCCGGCCATGGGCTGTCACTCACAGTACAGGCAACACAGCAGGAAGGCAAGCTGGCCACAGTAGAAGCAGGCTCACTGCCTTGTTTTGATGTATGTAGTTAGAAACAGTAAATCGGCAGAACAAATAAGTATCCAACCATTATAAATACCCATAATTTCAAACCAAAGTATTCACAGTCTGGAGGCACCTTATACAATGGGAGATTCACTTCAGGTGATGAGGCAATATGGTTTTGCAAGCTGTCACCATGAGACATGGACTCTAGCATTGACACGCCAACTACTGGGGCTGAGTCACTCCCAGAACCTTGTGCCTTCCAACTGGTGAGCCACCATGGGCTCACTTAAGCTGTAGCTGGACTACTGCCTTGGAGGACAGAAATTTGTATCCAAGGCTGTGAAGGTGCCCAACAATCTGTACTTATTCAGGCAAACTGTCATGGCACACCACCAGTCAAAGGGGCAGGCTCCACTGCTACATCCTGTCTTCCAGTACAAGAACCAATTGCAGAGTTATGCCGGGCTGGCAAAAGTGACACTGCAGGTGTCCCATGTTGGCACTCGTATTTTGCATTGACGATGACTTGACACTGGCCGGTCGCTGCCTCAGCAACTGCCAGCCTTACTGCCATCAACAAACACCCAGAAGGTGCGTAACCACTAGGGGTCGATGCTATGAGTGTGTATCTTGATTTGGATACGCTACCAATGGCCAACATGCCGACAATGACCCACTGCTGCAACGCAACCCTGCCGAAGTAATGGTGAATGGTTCCACTACACCCCCTTGCACACTTTTGCAGTCATATATTAATGATGAACAAGCATACTCTAAGACAAATGTAAGCCTTTTCTGCAGATTATTCATTCCCAAGTGCCCCATCATCCTTCACTGTAGTCATAATTATCAGAGTATTCAACTTGTAATTAGAGAATCTTGAACTTAAGATCCTTGTGTATTGTACCTTTGCAGACGAGGGGCAGGAGTGACCAGTTCTGGGTGGGGTCTGCCCTACTAGCAGCACCAGTTGTTAAGCCATCTACCTACACAGTATCTGTTCGTCTACCAAAAGCAAACTTTTTCCATCTTCTTGGAGATGGTAAGAGAATTTCTGGAAATGGCTCAGCTATAACAATGCAGAGCTTAAAAGCAGAAACTGTGGTCCTGCTAAGAGAGGGTCATGTGATACCTATGCAGGTAAACAACAAGTAAATTTCACAACATTTTGTGTGTTTGATTCCTTACTGAAGAAATACGCCAAAATGAGTAAACTGCTTTTAGTGTTGGATGGTGTGTGTTGTGTGTGCGTGTGGTATTTTTTTCCAGCTTTGTATGGCATGGAACTGAATTATTAATAATTTATTTATGTTTCTACATTTTTATGACTGCCTACTCTTTTTGTGTTTAAGTATACTAGAGTAGCTTCTCCTGTCTCTGACTGACTTCTTCTTATACAATGAATGCTAAAGCTATTTACCTTTCTTGTTAACATAAAGATTGCAAGTTATGGTTGCAAGTCAAACAGGGTCAAGTGTCAGCAGTATCTACCTATCTGCCCACAGTATCCCATAAGCCATGTCAACTTCTCCATTTCTAATTGCTCCAGTGGAACATTTAACCATGATCTTTCCTTCTTGAGCATACACTCTTGACCTTAACTCTGCATATATATTTGTATATTTCTGTTCTGCTAAGAAATTATACCTGCCCTTCTTACTATTTGATATTTACAAATGTCTTTGAGGGGATGTTTTTGAAATTTAGATTTCTTAAAACGTTTTTTAACACTTTTCTGAGCATTTTAAAAGTGTGAATACAACATTTGTTTTACATAGTTTCAACCACAGCAGAATTTCTATTGTACCACATCTCATATATACACCCTAAATAACTGTTTGTCCAGATGCAAATTACTAAAGGTTTCAAGCAAATGTTCTTTAGCTGTCGGGGGGACATCAATCAGTATGATTTCCTTTGTTGTAGCTTTGTTTTTTACAAAGGTATGAACAGCAGTATGACTTTTTTAAATGGCACCCTATATTTTTTATTCAGTAATTCATTTCCTCTCCTACAGGCCTATTCAAAATGTATTACAGTGTACCATTTACTGAAACACAAAATTATTAATTACATAATACAACACAGACTTTGAGCCTGGGATCACAAACTCGTCCACTTTCTGGAGTTGTCAGAAAACAAATGCAAACAAGGTAAAAACATAACACAAAATTGACTTTGACTTTCCTGTACCATGGCCCAGGAGTAGAACATTCAAAGGTTTTCAAAGTGTTGACCCAGGACATTGATTCACTGGTGCCCTCATTGAATGAAAGAATTATTTACTGCTTCCAGTGTTCCCTGCTGAAGAGAATTACAAACAAGCATGATACACTCCTGCATGTCCTCTGGAGTTGTTGGAATATCACGATAGATAATGTCTTTAATGCACCCCCAAAGAAAAAAGTCCAGAGGATTTAAATTAGGAGACCTAGGAGACCAAGTAACTGTTCCTCCTTGACCAATCCATCTGGCAGGATACCTTCGGTTTACGACACAATGTGCACGCAAGGCATTATGTGCTGGACATCCATAGTGTTGATACCACAGGAGCATTCTGGTTCTTAGCGGCACTTCATCCAGAAGAGGAGGAAGAATTCATCTGAAGAAGTTGGCACACACTGTGCTGTTTAGACTACCATTGATGAAATAAGGGCCAATAATTGTAGTACCAAGGATCTCACACAAGACGTTAACTCTCCACTGACGCTGATGTTCCACCTGTCTAAGCCATTGTGGGTTGTCACTGGACCAATAATGCATGTTCCTTGATTTTACCTGTCCTTTGTTTGAGAACAAACATTCATTGGTAAACAGAACATTGGAGAAGTAGTTCGGGTTGGTGAGGATTTGCTGCTGTGCCCACTGACAGAACTGTACACGATTCTGGAAATCATTCCCATACCATTCTTGATGTAGGTGTACATGGTAAGGATGGAACCAGTGACAAGTAAGAATATGATGTACGCTGGGTTTAGGAATGCCAATCTCTTTGTTCAAGCTGTCGTGTGATCACATGTGGATTCATAGCAACAGAAGCGAGAACAGTAATTTCGGCAGCTTCATCTGTGCAAGTGCTACAACGATTGCGTTGTCATGGGTTGAAACTTCCTGTTTCCTGAAGTGTCACAACAAGATGAGAAAACATCCATTGGGAAGATGGTTTCTTGTCAGGATATCGCTCTCTGTACAGTCCTGCTGCCTGAGTAGCATTTTGCCTACCTTCAACAACAACAACAATAAAAGAAACATCTACATCTACATTCATACTCCGCAATCCACCATACAGTGCATGGTGGAGGGTACCTCGTACCACAACTAGCATCTTCTCTCCCTGTTCCACTCCCAAACAGAACGAGGGAAAAATGACCGCCTATATGCCTCTGTACGAGCCCTAATCTCTCTTATCTTATCTTTGTGGTCTTTCCACAAAATGTAAGTTGGCGGCAGTAAAATTGTACTGCAGTCAGCCTCAGATGCTGGTTCTCTAAATTTCCTCAGTAGTGATTCAGGAAAAGAACGCCTCCTTTCCTCTAGAGACTCCCATCTGAGTTCCTGAAGCATGATGATGAAACCTTCCAGTAACAAATCTAGCAGCCTGCCTCTGAATTGCTTCTATGTCCTCCCTCAATCTGACCTGATAGGGATCCCGAACGCTCAAGCAGTATTCAAGAATAGGTCGTATTAGTGTTTTATAAGTGGTCTCATTTACAGATGAACCACATATTCCCAAAATTCTACCAATGAACTGAAGACGACTATCCGCCTTCCCCACAACTGCTGTTACATGCTTGTCCCACTTCATATCGCTCTGCAATGTTACGCCCAAATATTTAATCGACATGACTGTGTCAAGCGCTACACTACTAATGGAGTATTCAAACATTACGGGATTCTTTTTCCTATTCATCTGCATTAATTTACCTTTATCTATATTTAGAGTTAGTTGCCATTCTTTACACCAATCACAAATCCTGTCCAAGTCATCTTGTATCCTCCTACAGTCACTCAACGATAACACCTTCCCGTACACCACAGCATCATCAGCAAACAGCCACACATTGCTGTCCACCCTATCCAAAAGATCATTTATGTAGATAGAAAACAACAGCGGACCTACCACACTTCCCTGGGGCACTCCAGATGGTACCCTCACCTCTGATGAACACTCACCATTGAGGACAACGTACTGGGTTCTATTACTTAAGAAGTCTTCAAGCCACTCACATACTTGGGAACCAATCCCATATGCTCGTACCTTAGTTAGGAGTCTGCAGTGGGGCACCGAGTCAAACGCTTTCCGGAAGTCAAGGAATATGGCATCCGTCTGATACCCTTCATCCATGGTTCGCAAGATATCATGTGAAAAAAGGGCGAGTTGTGTTTCGCAGGAGCTATGCTTTCTAAAGCCGTGCTGATGCATGGACAGAAACTTCTCTGTCTCAAGGAAATTCATTATATTTGAACTGAGAATATGTTTGAGAATCCTGTAACAAACCAATGTTAAGGATATTGGTCTGTAATTTTGAGGATCCGTCCTTCTACGCTTCTTATATACAGGCGTCACCTGCACTTTTTTCCAGATGCCCGGGACTTTACGTTGGGCAAGAGATTCGCAATAAATGCTAGCTAAGTAAGGAGCCAATGCAGTAGAGTACTCTCTATAAAACCAAATTGGAATCCCATCAGGACCTGGTGATTTATTTATTTTCAACCTATACAGCTGCTTCACAACCCCAGGGATGTCTATCATTATGTCCTCCATACGGGAATCTGTACGAGACTCAATTGGCGGTATGTTTGTATGATCCTCCTGCATGAAAGATTTCTCAAATGCTAATATTTAAAATTTCAGCTTTTGTTCTGCTGTCTTCCGTTGCCAGGCCAGGATTTCCTTGGGTTTTCAGCAAGATCTTTTGCTAAGGTATGACAGTGGTAGTGGTTGAATGCTTCGCGCATTGCTCTTTTTACAGCAGCATGAATCTCTACTAACTTTTCCTTGTCCTCACTCTCCCGATCTTTCTTGTACCACAAGTACAACTGCCTTTGCTTCCTGAGCATTCTCTGAATTGCGCTGTTAAACCACGGTGGGTCTTTTCGGTCCATAACCCACTTTTTCAGCACATACTTGTCCAATGTGTGATTTACAATGTGTTTAAAATTTGCCCATAATTCTTCCACGTCCATTGTACCAGAAGTAAATGAAGTCGATTCATTTACTAAGTGGGATGCTAACAACTGCTTATCTGCTCTTTCTAGTAAGAATACTCTCCTAGCCTTCTTGACCAACTTTTTAACTTTCATAACCATAGTCACAATGATATCATGATCACTAATCCCTGTCTCAACACTGACACTGTCGATGAGGTCTGGTCTGTTCATGGCTACCAGATCTAAAATATTTCCATTATGCGTTGGCTGTTGATTTAGCTGCTCAGGACAGTTTTCGGATAATGTATTCAAAAGTAATTCACACAATGGCTTGTCTGTACCACATGTAATGAATCCATAGACATCCCAGTCTATACTAGGTAGGTTGAAGTTGCTTCCGACTAATATAGCATGATCCGGGTACTTCTGCAATACAGAGTGTAGACTCCCTTTGAATGATTCTAGAACTGTCATGGTGGAACCTGGTGGCCAGTAATAACACCCCACAATTAACTTTATTTCCGCTAGCCCTGTTAAACATGTCCAGATAACTTCACAATCACACTCTACTTCGACCTCAGTAGACACAATATTTTTGTCAACTGCAATGAAGACACCACCTCCTATGGTGTCTAATATGTCTTTCCGATACACGTTCCAACCCTCACTAAATATTTCAGAACTTCCTATCTCAGGGTTCAGCCAGGTCTCAGTCCCGAGAGTAATTTGCACGCCACACGCTTCCTGGAGGGCAGTAAATTCAGGAACTTTATTCCGAACACTCTGAAAATTCACTGCTAATATCTTGATAGCTGAAGTGTCTTTACACTGAGCACGTCCTGATTTCCCTGCCTGCTCATCGACTGGTGAGTGTTCATCAGGACACCTCGCACTACTGCCTAGCCTAAAAAACCCCCATGTGCACTCCACAAGTACTCTGCTACCCGAGTAGCTGCTTCCTTTGTTTAGTGCACCCCTGACCTATCTAGGGGCATCCTACAATTCCCCACTGAAATATGTAGCATTCCGGCTGAAGTCCCCCAATTGAAATATATAGCATCCCGGCTACAGTCCACAATTGAAATATTGTTTCCCCGGCTGAGACACAAGTTAAAAATATGCTCACTATTTTTTTTATTTACTTAAATTTGCCATATTTCGTGACAGTACCTTTTCGGTTAGACGTTTACACGGCGATATTAGTCTTGGCTTCAGTTGTCTAAGTATGATTCCACAATGCATCTTTGTTGGTTGCAGAATTGACGTGGTTCAACGTGTTTCTCTCATTTTGGTGTTTCAAATACAGTTTCTTCAAATGTAGTTTCTTCTTTTTAGTTAATACAAAAATAATAGTAACATAATTCAAAATTATTTATGACGGCGACCTTCACATTGTTCTTCCATCAACACACACCAAGAGTTAGCTGCCGACTGACTATAGTCAAAGACGACTCCAACGTCAAAGATATTTTACACAATTCACATGTTTCCACTTGTAATCAGTCTCTTTGCTATTCTTCGATACATTTTCTAATAGTAATCAATATGCTTTTACTCTCAAAAACAGAAGTAAATTAACATATAATAAGACAAATTATAATAAATCCTGACAAAAATATAAGAAAATATTTACAATTCGGTATCGACAAATACGGTAAAAAAAATAACATCTCCCAGATCCATTACAACTGCTCCCCAGGGCTTTTGTTGTTATGGACATATACAACAAAATCCCGACCACACTCAGTAATGGATCTGTATTACACAATTAGTACATTAATGATGCAGTCTGATAACCTCTTCCAAATTTGGACTCTTTGAATCTGTGGACTTGTTACTGGCTGTTGTTGCAATGATACTTCCCCATCAATCCCATACACAAAAATTTCAAGTAAAGAAATTATTTAACATGACAAATATACATGGTATAAAACATACATGAGAAATATTCTAACATACAGCATACAGATTGAAAATAATAGAAAGGTAAAACTCATTTCCAAGAATAAGATTCAATTTTTTTTAAAATATTAATGTTAATTTCATTATGTTTACATATTGTACAGTAAAAATGATACTGGACATATATAGTGTAATGTGTTTTTCTCTATATTTGCCTTATATATATATATATATATATATATATATATATATATATATAGAGAGAGAGAGAGAGAGAGAGAGAGAGAGAGAGAGAGAGAGAGAGAGAGTTATAATAGAACGAAACATTCCACGAAGGAAAAATATACCTAAAAACAAAGATGATGTGACTTACCAAATGAAAGTGCTGGCAGGTCGACAGACACACAAACGAACACAAACATACACACAAAATCCAAGCTTTCGCAACAAACTGTTGCCTCATCAGGAAAGAGGGAAGGAGAGGGAAAGACGAAAGGATGTGGGTTTTAAGGGAGAGGGTAAGGAGTCATTCCAGTCCCGGGAGCGGAAAGACTTACCTTAGGGGGAAAAAAGGACGGGTATACACTCGCACACACACACATATCCATCCACACATATACAGACACAAGCAGACATATTTAAAGACAAAGAGTTTGGCCAGAGATGTCAGTCGAGGCAGAAGTGCAGAGGCAAAGATGTTGATGAATGACAGGTGAGGTATGAGTGGCGGAAATTTGAAATTAGCGGAGATTGAGGCCTGGTGGATAACGGGAAGAGAGGGTATATTGAAGAGCAAGTTCCCATCTCCGGAGTTCGGATAGGTTGGTGTTAGTAGGAAGTATCCAGATAACCCGGACGGTGTAACACTGCGCCAAGATGTGCTGGTCGTGCACCAAGGCATGTTTAGCCACAGGGTGATCCTCATTACCAACAAACACTGTCTGCCTGTGTCCATTCATGCGAATGGACAGTTTGTTGCTGGTCATTCCCACATAGAATGCATCACAGTGTAGGCAGGTCAGTTGGTAGATCACGTGGGTGCTTTCACACGTGGCTCTGCCTTTGATTGTGTACACCTTCCGGGTTACAGGACTGGAGTAGGTGGTGGTGGGAGGGTGCATGGGACAGGTTTTACACCGGGGGCGGTTACAAGGGTAGGAGCCAGAGGGTAGGGAAGGTGGTTTGGGGATTTCATAGGGATGAACTAAGAGGTTACGAAGGTTAGGTGGACGGCGGAAAGACACTCTTGGTGGAGTGGGGAGGATTTCATGAAGGATGGATCTCATTTCAAGGCAGGATTTGAGGAAGTCGTATCCCTGCTGGAGAGCACTTTTGTGGTTCTTCTGTGAGAGGTTCTGGGTTTGAGAGGATGAGGAAGTGGCTCTGGTTATTTGCTTCTGTACCAGGTCGGGAGGGTAGTTGCCTAGGTCTTCGTGGCAAACGAATCTGCTCCAGTCCAGAATCCCTGAAGCATTACACCAACAACCTGACAACAGCTTTCGCATCCCGCAACTACCCTCCCGACCTGGTACAGAAGCAAATAACCAGAGCCACTTCCTCATCCTCTCAAACCCAGAACCTCTCACAGAAGAACCACAAAAGTGCTCTCCAGCAGGGATACGACTTCCTCAAATCCTGCCTTGAAATGAGATCCATCCTTCATGAAATCCTCCCCACTCCACCAAGAGTGTCTTTCCGCCGTCCACCTAACCTTCGTAACCTCTTAGTTCATCCCTATGAAATCCCCAAACCACCTTCCCTACCCTCTGGCTCCTACCCTTGTAACCGCCCCCGGTGTAAAACCTGTCCCATGCACCCTCCCACCACCACCTACTCCAGTCCTGTAACCCGGAAGGTGTACACAATCAAAGGCAGAGCCACGTGTGAAAGCACCCACGTGATCTACCAACTGACCTGCCTACACTGTGAAGCGTTCTATGTGGGAATGACCAGCAACAAACTGTCCATTCGCATGAATGGACACAGGCAGACAGTGTTTGTTGGTAATGAGGATCACCCTGTGGCTAAACATGCCTTGGTGCACGACCAGCACATCTTGGCGCAGTGTTACACCGTCCGGGTTATCTGGATACTTCCTACTAACACCAACCTATCCGAACTCCGGAGATGGGAACTTGCTCTTCAATATACCCTCTCTTCCCGTTATCCACCAGGCCTCAATCTCCGCTAATTTCAAATTTCCGCCACTCATACCTCACCTGTCATTCATCAACATCTTTGCCTCTGCACTTCTGCCTCGACTGACATCTCTGGCCAAACTCTTTGTCTTTAAATATGTCTGCTTGTGTCTGTATATGTGTGGATGGATATGTGTGTGTGTGCGAGTGTATACCCGTCCTTTTTTCCCCCTAAGGTAAGTCTTTCCGCTCCCGGGACTGGAATGACTCCTTACCCTCTCCCTTAAAACCCACATCCTTTCGTCTTTCCCTCTCCTTCCCTCTTTCCTGATGAGGCAACAGTTTGTTGCGAAAGCTTGGATTTTGTGTGTATGTTTGTGTTCGTTTGTGTGTCTGTCGACCTGCCAGCACTTTCATTTGGTAAGTCACATCATCTTTGTTTTTAGGTATATATATATATATATATATATATATATATATATATATATATATATATATATATATATATATATATATATATATTTTTTTAACTTCTGATTTTTTTTTAAATTTTTATATTTTTTATTAGTCATGGTTTTTTTTTTGTTTTTTGTATTTTTTTTGCTTATGATTTTCTTCTTTTAGTACAGCTAAAGATACATCAGTATTATCTAAATTTTTTGCAATTATTTATGTACACTTTCTTCTCTACTACAATATTACTACAAGTCACATTCTTGTGAAGAGTACTTTTGCTCCCCACAACATCAGTATAAACAACAATAAACTGCTCATATATCATGAGGCTTTATCTAAAATTGGTTTTGAAACTTATACCTTTGCACGCATGTCCTCACATGCATGCCTTCACCCACAGAGAAGACTTAGCTTCCAAAAATTAGAAAAATTCAGAAATGCTCACTATGGAGACTTTTTTTTTTGTAAAAAAGTAAAAATAAATCTTTCTCTCATTTTTTGTTACAACAGTGTTTTTTCATCAGTTTCAATTAACATGTGACTTCAAATTATTAATTTATACATGCAAATATACATACTTGGTTGTACAGGTCGTTTTGTTCTAACAAGCATATTCCAGTGGAGGACTTGTGCTTTAGATGAAAATAGGTTATTTAAATTTTGAAATTATGATTTCTGTTTATACAATTCTACTCTATCATATTTTTTCGAAACTACTACTAGAGGATTATTATATGCACTGATACTCCTTTCTATTACATTACATCCTTCCATCTTTTTCAGCTCTTTCTCAACAGCAGGTCTTTTTGATATTGCAATACTGTATGGTTTTATGAAAAATGGTTCATGAGGTTTTACCTGAAGCTCACACTGATAACCCTTTACCCTTCCAGGTATGTCACTGAAAACATCACTGTATTCCCACAGCAGATTTTCTAACTGTTGTTTTTGCTCCCCAGATAAATTTTGTGTTTCTGAAATTTTCAAATTTACTAAATTCCCAAATTCAACTTCATCAGTATCAAATCTATGAGTTTCAATATTCTCCAATCTATTTTCTTTTAGTAAATTGATACTGTCAAAATTTCCATTACTCTGATCACCAAGTGTGTTCACAAAATTTGTCTGAATGTATTCCCTTTCACTAGTTTCTATCAAAAGTTTTCTTCCAACCCAATCAAATGCTGTATTTACTTTTACTATCCAATTCATACCCAAAAGAAAATCCTCATTAAATTCCTGAATTACAAAACATCCATGTGTGAACAACTTGCCTTCAATTAAAAATGTCACTAAAGCCTGGCTTTTTACCAATTTACTGCTCTTCCCAGTAGCACCTTTTATCTTTACCCCAACAACTGGCATTTCAACATAGTCTTTCCCCACTTTCAATTTCTTGCTTAACCTTTCAGATATTCCCGAGATCTCACTTCCTGTATCAATTAAACATTTACCAATCCATGACCCAATTTGAACTTTTATATAAGGACTGCAAAATTGATCACTGTTCTCAGAACCTGTATCCTCATGTAATAAATCACTTTCAATTTCCCCAAACCTATACTTATCAGAATCATATGGTATATCATTACATGTATTATTTGTCAAAGTTATAAAATTTGCACAAGATACAAAATTGTCATTAGTACTCTCTATTATCTTAAATAGCCAAGAATTTTCATCCAAATCACATTGTATACTATTGAAGTACTTATCCTTCAGTTTTTCAAAAATAAAATATCTCATCTTTTTCCACCACTCAGGACATACAGTTTCACATACATTAATAAGCATCTTTCTAAAGTTCTTGTCAAAAGAAATAGTTTCACTGTTCAGCCATAGATTATTAAGAAATGTGTGTGTGTCATTAGTATCTGTAAAAGTTTCACTTAGGCTAGAAGTTATACATGTGTCATCATTATTTGTGTAGTCAGATTCTTTATCAACAACATCTAAATTCACACTTTTACATACACCCAGCTTGCAACCTTTATTCATCCTGGTAACATCCCTGGGAATTTCTATAATATTCTCACTATTTAATCCATTTTCAACCATGTGTATACCCAACTCCCTATTTAAACTAATGAAACACCTTTCTTCAACATTATCATCAATACCATTACCATCATAATCATCTTTATCATCAACATCATTATCATTATACATATTCAGGTCATACACATTCAAATTATCCCCCAAAATATTATTTCCCCTTTCTAAAGTTACCAGATCCCTTTCACCAATATTTTCATTCTCACAGCATGCATTCTCTCTTTCATTCACACACATCTCTGAACTACTACAAATTACATCATCTGACAAAGTGTTGTTCTTTTCTGCCCAAGTGTAAAACTCTGTTAAATTAAATGAATCACAATTACTTTTATCTACTGTATGTTCTTGTGTACTGAAAATTTTATCTTTATCAATATCATCATTATTTTCCTCTTGAAATTTTTTCAATAAGTAACAACTAATGACCTCATGTGATAGCTTAGGTTTGGAAATGTCATGTTTGGGTTTATGATAGTCACATCCATTGGTCCTTTCATCATGCTCACCTTCTGCCTCAACCTTGCGGACCTTCAAGGGGGCGTCTACTCGTTTTTTGTTTCCTGAATTACAACTTGTTCCTGCTTGAACTGCTGATTGTGGTTCTGCCAATGTCTCTGATCAACATTTCTGTTCCCATTCCTATGCCAAACATTACCTGATTGTTGGTAGTTTCTATTGTACTGATCTCTAACAAAATTTCTGTGATTTTGATCCCTAAAGTGTTCTCTATTTTGTTGATTATTAACGCGAAAATGTTGTTCTTGTTTTGGATAAAAATTATGGTCCTTCTTTTCAAAATTGTTATATCCCCCTGTATTTTGACTGACGCCATGATAATTGTTTTGTTCCCTTTTTTGAAAGTTGTCATTTCCCCAATTTTGACCATTACCTTTCAGAGTAAACCCACTGTGTGTTCGTGTTGTTATCCTATCCAACTTATCAATATAATTGAGAAACTGCTCTACATTACTATCAGGACAATGAACTAAACTCAACTGCATTGCTGATGGCAATCTTCTCTTTAAGGTATCAATTTTGATCAAGTCATCCAAAGGTTTTGTTAAATGAATAAGTTTTTGAAGTTCACTTTTGCAAAATTGTTTCATGCTCCCATCTGATTCTCTATAGTTTCGCCCATTCAAAAATTCACTTTTGATTCTAGTTTGTTTAAGATCATCCCAAAAATTTTCCAGGAATTTTGATTCAAATTCTGAAAAGATCATCCCCAAAGTTACAATCTGGTTTGCCCAAGTCAAAGCTTCCCCTTCCAAGAATTTTTTCACAAATTTAATTTTTATCTCATCTGTTGAGTGAGGTAAAAAACAATCCTTACAATACTGCATAAAATCAACGGGATGTAAGGGTCCATCTACCGAAAAGTGCTTCACTGGAATATTAGATACAAGATTACATGTGTTGACATTGTAATTTTTGCTTTGAAATTCAATGTTAAAACTTTCAATTTTTTCGCTGAGTTCTTTGACAGATTTTTTGTTTTCTGAATCACTGCATTCTACTTTTTCTTCTAGAGTAACCAAACGATTGTCAGTTTTTTGTTCTACATTTTTTACTAAAACTTTTGTATTCTCATCCAAATTTTTAATATCCCCTTTTATCTCATTAAAATCCATTAAATTTCTTTCCCTATCTACCAGTAACTCATTTTTTACAGTATTAATTTCACCGCTCAATTTAGCATCAATTTCATTTACTTTTGCTTCCACAGATTCAATTTTTTCCTCAACACTGCCAACTCTGTTTGAAAGCTCACCCACTTGGGTATTGACTGCTTGGACTTGCAACAAAATGTTATCAATTTTTTCATCCCAGTAAGTCTTATTGTCGTCAACTGATTGTTTAATTTCTTTCGTGAAATTTACAAGAAAACTTGTTAAATCAAATTGGTCGGTTCTTTCTCTTTCATTTGACCTGTCCTGATGTTCGAAGTCTATTAAATTACTACTTTCTACTTTAGGCACAATACTCTCGAAAATCTCATAAGTCATTGTGAAGAACAAAAATTTATACACAACAATATAAAACAAGATAAAAATATTGTTTTAACAAAATACGAGGGTTTCGTCACTTAATCTGGAACACTCTTCTACTGTTGCAAAACCACGTTTTCCATCCATGTGATTGTTGACCAAAATTCTTGAAGTATTTTCTTCTGTCGAAAATTATATTTTTTGCCGAAACATTTCTTCTCCAAAACTTTTACTTCCCGATGAACACAAATACTGTAACACACATTCTGAAGAAACTGGTATTAACACACAAAAATTTTCTTCCTCATAGCACTATTGAAGATCTCGTGAACACAATATCCTGGCTGACGCCCCCAATTGAAATACGGCAATCCCGGCTGAGCCCCCAATTGAAATATGTAGCATCCCGGCTGAAGTCCCCCAATTGAAATATATAGCATCCCGGCTACAGTCCACAATTGAAATATTGTTTCCCCGGCTGAGACACAAGTTAAAAATATGCTCACTATTTTTTTTATTTACTTAAATTTGCCATATTTCGTGACAGTACCTTTTCGGTTAGACGTTTACACGGCGATATTAGTCTTGGCTTCAGTTGTCTAAGTATGATTCCACAATGCATCTTTGTTGGTTGCAGAATTGACGTGGTTCAACGTGTTTCTCTCATTTTGGTGTTTCAAATACAGTTTCTTCAAATGTAATTTCTTCTTTTTAGTTAATACAAAAATAATAGTAACATAATTCAAAATTATTTATGACAGCGACCTTCACATTGTTCTTCCGTCAACACACACCAAGAGTTAGCTGCCAACCTTAAGCTGCCGACTGACTATAGTCAAAGACGACTCCAACGTCAAAGATATTTTACACAATTCACAAGTTTCCACCTGTAATCAGTCTCTTTGCTATTCTTCGATACATTTTCTAATAGTAATCAATATGCTTTTACTCTCAAAAACAGAAGTAAATTAACATATAATAAGACAAATTATAATAAATCCTGACAAAAATATAAGAAAATATTTACAATTCGGTATCGACAAATACAGTAAAAAAAATAACATCTCCCAGATCCATTACACCACCCAATAGCGCAAGTCTAGAAATCTGCAGCCAAGACCGTCACAGAGTTGACGAAGCCTCTGGTTGAGACCCTCCACTCGGCTCCAAACCAAAGGACCCTGATCCACTCTGGGAATGATGCTGCAAATAGAGAGCTCTGCTTGCACCCCGCGTGCGAGGCCAGCGGTCTTCACCAAATCTGCCAGCCGCCTGTACAAACTGAGGATCGCATCAGAACCCAAGCGACAGGCATCATTGGTGCTGACGTGAACAACTACTTGCAGACAGCTGCACCTCATACACTCAATAGCCGCAAGCAAGGCTGCCTCCACATCTTGGATGAGGCCACCCGGTAGACAAACCAAGTGCACATTGGATTTCTTTCCAGCCCTGTACGCTATTTCCCTAAGGGGCTCCATCTTACAGTAATTTCCTGACAACTAGTCTACACAGTAAAATAAACAGGTATAGCTTATTTCTGTGCAGAAGAAAGTAAAAGAAGAAGAAGGAAGAAGAAGAAGAAGAAGAAGAAGAAGAAAAAAGAAACAGAAACTAAACTAAATTACTGTGTATCAGACAACTGCTGCTTTGCTACTGTTTCTGGTGCATCTGCTCAGCTCAGCATCTGCTAGTACACTTCAAGAGAATAAATATTTACCTTTCTTGGATGTTGCAGTAAGAAAGGAGGCTAACTATGCTAAGAAACACAGTTTTTATCAAGAAGATCTTCATAAACCAATAGCTGTATGCAATGAGCTGCAACCATCAGGTGCAGAGGTGTACAGTGCTGATCACTGGTACATAGGGCGCATATCATCTGTGACACAGTGTACAGAACAAAAAAACATCATTTATGAGACATAGTACTTCATAGAGCAACATGTAAGATACAGTGAAGTATAGACTGTGTGTAGCACTCAACAAATTACTGAGCAACAGTAATACAGGTTACAGAACACTTGACTAATACTGTTCCTCTGGTGGCTTGTCAGAACATGCCTGATAGCCTCTGTAAGAGGGACTGTGAACTGTATGGAGGTGTGGTCTCTGAAACTGCACATGTCATGAGTGAAGGTACATCAGTCCTCCCTTCTAAGAGTTAGGAAAACCACACACACACATTAAAACACTAGGCACAGAAAAATACATTGTACAGGAAAAAAGCACTGGTATCCAAAAAGCACTTGTACCATGGAAAAAGGCACTGATCTCAAAAGTCACTGAGATTGAGATTACAAGTCATGGAAAACACCAATGATGGCAATTATGTCCATTTCATTGCCCAACAATGGGGGTTGCTGCAGCATGTGGTGAGCAGTCACTAACATGCAGGGGCGGAAGTGATGAGGAGGCATTTTACCACGTCGTCAACCATCTTGTGAGAGGCTGTAGGGCAGTACCAGGGATGGCATCTCCATAACGATGTTCTTTTCAAGCTCAGTGGTTGGTGCCAGAGGCATCAGTGGGGTGTTGGAGTCAACGGCCATATAGGATCCAGCAACAGAGGTGGCACTGGCTATGGTGTCAGGTGCAACAGGAACTGCACTGGTGATGGCAGTCAAGGAGTGGGGATCTTCCATTCAGCATCCCCCACTGCAGTATGAACGATCTGTCTGTGATATAGGAACAGGTATTGGAGCTGATGGGGGAGGTGGAGCCAGTGGGCCTTCTGGAATGGACCCCACCTTGTGCAGTTGCAGCTGGTGGAAGTGATGGGACATCCACCTGTCAGGGATGGCACAAACCCAGTTTGGCCAACGGCCGAAACCATGAGGCCAGACAGGTGCACCCAGCTGGAGCTGTTATGGAGCCAGTGACGCTGGCAGACGTGGTATTGGATGCAGAAGGTGAAGGAGGGGGGTTCTGTAGTTGGCATCCATATAACAGCTCTGCCAGGCTATTGTCCTCACCAGAGTGAAACAGTACAAACTCAGAAATTGGTCTCAAGCTACCTCAGGGGATCTGCCGGATGTATATCTCTGCATCTGAATTTTAAATGTCCAAACCATGTGTTCAGTCTTACCATTATACTGAGGATGAAATGGTGGAGTTGTGAGATGGCAATCACCTCTAGTCTGACAAAAAGATGCAAATTCTCAAGAAATAAACTGGGGGCCATTGTTTGTAACCACAATATTCCAAAGACGCTCAGTTGCAAAAATCTTAGACAGGGATGAATAGTATCTGCCATGGACATGGACGGACAATGGGACATGTAGGGAAACTTGTAATAGGCATCCACTGCAATGAGCCAATACTGATTTAGGAAAGGCCCAGCAAAACTGACATGTAGATGCTCCCACGTGTGCTGCCACGGGGGAAATAGATGCCTGTCGGGCTGCCTGTTGCTGAATACAGTGAGTGTAAGTGGTCAGAATCCACATAATATCCTCATCTATGACCAGTGAATACACATTCCATTGGGACAGAGCTTTGGTGTGAGAGGCATCCAATGAATGACAAGCAGAAACCGGAGTACATTATATCGTAAGGAAGCAGGAATCGTAACCGGGGGACAGCGTCTTCCATAGCTAACGAAAGAACCCCATCAAACATAGAGAGGTGGTGCTGGAAGGAGAAGTAATTAAGCAAGGGATCCGAGGCATGGCTTGGGGGTTTCTCCAGTCAATCATGCTGCACAAAAGAAAGGACCCGACTAAGTACAGGATCCATGGTAAGGGCTGATGTTCTGGTACTAGTGATGGGAAAACTATCAAGTGCACTCTGGTTCTCAGTATCTAAATAAAAACAAGGTGACTCATTCTGATTGAAGGCCAGGTCCAGCCTGATTGGAAGGCGAGATAAGGCTTGAGGATTGGCATGTTGCACTGTTGGCCAGTAATGGATTTGATAGTGATAACAGGAGAGGAAGAGAGCCCCTGCAGCAAATGATGTGCTGCCTTATCTGGCACAGAAGTTGAATGGTTGAAAAGAGCAACCAATGGCTTGCGATCAGTGATTAAATGGAACTTAGAACCATACAACAAGACATGAAACTTATTGAAGGTGAATACAATCACTAAAGCGCCCTTTTCAATCAGAGAATACCGCTGCTGTGTGGGAGTTAAAGTCTTAGAAGCACAAGCAATGGGTTGTTCAGTGCTACCCACATATTTGTGCACCAGCTCTTGCTAAGAGGCATCTGTAGCCAACACGAGATGCTGACCTGGCTGAAAAGTGGCCAGACACAGGGCAGATTGAAGCTTATATTTAAGTGAAATGAATGCTCAGTCAGCTGGGGATCAGAAAAAGCACATTTTTATGCAAAAGCACACGCAGAGGCTGAGCAACAGTGATTGGGCCTGGCAAAAACTTACGGTAGCACGCAACTTTACCTAGAAATGTCTGCAGTTCCTTAACAGACGTCAGCTGTGCCAAAGCCACAATTGCATCAACATGGTGATGCAATGGCCTGACCCCTGTTTGAGAAACTTCAAAACCTATGTACTCAGTTGTTGGCTGAAAAAATTGAGATTTGGTAAGGCTGCACTTGAGACCTGCAGACTGCGAACAGAAAACAAGGTAGTCTGAGGTGGAAGAACTCAAAACAGTGATGTTGTCAAAGTCATTGATGCTGTGGACCACAGAGGCTATGAGCTGTCCTAAAAAATGCTGAAAAACTGTGGGTGTGCTGGTGATGCCAAAAGGCAAATGCTGATATTGGTATAGGCTGAAAGGTGTGTTGACTACAAGAAGGTGCCTAGTAGCCTCATCCAAGGGGATCTGGAGGTATGTTTCCAACAAAGTAGAGGCCACCTGATAATTTTGTGAGCAACTCACCAGGATGGGGCAAAGGGTAGGTGTCTATTATGGGTGGTACATTAATCGTAACAATGAAGTTGTCGCAGAGGCGAAGCTCACCCATCGGCTTCTTAATGAAGACGAGTGGTGTAGCCCATTCACTGGAGGAAACAGGGTCAATGACATCAAGCAATGTCAAATGGTCTAATTCAGCCTTGACAGAGTCACAAAACATGATAGGCACCTGCTGCGCCCAAAAGAAATGAGAACGGGCTGACTTTTTTATGGTAATGTGGGCCTGAAAACTGGTAATACAGCCAAGACCAGGAGAAAACAAAGATCTTTCTTTATTCATGTCAGAAGTACACTAAAATGAACACACATACAATACATACAAAGAAAACTATACAGTATTCATCCAGAACTGGGCAACTTTGATAGCATTGGGTGCTGCAGATGTTAAGTTCTTCATGCTACAGCTGGTTGGTCATGAGTTACATTTGAAGAGATGCTGGGTTGTCTGCAATTCACCGCATTTGCACAGTGTTGTGAAAGCAATTGAAAGTTCCATTTAAGGAAATTGTCCCTCAATCTTGCGACTTCGGTCCGGAGTCTGTTCGAGGACTTCCAGATGACCCCCTTCTCCATGTGTCCAGGCTGCAGCGATTCTTGTGGTATCATCCAGTTTGACAGGTGTTGGCATCTTTCTTTCCACTTGGTGAGTCAGATAGCCGCAGGGCTGTGAGGTTGTTAGGAAACTATTCCTGGACTTCAGTCTTGGCTTGGCAGGTTGATGTCCAAAGAGCGGATGTCAGGTCACTGTATTTGATTTATGCTTCTCAATGTTAGTGGTGACCTCTCTTCTGATGTTACATGGAGCAATCCTAGCAAGACACTGAACTTTTTCCATGGTGGTTGGCCTTAGACAGCCTGTAATGACCCTACAGCTGTCATTTAAGGCTACATCAACCTTCTTTGCATGTACTGAATTGTACCACACTGGGATAGCATACTCTCCTGCAGAATTGCATAAGGCAAGAGCTGTTGTTCTTAATGTTTGTTGATGAGTACCCCAGTTTGATCCCACCAGTTTCCGAAGAAGGCAGTTTCAGCTTCAGACAATGTTCCTTGTAGGTCAGTGTGTGGTCGAGAGTGACACCCAAATTCCTGGGGTGGGAACAATATTCTAGTGCAACTCCATTCCAGAATATTTCAAGTTTCCTGTCGGCTTGTTTATGTTTCAGATGGCATTAACACACTTACGTTTTCTTAGGATTGGGTGCGAGATGATTCTTTTCATAGTAAGTACCAAGCTGCTGTAGACCATTTGTAAGCATTATCTCTACATCTTCAAACCAATTGCCCTGGGCAGTGAGAGCAAGGTCATCGGTGTATATGAAGCTTTTGTATCCTTGAAGCTGTGGTTGATCATTAGTGTACACTTCCTTGAGGGAGACCGTTCTTTTGAGTTCTCCATTGGCTGTGTTTTCCTTGGAAGTCCATAAAAAAATGTTGATTCTGTAGGAGTGTTGCAATTATCCTCGTCAACGTGTAGTCATTAGTCAGGTTGTAGATTTTGTGCAGTAACACTCTGTGGTTTATGGTGTCAAAGGCCGCCGAAAGGTCAACAATAGCTACACCTGTTATCTTTTTCTGCTCAAAGCCATCTTCTATGAACTGAGAAAAATAAGGATTTGCGAGGTGCAATTCTTTCCTAATCTAAAGCCAGCTTGCTGCGAGATAAGAAGTGGATCAACTACCACAGTTAGGTGGTGAAGAATCATTCTCTCTAGGCTCTTATAGAGATGACAAAGGAGAGATATTGGCCTGAAGTTCTTTGGATCCATTGGTGACTTTCCAGGTTTTAGTATTGCAATCATGTGTGCCATGTGCCATAATTTTGGGATCTTGAAAGAAACAAAGATGAAAACACAGAGCAGAGGGACTCTAGATGCTGACACATAACTTGATCTAACACCAAATTTATCTCATCAGCAATGGAGAAACGGAAAGCATTACATGCATTTAAGCCGAACAGGTCTGCAGTAGGGAAATGATTCACAAGGAAGGTGAGAGGATGAACAACATATTTGTATGAGAGAGGAGTGGTGAACAGATCTAGGATTGGAATCTGCTGTTTATTGTAGCTAATCAACTTCCATGAAACCCGTGTGAGGGGAAGGCAGCCAAAGTCCATGTACATTTGTGCATTTACTAAAGTCACTGCAGCTCCTATGTCCACTTACATTTTTAGCAGTTTATTAAACACATGCAAATTGATAAACAATTTATTCAGGGGGACAGTCATTGTAGAGATAGAGTTTATGTCCATTGGTATTATTGTGTCTGCCACATTTGAAGAGGAGTTGCACACTGATGAAATGTGGCCTTTCTTTTGACATATTGTGCAAACAGCCAAATGCTTAGGGGACACAGCATGCTCATGTTGGACAAAGCAGTATGGGTGAGATGGTAGGGGGCATGCGGCCACTGCTGTGACACGGCCTGTTGTGCTGTGGATGTAACCGATGCTGCCCCATGCGGCACTGAGGCAAAGACTGTACTGCTGCAACAGCTTCCCTATCATTCTGAACACTTGTAGCATGCCTAACAGGGGTTGACTGAGCAATTTCCTGTACCTCTCCACATACAACAATCTGGTCACCTGTGACACATGACACTTCAAAGGATTGTGCTATATTGAGCACATCCATAAGTGTCAGATTCTCACAATGAAATGCTTTTTCACAGACTTCTCTATCTGGGGCCACATGAATAATAACATCACACACTATGTGATCAGTGTAGGACTCGTGGTGGGTACAATGATGGTTCAACCCATATAATTCTACTGCCCAAACTTTTTAAGATTGGCCTGGGCATCTCTAATAATGTTAAAATTCTACATGCATCACAGTGACATGCATTCTGTCACAGTAATAGGTTGAGAGAAACTTGCACATTTCATCAAATGACACCCTGGCTGGTTCTTGCAAAAGCACAAGTTGGCACAACAATTGATAAATGAGCTGTGAAAACTAGGAAAGGAAGTCATACACAGGTTAGCACTGCCCACACAAAAAACTTGGAAATGTTGGCATAACTGTGACTTGTAGGAGTCCCAATCTTCAGTCGGTTCTCCATAGGCCAGAAGGGGTGACATTTGCATTGATGGGAGAGTAACCTGCTGTTGACATGCAGATGTTACCTAATTGAGACTGATGGTGAGAGCCTGCTGTTGTTCTATGAAAGCTTACTGCTGGGCAGTGATACGTTGGAGTATTTCTTCCATCAAATGTTCATCAGGTGACTTAGCACTGACACTAAGACGTGGAGAAAACATAGCCCTCACTCATCGCCAAGTTCACTGTAGCAAGAACAAACTTGATTTATGGAACATAGTATTTTATAGAGCAACACATAAGATGCATTGAAGAACTGGGTGTGCATAGCACTTAACACATTGACTGGACAACAGTAATACAGGTTACAGAATAGACCATGCACTCATTTGCAATCACTTAAATGTTGATGTTTCTTTGGCGGCTCACCAGAGTGCAACAGGAAGTCAATCCATGTGGCCTCTATACGTGGGCCTATGAACTGTATGATGCGTGATCTCTGAAATTATGCACGTCATATGTGAAGGTGCATCACATACAAAGTCTCACAACTAATGTACAACACCTCACAAAAGTGTCCTGTCAAAATGGGTGCATTGGCACAGAGCAGAAGGGCCTTCAAGGATTAAAAATATGCAACAAACCAGACAGAATTGGAAGGAGACAAGAGTCTGGCTTTCTACTTTAAATGGGGCCTCTCTCAGCCAACATCGCAAGTCTGCTTGGGAAATCAAACATCAAAACTGTCTTCCAAACACTGTTGAAGGTGAAAGATATTCTTAGCTCTGTAAGGAACCTCTGAAACTCCACCTACGTGGAATATGTAGCATCCCATGTGAATGTGGCTACCATTGTGTCGTATCGCAAAATGCTATGAGGAACACATTAGATGTGTTTGTCAAGTACACACAGAGAAATCAACAGTGGCAGAGTACAATTTAGATGAAGAATACACTGTATGTTTAATATTGAGAAGACCAAGATGATTTGCCAAATAAGTGGCTATTGGGGAAGCATAATAAAGGAATAAGAGGGACAAATGTTATCAACTAAGAGTGAGATGGAATTCCATGTTAGTGGCCATACACTGAGAGCATGTCCAGCAGAGGCTAGAATGAAAGATAGGTCTAGAAAATCTATGCAGAGGTTAGAGCACAACGTCTGGCTTACCCCTATGCTACTGGCCCACCCTCACCTTTCTTCTCTCATGCCAGCCACCTAAGACCATGGCACCCACAGTCAAACGGAGGGGACATCTGCCCAAGAATATAAATATAAGGACATCCACAGTATCCTGACACTATGCCAGGAACAGATCTGTAAATGGCAAACATGTAGTGATACAGATATCTGTTTTGTAAGAAACATGTAGTTTTTTTCCTAATTGACACATTTTACATCACAATTTATAATAAATATTATCACTGGGATATTTATCTAAACAAATGTAAGTAAGTGTTGTTCTTTGATTTTTAAAGTAACAAAATAACTGCTACCATTATTTTAACACAGACGTGTCTTACTACAGTTGCTGGCAATGGTCAGAATGATGTGGAGCAGCAATACAATTATAACTCCAATCCTAGTACCTGTCTCAAACTAATTATCATGGACAACAAGTGCTTTTTCAAATAATTTGCAACTGTTTGTGGTTTCTTTCAGTAACATTTAATTTCTATTTCTTCTCTTTCTTTTTCTCCAGAGAAAGTAATTGCATGTTAGGTATAAAAATCTCAATAGTGAATGTTTGTTTCGCATTGCCTGCCTATTATCATTGGCCTAGCTTCGACTCTTTCCATTTGGAAAAGCAGGAAGTCATCTTGCTCAGGTAAGGACTGTCCTTGTAGGTGGATCTGGGAACTTGGCAGTGGGCAGTGATTAAAAAAAGACTCTCAATTCCTCTCACACCCTGTATTGTAATAATCTTTATTCCTGGTGTCCTGTTCTTTTTAATTGTAAGAATCGCTCATTCAGTTAACAACATTTATGTGTCTTATACTACTGGAAGACCAATAACAATCATTACTGTACATGGCTTTCATAATACACTACTTTTTTCTGTAGATAGCTGCTAGTACTGCAGAGGAGACTAGACAGACCAATGTCACACTGGTGGCTGCTCTAAGCTGCAGTAATGATACTACGTGGAACTGTTCAGCAGAGGGAAAAATGAGGGTATTGAATTCACTGGATTCGTCATCTGATCCATGGATATATTTTCTGGTATGAATCATCTTTTATTATTTAGTCATTCAGGTTCAGCAAGATTAATATAATTAAGAATTTATGGGGGTTCAGCAACAGTTTCAAAAAGATTTGTTGATAATGGAGGTATTGTGGGCTGTGTTTATACCAACTGCCACCACACTTTTTTATTACTGAAATAACCAGTAGCACTCTATAGTTTCTTACATTGTTGATATTTGTACCTGGAGTTTCCATGTTTGATTTTGTTCAGCATACATAGTATGACATAAAGCTCTTTAACCAGTTGTCAGCAGACATCAAGCACAAAATTGCAAATTATCACTTATTCAATAATAAAGTAAGTAGTAGTAATAATGTACTACTACTTCTACAATTTATCAGAATATTTGCACTGGAGGATGTAAATTCCAGTTAACACTAGTGCTAATATTCAGCATATTACTACTAACTTTTCCATGATACAGGACTTACAGTGACCCCTCAAGTAAGGAAAGTTACATGAGTGGGTAGTGTGGCATGGTAAATAAAACAGTGTCTTGTTATTATAGGAGGTAGAGCAATATCTTTGTTTTCCAGAGTAGCTTCTTTTATACTAACACAAATAATTTTCTGATTTGTAATACATTGAACAGTAATGCAGAAGTAATTCTGTGAATTAAAAATGGGAGTAGATTAGCATTAATTATGATTGGTTGTTATGATACTTCACAGTAGCAGCCTGCAGTAGCTGCTTCTGCCTGGTAATGCAGAACGTTAGCAATTCTTCAGACTTTCCCGGTGACTGTTGACATCTTGAGCTGTTGGGTATTCTGCCGGATATCAGGGTCATCCATGCACGATATTTTGACAGTGTGATTCATTATCTTCATCAGATGCTACCTGAGGCTGCTTGTCAAGTGGAATGCATCCAATATTTGTACATAATGTTTCCCGCCTCCATGGTTGGTTCTCTGCAATGCTCTCACTAGCAGCATCCTTATCCTGGTATTTTATCTTTGGTCCAGTGCACTTCTGCTTGGTTGGGTGCAGTTCTTTGTATTACCTATGTGTTCAGCTCCTGCTAGAAGCATCCTGCAACATTCCATCTTCAATCCGGTGCCCCTGGTAGACTGTTGGGGATTTGTTCCCCATGTCCACACCCTCAGTTCTTCTTTTTGTGGAGCTCTGCTGGTGCTGTCATTGCATCTTCAGCAACTTCAGTAGGGGCTCCCAGGATCTACTGAGTTGGTACCCAGTGTTGCAATTTGTGAGATTTTCCATCAGCTTTACCTCTACAGGCTCCCTTATAACAATGTCCCGGTATTTGGGTGTCTGTGTCAGAACCATCATTTTATCATAGTTCATGGAATGATTGACTTTCATAGTGCTCAGAAATGACTGAATTAGTTGCCTGCCTTAGTTGGGTGTGTCTTTGATGTTGTCTGAATCTGATATGCACTGTCCGAGTTGTTCGGCTAATGTACAACATGCCACATTGGCATGGCATATTATAAATTCCTGGTTTTCATACTCCCAGGTCATCTTTCACACTTTCCAGTGGTCCTCTTATTTTGGTAGGTGGACAGAACACACACTTAACATTATGCTTCCTGAGAATCCTGCTGATATTGGCAAAAATACATCCCACATAGTGCAGGAATGTCGCAGTTGTTGCCTCTTCATGCTCTTCTTCTAGACTGTGTGGCAGTGTGGTTGGTTGAAGGACCTTCTGAATCTGTATTTGTTCTTGGAGAACATTGATTGTAGATGCACTGTTTCTGTCACCAAACTATCTAGGTCTGACAACGAGTGTGCCCTGTAGACCCTGTCTACAAAATTCCTTTTTCTGTTCTGGCTGGTGACAGCCAGTGGCTTGCAGGTGTAAATCAGTGTGTGTAGGTTTGCTATACACACTGTGGCCAAATTACTCATCTACTCTTCTTTTGACAAGTACATCCAAAAATGGTAACTGACCATCCTTTCCAATTCCATGGTGAACTTAAATAATTGGGGCCGTGTGAGTTAAGATGTTCCAGAAAGTCACTGATTGTCTCCCTGCAATGAGGCCAGATCACAAAGGTATCATCCACACACCTGAAGAAGCATGTGGGTTTCTATCTAGCCATCTCTAATGCCTCTTATGAGAGAGAGGATTCAAGAATATATAATGTCACAGGATGCTTCTAGCAGGGGCGGACGACATGGGGAACACCTAGAACTGCACCAACCTGAAACTGGAACACGGTGCGCAAATGGGTGCACTGGACCCAGTACAAAACACCAGCACTTAGCATGGTGCACTGCACTGAAGAGGGAATGCCTAAGAACATTTCTAGCTGGAACAGACTGCAGAGGGCATGTCTGGAACCACATCGGACCAGAAACAGAATGCCAGTGTGCAGACAGGTGCATCGGACTGAAGAGGGTATGCCTTAAGACACTGCTAGTGGGAGTGGACTGCAGACAGAACACCTGGAACTGACCATGGAAGGGGATGACATACCAGGTGTACCGGTATGAAATGAGCGTTAAGATACAAATGTGTCGATAGGGAACATTTGTTGTGAACAAGCCTTAATTTTTTTTGGTTGGTATGACATCTGTCAAAGATATTTAGTATACGTCAAGTCATGGAACAAACATCATTATATGTTTTCATCGTGTTAACAATGTTGAATTTTGTACCAGGAAGTGATGATTTGCGGAAAGCATTAATTTTTTGTTTTCATTTGCAAAAAAGTGCTGCAGAGTCGCATTGAATGCTTGTCGAGGCATGTGGTGATCATGCTCTATCAGAAGCAACTTGCAAAAGATGGTTTCAGTGGTTCAGAAATAATGATTTTGATGTAAGAAATGAAGAACGTGGAAGAACACCAAAAAAGTTCGAAGACGCAGAATTGCAAGCGATATTGGATGAAGATGATACTTTGAGTCAGAAGCAAATGGCAGCAATGCTAAATGTTGCACACAAACAATTTCTGACCGTTTGAAAGCTATGGGAAAGATCCAAAAGTGTGGAAAATGGGTGCCACGTGAATTGAATGAAAGACTGATGGAAAACCGAAAAACCATTTGTCAAATTTTGCTTCAAAGACATAAAAAAAAGCAGTTTTGCATCAAATTGTTACTGGCAATGAAAAATGGATTTATTTTAAGAATCCTATATGGGAAAAATCATGGGTTAATCCGGAACAACCAGCAACATTGACTGCAAAACCAGATCGATTCGGCAAGAAGACAATGCTCTGTGTTTAGTGGGATCAGAAAGGTGTGGTGTATCATGGGCTTCTAAAACCCAGTCAAACTGTGAATACTAATTGCTACAGACAACAAATGATCAATTTGAACTATGCATTGATCGAAAAAAGACCAAAATGGGCCACAATTTTTTTACATGACAATGCACCTGCACACAAAGCAAAACTGGTTCAAGATACAATAAAAACAGTTGGCTGGGAGCTGCTACCCCACCTGCCATATTCACCAGACTTGGCCCCTTCCAACAATCATTTGTTTTCAGCAATGGGACTCGCATTGGCTGAGGAACACTTTGATTCCTACGAAGAAGTCAAAAATTGGGTGTCTGAATGGTTTGCTTCAAAAGACTAACATTTTTAGTGGTGTGGTGTCCAAAAATTGCCAGAAAGGTGGTCAAAATGTATAGAAAGCAATGGTCAGTACTTTGAATAAAATGTTTTCACTTTTCAGTTCAAAATTAGTGTTTCATTTTCACAAAAAAACACTCATTTCATACCGGTACACCTGGTAGGTGTAAATACTGGACTTGTTCCACATGATGAGCAACCGCAAGTAGCACCTGATGAAGATAATGAGTCGGGCTGTCAAAATAGCACTGATATCCAGTAGACTACCTGACACCTCAAGATGTCAATACATCACTGGGAAAGTCTGAAGAGTTACATTAAGAGACTCTACAGGGAAGAGGCATATCAAACATTCAAGAAGCTGGAGAAGCTTTGACAGAGGAAAGGAAAGGTACCGAGATCTCTCAGTTTCCTGCTGAGATGTCAAGATGGAGAAGTAGTACCAGTTTTTGCCAGGATTAAGCATCACATCAGCAGTGAACAAGTTAACAGATTGGGTGAGTACGGCATTTCAGAGAGAGAGGATTCAATAATATGCACCACAGATGAGATGTGGTAGCCAAGGAGCTTTTGCCCCTTCACCTGGACTGACAGCCTCCTAAGCAGCTGAAGGTTGGGACAGGATAGACATTGGATCTTGATGTCTAGTGAAATGTGCCAACAAAGATGGCTCAACATGATAGTCTGCAAACTTTGACTGAATGAGTATGAAAGCACAGCAGATGGAGGGAACTCACACTGTGCTTAATTTAGGTAGCAAGTTGTTTGATGAAACAAATTTGAAGGTACTCAGCAGGGGTCTCAACTTCACAATGACTCCTAGAAATATGCCCGTTTCAGGTTTCATCAGTAGGATACCTGAAACCTGGGGCAAGTGGCTAACACACTTCCACCAACTGTGGCAGAGGAAATTTGTCAGGTGACCTAAATGGCACTCACCAAGGCAAAGTCTCCAAAATTGAACATCTCAAGTGATGTGAGGCTTTCATCCAAGAGGCTCTGCTAAGACAGCAGTGTTATGATGTTGCCAGAAGACAAAGGTAACTTCACAATGGTTTTGCAATTGATTGTGATTACAATTTCTGAATGACCATGCATACTAATGTTTGGAATGTGACCCTGTGGACAAAATGGACAAGAGGACCATGGCTCTCTTGAAGGAAATTGGCATTCCTGATGAGGTCATTAAACAACTATGAATGAGAGCACCAGTTCCAACTAGACTACATGGGCCGCTGAAAGTACATAAAGAGGGAATGCCACTGTGCCCAATTGTCAGCAACATTGGTGCATCAACAAATCCAAGAGCCAAGATATTGAAGAAACTTCTGTTCCCTTATGTGGGGAAGTGTGTTCACACCATCCACAGCTTGGATGATTTCTTGCAGTGTTTCAAGCAACTACATATCACAGAATGTGATATAATGGTCAGTTTTCATGTGGTACCCCTGTTGTTCACTAGGATGCCACTGGAAGTAATTGCAGAGAAATTTGGTGATTCTCTCTTGGATCTGTTCAGGCATATACTGATCTCAACTTATTTTCTTTATGGGAGCCAGTATTACTAGCAGACAGAAGGTGTAGGCATGGGCAGCCCTCCGGCTCCAGTGGTTACCATAACATTCACGGAGAGATAAGAAGAGGAGGCATTACTGATGGTCCGATACAAACCCACTTGCTTCTGCAGGTATGTGGATGGTACCTTTGTGATCTGGCTTCATGACTGGGAGAGACCCAATGAGTTTCTGGATCATCCTATCACACACCAACAAAATATTATGAAGACTTCCTGAAAAGTAATGCCTCCAAATATTTTATGTGAAAATTCTTTTCTTTATTTTTCATGTCTACATATATATTTCTCAACATAGTCATTCTCACAATGAACATATTTCTCCCAACAAGAGACCAGTTTGTTGATACTGTCACTGTAGAATGTTTGGCTTTATTAATGGAGTCACAACCTCACCTCTTGTTGAACCACTTCATCGCTATCAAAGTGAATTCCTTGAAGGTGTTCTCTAAGTTCTGGAAACAGATGAAAACTGGATGAAGCCAAGTCAGCAAGTATGGAGGATGATTGATGATAGTGAACACAAGGTGGTGGATTACTGCAGATGTTGCAGTGCTTGTGTATGGTCTTGCATTGTCATGCTGAACAAGAGGGTGCTCCATGTGTTTACACTCTACAGTTCAGAGCTCTCTAGTGGCAGAAAACAGTAACTATGTAGACATGAAAAGAAAAGCTGTAGAATATTATTAACATTTGTTTTATCTGAAAAGCTTTATCAGTTTTCACATTAAAAATTCAGAGGCAGTACTTTTCAGAACACTCTCATAAGTTCCTCATGGAACTGTAAAGGATGGCCAGTTGCCATTTCTGGATGTACATGTCAAAAGGAAAACAAATGAGTCATTTGGCCACAATGTGTACTGCAAACCTGCACACACTGATTTATACGTGCAAGTGAGCAGCTGTCATTACTCGCACAGAAGAATGGTGTTCTGAAGACATTGGTCCTGAGGATATATACCTTGTCATTCCCAGATAGTTTGACAGCAGAAGTAGAGCACCAACAGTCAGTGTTCTGCAAGAATGGACATACAGATAAACAGAGTTAGAAGGCCCTTCAACCAGCCAGTCCACCACACGTTCTACAAGGAGAGTAATATGTGGCAAAGTCAGTGGCATACTTGGCCTGTGTGGATCTATTTCTGCCAGAATCAGCAGGATTTTCAGGAAGCATAACGTCAAGTGTGTGTTC
Organism: Schistocerca cancellata; assembly: GCF_023864275.1. Classification (NCBI taxonomy): domain Eukaryota; kingdom Metazoa; phylum Arthropoda; class Insecta; order Orthoptera; family Acrididae; genus Schistocerca; species Schistocerca cancellata. The sequence goes on from NC_064633.1 coordinate 495,200,619, forward strand.
TATCCATCTACCAAAGTGTGAAAGATGACCTGAGACTATGAAAACGAGCAATTTATAATATACCTTGCCAATGTGGCATGGCATACATTGGCCAAATATCTAGGACAGTAGACACCTGAGGCACACCTGATGACAACGACCTCCAAATCAGCCATTGCTGGGCACTGTCTGGAACTCAATCATTCCATGAACAGTGATGGAATGTGGATTCTGACATACACTCCCAGATACTGAGACATTGTTATAAAGAAGGCTATAGAGATAAAGGTGACAGAAAATCCCATGAATTGTGACCCTGGGATCCTGTAGTAGAGTTGCTGAATATGCAACGGGGGCAGAACTGCACACAGATGGAATAGGGAATGTCTAAGGATGCTGATAGTGGGAGCAGACTTCAGACTGAATGCCTGGAGCCAACAGTGGAGGGTGAAGATAGTAGGTATAAATGCTGGATCCATTCCACTCAATGAGCAGTCTCAGGCAGCACCTGATGAAGATGACGTGTCATGTTGTTGAAATATCGTGCATGAACGGTGCTGGTGTTTGGCAGAATTCCCAACTTCATTATGTTGTGTGATATATGTTATTTATGGAAAACACGATATGAATGGACAGAAATATGCCCTTTTCTTAAATGCTAGCTGATGGTCTATCAATGTTAATTATAATTTTTAAAATACAAAAATTGACGTCAATGCTAAATGTTCCCAAGATTTTAAAGTAATTCCTTCATGAACTAGGTATTAAAACACTTTATTTTTTTGTGCTTCCTCTGCTCCAGTTTATTTTCCCAGTTAAGAGGTCTTTCATCATTGACTTGTGCAGTAAAAATACTGCAGCTATAGAAGTCAAGGGATAGGAAAGGGAAGCAGTAGTTGTGAAGGTCGCAATCTTATTCAATCCATACATTAAGCAAGCAATAAAGAAAGCCAAGGAAAACTTGGGAAGGAAATTTAAGGTCAGGATCCATACATATTATAAAAATGTATGTATGTATGTAAGTTCCACATCTCCTCCTAAAAGAATGGACTGATTTCGAACAAAGTTGGTACATATATGCCTTACTGTCAGGCATCAATCACTGTATTTGTAAGAACCACCTACCGATCACAGTTCAGGAGGTATGATGTCATAAACATTGAGATGAGTGCAATAATTCTGCATGATAAATGAAGTTTTAATGCGTTTCTTCTGTACTGATAAGAAATTCCTACAGCCGCATCAACGTAAGGAAAACTCAGACTCCTGGCAGTGCTTTTGACAGCTTTCAGCTGCGAAGCACAAAAGGCTGTAGGCGAAAACAATAGCAGTCTATAGAGTTGTGAAGAGGCATCACCACAGAGTTTTTTACAAAATCACATTGCAGACATACGAAGCAGTCGTGCCCATCTGCCTGAAAATGTAACTAAAAATACTGTGTATAATAAAGCCCTGAGTTAAATCAACATTACAGAGAATTTGTATTTTGCGCACTACATTTCTTAAATTGGATACTGTACTTAAATATTTTTACATTGTGCATATTTCTTTGTACTAATGTTTTCACAAATACATGGAAATGAATTTTTTTTTTATACTGACTACAAACACAGTTCATTTTTTGTTTTCATTTCTAATAGAAACTTGGCAAAATGAATAACCACACAATGTAGGTTTTGTCAACTAGTAAGGAATAAAAATTATAAACATCATAATTCCATCAGAGATCACAGAGGACTTCAAACATGAGTTGAAAACAATGGTTAGTGTCTTGAAAAGAAGTTTTAAGACAAAAAGCAACAGAAGTAAAACAATGGTAATTGAATGTAGCCAAATTAAATTGGGTGATGCTGGGGGAATCAAGTTAGGAATGAGGTGCTAGAAGTAGTAGAAGAGTTTTGCTATTTGGCCAGCAAAATAACTGATAGTGGTCTAAATAGAGAGGACATAAAACACAGGCTGGAAACAGGAAGGCAAGTGTTTCTAAACAGACATATTTGTTAACACTGAATATAAATTTAAGTATTAGGAATAGGATAAGGAACATTTGATCATGGTTTCATGGGAGATGACAAAATGTGACCATGACATCAATGAAGGTTTAAGGGAGATTTAGTCATAACAGATTTCAACTGCACAACTACAACACATTTTATTGGAATGGGTAACTCTATTATGTCAAACAGAATCATATTTAGGGGTAACTCCACAAACTGAGAGACAGTGTTTTGAGTGCAAAATCATATAATAAGACTCATTTGTAGCGTAAATTAAAGAACAGCATGCTGAAATCTTTTCAAAGAATTGGATGTACTAACAACTGTTTTGTTATAAGTAATATGAGGAGTACCCAAAAAAACCAAAATTATTTTTTTAAAGTTATATATTTTCAAATTGTTTACAAAACAACCATATTCCCTTCAAAATACTCTCTGTTATGAGTAATACATTTGTCCCATTTATCCCACCGGTGCTTCCACAGTTTGAAACATTTTTTGTCATCATCTTTATAAATAGCTGTCAGCTCCTCCCTCGTTTTTTTTCTTGACTTCTTCCATGTTGTCAAATTGGTGTCCTTTCATGCCCCTTTTCATGCTTGCCATGGAGCCAGGTCAAGCAAGTCAAGTGCGTGGGGCAGCGGAACCATGCCATTTTTAAGCAAAAACTGTCTAACAGAGATGACTCTGTGTGCAGTGCACTATCATGGCGGAAGAACCAGTCTCCTGTCTGCCACAAATTCACTGAACCGAGCTCCGGGGTAACCCATTAATCTCTGACAATTGATCTATTGTCTTTTGATGGTCTATTAGCATAATCTCTCAAATTTTTTCAATATTTTCATTGATTCGGGCAGTTGATGAATGTCCAGAACAAGGTTTGTCATTAATCAACCTGTTGCCATTTTTTAATCAAGCAAACCATTCATACACTTGACTTTCCTCATAGCATCATCTTGGTAAGCTGTTTTCAACATTAAAACAGTTTCAGCAGCATTTTAAATTGAGCAAAAAATAAAATTTCACACATTGCTCACTTAAATTTGCCATCATAAAAAAATGAAATGCCCTATGTGATCAAAAGTATCCGGACACCCCTAAAAAATATGTTTTTCATATTAGGTGCATTTTACTGTCACCTACTACCAGGTACTCCATATCAGCAACCTCAGTAGTCATTAGACATTGTGAGAGAGCACAATGGGGTGCTCCATGTAACTCACGGACTTCCAACATGGTCAGGTGACTGGGTGTCACTTGTGTCATACGTCTGTACATGAGATTTCCACACTCCTGAACATCCCTAGGCCCACTGTTTCCAATGCAATAGTGAAGTGGAAATGTGAAGGGACATGTATAGCACAAAAGCGTACAGGCCGACCTCATCTGTTCATTGACAGAGACTGCAGACAGTTGAAGAGGGTCATAATGTGTAATAGGCAGGGATCACCAATTTAGTATTGTAGGGCAGCGAGAAGGGTAAAAATCATAGAGGGAGAGCAAGAGATGAATACAGTAAGCACATTCGGAAGGATGTAGGTTGCAGTAGGTACTGGGAGATGAAGAAGCTTGCATAGGATAGAGTAGCATGGAGAGCTGCATCAAACCAGTCTCAGGACTGCAGACCACAACAACAACAACCCTACAAGGATCCCCTTATTTTTAGGTCTATGGAATGAAAATCGAATCTAATCTAACCTAAACAAAACAATTTATTTTTTCATGGCATATGATATACAAATTTAATCACAATAAAATTTAACAAATTTGCACATATATATTATTTGTACCCTACAAGTCTTCCCCCCATGAACCATGGACCTTGCCATTGGTGGGGACGCTTGCAACGATACAGATAGCCGTACCGTAGGTGCAACCACAACGGAGGGGTATCTGTTGAGAGGCCAGACAAATGTGTGGTTCCTGAAGAGGGGCAGCAGCCTTTTCAGTAGTTGCAGGGGCAACAGTCTGGTTGATTGACTGATCTGGCCTTGTAACATTAACCAAAACGGCCTTGCTGTGCTGGTACTGCGAACGGCTGAAAGCAAGGGGAAACTACAGCTGTAATTTTTCCCAAGGGCATGCAGCTTTACTGTATGATTAAATGATGATGGCGTCCTCTTGGGTAAAATATTCCGGAGGTAAAATAGTCCCCCATTCAGATCTCCAGGCGGGGACTACTCAAGAGGACGTCATTATCAGGAGAAAGAAAACTGGCGTTCTACGGATCGGAGGGTGGAATGTCAGATCCCTTAATCGGGCAGGTAGGTTAGAAAATTTAAAAAGGGAAAAGGATAGGTTAAATTTAGATATAGTGGGAATTAGTGAAGTACGGTGGCAGGAGGAACAAGAATTTTGGTCAGGTGAATACAGGGTTATAAATACAAAATCAAATAGGGGTAATGCAGGAGTAGGTTTAATAATGAATAAAAAAATAGGAGTGCGGGTAAGCTACTACAAACAGCATAATGAATGCATTATTGTGGCCAAGATAGACACGAAGCCCACGCCTACTACAGTAGTACAAGTTTATATGCGAACTAGCTCTGCAGATGATGAAGAAATTGATGAAATGTATGACGAGATAAAAGAAATTATTCAGGTAGTGAAGGGAGATGAAAATTTAATAATCATGGGTGACTGGAACTCTACAGTAGGAAAAGGAAGAGAAGGAAACGTAGTAGGTGAATATGGATTGGGGCTAAGAAATGAAAGAGGAAGCCATCTGGTAGAATTTTGCACAGAGCATTTTTATTTATTTATTTATTTATTCTTTGCCCATGGACTCCAGCTGAAAATCCAGCTGAGAGTATTGGGTGTGTCATACAATAGGCTATTAACATCAAACTTGATTTCATTATATATAAATGAAACAAATGATTAAACAGAAATAGTCCATAATCATACAAAGGTATTACATGTTTCACATTATATGTACATACAAATCCAAACAACATACATGATAATTTTAATGATATAACATATTAAACACCATCTTAGTATTCACTCAAACTGTATATACATTTCTCTGTGAGATATAGTTTCAAATGATTTTTAAAACATTTTAGGTCTGTTTCTTTTTTAATGATTTTGGGGAGTTTATTAAAAAACCTTTTGCCTGCTTCTTCTGGGGCAGTCATAGACAGTTTTAGATTTCTGTTTATCATGTAGTAATTTTCATTTCCTCTTGTACCGTGTTTGTGTACATCTTTATTTAGGAGGTGTTTATCACTTGACGTTACCGCCATTATGCTTTGGTATATGTACAGTGAATATACTGTCATAATATTATAGTATACAAAAGCTTGCCTACAGGTCTGTCTTGGTGGTATTTTTGCAATGCATCTCACTGCCCTTTTCTGAATTGTGAATATTCTTTTTAGGTAGCCAGCTTGTGCACTTCCCCATATATGAACTGAATAAGACAAATGTGGGAAGACAAGTCCATAATACATTGATCTGAGGACTTTATCATCCACAGTCTTAGCTGTTTTATGCATGATGAAGATCTGTTTGTTTATCTTTTTACACAGTGCATCGATGTGCTCCCCCCATGCCAAATGTTTGTCTATTATAGTTCCTAGAAAATTTGTGCTGGTTACTTCTTTAATAGTCTTTCCATTTATATTATAATTTTCACTATGCTTGGTCTGAAATACTACATTCATTGTTTTAGACTGATTCATAAACAGGTTGTTTTCTGTTAAATATTTATTTGCATTTTCGATAGTCATGAGTGCTTCCTTCTCAAGCTCCTCCTTTGTGTCAGCTGTGCAAATGATTGTTGTGTCATCAGCATACATTATAAGTTTTTGATTTATATAGCTAGGGAAGTCATTTACGTAGAGTATAAATAGTATTGGCCCAAGCACAGACCCTTGCGGCACACCGTGTTTAACTGTTTGTAATTCTGATCTGTAGTTTGTTATATTTCCCCCACTAATATGTCTGATTTCTGTACATTGTTTCCTATTTGTAATGTATGATTTAAGTATGTCATAGCATTTTCCTCTAATTCCATACTGATATAATTTCATCATTAATTTTGAGTGATTCACACAATCAAATGCCTTAGATAGGTCCATAAAAATCCCACAAGTCTTTTGTTGCCCGTCAAGTAAATTAAGAATGTGCTCAATTATATCTGTTGATGCTGTTTTTGTTGACTTCCCTTCTCTGAAACCATGTTGTGATGAATGCAGTATACTGTACTTTGTTATAAAACTTACAATTCTATTCTTTATTATCATTTCATAGATTTTAGCAAATGTTGAGATCAATGATATTGGCCTGTAATTCCCTAATTCATCCCTGTTCCCTTTCTTAAATATTGGCTTCACTTTACTTACTTTCAGTGAATCTGGAAATATACCTTCTTCTATCGCAGCATTCAGCATGTGTGTCAATGGTTTTAATATACATTCTCTGCATTCCTGTATGAGATGTGATGTGACACCATCCAAGCCAGATGAATGTTTAATTTTAAGTTGTTTTATTAGGATTGACACTTCTGCATCCGTTGTAGGTATGAAAACCATAGTATGATTTGTATGTGGGGGGTTTAACAATTTACTTGCTACATTTGTTTTATTTTGACTTATTAATTCGTCTGCTACAGTAATATAATATCTGTTAAAAGTATTGGCTACTTCTAGAGGGTTTGCGTTGCTTTTCCCACTCATCAGTGGGCAGATGTCCTCCGCCCGATTTGTTACTTTTCCTCTCTCTTCATTAATGAACGACCATAAACCTATTGAGTGGTTCTTTCCCTTATCTATAGACATCCTGATGAATGATGCTTTAGTTTTTCTGATAAAACTACAGTACTCTTTCTTTTTTATTTTATACAGTGTGTTGTAGACCTCAGTATTTTTTGTTTGGAGAGGTCATAATACACTCTCAGATTATTTCTGGCATGGATTACTTCTCCAGTCACCCAGCTTTTCTTTTTTTGTTGCTGTCTGACAAGCCTTTTACTAACAGGACATGTAACATCATAATAATAACTGAATAAAGAAAAAAACTGGTTCCATTTGGTGTTTGCATCTTTAGCTGCATATATTGTTTCCCAGTTTTCTGCCTCTAACATCTTTTTTAGCAGATTTATGTTATGTGGGTAGTTCTGTCTTCTCATCTCCCATATCTTCTGCACTGAATCACTAGTCTTTATATTTATGTCTATCATGACTGCAAAATGGTCTGCTAATGTGGAGTTTATTACCTGTGTGTCACAATAGCATGTAGGAATATTTGTTATTACGTGATCATAACTTAATCATAGCTAACACTTGGTTCAAGGATCATGAAAGAAGGTTGTATACGTGAAAGAAGCCTGGAGATACTAGAAGGTTTCAGATAGATTATATAATAGTAAGACAGAGATTTAGGAACCAGATTTTAAATTGTAAGACATTTCCAGGGGCAGATATGGACTCTGACCACAATCTATCGGTTATGAACTGTAGATTAAAACTGAAGAAACTGCAAAAAGGTGGGAATTTAAGGAGATGGGACCTGGATAAACTGAAAGAACCAGAGGTTGTGCAGAGTTTCAGGGAGAGCATAAGGGAACAATTAACAGGAGTGGGGGAAAGAAATACAGTAGAAGAAGAATGGGTAGCTTTGAGGGATGAAATAGTGAAGGCAGCAGAGGATCAAGTAGGTAAAAAGACGAGGGCTAGTAGAAATCCTTGGGTAACAGAAGAGATACTGAATTTAATTGATGAAAGGAGAAAATAAAAAAAATGCAGTAAATGAAGCAGGCAAAAAGGAATACGAACATCTCCAAATTAGATCGACAGGAAGTGCAAAATGACTAAGCAGGGATGGCTAGAGGACAAATGTAAGGATGTAGAGGCTTATCTCACGAGGGGTAAGATAGATACTGCATACAGGAAAATTAATGAGGTCTTTGGTGAAAAGAGAACCACTTGCATGATTATCAAGAGCTCAAATGGAAACCCAGTTCTAAGCAAAGGAGGGAAAGCAGAAAGGTGGAAGGAGTATATAGAGGGTCTATACAGGGGTGATGTTCTTGAGGACAATATTATGGAAGTGGAAGAGGAGGTAGATGAAGATGAAATGGGAGATATGAAACTGCGTGAAGAGTTTGAAAGAGCACTGAAAGACCTAAGTCGAAACAAGGCCCCGGGAGTAGACAACATTCCATTAGAACTACTGACAGCCTTGGGAGAGCCAGTCCTGACAAAACTCTACCATCTGGTGAGCAAGATGTATGAGACAGGCGAAATTTCAAGAAGAATATAATAATTCCAATCCCAAAGAAAGCAAGTGTTGACAGATGTGAAAATTACCGAACTATCAGTTTAATAAGTCACATCTGCAAAATACTAATGCGAATTCTTCACAGACAAATGGATAAACTGGTAGAAGCCGACCTTGGGGAAGATCAGTTTGGATTCCGTAGAAGTGTTGGAACACGTGAGGCAATACTGACCCTATGACTTACCTTGGAAGAAAGATTAAGGAAAGGCAAACCTACGTTTCTAGCATTTTTAGACTTAGAGAAAGCTTTTGACAATGTTGACTGGAATACTCTCTTTCAAATTCTGAAGGTGGCAGGGGTAAAATACAGGGAGCAAAAGGCTATTTACAATTTGTACAGAAAGCAGATGGCATTTATAAGAGTCGAGGGACATGAAAGGGAAGCAGTGGTTGGGAAGGGAGTGAGACAGGGTTGTAGCCTCTCCCTGATGCTATCCAATCTGTATATTGAGCAAGCAGTAAAGGAAACAAAAGAAAAGTTCAGAGTAGGTATTAAAATCCATGGAGAAGAAATAAAAACTTTGTTAACATCGAGTATAGATTTAAGTGTCGGGTAGTCGTTTCTGAAAGTATTTGTATGGAGTGTAGCCATGCATGGAAGTGAAACATGGATGATAAATAGTTTGGACAAGAAGAGAATAGAAGCTTTTGGAATGTGGTGCTACAGAAGAATGCTGAAGATTAGGTGGGTATATGACATAACTAATGAGGAGGTATTGAATAGAATTGGGGAGAAGAGGAGTTTGTGGCACAACTTGACCAGAAGAAGGGATCGGTTGGTAGGACATGTTCTGAGGCATCAAGGGATCACCAATTTAGTATTGGAGGGCAGAATGGAGGGTAAAAATTGTAGAGGGAGGCCAAGAGATGAATACACTAAGCAGATTCAGAAGGATGTAGGCTGCAGTAGGTACTGGGAGATGAAGAAGCTTGCACTGGATAGAGTAGCATGGAGAGCTGCATCAAACCAGTCTCAGTACTGAAGACCACAACAACAACAACCCTACAAGTACTTATTTATAGAAGCTGTCTTATTTATACCATAGCTGGTGATTGGTATGAGATGATTGCATCCATTCATTACCAGTACTGGCTGCGAAACAAGTAAACACTCCTCCTCTCATGACCACTCAAGACATGTACACTATGTCATTCTTTCTCCACTCCTTGTATTCTCATGAGCCAAATTGTCTTCTTACTGTAAAAGCACGATCAGAAAAAAAGGCTGTATGTTGATAATAGTACTGATTATTATATGAAAACTTTCTGAGGTCTGTCAGTCAGGGAATTTGAACTATTGACAGTACTTTACAAGATTAATGTTTATAACAGCTATCACTGATGAAATACACAGGACTAACAAGTGATCAATAAGGGAGCCAAGAGGATAAAAAAAATAAAATAAAATAAAATAAAAAAATGCTGTAATATGGGTGCTCATGGGAAATACAGGGTTGTTTGCCACCCTAGTTAGGAAGTCATTTCTAATGGTATTAGTCTGAGGTATGGAAGTGTTACATGAATTATAAACAGTTCCGATGAGAAGAGAATTTAAGATTTTGAAATGTGGTGTTACAGAAGAATGCTGAAGGTAAGATGGGTAGATTGGATAACAAATTAAGAGGTTGGTGTTGTCTTCAGCCTGCAGACTGATTTGATGCAGCTCTCTGAGCTAGTCTATCCTGTGAAAACCTCTTCATCTGTGCATAACTACACAACCTACATCCATTTGAACTTGCTCACTGTATTCAAGCCCAGGTCTCCATCTACAATTTTTACCCCGCAAACTTTCTTCTATTACTACAATGACATCTCCTTTATGCCTCACGATGTGTTCCATCAACCTATTCCATTTTTAGTCTCCTTTATGCCTCATGATGTGTTTCATCAACCTATACCATTTTTAGTCTCCTTTATGCCTCATGATGTGTTTCATCAACCTATACCGTTTTTAGTCAGTTTGTGCCATAAATTTATTTTTTCTCCAGTTTGATACAGTAACACCTCATTTGTTATTCAACTCACTTCACTAATTGCCACTATATCTAACTTCAGCCTATCCATTTCTCTTTTTAAATTTTCTAACCTACCTACCTGATTATGGGATCTAACATTCCACGCTCTACCATAGATTGCCAGTCTTGTTTCTCCTGATGATGACATCCTCCTGAATAGTCACTGCCTGGATATCTGAGTGGGGGACTATTTTACCTCCAGAATGTTTTGCCCAAGAGGCCGCTATTATCATTAAATTGTACAGTAGAGCTGCAAGCCATCAGGAGAAAAAAGAAAAGAATCACAGCTGTACTTTCCCCTTGTTTTCAGCCATTCACAGAACCAATACAGCAAGGCCATGTTGGCTAATCTTACAAGGCCAGGTCAATCAGTCAGTCAGCCAGACTGTCACCCCTGCAACTACTGAAAAGGCTGCTATGCCTCTTCAGGAACCACGGCTTAGTCTGGCCTCTCCACAAACAGAATTCTGTTGTGGTTGCATCTAAGGTATGGTTATCTGAATTGTTGAGGCACCTCAGCAAGGTCCAATGGTTAATGGAGTAATTGGGGAGGGGGGCGGCATGGGTTATGAACAGTTCTGACAAGACGAGAATAGAAGGTTTGATGTGCGATCTACAGAAAATACTGAAGATTAGATGGGTAAATTGAATAATTAATGAAGAGAGAAGATTGAATAATTAATGAAGAAGTACTGAATAAAATTGAGGAGAACATAAATTTATGACACAACTTGAGTACACGAAGGGTTAAGTTGATATAACACATTCTGAGCCATCGAGAAATTATCAGTGTAATAATGGGAGAAGCTGTAGGGGGTAAAAACTATTGACAGAGGCTGAGATTTGATTACAGTCAGGAGGTTCAAATGGATTAGGCTGCAGTAGTTATGCAGAGATGAAGAGATTTGCACAAGGATAGCAAGGGTAGAGATCTGTGTCAAACCAGTCTGTGACCCACAACACTAAAAAGAGGACACTATTTTCTATCTCGAGTAATATTAATATATGTCCATGACTTACATATTTTGAATTATATTTGTTTATCTATAATTGCACTTGGTGAACAAAGGCCCCATGAAGTTCAAAGATTGTTCCTGGAAGCTTTGTGTACAGATATCTGTGAGGATAATGGCCTCATTGAAGTAGAGGTGCAGAATGAGAATTCATTAACATAAAACTGTTTGTTGCACAGCAAGAAGACTGTAGATGAATATTTGTAGGGGAAAAAAAGGCACATACCAAGCTTTTATTACCACCTTTGCAGATGACTTTATAGCCATTCTTAGATAATTCAAAACCATTTAGTGCAGGTATTGGATTTAATTTATACAATAGCTGGCTGCATCTTTTAATCTATTTTACTGCAACTGCTATATTAATGTTTATGGACATGATAGGATTTTATGAAGAAAAAGAAAAATATTTTGTTTAATATTTCAACTTCCTTTTTACTAGGTGACCACACAGAGACAAATTGATGAGGCGATTGTCGACGTAACACTTACAAATCTAGTAGGAGCTCAGGGATCGACTTGTATGGACGATGCATTTATCATAGACACCATTCGTGTAATGGGTTTTCCTGAGAGTGGGAAACCGCCATTTGTGAAGAGAGGACTGGCAATTGACCGCTGCACAAGTAGGACTGACCCTTTAACACTGTCATTCAGTTTCACCATTTCCTCATCAGTACGGTAAGATATTGTGATTATTGTTGTGAGAGGAAATATGAAACATTTGCAGAGTGCGGAGGAGTAAGAAGAAGAGAAAATCGTGTTTAACCTCTTGTGCCTGTTTCATCAGGTTAATGATTTTTTGAAAGAAAAAGTGACATATTTTAGTGTGCAGAATGTGACATTCAGTGTGATAATGCTGAATATAAATGAAGAAGCGAAAGTAGCTGCTGTAGCATGACAAGTGGTCTACTAAACCAAATTTCACATTTTGAATATTTAAAAAGTATTTTATTGTATTTTTATGAGAACAACAATTATCTTTACAAGAAATAGAATACAACTATTGTAAAAACACTAAATAAAACACAACAATATTAAATTTATATTGAATGTAATTCAGGAGATAACAGGTAGTTGTCTCCTCATTGTGACAGGTCTTCCAGTGTACAAAATTAGTCTATGTAGTAAGAGAAACTGACTGAAGCTGTATAATGTTGGTGATACCAGGTAGACAAATAAAAACAATAATAAATTTGTCTAGAATGTAGTTTCATAAATTGCTCACTCTTCTCATAATTTTGTGATTTTTCTGTAATTTATTTTGCTATTTTTCTCTGAAATAAACTTCCAGCTCAACTTCTGAAAGATGATGTATCATTGACATCCGTTGCTTTTTGCTATAATGCTATGTTTATGTTTGTCTAGCAGTGTTAGGGTACCATTTTTTGTATGTGGTTACTTTCATCGTCTTGCCCTTATGCAAAAAAAATTTTCAATGAATGACAGTAAAAATTCTAAGTTCTTGAGCACATATATTGCACAAGCTAGGAAAATCACGTAGTAAACCTACATCATCATTTAGGATCAACTGTTTTTGCAATAAGAATAATTATGAATTTTATGCACACAAAAATCAATACGTTGACATTTTTGCATATTTTCTTTTTGAATGTTGTACAGAACTGTGTTCCAGGGTTAAACAAAACGTACTCCACTAAACTATATCAGAAGAAAAGCAGACTTCAAATAATCAGCATGATGTAAATTTTGAAACTATGAGTAAAGCTCTATGCCATGTAGTGTCAATCTGAACCTCTCTTGCTAAATGAAACAGATTTTGCAGAAGGAAAACATTTTAGTAAAATATTTAACTCAAATTTTCAGATACTGCTAACAGCATCTTGTAAGGAATCCTATTCCAATAGAGTTCAGAACATAAGAGGTGTGTAAGTCTTCCTGTTGGAACTCTTAAAAAACATTTTGGAAATAGAAAATTCTCATATTCATGTGGGCTATCTGACTACATTAATTTGTTTGGAAATTGCCCTGCACTGTTGTAATACTTCCCTTGAGTTTTGAATCATTTGAAGGTCATTGAAGTTTCCAGAATGGGAAGACATAGGATGCTAGTCATCATCAACATATTTTCATGGTTCCATAAATGATTAAGAAGGTTATATACAATTTGACAACTACTTTCCTTGAAAAAACTGAATCATTACTGGTAACTAATCATTAGTTTGTATCACATAAAACTGGTATAACAATGGACACTTAAAATTTTTGAACAAATTCGTAGGTCCTTAGATCAAAAGAAATTTACCTTGGTGCTACTCACTGTTTTAAATAAAGCTCATTTGATAATCCATACAGTGTTATTTTAGTAGTTTAAGTCATACTGTGTCAGGGGCGCAGGTACCAACTCCGTGGGGCCTGAACCCCCTCAAAATTTTGTTTATATTGTGCTTTGTAAAATCACAAAATTATGTTGGAATATTTTTTCCTTGTTTGACAGTAGTTATCTTTTAAAATAAATTCAGTAATGAGCTAAAACAAATAATTATTATGGTAGGAAGTAGATTAACTGAAAATGAGTGGTGTGAATCATGATAGTGTTACGGTGCTGCGGGCACACTTAGAATTTGTCCTGGTGCATGAACCATCGGGTGAAGCCTGACACCAGCGGGCCAGTGCTGTGGCTGTGGTGACATCAAAAGGACCAGAGCAGAAGTGCTTGGAACCATCTGCCTCGCATTGCCTTGACACTTTGAGACATTACGGCGCCAGTGCCACACAAAGCCCACCCTGCAGTCAGTGAGTGTGGATAGTTTCGTTCATTGCATGCTGCAGACGTGTTTTGTGTTCCGACTTTAGTGTCTAGTGGACTATTTTATATGGCTATATTTTATTCATTTACTTTAGTCTCTTAGTGTATTGTGAATTAAGTTTGCAATGGATAAATTTGTTACCAAAAATGCGCGCTTGGAAGTTGATGATACTGCGAGTCAACCTCCAACAATTATTGTGTCATCAATTGCTTCATCGTCTTCAGGCCAGAAATGTTCACAGCAAAAACCTGGACAATGTGATAAGGGAAGATCATTTCAGAAGTCTTAGTTGATCAAATATACATGGCTAGAATATGAAGCATCAACCGAAAAAGTTTTTTGCAAAACTTGCGCAGGGGCAGGTGCTAAAAATCTATTAAAATTTTCTTCAAAAAAAGAAGATGCATTTACTTCCATAGGGCTTTCTAACTGGAAAAAGGCTTTGGAAAAATTCTGTCTTTATGAAAATATGTTTATGCATAAAGAAGGTTTTCTGAAACTAAATTCTATCATTAACTGAAGTGTGGGCTCCCAATTGAATGAACAGTTAGGTAGTGATATGAAGAAAGGCCCTTTCGCTCTCGAGACAATTTTTATGCCGACAAGGACTAGCAATTAGAGGGCATGAAGATGTAAACTCAAATTTTTTTTCAGTTGTTTGAACTCCAAAAGAATGACATACCTGAGTTTAAAGATTGGTTAGGGCATTCGGGGTATAAGTGGACATCTCATGACATTCAAAACGAGATCATTGATCTACTAGGAAAGTCTGTGTTGAGAAAGGTATTGGCTTCAATCAAGAAGACTGAACATTTTTCTATTATGGTTGATGAAACAAGTGTCATTTTGAATTCAAACTGTTGATGATTCCTTAATCATCAACAAAGACTTTTCTGCAGAGGACAAAACAGAGTGTCAGGTTACAAATGTGCAAGCTACCTTGAGTCAATGTTACAATTCAAGATTTATTTCTTTTTGCGTCTTTATTGCGATGCAATGAACACATTAGAGGATGTCAATGAAAAAATTCAGTGCCCTCATCTAAGTGTTGCTGATCCGGAAAAAATATATGAGGGCTTGATTTGTATATTGAATGGAAGGCGTGATAGTTTTGAAAACTTTTGGGAATTGTGTTTAAAAGAAAAATGTTCACAAGTTGATGATCCTTCGCTTCCTTGGAATCGAAGTATGCCAAAGAAGTATGAAATCAATGAAGCCAGCTCACCACACACTTTCAAAACCCCAAAGGAATACTACAAAGCTATTTACAATGAAGCTTGTGAAATGGTGCAATCTTGCACTACTGAGTGGTTTGCTTCAATTGGACTCACACAGGTCATTGCAGTTGAACAAAAGTGCTTGATTTTAGTAAACAGAGGTGAAACAAATTTGGAAAAATCAACTGAGTTTTTCAAAAATGACCTAGACATTGAGAGACTGCACTTACATTTGAATATGTTAGCTGATATGGCTAATAAAAAACAACTGGCCTTAAAAAACATGCGTGATGTAAGAAAGTACATTACACAAGAGCCTGCAGTTGGAGAAATGTTATGTGACGTAGTGAAGTGCATTAAGCTTCTCCAAGTAGTTCCAATCATGACAGCAACAGCAGAATGGTCATTTAGTGCCTTTAGATGTCTGAAGTCATATCTCCTATCAACAATGGGACAGAAGCAATTGAACAACTTGGCTGTTCTTCATGCCCACTGGGATGTTTTGGATGAATCGGATATCCGACCACTCATCAATGACTTCATATTCAGTAATCCAGTCAGACAGTTGACATTTGCACCTTTCTGAAGACACTTTAGCCCTAATAATGGCATTTAGAGCAATATTAAAAATAATTATAAAATAGAGAATTAAATCATGCTAAATTTTGTTTCAAGTACTGTATTACTATAGTACTGTATTAGTTGTTTTCAAATACTTAAATATTTTTAGGTTGTAAGACCCAATTAAAACCCTCTATTTATATACTCCTTGACTGAAAGTATTAGGCATACTGTATTAATTTTACTAACTGTATTGAAGCATTAACTTTGAGATATTGTTTTTATTTAATGAACCCTGAGCCTTATTCAAAGTAAGCTTAAATTAGCTATTTCACTTATTAATCAAAGTGCTATTACTGTGCAACAGCAATATTTTATATTTATTCTTTTAATTATAGTTTAGGATTTATTTAAATATAATTTCAATCTTTTCAGAGTTATATATTCACTGCTCTGTAATAGTCTATAAGCATGATTATTACTGTAAATTAAATTAGCTTTTTACAAAAATACCATGCATGTTTATGTTTTCTTTCTTTTTCAAAGCCAAAAAATGTGTCAGGCTTCCTGTTTCCTGGAGTGTTGAGTTATCGAGAGTCCAGTTTGGGGGTTCTAATATCGATAATATGACTCTAAAATGCTTAAAAAAGCTTTAAAACTATTTTTCACCTAAAATTTAGAAATTTTCCTAGGGAAAGACCCCCCCCCCCCAGTATGACACCCCCCACTCCACCAGCACCACCAATATTTTTTATAAGTCGGTGCCCCTTGTCAGGGGTACTTTGAACTCTTTGTTTCAATCACATCTTTCTAACATAGGAAAATGATAAAAATCTCAAGATCTGTCAATGAGTAGGAAAAGTCAAAATCCTATAAACTAGCAGAATACTGAAAGATCTGGTATTAAGACTTCTTTTGCTCCTTTTTCTCAACTGTCCAGATGTCCCTCCTGTGTTTTGTTCTTGCACTTTATCTCAGTTCTGCAAGTGGAGTAACAGATTATAGACACACCCAGTAGGCTCCCATCCTTGCAGTGAGTGAACTACTGCTGATACAAGCAAGACTTCAAAACAATGTTCCTAATCTGCAGTGGCGTGTGTGCTGTTTTGAAACCTACTGGCAGATTAAAATTGTGTGTTGGATTGAGACTTGACCACAGAACCTTACATTCTCCAGGTGTCATCTATGGCTTTAATCGGTGTCATAGATAAGATTGCACAAACACTTTTCTGTACATCTGGAAAATGTCATCCTCGTATTGAGACTACAAAAGTTAAAAATAATGATATAAAACTTGTAAGAGGGCCAAAATATTTGTGAATGTGTATTGACAATACCAGAGAGGAAATGTTAAGAAAACTGAGCAATCCCTTCTATACAAATAGCACCTTCACGCTGTTAATCAAACATTAAATGTGAGATTGATTTATTATGGACTTGTAATGTGAAAGAGAGAATTGCTGGGCAGTACTTACCTTCAGGAGAATAAATGTATAACACTGCTGATACACACGTAAAAGCAAAAGGGTAAACTTTTGGATACAAGAGGAGAGAGGTAGGGATATGTTGAGGTCTCTCTCATACTGGGGTCTGAGTAGCCTGTTTTTTTTTTTTTTTTTTTTTTTTTTTTTTTTTTTTTTTTTTTTTTTTTTTTTTTTTTTTAACCGTCCTTAACATATTGTTTATGGATATCAGGTACACCATGGTGTAGGGGTAATGTCTTTGTATCCTTGGTCTTGGGTTCAAAACCCACCATCGCTTAAATTTTGAGTAATAATTAGCATTGGTGGCCAAAACTTCTGGCATAAGAAGTCGCCCTCATTCTGCCAATGGCCTTGTCAAAGAGGGCGGAGGAGCAGACAGAGGTTTAGGGAACTCTCTTGTCCTTGGGGTGGGAAACCGCCCCTAAGGGTGGACGAGTCAGCAATGATCAATGGCATGAGGATGCAGATGGCAATGGAAATCACTGCATTAAAGACATGTAACATGCATCCACAGGACATGTGGCCTCTGACTGGAAAGTGTCATGATGATCTCTCCATTGGCAAAAGATTCTAGAATAGTTCCCCATTCAGATCTCCAAGAGGGGATTGTCGAGGTGGAGGTGACCATGAGAAAAAGACTGAAGAACCAACAAATAGATAACATTCTACAAGTCAGGGTGTGGAATGTTGGGTGCCTGAATGTGATAGGGAAATGCAAAAGCTCAGTCTACATTTAGTAGGGGTCAGGGAAGTGAAATGGAAAGAAGACAAGGATTTCTGATCAGATGAGTACAGGGTAAATCAACAGCAACAGAAAATGGTGTAACGGGAGTTGGATTTGTTATGAGTAGGATGATAGGGCAGAGAGTGTGTTACAGTGAACAGTTCAGTGATAGGGTTGTTCTTATAAGAATCAACAGCAAACCAACACTGACAATAATAGTTCAGGAATACATGCCAACATCACAAATTGATGATGAAGAGACAGAGAAAGTATATGAGGATATTGAAAGGGTAATACAGTACGTAAAGGAAGGTGAAAATCTAATAGCCATGGGGGACTGGAATGCAGTTGTAGGGGAAGGAGTATAAGAAAAGGTTACAGGAGAATATGGGCTTGGGACAAGGAATGAGAGAGGAGAAAGCCTAAGTTCAAGAATCACAAGAGGAGGTATTATACTTGGAAAAGGCTGGATGATACGTGAACATTTCATTTAGATTATGTCATTGTCAGAAAGAGATTCCAAAGTCAGATACTGGATTGTATGGAAAACCCAGGAACATATATAGAATCAGATCACAATATAGTAGTGATGAAGAGTAGGCTGAAGCTTAAGAGATTAGTCAGAAAGAATCAATACACAAAGAAAAGGGATATGGAAATACTAAAGGATGATGAGATACACTTGAAGTTCTCTAAGGCTATAGATATAGCAATAAGGAATAGCTCAGTAGGCAGTACAGTCAAAGGAATGAACATAGAAATCAAAAAAGAAATGATTGTTGGTAGGACTGACCCAGCTTACAGGAAAATCCAAATAACCTTCAGTGAAATTAAAAACAAGGGTGGTAACATTGAGAGCACGATGGGAATTCCACTGTTAAATGCAGACAAGATTGCAGTTAGCTGGAAAAAGTGCATTGAAGGCCTCCATGAGTGGGAAGATTTGTCTGATGTGATAGAAGAAGAACTAGGAGTTGATTTAGAAGAGAGAGGGGAACGAGTATGAGAAACAGAATTTAAGAGAGCTTTGGAGAACTTCAGAACAAATAAGGCAGAGAGATAGAGTTCCTAAAATCGTTGGGGGAAGTGGCAACAAGATGACTATTCATGTTGGTATGTAGAGTGCATACATCTCGCGACATACCATCTGATTTTTGAAAAAATATCATCCACACAATTCCAAAGACTGCAAGAGCTGACAAGCAGGAGAATTATCACTCAATCAGCTTAACAGCTCACGCTTCCAATACATGCCAACATCACAAATTGATGATGAAGAGACAGAGAAAGTATATGAGGATATTGAAAGGGTAATACAGTACGTAAAGGAAGGTGAAAATCTAATAGCCATGGGGGACTGGAATGCAGTTGTAGGGGAAGGAGTATAAGAAAAGGTTACAGGAGAATATGGGCTTGGGACAAGGAATGAGAGAGGAGAAAGCCTAAGTTCAAGAATCACAAGAGGAGGTGTTATACTTGGAAAAGGCTGGATGATACGTGAACATTTCATTTAGATTATGCCATTGTCAGAAAGAGATTCCAAAGTCAGATACTGGATTGTATGGAAAACCCAGGAAAATATATAGAATCAGATCACAATATAGTAGTGATGAAGAGTAGGCTGAAGCTTAAGAGATTAGTCAGAAAGAATCAATACACAAAGAAAAAGGATATGGAAATACTAAAGGATGATGAGATACACTTGAAGTTCTCTAAGGCTATAGATATAGCAATAAGGAAT
The DNA here is from genome assembly GCF_023864275.1 of Schistocerca cancellata. Taxonomy (NCBI): domain Eukaryota; kingdom Metazoa; phylum Arthropoda; class Insecta; order Orthoptera; family Acrididae; genus Schistocerca; species Schistocerca cancellata. Next base: position 495,220,406 of record NC_064633.1, read on the forward strand.
AGCTCAGTAGGCAGTACAGTCAAAGGAATGAACATAGAAATCAAAAAAGAAATGATTGTTGGTAGGACTGACCCAGCTTACAGGAAAATCCAAATAACCTTCAGTGAAATTAAAAGCAAGGGTGGTAACATTGAGAGTACGATGGGAATTCCACTGTTAAATGCAGACAAGATTGCAGTTAGCTGGAAAAAGTGCATTGAAGGCCTCCATGAGTGGGAAGATTTGTCTGATGTGATAGAAGAAGAACTAGGAGTTGATTTAGAAGAGAGAGGGGAACGAGTATGAGAAACAGAATTTAAGAGAGCTTTGGAGAACTTCAGAACAAATAAGGCAGAGAGATAGAGTTCCTAAAATCGTTGGGGGAAGTGGCAACAAAATGATTATTCATGTTGGTATGTAGAGTGCATACATCTCGTGACATACCATCTGATTTTTGAAAAAATATCATCCACACAATTGCAAAGACTGCAAGAGCTGACAAGCAGGAGAATTATCACTCAATCAGCTTAACAGCTCACGCTTCCAAGTTCCTGACAGGAATAATATACAGAGGAATGGAAAATAAAATGAAGGATGTGTTAGATGATGATCAGTTTGGCTTTAGGAAAGATAAAGGCAGAGGAGAGAGAATTCTGATGCTTCAGTTGATAATGGAAGCAAGACTAAGGAAAAATCAAAACACGTTCAAAGGATTTATCGACCTGGAAAAAACTGTTCCACAATGTAAAATGGTGCAAGATTTTTGAAATTCTGAGAAAAATGGGATTAAGCTACATGGAGAGATGGGTAATATACAATACATACAAGAGCCAAGAGGGAATTATAAGGGTGGACAATCACAAATGAAGGGCTCAGATTAAAAAGGGATGTAGTCTTTTGCCCCTACTGTTCAATCTATATATCGGAGAAAGAATGATGGAAATAAAATAAAGGTTCAGAATTTGAATTAAAATTCAGGGTGAATGAATATCAATTATATGAGTCACTGATGACATAGCTGTCTGGAGTGAAAGTGAAGAAGAGTTACATGACCTGCTGAATGGAATGAACAGGATAATGAGTAGTGAATATGTATTGAGAATAAATTGAAGAAAGACGGAAGCAATAAGAAGTAACAGAAATGAGAACAGTGAGAAACTTAACATCAGGATTGATGGTCATGAAGTGGTTGAAGTTAAGGAATTCTATTACCTAGGCAACAAAATAACCAATGACAGATGGAGCAAGGAGTACATAAAAGCAGACTAGCACTGGCAGAAAGGGCTTTTCTGGCCAAGAGAAGTCTAATAGTATCAAACATAGGCCTTCATTTGAGGAAGAAATTTCTGAGAATGTATGTTTGGAGCACAGCATTATGTGGTAGTGAAACATGGACAGTGGGAAAACTAGAACAGAAGAGAACTGAAGCATTTGAAATGTGGTGATACAGACAAATGTTGAAAAATCAGATGGACTGATGAGGTACAGAATGAGGTGGTTCGGCACAGAATTGGAGAGGCAAAAAAAAAAAAAAAAAGAATGTCAATATGAGAACAAAGACAACCTCCGCATGGGGTGTGACAATCTACGGTTAAGCATCTCTGGACTCAGTAATGAGTTTTTCTTGTTTTTAGGTATGCGTCTTGGGGTGGTAGTAATTAATGTGAAGTCTTCATATGTGATTGTTCACGAACTTTCGGCTGGATAAATTATTCAAAAGAAATCCAAGTTGTGTATGGTTGCATGCTGAAAGAACATTGAACAGAAATTCAGAAGTAGGGAATGTTGTCCAAGATTGAAGCAACCATGAAGGTTTATGTTTTATTACGGTCCTGTGGCATGATTTCATTACTACAGGGTGGAGCACTGTAAATTTACACTTTGGGAATGAAATAAAAAAAATAATGATCATTTAGAAACTTACATTTTTATTTTTCTCATATTGGACAATAATGGAAGTTCCCAATTATATGGTTTAAACAGTGTATCTGACAATTGTCTACCGTCACAATCCACACACTGCCACAGTCATTTTCTGAAATTCTCATGCACGCTTTCAAGCATGTCTTCTGGTATTCTTGCCATTTCAGCCTCAATACTGCTCTGTAGGTCTTCCAGGGTGTTGGGACATTTGCAATACACCTTTGACTTCTGGTGTCTCAAAAGGAAAAAATCACATGAGGCCAAGTCAGGTGATCGTGTGGGCCAGTTGAGATCCCCCATCCAATAGATAAGCCTTCCATGAAACATTTGCCTTAAAAAATTCGTGGTAATGCCCACTGTGTGTGCGGTTGCACTGTCTTGTTGACACGAGGTATCCTGTAATTGCATTACCTCAGAAGCTGGCTGGAGAAACTCTTGCTGCATAGATAAGTCACAATCCGAATTCACAGTTACAGGATGACAATTTTCCTGGAAAAAGTAAGAGCCAATGATGCCTACTCATGATAAGGCACACCACACAGTGACACAGCCTGAGTGCAGTCGTTTCTTGGGAATTTGCCTGGGGTTTGTATAATTCCAGTACCGCATATCCTCTTTCTTTACACGCCCACTGAGGTGAAAATGCACCTCATCAGAAATGAACACATTTGCCCCATGGGTTATCGTCTTCACAAGATGTTCTTCATGTTACATAATCCCGTTCTGACAATTGCTGGACCATGCACATTTTTTATGTGTGAAAATTCAATTCATTGTGAAGAATCCAGCAGAGAGAATGTCTTGAAATGCTAAGAGCAAGTGTGTGTTTTGAGCCGAGTGTTTTGGAGATTGCAGTATTGCTGCTCCGACTCGTTTGACATTTTGTGAAGTTGTACTGCTTCTTTCAGGTTCTCTTCGTACAGATGACACATCCTGTTGTTCCGAATGCATTTACCCAATTTAACATTAATTGCCATCCATGAACACATCCGTGTGGGTGTACTCTAAATCACAAACGAAAAGGACGCTGCACTGCAATGATCGAATGGGAATTCGAGAAATATACTTCAATACGAAATGAACACGAAATGAGCATTCCTCACATGTCCACTGCATTATTGCAACTGAACAACAATTGAATACAAACCTCCCATCGGTCACTATAAACCAAGCCCACTCTCCCCTTTATTCGACCAACAATGAAGCCACAAAGTGAATTCTTAAAAAAGCAATTTACCATGCTCCACACTGCATAATTCAATAATACCTTTCAAAAAATGATATTATAAACTAATATTAGCATCTCAATCATTTGTGCTTAATCAACTTCAACCAACTAACCATCAAATAATACACTAAGGATGAAACAATCCATCATCAACATGGAGAGATATAACGATCAACAAAGTGAGCAATGAGTAGGATCTTCACACCCTTTTACATTTATACGCATCTAATGACAGTACTATACATTTCACATCCTGAAGGCAAGTAGTGAGCAGCAAATCTGTCTCATAATGTATTAGTTTTTTGCAGTTGAATTTTCCTTTAATATTATGGATTTGAACATTCCATCATTGTGTATAAGATAGCTTTCTGGTGGTTAGTGCATACAATGTTCCGAAAAATTACAATCAAGTAACACTATGATGAACTACCAAACATATATTCAAAACAACACTAGACTTGGAGGTAAGCGGAGTTGAATCCTGGTGGTGGATGAAATTTTCACTGCCAGTAAATAGCCAGCAAGGAGAGGAGAGGTGGTGATTTAAAGTTCTTGATCATCTGTCTTTGCACCAAGGCCCTGGATTAAATTTCAAACCTCTCTGCAGTGTCTCACGAATTGAGTGCATGTGACACTTGATGATGATCCATCTGTCACATGGGGATGTTAAGCTCAGTGGGCCCTTGGTGTTATTAGAGAGTAGTAGGTTATGTGCTGGCACTGGGTTTCACTCTCTCCATTATATCATCATCATCATTATTAAACAACACGAACATAAAACTACACTATACACTCTCATTATAGTAAACTCCATAAATACACATATGACACAACTCTCATATATTTGCAAGGAAAAGGGCCAATCTGCGCAGAGGATGAACACCTTCTTTCTAAGCTGCTGAACCCACCCTGCAGCGGCGCACCTACAATTGAGTGCCAGTGGCTGAATGTCTGTTGGCTGCAATATTCAAATGCCCGTGGCTCCACTCATGCCATGGCAGGGCAAGGAAGTCAGCAGGAAGGCCAGCAGAGGATGACTCTGGTGGTTGCGCCGACACTATGATCATCACATGCAGCTAGAATCAGCATGCGCAGATCGGCACTGTGCTCTGCTTCTGCGACCCAGCTCTGCAGCCAATCAAAACGAAGTAATCCTCCATGATGCAAGGATTTAAGCTCTCACTGAAGCAGCAGAAAGGAGTGACATTGCCTGACTGGAACTCATAATCATCACCAGAGCCGCCGCCACTGCAACTGTTGTCACCCAGTCCACCATTCACCGCTGCTCTTCTGACTGAGATGTTGCACTACCAGGAACCAAACACTACCAGCTAAGTGGGTCTGGACTAGGACATCATTTTGGAGATTTTAGTGAAGAAATTTAACTTGACATCACTCATACTTATAAAAGAACTTGGCATTCAAGACGAGTGGACTAGTACCATTTCAGAATTTAACTTTTGTTTCCACTATACAGTCTAGCAAGTGACTTCATTCTTAGCAGTAGCAAGAACAGCCTTTTATGCTGTCTAACAGTTATTTAAAAAGTGTTTGTTTAGTTGGTATTTAATCTGGAAAACTCTCCAAGTACATTTAAGTTGTTTGTTCAAATAATCAGAATTGTATGAGTTGATTCAGTCGAGCTTGTGTGTCTTGTGTTGGACCTAAAACACCCCGTGGAATCTCTCAGCCAACAGTACCATACAACATTCATACTTTTACATTAAAGATGTACAAACTGCTCATTTACATTTTTGAAATAATGTCTTTTGGTAAGTATGAACAATATTGGTTTGAACTAACTGGGAGTATGCCGATATTGCAGGAGGAGGCGGGGGAGGGTTGTTTTTAAACTCTGATGTTTCTTCAATATCAATTAACTCAGTGTCAATGAATGAGCACATTACTACAGATATCTTCTTCTTCAGACCACATACAAAATGTTAATAGATAAACTAAAAAATAAAGCAAGAATTACGCAAATTGCAAAACCAGAAATGCTTACTGCAAGAATATTTATAAGACATACTTTTTAAAAACTGTGTTGATGAATACCTGAAAAAAACCCTTACATAGGGTATATAACATCACTTTCTTCCTCACATAGTGTGAAGAAAATACTTCTAAAAAATCATGTTCCATGACACTGTAACACTTTGCTGAAAAATATTTCTCGCTTTAATATATTTGTGGCAGTTGCCTGCTATTACTAGCATTACAAATTTTGCTTTGTTTTTGTCTTATTCATACTACAGTGACCATCCCCACTGCAAGACTTGCCCTACACACCCCTACTACCACCTATAACAGCCCTGTAACTGGTAAAACACATACTGTCAAAGGGAGAGCCACCTGCGAAACGACACGTCATATACCAGCCGTTATGTAAACACTGTTCGGCCTCCTACATCGGCATGCCCACCATCCAAATTATCAATTAGTATGAATGGGCACAGGCAGAGGGTGTATTCTGGCAACTCACAATATTCTATCGCAGAGCATTCTCTACATCATCACATTCACGACCTCGGCGCCATAGGATTCTTTCCCCAGACACCAGTTTCGCAGAACTCCATAGGTGGGAACTAACACTACAACATATCCTTGGTTCTCACCACCCATCTGGCCTTAATTTACGTTAATTTCTTCTGTCTCAGCATTTCTTCACTGTAACTACTCTTTGCTTCACTCCGTTTTAGTTTTCTACATCTTTCATTGTCTTGCCAGTCTATTTTTCACTGGCCTCCTCCCATCTCTTTTACATACAATGCACTTAGCTTTCCACTCTTATTAACTCATGCATGATGTTTAAGCAGTAATATCCATACACATATTACCCTGTCTTCCACCTTTAAGCTCTCAGGTTTTCAAATCTCATCCGCGGTTCTGGATTATCTTCCCAAAATCTACCCCTTTACCTAGAGCTCTCCAGTCCTTTTCCTTCACTTCTCTTCCTTCCCCTTGAACCCCTTTGCCTGAAGTAGGAGCCACTGACTCTGAAAGCTTGCCAATTACAGCCGGATTTTATGTGCGTGCTCTGCCGCCACTTGGTGAGTAGATTTTTTATCTATCCAATTAAATAATTTTGTCATACTACAGTGATGACTACGAAATCGTTTTCTTTAAACTTGGACACACTGGATACATTAAACATTGTTGTGAAAAGAATAGATTGCTACTCAACAAATAGAGGAGATGTTGAGTTGCAGTCAGGCACAATGAAAAGACTGCTGCATGTTTTACTTTTCGCCCACAAGGTCTTCTTCTGAAGTAACAAACAAACAAACAAACAAACACACACACACACACACACACACACACACACACACAACCATTGTCTCTGGTGCTATGGCCATAGCACCGAGAGACAGTGGTCATGTGAGTGTTAGCTGTGCTTGTGTGAATGTGTGTGTATTTTCTACTTTAAAAGAAGGCCATTTGGCTGAAAGCAAAATGTGCCAAATATTTTCTTTATGCCTGTCTGGGGCTCAACATCTCCTCTATATGGTGAATAGCAGTATATCCTTTTCATAATAGTATTATCATCTGATCCTGGACTTAACGATTGTTTGATTTGTTATTAAATTGACATTAGCTATATTATTTACCGATATGCAACATAGAAATTTCATGCTTGTTATGTATAGAAATACTTTGTTCTTGCCCTCTACCTTGTACATTTATTGCATGTAAAATGCTAGACCAATAATAATGAGATAACAAAGGTAAAAGGTAATTAGAATTATGTGCAGGGTTCACACACTTCATGTGACCCAGGCAGAACAGTCAGATTTCAGAAATAGTCATTTGAAAGGTAGTGGCAGAAGAATATTATAGCACAGTCTAGGGTTACTTCATGAATGAATCTTTCACACTGCAGTGGGGTGTACTTTTTTTGGTCATCAGTCTACTGACTGGTTTGATGCAGCCCTGTGCTAACCTCTTCATCTCAGAGTAGCACTTGCAACCTACGTCCTCAATTATTTGCTTGACGTATTCCAGTCTCTGTCTTCCTCTACAGTTTTTGCCCTCTACAGTTCCCTCTAATACCATGGAAGTCATTCCCTCATGTCTTAGCAGATGTCCTATCATCCTGTCCCTTCTCCTTATCAGTGTTTTCCACATATTCCTTTCCTCTCCGATTCTGCGTAGAACCTCCTCATTCCTTACCTTATCAGTCCACCTAATTTTCAACATTCGTCTATAGCACCACATCTCAAATGCTTCGATTCTCTTCTGTTCCGGTTTTCTCACAGTCCATGTTTCACTACCATACAATGCTGTACTCCAGACGTACATCCTCAGAAATTTCTTCCTCAAATTAAGGCCGGTATTTGATATTAGTAGACTTCTCTTGGCCAGAAATGCCTTTTTTGCCATAGCAAGTCTGCTTTTGATGTCCTCCTTGCTCCGTCCGTCATTGGTTATTTTACTGCCTAGGTAGCAGAATTCCGTAACTTCATTGACTTCGTGACCATCAATCCTGATGTTAAGTTTCTCGCTGTTGTCATTTCTACTACTTCTCATTACCTTTGTCTTTCTCAGATTTACTCTCAAACCATACTGTGTACTCATTAGACTGTTCATTCCGTTCAGCAGATCATTTAATTCTTCTTCACTTTCACTCAGGATAGCAATGTCATCAGCGAATCGTATCATTGATATCCTTTCACCTTGTATTTTAATTCCACTCCTAAACCTTTCTTTTATTTCCATCATTGATTCCTCGATGTACAGATTGAAGAGTAGGGGCGAAAGGCTTCAGCCTTGTCTTACACCCTTCTTAATACGAGCACTTCGTTCTGGATTGTCCACTCTTATTATTCCCTCTTGGTTGTTGTACATATTGTATATGACCCGTCTCTCCCTATAGCTTAGCCCTACTTTTTTCAGAATCTCGAATAGCTTGCACCATTTTATATGGTCGAACGCTTTTTCCAGGTCGACAAATCCTATGAAAGTGTCTTGATTTTTCTTTAGCCTTGCTTCCATTATTAGCCGTAACGTCAGGATTGCCTCTCTCGTCCCCTTACTTTTCCTAAAGCCAAACTGATCGTCACCTAGCGCATTCTCAATTTTCTTTTCCATTCTTCTGTATATTATTCTTGTAAGCAGCTTCGATGCATGAGCTGTTAAGTGCATATAATGTTGATCGTCGGTAAAGCAGATGCCAGACTGAGATTCATTGGAAGAATCTTAAGGAAATGCAATCCGAAAACAAAGGAAGTAGGTTACAGTACGCTTGTTCGCCCACTGCTTGAATACTGCTCAGCAGTGTGGGATCCATACCAGATAGGGTTGATAGAAGAGATAGAGAAGATCCAACGGAGAGCAGCGCGCTTCGTTACAGGATCATTTAGTAATCGCGAAAGCGTTACGGAGATGATAGATAAATTCCAGTGGAAGACTCTGCAAGAGAGACGCTCAGTAGCTCGGTACGGGCTTTTATTGAAGTTTCGAGAACATACCTTCACCGAAGAGTCAAGCAGTATATTGCTCCCTCCTACGTATATCTCGCGAAGAGACCATGAGGATAAAATCAGAGAGATTAGAGCCCACACAGAGGCATACCGACAATCCTTCTTTCCACGAACAATACGAGACTGGAATAGAAGGGAGAACCGATAGAGGTATTGAAGGTACCCTCCACCACACACCGTCAGGTGGCTTGCGGAGTATGGATGTAGATGTAGATGTAGATTGTGCAATAATTCTCGCACTTGTCAGCTCTTGCCATCTTCGGAATTGTGTGGATGATGCTTTTCCGAAAGTCAGATGGTATATCGCCAGACTCATATATTCTACACACCAACGTGAATAGTCTTTTTGTTGCCACTTCCCCCAATGATTTTAGAAATTCTGATGGAATGTTATCTATCCCTTCTGCCTTATTTGACCGTAAGTCCTCCAGAGCTCTTTTAAATTCCGATCCTAATACTGGATCCCCTATCTCTTCTAAATCGACTCCTGTTTCTTCTTCTATCACATCAGACAAATCTTCACCCTCATAGAGGCTTTCAATGTATTCTTTCCACCTATCTGCTCTCTCCTCTGCTTTTAACAGTGGAATTCCCGTTGCACTCTTAATGTTACCACCATTGCTTTTAATGTCACCAAAGGTTGTTTTGCTTTCCTGTATGCTGAGTCTGTCCTTCCGACAATCATATCTTTTTCGATGTCTTCACATTTTTCCTGCAGCCATTTCGTCTTAGCTTCCCTGCACTTCCTATTTATTTCATTCCTCAGCGACTTGTATTTCTGTATTCCTGATTTTCCCGGAACATGTTTGTACTTCCTCCTTTCATCAATCAACTGAAGTATTTCTTCTGTTACCCATGGTTTCTTTGCAGCTACCTTCTTTGTACCTATGTTTTCCTTACCAACTTCTGTGATGGCCCTTTTTAGAGATGTCCATTCCTCTTCAACTGTACTGCCTACTGCGCTATTCCTTATTGCTGTATCTATAGCGTTAGAGAACTTCAAACGTATCTCGTCATTCCTTAGTACTTCCGTATCCCACTTATTTGCGTATTTATTCTTCCTGACTAATGTCTTGAACTTCAGCCTACTCTTCATCACTACTATATTGTGATCTGAGTCTATATCTGCTTCTGGGTACGCCTTACAATCCAGTATCTGATTTCGGAATCTCTGTCTGACCATGATGTAATCTAATTGAAATCTTCCAGTATCTCCCGGCCTTTTTCAAGTATACCTCCTCCTCTTGTGATTCTTGAACAGGGTATTCGCTATTACTAGCTGAAACTTGTTACAGAACTCAGTCTTTCTCCTCTTTCATTCCTTGTCCCAAGCCCATATTCTCCTGTAACCTTTTCTTCTACTCCTTCCCCTACAACTGCATTCCAGTCGCCCTTGACTATTAGATTTTCGTCCCCCTTTACATACTGCATTACCCTTTCAATATCCTCATACACTTTCTCTATCTGTTCATCTTCAGCTTGCGACGTCGGCATGTATACCTGAACTATCGTTGTCGGTGTTGGTCTGCTGTTGATTCTGATTAGAACAACCCAGTCACTGAACAGTTCACAGTAACACATCCTCTGCCCTACGTTCCTATTCATAATGAATCCTACACCTGTTATACCATTTTCTGCTGCTGTTGATATTACCCGATACTCATCTGACCAGAAATCCTTGTCTTCCTTCCACTTCACTTCACTGACCCCTACTATATCTACACTCCTGGAAATGGAAAAAAGAACACATTGACACCGGTGTGTCAGACCCACCATACTTGCTCCGGACACTGCGAGAGGGCTGTACAAGCAATGATCACACGCACGGCACAGTGGACACACCAGGAACCGCGGTGTTGGCCGTCGAATGGCGCTAGCTGCGCAGCATTTGTGCACCACCGCCGTCAGTGTCAGCCAGTTTGCCGTGGCATACGGAGCTCCATCGCAGTCTTTAACACTGGTAGCATGCCGCGACAGCGTGGACGTGAACCGTATGTGCAGTTGACGGACTTTGAGCGAGGGCGTATAGTGGGCATGCGGGAGGCCGGGTGGACGTACCGCCGAATTGCTCAACACGTGGGGCGTGAGGTCTCCACAGTACATCGATGTTGTCGCCAGTGGTCGGCGGAAGGTGCACGTGCCCCTCGACCTGGGACCGGACCGCAGCGACGCACGGATGCACGCCAAGACCGTAGGATCCTATGCAGTGCCGTAGGGGACCGCACCGCCACTTCCCAGCAAATTAGGGACACTGTTGCTCCTGGGGTATCGGCGAGGACCATTCGCAACCGTCTCCATGAAGCTGGGCTACGGTCCCGCACACCGTTAGGCCGTCTTCCGCTCACGCCCCAACATCGTGCAGCCCGCCTCCAGTGGTGTCGCGACAGGCGTGAATGGAGGGACGAATGGAGACGTGTCGTCTTCAGCGATGAGAGTCGCTTCTGCCTTGGTGCCAATGATGGTCGTATGCGTGTTTGGCGCCGTGCAGGTGAGCGCCACAATCAGGACTGCATACGACCGAGGCACACAGGGCCAACACCCGGCATCATGGTGTGGGGAGCGATCTCCTACACTGGCCGTACACCACTGGCGATCGTCGAGGGGACACTGAATAGTGCACGGTACATCCAAACCGTCATCGAACCCATCGTTCTACCATTCCTAGACCGGCAAGGGAACTTGCTGTTCCAACAGGACAATGCACGTCCGCATGTATCCCGTGCCACCCAACGTGCTCTAGAAGGTGTAAGTCAACTACCCTGACCAGCAAGATCTCCGGATCTGTCCCCCATTGAGCATGTTTGGGACTGGATGAAGCGTCGTCTCACGCGGTCTGCACGTCCAGCACGAACGCTGGTCCAACTGAGGCGCCAGGTGGAAATGGCATGGCAAGCCGTTCCACAGGACTACATCCAGCATCTCTACGATCGTCTCCATGGGAGAATAGCAGCCTGCATTGCTGCAAAAGGTGGATATACACTGTACTAGTGCCGACATTGTGCATGCTCTGTTGCCTGTGTCTATGTGCCTGTGGTTCTGTCAGTGTGATCATGTGATGTATCTGACCCCAGGAATGTGTCAATAAAGTTTCCCCTTCCTGGGACAATGAATTCACGGTGTTCTTATTTCAATTTCCAGGAGTGTAGATTGAGCCTTTGCATTTCCCTTTTCAGATTTTCTAGTTTCCCTACCACGTTCAAGCTTCTGACATTCCACGCCCCGACTCGTAGAACGTTATCCTTTTGTTGATTATTCAATCTTTTTCTCATGGTAACCTCCCCCTTGGCAGTTCCCTCCCGGAGATCCGAATGGGGGGACTATTCCGGAATCTTTTGCCAATGGAGAGATCATTATGGCACTTCTTCAATTACAGGCCACATGTCCTGTGGATACACGTAACGTGTCTTTAATGCAGTGGTTTCCATTGCCTTCTGCATCCTCATGTCGTTGATCATTGCTGATTCTTCCACCTTTAGGGGCAATTTCCCACCCCTAGGACAAGAGAGTGCCCTGAATCTTTATCCGCTCCTCCACCCTCTTTGACAAGGCCGTTGGCAGAATGAGGCTGACTTCTTATGCCGGGAGTCTTCGGCCGCCAATGCTGATTATTTATCAAAATTTAGGCAGTGGCGGGGATCGAACCTGGGACCGAAGACGTTTTGATTATGAATCAAAGACGCTTCCCCTAGACCACGGGTGTACTATGATACAATATTTAACAAATTAAAACTGTGTGGCAGACTGGGACCTGTACCTGGGTCCTTGACCTACATAGGCAGTATTATTTTTGACTGATCAGTCATTGAATCTGATCTGCTAGTTCATATCTCCTACTTTCCAAATTTCCCACAATGAGTCCTTAATACCTCGTTAGACTAGATCCTCTGTGAGTAGAATGTCTAAACAATTTCACTGCCATTTGTTTGCTACTGATTGTGCTAGTGCAACAAGTATGCTGGAGGGCTTCTGAGAAGTTTGGAAAATACGCATTGCTTCCAGTTCTTCTTTTGCTGCAGAATTTTCTCTTATCTATCCTTCAGTCATCCACTCCTTTGTCTCTGACTTATCATTTGCCTTCCCTGCTACTCTATACCCATCATTTTTCAAGTTTTGTCTGTTAGAATTCCATTATTGCTTTCATTCTATCCTATTTAGCCCCAAGTCCAGAGTGACTTGTTTCTATTTATCCCTTGAAAGTATTACGTTTACATATATTGCAGTTGTATTTCTTCTACTCTTAGTAATTAATTTTGATGACTAGCTAGCTTATGATGTTAAGAACTCAGTTTATCTAAAATGTGCACAATGAAGAAAGCTTTCAGGTTCTTTTTCAGTGTCCATAAGTAATTAAAGGTACTTTTTTAAACTGGGACCAAATAACTAAAACTTTTATTTCAATATACTGCTGATTAATCACAATGTCCACAAGTGACTCAGTTAAATGCACACAGGTGCCTGGAGCCTTTCTTTCTGTTTCGCTTTTCTTTGCTTTCCTGAATAAGATGACCGACTTTGGTCTACAGATTAAAATCTGGGCCATATTCTTCCATATGTTTCTAATCATTAGGTAATACACATTACCTTGTTGTAAGATTTCATATTCCCCCATGGAGACGATTACCACATATGTGTGAATATAATCTCCAATGATGGATCTGTAACCATATCAATCAAAAGAGCCTGCCATGTGGATTATTAGCCCAGAGCCTTCTATTAAAAATTTCCTAATCACAACATAATTCTCTCAGCCTATGCACTCCTGACACTGGTTGCAAAGAGCTTTTCGTCAGGTCAGACATACTGATGTTTATCTGTCTCATGAAACACAAAATTTTACCCATTGGAGAATGTTCCCCATTGGAAATCACCAGCCAGCAGTAGTCCAGTTGTAATACTACCGAGTGAATTCAAAACTTTTGTGTTACTATGTGCTCATACATCATTTGATTCACAAACTCATTTCTGGCAGAAATAAACAAGAAAAATTGCCCGGTTAACTTTGGTTGTGCAGTCAATAAAACTAAAGGAGTGTGGTGTTAAAGGCATCCCCAATGTATGGATGAAATCATACAACTACAGAAAATGAAGTCACATTAACAAGTGAAATTATTGACACAAAATTAAATTCGGTGTGGGTACACAACAACAACAACAACAACAATAATTATTATTATTATTATTGTGCTTGGTAATTAGTATACTTCTATTCTTGACCTACATGATTTGCCAAAACTTCTCTCTTAAGCTTACAAAAAGCCATATCAATCATTAACAAATAAAAATGACTTACAGCTACTAGAAAGAGGAAAATGGTTACTAAATAATACATTGAGATGAACAAGAAACTGAAGTGACACCAGGACACGAATAATTTTAGCCGAACAGCTCAGTTCTCGTGCTTTGCACTTAGAAGTCTCTTTCACTATTTTGCCCTGCAGACAGTATTGGTATTATACTTTATTTACCTTTGCTCATTTTGTTGTATGGCATAATCTCCTGGAGCAACACTGCAAAAAAGCATTCATTTTGTAGATGCGTGCAGTAAGAATATCTGTAAAGTTAATAACTGAACATCTTACAGAAATCTCTTATGGACCTCAGGTGTCTATCAATCAGGTGAAAATATACATTTACTCAGTAATGGTATTTGTGGTTAGTGGTTACAGTGAATATAGGATAAACTTCAAAATTCACAATAATAATAATAATAGGAAAACTTTCAACTTGCAACCTATTCGCAGAGAAACTGGAATCACTAGAAAGTAGAGATTGGGATGAATTGAGGAAGAACATAGTGAAAGTTGCCATAGAGACTGCACCATTACTGAAATAAAACAAACATGCTTGGTGAACAACTACCTGTGAGGAGGCAGTGACACTGAGACAGATGGCTTGGCTGAAGTGGAACTTGCAGAAGACACAAGACGACAGAGACAAGTTCATAGAACAATGAAAGGTAACTGCCAGAACCATCAGACAAGTAAAACAGCAGTTCACAAAAGACCAATTGACACAACTGGATGATGACTTCAAGAAAAACAACACCAGAAATTTCTACAGAAGTCTTAAACGGAACCTAGGTCACTACAGTCCACTTCGCCTCCACCTCAGAGGTCCAGATGGGAAGCTAGCCTATAACGATACTGACAACTGCCATCTTCTAGCCACGTACTTTGAGAATCTCCGGAACTGGGAATCACCTGACACATTCTTCGATAACCAGGACAGCACCAAGCAGCCAAACTCGCAACCACTAACGAAAGAAGAAGTAATATAAATCATCCAGTCCTTGAAAACCAACAAAGCATCAGGAGAAGACTCAACAGTGGCTGAACTATGGAAGCAGGTGGAGACAAGACTGTAAGCAAGTTGACAGGAATCCTAAAAAAACATTTGGGAGACTGAAACATTACGTGACTGGACCTCTGCCTTGATTCATCCCTTACACAACAAAGGGACTTTACTGGCATCAATAATTATCGAGGAATCTCATTGGTACCCGTCACATACAAGATTTTCTCCAAGACCTTACTAAACAGAGCCGAACCTCAACTGGGCCCACAGCTAGGGGAATACCATACAGGATTTATAAAAGGATGCTCTTGTACTGAACAGATACTGAACCTGAAGTCAGTGCTACAACAAGTAAAATTGGTTGGTAAGAAGTATGTTGTCATCTTCGTTGATTTCAAGAAGGCTTATGACTCAGTTGATAGACCTATACTCCTGAAGATCCTGCAAGAACTAGGGCTAGATGAGAAGACCCACAGCCTTATCCAACAGACTTTAAGCAACAGAAAGTCATGAGTAAAGTTCAGAGAAACCCTCTCAGAAAGTTTTGAAATCAAACTGGGAGTAAGACAGGGAGATTGTCTGTCCCCTTTCCTCTTCAACTGTGCCCTGGAAAAGGTAATAAGAGAGTGGCAGAAGGAGTCAGCTTGAGAGAGGATTCCAAATTGTATCTCTGTGGGACATACGTGCAATGGGCTCAATGTTGATCACCTGGCATTTGCTGATGACCTAGCACTTCTATCAGATTCAATAGAAACTTCAGTGAAACAACTCAACATTCTCAGACAGCAAGTGGCAAAGGTTGGGCTTCATGTATCACTTAAAAAAAAAACGCAGTACATCATGAACATAGGTGACTCTCTTTGTACACTGCATATAGATGAGGGAGAGATCAAGAAAACCAACAAGTTTAAGTAATTGGGAGAATAGCTAGAACCTAATCTATCTGAAGGAACAGCACTGTCAACTTGAGTCAACAAGCTAGAGCTGGCATACCAGCTGACCAAGAATAGTTATAATAAAAAATGTCTCTCCTGTAACAATAAACTGAAGCACTACCAGACAATCATCCATCCTGAAGCCTTATATGCTTCGGAATGGTTAATACTCAATAGGAAGGGACTTACTGAAAAGTTCGAAATCCAGACGAGAAATATAATGGAGGAAGATACTGGGGCCAGTCAAGGAAGGTGATAATTACAAAAGGCGACCCAACTGAGAGCTCTAAGAGTACTGTAAAAGAATCACAGATGTAGTTAGGAAAAGACATCTAGCATTTTATGGACACGTTTACAGGATTCATCATGACAGATTGACCAACCAGCTTCTCTGTTACTGGCAGAAGAGGAAGACCACGTCACCATGGTCGATGGAAGTGGAGAAAGATCTTCAGGAACTGGGAATAACAGAAGGAAACTTGAAGGATCGGACAATACTCAGGAAGCAGCTTAGACAAAAGAGGTTCCAGAACAGCCTATCAAGAAAGAAGACTTGCATAACTACAGGGCAAACGTCAAAGCCCACTCCAAATGCAATATTGAATGTTGTGGTCCATTTTTGGCTTATACGAAATAAGAAGAATAGGAATAACAATTTACTACAGACTGTGTCCCCGTCCACAATCTGGAATGGAGATTTACATTCTGATGCAAAAGGCTGCAACAGTTTACCAGTAGATATTAAACAGCAAATTGTAAACTTCCAGATATTAGTATATATGTCAGAATATTTGGAATAAGGAATGTACATCCTTATTAACACTAATATTAAATATAAACAGATTTTAACTTTTCCAGTGTATGGATAGGTGATAGTGTCCTCTGAAATCAGTTGAGTTATATAAATGCTTAGTATGAAGAAGTAGACAGAAACAGCATCTGAGTAGCAGAAGAGGAAAGAGCAGAAACTGGTTTTCGAAGTAGCTGCATTTTGACTAATATACATAATATTCTGATTTATAATGGACTAAAAAGGAATCTAGAGGTAATTCCCGTAGTTAACAATGTTAGTAGATTAGCACTAGTTGCAACTAGTCATTAGTTTACTTTACTGAAGTAGCGTGCAATGGCCGTTTCTGTTAATGATCCTTTTTATATCTCATAAAGCTCTGCCTCATGACAGGACTTATGAAATGTTGTGTGCTAATGAATGTATGCTCTTAAGGATATTTTTCAGCAGAATTCACTGACATGAATAATAAGCTGTTTTACTGTATAATGCTGATTGATCCCTATGCACCATCATAGTTGATAATCCACCTTCTGTAATATGACAAAAAAGGTCATTCCGAAATTAATGCCTCCTATTTTTTGTGTTGACTGAGTGTCCAAGTCAGATTATGTAGAAGTAGTGGTAATTTCTGAATATTCCTATAATGTTTTGTTGGTTTTTTTGTTCTGTGTCAGATAGAAGCAGAGTAGCGAGAAGTTCCAAAATGGCTTTCTATATTGAGGTGCATATTAAAATCCATTGATGACTGATAAAGTTGTATGGAGACAATATAGTAAACACCAATAAAGCCCTGATTCTTTAAAGAGTTGGACTCCCATTGACAAAACAGCTTCATACTGCTGATAACTTTACATATGAGTTAATTTTTAGAATATTTGACATTATGCATGTAAATTAGAAAACATTTGAAACTACATTTAAAGTTTGTTGGAAGCCACTAAGTGCTCTCATTATCAAACACCAGATGAGTATAGTCTGGATAATTTGCACTCTTTTCAGCAAAAGTTAACTGTTCACACATCTAAATGTTTATGGCATCACATTTTCTGAATTACATGTTATGCAATGATATAATTTTGCAGGTAGATTCACTGGCATATGTGACCACTGTCTCCAAAATGCATTGGAAAAAAAAGTTAGTAGTAAAGAAGAAATAAATTAAAATGTTATGCATAATGTGGCAGTTTTAATGCATGAACAGTGAAAGTGTAGTAAGCAACAAACTTTTTGTTTACACTGTTTATAACCGTAATACTTGTCTTAGTGTGTTGACCCTTTCACATAAGATTATATATCTTTATGAGTAGATAATGTCAGCATTTTAAATTTGGCCACTATTTATGTGAATTACTGAAAATCAGATTTTTAGTCGCCCCCAGAAGCTGTTAAATCGAAAACCTGCTACAGGTTCCAGGTTGTTTGTCCCAGGATACTCACTTGGTAATATAGATGAGCAATGAGAGGTGTTGGATACTGCATTTTAGAACTGGTGAAAAGGTTGTGTATGGAAGATCATGCCACAGTTGTCCTTGCTCAACTGCCACCCTTCACAATGAACAGCATTTCAGCAAACTCAGCTGTGATGATCAGCAAATTACAAGTGTCGAATTGTGTGCACAACTGAATGTTGTCTATACTGACTTAGACAAGATATTAAGCAATCTTGATTACAGCAAAATGTATGCAAAATGGTCAGATGAGTAGTTACACAAGACCAAAAATATCACTGAATGGATATTTGTTGATACCTGCTGGACCAATATGAGGCTGAAGGTGACTAATTTTTTAACACCCTTTTCACTGGAGACAAGACATGGTGCTGTTGTTATTCAATACTTTCCCAGTCATAAATGGTATATACTTGTAATAATGACTTTACTATGGCTGTACTGGTTAAGGGAATGTGGTTATTGTTAGATGTGAATACGGATGTGGGCTCTACTACTAATTAAGTCCAACTGTTAAAAATTAATTACATTCTGATAGAGAGTGCTTGCAAGTGAGAATATTTGAATTCTCCAACAAAGAAATTGTTCAAGACGCAGCAATCTGCAGGCAAAATGGTGTTGCACAGTCTTCTGGGATAGGAAAGGCGTGGTTGTTTTGGATGTCTTGGAGCCTAAAGAAACTTATTCAGAACACGAAAGGACATCATTGACAAGGCTGAAGCCCCAAATTTCCAGAATCAGGCCACAGAAGAAGATACATTTCCACTTGCAGCTCAATAATGCAAAACCTCACAATAGTTTTGTGACCATGGGATTCACTGCCAAATTTGGGTGGAATATCTTATCACATATAATGCTGATTTAGCACCATCACAAATCTCCTTGGACCTACGAGACACGGATTATGTTGCCAACATTTTACAGACTCTGATAATGTCATAAAAGTGGAAAGACAGTAACTAGCCTTAGCTGCTTCAGGTTTTTGTAAGTGTGGTTTACAGAGTCTTGTTCATTGCTGGCACAATGGCATAAGTGCATAATGAATGGTGGTGACTATCTAGAAAAAAATGACAGCATGTACTGAAATATTGCTCTATTTACCATGTCCCTAGGCCGTCTCATGAAAATAAATAGAACTTGTTAATTTCGAATGACCCTTGTAGAGGGAACATACTTATCATTTCACATTCATTTCACTGAAAGCTCTATATTTTGCATTTACAATCAATCAGTTATTATCAAATATTGCACAAAAGTATGATATGGAATTTGTAACAACCTTGTACCAAAATGTGAAACTGTAGTAAGGCTCACTGAATTTAGTTTGAAGTGCAGTAAATACTTACAACCACATAAAGACAAGAAAAACTTACATACAAGTAAGGGCAAAACAAATAAAAACAAAAGAGTGTTGAAAACATAAGTTTTATTATTCACAAAATGCCCAAAATGTGGACCAAAAGTTAATTTTTATGGACAGTGTTCCAGATAAGGCACTTCATTCCACAAGCAGAACATACATTTGCCTAATCACCAGGTACATATCTTACAAAAATAATAAAAAAATACCACAAAAGGTATTTCTACATATACCTGAGATATCTGTAAACACAAATAATCTGGCTGTGAAAAACAAGTTACCAGTCACCAAGAATATATTTCTCCATACCTGTCTATTGTGAGATTGACTTCTGTGATGGATTTGGTTAGAAAATATGTAATTTTATAGTTCAAAATTCGACAGCTGCTTCAGTTTGTTAGCCTGTCACCTTATGTAATGATGACTTCTTTTTACTTCACACTTTTAAGGATAATTAAAAACTGTTTTGTTGACATGGTGCAAATATTTTACTTCAGCAGATTTTTTTTCAATAGATAATAATGTAATGTACTAAATGTAATAAAATAATAATAAACAAATAAATACAAGGAACAGGAGCCAAGGTGATCCCTAGTAGTCCAAGGATTCTGCAATGAAAAAACAAATTTACAGCAGATGGCTGAAATAAGGGGTTGTGTGCAGGCAAAAAAACCAACCTCCTGGAAAGGAAAGTTATCAAACAGCATTTTAATTAGAAGTTTCTAAACTGTTCATTTATTCAAAAGTGGCACAATGTGCAGGTGTTAAAAGTTACGTGCTTTGACAATACACAGAAGGAAGAACTATTAGACAGAAAGGATAAGGGAGAAAAGAAACAATATACCATTAGTATAAGGGAGGCTTTCACAACTACATTACATGCCCTTTTTCTTGATGCATTCACTCTCTAGGTTTCAACTGATGGAAGACTCTTGGGCACCTAATCTTTACTACAATTCTGTAGAGCAGTAGTAACCACTAATCAATCATGTGTTATAGTTACTCTGTATTCCAACTGTTTGTGTTGTCAAATGAGTGCCTTTTTGTCACTTTCACCTTTGTACTAAGGTACCCTTCTATCTCACAACTACATTGCATAGGCGGAAGTTATTTCTCCACACAACTTCCAATGGAAGTTTGCATGTGGTGTGAAGCTTTCTCCTTCAGTTCTTTACAGTAGCCTTTAAAATGGACCTAAAACTGTGTGTGCATTGCAGTCAGTTCTGATGGTCAGAATATTTCAAAGGTCAAAGAGCAAAAGCCGAAAAGGATTCTTGTATGTAACAAAGGCTACTGGTGGCACTATATGTAAAAGGCATGCAATGATTAATACCTGAGAGGAAGAAATGGAAGATAACATCATGAGTTGAAGGGCAATAGCAAAAAAATAAAAAAGACAGCACGTAAAATCAAAGATAGTTCTAATAAATAAGCTTTTCTCAAAAATAATTTAGAGGTAACCTACTATGAGCATTTGTGATGACTGTTCCAGTAACTGATTTGTGAGTGGTGATTTTCACAGCCAGAAAAATACAAAACTAAATAATCAATTCTGTAAGTAAAATTTAAGACAACTGCATGATCATACAAATTTCAAAAATGACAATACAAATAAATTATCAGTTCATTCACATAGTAATTTCAACAGTTACTTTCTAACAAATTTGTGGTGCAGTGTCATTTGGACTCTTACATGCACACACTACCTATAACACTAACAAAAGATGAAGCTCCATGTTATCTGTATATTAATCACTACAGCACTCTACAAATTTTGTAATAGGCAAGTAACAACCTCTAATAACACAAAATGTTTGCTACCTGGAGGATTACATACAATGTAATGATAACAATATATAGAAGTATGCAAAGTAGTCAGTTCATAAAATTTGTATTATATATAATGGACGGAGACATGAATAAAGTAGGGATCTAAATGCAAAGTCATACATTTTCAAAGTGTAGTTTAACATTAACAATGCCTGCAATTGTTACCTTCATTGCACTATTTTTCTGAATGTACACAGCAACAACTTGATTTGACTTCAATTGCTGGAGGCCATTGCACTAAAATGTCAACTTTGCAAACAATGTTCCACAGTTTCAACAATATGGTCAAAGGGAGTATCAAAAGCTGATATCAAATCCATTGTTCATAAAAAACCATGTCTCTGTAAAAATGGTAGTAATATTTTTACATTATGATGAAAAACACTAAAATCTTTGTAACAATAAAAATGGTAACTTCTGTATAGAATCAAAATACGGTGATTAAGAACAAAGTCCTCAACATTCAAATAAATTAAATTTTTTACAGGTATATGCACTTCATAATTTTACAACTGGGTTTAATTTCAACAAAATTTATAAATAAAACATGGAAACATATTCCACAATAAACAATGCTGATAAATCTAGTCTTTAGCAGAAAAACACAAAAGAGACCACAAACATGAAAACTGATATTCTACGTCAAGGAGGACACTTATTTACTGAGAAAGAACTGATGTAAATTTAATTCTACTCTACTTTAATCTTTTAAAAACTGGCTACACCCCCTCTTATAATTTTCCCTGTCTTGGAGGACTGAACTATTTTAGAAGCTAAATAACTTGTATTTTCTTCTCAATAACACTGCTAACATTATTGTCAGTTCACACCTATAAGTTGAATGTGATCCCTTCTGTTCACTAAATTTATCTCTATTCTAAGATAGAGAACCCTTTTTCCTTTCAAACTGTGCAACTATGTGATGCAAATTCAGTTACACTACCTATGAAGGCTGCAGTGCACTATGACAATATACTAAATCTGCCTATGTTTCATGACAGTATATCAACTCTTATCTTTATTTTTTGCAATTTTTTGTAGAGTACAAAACACTGCCCATACATCCCAACATGTACATCATCATCTTATAAAAGGACAATAAATACGACCTGATTTGTATAATACAGAATTAAAAATGGACGGATACATAAGCAATATTAATAACAACGTACATTATTCATTATCTAACTGTAATAAACATTTATGATGTACCACTTTTCTTACAAATACCTTAACCATTCATTCATACTGGTCTCCTGAGCATTCATTTTCAGGCACAATATGCACTGATGCAACAAAGACTACACCTTCAACAATCACATGTAATTCTTTTACATGTTTACTTCAGAATGTTATGTTTTGCAGTAATGTTGCAATATACTTTAATATTTTATTTCACTTCTCCATGTGGAAGGTACACATTGCAAATTCTGAGATTCTTTAATACCATATTTCACAATATCTTAACATTAGCCACTAAGAATACTTAGGGTGTTATCTTAGTTCTAAAACCAATACAGAATGGTTTGTTATATATCTAAAAATTATGTCTTTTCTTGAATATCTGATATTCATTTCTTCACACAACACAGAACAATGCCAGATACATAATACTCTTAGGTATAGCAGCATGTACAATAAAAAAATGTATAAAAGATGCTTTCAGAAAAGCATTAGAATTTACTACGTCAGTGAAGCAGCCAAAAGATGAAAGCGCTGAGAAACAGGATTGTAGTGCACAAAGATGTAGTTGCTGGGGCCCCATTGCATCTGTTGTCAAAGTAACAGAAGCACCAAGTTGTCTCGTCATAATAGTTCCTGTAAAACAACAAGATTCACAAATTCTTGCCCCATAAAATTGTATAACGTGTGCTGCAATCATATCACACTATTTTTATTTCATTTACAAAGTGCTGTACTGTGTAAAAAGCACTATATTCCTATCGCCACTTTTAAATGGTACTATACTTAGTATAATAACAATGAAAATACCTATATGGAATAATGTATAAAATAAAGGAAAGACAACGACTCACCTATTGCTGACTGGTGTGCCACATATAAATGTGCAAGAGGAAACAGTATCCACACTAGCTTTCGAGCACTTGCCATTTCTCTAGTAGAAAAGTACACAGATTCACATACAACCACACAGACACCCAAATCTAAACACCCAAGGCTGCAGCAAGACTGATTATTGATTATCAGTTATCAAGAGTAGTTGCCTGAGTAGATGGAGGTAGGGAGGGGACTGGGAATGATGAGGAGGCAAGGAAGACATAGCAGGATAGTGTAAGGCAGGTTTTTCGACAGGTGACTCAATGTCTGCACAACAACAGAAAAGAGATTAGAAGACAGAGCATATAAGATACAGAGAGAGTGAGGAGGAGAGATCAAGAGGGAAGGAAAGGAGAAGAAGGCAGAAATGAAGGGGTAGATAGGGAAGGAAGAGAGGGAGCGGGGTGGGAAAGGGGAGGGAGAGCAGCGAGAAAAGGAGGAGGGGGAGGAGGGAAGAGAGTGCCCATGTGAGCTCGGGGAAGAAGAGTGGTAGGCAATGGCAGTTCATGATCTCCATGGGAAGGAGTGGTGTGGACATAAGAGGGAATGGAAAAGATCAGGGCAAGGCAGTGGGCAACAGGTTAGCAGAGGTTTTGGCCTGGAAGAATGGAAGATTGCCACCTGTGTAGCTCAGAGAAACTAGAGCTCAAAGGAAGAATCCAAATAGCTAGCATAGTGAAGCAGCTGTTGAAGTCATTTGTATTGTGGTGTGCGGCATGTTTGGCAACTAGATGGACAAATTTTCGATTTGACACACTCTGGAAGCAGTTTTTCTGCTACCATAAGCATGAATGTTTGCATGTGTACTCCTACTACAAGAAGAGCAAGAGCTCGAAAGTTAGTGTTAGATGATTCTATTACATGTTTCTGTGTCTCACACACCAATTCTCTATAGGCAAGTGGTTGTGCTCCCTTATTTTACGTATTTTTCCCACTAGAAATATTATGATATATAACAAGGTTGCGTTCACACATGGCCCTGCCTTTTATAGAGTGGGAAATGCCTGCAACTGGTCTGCTGTAGGAGGTGGTGGATGAGTGTATGGGACAGGTCTTACATCTGTGTCAGCCACTAGGGAATAGCCCATGGGGTGTAGGATCAGAATAGTAATGGCCACAGATATTCTGTAGATTGGGTGGGTGGGAAATACTACTTTCGGTGATGTTCCATTACCACCAGATTCCTTGTTGGTCACTGTGGCTGCGAAACCCTTAAGCACCAACATCCCTCATACCCATGGCCTTGTGGTCGCGGTATGCTATCTTTCCCAACATCCTTTGGAGACCAAACCTATCACCTCTTTTCGCATCATCCTAGAGGCCCACATTCTGACCGGCAATTAACTTTGGAAGGCCAAATCTATAAACAAATATGTGGTACTGCTATGGGTATTCACATGACACCATTCTATGCTAACTTATTTATGGGCCATCTGGAGGAATCCTTCCTATCCAGTCAACACCTACAACCCCTCGGCCGGTTCAGATTCACTGACCACACATCTACATCTACATAGATCTTCCACAGGTCACCGTACAGTTCATGGCGGAGGGTACCCTGTACCACTACTTGTCATTTCATTTCCTGTTCCATTCGCAAATAAAGCGAGGGAAAAACGACTGTGTGCCTCCGTATGAACCCTAATTTCTCGCACCTTATCTTCGTGGTCTTTATGTGCAATGTATGTTGGCAGAATTAGAATCATTTGGCAGTCAGCTTCAAATGCTGGTTCCCTAAATTTTCTTAATACTGTTTCTCAAAAAGAACCTCACATTCCCTCCAGGGATTCCCATTTGAGTTCCAAAAGCATGTCCGTCACACTTATGTGTTATTCAAACCTACCGGTAACAAATCTAGCAGTCTGCCTCTGAATTGCTCCGATGTCTTCCTACAGTCTGATCTGGCTTGCATCCCAAACACTCAAGCAATAATCAAGAAAAGGTTGCACCAGTGTTCTATACGTGGCCACCTTCACAGGTGAATCACTCTTTCCTAAAATTCTCCCAATAAACTGAAGTCGACCATTTGTCTTCCCTACCACAGTTCTCACGTGCTCGTTTCACCTCTTATCACTTTGCAACGTCATGCCCAGATCATCCGATTAACTTACATTTTTCCACATTTAGCAGTAGCTGCCATTCATCACACCAACTGGAAATTTTGTCTATGTCGTTTTGTATCTTCCTACAGTCACTCAATGTTGGCACCTTACCGCACACCAAGGCATCATCCACAAACAACTGCAGATTGCTGCCCACCCTGTCAGCCAAATCATTTATGTAAATAGAGAACAACAGCAGTCCTATCACACTTCCTTGGGGCACTCCTGACAATACCCTTGCCTCTGATGAACACTTGCCATCGTGGACAACATACTGGGTTCTATTAGTTAAGAAGTCTTCGAGCCACTCACATATCTGTAGACTTATTCCATACGCTCATACCTTCAATAACAACCTGCAATGTGGTACCATGTCAAATGCTTTCCAGAAATCGAGAAATATGGAATCTGCCTGTTGACTTTCATCCATAGTTCTCAGTATAAAAGGGTAAGCTGAGTTTCACATGAGTGACAGTTTCTAAAACCATGCTGATTTGTACACATAAGCTTCTCAGCATCATGAAAACCTATTATATTCGAACTCACAATATGTTTAAGGATTCTGCAGCACACAGAAGTTAGGGATGTTGGTCTGTAATTTTGTGGGGCTGTTCTTTTACTTTCCTTGTATACTGGAGTCACCTGCACTTTTTTCCAGTTGCTTGGAACTTTGCACTGGGGAGAGAGTCACAATAAATGCAAGCTAGGTAAGGAGCCAATGCCATAGAGTACTCTTTGCAAAATCGACATGGGATTCCACCCGGACCTGGTGACTTATTCACTTTCAAATCCTACGCTAGGTACACTTATTACTATGTCGTCCAAATGGGAGGTAACCTCCTGTGTGAACGAATTCTTGAATGCGAAATTTAAAACTTTGGCTTTCGTTTTGCTATCTTCAACTGCCACACCAGACTGGTCAACACGGGACTGAATGGAAGCCTTAACCCACTTAGTGATTTTATGTACGACAAGAATTTTCTCAGGTTCTCTGCCAAATCGTTTGCTAAGGTGTGATGGTGGTAGTTGTTGTATGCTTTGCACATAGATCTTTTCACAGACGCACGAATCTCTATTAACCTTTGCTTGTTGTCATTTACGCATTTCCATGTGAACCAAGAGTGCAACCACCTCCAGTTCCTCAGCATCTGCCGAATTTTGTTATTAAGCCATGGTGGGTCTTTTCCATCCTGTATCCACTGATTACGCACATAACTCTCCAGAATATGATTTAAAATCTGCTTAAACTCTGTCCATAACTCCTCTACATCCATCTTATTGGAACTAAGTGACACCAATTCACTGTTTAAGTGAGATGTTAATAACTGTTTATCTGCTCTCTCTAGCAGAAACACTCTCCTAGCCTTATTGATTGACTTATTATCTTTTGTAAACAAGTTGCTATAATGACATCATTATTGCTAATCCCCATTTCTATATTGACATTGTCGATAAGGTCTGGTCCATTTGTAGCTACAAGGTCAAAGACATTTCTATCATGTGAGGGCTGCTGAGCTAGCCGCTCAAGGCAGTTTTCAGAAAATATGTTCCAAGTTATTTCACATGATTGTGTCTGTACACCATTCCCCCCCTCCCCTCTGCAATGACTCCATAGACATCTCAGCCTATACATGGCAGGCTAAAGTTGCCTCCTATCAGTATGATCTGGGTATTTATGCACTACTGCTCATAGACTTTCTTTGAAAGACTCTAGGACTGCCACAGCTGACTTGGGTGGTCGGTAAAAACATCCAACAATTAACATGGTTTTACCTACACCTGTTATACAGAGTGTTACAAAAAGGTACGGCCAAACTTTCAGGAAACATTCCTCACACACAAATAAAGAAAAGATGTTACGTGGACATGTATCCGGAAACGCTTAATTTCCATGTTAGAGCTCATTTTAGTTTCGTCAGTATGTACTGTACTTCCTCGATTCACCACCAGTTTGCCCAATGGAAGGAAGGTAATGTTGACTTCGGTGCTTGTGTTGACGTGCGACTCATTGCTCTACAGTACTAGCATCAAGCACATCAGTACGTAGCATCAACAGGTTAGTGTTCATCACGAACGTGGTTTCGCAGTCAGTGCAATGTTTACAAATGCGGAGATGGCAGATGCCCATTTGATGTATGGATTAGCACGGGGCAATAGCCGTGGCGCAGTACGTTTGTATCGAGACAGATTTCCAGAACGAAGGTGTCCCGACAGGAAGACGTTCAAAGCAATTGATCAGCGTCTTAGGGAGCACCGAACATTTCAGCCTATGACTCGTGACTGGGGAAGACCTAGAACGACGAGGACACCTGCAATGGACGAGGCAATTCTTCGTGCAGTTGATGATAACCCTAATGTCAGCGTCTGAGAAGTTGCTGCTGTACAAGGTAACGTTGACCACGTCACTGTATGGAGAGTGCTATGGGAGAACCAGTTGTTTCCGTACCATATACAGCGTGTGCAGGCACTATCAGCAGCTGATTTGCCTCCACGGGTACACTTCAGCGAATGGTTCATCCAACAATGTGTCAATCCTCATTTCAGTGCAAATGTTCTCTTTATGGATGAGACTTCATTCCAACGTGGTCAAATCGTAAATTTTCACAATCAACATGTGTGGGCTGACGAGAATCCGCACACAATTGTGCAATCACGTCATCAACACAGATTTTCTGTGAACGTTTGGGCAGGCATTGTTTGTGATGTCTTGACTGGGCCCCATGTTCTTCCACCTATGCTCAATGGAGCATGTTATTATGATTTCATATGGGATACTCTACCTGTGCTGCTAGAACATGTGCCTTTACAAGTACAACACAACACGTGGTTCATGCACGATGGAGCTCCTGCACATTTCAGTCGAAGTGTTCATACATTTCTCAACGACAGATTTGGTGACCAATGGATTGGTAGAGGCGGACCAATTCCATGGCCTCCACGCTCTCCTGACCTCAACCCTCTTGACTTTCATTTATGGGGGCATTTGAAAGCTCTTGTCTATGCAACCCTGGTACCAAATGTAGAGACTCTTCATGCTCGTATTGTGGACGGCTGTGATACAATACGCCATTCTCCAGGGCTGCATCAGCGCATCAGGGATTCCATGCGACGGAGGGTGGATGCATGTATCCTCGCTAATGGAGGACATTTTGAACATTTCCTGTAACAAAGTGTTTGTAGTCACGCTGGTACGTTCTGTTGCTGTGTGTTTCCATTCCATGATTAATGTGATTTGAAGAGAAGTAATAAAATGAGTTCTAACATGGAAAGTAAGTGTTTCCAGACACATGTCCACATAACAAATTTTCTTTCTTTGTGTGTGAGGAATGTTTCCTGAAAGTTTGGACGTACCTTTTTGTAACACCCTGTATGTGACCAGATGACTTCGCTGTCACAATCAACTTCAACCACAATAGAGACAATATTTTAATCAACTGCAATGAATACTCCTCTTTCAATGTCCTCTAATCTGTCTTTTCGATATACATCCTGTGATTCCCTAAATATCTCACAGCTTTCCAATTCCGATTTCATCCAGCTCTCGGTCCCAAGAATAATTAGAGCGCAAGAACTTTCTTGGAGGGCAGTAAATTCAGGAACTTTTTTTATGAATACTTTGAATGTTTCAGTCAGACAGTCAAAGTGTCTTCATTCTGAACGATGTTTGACTTCCCTTGCTGCATATCAACTGGTGAGTGTTCATCAGAACACTTAAAGCTATTGCCTAGCATGTGCACTCCATAAGTACTCTGCTATCCAAGTAGCTGCTTCCTTTTGTGCAGAGCATCCCTGACCTATCAAGGGTAGTCCTACAAATCCCCACATGATAAGGCAGGTCTAGAAATCCGCAGCCAAGACCGTCACAGAGTCGATGAAGCCTTTGGTAGAGACCCTCTGCTTGGCTCCAGCAGTCTTCACCATCTCTAATGAGGCCCCCCTGCAGACATACCGAGTGCATATCGGCTTTATTTCTAGCTCTGAACACTATCTGCATATGGGGCTCCATAACACGCCTAACATTGGAACTCCCAATACTAGTAAACCCATCACCCCATGTGCCCGCTCCGACCCTGTTGAAGAAGCAGCCACCTGTCCAGTCACAGGATCTCATGGCAGAGGCAACTTTTGTTCTTTGCGCCATAACCTCAACACTTGCTCTCAAATCTGTTTCACGTGGTGCTTCTCAACACAACAAGCCACCTTCCCAGGCGTTGATCTCCACTTCTCAGATAGCTCCATAGATATGTTTGTCCAGTCAAGTTCACCAACCACTAACAGTACCTCCAATTTGACAGCTGTCACCTGTTCCATATCACAGCTTACAGCTTTTCCTTACAGCCTCGTGACCCATGGATGACACATCTGCAGCAGAAAGCAGGAGTTGTCGAAATATACGTGTCAGCTTACCAGAACCTTTACTGATGGATAGTATCCTATCCAGCTTATCCATAAACATATCTCCTGCGCCATCTCCTCCACTTGACACCAGTAAAACTGTTAACCTGCCACCGATCAGCACATCTCCCATCACCCAGTATCACCCTGGCCTTGGAATTCCAACCAAATCCTTCACCAGCACTGTGATTACCTGTTGACATGACCTGAGATGAGGGATTTCTTATCCGAATACCTACATACAATATGTGATCAAAAGTATCCAGATAGCCCCCAAAAAATATGTTTTCACATTACGTGTGTTGTGCTGCCACCTACTGCCAGGTACTCCATATTAGCGACCTCTGTTGCCATTAGACATCGTGAGAGAGCAGAATGGGGCGCTCCGCGGAACTCGGGGACTTTGAACATGGTCAGGTGATTTGGTGTCACTTGTCTCATATGTCTGTACACGAGATATCCATACTCCTAAACTTCCCTAGGTCCACTGTTCTGATGTGATAGTGAAGTGGAAATGTGAAGGAACACGTACAGAACAAAAGCATACAGACCGACCTCTTCTGTTGACTGACAGAGACCGCCGACAGTGGAAGAGAGTCGTAATGTGTAATTGGTAGACATCTATCCAGACCATCACCCAGGAATTCCAAACTGCATCAGGATCCAGTGCAAGTATTATGACAGTTAGGCAGGAGGTGAAAAACTTGGATTTCATGGTTGAGTGGTTACTCATAAGCCACACATCACGCTGGTAAACGCCAAACGATGCCTCACTTGGTGTAAGAAGCATAAACATTGGACGATTGAACAGTGGAAAAACATTGTGTGGAGTAACGAATCACGGTATACAATGTGTCGATCCGATGGCAGGGTGTGGGTATGGTGAATGCCCAGTGAATATCACCTGCCAGCGTGTGTAGTGTCAACAGGAAAATTCGGAGGCTGTGGTGTTATGGTGTGGTCATGTTTTTCATGGAGGGGACTTGCACCCCTTGTTGTTTTGTGTGGCACTATCACAGCACAGGCCTACATTGATGTTTTAAGCACCTTCTTGCTTCCCATTGTTGAAGAGTAATTTGGAGATGGCGATTGCATCTTTCAACATGATCGAGCACCTGCTCAAAAAGCACTGTCTGTGGAGGAGTGGTTACAAGCCAATAACATACTGTAATGGACTAGCCTGTGCAGAGTCCTCACCTGAATCCTATAGAACACCTCTGGGATGTTTTGGAACGCCGAATTCATGCCAGGCCTCACCGACTGACATTGATACCTCACCTCAGTGCAGTACTCCATGAAGAATGGACTGGACTGGCATTCCCCAAAACACCTTCCAACACCTGACTGAACGTATGCCTGCGAGAGTGGAAGCTGTCATCAAGGCTAAGGGTGGGCCAAACACAATACTGAATTCCAGTATACTGATGGAGGGCACCACGAATTTGTAAATCATTTTCAGCCAGGTCTCCAAATAATTTTGATCATATAGTGTACATCACCCAAAGTAGTGATCTGGGGTTTGCCCAACCTACAGAACATCCTTGTTCATCACTATTTGAATCCTGCTTCTTGTGGGTCATTTGCTTGTGGTCTTCACTTATCCTGCCATCATGTTCTCCTCTTCAGTTTCCCTCTTTCTCTGTTCTATTTCACTCTCTCATACCAAGACTCCATGTCAGTGTTTGATGCACATATCTTCCCTGCCTGCAACTAGAATGAGTTCACCAGTGGCATATACATAATGCACATGGCTGCTGCCTCTCCCTCCTTGCAATCAGTAACACCTCCCCAACCTTTCCTTCCACACTTGGTCTTCATTTTGCCTTCACGATACATACCCTCACTTCAATTGAACTGCAGTGCTGGCACTAATCATTCAGCCGGGACAATGTAGTCATAAAAGTGTACGCATGTGTACTTTGTAGCTGTAAGAAGAACTCATCTGAAAGCAGGACATTCTCAGTTTTGTTTAGGATCCTGTCAATATCTTGGCGTCTCAACTAATTGGTGAGTTGTTACCCTCACTCTTTAAATTATTTACAATGAAATACCTGCATAAACATTTAAAGAAAAACAACAGTCTCAGATGTGAACAAATGGCGATGCAGCTGTATACCGGAACTCAAGACAACTGGATGTGAAATGATCAACACTCTTTGAAAATACTTACTTCAAACTGACATTGTGAGTGTATCATCACTGCACCTTATGCAGTATTCAAATATTTAAGTAGCATGCTGGTGCTGGCAATCTGATTGGAGACACTGTTGCTGTAGTTAGTTACTGTCGCCAGCACGGACACTGGCCAATCAGCTTGGGTCGGAAAAAGTGTGAGCAGTTGGACAGTGCCGTAAATCATATTATACAGAAACAGTTAATGTTTCTACTAATGTCTTATTGCAGTGAGGTTCAGTATTTTGGAGAACTGATGAAAATATTTTTATAGAAAGTTACTGTATTTGCTAAAAAGTGGAAAGTGTTGTTTACTCACAGTACACATAAACATGAATTAATTATCAAGATATTTTTGGCTGTATCACTGAGATCCTTCCGTAATATTATTAAAATGAGCAGTGCTTCCTGTGCATACACCTAATTACCAACAATGTGATATCAGTACTTGCAAACTTTACTGTAGTACTGGGCAGCAAAGATATTCTGAACTTATGCATACAATAATGAACAATCAATAATTAATCCTAAACACATATGATTTTCAGAACATACATGAATGTAATTTCAATTTTGTTGTATGTTATTTGGAACTCGCATTGATGCCTATACAGTTCACACTTTCAGGTACAGACTGCCGCAGTGTGAACACCCCCCCCCCCCCCCCTCTCTCTCTCTCTCTCTCTCACACACACACACACACACACACACACACATTTCCTTTCATTAATTATTTTGTACTTTGCATTTACAACACTGGAAACTACAAGTGCTGCCTTCTGTGATGAAAACTCTACAATGGCCATCCAAGGATTAGAATTTTAAGCTGTAATAAAAAAATACAACATTTTCATGAAAGAATTGATGCATTCAATGGAGAGGAATAATGAAGAGTTTAAATCGAGCTGGGCATCTTACAAAACAAATATGGAGTTGTCATTAATCTGTGTGCCTCAATATATTTTTATTTGTAGTAAGATCATATTATCATCAACATTATTCAATAACTAGGAAAAGCTTGTTGTGTGTCACAGAAAGCTTACTTAACCAATGGGCAAGAAACTTAACATTCACCACATGGTTTTGAAATAGTAATGAAAGAATCACCTAACTTGTCTGACAGCATAGAAAAGCATGGTGAGAAGTGAACACGGGAAGCTGGCATGCCTACTGCATGTTGTAGGTGTGGCTTTATTTCATCTCCAATGCTGATTTCATAAGCCACAAATTTAATCACAGCTCTTCTGCAGTAAGATGCAGATAACCTAAACGATTTTGTTGTGAATGGAGTGCCAGAAGTGCAAGCAGACAACAAATTTGTTTCACAACGTGGGCACTGTTAAGAAAACTACAAGATTTGCTAGATGCTATCGTAGCAACTAGTACCATGAAAGGTAGAAAAATTGTAAAGACAGCTAGGTGGTTTGACTTGACTGGAACAACAGACTGTAAAATATTATCTACAATATAAACAAACTATTTCTTACATATGTGACACATGAGAAGTATATGTGGTCATAATGCTTGTGCTTAAAAGGTTTTGCAGTGTTTGCATACCTACGAACATGTGTGGGCTTAGATTATATAGGAGGGAGGAAAAAAAAACTAACCAAAACAACGGTACTCTGTTTAAAACTGCACATCGTTGCATGTCTATGAAATCATAATCTGATGGGTAACATTTAATACCATGTTGCTCCACCTTGTGCTCTGTAATGTGCTTGGATCCTTTTCAGCATCTTGCTTGGTTGAGGCATTGCTGCTCGAATCTGCCCCACTCTTTGATAGAGGCCTTCCTGAGGACATCCAATGTGAGAAGCGTTCCTACACTGACACTCTGTCCCAAGCATTCTTAAATGGGTTAATGTCAGCAGATACTGGAGGTTATTCCATCTGGTTGATTAACACCCCCTAGAGGAAGAGGTTCACATATTGGGCACAGCATGCTCAAGCGTTATTGACTTGAAAGAGAAACCCACTGCCTAAGTGCTGACTGTAGAGTTGGACAACAGGTTGGATGATACCATCCCAATACTGCACAGTACTCAAATTATGCTCGAGAGTGATGAGAGGCATCTGCCGACTGTACATAACACTGGCCCCTCTTCCTGGTGAAACCTGTGGAATACCTGAGAAGTGCACTGGTACCTGGTCATCTCCACTCTTTTCTATAACCATGTCCAGGTGTCAGAGTAATCCTGCACTCATTTGTCAAGTGAAACCCAGCACCACTGATCCAAGTTCCATTCCTGGAATTCCCTTGCCAACTTTCTTACATCACATGCCGGGGGTTTGGACATTGTACTGTCCTTCGTAATGGATACCTAAAGACCAAAGAGGTTTGTTTGGAGATGGTTGGGTAATGTCTGGGTCAACACATCCTTCCAAAAGACAATATGCAGTTCTCTCTGAGGTACTTAACAGCCATACAAGGCAAATCTTCAATCTATTGTGTCTCGTGATGGTGCTTGATGTTCAATTGGTGTCACAGTGATGCATGTCAATTCAGCAGATGACTTCCCTCATTGACAACTCTTCTTGCCTTATAGTGAGTTTGTGTGCATAGTCTACGTTGCTATGAGCTTCAAGACAGACCGAACATTGTGTACAAGCAGTAGTATCCCACTCGCTCGTAATGAGCTCTACTGAAGTACAGTGAGAACCCATGTTTACTACTACGTCCACTACACAGGATGCTGTACATGGCAGCTTCCTGTGGTCAAAGAAATATTGAGAAATATTTTTTTCTTATCTAAAACACACAAAGTATGCAAGTTATGTTAGTGGTGTAAAACTTTTATGTAAGATGTTTAATGTTTTCTAGTGCATGAGAAATTATTGTGCCTGACTATTAACAGACAGTACAGTCACAAACAGCATTTTACAATGCAGCTACTTACCGTTTGACATCAAGTTCTTTTATGGAGTTATTGACATAATTTGCCAAGCGGACATCCACTGTAGCTGGACGGCAGCCTTCATAATGATCAGCAGGGATGTCAGTTCGAAAACTTCGCAGTGAGCTAAGGCAATCTCTTGTGATTACAGTCTCGACTGTGAAAGCACAGATTTCAAATAAACATTATTGTTGTTTTGCATTAAAAATAGAAACACAGACACAAATGAAAACAGTTAGGGGCTACTAACTGACAATAAAAACATGTCACAATCTAAAGCAACATTGACAAAGCAGTGCCCATATACCAACTACAGACGGCCTGTGAACAACCACAAACTATAGTCACACTAAGTGGCAAGCAGTGTTAGTCACAAACTTTTTTCTCTAATTTCTGGAGAATAGGAGCTGACTGTTACACAGAAAGTAAAAATGGAAGGTAAATTATTTTTTCATACTTAGCAGCACTGCTATTTCCTGTCTTACAAGAGGTAGATACCACGATATGGTAAAATCGTACAAAGTGTGAATCTCACATTCACAAGATAGCCACACATACAATCAACTACCTGAGTATTATGGCAAATAAACATTATTTAATTGAAATTATATCTCAGTATGACTGAGTGCCAGAAGCTAGTAATTTCGGCTTATAAGAATAAGGAGTACTCTTCAGTGTACTCACAGACACAAACTGGAGTTGAAAAATGTGAGCCATCACCACTCATTATCTGCACTGTGGCTGCAAATCTTGACATTTAACATTTATGACGTTAGACCATAATACTACAATGTGAGATGAGCAGCAATATTGTCTCAGTCTCAGTCTGTGAATGTGGCATGTAGTTAATTATTCAGGGTGTCAAATGCAGTATGTGAAATTTTCAAACAATTAATAGCTATAAGAAACCAAAAACACACACACACACACACACACACACACACACACACACACACACACAGAGAGAGAGAGAGAGAGAGAGAGAGAGAGAGAGAGAGAGAGAGAGAAGCATCACAGCTAAGTTGCACTGAAGCTGATCTAACAGGCACAAGACACATTGGAGGTGCTGACTGCACAGCCGGATGTGTGGCAGCACAATGAGTAGGTAAACAAACACATCGTATGATGAGGAATAATCAGAAACTGAATTTGATAACATAGTTGTCATACTTGTATTCCTAAGTGTCCTTTATGATGACCTAATCCATTTCACCGAGAATGTGGGAAAGGAGCATGCTCCTATTGTGGTTAGAGCAATAGAACTCAAGGATGCAAAATGAAAAATAAAGATATGAATTCGACAAGAAGGAACATATATCCTAAGCCAGTATTATTGCCTGAACTGTAGAAGTGTAAACAATCACCACTCAGATAAAAATATACAATATACTGTCCATACAAAAATGTAATTTTATTACTTAAACATAAAGATAACAAACACAGCAAGGTAATCAAGCAGAGATTAAAAGAATCAGTAAACTTGTATGGCTTGAGAACTGAGGTATGACACATGTACAAGGAAGGTGAACACGGTTCTCACTGTTGAAGCACCCAGTGAGGCAGATAGTAACAAGATACTGGAAAATGTGATAGTAAAGAAAATCTTAAAACAAGAGCCACTGACAAAGTGCAACCCTTCTTCTTGTTGTCACAGAGTACAGGAGAATTGATAGTGACCTTAGATGAGTAAAATCTGTTGTGAGCAATCAACAAAGATTAGTTTGAAAGGGAAAAAGACATATCTCCAAAACAAGCCAAAAGCCAAGCCATCATTACATTACATATTGGAGACAAGCCCCATGAGGAGAATGGTAGTAAACAATATGAGGGTGTATTAATCAGGAAGTCAAAATGGATTACTGCAGTGTGAGTGCGAAAAGTGGCCTTGAAAAGTGACCAGGGAAAATACTTTTGTGGGATGCTGTAACAAGTTGCTGTTAACATTTTTCTGACAATAAGAACAAGAAAGGTGTAATAGGTGATGGAATGTGCAAACAAATACTGGCACGCAAAACTTAAATCAATGGTATGCAAACTACAGAACAAGGAACATTAAACTGACCGATTTTATATTTTCATTTTCCTCATCTGTCAGAGTATCTCTCCTGCAGTAGCCATCACACACTTTTTGGACTTATTACATGGCTTTTGAAGTCCTCTAATGCCCCAATAGTAAATGCTAGTATCTCAATGACAAATTGAAACTTGCCACAGGATCTAGGGGGTTAGTGAATTTGGTGACCACTTCAGTTTTTTCTGGAAGGAGGTCCTGTCAGCCTTAAGAGGCCAACTGAAAAGCTACTCTTATGTAAAAGCAGTGAAACTGACACAGAAGTCTCTGAATTAGCATTATGCCAAAAGGTTTGCACCAGGCAAGGTAACAAATGACATTTATTTATTAGCAGAAAAAGCAACACCTGAGTGGAGTAGGAGTCGAGTACCTACCCCAATGCAGAACAAGTAAAATGCACATGATATATATTTCACAGGTGATACAGCTAAATGAATTATTAGAAAGCAATTTCTGTGATACTATGAGCAATACAAAGAAAACAGCTTCTGGAAAAACCTTCACCACTATATTGTTAGCAAAGACACTCTGAGAGAAACTGCTTCATTATGATATTTGACTTCTTCTTTAACCCTAATTGAATGACTTATTATATTTGGATGAGAAAACACACATTTTTTTACAAAACAATGAAGCATAATAATTAAACTGACCAATGGTTTATTTATTTTTCATACACAATGTGTTGTGAATAAATGTTGCAAAGTGACATGTTTGATGAGTACTGACAAACAGCAGCACCAGGTAACAATTTCTTGTTGTGAATGCAGAGTTTCGTTTCATGGTTACTTTTCATCTATGACTATAGCAGGCAAACTTCAGACTATCGTGTAGAAATATACAAAATAAATAAATAAAACACACAAAGACATGGAAAGCTGAACCTCTGGCATTAATTAAGGAACACCAACCTTCTCCCATAAATCCTACAGAACTGATCTGAAGTCATCCAAAGAATAAGATCAGCCGTCGTAATACATCAAGCACCTTACTCTCTAACTTGAAAAAATAAAAGCTGATGCTTTTGCCTCCAACAAATAAAGGTCATGTGTTTCCTTGCCTGGAGCAAGCCTTTCAATGTAACATTACTTATGTGACTTGCACATCAATTTTGATGTTTTTATTGTCTAGTGGCTTTCCAGCTGGCCTCACAAGACTGAGTGGACTTCTTTCCAGACAACTCCACCATCAGTGTTACTAGACAAACACTAACCACTATACCAAATGGGCAAATTGATTCTTCAGATATGTTATTAGATTTTAGTACTGTGGCATTAGAAGATTTTTCAAGCCATCTATTAAGACCAAAAAGCGTTTGATGACTACTAGAGAAGAGATCCTGTGATAAGTGAGGAAAGAGCATAGATTTGAACAAAGAATAAGCATTATCATCTGTGAATGAAACAGCAGACAACAAATCAACAGTCACTGCTGTAGAAAATAACAACACCATGGGGAATGGGGAAGGTAGTTTTATGAACACTGCCAGAGAAATATTGTGAACAGCTAATGTACAAAATATTGCATGTTCTGTTTCTGTTCTTGTTCTACATGGCCACTTCATTCAGGGGCAGTTAAAAATGTGCAGCATGTCACAGCATTCCATTTACAAGAGCACTGGACTTTACACTACATCTACATCTACATCCATACTCCACAAGCCACCTGACGGTGTGTGGCGGAGGGTACCTTGAGTACCTCTATCGGTTCTCCCTTCTATTCCAGTCTCGTATTGTTCGTGGAAAGAAGGATTGTCAGTATGCCTCTGTGTGGGCTCTAATCTCTCTGATTTTATCCTCATGGTCTCTTCGCGAGATATACATAGGAGAGGGCAATATACTGCTTGACTCTTCGGTGAAGGTATGTTCTCGAAACTTTGACAACAGCCCGTACTGAGCTACTGAGCGTCTCTCCTGCAGAGTCTTCCACTGGAGTTTATCTATCATCTCCGTAACGCTTTCGCGATTACTAAATGATCCTGTAACGAAGCGCGCTGCTCTCCGTTGGATCTTCTCTATATCTTCTATCAACCCTATCTGGTACGGATCCCACACTCCTGAGCAGTATTCAAGCAGTGGGCGAGCAAGCGTACTGTAACCTACTTCCTTTGTTTTCAGATTGCATTTCCTTAGGATTCTTCCAATGAATCTCAGTCTGGCATCTGCTTTACCGACGATCAACATTATATGATCATTCCATTTTAAATCACTCCTAATGCGTACTCCCAGATAATTTATGGTATTAACTGCTTCCAGTTGCTGACCTGCTATTTTGTAGCTAAATGATAAAGGATCTATCTCTCTGTGTATTCACAGCACATTACACTTGTCTACATTGAGATTCAATTGCCATTCCCTGCACCATGCGTCAATTCGCTGCAGATCCTCCTGCATTTCCGTACAATTTTCCATTGTTACAACCTCTCGACACACCACAGCATCATCTGCAAAAAGCCTCAGTGAACTTCCGATGTCATCCACCAGGTCATTTATGTATATTGTGAATAGCAACGGTCCTATGACACTCCCCTGCGGCACACCTGAAATCACTCTTACTTCGGAACACTTCTCTCCATTGAGAATGACATGCTGCGTCCTGTTATCTAGGAACTCCTCAATCCAATCACACAATTGGTCTGATAGTCCATATGCTCTTACTTTGTTCATTAAACGACTGTGGGGAACTGTATTGAATGCCTTGCGGAAGTCAAGAAACACGGCATCTACCTGTGAACCCGTGTCTATGGCCCTCTGAGTCTCGTGGGCGAATAGCGCGAGCTGGGTTTCACATGACCGTCTTTTTCGAAACCCATGCTGATTCCTACAGAGTAGATTTCTAGTCTCCAGAAAAGTCATTATACTCGAACACAATACGTGTTCCAAAATTCTACAACTGATCGACGTTAGAGATATAGGTCTATAGTCCTGCACATCTGTTTGACATCCCTTCTTGAAAACGGGGATGACCTGTGCCCTTTTCCAATCCTTTGGAATGCTACGCTCTTCTAGAGACCTACGGTACACCGCTGCAAGAAGGGGGGCAAGTTCCTTCGCGTACTCTGTGTAAAATCAAACTGGTATCCCATCAGGTCCAGAGGCCTTTCCTCTTTTGAGCGATTTTAATTGTTTCTCTATCCCTCTGTTTCCTCCCCAACCCCCCACCCTGCAGTTCTCAAGCGTAATCACAATGATACTCCCACTGTGGCCGGATCGTAAGTTTGCTTTGCTAGGTAATACACAGGCTACAGATACATGATAACAAAATATTAGTTGGTGAAGAAGTACTTGAGTACAGAAGTAGTTGCTTCACTGATAAAAAGAGTGATTAAAGTAGATATGTACATATTTATGGAAAACATACAAAGAAAATAAAGTGCTTTTTCCACAGAAAAGAAACGGAGCTGTAGAAAAAGCACAGACATTCTGGAAGAAGATACAAAGAATTCTATTGAACACGGGAAATGATAAGCAGACATAAGAAGAGTTTCATAACCAAACTATTAAGAAGAATCTTAAGTTTTGGAAACTCTTCAAAAGTAGTAAGAAATATATAAAAGCAGCTTTCGCTGTGAAAAGAAAGTCACCCTAAATTACATAAAATTGAACCCACTCTCTGTACTCTAAAATGAATTGAGAATGTGACCTTTTCATTATATTTACCTGAAGTGGTGAGCACAACATAACCTGAACAATACATAAGAGAAACTAAAGGATCAAATGCAAGATATACAACAAGAACAAGTGAAAGCATACTAAACTTAGCAAACAGAAGATCCACAATCCAGAGCAAATATACAATCGATGGGAAGACACAATCAGACCACCAAGACTACAAGAGTCTGATATCCTAATAATAAGCCTCCTGTATGTTGGGATATTTTTATATCAAAATAGCTGAACAATGAGAGAGGATTCAGTTAAAGCATGAAATTACAAACAGAAGTATGAAACTTGAGGGCCCTTCTGAGATAAGTTTCTGATAAACATGGTGAAGTAATAGAGTCCAACTTGTTTATACAGAGCTTTTTAAAATACAAGGTTGATTAATTTTCAATGTTAGATTAACCCTCCATCAGATAAACAGTATGAGGACAGATATCATGCACAAAGTTTGAAAAATTGTAATTGACATGGAAATATAGATTATTTGTGCCATGGAGTCCTTCATTTAAAAGGTGACAACAGGAGGAGCAGATCCTAAGGCAACAAAATTTTTTTAAAACAGTCTTTAAAATAATGAAAATCATCCAGATTTGTGATCATGTTGTGCCCATAGAAACAAGAGACCAGGTTGGGCATTATCTAATAATGAACATGTATTACTATTATTCACAGAACATTTAAATACATGTAGATAAATCAAAGCTGCAGCTGTTATACGGAGAAGTGCAAATCATGTGTATTAGAACAATAGATATGAACACAAAACCACTGATTTTGTTCACCAAAGGAATGGCAGTGAGAATTAGAACTGCAAGATTTCATATTGGAACTAAGTTTAGAAGTGATTATTGATCTCTAAATCCCCCCACACATCAAAAATTTGCTGGAACTTCTCAAATATTGATACAATCATTGCCAACTGCAGTGCTTGCTGCAAAAACAAGTGCCATGGCTAGTGGGAAGAGATCTAAACTTCAGTGACCACACTCTTGTATATTGTGTTGTGACAGAGAGAGAGGAGTATTGTAGACTGAATATTGACAAGAAGAGCACCCAAGTTGGTTGGTTGGTGTTTGGGGGTTGAAGGGACCAGATTACAAAGGCCATCGGTCCCGAGCACCCAACTCTTTTGAACTAACAAGGAATAACCCAAGAGGTTTAACACTGATAAGATAGTACAGAAAAAAAACAACAAAAATGTGTAAAACACAAAAGATAGCAATGTTCTTCACAGTCCTGAAACACCAACCTGAAACACCAAAGGCTGTATGGAGTGAAAATCTGCTGAAACAGACTCAAAAACTGAATAAGAGAGAAAATTGTATTGCATAATGATAGTAGCAGCTGTAGAAAGTCTGAAGTGAATAAAAATTTATAGAAACAACAAACAGAAATACAAAAAACCACTGACATAAATGAGGGATGAAAGATAAAAAAGCCCGTAATAACTCTTTAGGAACACTTTAAAAAACTGCTGACAAAAAACGTGATATTACAAGTCTTGTACACTGTGAGAAAAGGAGGTTGAATCATGACAAGAAGATGAGAAAATTCATTAGCAATTTCAAAATGAATGGCAATGAGGATAAGAAAACATGACAGAGATGAAAATCTACGTAGAAGCTAGTGCAATAAGACCACAGTAGAAGGGTAGAGCTCCAGTGCCTGGCTAAATAAAAGCCAAGGTTCTACTTGTATAGAAAATTTGATGATGCTTTATTTCCAGGAGAGGCAGAGAGTAAATGTCCTAGATAAAAAGGAAAAGTTAAGCATGTAACACAAAAAATGTCTCTTGTTTAAAAAAATCGTCAGTTGGATAAAGACTATTCAATACCTTGGCACCATACCAGTGTGTTATACAAAATTTGTAATTTCAGTAATTAAAGTAAATAAATATGACACTAATTTCCATTCATATTCTGCATTAGGGCCAGGCAAAATTTTAATGATATAGTGCCAATTATTTTAATATAATTGTGGGTAAAGCAGGTGGTGGACTTCAGTTTAATGGTAGAATACTGGGGAAGTGCAATCAGTCTACAAAGGAGACTGCTTACAAATCACTCATGCAATTGGTTCTAGAATATTGGTCAATTGTGTGGGACCTGTACCAAACAATATTAACAGGTGGCATTGAACGTATACTGAGGACAGTACAAATGGTCACAAGTTTGGTTGATACTTGGGAGTGTGTCACAGAGATATGAAGGAACTGAACTGGAAGACTCTCTAAGAAATATGTAAGCTAGCCCATGAAAGTCTGTTAATAAAGTTTCAAGAACAGGCTTGAAATGATGACTCCAGGAATAGACAAGCCCCTACATACTGCTCACATACGGGCTCACATACGGACCATGAGGATAAGATTAGAATAATTACTGCATACACCGAGGCATTCAAACAATCATTCTTATCGCAATGAATATGTGAATGGAATTGTAAGAAACTCTAATAACTGGTACAATGCACCCTCTGCCATGCACCTCACAGTGGTTTGCAGATTATATATGTAGATGTGGGTATGGAAGTGCATTAATGTTGATGAAAGAAGGTGGTTTATCTGCAACGACTGATGACAATGACTGGAAGGAGAGAAGGAGAGGACGGAAAGTGGGAGGGGGGGGGGGGGGGGGGTTCAGCAGTGGTAGAGTAGTGAAAATGCTGACTGATTATCATTATGAAATTCAATGGCTATAACACACCATGAAAAACAAGAAAACAATGTACATAGCTCTACAAGATTTAATGACACAGTAAAAAAAAAAAAAAAAAACAACAACAACA
This sequence comes from Schistocerca cancellata, assembly GCF_023864275.1. Classification (NCBI taxonomy): domain Eukaryota; kingdom Metazoa; phylum Arthropoda; class Insecta; order Orthoptera; family Acrididae; genus Schistocerca; species Schistocerca cancellata. Next base: position 495,263,817 of record NC_064633.1, read on the forward strand.
TTCTGTTTGAACTTCTGTAGAAGATCCTGGCATTGGAGTAAAAATGCTGAAGAAGAATAATTGATAAATGATGTAATCTATTGACATAGAAGATGTTATTTTTAATGATGAAAGAATTTCCTGCATTCACTGTGATGCTGATAAAACTTTTGCAGCTTACCACGAACTTGAAAATAAGTGACAATCAGTGCTAAAGATAACAAGCCTCGAAGAAAATTCATACCTTGAATTTCAAACTGAGTAACTGTGGACACAGTTTATTGGAAAAGAAAGGACCACTCCCTGTTCATTTTTTGTGATGAGGATGCACTATCACAGCTGATGTTTACTGTCATACAATGTAAAATCTGTGAGTTATTTAAAATACATTGTATTACTGTGCATAGCACGCTGGCACTGCCCAAAGTTATTTGGGATATTTTGGCACATCCATCATATAATCCAGGGCTTGCAATGAGTGATTTACATTTATAACAAAATTTGAATATATTACTGGGTGGAAAGACTAATGCAGGCAATGAATTCAAGAAGCATTAACTCTCAGCAAGCACTACAGGCTACTCCGATGATATTAAAATTAAAAGAACTTACAAATACTTATGTTATTATTAAGGAAAACTTCATACTCAGACTCGCAAATCAGAAAGTTAGTGACGATTATGTAGAAAAGATCCTTAAGTGTGGCCTAAACAGCCCATATCTCAAATTAATTCAAAAGTAACAGTGTTATAGAAATATGTATGATTTACTTTTAAAATAATGGAGCACAGCAATCAGATGTCCTTTCCTTGCAGGCTTTATTAAATAAATCTAGATTTTGGTTAGTGCCTAGCAACTATCAATACACAATTTCATAGTTTCAATACATGTCCTAGCACATCAATCCCCTGTTGTTTGGGCTTCTTCACGGTTAGTTGGTTGGTTTGATTAAAAGAGGGGGAAAGGGACCAAACTACGAGGTCACCAATCCTTTGTTCCGAATTAAACAATGCCACAAGTGTGAGAATGAAACAAACGAGACTGACAACTCAAAATGGAATGAAAGGAAAAATCACAAGAATGATGAAGGGCAACAAAACATGTAAATGTACAGAAGAGGACAAGAAAACCACAGAAATGCAAGAAATGGGACGAAGAGATTAAAAAAACCAAAGCAGATTACCATGGCTGGCTGACCATTAGAATAAAAAAGGAGAAGCCAGCCACTTTGCAACACATTAAAACCTCCACCCTACAAGCACTAGGATGGAGGACACAGAGGGACAAGAACATGAGCTAAAACTTAGATTAAATGATAAAACCCACCCTCATGAATAAAACGTAATACTAAATCAGCCGATGAGGCGTTGTCAGATGAAATTAGTGGGAATGAGTCTGGTAACCCAAGATTTCGTCGCTGGCCAGCCGAAGTGGGATAGTGCACCAGAATATGAGCCAATGTCAACCGAACACCTCACCAACATTCAGGTGGGTCTTCACGGAGCAGGAGGTAACCGTGGGTCGCCCAAGCATGGCCAATGCGGACAACTGATTCCCTGCAAGAGGCCTGCATGGAAGACTTCCACACATTCGTAGTCTCCTTAATGAAACACAGTTTGTTGTATGTACTGTTATGCCATGCCATCTCTCAAAGCCGAAAAACACTACGGCAGAAGTCTGAATGCATGTCCGGTTCAGAGATGCACATCTCCAGAAGCGGTTTCTGCATAGCCTGTTTGGCCAGCCTGTCGACAAGTTCGTTGCCTGGGATGCCGACGTATCCTGGGATCCACACAAACACCACTGAATGATGGGACCGGCCCAGGGCATGGATGGACACTACCAAAGGATGGCGAGGGTAGCACTGGTCGATATCTTGTAGGCAGCTCAAGGAGTCTGTAGTACACAGAAGAAACAATTCCCCGGAGCATGAAAGGATATACTGGAGTCTACATCTACATCTACATTTATGCTCCGCAAGCCACCCAACAGCGTGTGGCGGAGGGCACTTTACGTGCCACTGTCATTACCTCCCTTTTCTGTTCCAGTCGCGTATGGTTCATGGGAAGAACGACTGTCTGAAAGCCTCCGTGCGCACTCGAATCTCTCTAATTTTACATTCGTGATCTCCTCGGGAGGTATAAGTAGGGGGAAGCAATATATTCGATACCTCATCCAGAAACGCACCCTCTCGAAACCTGGCGAGCAAGCTACACCGCGATGCAGAGTGCCTCTCTTGCAGAGTCTGCTACTTGAGTTTGCTAAACATCTCCGTAACGCTATCACGGTTACCAAATAACCCTGTGACGAAATGCGCCGCTCTTCTTTGGATCTTCTCTATCTCCTCCATCAACCCAATCTGGTACGGATCCCACACTGATGAGCAATACTCAAGTATAGGTTGAACAAGTGTTTTGTAAGCCACCTCCTTTGTTGATGGACTACATTTTCTAAGGACTCTCCCAATGAATCTCAACCTGGTACCCGCCTTACCAACAATTAATTTTATATGATCATTCCACTTCAAATCGTTCTGCACGCATACTCCCAGATATTTTTCAGAAGTAACTGCTACAAGTGTTTGTTCCGCTATCATATAATCATACAATAAAGGATCCTTCTTTCTATGTATTCGCAATGCATTACATTTGTCTATGTTAAGGGCCAGTTGCCACTCCCTGTACCAAGTGCTTATCTGCTGCAGATCTTCCAGCATTTTGCTACAATTTTCTAATGCTGAAACTTCTCTGTATACTACAGCATCATCCGCGAAAAGCTGCATGGAACTTCCGACACTATCTACTAGGTCATTTATATATATTGTGAAAAGCAATGGTCCCACAACACTCCCCTGTGGCACGCCAGAGGTTACTTTAACGTCTGTAGACGTCTCTCCATTGATAACAACATGCTGTGTTCTGTTTGCTAAAAACTCTTCAATCCAGCCACACAGCTGGTCTGATATTCCATAGGTTCTTACTTTGTTTATCAGGCGACAGTGCGGAACTGTATCGAATGCCTTTCGGAAGTCAAGGAAAATAGCATCTACCTGGGAGCCTGTATCTAATATTTTCTGGGTCTCATGAACAAATAAAGCGAGTTGGGTCTCACACGATCGCTGTTTCCGGAATCCATGTTGATTCCTACAGAGTGGATTCTGGGTTTCAAAAAATGAAATGATACTCAAGCAAAAAACATGTTCTAGAATTCTACAACAGATCAACATCAGAGATTTAGGTCAATAGTTTTGTGCATCTGCTCAACAACCCTTCTTGAAGACTGGGATTACCTGTGCTCTTTTACAATCATTTGGAACCTTTCGCTCCTCTAGAGACTTGCAGTACACGGCTGTTGATGATGATGATGTTTGGTTTGTGGGGCACTCAACTGCGTGGTTATCAGCGCCCGTACATTTTCCCAACCTTTGCTCAGTCCAATTTCGCCACTTTCCTGGATGATGATGAAATGATGAGGACAACACAAACACCCAGTCATCTCGAGGCAGGTGAAAATCCCTGACCACGCCGGGAATACACGGCTGTTAGTGGCCACAGCAATGCAGGAGGAGATGAGTGGTGCTGTGCAAATGTGTAGTGCACAGGGAATTGCCCGAACATTGGACATACCTGTGAGCATGGTGCATGAGAGATGGCCACCAGCTCTACAGTGAATACACTGCAGCTATCAGGCAAGGAATGCTGTTCAAGATGGCCTCTGTGGATGTAGGCGAAGCCAACATGACCATAAGCCATCGAGCCATTGGTGTAAACCACTTCAGAGCCCCCAAACACGTCAAAAATTGAGAGAAGTGACAGCGGAGAGCGACAGGAGTAACTGAGTCCTTAGCGTCATGCAAAAGGTGCAGACGAATGTGTGGCCTAGGTGTACACCATGGAGGTGTATGCAGACAGAGCTGGATGGGAGGTGGTAAAGGGGAGGACTCCAGTTCAGACAGGAGGGATCACATGCGAATCGTGATCATTAGCCCTGACCTGGGCTGCCAATGCAGGAGAGGAACTGCTGTGGGTGGAAAAAGGAGATGGCTAAAGATGAGCTACAAATGTGTGCAACGTAACTGGCAAGCAGTTGGCACGTTGGATCTGCAATGGAGGGACTCCGGCCTCCACCAGGACACTGGTCACTGGACTCGTTCTAAAAGCTCCTGTCGCTAGGTGAATGCCACAGTGGTGCACTGGGTCGAGTACAGCTGAGGGCACCACAGGACCATAAATCAGGCTCCCATAGTCAAGGCGGGATTGAACAAGGGCTTTGTAGAGCTGCAGCAGAGTAGAGCAATCTGCACCCCAGGTGGTGTTGCTCAGGCAGCAGAGGGCATTGATGTGCTGCCAGCATTTTCGCTTAAGCTGACAAAGGAGAGGTAGCCAAGTCAATCAGGCATCGAAAACCAGTCCTAAGAATCGATATGTCTCTACTACAGTGAGTTGATCATCATGAAGGTAAAGTTCTGGTTCCAGATGAACGGTACACCACCAACAGAAGTGCATGTCACATGACTTAGTGGCCAAAAACTGGAAGCCGTGGGTGAGAGCAAATGACTGCGCCTTGTGGATGGCTCCCTGTAGGCGCTGCTCAGCAACACCTGTACTGGTGGAGCAGTACGAAATGCAGAAGTCATCTGCATACAGAGAGGGTGAGACCGACGGCCCTACAGCTGCTTCTAGACCATTAATGGCCACTAAAAATAGAGACACACTCAATACAGAGCCCTGCGGAACTCCATTCTCCTGGATATGGGGGGAACTATGGGAGGCACCAACTTGGTCACGGAAAGTATGGAGCAACAGGAAATTCTGAATAAAAATCGGGAGCAGGCCTTGGAGAACCCACCCGTATAATGTGGCAAGAATATGATGTTGCCAGATGGTGTCATACGCTTTGCGTACGTAAAAAAAAAAGACAGCAACAAGGTGTTGGTGTCTGAAAAAGGCTGTTCGGATGGCAGACTCGAGGGACACAAGACACAAGATTATCAGTGGTAGAGCGCACCTTGCGGAAGCTGCAGGACTCCAGGACCCAACCCAGCTGCCAACACACCATACGTTCCAGCAGCTTAAAAAGAACATTGGTGAGGCTGATGGTCCAATAGCTATCCACATGAAGCAGGTTTTCGCCGGGTTTGAGCACTGGAACAATGGTGCTGGAAAGACTTCATCCCACCAGATCCAGTAGAAGATCACGACGTAATGGCGCTTGAAGTCAGACGAGAGATGTTTAATCATCTGACTGTGGATCCGATCTGGCCCAGGAGCTGTGTTGGGGCAATGTGAAAGTGCGCTGAAGAGCTCCCACTCTGTAAATGGAGCATTATTGTGTTCACTGTGGCATGTAGTGAGCGAGAGGACTTTCCTTTCCATCCGCCATTTGAGGGGGCGAAAGGCTGGGAGGTAGTACTCTGACGCAGAGGCTCGAGCATAGAGCTCAGCAATCGCGGTTGCGCCAGTACATAGCACGCCTTTGATGGTAACACCAGGGACACCTGTTGGAGTCTGGTTCCCAAAAAGACATCTGATCTTTGTCCAGACTTGGGAAGTTGACGTATGGCACCCAATGGTCCCAACACTCCTGTTTCCGTCATTTTATAAGCTGGTATACATGTGCATGGAGCCGCTTAATGGCTATCAGATGCTCTAGGGAAGGATGTCGGGTATGTCGCTGTAGAGCTCGCTGACACACTGTAATTGCCTCAGCAACTTCTGGCGACCACCAAGAGACTGACTTACACCGGGGGCACCCTAAAGAGCAAGGGATCACGTTTTTTGTTGCAGAAACGATTGTGGTAGCCACCTGCTCAACCATCACATCAATGTTACCATGTGGGGGAGAGTAAACTGTGACAGCAGAGGTGAAAGATTCCCAGTCCGCCTTGTTTAAAGTCCATCTGGGCAGGCGTCTGTGGGCCTGACGCCGGGGCAGTGACAGGAAGATGGGGAAGTGGTCACTAACACACAGGTCATCATGTGCTCTCCAGTGGATAGATGGGAGAAGTCCTGGGCTGCAAATTGATAAATCAATGGCCGAGTAACTACCTCGAGCCACAATGAAATGTGTGGTGGCCCCAGTATTGAAGAGGCAGAGATCGAACTGAGACAGTAAAGTTTCGACATCTTTGCGTCAGTCAGTGAGCACGGTGTCACCCCATAAGTGGTTATGGGCGTTAAAATCTCCCAAAAGTAGGAAAGGTTTAGGGAGTTTATCAATCAGTGCAGCTAATACTTTCAGGGGTGTTGCACCATCTGGAGGAAAATATACATTGCCGACAGTTATTTCCTGCACCGTCCGTATTCTGACAGCCACAACTTCAAGAGGGGTTTGAAGCGGCACAGTTTCATTACAGACTGAGTTTAGGACATAAAAGCAAACTCCACCAGACACTCAATTATGGTCACTACGGTTCCTGTAATATCCCTTATAGCCACGGAGGGCAGGGGTCTGCATTGCTGGGAACCAGATTTCCTGGAGGGCAATGAAGAAAGCAGGTGTAAAGCTTAACAGTTGCTGTAGCTCAGCCAGGTGGTGGAAAAAAACTGCTGCAATTCCACTGGAGGATGACATCATCGTGAGACTGGGAAGGCATGGAACATTCAATGAGGCAGTTTATGCCTCAGCGTCACCTGCTGCCACTGACTTTTTGCCTGAGCAGTCTATATTCATTGTGTCTGAGGGTCCAGCAAGATCCACATTCACATCGGATGCCAGAATCTCCACCCTATCCTCAAACGCAGAGCTTGTAGATAGCAGTGGTGTGGGTGCCACTACAAATTCCTTGTTCTCAGGGGTTTTCTTTTTCAATTTCTCGCGCTGTTCCTTGGGTTTCCCTGGCGGGAATGACTTCACTGAATCAGTCTCTGGGACTGAGGATGAGTGTGAAATGACGAGCTGCTTTTGGCCTCTTCAGCCATTGGTGGGTGTCATATTTCCCATTAGCAGAAACCTGGGAAGGGAGTGACCCAAGGGAGCCCTTCCTGGTGAGAGGAGCCGAAGAAGACTTACACTTCTCTGGCTGAGAAGTGGGGACTGGTGTCCCTGATGAATTGGGGGTGAGGGGGTGCAGTGCTCCCGAGGTAGGTGGTGTGGGAGCAACAGGAGGGGAAGTGGTGATGATGATGTTTGGTTTGTGGGGCGCTCAACTGCGTGGTTATCAGCGCCCGTACAATTTCCCAACCCATCCCACCACAACAAGTTGGTTACTGGATATGAGGTGCAAAGAAGTCCACGGTCATCGTCGGCACAGAAAGTGACACTGCATAGTGCATGGTGGAAAATGCGCCCATGAAGGTGTCCTTACCCAAGAGATGGTGAATGGGAGGGATTGTAATGTGACGATGAGACAGTGGGCTAAGGATCTCAATGCACGATGGGCACGATGCACCATGTAAGGCGCCCTTCCCCAATTTGCTCACTCACTGGGAAAATTTTGAAAAATGGAGGTCAAACCCTACAGGGGACCATCACATAAAGGCCAAAACATGTGAGACTCTTAGTCACCTCTTACAACAGGCAGGAATACCTTGGGCCTGTTCTAACCCCTGGACCTGCCGGGGGGGGGGGGGGGGTCTGTCACAATTCATTCAAGACACTTGAAAGAATTGAAGAGCCTTGAATGAACTGTCACAGGAGCCCAAACAACAGGTGACTGACATACTAGGACATGTATTGAAACTGTGAAATAGTGCATTGATAATGGCTAGGCACTAGCTGTGATCTAGATTTGCTTTGATGATAACTGCAAGGAGAGCATGACTGATTGCTGTGCTCCATCATTTTGAAAGTCATATCAGAGTCGTTGAGTGCATTACACGTTCCTAATGGAAGGTAACTTGATGTATGATTTACTTTGCACAAAATACTTGTACAAATAGAGCGCATTATTGTGTTAATACTTGTTGTATGTTACAAATTGCTTACCACACAAAAAGGCAATGCTGAGTTGCAGACAGTCACAATAAAAAGACTGCCACACATTTTGGGTTTCAATGAAATGTCTGCTTCTGAAGTAGAAAGTGCACACAAATTTACAAAAGCATGACACACACACACACACACACACACACACACACACACACACACAGTCCAACTGCAGCTTGTGCTTGGGTAAATGTGAGTGCTTTCTACTTCAGAAGAAGGCCTTTTGGCCAAAAGCTAAAATATATAGCACTTTTTTTGTTGTGGTTGTCTGTGACACTCAACACCTCCTCTATTTGGTGATTAGCAAGCCTCCATTTTCATAATATTTTTGTTATTGCACCCTGGACTTTCAATGTTTAAATATACACAAAAAAATTTGTGTTCAGATATTTTGAACTTTCCATACGAAAGTGAACCACACTGCAACAAATTTATACCTACGTGGCCATTGTAATGATAAATTACATTTAAAGTATACTGCACATTACAAAATAAATAAATTATATTAATTACTAACCTCCTTTTCTTTCTATTAGCTTTACACACACATCATTAGGTTCTGGGCAAATTTCACCCCAGTACCATAACCAATTAAATTTGTCACCACACCCTGGGTGAGTAGAAACACAACGATAACAATAGAGCTTGAAAGGATTCCAACCTCCACTACCTGCAAAAAGAATAATAAAAAAAACACAAGAATTTAAAATTATATGTAATTCTAAATCATATTCAAAATAAAACTATGGAGTATGTAAATCAGGAAAGAAGGCAGATTAGGCCTTGGTGTCCCATCAATGATTAGAGATGGAACACAAGCTCGATAGGGGAAGGAAATATTTTTCACAGGAACACATTTGGGAAACCACAAAAAACCAAATGGTCAGATAGGAATTTGAACTTCTGTGCTCTGAATGCAAGTCCAGTATTGCAGTATGCAAACCAATCTCAATCAAGATACTCAATAATGGGATTTGGGACCTTTAAGAAATATGAAAGAGGTAGAGTGCACAATGTTGCAAAAGTTGTTTGTTCCATGAAATTCTGGGGCCCAAAACTGCAACACTAACAACAGTAGGATATCTCTCATTCCTTAAAAATCCAATTCCTATATGTACGACCAAGAGTGCATGGCTATCTATCCCATTCCTCTCACCTCAAACAAATTGTGATCCATTTCATCCAAAACATTCATTTTAAATCCCACTGATGTTATACCTAAGATTTCGTGATTTTCTGTTTTTAAATGGTTGAAGAATGTGGATTGATTTCTGTCACTAATTCTTGTGTTTTCTGTAGCTAATTTGAAAATTTCTGTATGTCTGTCCAACCTAGAATTTACCACAGTTCATACAATTTATTTTATATACGCCTGATTGTGTTTGTACTGATGGTTTTGCTTGATCAGAATGGATTTACGTGCTGAGGTTGTGTCTGGTTTTGTAAGTGAATTTAACTGCTGTCTTCTTTAGTACCATGTTTAGTTCATTGGACATTTGTCCTATGTAAGTTTGCGGTATGTATTTGAACTTTTTTTGTGGGTATTTCTTTTGTTAATTTCATGTTTTTTATGGATCTTAGTGGATTCAGGTTTAAATAATTTTCTTGTATATTTTTCTCCTATGTTTGGATCAAAGTTATTTTGTTGAGCTACGTAAGTAAGGACAAAATCAAAATCTACACACACTCACGGACAGTCCCTGATAAAATATTTAACTGTGATCCACTGTCAATGCACTGTATGACCACGAGGAACAACTAGTGAAACTGAATATCGTAGCATCTTACAGATTTAACCATGTAAAACAGTGAGCTTGTTAATACCATCACAACTGAAAATACCAATCTTCTGCCTATGGCCTTGTCAAAGAGGGTGGAGGAACGGCTGGAGGTTACAGGCTTCCTCTCGGCCTTAGGGTGGGAAATTGCTTCTAAAAGCAGCAAGAATCACCAATGGTCAAAGGCATGATGATGCAGAACACATTGGAAACCATTGGATTGAAGAGGCACAATGTGTACCCACAGGACATGTGGAATGTAACTGAAAAAGTGTCATGATGACCTCTTCACTGGCAAATGATTTCACATAGTTCCCCATTCTAACCTTGAGAAGAAGATTCATTAACCAACAACAGGGTAATATTCTAAGAGTCAGCATGTAATGTGGTAGGGAAGTACAATATCTGAAAATGGAAACTCAGATGCCTAATATAGACATAGCGGTGGGTCGGTGAAGTGAAATGGCAAGAAGAGAAGGATTTCCGGTCAGACAAATATAGGCTAATATCAACCGCAGCAGAAAATGCTATAACAGGAGAAAAATTTGTTATGTGAGTAAGAAGGCAGGTCAGAGAGAGAGAGAGAGAGAGAGAGAGAGAGAGAGAGAGAGAGAGAGAGAGAGAGAGAGAGAGAGATAGAGAGCGAGAGAGAGTTGCGTCGAACAATACTGTGATAGGATTACTGTCATCAGGACCAACAACCATAGTCCCAATATACATGCCGGTGTCACAAACAAAACAGAAGATACAGAATATATTATTTTGTTATCTAAAGGGAGGTGAAAATCTAATAATCTTGGAAGACAGGAGTGCTGTTGTAGGGGAAGGACAGGTAGAGATTCCAAAATCAGATATTGTACTGTATGGCGTGTACAGGAGTAGACTCGGACCACAAACAGTAACGATGAAGAGTAGGATGAAGGTTAAGAGAATCGCTCAGAGTAATTAATGTGAAGTATTGAGGGATGATGAGGTGCATTTGATGTTTACCAAGGCTTTAGATAGTCTAACAAAATGAAATGAAATGTTGTGTGGCTAGGGCCCCTGTCGGTCGCTGGCTGCAGGTCTTTTTAGTTGATGCCACTTCGGCAACTTGTGTGTCGATTGGGATGATATGATGATGAAGACAACACAATATCAAGTCCCCGAGTGGAGAAAATCTCCGACCCGGTCCCCTTTGTTTGGTGTTTCACCACACTGACCACTCAGCTATTGAGGCAGACAACAGTAAAATGATGAATATCACAACAGGTAGTTCAGCTGAAGAAGAATGGGCATCTTTAAAAAGGGCAATCAGAGAAGTTGGACAGAGCAATATACTTACAAAGAAATTAACAGCAAAGAAATCTTGGGTAACAGAAAAAATATTTCAACTGATTAAAGAAGGAAAAGTACAGAAACGGAAAGCCAAGATGAAATAGCAGCAGGGAAAATGTGAAGAAACTGAAAAATAAGCGGTTGTCGGAAGGACATGATTCAGAATGTAGGAAAGTCACAACAACCTTTGGTGAAGACAGAAGCAGACATAGCAACATTAAGAGTGCAAGAGGAATTTCCACATTAAATGCAAAGGAGATAGCTGATAGGTGGAAAGGAATACATTGAAGGCTGCTACAAGGTGAAGGAATGATCTAATGATAGAAGAATAAATGGGAGTCGATGTGGATGACATATTGGATGCAGTATTAGAGTCAGAATCTGTAGTGTGATTGAATAAGACAGAAGGCATAGATAAGATTCCTTTGGAATTTCTAAAATATCTGTGGGAAAGAGGCAATCATACAACTGTTCAAGTTGGTTTATAGAATCTACAAGTCTGGAGACATATAGCACCATGCCTTCAAAAACGTATATCCACACGATCCTGGAGATGGCAGGGGCATATAAATGCAATAACTATTATGCAATCAGCTTAACATCTCATGCATCCAGTTTGCTGTCAAGAATAATAGGTATACAGAAGAATGGAAAAGAAAACTGAGGATCTGTTTGACTATTAATTCAGCTTTATGGATAGTAAAAGCACCAGAGAGGTAATTCTGGTGTTCCCCTTGATAATGGAAGTAAGATTTATTAAGAAAAATAAAGACTCAAATCACAGAATGTGTAACGTAGAAAAAGGGCTTTATAAAGTAAAATGGAGCAATATATTCAAAAACCTCTCAAAAATAGGTGTAAGCTACAGGGAATGACAGGTTATAAACTATATGTGTAAGAACCAGGATGGAACAATATGAATTGAAGACAAAGAGCAAAGCTCTTGGGTTAAATATCGTGTACAACAGGGATGTACTCTTTTTTTTCACAAATGTACTTCAAAGAAGAATGATGGAAATAATGATTTGTTCAGGAGTGAGTTCAAATATGGGGTGAAATAATATCACAATAAGATTTGCTGATGACATTCTTATCCTCAATGAAAGTAAGGAAGAATTACAGGTCATCACTGAATGGAATGAAGAGTCTAATGAGCACACACTACGGATGGGAAAACAAAAGCAATGAGGAGTATCAGAAACAGGAGCAGCGATAAACTCAACATTAAAATTGGTAACCACAAAGAAGATGAAGTGAAGGAATTGTAATACCTTGGAAGCAAAATAACACAACGGACAAAGCAAGGAGAATATAAAAAGCAGACATTAGTAGCCAAAACTGGCCTTAATTTGGGGGAGAAATTTCTACGAGTGTGTGTCTGTAGTGAAGCATTGTTTGGAAGTGAAGCATGGACTGTGGGAGAAGCTAAGAAGAAGAGGATCAAAATGCTTGAAATGTGGTGCACTAGGATGTGGACTGATAACATATGAGATGAGGATGTTGTCCACAGAAATGTTGCAGAAGGGACATGTGGAAAATGATGACAAGAAGCAGTGACAGTAAGAGAGAAATTGTGTTAAGACACCAAGGAATAACTTCCACGATACTTGAGGAAGCTGTAGAGGTTAAAAACTGTATAGGAAAGCAAAGATTGAAATATATTCAACAAATAATTGAGGACATTGGATGCAAGTCCTACTGTGAGATGATGTTGCTACAGGAGAGGAACTCATGGTGGGCCACATCAAACCAGTCGGAAGTCTTGATCGGGGAGAGGGGGAAAGGCTTGAGAAAAATGTGAAGGACAGAGAATGTGTTATTGTATATAAGGACCAAGAACTAATTTACAAATCAATTCACTTTTTGCATATAAGTCTGCCAATTTGTAAATTATTTCCTACAACCAAATAAAAACAACACGCAAAACTGCAAATAACTAAATCAGTTAAAAGAAGTTGTATACCAAAATGTCATAACAGGTAAAAGTTGTAAATGTTGCATTGTACAAAAACTATGACAATACAAAGTGGCCCATAAATTTTAATGTAATGACTAGAATATACAATTCTTACAATAAAATTAAGTACAAAGATTAAAGTGATAAAGGAAAGTAGTAATCTTTTACTGCACAAAATAAATCACCATTCAACTGAGTGAATGTACTGTGTGATGCAGTAAATGCAAGTATTTCTACTAATAATTTCCTAAGTATTGTAGAAGAATTAATATCAAATACGTGAGGCAAAGCAGGCATGGTATATATTAAAAATGGACCAAACATTGTCATCAGATGCTTTTATAAAACCCCTACCTCACGAGCAATGGCGGTGGAACATTTGAGGGGAAATTTGTAGAAGATTTCTCATAAATTTCATCGTTGTATTACAGCGCTTGGCAGATATTTTGGTAGCAGGGAAAGGGAATTGTGAAAATATTGTAAATGCCTTTTCCAAAAAATTACTTTGAGCAGCTAATCAGAGAACTGAGTCACGAAAATAGAAACCGACAGGCTTGAATTTTTTGACTGTTAGCACAGAACAAGAAATCAGTGATCACAAGGCCCTTACAGCCTCACTGAATACAGCTGTAAATGGGAATGTAAAGAAAGGTAGGATAATATTTCTTCTTTGAAAGAGCAACAAGAAACTGATTTCAGATTACGTGAGCAGCCAACATGAAAAATTCAAGCATGAATGGACATAGTTCAAAAGTAGGCACCTTAGGCAGATATGTGCCGCAAAAAGTTGTGAGGGACAAGAGACACACCATGGTTTGAAAGTCATGTTAAAAAGCTGCTACAAAAGCAAGGAGAGCTTAACGGCAAATTTAAACATAGCCAAAGCCTCGTGGAGAAACAAAACTGAATGAAACCAAAATTAAAATAAGGAGAGCATGCACGAAGCATTCGATGAATTTGGAAGTAAAATTCCATCTACCACCTTGACAGAAAATCCTAAGAAGTTTTGGTCTCATGTTAAATCTATAACCAGATCAAATCCAATCTGTCCAGACACTCTCTGACCATAATGACAGACACCAATACAGAGGATAACAAAGAGAAAGATGAAATACTAAACCAAATAATAAAACTGCTACCACAGGATAGAAAACAACTGAAATTGTTCAACAGGGGAAAGGCCACTGGACCTGAAGGGATCCAATTACATTTCGTTTAAGCTAGTGTATTATGATGGTTCAAATGGCTCTGAGCACTATGGGACTTAACTTCTGTGGTCATCAGTCCCCTAGAACTCAGAACTACTTAAACCTAACTAACCTAAGGACATCACACACATCCATGCCCGAGGCAGGATTCAAACCTGCGACCGTAGCAGTCCCGCGGTTCCGGACTGCGCGCCTAGAACCACTAGACCACCGCGGCCGGCATGTATTATTACTTTTCTGGAGACTGATAATCTCCTCTGTTGGAATCAACACGGGTTCGGAAAACAATGACAATGATCATGTGAAACCTAACTCATTCAGTTCATCCATGAGACCCAGAACACATTAGATGCCAGCATCCAAGTTGATGCAGGGTTCCTTGACCTCCAAAAGGCTACATTGCCACCTAATGTACAAAATATGAATGTACGATATAGTAGATCAGTTGTGTGATTAGTCTGATGAGTTTCTAGCAAACATAACAGAGCATGTCATTCTCAATGGAAAGAAATCTTCAGACGTAAAATTAACTTAGGGTGTACCCAAAGGGAGCATTATATGGTCATTATGCCCTACATTATGATCTCTGCGAGTTCCAGAAGTTCCACGAAGCTGCTTTCAGATGATACTGTTATAAACAGAGAAGTCACAACACTAAAAACTCGCAGTGAATGCAGGAAGACTTGCAGAGGATCGATGCTTGGTGCGTAGATTATTAATTGAACCTCAACAAACAAATATAATACACTGAGCTAAGTAGGCAGAAGGATCCATTAGTGTATGTTTAGGCTTACATGATTAAAGAACAATCAGTGAAAGCAGTCAGAGCCAAAAAAATACATAGGTGTATGGATGCAGATCGAATTAATGTGGAGCCATCACATAAAACTAACTGTAGGTGAGGCGGATGCCAGACTGACATTCTCCTCAAGAAAATGTTGTTCACCCAAAACGGAGGTAGCTTACAAAACAATTGTTTGAGCAGTACTTGAATATTGCTTGTCAGCTTGAGGTCTGTACCAATAAAGATTGACAAGAGTCAACCAATATATTACTTCCCCCTATGTACAGCTCGCAAAAAGACCATGACTGTAACACTTTATGTCCGCGACCATGGAATGACCCTCAAACTTTTATCTGTTTACATTTTCAAAAGTTATTATTTGTGAATAATACATATATGAGATCAGAAATGTCTATGAGATTAGGTATATTTGTTTATCGCTCCGTCATTAATATCATAACACACAACTAAATGTCATGCCAGTAAAACATCGACTCTTTGAAATTTAATCACTCGCTTTATTAACATGTACTATTTTAAAGACTGTCATGCAGATTAACAAGAATACAAACGCTAGCGCCAAATGCTACACACACTTTAGTGACACACCACACCCATATAAAAGCTGTTTAATTAACGTAACGTACCAACAGAGAATACTGTAGCCAAAACGGCGTAAAATATGTATAACTTGTGCATTTTTGTTAGTGGAATATCTCGCCAATTCGATCCTTCCAGTGATTATCCACCTGGTCCTTCCCCACCTACAAAACATAAACAAAACACATCTCCACCCTCCCGTTGTGACTCAACGAGACAAGCAACAAGCGTCCTCCAAAGTTAATGTAATCGCAGCATCGAAATATTTAAATTTTATCGACTTTAACCTGTAACTATCGAAACGGCAAAATCCTAAACGAAGTCGAGAATATCGATGAGAAAGGATACAACAACATTTTGTTTTTCACGATGTCTTTATGATACTGTACGGTGATGCTAAGGTAGTTTCAACCATAACATGGTAAATTGCATAACGAAGGCAAAGCAATTGTGAAATATAGTTGTTAATGTCTCACTTTTATCACCATCTATTTAAGGCCAATTCACACTGGAGTTTACGGTACCATCACGTTAGGGTCATAGGGTGCATTCACATCTGTTATGTCAATTCAAGTCACGTAATCTCAACTTGCATGGAGTCCTCAACTGTTTTCAGTATACAAAGTGTTTCAAGTTGATTATGTGTGTTTCAAGGCTTTGTAGTATTCCACACAGTCAATTTACATTATAAATAAGACATCAGGTGAAAGAGCAACTCAAACAGTTTTGTTTATGTACCTCTGTGCAAAGAGGACATTATGGAACGACGAGAGCGACTGAAGATCTTGTTGAAGGAGCGGGAGTCTTTCACGTGTAGTAGTAGTAGTAGTAGTAGATTATTCACCCGTGGATCTCTTTTTACAAGGATATAGGACATGTCAAAAATATTTATAGATCAATTTCAAATAAGCTAATTCGTATACACATATATTTACAGACTTCTAGTTAGAGACAAACATTAGATTTACTCCTGGTATACAATACTTTTTTTACAAATAACTTATTGAATAATGTAATGTCAGGTTGTTCACTCATATCTCACTATCAGTCACTGCACACACTATACACACATTGTTTCATAATACTACACACACACACACACACACACACACACACACACACACACTGGTGATCGCTGGGCCATTTTCTGTACTGCAACTGCCCATTTGCTATCCTGAAAAGCTGAGTCCGCATCTCTCCATAATGAGTGAGATGTTGAGCTCAGAAAGAGGAAGAGGTGTTAGTATTGTGCTATGCATTGCTTGGGGGTAAGTATTTGTAGAAAGGATAAAAAGAAGGAAAAGAGCAAAGTGAAGGTGTTATGTGGAATGTTTTTTATAATCATTATTATTATTTATTTGTATAACATTTTTTATCAACCCCTACTCTGTTTTAGCTAAGTAATCCTTCAACGTATAAAATGTATTGCATAACAGGTACTTTTTGGCTGCCTTTTTAAATAAGTGTATTTTTGCAATTTCTTTAGTCTCGTTTGGTAATTTATTGTACAGTTTTATTCCTTGCTAGAAAATGCTGTTTTGAGTTTTATGTTTATTTTTTCTTGGTAAATGTAAGTTGAGTCTATCTCTTGTTGCAGGGTCATGGACAGAGCTGTTTGTGCAGTAATTACCAATGTTATTTTCGATACGTACAACTGACTGGTATATGTATTCACATGGAGCAGTTAAAATCCCCAGTGTTCTGAACAGATCTTTACAATGAGCTTGACTAGTATTTTTGGTTATAATTCTTGTGGCTCTTTTGTGGAGTCTGAAAATTGTGTCAGAACTGTGACTGACTCCCGAACAACAGGGAACTGATATGAGTCGAGATTAGAAAATAGTACATTGATAATGGCTAGGCACTAGCTAACATCTGGATTTGCCAAATGAAACTTGCAAAAAAAAGAACGACTGATTGCTGCACTCTATAATTTATAAATAATATCACAGTCGCTGAGTGCACCACTTTCCTAATGGAAGGTAGCCTGATAAATGCTGTCAGTTTAATAGCAATAAAACTGATAAAAAGTAAAATTGCGATAAAATTCCCTTGATGAAACACAGACTAAAACCAAACCAAATACTGAAAAAATTTACTTGCTTCACATCATTATGATTTATTATGGAAATTATTATTTGTTGAGCATCCATTTTATGGTACACAATAATACAGAATTTGTCATATGCTGATACAGAAAAAAATAATAAAAGCATCTTATATAACAGTGTATGTGGACATATCTTAAAAACCAAACATATAGACCAAACAAATTAAAGTTTACATGATACAGTAAAGTAATGAAGTAAAATAGTGAATCACACACACACACACACACACACACACACACACACACACACACACACCCACACAAACACACACACCCACATATATATATATATATATATATATATATATATATATATATATATATATATGAATAGAAACAAGAGACAGTTTATTATTTAATAATCTATACTAGCATTAATTAATTTTTATATTTACATAAAATGAGTAAATTAGACTGAACATTTTATCACATCATAGATTCTCCCACTAAATATTTACTTGTTTAATGCTCTATATTGGCAGATGAATTAATTTTTTATATGTACTTTAAAGTGAGAAAATTACACTGAATACTTTATCACATCATCGACACTGCCTTAAGCAGCCCTTATAATAATAACGATAGTTATGCGCAACCAACGTCTGTAGCAACTCACTGTCTCATCCCAGTCGGTATGCACAGTGACACACACCTACATTTAATTCAAATTGTGAGATAGATGTAGTGAAATACAGAAAATGCATGTACTCATTAACACTATAAAAACTTTCACTAACTGTCATTATTAAGCTCATTTAAAATAATGTGCAACTATGTTATCCTTTCAATTCCTAAGGGAAGAGCTGTAATGAAAAGTTTGGGATTAGAAATTACACTTTTGTGACACTGGGCTTTCTTACCTACTTCTCTATGAAAATCATTTTTGTGTCTTGTTGAATTGCCATGGAACTTATTGCTTAAAAAAAAGAGAACTTTGAGATAGATTTCAAAAAGTGGAAACTTTTGTAGATGCAAACAAATGGAAGAATTGTAACTTTAAATTCCTTGAAAATTTTCTTACACGGCCGCCTAGGTGCAGCTGCTTTCATTATTATTATTGCTCGTTTTTGAATGGTAAATGGGCTTTTTGCCACTATTCAGTTACCCCAAAATAAGACACTATAACACAATACACTATGCACACATTACTGTATGCTCACTGCAGTAATTTTAAACATTCTAATTAATTAGTAGCAATTGCTAAACTTTTTATTTTGCACTTCTATATGTTGATCCTACTTTAAATGCTTATCTAAGCAAATTGCTAAACATTTTATATTTGAAGTTTCTTGTCTTTTTTGTTTGCCTAACTTCACAATTATATTGAGTTTTGCATTATTTGATATGTGATAAAATTCATTCGTTATGCTTTTTCTCATTTAACTTAAAAAATATCTATCCATAAGCTATTTACCTGGTTCTTCTGTTGTTGTTTCTACATTTTTGTGTAAGTCAGTCTCATTCTGACCTTTAATAAAGAGCCTTGTATCATTAGCAAACGGTATGGCATAAGCTTGTGTTAAATAACTTGTTTGGTGATTTATGTACATCAAAACAGCAGGGGTCTCAGAACTGAACCTTGGGTGCTTCATAACTAATTTTTTTATCTTCAGAAAAGTGTGAGTTCCCTTCATGAAGAGTTTCTTCTTTCCGCTATCTGTCAGATAGGTATGATGTAAACCCACCTGTGAGCAGTACTTCGGACTCCATAACCCTCCATCTTTTTGAGCAATAGTCTATGATCAGTAATACTGAATGCCTCTGATAAATCTGAAAACATCCCATAGCTTACTTTATTATGATCCGAGGAATTTAGAACAATTTTTAGGAAATTACACACAGCTGTTTCAGTTGATCTGTTTTTTCTAGATGCATTTTTTCTTTGGCAAATATTCAACTTCTGTACAGTAAAGCAGAGAGTGTTTCATACATTACTCTTTCAATAAGTTTTGAGAAACAGGGTAACATTGTTAGAGGTGCAAAGTTTTTTACATAATAAAGATCACCATTTTTATATATTAGTTTTGTTAGTGATAGCTTAAGTTCCTTACGGGAAGTTTCGGTGCTGAAAGAAACAATAATTATATCTGCAAGCAAAAAAGCAGTATATTTTCTGTGTTTATTTACTTCATCTGGAATACCATCAATACTATACAACAATTCATTTTTGAGTTTGGTGTTTGTATTCTCTAACTATTATACTGTTGCAGAGTAGTTGTAATTAATATTTGTTTGACTTTGGGTTTTTATGACACTGTATGCTACCCTTGTATAATGGCAGTTGAATATATTGGCGATATGAGAAGGATCATTGATAGTTTTGTCCTTGTTTTGGATAACAATATCACTGTTTCTTACTTTACTTTTGTCTAAGTTTGTATTTAACTCTTTCAAAAATTATTTTATTTTCTGTTACCTTGTTTCTACTGACATTGTTTAGCTTTCTTCTACAGCAATTACTTTCTTGTAAAATTTTCTGTAACAGTTTCATAGTTGGATTTGATCTTTCTTGTTTATTTAACTTTATTAGTCGCTCTCCAGATCTTCTTGTTCTCTATGTTATCCATATGTTAGTTCTCCTCTTTTACTTTCGTTTCTTAACAGGTAATGCGATTTCATTCTCATTTTTACAAGTTGGAAATGACTCAATCTTCATATCTTAATTGTCATGTCTATCCAAATCCCAGTTTAAATTTTTTAGCGAAGAATTGGAACTCCTAATCTCTTCCTAATTAAGACATCTTCTATAAACGTATTTCTCACCTATTCTAGAGTTTATGCTGAGTACATTTTTACACTAAGTTTTATTCATCTGTTATCTGAGAACACAGTGTCGGTCCCTTCTACAAAATGACCTAGTTTTTTCAAGTCAAAAAGTATTTGATAGATTATCATGTCAGAGCTCTTTCCCTGTCTATTGCATTAATAGACAATTGACACTAAATTGTATTAGTATAACAAATTAGTCAGTTTTGATACTTCCAAACAGTTGATTTTAAAGTTGACACTAAAGATCCAAGTACATTGATACTTTAAGTAAAATGTCTTAATCAACTAAAAAGCTTTTCAACATTGTCAAAAAATGTCACAAGTTACCTAATGAGGAACAATATCACAATAATTACTTTTGGTTTTATAAGTTTAGACACACACAATATTAGAACACTTTTTCAATGTTTTTTATTTTATGGAACATGAAATAAACTAATTAGCTAACCACTTCAGGACCTCGTATTTAACATGACTAAAAATTATCTCTTCTGTAATGGTACAGTAACAGATTAGGAAAGTTGTCAATAAGAACAGTCTAATGCTACGTTGATAGATTCTAGAAGAAAGTCAAATGAGACAGTTGTAATAAGCTGGTGCAAAAAGAGCTATTGAAAATAAGTTCCTGGCTAAGACTATTCAAGAAAAATTGAAAAGCAGACCCTTAAGGGAAGCATAACAAAGTCGCTTCTTGGAGAGAGAGGCAACAAGAATGATGAACTTCAAAAAGTTCGATCTTTGTTCTTTCATTATGACTTCTCAGTACTGTTATATGTAGAAATAGTTGAGACAGAGTTCTTACTGTTATGATAAACAAGTAATATGTCACAATAGTATATTAACAATGACCTATCATTGAAGATATACAGCTTCCAATGTGTGTGTCAAAGCCTTTTTCATAGCCTACTGGTTTTACTCATAAAAGTATGACAAATAAGTATTTACAAAATTGGGAGAAAGCCTGCCATGAAAGGAATTATTTTTTCAACAACTTAATAGAATTCAACTGTTATTTATATATTCTAAAATATTATGAGTATACAGAATTCAGATGAGTAATCGAAAGTGTTGTGCATTGTATAAAGTGAGTGTTTCATAACAAACACATTTTCTGTAGAGTTACCAGATTGACAAATCCAAACATAAAATTTCAGAGAATTTATAAAGAAAGCGGAACAAGTAAAATATGTATTGAAATTTGTTTTGTATTTGTGGAATTCCTTAATTATTAATTTTATGTCTCTGAGGTAACAGTCAAGAAATTTATACTGCAAGAAACATCGATTAAAGATACACATGGTAATTATTTTATTTATTTTATTCTGATTCTGTACATTCCAGTTCCTTTTAATTTAACTTTTACTATTTATCATGATTGATACCAGATAGGAAATGTAATGTAAAGTGAATTTCAGCATTTCAGGATCCTAAGTAGTTTTCAGTAACTGGCTTTGAATTCTATAATTTTTTGATCAGTTTTTACTCAATAATTACAGCATTTACCTTCACCGTATTGTCTGCAGATTTTATTTGATGAGGTAACTAGCTCTGGAGGTATCTACCACAGCTAACACTTTTCTATGGAGGCCTTCTTCTACATGTAAATCAAACGTAATAAATATTTTGGATGTCATATCAATGTGATGATTCCATTGTAATTTGATTAATTCCTGAACACTAAAAATGAGTTCGATGTAGTGGAGGGAGTTTAATAATTATGTATAATATTTATGTGTTATTTATGGTTGTTCAAATTAGAAATACTTACTATAGGTTAAGTGAACATTTTAGGGACATTGACACATTAAACCACAATATTCGGAAGTGGCAGCAGTTGAACAAGGAAAGCCCGCATATGTGTGATGTTGGTCACCTTTTGGCCCAACAAAAGAGTAGTAGGACAAACTGCATACCACCCCATTTTTCGGGTTGCCTACCCATCAGGGGCTAGCATAAGGGGCAAACATGTTGCATAAGCTAATGTCCGGCACTGTACTCTGGGTGTCTTAATCTAATGTTCGGCCCTTTTTTGGCACTTAACCTATTGTTCTGTTAAGTAGTTTTCCATATCAGCCCCATCCCCTTAAATTATTGTACCACCTTTTATACAAAAGTAAGTAATTAGTTATGTCCTCCCACCATTTTCTAGTACACTTTTCGAATTTCACACGCTTGTGATCGCCGTTTCTGGCGCACTCTGCTTTGTCACCCATCCCCTATTGTACCGCATTTTGTATAAAAAGTTATGCAAATTAATTATGCAAATTAACCTAGTGTTCTGCACTTTTAACCTGCTGTTCTACTCCATGTCAATCTCCCACCCTCCCTGTCCCCTTAACTATTGTACCACTGACACCATGTTGGTGTAAAAAAATTATGCAACTTACTTACAGAAATTGAAAACATGGTAGGAAAAGGACGGAATCTGTGTCCAGCTGCTAGAAAGAAGGGAGTGTACTTTATGTGTTTTCAGTGGTAAGTTGGAACAATTTATTTAGGGACGGATTTCCCTTAGTTTATTTATTACGCTGATACAAAACACACGCCCTGGCGTGATTGGGGTGACAGTAAACAGCCTACAGACCTGCAAAGTACTCATAAATTACCGATGTACAGACACGAAAACAACTCGTAAATTGTCAAAATAATGCATGTATGATGCTTATCAAGTATGCTCATATAGGTAACAAAAGAGGTCCACTATGCTTTCCACTACCCAGTTTCAACCACCCACTTCCACAGCCGAAATATATGCACAGAGGTCGTTGTATGTAGGAAATGTCTTAGGATTTCTGGTAGTTTAACGAATAAGACAAGTAAATATTCTCGTACAAAATATTTATTCACTTTTGCATATACATTTACACACAGAAAACAGCTCTCTTCTTATTTTTGTTAGGTGTTGTTTCAATAATGTCCAATTTAATTTTTAACCTATAACTTAAATCCACATCCGAATCCTCTGTTTCTTTCAGTTGACAACATCCAGCCCACCACACTTAGATAGAATATAACCATCCTTTTTAAGCTGATGCAAATGGGAATAGAGCTTAAGAAACACATTTTTCGTGTGTCCCTTAAATACATTAAACATTCGCGATTCCATTGATTTCGGCCAGTGCTCCAACATGTAACCAGTTCCCATTGGTGTTTACTGTACATGCCAATAGTTTGTATTCCCCTTCATAATCAGATTTTTCCATACAGTGCATTTAAAACCATATCTAAACCTGGCTGGCACATCCACAATAGCTTCTTCCTTTTCCAATTGCAGCTTACATTATTCCTTTATGGCAATAATCTTCTCCATATACTGCAGTTTCCTTTTCTTTACTTCAAGGTCCTCCAATTCCAGTTTTCTTTCCCACACAATACATACAACCCTTATGTTTGGAGTAGTACCAACACATCAGCTGGAATGTATAGTACAGTGCTGCACATAGACGCGTTTCTGGATGGTATAGTACAGTGCAATATCCATGCAGTAGAGTATAGGGCCATACCTGAATTGGGTTTTGGATGGGGTAGTACATCTCAGTATTTGTATAGTAGAGTATAGCATTGTACCTGGTTATAGTTTGAATGGGATGGTACAGTGCAAAATCTGGGCGTACTAGTGTACCATAGTATCCGAGCATGTAGCAGGATTGTGCAGAGTGGGATAGGGTGGTACTCACGTGGGTAGTCACTCTTCCTCCCACGGACATCTTGCACACAAAATAGCACAATTCACCTTGGAGTTTACAGTTGGATTGCATGTACAATAAAAATTAGAACATATGACCGGAAGATCAGTGACCAGAAGTGTCAGCATTGTGGATATTTAGAATATAAAATGAGGCACAATGCCGCAACCGATCGGTCTTCCAAAGTAGCATGAATTCCTCCAAAGTGCTTATCATGCCTCTGTTATTAGGGAGAAGGGCGAGGCCAACTGACGAAAGCTTTGGTTTATGGTTACTACTGGAGAACCTGGGCAATCTTGCTTCTGACATTGGGAACATAAATTACACCGAAAATGGTACTCTCCTTAGCAAGAAGAATTTAAATGTGCTTACTACTATTACACAACCGTTTTACAATAATATTATGGTATTTAAAATCTGTGACCAAGGGGAGCAATTAGAGAAGGGATGATCAGTAATGTAAAAGGAGATGTGTTGCTCATTTGACTATTATCTATGTCATAAATTCCCCAAGTTCGTCACTGCAAGACGTTAGTAGTGGAAAAAAGTATGTGTGGCCCCACTCTTCATTGTTGCCAAATTTATCCAAGATGGCAGATCCAAGGTGGCTGCTATAGATTTGGCAATGTTGCAATGACGTCATGGTGGGAAGTTCAGATTTTGGCGGGAAAATAGGTCAATTGGGCTACCTCCACCAACCTAACCCCCTCCCCTCTCTCCTCCCCTCCCCTACCCTCCCCCTGGAAAATGGCGGGAATTTCAACTTTTGATGGGGAAAAAATGTCACTTGGGCTACCTCCACTAACCTAAGAAAATGGCGCGAAAATAGGTCACTTGGGCTTCCTCCACTAACCGAAGTCATCCGAACGCCACCTCTTCCTAGGAATTGGCAGGAAAAGGACTGAGCCTGTGCTGGAAAAGATGGACGTAAGTATTTATTTTGCATGCAGTGTTTATTTAAACAATCTGAGGGAGTAGCTCCATCCAGTGTGTTCACCATGAGGTCTGGAGTCCAACTGACCTAGTACACAGTACTGCCACTGGAGGCCGCTGCCTTCCCTCCTGTGACATAACCCAAGATGGCGGTCTGGGGTGAGAAAAATGGCAGTAAAAGGACTCTGCCTGTTCTGGGCAGCTGGAGAGAGGAAGCAGTGTACTTGATTTATTTTTGGAACAGCTTATTTAGGGACAGATTTCATGTAGTTTATTTATTACAATGATACAAAACACACTGGTATGCTTGGGGTCACGTTACACAGCCTACAGACCTGCAAACTACTCGTAAATTACCCAAAGAGTGTAGTACACTGATGTGCAGACACGAAAACAACTCGTAAATTGTCAAAATAATGCTGTATAATGCTCCTCCAACACGCTCACCACGTTTAAACAGCCGAAAATAATGCAGTGCACAAATACTCATTGCTCATAAAAACCGCTTTCGAAGTATCATCAACCACAACATATCAGCGAACTGTCCCCAACAAGGATTCCAACTCGCTCACTGAACCAGCGTGGTGTACAGACATGCAACAACAACTCGTAAATCACATAAATAATGCATACATAAGGCTCTGCCAACACGCTCACAACGCCTAAACAGCCGAAAATAACATAGTGCACATTCACTCAGCGCATGTAAAGAAAAAACCCTTTCGAACTATCGTCACCCGCAATATATCAGAGGCCACCACCAGACCGAAGTCATCACCGGCGCATGAGCTATTGCTCTCACGCCACTGCCGACAGCAGCCAGCAGGTGAAAGTTGCATCTATAGTTAGAGTTCTTCAAGTGTTATACTGCCTTCACATGTCTATGCAAATAAGAGCCAAGTCACCCTCTGGACAAGCACATGTTTACTGTTGCTGGAGCGATACCTCTCTACCTGTGGATACTGATGTCACAGGTTGCGCTATAGAAATCTGTTCCAATGCTTCCCAGGATAGAACAGGCTGCATTGTTCCTAACGATCCTAATGGGACATGCAAGCTGCATCTAGCCATGCACGCGTGTATACCTGCCCAGCATGACTGACACATCTCCTCGAAATGTTTGAGTGGTGACTCACAATTGCAAGCGCATCTAAAAGGTTCTCAGTGATGTACTGATGTCACATGGCTATGTAAATAAGAGCCAAGTGGACCTCTCGGAAATTTTATAGTGTCCCAGAAATAGCCAATAATTGGTTTTGTAGGAGCTTTCGTGATGTCTCAGCTTATCCACATGGAAGTTCTTGTCCTAATGGAAACTATTTACGAAAATAGTCTAGAATAACACCGAATGTATTCCTCCTGATGGTCCTGGTGGCACCCTCTTCATCACGAGTTACCGTTCCTGGAAATCGTTAAGCCCTGCTTTAAACAAACATCTCTGAAATGTAAACGTTCTCACCGCTATGCAGAGACTCCAGTGCTGCAGCACAAAGGATATCTTGTGAATGAATGGAGCATTACGATTGGCTCTTACTGAATTTACCCGCCAAATTACTGATGCCACCAGTGTGTAAGCACTGTCTGCTCTTTTTTCTTTTTGCAGATGAGACTTTCAGCGGCAAGAACTATTTTGTACAGATCGCCATATTGCACTGACAATTAAACCCTGCAATGTGGCTTACATATTGTAAAATATGGAAAGATTCTTACTTAATTACACTGCTCTGTCACTGAGGATGGAAGCTTGAATATTAGAGCATGAAACCGATCTCCAACACGACAGTATATCACTGCGTACTGTGTCGATGTAGTAAACATAGCATTCGTATCCTGGGCCATACAAAACTGCCTCTTTTGCATCATGCATGTAACTATCGACCTCCAGACACTCGTATATATACCACCAAGACAGAGAGCATAAGCACATGCACCGTAGGTATACTCCTCGCTGCACTGGGTATTTCCTGCAAGGTCGGGCAGTCATCCACTCCCGACACGTGACCAGCGCGTCCTCAGCATACGGAAGTCACTCTCAGACCTGTTGTACAAAGCTGGGATCGGCCACCCTCAGCACAAAGGCATCAGTGTTTCTGGTCTCGACCTGCTTGCTTGCTTTCTACACCACTCTCCAGACTCTGGGATTACAAGAACACATGTATTTTCACTTGTTTTGCCAGACTACTATACCATTTTACACGATACATCTCAATATCATGCACCTTGCAATATCACTTGCACAACAGTATCGATTGCACAACATAATTCCGAAGATATAGACTGGAAATTATTTCTCTAGATACCCCAAACTTTAGCGAGGTTGAGCAAGCTGTAAACCACTGAGTAACTAGAAGCATATCCCGTTTTTGGAGACCTTTATGTGAAAACTCTAAAAAAATAGAGGAAACTCATATTTCCACTCATGAATACCAATGTCGGTGATGTAACAGATTCCAAATCATCCCTATTATTTACAAAGTCGACTAAGGTGTTTCATATGTCTAGAGAACCAGCAAATGT
Source organism: Schistocerca cancellata (assembly GCF_023864275.1). NCBI lineage: Eukaryota > Metazoa > Arthropoda > Insecta > Orthoptera > Acrididae > Schistocerca > Schistocerca cancellata. The sequence continues at coordinate 495,291,381 of NC_064633.1, forward strand.
GTCTTCCACCTGTCTTTCAACTGCTAGATGCACACACCACAATCGATGTTCCTTCAAATAAGTAAAGATGTGAAATGTGCAGAAGCAGTCAACTGGACAATTTACAACCGAGGGAATAGTGGCCCAGGGCAAGCACACGTCTATATTGAATATTCTCAAGTTTCCACGTGATCACAAAAGCTATCCAACACATACTAAGTGTTAGTTCGCTATTCGGCCGTCTAGAGGACGACACGATTAAGTCCACTACATTCCTGCATCCGAACAGGTCTCTCCATTGGGACAGGTCCTACCATTAGCTGGAAACGTGAATCATTCCCGCCACATGCCACCGCCGGCGCACCATGCACCCCTAGACAGAATTGTCCTAGGAAACCAGTCACATGTTTTTATACATCTATAACTGATAGTCAGAAATTTTATGCTGCTGCTTCAACATAAAGATACTCTGGCTTATGTTCTGACATATTACCAGACGTTTGTGGGACATAATCAAACTCCTGTTCACGTAAAAAAATTAAATATGTCTAGTTGTAATTGACAGGTAGATTTGACGTGTTGAATTGTGATTTCAGTGCATTGAGGAGTATATTCGAACGTAAGGCGTGACAGATTCTTTTCACAAACAGCTGTACAATATATCAATACAAGGGCTCTACTTGGCCTGCTACAGTGTACAAACAGGACGAGCAATATGGCTGTAACAAAATGTCGCCCCATCGACAGCCCTAAGCATATCCTCGCGTTTTCCTTGTTGCAATATTGACTCCGACGTGGATCACATTACACAAACCCCCATTGGTGATGTGTTTGAATCCTTTTGTCCTCGGGCGCGTTGTTGGTTATCACATAGTGTCAGATGCCTCTGCTTTATAACACTTGTTTGAGAGAGTCTAGGCACGACGCAGCACACTCCGCAAACGCTGACTGGAAAACTTAAACGTCAACTAATTTCCTTGCAAGGTGCTGTACACATATGAACGATAACTGCACTGCTTGTCTTAAATGTGTGTGTGTTGCAGTGTTCAGTTACTGCGGCTTATGTGCCGATATTTCCAGAGATAATGACTATGTGTCCTATGGTGAGGGAGGTATAGGTTCAGCACATTAATAGCCATAAGGGTATGAGAGAGAGTTTACGTGAAAACTTAAGTGTGCTATAGATTCGCTCGAGAACCATGGGCAACAAGAGGAGACATTTCCAGTACATCGCTCGGTGTCAGACTGCAGCAGCAAACCTGTTTAATTGTAGTTACACTTATAAATATGTGCCTCATTCCCAATATTCTTGTGAGCCTGGAGATTGCCGTACAAAGCACCATCCAAGTAAGTCGGGGCCACAAACAGCATCTCAGTGAACACCTTTGTTCTGGGTTGGGCTTGCCCATCCTTTGTACACCAGTTCAGAGAGTCCGAGAAAGCTTCTGCCTTACGACTATTTGGCTTGTAGCTCCTCCTGGACGGGTGAATAGTGAGCAAATACCAAGTTTGCATTGAGTCGCCTTTGGGACGGCATATGTTGCATGTATACTCTGTGGAAATATGAGGAGATTCAATACAAGTAGTGTTAGCGCTGGGGGTTTTGATAGCATTCAAACTCCTACCACCCAGGTCCTCCTGGGGTGGAAAGTCGTCCAAGGCCAGCTGGGCTCATCCTGGCTGACACGTACTTCCATGGCTGCAGTCATGGGCCATGTTTATGGTGGCAGTTCCCTCCGTTGGTGCTGCACTGTGGCACGGTGAGTACATGGGATGTATTTGATGATCTGTAGACCACTTTTGTAGGGTTTAACTGTTAGTGCAATAAGGGGATCTGTACAAAATACTTTTGCCGCTGGAAGTCTCGTCTGCAGAAAAAAATGGCAGGCAGTGATCCCAAACAAGCAGCATCAGTAATTTGGTAGATACATTAAGTAAGAGTGAATCAGAATGCTCCATTCATTCACAAGACATCCTCTGTGCCAGGACATAGGAGCCTCTACAGACTGGTTCAAACAAAATGGGGGCAAGTTATCTAAAGAAAGTCTGATGCCTTCTTTGTTCATGTGTTCAAAGACAAGCTGAAGCAGACTATCCATCTCTGGCGGGATGCTGTTCCTCATCCGCCATTGTGGCATTATGATATATCCACTTTAGGGCAGTGCTTCGAATTCTGTTTAAATAATTGCTCTGATTTTCCTGTCTGTGCTTACACAGTGCTCTCTTTCTAAACAACAAGAATGCTTTTATAATTATGGTGTTTTTACACGTGTGCACATACAAGATGAAGGCTTTTAGTGGTGAGAACATTTACCGTTAGTGTGACGTATGATGAAAGCAGGAAGGGTAGCACAGGATGCCACGTTAGGACCATCAGGAAGAATGCATTCGGTGTTATTCTCGGCTATTTTTGTAAACAGGTCCTGTTAGGGCAAGAATTTCCATGCAGACCAGCTGAGACGTCACGAAAGCTTCAACAACAAAAGTGACTGTTAACTATTTCTGCGACACTTAACGATTTCCTGGAAGGAACTGATATGTTATGGACTGGCTGTCCTGTTAGGATCACTAGGGAGAATGCATCCTGTGTTATTCTGGGAAATATTGCAAAAGATTTCTATAGTGCATCCAGAGGGATACTTGGCTGTTATTTACATAGACAAGAGATGTCAGTACAACACTGACAACCTTTTAAGAGCACTAGTGGGCGCGAGTCACTACATAAAGTTCTCTTGCTCATCAGTTAGGCCTGCACTGGACCCACTATGCATCAGCCATGGTGGCTAGGTAAACACGTGTTTTGACAGGAATTTCTCAGTTGTCACGTATGAAAGGAATGCGGCCACCTCATGCTTGTGAGACCAAAATGAACACCTGCACATGGCTTGGCAGCTGACAGCAACATCATGGCTTTTCTGGGGCCGCCAGTGAATGCTGACACCTGGCAGATTGTGTGATGGCATTCTCTGTGGTCCAGTGAATGACACATGGTTTGAGATCGAAAGATTTTTACCAGTGTAATTATGTGTGATAGATGTTTCATGATGTTATTCCTTTCACGATTGGAATGAAAAAATAGCGATCTACTTAATTACTTCTTACAAGACCTGCATCTATCCAAACAGCAGAGAATGATGACCAAGAGAAATGAATCCTGTGAAAACTGATTTTTTAATAAATAAACAATATACCCTTGAATTTACCTTAGTGAGATCCTTCCTCTCCATCATACAGCCACCAGGTCTCCTGAAGACAGACGTTGACTGTGGATATTGTAGAACAGACACAGTCCTTTTACTGTTCAGAGATGTCACTAAACCCACCCAAAGATGTAAACAACTGTGCATGAGCAGCGCCTATTAGACGGAGGAGGTCTGACAGCCGATGAGTTCCAGTCATCCACCAGGAAGGACGTACATGGCTCGTGTTGTCTGTAGTTCAACAATGCCTAGACGATCAATACCTCGGTTCGATCGCATCTGTATTGTTACCTTCTGCCAGGAAGGGCACTCAACAAGGGAGTGTCCAGGTGTCTCAGAGTGAACCAAAGCGATGTTGTTCGGGCATGGAGGAGATACAGAGAGACAGGAACTGTCGATAACATGCCTCGATCAGGCCGCCCAAGGGCTACTACTGCAGTGGATGACCATTACCTACGGATTATGGCTCGGAGGAACCCTGGCACTAACGCCGCCACGTTGAATAATGTTTTTCGTACAGCCACAGGACGTCGTGTTACGACTCAAACTGCGCACAATAGGCTGCATGATGCGCTTCTTCACTCCTGAGGTCCATGGCAAGGTCCATCTTTGCAACCACGACACCATACAGCGCGGTACAGACGGGCCCAACAACATGCCGAATGGACCCCTTAGGATTGGCATCACTTTCTCTTCTCCGATGAGTGTCGCATATGCCTTCAACGAGACGATCTTCGGAGACGTGTTTGGAGGCAACCCAGTCAGACTGAACGCCTTAGACACACCGTCCAGCGAATGCAGCAAGGTGGAGGTTCCCTGCTGTTTTAGGGTGGCATTATGTGGGGATGACGTACACCGCTGGTGATCATGGAAGGCGCCGTAACGGTTGTACGATACGTGAACGCCATCCTCCGACCGTTAGTGCAACCATATCGGCGGTACATTGGCGAAGCATTCGTCTTCATGGACGACAATTCGCTCCCCGATCGTGTACACCTTGTGAATGACGTCCTTCAGGATGACATTGCTCGACTAGAGTGGCCAGCATGTTCTCCAGACATGAACCCTATCGAAAATGCCTGGGATGTATTGAAAAGGACTGTTTATTTACGATGTAACCCACCAGCCACTCTGAGGGATCTATGACGAATCGCCCATTGAGGAGTGGGACAATCTGGATCAACAGTCCCTTGATGGACTTGTGGATAGTATGCCACTACGAATACAGGCATGCATCAATGCAAGAGGACGTGTTACTGGGTATTAGAGGTACTGGTATGTACAACAATCTGGACCACCACCTCTGAAGGTGTCGCTGTATGGCAGTACAAAATGCAATGTGTGGTTTCCATGCGCAATAAAAAGGGCGGAAATGATGTTTATGTTGATCTCTAATGCAATTTTTTGTACAAGTTGTAATGGTACTTGAATCACGTAACCATTGTGATACCTCACCTGAACCTCTCGATACCAGTAATATTATAATGTATTTCTGTTAACTACTTAACATATTTCTGAGACAACATTCAGATTTGATTTCACTTTTAATACATCGATATGTTTATATTGCAATGATATTATTCTTATGTGTATTCTTTCTTTTGTCACTATGATATTTGACGTACTTGTAACTCTAATTTTTGGGCGCGTAGGCGATGATTAGTTAGTTGTTGAATTGTTAGAGAGTCGGACCTTGAGAAAGTCAAGTTGTGGACGTCATGTTGGAAAGATGCATATTGTAGTTGGCTTATAAAATGTGAGGAAGATGTTTTCAAGTATGTTTTGTATTGTGAAGTGATGTTTTGTGTTTACGTGATATTGCAATTAAAAGGAAGTGTAACTTAATTTCGTAGTGCTGATTATTTTTTTACATCACCATTGTCCAGCAAAAGTGTAATCTCCAAGAATGGTTTGCGAAGAGTATCTACATAACTTTTGAATATAGTAGAATAAAACCTAGGCCTTTTTGCATCCAAGCTTGGAATCATAACCACCTAGATTTTCAACGATTGAGCCATGATTTTACGACGAGACCAGCGTGGGAAATACAAAAAGATGAGTGCCTAGTTTTTCATTATTACATGAAATGACTATTAACTGTGCTCTAATGACACCTGCCACATAATATGACTGTTGTTGCCCGAAAATGCAGTATTTAGCAGTGTGAGCAACACCACAATCGTTATTAAATGCTGACCTTTGTTGTGGTAGGGTTGTTAGAAGGTTCCGGAACTCTCGGAACCGAGTTGATGAAAAACTTCTTTTCATGTGTGTATATCACGATGAGTTACGAAATGCATTTAACTTTTGACGAATTCAAGCAAGGTTTACTCAAAAGGTTTAAATAGAAAAACAGGTGCCGTTTTGATAGGGAGCAGTTGACCACCATGTTCCAAAGCCACAACAGAACAATAGAAGGCTTTGTGGATAGAATATGAAAAGTTAATAGTAACACTTACCGGTTGTCATCCAGTGGTGAAGCCAATAAGGATATTCTACAAAAAGTGGAGAATAGGGCCTTAGATATTTTTTTGGGAGGATCGACACCCAAAACATCGCTCCGTGTTAGGGCAGAATTTCCGAAGAATTTAACTGATGCAGTGAACATTGCTACAGCATTCTTGGAAATAGGCGCTGCGAGTCGCATAGAAAGAAAGAAAAAATCAAATTTAGATGTAATATATTATATGTTCAGAATCTATAACTGTCTGTTATATGCGACACCTTGAAACATTTTAAATATTTCATCTTTTGTGAATGTTACATTATATCACGATACATTATATAGCCTTCTTACTGTTAACTGAATGATCATACCACATTATGACTAACTTTGCACTTACTATTGATTTTAAAAAAGAGGTTTGTTGTCACAAATGAAAGGTTAGCAAAGGTTTTATATAGTCAGCATCATTGCACAAGTACCAGTCTCTGGAATCACAGTGCGTAGCAAAAGAATAGAATATGAATTTAATTTTTATGTTTCTGTACATTTCCATTTCTTTTATGTTTTTTCATTTGTGAGATTATACACTAAATGACTTATTATTTGGACTTCATAAACTTAGTCACATCAGACCTTTTGTGGTCTAACTGTCTGCCTGTTTGAAAAACAACTCATGTTTGTCCTTTTTACATTTAGATAGTTATGTTTATCTATCAGCTAATGTCGATATTTCACAAGCGGAACACATGAGTGAGCTAGCATATTACTATTAGACACTTTGTCAATGGAAAATACCTTTTATATACACCTATGTGAAGATTATATAAGATGTGTGATTACCAGTCTGAACTGTACCTGAGGGTTGTAATCCAAACTGCCTTGAAATGCTGGTGTTTGTGGTCTGTTGCTCAATAACTTATTAACCGTTTTTGCTATACACAACTAATTTTATATAACCATTGATGTAGAATGAGTTGCACTAAACTGTTGATCCAGAGGTTTATACAGAGATGGATGAAAGGAGGTAATTGAGACTTGTCTGGATAACCTAAACTGTAACTGGTTACTGACATTAAATTCACAATCTGCACTGGCAAAATATGACTTCCTATGATTGAGAACCTAATTTTTAACAACTTAATATCAACTGATACATAAAAAATTCCACCCCAAAGTTTTATCTGTAATGCAAAGCTGTGTTTCCTGTATGTGCACATACACTTTGAGCTCTGTAGAGTAAACAAGACTGAAACAATGCTCTGACTCATACGTACTGTATGTTCAATGAATAAGATTTCGCTATTCACATACAATGCAAGTAATATATTATTTCCATGTTGCTCGTTTTCTTTAAGTTTTAATTCAATCTCATATAGCACATGGTGCATGGACGGATACATGAATAATGGGGAATATATGTTTTCTAACTTATCAACTCAACTATACCATACATTTGAGGTACTGATGTCTAGACTTATTCAGAAGGTTTTCGACATTATTACTTGATTCCTACTGGTGCAGTATGTAGTCTCATTTCAATGATGTTGTTATTTAACTTGGACTGTTATGTTGTATGATTGCTGATGAAGATATGTATATCTTCGTTTTGAAAAGAAAGGCCTGGTGGCATATCATTGATTTGTTGACACAGCATATTGTACATGTCATTGCACCCAGTATGGCACTATATTTGCACAAGTTACTACATCCAATACGACACTGCATATTATGCGTATCATTGCATCCAATATGATACTGAAAATTGTGAGAGAGAAGTGACATGGATGAAAAGATAACTGTATTTTTTCTTGTCTGATGTGAATAACTGCTATATACAAGGACTTGAACTTTTACTAAATTTTATCAGGAGCAAAGGGAGAAAGTGATCCTGTATTACGAAGCTAAACAGTGTGTATTCTAATGTAACTAAGTAACTGTCTTTGTCATGCATCACAGTAGTAAGCAGCGATTTGCAGTCTAGTACCACACTTCATTTACAAGTCACAGATCGTACATATAACAAAATAGTTTAGAACATATTAGGTCTTACAAAGAGTATTATACAAATGTCCTGATGACTTCAATTCCCAACCTCCCCCTCCGCCCCCCTCTCTGGTCAATCTACAGAGCAGAGACTACCTAACTGGACGTGCTGTCTGCTGTCCTTCTGGTGTGCACAGTATTATAGTCTCTCCCCTGTATACATATTTCTAGTTCCCGAGTGAGGTGGTGCAGTGGTTAGCACACTGGACTCGCGTTCGGGAGGACGATGGTTCAATCCTGTCTCCGGCCATCCTGATTTAGGTTTTCCGTGATTTCCCTAAATCACTTCAGGCAAATGCTGGGATGGTTCCTTTGAAAGGGCATGGCTGATTTCCTTCCCCATCCTTCCCTCACCCGAGCTTGCGCTCCGTCTCTAATGACCTCGTTGTCGACGGGACATTAAACACTAATCGCCTCCCTCCTCCTCCTCTTTTTAGTTTCCCTTTCTTCCACATGTGTCTTGATCGTCCATTCTCTTGAATCAAAGCCAGATCACAAGGTCGGAAGTCAACTTTGTGGAAGCTGCTAAGCTCCATGATATACTCCTTGGTCCATATCTTCCAAAATTCACCTGTTAGTTTTTGCTGTAGTTTAAATTCTTTGATAAAATTGTGCATGATGGTGGGTTCTGGTCCAGTGGCCACATTCAACAAGCCTTCACCAACCACAACATGTGCTGGTGTCAGAGGTTCTACATCATCTCCTGGAGGGATTGGCCTTGAGTTCACTGCAGCTTCGATGCTGGCCAAGATGGTATAGAGCTGCTCTGCAGTTAGACTGATCGTCCCAACACCTTCTGTAAGCATCGCTTGACAGTGTCCGCCATCCTCTCCCACAATTCCCCTCACCAAGACACCCATGGCGCAATGAAATTCCAAGTGATTCCGTTTTTGGCGAGGAAGCTATGGGTCTCTGAGGTGGTTAGTGAATTCCATAGTTCCGATAATTCTTGGTTAAGGTCTTGGAAAGGTCTTTTCGTTGTCGACGTAGATGGTGTGCGGCAGTCCACGTCTACTAGCAAATCTCTGTAAAGCCATCAAAAACGTGTTGGTATTCATACTGGAGCAGAGCTCTAAAAGTACTGCAAGTGTTGTTGCGCAAGTGAAGAGTGTTATATAGGTCTTTTCCATGGCCATGCCTGTTTTGATGTAAAGAGGGCCAGAAAAGTCTATGCCGGTGACAGTAAAATGCTTAGATGATCTCATTGGATATATGAGAGGGAGAGCTTCAATTTGTTTTCCTCTTAGTCTTCATGATCTTGCGTGGCAAACATGTATGGAGGATTCTTTTAATGGTTTGACGACCTTTAAGATCCAAAATTCTTGCCAAAAATTTGGACAATACAATTCGGACACGAAGATGATGAAGATCAATATGTGTTTGGAATATGACTAGTTTCGTGAAGTGATGTGAACCATATAGAAGTAATGGATGTCGTTCCTCACTGGTGAGGTCAGCAAACTGCAGTCTGCCTCCCAGACGAATGAATCCGTCTGACTGGATGAAAGGGTCCAACTTTAGAACCTTGCAGGATCGGTTTAGCGTTCTGGAGTGTGTGAAATTCCCATGTGAAGCACTGACGTTGGGCTATTTGGATCCAGTAAGTGCCTGCATTTGCAATCTCCATTGCCGTCAGCTCTCCAGCAACTTTATGTTTGTGACGAATCTTACATATGAAGTGAAGGATCCAGCTGGCTGTACAAATTAGTCTCCAGTAGAAACTGAATTAGGAAATGTTTATCACGCTGGGAGGTATAGCAAGTGTCATACATGATTTACATTCCATCTTTCTTCTGGGAGATCAGGACGTATGTTTGGAGTACCAGATGGCCAACATGCGGTCCTTCCCACCAAACACGTGCAGATTGGAGCTGATTGCCAAGAAATCCCCGTATTAGGTGATCCGCTGGCTTGTCATTTCCAGGACAATGTATCCACTGAGTAGGGGACGTATACGTATGAATTTCTGTCATTCTATTACTGCTCAAAGCCTTCCATCGATTCGCATCACTGCTTATCCAGCTTAAGATCTCTACAACGTCCATCCACGATATAACATGACTAATGTCGTACCCTGTAGCTGTACAGAAATATCTTAGTAATCGTGCTCCCACAAGTGCACCTAGAAGTTCGAGACGCGGCAGTGTTATTCTTTTCACAAGTGCAAGTCTCTTCTTATTATAAGTCAAGTGAGTCATTGCGTTGCTGTGTAAAACACTGTGGATGTACAGAGCTGCGTCATACTCATTCCAAAGCATCACAAAATACGTGAATATAGGTAAATTAGATACCCAAGTATTCCACTGTGTTGCCAGATTGTTGGGTAGCAATTCATTCTAGTCAATTCCCCTTTCCCCTATACCAGATTTCTTGCAATAATAGTTTTGCCATGATTGACACAGGAGAGAATAATCCTAGTGGATAGTAAAATTTGGCTACAGTCTTTAATAGTTTCCTTTTTGTAGTAAGTCCATCAGATAATTTTTCTGTGACATCATTCGTGCTAATGTAAAAGCTGTCCGTTGCTGTGTTCCAATATACAACTAAAACTTGAGTAGATGTAGTAATCTCTTGTCCTTCAGTTCTCCATCTGTCCTGTATGTGATCTGGAGTTGTGGCCCATTTCACTAATTGAAAATTTAGTGGTTTCATAATGGCCGTTAATTGGTAATACATAGCAATACCTTCATTGTCGTCATTTACACCAAACGCGAAGTCATCCATGAAAACATTGTCAGCTGGTATCTGTGCGGCGTCAGGAAATGCGGTCTCATGTCTCGTGTTCTTTCAGGAATGGACTGCATGTCAAGCCGAATTGAACTGTTCTTCTTTCGTCGTATGGTAGATTCTGTGACTGTCTTGAAAAACATTGTGCCATAGAAATCTTGTCAAGTCCCTGTCGCCTTCGTGTAACACAAGTTGCAGAAATGCTTATAATATCGTTAATAATAGCCTCGGGGTGTATTCAGAACCGTATCAGAACGGCAAGTATTTCTGGTAGAATATTTCCCGATCTAACGCCGTTAGACATCTTTCCGTTTGGAACTTTGATGAAGGATACCGCTTACGTCACAAAGCCACGTACGCTGGATGACATGAAAGAGGCAATTGTGACTGTTTTTGAATACATCCATTGCAATGACAACAATAACACATGTGTGTCGATTTGTTCTGCAACGTTGCAGATACTGTATTGCTGGCGATGGAGCACATTTTGAACGTCTTCAATGACGGGGTATCTAGCAGAATACTAAAGTATTGTTCTATGTATGTTAGCCCAGTTCTCAGCCATATCTGTAACTTTTCCTTTAGCAATGGTCAGTTTCCTGACCAATTAAAGTACTCGGTAGTGAAGCCACTTTATAAAAAGGGAGACATTGATAATGTTGACAATTTTAGACCTATTTATATGCCATCGGTGTTTGCTAAAGTTAAGAGAAGGTTGTATATACAAGGTTACTGGAGCATTTAAATTGACATAATTTGCTGTCAAATGTTCAGTTTGGTTTTAGAAATGGTTTAACAACTGAAAATGCTATATTCTCTTTTCTCTGTGAGGTTTTGGACGGATTAAATAAAAGGTTGCGAACGCTGGGTGTTTTCTTTGATTTAACGAAGGCTTCTGACTGTGTTGACCACAAAATATTACTGCAGAAGTTGGACCATTGTGGAGTAAGGGGAGTAGCTTACAATTGGTTCGCCTCTTACTTTAAGAACAGAAAGCAGAGGGTAATTCTCCACAATATTGAGAGTGGTAGTGATGTTCAGTCCCAATGGGGCACTGTTAAGTGGGGTGTTCCCCAAGGATCGGTGCTGGGGCCACTGCTGTTTTTTATTTATATAAATGATATGCCTTCTAGTATTACAGGTGATTCAAAAATATTTCTGTTTGCTGATGACACCAGCTTGATAGAGAAGGATCTTGTGTGTAATATTGAAACAGTAACAAATAATGTAGTTCATGAAATAAGTTTGTGGCTTGTGGAAAATAATTTGATGCTAAATCATAGTAAGACTCAGTTTTTACAGTTTCTAACTCACAATTCAACAAGAACCGATATTTTGATCAGACAGAATGGACATATTATAAGCGAGACGGAACAGTTCAAGTTCCTAGATGTTCGGATAGATAGTAAGCTGTTGTGGAAAGCCCATGTCCAGGATCTTGTTCAGAGAAACTAAATGCTGCTTTATTTACCATTAGAACAGTATCTGAAATAAGTGACACTTCAACACGAAAAGTGGTCTATTTCGTATATTTTCATACGCTTATGTCGTATGGTATTATTTTTTGGGGTAATTCTTCTGATTCAAAAAGGGTATTTTCGGCTCAAAAACGGGCTGTTCGAGCTATATGTGGTGTAAGTTCGAGAACCTCTTGTCGACCCCTATTCAAAATCTGGGAATTCTGACATTGCCCTCACAGTATATATTTTCTTTAATGTCGTTTGTTGTTAGCAATATTAGCCTATTCCCAAGAGTTAGCAGCTTTCACTCAGTTAATACTAGGCAGAAATCAAATCTGCATGTAGAATGCACTTCCTTGACTCTTGTGCAGAAAGGAGTTGCAGTATTCTGCTGCATCCATTTTCAATAAGCTACCACAAGAACTCAAAAATCTTAGCAGTAGCCCAAACTCTTTTAAGTCTAAACTGAAGAGTTTCCTCATGGCTCACTCCTTCTATTCTGTCGAGGAGCTCCTGGAAGAGCTAAAAAATTAAGCAAATTCCAGTGTTACGTTGTTGATTTTCTTCATTTAAACTTACGACTTGTCACCTGAATATGTTTTTTTTATATTTCATTTTATCTGTTTCTAATATCGTGTTATAATTTCATGTATTGACTCGTTCCATGACCATGGAGACTTCTCCTTAATTTGGTCCCACGGAACAATAAATAAATAAATAAAAAATAAAAAGCAATCAGTAACGTCGTGACCATCTGTGTGACTAAAAATTCGTAGATTTTTTACGCGTGCTGCGTAACACATGATAGTCACTGTATGACATATTATATAAAGAATAATTCCAGTTGACTCGTTCAAAGGTTTATTGAATCTGTACTACAGGAACTATTGGTGCCGTTATGCAAACAAGCAGTTAGTATTATTTACCGCTGCAAGTATTGACGTTGCGAGCTTGAGTCGTAAACACACAGGCAGCTACGGACTGCGTGGTTGAGTCACTGTTGTACGCCGGTCGTCGATCGTCGTCGAGTCACCTGTGCGGACGTTACTGCAGCTCTGTTAAACGATAGGATGGAAGGGAGTTTTACTATCGCTGAACTCTGCGATATTCATTTAATTTATAGCGAGGCAAAACGTGATGCGAGAGCTGCTGTACTATTCATCGAGAACGCTTCCCACATTGATGACTTCTTGCACGATCGACACTTGTTGCTGTTCACTAAAGGACTGTATCATCATAATTCTCTTGATAGATACTGGCTCTTTATTGACCCGCGCAGAAGGCAGAGGCACATAATGCGAAGGACGTGCATTGGAAGCCGAGGAACAAATTCTGGGCTGCTTCCATGAAAATCGTAGTCAAGAGTACTTAGAAGCATCGTTCGTCAAGCGAGTGCATCGCACACTGTCGTTCATCATTCTTTGAAAGAGGATCGTTTGTGACCTTGCCACATTCAACACGTACAAGCATTGGGGGAGGGGAGCAAGATTTCCCTCCTCGACGAGAATTCTCAGAGTGGTTTTTATTACAAAGAGCACATCCCGATTTTGTAAACAAAATACTCGTCACAGATGATGCCTGTTTCACTCGCGACGGAATAACTAAGTTCCGTAACACACACACGTACACAATCCGCGCTGAGTAGTAGTAACACATTTTCAGCGCCCTTTTCCGTAAATGTATGGGCGGGTATAATCGATGATTACATTAGTGGGCCTTATGTGTTATTTGCACGACTGACTGGTAACTATAACTGAACCATTCTAGAGGAAACATTGCTACGAATTTATTGGAAGGTATTCCTGGATCACAACATGTAGTTCCTCCACGATGGTGCTCCACACCCCATTGGTCACAGAGTAAGAAGATTTTCGAACAAGCGATTACCAGGACGATGGATAGGACGTTTTGGCCCTCATCGATAGCCAGCACGCGGTCCTGATTTAAATCCCCTAGATTTTTACTTTTTGGGCCATATGATGGAACATATTTATGCTCAGCAAGTAAATGACGTGCACGAAAATACGCAGAAGATTTCCGATGCTGCCCATACCATAAAGGCAAGTGTGCATGTGTGTGAACGAGTGCGACGAAACTGGGTTCGCCGTAATAACCAGCGTCAAATCGATTGGTGGGCATTTTCAACTCTTACTGTCATATTGGCGTAAGAGGAAACAAAATACACTGGTGTCCAAAATTAAAGCAACAAATGGAAATTTACCAAGGTTGCGTTTATTTTGCCACAAAACCATATAAACAGGCGATAGTAAAGTAGAAACAATGTAAAGAATAATGGCTCTGAGCACTGTGGGACTTAACATCTTAGGTCATCAGTCCCCTAGAACTTAGAACTACTTAAACCTAACTAACCTAAGGACATCACACACATCCATGCCCGAGGCAGGATTCGAACCTGCGACCGTAGCAGTCCCGCGGTTCCGGACTGCAGCGCCTAGAACTGCAAAGCCATCGCTGCCGGCTGTAAAGAATAAAGAATATATACAACTGTAACATGCTTAACGGTGGACAAAAAAGTTCTTCATTTTTTCCAACTTAACACATTTTCACACACATCCAGACAACTGCTCTGTGTGCTCAATATGGGGTATGAGCTCATCTGGCAGCAATACGGGTCTAACAGCAATGGAATATGCTGTGAGTAATGCCATCAATTTCATGTTGGAGAAATAACGCCTATTCTTGCTGCAGATCCGCTCGCAAGTCTTGGAGAGTGATTGGTGGATGTTAACGTGATGCAATCCGTCTCCCTAGTACATCCCAGACGTGCTCTGTGAGATTCAAATCGAGAGAGCGAGCAGGCCACAGCATGTGTGCAATCTCTTGCGCTTCCTCCTCTCAATACGAAGTATGGACTCATAGCACCTCGCAAAAAATGCCCATGAGGTCCCAAGATTACGTTACAATACCTGACAGCAGTTAAATATTGCTGAGTGACCTGTACAATTTCATGAAAGGGTGTTAAGTGGTCAACATAATCCCTGCCCACACCATTAGGGAGGGAGCCTCCTCGATATCGGCCTCTTTCCACAATGAGTAGCGAAATCCTATTCCACTCTAGATGCGAATCCGATCTCCACACCAAATCGGGACCCAACTGTGGAAAGAACATTGGTCCACTGTTCGACCGTCCAGGTGGCATGTTGACGACTCCAATCTAGACGCTCCCTTCAGTGAAGAGGCGCCAGATGCACATACACACACACACACACACAGAGCAGGTCTCCGACACTAAAGACCACTCTTCTGAAGCCTTCAGTACACCATTTGCCTCGATCAACACGTCCAGTGGATGCCTGCGAGGTCAGGTGTCAGTTGCCGCGCTGTACTAAGGAAGTATCGTCATGCCCTTACAGCCAAAATAGCGATCCTCTCTTTGTGATGTCACACGTGGTCGGTCCTGCCCTGGTCTTCAGGCTACAGCTTGGATCTCTATAAACTGTCGCCATAACCGAGAAACAACAGAACAATTCACATTAAGGCATCGGACCACATCAGTTTGCAACTGTCCTGCCTCCATTCTTCCTATGGCCCGCCTCCATAGAGAATTCCGTAGGCGTCTTCTCTGTGCCATACTGCAAAGCCTGTGACTGTGTACACAGCGACTGTGGATGTGGGGCTACCAGGTAAACGACCCCCCCCCCCTTTTTGATAGATGCCCTACGTCATCGTTGGCTTGGTTGTGCATTGACCGGAACGTCATCTGCCGTGCAGAATACGATCGTATGGACATCTGCTGACAGCTTGCATGATTACATCGTGAATTAGACACAGAACGGGGAAACAGCGGTTTGTTGCTTTAATTTTGGACACCAGTGTAATGTGGGTTTAATTTTCCTTATGGTACTGCTGAACAAAAGGAAAATAATCTTAATTTAATTTTCATTATGATGGTGTTGTAAAAAAGGAAACAGTTAACTGTAATTAATGCACAACGAATTATGTGGTAATTGGCTGATTTTGTGCTAAGGGAAACACATTTTATTGATGTCAGCTTTTCTTTACTACCACTACCTTCGTTATGATAATGTTGTAAAAGAGAGTGCATCTGGTTTTCATTAAGTCATTGTTTACTAAAGCAAATTACACTTTCTTGACAACCCAGTGACTGTTTACATTGCTCGTTTCGGGTAGCACTTGATCACCGCGCCTCGTCTTTGTACATGTTCATTACCTTTCTCTGACCACCGCGTCGGTTCGGTAATACACATGCAAGGACATGAGCCGTCAGTTGACAATGTAAACAGCCAATCAGTTAAACCTACAAATATCTGTCTTTTAGGATTACAAACATAAAAAATGATACAACGATATTTCATTACACTTTTTTGCCAAGAACACCGAGATAAACCATGCACATAATTTTGGCAGTTTATCCCGTTTACACCATGGAGGTGAAAAAACAAAGGAGATGATACTATAGACTTACGCAGTACGTTGTTTTGAAGGCAGAGTGGGCTGGGTCTGTCGCCATTTTAAATAGCCTAAAACATAAACAGACTGCTGTTTACAATTGCGTGTTGTTTATTATTTCTGTCGCGTGCACACGATAGCTCTTTTAAATACAGTGCTTACGTGAATGACATAGTGTCAAGAAGACAATTTCGAACGTTTGTCTGTTCTCGAATGCATATTTGCTCTAGTAATGCGACGCATTTGCCCTCATTAATGTAGCATGTTTTTCTCGATATATTTCGAATAACCAAGAAGGGAAGTATGTGATGCGAAACGGATGGTTTCGTAATCCATGTAATTTCATTTTTACTCTATTTGTATCACTAGCAAATGCAGCTGGAGCTACGAGACCCGAGCTTGTTTGCTTACTGGTACTGCTTCTCGTTCGTTATACAGGGTGTATCAAAAAGAACCATCCGATTTCAAAAAAAATCATAACTATTATGTTTCCAGAATGAGACTTTCACTCTGCAGCGGAGTGTGCGCTGATATGAAACTTCCTGGCAGATTAAAACTGTGTGCCCGACCGAGACTCGAACTCGGGACCTTTGCCTTTCGCGGGCAAGTGCAGTACCGTCTTTTTTTTTTCGTTTTATTCGTTGTTGATCGTTGTGTTTGATCGTTGAGGACGTTGCAAGACATCCTGTTCAAGTTCGGTGGTTGATCCTTCCACTCAGTTTTTTATTACAGAGGCCAATCGGCTCTCTGGCCAAAAACGCTGAGCTACCGTGCCGGCGTCATCTGAGCTACCGAAGCACGACTCACGCCCGGTACTCACAGCTTTACTTCCGCCAGTATCAAGTTTCAACTATTATGTTATTTGAGACCAGTGCGTGTACAACATACTGTTGAAAACTCTCGAGTTTTACATGGTTCCAGCTAGGTAGCAGCAGTAGGCGCACACTTCAGTTCTAGTAAAAATGGTGTCGGGACAACAGAAAGAGTTTTTTGTTTTATGTTTTGCGTCGTGCGGATGAGTAATAACTGTTCAGCGTGACTTTCTTACTAGGTATAGTGTGGATACTACTACAACATAGAGCATTAGACGATGACATGAACAATTCCAAGAAATAAGATGTTTGTATAAAGGCAAATCGCCGGGCCGTCCCCGAGTGTCTGACAGACGTCAAATGCATCCACCACAGTTTTACAAGGAGTCCGCAGAAATCCGTTCGCCGTGCAGCTCGACAGCTCAACATGTTCCCGATGTCCATCAGGCGTTTGTTGCGTCAACGTTTACAAATGAAGCCATACAAAATTCAGCTACTGCAAGCTCTTCGTGAAGGTGACAAATAACACCGTGTGGAGTCCTGTAATTTCGTTCTTGGCAAGGTGGAGGATGACAGTTTTCTTCCACGATTATAGTGTTTAGTGACGAGGCAACATTCCATTTAAATGGAAAGGTGAACCGTCATAATATGAGAATGTGGGGTACGGAACAGCCACATGAAGTTTTACAACATGAGGGGGACTCTCCAAAATTTAGTGTGTTCTGCGCCCTTTTCACAGGCAAAAGTGTATGGTCCAGTGTTCTTTGCCGAGAACACTGTTACAGGAAGCACATACTCGATATGCTTGAGAACTTTCTTTTCCCACAGTTTGACACTGATTCGGAGGACTTCATTTACCAACAGGATGGGACACAGCAACACTGACATATGGAAGTGCGGGAAGTTTTAAATCAAAGAATTATTGAATGATTGATCGGTCGCATTGGACAAAGTGATTCGGCCTTATATTACTGGGCTCCAAGGTCACCGGCCTTGACTATACGTGATTATTTATTCTGGGAGTTTATAAAAGACTCTGTTTATGTGCCTCTGTTACCAAGTGAACTGAGACATTGCGTAATAGCTCTGTGGAAGCTGCAACTCAAGACATGCTCGCTGCAGTGTGGGAACAATTTGAATACCGCACTGACATATGCCGTGCATCTCTAGGGAGGCATATTGAAATCCTATGATAAGGCATGAAAAAAAAATCTTTTTGAACGTCCCGTTCATCAAAAAACAAAATTCATTGTATATGTTTATTAGTTTCAGAAATATAGACGCGCCAACTCGGATGATTGTTTTTGATATACCCTGTATTTTCAGTTTTCAACTCGTATGCACAACATTTTTAATGTTTAACTTTACAAAAGACTGACCTATGTTTTCTTTGTTAGATAATAAGGAAAGCAACAACGCGCGTCAGCAAACAGAACGATTATTGAAATGTATATCCGTACATAACGCAAACTGGAGTTTTTCATGAAACAAATTCGTCTCCACACAATCAAAGCACCAGATGTTATTTGGGATACGACCACGGAAGTCTTTTGTTATTCCCAACGGTCGAAAATGAGCAGTTGGTACGCCAGAGTCACGTCACAGGGAAGTATCACGCGGTGAACCATGGAGGTATAAATGCAGTGAACCCACTGTTTTTTGGGTTACATAATATGGCGGACGTCGGCTTCAAGTTTGTGACGTAATGACAACTCCTTTTTTACCGCCGTGGTTTACACCCTGTATTTATCATAGAGTAAATATCTTTGGAGTGAGCATTGCGTCCTGCGCATGTTGTCAACATTAAACCAGGATTGTCACGTGATCTCGGGACTGCGCAGTGCGTGTGTGCTTTCTGCAGCGTTTGAAGTTTATAATACCAAGAGTTTTTGTTGTGTTTCACCGTTTGTTGATAGTGTAATAGCGATGGTGAATTACTGTTGTTGCTACGGATGCAAAGAAAAATATGTGAAAGGAGGGATAGTAACTTTCCATGGGTACATTCCATATAGCTCTAATTATAGTTTTCATTTTAGTAAGAGACACTGTATATGTTTAAAACTTTCGAGACGCATTATAATTAAGACTTGATTCTGTAGACCTATTTTTCTACGATTTTATGACCATATAATAGATGTTACGGCTCGTACAAAAGCTTACAAACAATCGCTTCCTCTCGTAAATTTGCTAGTGGAACAGGAAAGGGAAAGGCTAGTTGTTTCAGTAAATACTATCCTTCATGCATTTATCAGTGACTTGTCAATTATGTATATAGATTACTCAGTCTACTATTTATTTAATGAACTGGGAGCAAGTACTTAAAATGCGTTAAATAAATACCTCAAAGTGCCACCAGTAAGAAAAATTGTGCTTTAGGTCGCAAAAACGAGAAAATAAATACGCAGAAATACAAGAAAAAAAGGACGAATTAGCAGGGATATAATCTCTAATGTGTGGTAAATTCGTGCGAAAGTACTAACGTACTGTCAAGTCGTTTTGCAGGACTATCACTGCAAAAATGTACTTCAGGCTCTGTAATACTATAAAGTGCGGTATCATACCAAAATCTACCAAAAGTTGAGTGCATCAGAACTATGACACCTATCGCAAAGAAGCTGAATGTAATACCACTTGCCCTTAAAAGTTACGTAGCTGGTTTATTTCCGGTATCAAATGGATACTGTTAAAATGTCTGCGCAACATATATAAATAATCCACGACACGTACGAAAAGAATCCGTCTGTACTAGGGATGTAGTGACATTCTAAATATACAGTGCTCTATACGAACAAACACACGACGTCCCGAGACCACGTGACCAGGCCGGCAATGTATGTTGACAACACAAAATCTGTTCTGCGCATGTGAGCGCTCACTCCAGAGACATTTACTCTATGGTATTTATCATAGGTGATATTAGGTTGTCGTCTGTAGTCAGTGATCTCTATACAACCTGGATGTAGAAGTGTGGTCTCTCAGTATAGAGCTGCAGTGTGTCCACAAATTCACGTGCTTTGCGTCGTCTGCTGTGTTGTAGTCGTAACATACAAATTTCCCTCGATCTCTATGTGGCAAAGAATGGCAGACTGATTTATTGTTTTGAGCTTTATGTCAACATGTGGTGTGATAGGCTGAAGTGGGAACGGAATCGGAAAGTATTTTCGTTTTGTATTCTAGTGACTCTCCTAGCAGCCATGTTGTAGTTCGCCAACAAACGAAATATGAGCATCTATGGCAGGATCAGATAACTGAAGTTCAACATCCAGGTAGTACAGAGAACACCGTCTATAGTCGTTATGTGTGTAATCTTTAGATTTTGATCCTATATGGTAAATCGTTTTAGAAGGTAAATAAAAAATTTTCTAGGTAATGATTGTGAGCAATTTCCAAGAATGATTGCCTGTCGAACGTGCGATCGCAAATCAATCATGCGACTCTGGTGGCGAGCGTTGTCATCAGTTATTTGTGATCGTCATTTTTATCTGTTTTCCGTCGTTCCCTTAGTTGCTCTAAATTACATACCTCCGCGAATTGTTTGTGAGTTGCTAGGGAATCCCAGACGATTTATGTCGTTAGTGAGTGGGATGGCTGGTGTTCTTGACGTTTCTTCGCCGGATTCTCTCATGGAAAAATCTAATTCCATGTTTATCCAGCGTAGAAAATTGTTCGACTTTTTGTCGCAAATATAGAATACCACCTGACGAGGAAAGAAGGGGCTATGTAGACTGTGGTGATGCGAAGTGTGTAAAACTTCGTAAGAACAGTTTCGATGCTGAAATACCGCTTACAATTTCATTGCGGACAGTGCGGAAAACGAACGAGTATCAGGAAGAATGCATGGTTCGACTCTTCCAAATTATCCATCCAGACCACTGTAATGGACTTTCGCATGATGACAACACCGACGACAAGTAAGGTAAGTCGTCTCCTTTGCAATTACAAGTATTTTTGTAACGCTCAAGTTTTGTCGTTGCTGTAGCGACCACCGTAAACGTACTTATAACCCCCACCACCAGAGTCGCATGATCGATTTACGATCGCACGTTCGATATGTACAGTTTGGACCCCGCGACTCCGATAGGCAATCATTGTTGGAAATTACCTGTTTGTGTTTTAGGTCAGTTAGTTCCTTTAAAATACTTGGTGGGTGATTTTCCATATGTATCTAAATTTTCATTTCTTCTGTCCACCTGAGTGGTAACGTGTGGCGGGTTTGGGTTCTATTTTTTCCGCTCGTGGACTGGGTGTTCTGTTGTCCTCGTCATCCATCATCGTCACCGTCACGCAAGTCGCCCAGGGTGGCGTCGACTGAAATAAGACGTGCAACTCAGAGGCCAAACTTCCCCGAATGGGACCTGCTGGCCAACAATGCCACACGATCATTTCAATCAATTTTTTCCCGTTTCTTCTAAAATGTAATGGTGATCCATTTCATAATTTTGTGTAATATTTGGAGTGCAGCTTCTGTGTTTTCTGCTTTATGATTTTACGTTTAGGAAGTGTGATTTGTTGCTGTTTGAATCTCTTGTGTCTGCTCTGTAACTGACGGTGAAATTTCCGCCTGCTTGTCCTATGTAAATTTTGTTGCAGTTAATTTTATATGCTCCTGGAAGCGAGTAATTAGGTATGGTGGCTTTTTCAGAACAGTTTTTGAGTTCAAATTGTTTGTTGTCTGGAATGCTAATTTAACTGTAGCACTTTTTGATGTGGCATTTATTTTATTCGAAATTGTATCCATGTAGAGGACGGATATTATTTGGCTATCTCTTTTTGCGGACTTTCTCGTACGAGTGTTCCTTTTTTATTTATTGATTGTTGTTTGGGGTTTGTTCCTTCGCCATAAAGTTATTGTACTACGTTGAAGTTATTTTTAAATGCTGTGTATTTGAGTGTTGTTAATATACATGCAAACTAAGCTTACATTCTGCGTGACGACTGAGGGGAGCGACTGTAAATGGGAAATGCCTTTACAGTCACTCCCATCAGGTATTTCCTATTTACAGTCGTTCCCATCAGCCACCACACCGAGTGTCAACTTTGTCTGCGCGTATAGTAGTTCCTTTTGTGCGACTGTTTGTTCCAATGGTAAATGTATAATTCTGTTTGCCACGTGGAATGGTCGCGCTGTTAGAGCCGCCATGTTAAGGACTGCACGATCCCTCCCACTGGAGGTTCGAATCCTCCCCCGGGCATAGGTGTGTGTGTGTTGTCCTTAGCATAAGTTTGTTTAAGTAGTGTGTAAGTCTGGGGACCGATGACCTCAGCAGTTTGGTCCCTTAGGAATTCACACACACACATACATACACATTTTTTACAATTATATTTATCACTGCATGAAAAAAGACATAATTTTAAGGTTTTGGATGGCTAGAGTCGTAATTTACCATAGTGTCAGATGTCGTTGGCTTTGTATATATTTCGAACGTGTGCCTGACATTAATGTTACTTATTTTATGTTCAGAAAAGCAATGGGTTTATTCATTTCCATTTCTGTAGTAAATTGTATGTTTGTGTGTGATGTATTAAGCTTTCAGTGAATTAGTTTGGTGTCTAATTGTGTTCCTTTTATCACAGTAACATGTCATCTACAGATCTCTAATAATAGATGATTTCGTTTGAGAGTGGGTTTTGTGATTTGAAGAATTTTTCTTCTGGCTTGTTTAAGAAGGTGTCAGCTATTGTTCCAGCTATTTTGCTGCCCATGGCTACTCCACAGGCTTGTTTGTAGGTTTCTTGGTTTCTTACTTTTGTGTTAATATAAGTTTAGGAAGCTCTATTATTTCTTTTATAGCTGTGATAGGTAACTTAACTGTATTTTAGGAGATTTTGTTGGGTTATGTATATTGTGTATTGTAAAGTGGTGGTGGTTAATAAGTTTGTAACGTCAAAGGATAGAAACATTGCAGTTTTTTGAATTTTTTTGTCCTTTGTGTTGTTTGACTGTATTCTAGTGAAGTGAAATGATTGTATTGATTTGTTGGCATGGAGGTCCCATCCAGGGAAGTTCGGCTGCTGAGTGCAAGTCTTATTGCAATCGACGCCACACTGGGCGACTTGCGTGCCGGTGATGAGGATGAAATGATGATGAGGACAACACAACACCCAGTCCACCAGAGGAGAAAATATCCAACCTGGCTGGAAATTGAACGCAGGCCTGCTGCATGGGAGGTGAGCATATTACCACTCAGCTAAGCAGGTGGACAGCGTGTGCTAGTATTTTTGATTCTTAATTTCTTTTCATAAGTAGTCGTGTAGAGTTTTTTTAGCAGTTTGTTAAGTTTTATGGTTATGTGATACTGTATGTTGGGCTGTTTACGCTGTTTACTATGGGGCATATACGAATTAGTGTTGATGTACTCTTGGTTGACCTCTTAATGTTGGTGTCTGTGGATTCATAACAATGTTAGATTTCTTTTCATATTCTGTTAATATAGTGTGACAATTTTTTATTAATTTTTTGGTTTAAACTGCATATTTATCGATGAGATCTCTTTACATTTCTGCAATGTTATTTGTTTGAAAGAGTTTATAACTTTATTCGTGTAATCTGTGTGGTTAATAACACTTGTAGCTATATTATTTTCACTGTGAGTGTTTACTGCTATTCTGTTGTTGTTTACTAGTTTCTTGTTGATTTTATTGAGTATGTTATGTTCTAATTTTGTCTGTTGGTTATATGTGTCTCTGTTATGTATTTCTTTTTCTCTCTCCCAAGAGAGCATGCTTTTATATATATATATATATATATATATATATATATATATATATATATATATATATATATATATATATATATTAAATCAATGAGAAGGTCCCAGAACTCTTTCAGAAACATAAGGATGAACAAAAAGCGGAGACAGCAGAATGCGAACCAGCTGCTTTACATTTTGTAACTTAACTCCTCCATCCACTACGCCACTGTGAACGAGTGCAACTTGTGACCGTGCCCTTTGTCATACATCACCCAACGGCTTTAAACGCTGATATGTCATTCAAAGAACGTCTCTGAAAAGGAACGTATACGTGGACAGAGCCGTCGTCACACGGGATGTAAATCTGGATGGAGATGGGGCTATACAGGTTTTGTGATATCGCTTTCTGTTATTTCGCGTTGAGGAGGCACTGCAATGAACTAAACACAATTTCGTCAATGTGATACGTAACACTGAACCAATAAGAGACAAGAACGCTTTGAGGACGGAACGTTCAAGATTCATCAAAAACGCATTGCTCTTGGTACGATTTGTTGTAATTAAATGTCATTTAATAAAGTATCGGTGAAATCGTCCAACAAAAGACGCAGTCATATGTTGCATAAGTTCAGTATAGTGTAATGGATGGTAGTGCGGAGTTATGAAGTAAGTGCAGCTGTTTCGTGGCTTTCTATATATATAAAATTATTCACTTTCA
The DNA here is from genome assembly GCF_023864275.1 of Schistocerca cancellata. Lineage (NCBI taxonomy): Eukaryota > Metazoa > Arthropoda > Insecta > Orthoptera > Acrididae > Schistocerca > Schistocerca cancellata. Next base: position 495,315,889 of record NC_064633.1, read on the forward strand.
CGTTTTATTTCACATGTTCGAAGTATTCTGCTACTGAATAGAAACAGTGATCAAGTAAGAATGATATTATGGTTTTACTAAAAGGTGAGAATTATTGAATTACTTTTATCTTGTGTGGAATCAAATTATAATTGTGTATAGCACTACTTTTAATGGAAATTTTGTAAGATGACGGCCTCACTGACTAGACATGAAAGGTTGCTTTTTGTCTTATCGCATGTTCATCTACATCCATACTCCTCAAGCCACGTGACGGTGTGCGGTGGAAGGTACCTTGAGTACATCTATCGGTTCTCCCTTCTATTCCAGTCTCGTATTGTTCGTGGAAAGAAGGATAGACGGTATGCCTCTGTGTGGGCTCTAATCTCTCTGATTTTATCCTCATGGTCTCTTCGCGAGATATACGTAGGAGGGAGCAATATACTGCTTGACTCCTCGGTGAAGGTATGTTCTCGAAACTTCAACAAAAGTCCGTACCGAGCTACTGAGCGTCTCTCCTGCAGAGTCTTCCACTGGAGTTTATCTATCATCTCCGTAACGCTTTCACGATTACTAAATGATCCTGTAACGAAGCGTGCTACTCTCCGTTGGATCTTCTATCAACCCTATCTGGCACGGAACCCACACTGCTGAGCAGTATTCAAGCAGTGGGCGAACAAGCTTACTGTAACCTACTTTCTTTGTTTTCGGATTGCATTTCCTTAGGATTCTTCCAATGAATCTCAGTCTGGCATCTGCTTTACCGACGATCAACTTTATATGATCATTCCATTTTAAATCACTCCTAATGCGTACTCCCAGATAATTTATGGAATTAACTGCTTCCAGTTGCTGACCTGCTAAATTGTAGCTAAATGATATGGTATCTTTCTATGTATTCGTAGCACATTACACTTGTCTACATTGAGATTCAATTGCCATTACCTGCACCATGCGTCAATTCGCTGCAGATCCTCCTGCATTTCAGTACAATTTTCCATTGTGACAACCTCTCGATATACCACAGCATCATCCGCAAAAAGCCTCAGTGAACTTCCGATGTCATCCACAAGGTCATTTATGTATATTGTGAATGGCAACGGTCCTACGACACTCCCCTGCGGCACACCTGAAATCACTCTTACTTCGGAAGACTTCTCTCTATTGAGAATGACATGCTGCGTTCTGTTATCTAGGAACTCTTCAATCTAATCACACAATTGGTCTGATAGTCCATATGCTCTTACTTTGTTCATTCAACGACTGTGGAGAACTGTATCGAACGCCTTGCGGAAGTCAAGAAACACGGCATCTACCTGGGAACCCGTGTCTATGGCCCTCTGAGTCTCGTGGACGAATAGCGCGAGCTGGGTTTCACATCGATACTATTTACACAGGGTGCCTCTCACAAGTGTCGTCAGGCACATTTTCTCTGGTGTTTCAGCAGATATTTGCAATTGAGTTTTTGCATTGTGATGCCGGAGTCAGCCCAAACAAATACTGGTCATCACGTTTTTCATGCGACGCCCAATATCGATGGAAAGCGTCGGTTTGTTTTCTGTTAAGAACGAAACTATTTTTTAAAGTGTAATTTTACGTGTCAGTTAGATGGATCGGTCCGAGATTAGTCTAGTCCGACATCCGTTTTATCAGCAAAACACTAAGAATGACCAGTAATCCATCAGCGACAGCACTGCCCTGGCCCGTGCTGACTGCTACCGCGAAGTGTCCAGCGCTACTGACGTGAGAGATGCTAATGGACTGCCGTTTAATCTTCGCGTTTTACTGTCCCTGCTAATTCATATAGATAATAGGAATATCGGACTAGAGTAATTTGGGAACGCTCTATCAAATGGGAACATAAAATTTCTATTTAAAAATAATTTTATTTGTAATAGGAGACTATTACAAATAAAATTATTTTTAAATAGAAATTTTATGTTCCCATTCGATAGAGCGTTCCCAAATTACTCTAGTCCGATATTCCTTTTATCAAGTTAGAACAGGTGGACAGTTTCAAGGACTTAGGATGCATATTCTCACAGGATGGCAACATAGTGAAAGAACTGGAAGCGAGGTGTAGCAAAGCTACTGCAGTGAGCGCTCAGCTACGATCTACTCTCTTCTGCAAGAAGGAAGTCAGCACCAAGACTAAGTTATCTGTGCACCGTTCGATCTTTCGACCAACTTTGTTGTATGGGAGCGAAAGCTGGGTGGATTCAGGTTACCTTATCAACAAGGTTGAGGTTACGGATATGAAAGTAGCTAGGATGATTGCAGGTACTAGTAGATGGGAACAATGGCAATGAGGAAATCAAAGAAAAACTGGGAATGAACTCTATAGATGTAGCGGTCAGGGCAAACAGGCTTAGATGGTGGGGTCATGCTACACGCATGGGAGAAGCAAGGCTACCCAAGAGACTCATGGGTTCAGCAGTAGAGGGTAGGAGGAGTCGGGGCAGACCAAGGGGAAGGTACCTGGATTCGGCTAAGAATGATTTTGAAGTAATAGGTTTAACATCAGAAGAGGCACCAATGTTAGCACTGAATAGGGGATCATGGAGGAATTTTATAAGGAGAGCTATGCTCCAGACTGAACGCTGAAAGGCATAATTAGCCTTAAATGATGATGATGATGATGATGTAATAGGAGACAAACCGACGCTTTGGGCGTCGCATTAATCCGCAACGATCCATGTTAGTGTAGTCAGATTAACTGTCATCATTCCACCATCGTGCGACATTTGCATGGAATGGGGAAGGTTTAAAAATCGGGTGTATGGGTACCGCATGCTCTAAGTCAAAATCACAAAAATCTGTGGGTGCTAACCATTCCTATCCTGTATCATTACGGGTGGCGAAAAATTGTGTCTATATGCTAACATAAGGAAAAGAAAAGAATGGTTGTGTCCGAACAAAGCAGTAAATCTCTTACGTAGACCTGCGCACATCCACAAAACACAGTGTCATGTATCTGGTGGACGGCGACGGTGTGGTATACTACAAATTGCTTCCTCGAGATGTAACAATCACTACTGATATTTATTGGCAATAACTGAGACGTCTTGCAAACGCAGTCCAAGACCAACAACTAGGAAGACTGCATGAAGTGGTATTACTGAATGATAACGCCCGTCCACATTCTGCTGGACTGAAAAAAAAAAAAAAACACTATTCGGTAGTCACCCACATAATACACCTGATCTTGTGCCCTCAGATTTTCATCTTTTCCTTTCGCTGTGGAACAGTATTCATGGAACTTTCTTTCTGGATGAAAATGTGCTCCAATATGGCCCCCCGTGTTCTTCGCCTCAAATCCACCAGAGTTGCGTAGTCGCGGAATTGAAAAGTTACCACGGCGTTTGCAGATTGTTGTAAATAGTAAAGAAGAATATATTATTGGTAACTGAAGTTCCTGTAACGTGTATCCGTCGTGCTTGTTAAATTTATGGAAAAACACTACGAACTTATACCCTAACTCAGTAGTTTGCGAAGGTTTAATAAGTATGTGTAATGCGCTCCCAGTATACACATAGACTGGATTATGTTTAAAAGTCGAAAGATTTTTGGACCATGTCAGTGGAAGAAGAACAGCTCAGAGGTTACTGATGTACAGGGTGCAGAATAATTAATGGCATAAATGCTACAGTTGAAGTACACGATCCTAGAAGCAAAAAAGTCTCATAAACATAGGTCCACATACGAACCGTTTGCGAGGTAGTTGCGACTTTGTGGATACCAGCCACTGCTGACGTGATTTGGCGTGAAAAGCATGCTGGTCAGTGGCGTGGTCTTTGTTTACATTTTTCAGTTGTGGAGTCATAAACATAATGGATATGACAGTACAGTACACAATCAGAGCGTCTCTCATGTCAATTGTTTGCGGAGCGTCAGCTTTGTTGTACGAGTGTTGGTGGTAACATGGAACATTACTGCAATGGAGAGTATGCGGTTATGCATTTCATGTGCGGCAGTGCATGGGAAGATGCATACCACTCCTGAGAGCACCCCGAGAGTCCAACGTTTACAATGGTGCATCAACGCCTCAGAGAAGCTGGGAGCTTTGGACATGCTGCAGGAGTGGGTAGGCCTGCACAAATTACAACTGCAGTTGAAGATGTGGCGCTGGGAAAAGTGGAACGCTCTCCAGGAATCTCGATAAGGAGACTTGCCAAACAAATTCCTGGAATGGGTCACAGTAGTATTTGTAGAATACTGCAGTACAGTGCAGTATATCCCTACCGTTTGCAATGAGTTCATTGTTCTAGATTGAAGTTCTGTCGGTGGGTGAAACAACAAGCTGTAGGAAACTCTACAATTGACAGTAACATTTTATTTCCAAATGAAGCAGGGTTCATTTGTTATGATATGTTTAATTATTATAATTCTCACGTTCTGAGCCTTCTAGGCTCCAACCAGAATGCTTTGCACGAGTCTCCACATCAGCGACGTTTCTCATTGACTGTGTGGTTATGGATACTAGGCAATCGTCTTAAATGTTGCCAAACAAACTCGATGGACGGAATTATCTTCGATTTCTGGGACAAAGTCTTGCAACATAACTTGAGAATGTTCCGATAGAGCAACGCTAGAGGATGTGGTACACGTGTGATGGAATGCTGGCACATTTTGCTGCTCTTTTAAGACGACATCTTTCACGCCTATATGGTCAAAGGTGGATTGGGTGAGGAGGACTTGTACCGTGGCCTCCAGAGTCATATGTTCTGAACCCTACGGATTTCTGTGTTTGGGGCTGCCTTATAGACCTGTGTACACCACTCCGATTAAAACGGTTGAAGAATTTAAGCAGAGACTTGTCAGCGCTTGTCAAGAATTTCGGAATGATCCAGGCGTGTTTGAAAGGATTCGAAACTCATTGCGGGGACGGGTACAGACCTGCATCCGGGTATAAGGACACTTTGAACACCTCCTCTAACAAAGAGTACAGTCATGTAACTGTTGTGTACATTCAAAGCACCTCCACTTTTACCAAAGTATCTCTAACAACTTTTCTTAATATTGTACAGTATAGTTACGGTTTCCTAACTGGGATGACGTTTACACGGAATCAAATCAGTAGTGGCTGGTAACCACAAATTATCTCGCAAATGGTTCGTTCCCAGAGCTAGATTTGCTGAGGCTTTTTTGCTTTTAATATAATGTATTTTCAACTTTATGCGTTTACGTCATTAATTGTGATACATTCTTTTTGCAATCACTGTAAGATTATGTACTCAAGAAGACTGTGGTTTTAACAAAACGGTATTTAAATACTAATTGTTACTACAATGAATTGAATTTATTGTTGAAACCATTGAGTGGGGCAGTTGCCATAGATAAGATTTCACCGTTTTTGTTATGTGTGTGCGCATCTGACCTCCCACAGTGTACGATAATCAAAGTAAAATGTATAGAGGTCGTAAGCAGTCTGATACTGACACTTGTCTCAGTTAAGAACAGGTTAAACGGATCTCCTTCATAATATTATTTCGATGTGTGCAAAATCTGACGCTCTTAGCTACATGATAGTATTAAGGATAGACAGAAACAGAACTATGTGTACTGAGATGTTGGACTACCAGACACTCAAAACAGTTTCACGTTTGAAAGAGCATAAACAAACAAAGGCTCTATGAGATCAATAATTATTTTGTTACATAAATTGATTGCTTGAAATTAACAGCGTCACTGTCACAGGACCAGTCAGTAATGAGATTGTTGCATTAATATTGTTGTTAATGAGCTGAAATTACGCGTGGCTTATAATAGTAATTCGGTCACTTAAATCGTAGCAAAAGACGCTGACTATATTTACCAGACAAAATGCAATGAACATTAAATCGTCAATGCATAAATCAGACACAGAAGGCACACAAGATATAGCGAGGTTTTACATTAATCGTTTGATTCTATCGTGCTATGTCCAGTTTAGTTTTAGAATGTACGGGGTGTTTCAAAATGAATATACAGGTTTTAAGGTCTCGTAGTATTTATTACATTCAACTTACAATTATAAATAACACATCAAACGAAAGAGCAACTCAAACAGTTTCGTTTGCACAGCTGTGTGCAAAGGGAACAGTATGGAACGACCAAGAGTGACTGAAGAACGTGTTGAACGAGTGAGAGCATTTTACGCGTAGCCCCAAGAAATCAGTTCTGGAGGCTAGTCGTGAGTTATCAGTTCCAGTAACGTCTGTGTGGAGACTTGAGGAGACGCTTACAACTAAGTCTTTGTCGTTTGCAGTTGTTACAAGCTTTACTGCCTACAGACTATGTTTTACGTGCCAACTTTGCAAATGAAATGGTTCTTCAAGACGATAAAAATTTTCTCGTGTCGTCTTCAGTGATGAATCGACGTTTCACCAAAGTTGAAATGTTTACACATATAATGTGAATTGAATGTTTTGAGTCCCAAATACTGGCGAAAAGTTCATGGGCCTTTCCTTTTGGGTGAAGCGACTGTAACTGGTGTTTCTTACCTCCTCAACTGGAAGAAGCTGAACATCAGAACTTTATGTGGCAGCAAGATGGTGCACCACCTCGCTCAGTACACGATTGGTTAAACGACGTTGTACCCGACTACTGCACTGGCCGTTCACATACGGTCTGACGCCATGCAGTTTTTACTTTCAGGGATTCTTAAAGGATCGCGTGTATGTGTCTCCGCTACCAGCTAATCTACACGACATTAGAACCAGCATGGTTGCAACAATTACTCCAGATACACTGACCAAGGTTTGGGAGGAAATCACGTATCAACTCGATAGGTGACAAATGTGCTCACAATGAACAATTCAAGAAAAACTGTTTGAGTTGGTTTTTATTTTGACGTATTATTTAAAACTGTAAGTTGAATTTATTTATTAACAAAGCCTTAAAACCCATATATTCATTTTGAAACTCTATTTATATATGTGATTATGCCTCATGGACCAATGTTTTTATCATACAGGATGGCCCCCTCCACTGACAAAATTTTCTCGGTAGTTTAGTATGACACACCTATGAATTCTTGTACAGTGAGTAAGATACTGGACTCGTCTACACATCCGTATTTAGAGAGCTGTGCTTAGTATAAAAAGCATCAGGTAGAAACTTCCTAGCCGATCCTCATCTCCTACCTTCCAAACTTCACATAAATTCTACTGCGGAACTTGTGGAAGTAGCAATCTTCGATGAAAAGAGAGCTAATGCTGTAAGTAGAAGATGAAGTACTGGCGGAAGTGAATCTGTGAGGACGGATCGTGGGTGGTGCTCCGTAGTCCAGGTAGCAGAGCGAAAGGCAAAGATCCTGCGTTTTAATTTGCTGGGAAATTTCATATCAGAACACACTCCGCTGCAGTGTGAAAATTCATTCTGGTCGCTTCAGGGTATTTCAACCCCATAGCTTATATACAAGGTCCCATATCATTCCAACCTACAAAGGTGCTCTTTCTGTAATACTTTGGTATTTTTGGGGTTGTTATTTTCTACTCGTCCTTCCTTCCTTTATTTGTTGTGTCATGAGTTTTCGAAATATGAGAGTTGAACAAGAAATAAGTTCGTGAACAGGCAGCACACAGTTACTTGCCGATCATATGCCGTTTTTGACTCCTGGCAGTCGTCGAAAGGAAATATGTCACGATGTTTTTATTTCTGCAACTCTTCTTGTTGTAAATGCTGAAGAATAGTCACGAGTGATTACTACCACGTTGCTATACTGGGGACAAAGAATGAATAAAAGAAATAATAACAGGCACAGTTAACATTACAAAGATAAAAATTTAACAAGAAAGCTTACAAATACCAAGTTTCTTTATTGTACACATATTTACAGAAAAGTAAAACTTAAAATAATAAAACTAAACATGTTATTCCAACGCAAATTATATTGTTCTAAGAAATATCAATATTTTTTTAAAAATAGAGATGCATTTCAATATCACAGAAAAAATATAATTTTTTCCTGCTTAGTAAAATTCTACTGTCTGTGTATGTCTAAGCACTGGAAGAAAAATACTAGGCTACAATTGCGACTAGAGTTTCACAATGTTCAGATACATACATTATAGAAAAAAGTATTGCTTACATTGTAGAACCCAAAAAAAGATCAAAGTAGTTCAGTAATCATAATTTACATCTGACCATACCACAATCATAATCATCAGTGGTCACCATTTATTTAATTTAGAGTCACAAACACAGTAGCTGTCTACTTTGAATAAAACCATGACCAGTTTATCGAATACAAAGCTTTATTCTACAACACATCTATGAAGTTCACAATGAAAGTTATATGCAGATTGTGACTGTATTTATGAAATAATGTTTTGCAAATAGTGTTTTAAACCTATGGTAACTGTGAGGTGAGATGTGCTCATTGTGGGAAGTGAATACACTTACCAATGCACATGCACATAACCGCTGTGGCTATACAACTGCCACGTGAATGAAACATATCTTACTAGGTAATTACTTATTTACACAAACAGCTTTGTTCTTTAACTTTTGGTCAGCATTTTGTTCCAGTATTCGTACTATGGACATAAAGAACACTAAAACTCGACTATTCACAAAGGAAAATAAGAAATTTAAATATATTTATATTAAACACAACAATATGTATATATACTTTTAAAATTAATAACAACTTTGGTTCTAAAGCTTGAATGAAAGTAATGAGTTAAAATAAATTATATGACTAACTCAAATTATTTAAGAATAAATATCAATATGTGGAATGAAGGGAGCTGATACAATGCCTATTTAGGCCACACAGTAGATGCCGTTTTAGAGTTTCATCACATCAACTGCAATGGCATCTGTCACTGGCCCGTCACAATTCTGAACTGATTGTCAGGAATCCGGCGTGTTGCAAAAAAGTATTTCAAAAAGTCTTCAACAGGTTTTTTGCTATAGTTTCAGAGTTCACGTTTAGCTATAAGTGAGAGTCTAAGAAAAAGGAAAGATGCTCCTTGCTGACATTATTTGGTGTCTTGATTCCCAAAATGAGGTGGTGGCGTTCCATCTGTGTTGCCCAAATCTTGACTGTACTGAATCGTGCAGCACTAAAGTATATACGCACAAGAACTGAGGAAAATTAGTTTGTACTTCTTCTTCAAACTCTAGTGTGTTCCATACTACCTTAGTCTGATAGGCAGCAAAACAAATTAGGACCACTGGTAGCTTTTAATGCTGAAGGAAAAGCATCAGTTCGACTTTCTACAGGTCGACAGTTTGATATATTAATAAATCTCTTTTTGTTGGCAATGCTCTTTTCATCATACAAGACTGATGAAATTAAGCAAATGTGGAAACTACTGCACTTTAATAATCCTTATTAGACAAAACCTCCCATAATTTAACGTCAAATACTTCAGAGAGGAAGACTATTACTAAAACAGATATAAATATACATTATCAAGCTATTTTTTCAACTAACTAAATCACCGAACCTCATCAGCTGCTAACACTATATCCATCGACAAATAAAATTAACAGGGATGACTTTAAATGTAGGTCTTTCTGGTTGCATGGTAATCCAGTAAATAGACACAGCTGACTATCGAAACTGAGCATACGATCCATGTAAGAGATGTTGTTCTCAACAGTATGATAACCCATCATAAAAAACACATGTTTCTTAAAAGACACTCGTGTCATGACTTAATGTAACTGGTGTGTCAAATGGATCGGAGGAAGCTTGTGTACATTTGAAGGAGTGGTCAAGTCGGGGAAAACGCACAGTGGAAATGATGGAGAACACAGTTACGGCCATTGGAGATGGCGCCGTTTTATGCTGAGTATAATAAAGAAACCAGGGCAGTGGTCATAATTTTCGCAGTTACTTGTGGATGACGCTATAGTTGCTGGTCATTCACATGTTGCCACTTCCAGAAAATCTTTTCTCTGTGTAAAATTTTCTTGGGAATTTAAAATGTATACCAAACTAGGGAACAATGGAAGGATTTTAGGAAGATATAGGGGAGTTAAGAAGCATATCTAGGAAAAACAATGAAACATACGTCGCATGCATAGATTTAGAGGATTTTGATACAGTGAAATACAATAAAATGTTTTCCATTACCAGGCGTGTGATAACAACTCTGGAGATACAAGGAGAATCCATCTCCTTATGTGAGGCAAACTGGAGTAGTCATTATTGATGGAATAGTTCAAGAAACGAAAACCAAGCGAGGTATAAGTCTCAGTGTTAGCCATCGTCACTACTGATAATTGTTATATATGTTGAAGGTGTAATGAGGAAAATAAATAACTACTTTCATGTGGTAGTTGTTTCTCACGGATAGAAAATCAGTATGATTTGGTTCGCTGACGAGATAGCAGTGATCGTTGAAACCGAGTCTTATTTGATTCGGGAGTGTAATGAAATGGAGTTCGTGCAAGCTGATGGCTGTAATACTCACGAATGGACATGGTGTAAGGCAAAATGTAAGACTTTGACAGAAGACTGATGAAGAAGTGGATGAATTTTCCTACCTCGGATGTAAAAAGTAAAAGAAGGAAGAAACGAGAAAACATAGCACAAAGGATTCCACTAGGCAGAAATGAATTTCTGAAAAAAAAAGATCAGTTCCTGATGTCTCAAAATATAAACCTTGAGACCAACAGATTGCTGATAAACTGAATTTGGAGCACAGCTACGAGATTATTATTGTTTAAAGATTATCATCCGCCATCTTATAACGGTTCCTAAAACTGGATAACATCATTTTGCGTACTTAATGGCGAGTTCTCACACCTGATTTATTATCATCCTGCAGTCTGGATGATCGTAGACACATTCGTCCTTAAATTCATTCCACATCGGAAAAGAAATGCTATTTATTTTTCATTCTGTGTAGTCACCATGTCTGTAATTGATGAATAACTATTGAAGGTAGTAGTTACAAATATGAAATAACTTAAACAACTATTTACTCTCTTTCTAATTCCAAGTCCAAACGTGTCTCTTTCGTATTCCAATAAAAAGACTACCGACTTCGAAATCACAAGGATCCATCTTCAGGTATACGAATACTGAAACAGGTGCAGTGTCATGGGTCCAAAAATGATAGCAGTTACATTGGAACACAATAAGTACGGTTGTTTGGATATAGAAATAAAAAGAGAATAGGTAGTATTTATTTCCGTAATGAAAGTCTTGGTGGCAGATTTATCCATCATTGCCATCACTATGGAAGCTACAAGATCCTGAAATTCAGGCTGAACAGCGATTTTATAATTGTGATAAAGTGAGAAGTGATTTCCCCTCCGTCTTCCACAACCATGGAACCTACGAAAGCCAGAGATTGGGTTTAACACAGTGTTTACAATGACAGTGATACTAAGATTAACTTCCCACCGTCTTCCACAGAATCTACAGAACTGGGGTAACACAGCATTCATAAAGATAATGGAATGAGGGGTGACTCCTCACCATCGTTCGACACTAGATATTTGAGCTTAATACACGCTTTGCAAGCTCGTTCAAGTGAGGAATAAGTACCCACCGTCAACTATCATTTTGGAATCTACAATTACGGAAATTCACGCTGAAGATTGCTTTACAAGGGTGATGGGATAGGGAGGGACTCCACACCATATTACATCACTAGGGATCCTACAAGCTCCGGAAGCCCAGGCTTAATAGTGACTGTACAAGTGAAGTGGGGTGAAGAGGGACTCCTCGCCATCATCCGTTTACAGTGAACGCAGGGCTGAAGCTAGTCGTGGAGGGGCTACTCATGTGATTGATGAAATAGTTTTGACGTTTCACAACAAACTGCCGTAGGAAATAGTTAGTATAGATTCTTTGCAAGGGGATGGGAGGGGGGCTAGAGAGCAACTGTCTTACCCTGCCCTTCGCTGGATATACCATTGCCTTCCTACGCTATGGAATCTAAAAATCCGGAAACTGAGGCTTAACACAGGCTTTACAAGGGCGTTTGGTTGAAGAGGGACCTCCACCATTTTCTGTCGCTGTGAAAGCTACGAGGGGCTTTCAATTAGCAACGCAACACACTTTTTTCTCGTCCACTTTCGATTGAAAAAATGCGGAGTTTGTTTTGGGACATCCTGGAATATTCCAGCTTCAGCCCACATAGTTACATGAAGCTCCGATAGGCGGCATCGCTATACGTACACCTCAAAGTAGCTTTTGCAGTGGATGTACATTCGAAGCAAAAGCTTTTATTTAGTTTCTTTTGGAATAAAACCAGAGTATCGCAGATATCGGTAGGCGCATACAGAATGTCTATGGAGACCTGGCAGTAGACGAAAGCACAGTGAGTCGCAGGGCAATGCGTCTGTCATCATCGCAACAAGGTAGCGCAAACCCATCCGATCTCCCGCATGTCGGCCGGCCGTTGACTTGAAGAAATACTTCAGCGTGTTCATCATCACAAAAACGCAAACGAAATGATCCTTCTTCATGACAGCACAAGGCCTCACACAAGTCTGCACACCTGAGAGGAGTTCACAGCTTCATTGGGCTGTTCTTCCTCATCCTCCCTACAGCCCGGATCTCACAGTTTCTGACTTCCATCAGTTTGGCCCAAAGAAGGATGCACTGCACTGGAATCCGTACATGAATGATGGGGAGATTACTAATGCAACAAGACGTTGGCTCCGACGTGAACCAGTCGAGTGGTATAACGCGTGCATATAGGTCCTCACAGTAAGATGGATATTTTGGTAAGTCCTATGGGACCGACGGGAGCAGCCGCGTGAACCGCGACAAGGCGCCTCAGACCACACAGCTACCCTGTGCGGCTGTAAGATAGCACAAGGTCGTCACATCTAATGGAGATTATGTCTAAAAATAGATTTCTGTAGTCAAAAGAGTGGGAAATATGGTGTATTGGAATCTAGAAAAAAATTAGCTTGCTTTTAGAAAAAATGTGTGTTGTATTACTTATTGAGCGCCCTTCGCACAATAATGGAATTACAAGCTTAATGCAGGCTATATAAAACCGGCGAGGGCAGGAGGGACTGTCTACCATTTTCCATCAATATCGAAATTCAGGCTTAATACAGGTTTGAACAGGCAATATGGTGAGAAATAGCTTCATGTTATGTTCTATCACTAGAGAATCTACAAGACTGTAGAATTCATGCTTAGCTTATGCTTTAAAGGGAGATGAAGTGAGGAGTAGCTCCACTGATATTCCATCACTACAGAAATTACAGGATCGTGAAATTCAGGCTCGAGACAAGTGCGACAGAATTAAAAGGAACTTCCCAATACCTTCCATCACTGTGGAAATTAAAAGATCCTGAAGTTCAGGCTTAACAGAGGGGGTTGAGGTGAGGGCCGGTTTGTGACAGACGCTGCAACAGTCGGAGTGAATCGCACACTGCTGAGGATGCGGCAGACCGGTCGTCGGGAGCCGAGGAGGCACCCGCCTCACGCGGCTCCGGCATCGTCGGGCTCCAGCTTGGCGCCCATCCTGCGCAGTGCGATGATGGTGTTGACGGCCTTGATCCAGCGCTTCTTGATGACGTAGCGCTTGAGTTTAGCCTTGGACAGCTGAGTGACAGCGGCGACTCCCTGCAGCCACTTGTGGCGCAGCGCCTGGGCCGCCGTCATGCGCCTTCTGCGGAACAAGCAACAGCTGGGGCTCACTGGACTGGGAACTGGGGGCGCTGCCGCCTCTGCGTCGCGCAGCCGCCTGTGGTGGTGGTGGTGCTGCTGGTGCTGGTGGTGGTGGTGCCGGCGGTGGAGGACTCGCGGCGCACCACGGTGCGCTCGTCACTGCGCCACTCGGCCACCACCAGGTGCTGGAGCAGGTCCGGGGGGTTGTGCAGAGGGTCTGGCAGCGCGCGCGGCACGTCGCGGTTGAGGTTGGAGACGCGGTGCTTGCCGGCCTGACGCCGCCACGCCGGGGGGCTGTCCGCCGGCTGCCGGGGGCCCTGCAGGAACGGGGGTGGCGGGGGCAGGTCGGCCGGAGCGGGCACGTTGTTGTTGGCCACGTCGGCCGCCGGCGGCAGCGTCGACGGCGGCGACAGCAGCGAGGCCATCTCGTACAGCTTGTCGGACAGCTTGCGGATCTCGTCCGCGAGGTTGACCGCGCCGGGCGCGGGCAGCTGCGGCCCGGAGTCGCGCCTCGCCGTCACCGCGCAGCCCTCGGAGGCGCGGCGCTCGAACGTCTGCAGGCGCTCCAGGTGGTAGCGGCCCTGGCTGGGCACTGCCGGTTCGAAGTGGCGCACTCTGGAAGGAGGAGTGCCCACCACCGTGGGCGCCGACGGCCGGCGCTGCCCCAGCGCCACCTGCTGCTGCTGCTCGAGCACCGAGTCGGGCGAGGACGACAGCGAGGAGGTGTAGGAGGAGTGGGAGGTGAGGGAGCCCGGCGGCGACGGCGACAGCCCCCCCAGCGACGTGTGCGACGCCACCGTCTGCAGCGAGCTGCTCGCCAGCGGCATGATCATCTGGCCGCAGCCGTCGAACAGGTACGGGCTGTTGGGGTGCTCGTTCCAGCGCTCCACGAACACGCGCAAGTTATCTTTGCTCAGGTCTAGCTCCTCTGGCGGTGGAGGAGGGGCGGGAGGCTTTCTCTTGAGCCAGGGGTGCGCTAGGCACTGGGAGGCCGACATGCGCCCCCTATGCAGGCAGACAAAGACCCCATTGTTAGAGGGGAAACACCGCACGGCACATGCACGCTCCGGATCGCCTGTCTCCACGAACAGAAACTCACTTCCTGAATTTTGTTAAGGGCGTGACTAATTTAAGGAAAAAGGAAGGAAAATCAGGCTTTTACATCCCATCAACATTAGGGTCATTGAAATGAAATGGCCGTTCGTAGTTATTGGCCGGGAGACCGCATCTGGGGGTGTTCGGCTGCCTAGTGTACATTCTTTCATTTGACATCACTTTGATAACTTGCGTGTCGATAATGAAATGGAAAACACAACATCCAGTCCCCAAATGGATAAAGTCTCCATCCTGGCCAAGAATTGAACATGGGGCCCCTGAATGGCATTCAGCTGGCAATGATCTCTGAATTGTGGCGGTGAACGTCAACGATGTTGGAGAAAACAGTCTACATGATTAGTCTGATATTTGCCTTGAAGTGTTTGGCTGAGGTTTCATACTACAGGGTGTTGTAATAAGAGCGTAATATTTGGATTGCGCGCCATTTTGTCTGTCATCATTTGGTAGGTCGATAAGTATGCGAGGTGTGTAGGAGACAGACAGGAGTTAGTAAACATGGAACACTATTTTTCTACACGATGCAGCAACGCGCCCTTATTTTAAACACTACTATTAAGTTGGTGAAAATGTGTCGCTACGATTCGTAAAGTGCGTCCTGTTTTCAGCAAAAATACTGTTCAAAATTCATCAAATGAAAATCTGTGAATGATTTATAAGAAAAATATGCATTTCCAACATGTCACTATTTTGTGTGCATTGTGCTCTGGAGGAAGCATTCGACTATTGCTCTTAGAAGAAGGGGTAGATATAGTGCTAACGGTATATGCCAAATGCCATCGTAACACGATAATCTAGTTCTTGGTGCCCCAATTGGAAGATACTGCACTTGAAGAAATGAGGTTTCAGCAGGGCGGTGTCACTTGCCCTACGGCCTATGAACCATTGATGGTCTTGCACGAGTCTTTAGCTGATCGTGTCATCTCTCGTTTGGTGACCACAATCGAACTCCACGATCTTGCCACTTAACAAACTTTATTCTATAGAGTTTTCTGAGTCTCAGGCTTACGCCAAGAAGGCTACGACCACCCAAGCTTTAAATGCCGAAATTGATCGCTGTATCAGCGAAATAGCACGACATTCACTCAAAATGTCTTATTCAGTGCGCAGTTCCCAAAAGTCTACATCATAATATTACAATATACTGCTACAGATAACCGTGTTTTATTTAAAATTCAAATCCAGCGCTCTTATAAAACAACATGTGAAGGGCTTATTTCAACAGTGGTACAAGTCCATTTTTGGTCTTTTGAGATGCAGAGTCCTAAAGTTAAAAGAGCGCTGAAAAATCTGCAGTTGAGATACCAGAAATATTCAAGCATACGGCTTCTTGCTAGAGATGAACCTTTCTTTCTGTTTGTTTGGATCATTAATTTCAGAAGCATTATAGGCAGAAAAGTGGAGGTAATGGATTTGTACCACTATTGAAATAAGCCCTCCATACACACTTTCTGATGAAAAGTATCTAGAAATCACTATGTGATGCGTAATCCATCACTAAATGTCACGAGAGACGGACCTGCCAGTACCAAATGAAGTAGCAACCATTGTGTTGTCGGTAGAGAAGCAATAACAGTGGAATGGACTGATCAGAAGGGCTCAGTAACTTTGAACGTGGAGTAGCCATTCGATTTCACCTGAGTAACAGATCTATTAGGGACATTTCAAATGTCCTAATATTGCCCAAGTCGAACGTTGGTGATAGGATTGCGAACTGGAAATGTGAAGGAACAACCCCAACTAAACCAAAACCAGACAGACCTTATGTAACGACAGCGACCGTCGAGCATTGCGAAGACGCTTGTAAAAAGTCGCTTTAAATCAGCGGAAAGAATCACTCATGAGTTCCAAGGCTCTACCATCAGTCCATCTATCACAATGACAACATGTGGGGAGTTAAAAGACTGGGATACAATGGTGATCAGCTACTCACGAGCCTTACATGTCTGTAGTCAATGTAACCATCCCTTGAGATGGTGTAAAGAGAGACGATACCGGAGAGTGAATGCTTGGAAACGAGTTGTCTGGAGTGAGGAATCACGCTACAACCTGTGGCAGTCCGATGGAAGGGTTTAGGTTTAGCGAATGCCTGGGTAAAGTTATTTGTCATCAAGAGTAATGCCAACATTGAAGTATGGAGGCGGCGGTGCTACGGTACGGAGGTATTTTTCGTGGCTAGGGTGTGGTTCTCTCATTGAACTTAAGAAAACTCTGAATCTTGAAGGATATGAACACATTTTACAGCGTTGTGTATTGCTTGCTGTAAGGGAACAAATTGGAGATGACTAATGTTTGATAAGAGACTCACTCATAAACCAGATTCTGTGAGGCAATGGTTTGTGGACAATAACATGTCTGAAATGGACGGGCCTGTCCAGAGTCCGTGCATGAACGCAGTGACACACCTTTGAGATAAACAAAGAAATGTATTTTTTTTCCATTTTGTCTTAAAATAATCAGCATACCAGTATATGCTGCGTGTGTGTGTCAACTAGCGCAACAAAAATCGATTTTTTCCTCTTCTCAACACTACTGAAAACTTACAAGCTAATTCTAGAATAGTTGCAAATCTGAGGCACACATGTCAATAATCAGCATCTGGTACTGGAACTGCGATCTCAGACTGCGTTATTTGATAGTGTAAAGTCATCAAACGCAAGATTAATATGAACATAACGGAGCTTTTTTGGCATTTTAATAGCTGTAGAAATCCAGGTCTGCACAATGATGAGCATAAATTTTACATACGAGGTGCATTCAAGTTCTAAGGCCTCCTATTTTTTTCTCCGGACTGGAAAGAGATGGAAACATGCGCATTGTTTTAAAATGAGGCCGCGTTCATTGTCAATACGTCCCAGAGATGGCAGCACCGTACGGCAGATGGAATTTTACCGCCAGTGGCGAGAATGAGAACTGTTTTAAATACTTAAAATGGCGACGTTTTCCTTACTTGAACAGCGTGCAATCATTCGTTTTCTGAATTTGCGTGGTGTGAAACCAATTGAAATTCATTGACAGTTGAAGGAGACATGTGGTTATGGAGTTATGGATGTGTCGAAAGTGCATTTGTTGGTGTGACAGTTTAATGAAGGCAGAACATCGTGTGACAACAAACTGAAACAACTTCGGGCTCGCACAAGCCGGTCTGACGACATGATCGAGAAAATGGAAAGAATTGTTTTGGGGGATCACCGAATGACTGTTGAACAGATCGCCTCCAGAGTTGGCATTGCTGTGGGTTCTGTGCACACAATCCTGCATGACGACCTGAAAATGCAAAAAGTGTCATCCAGGTGGGTGCCACGAATGCTGACGGACGACCACATGGCTGCCCATGTGGCATATTGCCAAGCAATGTTGACGGGGAACGACAGCATGAATGGGACATTCTTTTCGTCGGTTGTGATAATGGATGAGACGTGGATGCCAGTTTTCAATCCAGAAACAAAGCGCCAGTCAGCTCAATGGAAGCACACAGATTCACCGCCACCAAAAAAATTTCGGGTAACCGCCAGTGCTGAAAAAATGATGGTGTCCATGTTCTGGGACAGCGAGGGCGTAATCCTTACCCATTGCGTTCCAAATGGCACTACGGTAACAGGTGCATACTACGAAAATGTTTTGAAGAACAAATTCCTTCCTGCACTGCAACGAAAACGTCCGGGAAGGGCTGTGCGTGTGCTGTTTCACCAAGACAACGCACCCGCACATCGAGCTAACGTTACGCAACAGTTTCTTCGTGATAACAACTTTGAAGTGATTCCTCATGCCCCCTACTCACCTGACCTGGCTCCTAGTGACTTTTGGCTTTTTCCAACAATAAAAGACACTCTCCGTGGCCGCACATTCGCCAGCCGTGCTGCTATTGCCTCAGCGATTTTCCAGTGGTCAAAACAGACTCCTAAAGAAGCGTTAGCCGCTGCCATGGAATCATGGCGTCAGCGTTGTGAAATACGTCTGCAGGGCGATTACGTCGAGAAGTAACGCCAGTTTCATCGATTTCGGGTGAGTAGTTAATTAGAAAAAAAATTGGAGGCCTTAGAACTTGAATGCATCTTGTAGTACAGAGGCCCCGCAGGTTCGACAACTGTGTGCTAGTTAACGCCAGGCACTCAGCATATATGTGTTTCCAGAATGAGATTTTCACTCTGCAGCGGAGTGTGCGCTGATATGAAACTTCCTGGCAGATTAAAACTGTGTGCCCGAGTTCGAGTCTCGGTCGGGCACATAGTTTTAATCTGCCAGGAAGTTTCACATATCTGTTTACTCTTAGAGCGGAAGTTTAAAATTTAATGTGTAAGTTTTCCGTAAAAGGCTATTAGCTTTGCATATTAAGTGAGAAATCACAGTGTCCACAACCTCTGGAAAAAAGAACACATTGACACCGGTGTGTCAGACCCACCATACTTGCTCCGGACACTGCGAGAGGGCTGTACAAGCAATGATCACACGCACGGCACAGCGGACACACCAGGAACCGCGGTGTTGGCCGTCGAATGGCGCTAGCTGCGCAGCATTTGTGCACCGCCGCCGTCAGTGTCAGCCAGTTTGCCGTGGCATACGGAGCTCCATCGCAGTCTTTAACACTGGTAGCATGCCGCGACAGCGTGGACGTGAACCGTATGTGCAGTTGACGGACTTTGAGCGAGGGCGTATAGTGGGCATGCGGGAGGCCGGGTGGACGTACCGCCGAATTGCTCAACACGTGGGGCGTGAGGTCTCCACAGTACATCGATGTTGTCGCCAGTGGTCGGCGGAAGGTGCACGTGCCCGTCGACCTGGGACCGGACTGCAGCGACGCACGGATGCACGCCAAGACCGTAGGATCCTACGCAGTGCCGTAGGGGACCGCACCGCCACTTCCCAGCAAATTAGGGACACTGTTGCTCCTGGGGTATCGGTGAGGACCATTCGCAACCGTCTCCATGAAGCTGGGCTACGGTCCCGCACACCGTTAGGCCGTCTTCCGCTCACGCCCCAACATCGTGCAGCCCGCCTCCAGTGGTGTCGCGACAGGCGTGAATGGAGGGACGAATGGAGACGTGTCGTCTTCAGCGATGAGAGTCGCTTCTGCCTTGGTGCCAATGATGGTCGTATGCGTGTTTGGCGCCGTGCAGGTGAGCGCCACAATCAGGACTGCATACGACCGAGGCACACAGGGCCAACACCCGGCATCATGGTGTGGGGAGCGATCTCCTACACTGGCCGTACACCACTTGTGATCGTCGAGGGGACACTGAATAGTGCACGGTACATCCAAACCGTCATCGAACCCATCGTTCTACCATTCCTAGACCGGCAAGGGAACTTGCTGTTCCAACAGGACAATGCACGTCCGCATGTATCCCGTGCCACCCAACGTGCTCTAGAAGGTGTAAGTCAACTACCCTGGCCAGCAAGATCTCCGGATCTGTCCCCCATTGAGCATGTTTGGGACTGGATGAAGCGTCGTCTCACGCGGTCTGCACGTCCAGCACGAACGCTGGTCCAACTGAGGCGCCAGGTGGAAATGGCATGGCAAGCCGTTCCACAGGACTACATCCAGCATCTCTACGATCGTCTCCATGGGAGAATAGCAGCCTGCATTGCTGCGAAAGGTGGATATACACTGTACTAGTGCCGACATTGTGCATGCTCTGTTGCCTGTGTCTATGTGCCTGTGGTTCTGTCAGTGTGATCATGTGATGTATCTGACCCCAGGAATGTGTCAATAAAGTTTCCCCTTCCTGGGACAATGAATTCACGGTGTTCTTATTTCAATTTCCAGGAGTGTAATACACCAATACTGTACGGTGACCGTGAATTTAACGTATCTGGCCTAGACATGTGAGGTACTTCACGTCACATATCGAATCGGTGAGACATGTCTGATATGCTATTGAGCTAATATTTTCTGCAATACCACGCCGCCTGAAATGTCACCAATATCAAGACATACTTGAAGAAATACGTAACAGCTGCCTGCAAACGGCATACAACATTAAACGTGGCGAATATATCCTTCTCAACGTCTCCAATATTATCATTTTCAATTTAAAGCCATACTGGACGTTGTTTGACCACGATTGTTCGTTAAGATTGATTAAAATTTTTTTTTCAGAGACCGCTATGTCACAGTTGTGAGTAGCGGCGGTTTCCGAAAATCTTGTTTATAAACCATAATCCTTACACAACTTAGAGTTGAAGCAAGAAGCGAAGTGTATGTGTAAGGCAAATAATCAAAATAGAAACTGTTCAGTAATGACTAAACAGTAAAAAATAAATCTCAATTTTTAACTACCCTTAAACTGCTACAGCTTTCTATTTAAGGTTAGGGTTCATTACATTAGTTTAGGAATAAGAGGTAATGTTCCACTTTTAAAGCAGGGTGTCTGAGAGAATGAAGAGGGAATATGTAGGCCTATATGCCTCATTGTGTAAGTTCACGTATAACACACGTTCAAGGTCCAGAAATGATGTACAAAATACTTTCGCCAAGAAAAAAATTTCCGAAGCAAGAAGTATGTGGAAAACCCTCTCCATGAGAAGAGAGAGGGGCAGAGTTGAAATTTTCATATAGCTATAAGTCATAAATTATCCCTCCACTTTTCCATAGCGTTTTGCAATTTCAGAATAAAAATGCAGTCGAGTTTGAGTTTCTATTGTGGAATTTAAGGTTTTCCAGGCGATCCATTGCGCTTTTAAGTAAACTGTATTATTTATTGTAAAATTAAACAAACAGGTAAATAATAACACACATATCAAACAAAATCAAACAAGAACAGATAGTGAAACGAAGAAAATAAAGATGAAAGAAAGAAAGAAAGAAAAGAATGATTAAAAGTAAGCTACGAGATCCAGTATACAAATAAAAGAAAGGTCATAGTGAGTTATTGTAAACGAAGGTGGAAAAAATACTTACAATTACTTTTAATAATTTCTTGCTTTATAAGGCTATTTCCTTTAATATATGGTATTTAAACACTATATTTCGTTTACATTCACATGTAAATCTAAAGTCTCAAATTGTGATATTCGTAGCAAATATCAAGGATTCCAGTTGTTGGAAGATTGTTATAGGAATCCAGAATAACTGAACTTATTTTTCCAAATTGCATTAAAAAGTAATGAAAAATCTGTGTTTAACCCTACATCTTTAATAGTACAAAAAATTCTTACAAAGGTCAAACCTAGAACTCATTGCATGTCGCATTTCCATAGATTATACTTAAAATGAGAAGTCTACAGTAATTAGTATCTTAAAGATGTTTATATTACCAATGTTAAAATAATCGACTGAGTATAATCGTATTCATTAGAATGCGTTATATTTTTCATTTATAACATAATCTGGCATATTGTTTGGAAGAGTAAGAACACACCGGAGGGTTGCGATTTACGTTCAGTTTCGGCAGATAACAAGATACATTTTGTTACCAGCAAACCACCCCCCCGATTATTTAAAAATCGAACTCCCATGTATAAAACAGTGAGATAGGTTTGAAATAAATTAAGTTTATAGTTTGGTGGCAGTCGCTAAATGCTCTCATTATGAAACATCGGACGAGTGTTGTAGGAGTTACCTGCGCTTCATCTTAACAAAAGGTAGTTTTTCACGCACCTCAGTGTTTACGACATCATATCTCATAAACCAGGTGTCGTAAAATGATATAATTGTGCAGTTAAACTCAGTTTCCCTTCATTATTTTGTGGGGGATGTCAGCCACAAAAATTGAGAAATTTTACAAATTATATGTAAAATTTATTGGAAGCCGCTATATGTTCTCATTCCCAAATATTGCACTGTCCAGTCAGATCAATGTGACCGCCGCCTATGTTTGATGTCAACATGCAGTAAACTGGCAGGTGTCACTAGCAGTGGTGGGTACATAAAGCGTGTCGTGGGGATGTGCGAAATACTGCAGTTGTTTTCGTAATGCGAAAACGGAGCGATTTATCTGACGTCCAAAAGGGGGTGATCATTGGCTTTCGGGCCAAGGGTGGAATCATATACGAAATGGCTAAGAGTGTAAACTGTTTGCGTGCCGCCGTGGTTAAAGTATGCCGTGCATGGCAAAATAGAGCTGTCCAAAACCGGCGCCGAGGCAACGGTGGTGCACCGCGGGCCATAGATGAAAGGGGCGAACGACGGCTGTGGACAAGTTGTTGTTGTTGTTGTTGTTGTTGTTGTTGTGGTCTTCAGTCCTGAGACTGGTTTGATGCAGCTCTCCATGCTACTCTATCATGTGCAAGCTTCTTCATCTCCCAGTACCTACTGCAACCTACATCCTTCTGAATCTGCTTAGTGTATTCATACCTTGGTCTCCCTCTACGATTTTTACCCTCCACGCTGCCCTCCAATGCTAAATTGGTGATCCCTTGATGCCTCAGAACATGTCCTAACAACCGATCCCTTCTTCTAGTCAAGTTCTGCCACAAACTTCTCTTCTCCTCAATCCTATTCAATACCTCCTCATTAGTTATATGATCTACCCATCGAATCTTCAGCATTCTTCTATAGCACCACATTTCGAAAGCTTCTATTCTCTTCTTGTCCAAACTATTTATTGTCCATGTTTCACTTCCATGCGTGGCTACGCTCCATACAAATACTTTCAGAAAGGACTTCCTGACACTTAGATCTATACTCGATGTTAACAAATTTCTCTTCTTCAGAAAAGCTTTCCTTGCCATTGCCAGTCTACATTTTATATCCTCTCTACTTCGACCATCATCAGTTATTTTGCCCCCCAAATAGAAAAACTCCTTTACTAATTTAAGTGTCTCATTTCCTAACCTAATTCCCTCAGCATCACCCGACTTAATTCGAGTACATTCCATTATCCTCGTTTTGCTTTTGTTGACGTTCATCTTATACCCTCCTTTCATGACACTGTCCATTCCGTTCAACAGCTCTTCCAAGTCCTTTGCTGTCTCTGACAGAATTACAATGTCATCGGCGAACCTCAAAGTTTTTATTTCTTCTCCATGGATTTTAATACCTACTCCGAATTTTTCTTTTGTTTTCTTCACTGCTTGCTCAATATAAAGATTGAATAACATCGGGGATATGCTACAACCCTGCCTCACTCCCTTGCCAACCACTGCTTTCCTTTCATGTCCCTCGACTCTTATAACTGCCATCTGGTTTCTGTACAAATTGTAAATAGCTTTTCGCTCCCTGTATTTTACCCCTGCCACCTTCAGAATTTGAAAGAGAGTATTCCAATCGACATTGTCAAAAGCTTTCTCTAAGTCTACAAATGCTAGAAACGTAGGTTTGCCTTTCCTTAATCTAGCTTCTAAGATAAGTCGTAGGGTCAGTATTGCCTCACGTGTTCCAATATTTCTACGGAATCAAACTGATCTTCCCCGAGGTCGGCTTCTATCAGTTTTTCCATTCGCCTGTAAAGAATTCGCGTTAGTATTTTGCAGCCGTGACTTGTTAAAGTGATGGTTCGGTAATTTTCACATCTGTCAGCACCTGCTTTCTTTGGGATTGGAATCATTATATTCATCTTGAAGTCGAGGGAATTTCGGCTGTCTCATACATCTTGCTCACCAGATGGTAGAGTTTTGTCAGGACTGGCTCTCCCAAGGCCATCAGTAGTTCTAATGGAATGTTGTCTACTCCAGGGGCCTTGTTTCGACTCTGGTCTTTCAGTGCTCTGTCAAACTCTTCA
Organism: Schistocerca cancellata; assembly: GCF_023864275.1. Classification (NCBI taxonomy): domain Eukaryota; kingdom Metazoa; phylum Arthropoda; class Insecta; order Orthoptera; family Acrididae; genus Schistocerca; species Schistocerca cancellata. Next base: position 495,340,222 of record NC_064633.1, read on the forward strand.
CGCAGTATCATATCTCCCATTTCATCTGCATCTACATCCTCTTCCATTTCCATAATATTGTCCTCAAGTACATTGCCCTTGTATAGGCCCTCTGTATACTCCTTCCACCTTTCTGCTTTCCCTTCTTTGCTTAGAACTGGGTTTCCATCTGAGCTCCTGATATTCATACAAGTGGTTCTCTTTTCTCCAAAGGTCTCTTTAATTTTCCTGTAGGCAGTATCTATCTATGGGCAAGTATACCGGCGAATAGACGTACAACTGTAGAGCAACTGATCGCCCAACTGAACCAAGGGACTACCAACAATATCTCCTCAAAGACCGTTGAGCGAACGTTACTGCGAATGGGACTCCGCAGCAGGCACCTGGTTCGTGCACCCATGCTGACTGCTGTTCACCGGCTACGAAGGGTGGAATTAGCGCGTGACTGGACGTCCAATGAGTGATACCAGGTGGCCTTTTCAGATGAATCACGCTTTACGCTCCATCAGACAGATGGCCGTTGGCGTGTGCGGCGTGAAACGTCTAAAAGCAAACACCTTGCAACAATTGTCGGATCGATCCAGGCCGGAGGGCATTCTCTGGGTGATCTCGTCACTCTGGAAGGCGCAATGGACCAACACAATTATGTTTCTATCCTCGGGGACAATGTCCATTCCTAAACGCAATTTGTGTTCTGTCGGCAGGATGGCATCTACCAGCAGCACAATACAACCATCACCCAGTTCCCAGTGTACGTGTGTGGTGCATCTACATCTGTGTGATTACTCTGCTATTCACATTACAGTGCCTGGCAGAGGGTTCTATTAACCACCTTCAAGCTGTCTCTCAACCATTCCACTCTCGGGAAAAACGAGCACTTAAATTTTTCTGTGCGAACCCTGATTTCTCTTATTTTATCGTGATGATCATTTCTCCCCATGAAGGTGGGTGCCAACGGAATGTTTTTGCAATCGTAGGAGAAAACTGGTACTGAAATTTCACGAGAACATCCCGTCGAAATGGAAAAAGCCATTGTTTTAATGATTCCCACTCCAGTTCACGTATCATGTCTGTGGCACTATCTCCCCTATTTCGCTATAATACAAAACGAGCAGCCCTTCTTTGAACTTTTTCAATGTCATCCGCCAGTCCCACCTGATGCGGATCCCACACCATACAGCAATACTTCAGGATAGGGCGGACAAGCGTGGTGTAAGCAGTCTCTTAAGTAGACCTATCACACCTTTTAAGTGTTCTGCCAATGAATCGCAGTCATTGGTTTGCTCTACCCAGAACTTTATCTATGTGACCGTTCCAATTTACTTTATTTGTAATTGTAATCCCTAAGTATTTAGTTGAATTTACAGCCTTCAGATTTGTGTGACTTATCATGTAATGGAAATTCAGCGGATTTCTTTTAGTACTCATGTGAATAACTTCACACTTTTCTTTGTTCAGGGTCAATTGCCACTTTTCTCCCCATACAGATATCTTATCTAAATCATTTTGCCATTAGTTTTGGTCGTCTGATGACTAGTCGGTAAATGACAGCATCGTCTGCAAACAATCTACGACGGCTACTTAGATTGTCTCCTACGCCGTCAATATAGATCAGGAACTATAGAGGGCCTATAACATTTCCTTGGGGAACGCCGGATATTTCTTCTGTTTTACTCGATGACTTTCCGTCTATTAATTAGAACTGTGACCTTTCTTACAGGAAATCACGAAACCAATCGCACAACTGAGGCGATATTCCACAGGTACACAGGTTGGTTAGAAGATGCTTGTGAGGAACGGTGTCGAAAGCCTGGAAATCTAAAAATATGGAATCAATTTGACATCCCCTGTCGATAGCACTCATTACTTCATGAGTATAAAGAGCTAATTGTATTTCACAAGAACGATATTTTCTGAATCCGTGCAGACTATGTGTCAATAAATCATTTTCTCCAAGGTAATTCATAATGTTCGAACACAGTGTATGTTCCAAAACCCTACTGCAAATCGACGTTAGTGATATGGGCCTGTAATTCAGCGGATTACTCCTATTTACCTTTTTTGGTGTATGTGACTTGAGCAATTTTCCAGTCTTTAGGTACGGAACTTTCTGTGAGCGAGCGGTTGTGTATAAATACTAAATATGGAGCTGTTGTATCAGCATACTCTGAAAGGAACCTGACTGGTATACAGTCTGCAACGGAGGCCTTGCATTTATAAGTGATTTAAGCTGCTTTGCTACACCGAGGATATCTACTTTTATGTTTCTCATCTTGACAGTTGTTCTTGATTGGAATTCAGGTATATTTACTTCGTCTTCTTTGGTGAAGGAGTTTCAGAAAACCGTGTTAAATAACTCTGCTTTAGTGGCACTGTCACCAGTGTCTTCGGCGTTGTTATCATACAGTGAAGGTATTGATTGCGTCTTGCCACTGGTGTGCTTTATGTATGACCAGAATCTCTTCTGGTTTTCTGCCAGATTCCGAAACAGAGTTTCGTTGTGGAAATTTCCCATCGAAGAGTTCAAGCATGAGTTGGGCCACCAAACTCCTCGAATTTAAATCGAATCTAGAATCAGTCGGACCACCTCATTCGGGCTGTTCGCAACATGGATCCTCGACCGAGAAACGTAGCTTAGCTATCCACGGCACAGGAGTCGGCATGCATCCACATCCCTGTCGGTATCTTCCAGGACGTCTCTTCCTGCATATCACGCAGTGGTCCGCACTGCAAAAGGTGGTCAGTCAGGCTTTTGACAAGTGGTCACATTAAAGTGACTGGACAGTGTATTTAAGATCAGGAGTTACAGTACTCAATATTTTAAAGATGTCTACACTACCAGTGATAAAATAACCTATGGGGTATTATGAAATTTATTAAAATGCGTTATATTCTTCAGTTATAATTTCCCATATTATTTAGAAGAGTAAGAAGATGCCAGAAGATTGCTATTTACGTTGAGTTTCAGCGGACAACAAAGTATACTTTGTTGCCAGCTCCCCCTCCCCCCTCCCACCTCTCCCTCCCGCCCCCCAATTTCTTAATTACATTTCAAATCTATAAAACAGCAAGCAAAAATTTTACAGAAGTTTCGAAGTGTAGTTTAAAGTTTACTGGAAGTCGCCTAGTGCTGTCATTATTAGACTCTGGAAAATTATAGCCCGGATAATATGCGCTATGTTTTAAGGAAAACTAGTTTTTCACGCATCTCAATGTTTATTATATTACATTTCCTGAACTATTTGCCGTAAAATGATATAATTTTACAGTTACTTTCAATGGTATATTTGAGTATTGTCTGCAAAATGTATTGGAATTAGAGTCAGTTATAAAGAAGTAATAAATCAAAACATTATGCTCGATGCTGAAATTTTACTGCAAGAACAGCCAAAAATGTAGTAAGCGATAAACTTTTTCCCTTTCATTATTTTGTGGGGGCTGTCACTGAGAGAAAGTTTAGAAGCAGTTTGAAATTATATGTAAAGTTTGTTGGAAGTTGCTATGTGCTCTGACTCAAATACTAGGTGAATACAATTTGGGTATTGTGAAGGCCGTGAGTTACGCTCCTTCAAGTTTCAAACGTTTTATACTTGACTTATTGTATTAAACCTTTAGTGTAAGATTGTACCTCTTAATGAGCAGATTTTGACAGCATTTTAATTTTTTAAAGTTGGTCAATAGTTACATGAAATACTGAAAATTAAGTTTTTGCTGCCCTTGGAAGCCTTGGATAGGCAAACTGCAACCTAGCATCGCTCTAACCACTTAGTAATGTAGAGTAATGTAGATTCTATCGTAATGAGCTACACCGAACGAGTAAAATAAATTTTTTAAACGTAATTTAAATGAAGTGCTTCTCGTACGTCTTAGTCTCTTGTTATTTTGTCTGCATTTTTACAAGTTCTGAAGTTCGTAAGTTTGTTCGCGTATTTGTCGAAGATAAATAGCAAGAGCAAAATCTTTCACGCAAAACACGAGGTGTGTGTGGCTCAAAAATCTATGTATGTATCTGTTTCAAGTCCGGGTGGAGGAAATTAGAGGACACGACACAAAAAAGACGTTTCACACATTTATCGGCTGTGAGAAAGCAGGAGGCCTGACAAGCGGGCAAAGCTCATGCAATTTTATAAGTTCACGTGCACACATTTTGGGCCTTTGTCATGCCTTTCATGTTTTCAAACACGGCAGATTACGCCGTTATAAAATATTCTGTAGGCAGCTACTCAAAAAAAGAGAGACGTAGAAAAATCGCCTGGAAATTTCACTAGAAAGCTGTTTTGTAAAAAAATATTTTCATACAACAAGAAATAGCTCTCTGATTAGCGAACATGTGCAGCCAAGCGGGAGCCTTTGCTATGAGCCAAATGCAGCATTTAAAAAAATAATAATCAAATGTGACACAGATACATTCACAGATATTATATGAAGAATAAGATCCGAGACACACGAGAATTCAGAAAAGATGAAACATTGCTTGTTAAAGAAGAGAAATCCATGCCATGTTGATTACGTACTCTATGTCCTTAACCAGCAGCTTTTCTATGAAGTCCTTTGCGTCGTCGGAGATTTCATTGAAGGCCTCATCGTCGAAGTCATATTTGGCTATGGTCACGTTTGCCATCGTCTCCACGTCAGTGTCCCCCATAAACGGAGACAAGCCAGATAGCCTGAAACACAAATTAAAAGTTGCTCAGCCTCCGTTACTCAACTGGCCAAAAAGTTTTGCTGCACCAGCATATATGCGGATGTATGTGGCCACAGATTCAACGGAAAAAAGGGATGGAAGAATATATCGTACGATACAAAAAATTAGCATTCATGTGAAATCAAAACAAAACCTAATTGGAAAGCTTTGCACATCTTTTCTTCTTCTACACTTCATTGTGCCTGTTCCTGCTTCACAAATTGTCTGTCCATCTCTTCTTATGTCTTCCAACGTCGTTTATTTCCGCTGGTTTCTAAGCTAAGCCTGTTTTGGGAAGTTGTTTCCTGTCCATTCTCTCTATCTGTTCGCAACAAGTTTTTGTGGTGTTTGGTTATTCTGCTCTCAATCGGCTCTACTTTTAGTTCTTGTCGCACTGTTTCGTTTTATGTGTGGTCTCTTCTTAAGCAGCCTTTTGTTCTTCTTAGAAATTTCATTTCTGCATCTTGTATTTTACCTAGTGTTCTTTTTGTGAGTAACCAAACATTCACTTCCCTGAAGAAATGCTGGATCGGTCATAGTTTTATAAATATTTACCGTCGTGTCTTCTCTGGCCTTGTTTTTAAATACATTGTGAATGCAGATAAAGAGATAAAAATGAGATGAAAAAGAATACTAAAATTACTGGGATACAAACATTTTAAATGCTGCTTATAAAGTCTATTCATCTATCATTAAAAGGAAACTACAGCTAATAGCAGAAGCATTTTTACGAGAGGAACAATGTAGCTTTCTAAAGGCAGTTTCTGCGCAGGTGAAACATTTCAACGAGCCATTATTTATGGTATTATTATACTACGAGAAGGCATATGATATGATAGGGGCGCTGAAATATGAGGAAACTCACTGACTATAACGTACGTAAATTGATTGAATTCCGTTAGTCCTAGAACACTAAAGGGGAAAAATGTTACATTGTCACTAAACCAATGTAAAGGTTACTATTCCACATTTTATTCAAAGGGAAAAACGAATATGTGGTCTCTCACCAATCCACTTTGATGTACTGTGTGTGTCAACAGTTATAGAAGAGTGATACTATAAAACCCCAAGAAGATGGATCTGGGAAGAATAAATTTGTTAAACCCATTTTATATGCAGGCGACCAAGTATTTCTATCAGACCGTGAAAGTACTTCACAAGAAGATGTGTTTAAATTGAATAACAAATGTTTATATCTATAAATAAAAGAAATTTAATGGCAATGGAAGGGAAACACATAAGGAGTGCAAAATTAATGACAGGCAATAAAATAATAGAACAGATATGGCTCAAATATACAGGAGCATAAATGGTTGTGCAGGGGGGCATCTTCGTAGAACTATGAGGAAAGAGATAACACTAAGATTACACAACGCCTTAGCTAAGCCTGCTCTCACGTGCTGTAGAGAAAACTGAATCATAAGAAGAGGAGATGAACGAAGAATTGAAGCAACTGGGATGAGCTTTTGAGGTCACTTCTTGGAAACGCTAAGGGACAGAGTTTGGAGCAATAATGAAAGACAACTACTAGGCATAAAAACAAGAATGATAAAAGTTATTACATACTACAAAAATGGTATGACCAAATCTTGTATTTTATGTTCTTGTTTTTAATACGACCAAGCATATAAAAGGATGCCACCTAAGCACCTTCCATGGCAAACATGACATTTCGACCAAACTGGAAAACATGACATAGGACGGACGGGGACAGCACTTTTGTCAAATTCCTTTGGTTTCGGAACGGGCCAACGCCCTCCTTGAAGTGGAAGAGGAAAACGTTTGTGCGTGGTGCCAAATATATTTCCAAATCTGTTTCAAAATCTTTGTACGTCTGTAAAATCAAAATATGGTGCAGGGTAACAATGGTTACCGTGTTGATGCACGCCATGCATTGTAACACGTTATTTGTAAAGGTCTCTCTCGAACACATAAATTGTACAATTCACAAGTACCAGTTTCGGCCACTACCATCTTCAGATCTGTTATAAATAGAAAAACAATTATGTAAAAACCTAATTTCAATTAGCTGAAGCAATTTCTACAACAGGTCTAGTGATACACAAGAAAAATAAAAAAATACTAACATGATTATCAGCCCTGTACATTGGATGACAATTGATATTATGGAAATGGAAATGAAGTCCCATCCTTCTAGACGGAACGTAGGGGAACGATGCGGGAGATCCACACCGCCGTACTAGGCAAGGTCCTAATGGGGGTGGTTTGCTGTTGCCTTTCTCTGACTGTAATGGGGATGAATGATGATGAAGGCGACACAACAACACCCAGACATCTCTGGGCAGGTGAAAATCCCTGACTCCGCTGGGAATCGAACCCGCGACACCGGGCTCGGGAAGCGAGAACGCTACCGCGAGACCTCGAGCTGCGGACAGGTGATGTTATAGCGATGTGCAAATACACAGATGGCAGTAGTATCGCGTACACAAGTTATAAAAGGGCAGAGCAATGATGGACCTGCCATGTGTTCTCAGGTGATCGATGTGAATAGGTTTCCGACGTGATTATGGCCACACTAGGGAAATTAACAGACTTTTGAATGCGGACTGTTAGTTGGAGCTAGACGCGTGAGATATTACATTTCGGAAATTGTTAGAGAATTAAGTATTCTGAGACCCACAGTGTCAAGAGTGTGCCGAGAATACAAAATTTCTGACATTACTTCTCACCACGGATAACACAGTGGCCGACGGCCTTCACTTAATTACCGAGAGCAGCGGCGTTTGGTCCGCAGCTCGTGGTCGTGCGGTAGCGTTCTCGCTTCCCGCGCCCGGGTTCCCGGGTTCGATTCCCAGCGGGGTCAGGGATTTTCTCTGCCTCGTGATGACTGGGTGTTGTGTGATGTCCTTAGGTTAGTTAGGTTTAAGTAGTTCTAAGTTCTAGGGGACTGATGACCATAGATGTAAAGTCCCATAGTGCTCAGAGCCATTTGAACCATTTTTGAAGCGGCGTTTGCCTAGAGTTATCCGTGCTAAAAGACAGGCAACACTGCATGCAATAACCATAGAAATCAATGTAGGACGTACGACGAACGTATCCGTTTGGGCAGTGCGGCGAAATCTGCCATTAATGAGCTGTGGCAGCAGAAGACCGACGCGAATGCCTTTGCTAACAGGAAGACATCGCCTGCAGCGACTTTCCTGGGCTCGTGACCATATCGGTTGGATTCAGGACGACGGTCAGATGAGTCCTGATTTCAGTCGGAAGTGTTCGAGTGTGGGGCAGGCCCCACGAAGCCATGGATCCAGTCTGTCAACAAGGCACTGTGCAGCTGGTCGTGGCCCCATAATAGTGTGGTCTGTGGAGTGGGCTGAGTCCTCTAGTCCGACTGACCCGCTCATTGATGGGAATGGTTATGTTCGGCTACTTGAAGAACACCTGCAACAAATCAGCTATGGAATTTTTGTGGATGACAATGCGCCATGTCATTGGGCCACAAATGTTCGCTAATGTTTTGAAGAACATTTTGGACTATTCGAGCGAATGATTTGGCCTCTCAGATTGCCAGAAATGAATCCCATCGGACATTTATGGGACATAATCAAAAGGTTAGTTCGTGCAAAAAATGCTGCACCGGAAACACTTTCGTGTTTATGGATGGCTATAGAAGTATCATGGCTCAGTTTTCTGCAGGGAAATTCCAACATCTTGTTGAGTCCGTGCCATGTCGAGTTGCATCATTACACCCGGTAAAAGGTAGTTCGACGTCATATTAGAAGGTATCTCATGACTTTTGTTCTCCTCGGTTTATATTAGCCATAGTTACCATAAAAATATTCTGATATAAGTATCAACTCCAGTCTATACGGAAAGTGACGGTAATGACCTGAGTGTATCCTGTATTTGTACAAATAAATTGTTACTAGGATTTACTATGTACTTAGATATACGGACTGACGTTGATACTTACATCAGGATATTTTTATAATACGTATGACTGGTATGCATGGCTGGTACTCTAGTTAATATTTTCTTTTTTTTTCTTATGTATCACTTGGTCTGTTGTAGAAATAGCTTCATACAATTAAACTTATGTTTTAGACACTATGAGACGAGGTATTGGCTGAGTTGAAGCTGTGAGGACGGGTCGTGAGTCGTGCTTGGGTAGCTCAGATGGTGCCGGCACGGTAGCTCAGCGTGTTCGGTCAGACGGTTAGCTGCCCTCTGTAATAAAAAAAAAACCTGAGTTAATGGATCAAAGACGAACTGAACGGGTGTCTTGCGACGTCCGCTCCGAGCAGATGAAACGAACTAAAATGAACAAAATGAGATTTTAAAAAAATCTCAGAGCACTTGCCCGCGAAAGGCAAAGGTCCCGAGTTCGAGTCTCGGTCCGGCACACAGTCTTCATCTACCAGGAAGTTTCCACTATTTTTGTGTTTGTAACAGATTAGAAGATTGCAAAGGCTGAAACTGGTTATTGTTAATTGTATAATTTATCTGATCAAGACGGACCTTTACAAATAAAGCGCCTTAATACCATCGCGGACTCATTTGCATACTTTATATCTAGAACTGCTAAACACTGTAACATGCTTGGATCTTCCTTGGAATTCTGCTCACAAGATGGTTGATACATGCCTGAGAAACCTGTTCCACTTAGTGATCTATTATCCAATGTATGAAAAGGGTTCCTGCGACGACGAACTGTAAGTTCCAGCTAGTCCCAAACACGCTCAGTCGGGTTGATAACAGATACTGGAGTCCACTGCAAGAGGATTTTTCCTGCCTCCAAGAGGAAGGTGATCACGAGATGGGTATAGTATGCTCGTTCATTATTGTTTTAAATGAGGAAACTGACGCCAAAACGGTGATTGTAAGGCTGGTAAATAGGAGGGGAATTGTGTCCCGATACTGCACAGCCCTCAAATTACCCTTGGTAGTGATAAGAGCATCCGACATCCACACAACACACTCGTGCAAGACCTTCTCTTCTGAACCCGTGGGACTGCATACCTGAGGCGAGCATTGGTTCCTGGCCGTCTCCGTACTCATCTACGAGAGTCACTCCAAAAAGAACGAAGAATGTTGTTTTTTAAACATCCAGTCTATTTACCACGTCTTTCACATTTTCACAGAATATTGATACGTTCTTGAAAGACAAAATTGTCATTTTTCCACATAATCTCAGTCTCTTTCAATTGTCTTACGCCATCATGGAACTAAAGCCTGTATACCAGGACGGCAAGAAGTCAGGATAAGCGCGCTTGAGCCCCTGTAGCAGCCTTCCCAAGCGAGTCAACTTCGAATCTTCTTCTACGGAGGGATTCCTTCAGTTTGCTGAATCGGTACCAGATCAGGGGTGTAAGGTGGGTGTTTTAATATTGTTCACCCAAGGTTTGTGGGCCTGGTGGTGGTTTTCTCATTGATATGTGGCTGGGCAACAGCAAAACTTCGTGTTTTACCGATGTTGTAGAACGCAGTTACGAAGTTTCTTAAGGGTTACCTCATACATGTCAGATTTAATTGTGGTTCATTGTGGTCAGATGCCCTTAAGCAACAGTTATTCTGAATCAAAAAACACACTATCACTTTTCCCGCTAAAGGCACAGTTTTCAATCTCTTCATCTTCGGGTGTGTTTTCATGGTGCCGTTCCATCAACTTCCATTCCGTCTCTGCTACAAAGTGATGCAACTAAGTTTCATCTCCCGTCACAATTCCTTTATGGAAGTCATCTCCGGAAATCTCGCACTATTCCAAAAGTTTGCTGCACAGTGCCTTCCGTGTTTCTTCGTGGACATTCGTCAACATTTTCGGAATCCATGTGGCGCAATTTTTTTTCGACTTAAACTGTTAATATTCTGCACACGCTCGCTTCTCCTACTCCCACTAGCATTGACAGTTAATTCACTGCTATGTGATTGTCAACCAAAATCAGATCGTGAATACTCTGCATATTGTCAAGAGTCTGTGCAGTGTCCCGTCTCTCGCTGTGGGTGGTCTCAGGTACTGGCCTGTCAACTTTCGCCATACACCTTCCTCAGTCTTTTGTGAGTGCTTATCACTGTCTCGTTCTCACAACAAAGGAATCCTGTAACAGCACGATGCTTCAGGCGGACATTACGTGCAGCATCTACCTTGACGGAGCGCTACGACAGTGCGAACTGCGGAAACAAATTAAGTTAAATTGGAATACAAATGGGAAAAATGACTCTATGACCTCCGTGAATGGCAAAGAAGTAGATCAAAGAGGGATTTTTGAAAAGAAAAAGTTATGCATTAATTTTGCAGTGACTCTCTTTCGACGATCATCAAGAATCGGGCAAATCCTGCAAACGTCAGTGAAAAGAACAAGAGATCATTGATCAAGCGTCAGTTCCAGATGATGCCCTGATCATCTCCTTCATGCACCACGGTGCTTAAAGTTCGCATTGTTCTTCTTAGCGGAAGTCTAGGAGGCCAAATTTATCGTGTTAAGATGGTCGCATACTGTGTGGGTTAACATGCCCACCCACTTGGCTCCAGAGTCGCAGGACGCAGTTCTGCTCCATTCTTCTACGATCCATGATTTGTATGTAGCCGCCATCCGCTGCCGTTTCTGACCGCGAAGACTACTATGAAGCAGATCTGTGTCCACTATAGTGGCCGAATGTTCGATTGAGATCGCTGTGATGTACGCCGATTCGGCGGCTGACAAACCTTCTTGCTGTAAAATGACAATACACGCATGATCTAAAGAGGATACCCTCTTTGACAGATCTGATCTCTGGGAAAAAGCTTCATTGTCTCGTTCGGGTTCGGAGACATGCGACATTCTATCAAACTGAACTGAGAACCAGGTTTACTTTTACTTCCAACACACAGGTAATGCAGAGATTTCCTGTGTCAAGAGAGTATTGGGAAAGATGATGGATCGATCAACGGTGGTCAGCCAATCACTAACGCGTTTTTTGGTAAATTTACATGCTGGAAGACGTGAAAAAAAATCACTGATCCAAAGTAATTCAGTTGTTCCCAAAGATGTTAGCAGCAGAGCACAATTTGACTTCGCGTGCCATAAAGTGGCAAACAATGTTAGGACACTCCAATGGAGGACTGGCTGTTAGTTGATACTGAGAATTGATTTTGCATGTACCAGAGGTTTTCTGAATCATGTACACTGTCTACGAAAGTTACTGAGAAGTAATCGCACGTTTATTGAGCTTCAATAATATTCTACACGCAAAAGAATGGGCCGAAATTAGTACACAAATTTCTTAAAGTCTCCATTCATTTCTGGGGCAGATTCTTTGCCACTTTCTCCCTCATGGTGAAAGTGGAAGGGGTCTACATAATTTACAGGACGTGTTTGTGCGATTACAGATGAGGATGGTTCTTAAAAAAAAACTTAGAAATACAGGGTGTTAAAAATGTATCCCAGTTTTGAGAGGCGATAGAATGGGTCAAAATAAGACAAAACTGTCCAGTTAGCATGAGCCCTAAAATGCATACCTTAAGAGCTATGAGCACTCCATTTTCGCTACACTCAAACACAGAACAAGTGTTCATACCTCTGAAGGAGTGCTTTTTGGAGCCCATGTTTGCTTGACATTTTTTTCTTATTTTGGACCGTGCTACAACCTCGCAGAATATGGAATGTAAAGTATAAGCAGTAGAAGAGATGTGTTTCACAATAGCTAAGATGAACAAATGCTCATAGTTCTTATGCCTAAGGCATGGGTTTTGGAGTCCATGTTTACTGGACTTTTTTCTTATTTCAGTCTATATACTACGTCTAAAAATATGAAATAATTCTTTTTAATATATGAGAAGCTGGTTTGCTCAGATAAGTGGTGAACATGAAAGAAATATAAGAAAATGGTTGACGATGCAATATTGCTGATTGTGCTAAAACAAAAATTAGACTGAAGAAAAAGACGAGCGTCAAGCTAAGTTGTCTGTTGTTCAAAACAATCTTATTGTACTGCTTTGTACCTCCTAAACAGCATTACCAAATGTTTTTAAGATGCTATTAATACGTAGCGCCTTTAAAACTACAATAGATAAGAATTCTTCTACTTACAATACGTAGCAAATAACTCCAATCGACCACATGTCAGTGCCGAATCCAATCTGGTCAAAATTTACAACTTCAGGAGCAACAAATTCTGGTGTCCCGAACAGAACTTGCAGTTTCTTGGTTGGATCGAACTTTCTTGCTAGTCCGAAGTCAATTATTTTTATTCTGTTTCCAGTTTTTGTGAGGCACAATATGTTTTCTGGCTGAAATGTGAAAATAAACAATGAGGAGATAGAGCGTATGATATGTAAAGCATTCTTGTAGGATACGAAACTCATGTTTAGCTCACCTTCATGTCCAAATGCAGAATGTGTTTGGAGTGTATGAACTCCATGCCTTCGCATATTTGTCTCATAAAAACGGTGCAGGACTTCTCTGTGAGGATGAAATCATCATCGATGACTCTTTCAAAAAGTTCACCTCCTTCAATACTGCAAATAGAACATAAAACCAGTCATTTAAATCGCTGTCCACGTCCTTCTGTTCCGCAGTAGGTACTAAGTGTTGCAGAAAAATGTAGTTAATAATGGAATTTAAATTTCAGCGTAGCTAAGGAATTTTCAGTATTAGGACTGGTCCTGTTCCTAACCCACATTAATGACTTTCCAGTGAATTTGAAGGATTGTTTAAAAACTGAGGTTATTGCAAATTGATACTAGCATATTCAGCCACACCAGACAGAGACCAGACGATAGTTGGACAGGCCTAGAAACGGTTCACAACAATTAGTTCAAATCTTGATCTCACACAAGTTCATATTATGCAGTTCCAACGAAATGAAAAGCACTACTACTATGCGAAATTGAAACTGTTTGTCACACTGAATGAAACGTATGTTTAAAATTACTTTGGGTCCAAGTGCTTAACAAGCTAAAATAGGGCCGACATATAGATAATATACAAGAAGCTCAATTTGGCATAAGCTGCGCTCAGAAGTGTGTCTCGTTGTGTTAACTTGAAGACCGAGGAGGTGTCTATTTACATACGTTCACTGCCTTTTTTCTGAGGTAATTATGGTATGGAGCATGGCAGCTAAGACAAACAAAATATTTTTACAGCAAGAGTGAGCTGTAGAAATAGTGTGTAAAGTTGCTACATGGACATCTCGCAGATGCCTCTTTAAAAATCCCGAAGTTCTTGCATTCACTTCTCAATACATTTACTCCTTAATTGTGTTTGTTGCTACTAATAAAAATAAATTTCAGTTTAGTTCTTACTTTTATCCACAACAGAGCAGGAAAAAACGACCACATAGACTTTGCGTCATTGTCTTAGTTCAAAGAGTGATTCTGTATTTCAGGGTGAAGTCTTCAAAGATTAACAATTTGAATCTGACACAGAGCAAGAAATTGTTAATCATTACAAATAAAAAAGAAAATTAAAACGTACCAAACATCGAGTCTACTACAAATTATCTTATTATTTAGGTTCAGAGGTAAAATTTCTGCTGAGTTAATGATAAGTAGCTTAGACAAGCCTATGCACTTACTGCATGTAGATAACTGTTCCTCTATATATTACATGTTAAATATCAATGTGGTTATGTATGCAGGGTGTCACATGTATTCTGACCACGCAAAATAAAAAGGAAATGCCAAACAAATGTTGTTTAGCTGCCAGTGGACATTAATCAGCATGAGTGCCTTTCTTGTATCGTTGTTTGTTACGAAGATATGAATCCAAGGTGTCTTATTTAATTAGCACCCAAACTTTTTATTCGGTAATCTATTTCCACTTCTCAAGACCTGTTCAAAAACGTACAAGGCTGCGCAGGAGATATTGAAGCATTTGATATTTATTTCAGGGTGATTCTTAAAGCGACACATTAGAAAACGCGGGTAGTGTATGCAGTGGTTCCCGAAGAGCCCGCTAGGGCACAGCTTATATCGGTTAAGATGGTGGACATGAAATGGCTGACTGCTGAACAAAGAGCCAAGTTAGTGCTTTTACACGCAGAGTATGGTTATTACACAGAGTTGTTTTTGTTAACATTTTAACACACGGTGGGCTCTCGCTAAGTAGAAAATCTACAGATTACACCAGAAATTTGAAAATAATAGGATGTGTTTCATATCAGATCACCTGAAAACGTGGAAGCTGTGAGACTGGCAATGCAAAGCACATCTTAAGTCAAAAAGAATAACTTGGAATATCACGTTACCCTGTTCGGCACATTCTTGATTTAGACATTTATTTATTCTCATATAAAATGAGAATGCTCCGTACTCTTCTGGGTCAGCAGAAAAAGAAGACAGGTGTATCTCTGCTGCTTGGGTAATGCAGAGGGAAGGGGAAGGATTTCTGCATTATCTCTGGTTTTCTGACGAGGCGAACATCCGTGTTAATGGTGTGGTCAATACAGAAATTATGAGCATTTTGGCTACTGAACGTCGAATGAGATTTCGTGAAAGGGGCATTTACAGTCAAAAAGTGTCTTTTTGGACTACCATATCAAACCACAGGCAAAGGCCTTGCCGCGGTGGTAACACCGGTTCCTGTCTGATCACCGAAGTTAAGCGCTGTCGAGCTGGGCTGGCGCTTGGATGGGTGACCATCCGGTCTGCCGACCGCTGTTGGCAAGCGGGATGCACTCAGCCCTTGTGAGGCAAATTGAGGAGCTACTTCATTGAGAAGTAGCGACACCGGTCTCGTAAACTGACCTACGGCAGGGAGGGCGGTGTGCTGACCACATCCTCCTCCATATCCCCATCCAGTGACGTCTGTGGGCTCAGGATGACACGGCGGCCGTCGGTGTGCCGTTGGGCCTTCCAAGGCCTGTTCGGGCGGAGTTTAGTTTTTTAATGTGTTGTTTCCAAATTTTTGCCCATCCCCTGTAGCAGAGGGAGATTAAGCCTCGAGTGTTGAAACGTAGGGTTCAGGAGTTCTGCAGAGATCTGGAGACTTACATTGATAGCGTCGAGAGCTGCATCAGACCAGTCAGTGGTTAGCGTGTAAATGTGAGTGCAGAGGAAGAACAGGAGTGGATACTCACAGCTCTAGAACGACGCACATGGTCTTGCCGTTGTCGAAGGCGTCGTACAGCTGTATGAGCCTGGGGTGCTGCAGCACGCGCATCACGTCCACCTCTCGCTCCACATTGCGCCGGTCTTCGCGCTTCGGTGTGGACACCATTTTGGCCGCCAGCCGGAGACCAGTACTTTTCTCG
Organism: Schistocerca cancellata; assembly: GCF_023864275.1. Taxonomy (NCBI): domain Eukaryota; kingdom Metazoa; phylum Arthropoda; class Insecta; order Orthoptera; family Acrididae; genus Schistocerca; species Schistocerca cancellata. Next base: position 495,356,072 of record NC_064633.1, read on the forward strand.
CGGCAGCGGTACACCGTGCCGAACTTACCCCTGAAAAAGAGAGAGAATTTATTGGCTCACATTGCTGCGCTGAACCATAACGGATCCATTGATCGTGACCGGGCCAAATATCTCACGAAATAAGCATCAAACGAAAGAACTACAAAGAACGAAACTTGTCTAGCTTGAAGGGGGAAACCAGATGGCGCTATGGTTGGCCCGCTAGATGGCTCTGTCATAGGTCAAACGGATATCAACTGCGTTTTTTAAATAGGAACCCCCATTTTTATTATATATTCGTGTAGTACGTAAAGAAATATGAATGTTTTAGTTGGACCACTTTTTTCGCTTTGTGACAGATGGCGCTGTAATAGTCACAAACATATGGCTCACAATTTTAGACCAACAGTTGCTAACACGCAGGTTTTTTAAATTAAAATGATGTCCGCCAACCTCAATGCATTTGGCAATACGTGTAACGACATTCCTCTCAACAGCGAGTAGTTCGCCTTCCGTAATGTTCACACATGCATTGACAATGCGTTGACGCATGTTGTCAGGCGTTGTCTGTGGATCACGATAGTAAATATCCTTCAACTTTCCCCACAGAAAGGAATCCGGGGACGTCAGGTCCGGTGAACGTGCGGGCCATGGTTAGGTGCTTCGACGACTAATCCACCTATCATGAAATATGCTATTCAATACCGCTTCAACCGCACGCGAGCTATGTGCCGGACATCCATTATGTTGAAAGTACATCGCCATTCTGCCATGCTGTGAAACATCTTATAGTAACATCGGTAGAACATTACGTAGGAAATCAGCATACATTGCACCACTTAGATTGCCATCGACAAAATCGGGGCCAATTATCCTTCCTCCCATAATGCCGCACCATACATTAACCCGTCAAGGTCGCTGATGTTCCACTTGTCGCAGCCTCCGTGGATTTTCCGTTGGCCAATAGTGCATATTATGCCGGTTTACGTTACCTCTGTTGGTGAATGACGCTTCGTCGTTAAATAGAACACGTGCAGAAAATGTGTCATTGTCCCGTAATTTCTCTTGTGCCCAGTGGCAGAACTGTGGACGACGTTCAAAGTCGTCGCCATGCAATTCCTGGTGCATAGAAATATGGTACGGGTGCAATCGATGTTGATGTAGCATTCTCAACACCGAAGTTTTTGAGATTCCCGATTCTCGCGCACTTTAACTGCTACTGATGTGCGGATTATCCGCGACAGCAGCTAACACACCTACGTCTGCATCATCATTTGTTGCAGGTCGTGGTTGACGTTTCACATGTGGCTGAACACTTCCTGTTTCCTTAAATAACGTAACTATCCGGCGAACGGTCCGGACACTTGGATGATGTCTTCCAGGATACCGAGCAGCATACATAGCACACGCCCGTTGGGCATTTTAATCACAATAGCCATACATCAACACGATATCGACCTTTTCCGCGATTGGTAAACGGTCCATTTTAACACGCGTAATGTATCACGAAGCAAATACCGTCCGCACTAGCGGAATGTTACGTGATACCACGTACTTGTACATTTGTGACTATTACAGCGCCATCTATCACAAAGCGAAAAAAGTGGTCTAACTAAAACATTCATATTTCTCTACGTACTACACGAATATGTAATAAAAATGTGGGTTCCTGTTAAAAAAAAAAAACAAAAAAAAGTTGATATCCGTTTGACCTATGGCAGCGCCATCTAGCGGGCCAACCATAGCGCCATCTGGTTTCCCCTTTCAAGCTAGACGAGTTTCGTTCTTTGTAGTTTTTTCGTTTGATGTATTAAAATCCAGGGAGAAGAAATAAAAACTTTGAGGTTCGCCGATGACATTGTAATTCTGTCAGATGGCAAAGGACTTGGAAGAGCAGTTGAACGGAATGGACAGTGTCTTGAAAGGAGGATATAAGATGAGCATCAACAAAAGCAAAACAAGGATAATGGAATGTAGTCGAATTAAGTCGGGTGATGCTGAGGGAATTAGGTTAGGAAATGAGACACTTAAAGTAGTAAAGGAGTTTTGCTATTTGGGGAGCAAAATAACTGATGATGGTCGAAGTAGAGACGATATAAAATGTAGACTGGCAATGGCAAGGAAAGCGTTTCTGAAGAAGAGAAATTTGTTAACATCGAGTATAGATCTAAGTGTCAGGAAGTCGTTTCTGAAAGTATTTGTATGGAGTGTAGCCATGTATGGAAGTGAAACATGGACAATAAATAGTTTGGACAAGAAGAGAATAGAAGCTTTCGAAATGTGGTGCTACAGAAGAATGTTGAAGATTAGGTGGGTAGATCACGTAACTAATGAGCAGGTATTGAATAGGATTGGGGAGAAGAGAAGTTTGTGGCACAACTTGACCAGAAGAAGGGATCGGTTGTTAGGACATGTCCTGAGGCATCAAGGGATCACAAATTTAGCATTGGAGGGCAGCGTGGAGGATAAAAATCGTAGAGGGAGACCAAGAGATGAATACACTAAGCAGATTCAGAAGGATGTAGGTTGCAGTAGGTACTGGGAGATGAAGGAGCTTACAAGGATAGATTAGCATGGAGAGCTGCATCAAACCAGTCTCAGGACTGAAGGCCACAACAACAACAACTCTTATTTCGTGATATGTTTGGACCAGTCACTATCAATGGACCACCTTATATATATATATATATATATATATATATATATATAGGGTGGTCCATTGATAGTGATATATATATATATATATATATATATAGGGTGGTCCATTGATAGTGACTGGTCCAAACATATCACGAAATAAGAGTTGTTGTTGTTGTTGTTGTGGCCTTCAGTCCTGAGACTGGTTTGATGCAGCTCTCCATGCTAATCTATCCTTGTAAGCTCCTTCATCTCCCAGTACCTACTGCAACCCACATCCTTCTGAATCTGCTTATATATATATATATATATATATATGGAGAGAGAGAGAGAGAGAGAGAGAGAGAGAGAGAGACCACGTTTGCATAGGACTCGTGGACTAAAGGTTCCAGACAAACTTAACCCTTTCGGTGCTACAGACGTGGTCTGTGCATTCCGCTCTGGGACGGATTTTATTATGGCTGTACTGCTCGCCAAATGCTGGCGTTTGTGCTCAGAGACGGCGTTACGGCCGATATTAAATACTTATCATCCGATTTCTCAAAAACTGCTAGATGCAAAAATAGGATTTTTGCGCATCTTACAGTCTTATACGAGGCGTATTCTGGATGTAAAGTCCGATCGGTAGCGAAATGGAAACCACAGTGAATATCAAAAGTATGTTATTTGCAATAGTTAACCACACTTTTTAGCAACGTCTCTGCATATTCGCCACTCCGTCTGAGACATTTGTCGTAGCGGGAGACACTGTTGGCTAGGCACTTTTACGTGCTCACTGTGCTCTTAGAACTGAAAAGACAGACGTGACGCGATCAGTGAGCATACTAGAGACACTATCGAGCACACCTATGCAAAGCTTTATCCGATTTTCACTGTGGTTTCCATTTCGCGACCGATCGGATCTTTCTTTCGGAATACGCCTCGTATCTTCACTCGATAAAAAACTGAATTCCTTTTCACTGTCCGTCATACTTACTGTGCTGCATCAAATTAAGTAAAACATTACACGAGATTTTAAAGAATCTGTGGAGATAAAAATGCACTGCATAAACATATGCTTGATATTAGCTGATACATTGCACGGAATGTAATGCAGAAAAGATATCGAAATTTTATTTAAAATTGACATTAAAGTTATATCTCCTTATCGAGACATTCATTTATAAATCCGAAGGATGATCGCAGTTTATGCAGTCATTCGCGAATCATATGTCATAACAATCTTCATACCTCGTAAACGATTCTAGATATCAAAACGAGGTTTTTACAAATGATAATAGGCACTGAGGCACGTATATTGTATGATAAATACTCTTAACTTGTTTATTCACCAAGATATGGAAGTAACTCGTCGGTAGCAATGAGAGATCAGTGGCTCAGCATGCGTACAGACGTCAATAGTACAGTAGGGAAACCCAAGTCACGTGCGTACTCGTCCACAGCTCTTGGGGAACGCCGTGGCAGGACGCATACACACGCCGACAGCAGCGAGAGGGTTAATTATTTATATTGACAATTCATCCATTCCTGGAATCTAGAATCTTGTCCATTTTTTCCCGTTATCGACATTGAAACTGACAAGATCTCCATCCCAGGGATTCCAAGATTTTAGAGGACGTTTTAATTTCAATAATATAAATGTGACACAAAGTCATTCAGGAGGCAGGCGACCATTACTATAATAATTACTACTTCTCCATTCAGGCTGACTGTGTAGTAATGGTTAAACTCATCTACACGTCATTTGTTTTATACTTTTATATATTATCTGGTTTACGTTTTTATTCTTACTTTAGATTTCCTGTATCGGGCTGATGTTCCCCTCGTTCTACTTTCCCCCCTTGTCTTTGTTTTAGCTAGGTGGTCTATCCTATAAGAAGCATCATATCTTCACTTGATCTTCGTCGCCTATCGCACAATCATACAAGATCTGCTTCATGAGATTTATTTTACCTTACCAGATTGAACGTCGCTTTCACCACCTACACATATAATTTGTTTTATTTTTCATATCTCTCCGGTTTAACACTTTATTCTTATTCTATATTCCCTATATCTGGATGACGTTCCCCGTATTCTCTTCTGTTTTAAATGTGACCACCGACTTCTTGAGTCTTGAACATTTTTATCACAATTGGATAAAGAATGTTTCATCTACTGGTTATCGTTTGAAATAAATTCTGAAATTAATGTGAGAATATAATTTATCCTATATAGCTTCGTGTATAGATCAACTACATTTTAACCGAAACAGGATTGTTATTTGTTTTACTCTGGTTTATATACGGATGCATCCCTGAAGATGTGGCTCTAACGCTGCGAAACTAGTTGGGTCTGGTCTCCCTACCCGCAATTTCCCTTACGTCACTCTAAGTGTCAGAGTAACTGCCAATCTTATTTTTATACATCCGATCTTAAAGCTAGACGCGGCATTAGGAGTACACTAAAGAGCTGAAAAAATGACATACAACACTTAACAATACATCGAGCAGTTCGCCCACAGATCTAATTTGAATAATTATATGTTTCAATTGCATTGATCAATTTTCTGATTTCGTTCACTGCGCCTTGAACAAGTACACACATGTTTGGCATGTCTGTCCTCACGGAAGTATCCAGCTCTTTTTGCTGCTGCAGTCTTGAATCACATTTGGACTGTGAATGAAACCACGCAAAATTCTGAATAAATAATTAAAATGGTTAATTAAACATATAAAACTTATGATACAAATGTTATATTTGATTGCCAACATATACTGCTATAATGACAGTATCTGCTTTAGTTTGTTAATTAAGCTGACTTTAATTGTCTGTTAAGATTGCTTTTCACAGTTTAATTCAAAACGTAATCAAGCATGTAGATATCTCAGTCAATTCGTATCGATGATCGCTTTATTCTGGTGGGTCGACTTCTTTAGTGGATACATAATCAGCATCCTCATCGATTATTTAGTGAAAATTCGTTACAGAAACGTTATTGGTCCTACAACTAATTACTTCTACATCCGATCTTAAAGCTAGACTACTCTGCAGTTCACTTAAGTGTCTGGCAGACAGTTCATCGAACCAATTTTTCACACTAGTTCTCTACCGTTCCGCTCTGTATCGGCGCAGGAAAAACGAACACATAAATCTTTTTAGACGAGCTGTAATTTCTCCGATTTTATTATAATGATCATTTATCCCTATATAGGTGGACGTCACAAAAATATTTTCACATTCAGAAGAGAAAGTTCAAGATTAAAACTTCGTGAAAATATCTCGACGCAATGAAAAACACCTTTGTTTTTATGATTGCCACACCAAGTTGCGTATCATATCCATGGATTCTCTCCCCTATTTGGCGATAATACAACACCATCTGCCCTTCTTTGAACTTTTTCGACGTCCTCTAATAATCCTATCTGGTAAAGAAACCTTATTGTACAGAGCGATACTCTAGCAGAAGACGGGCAAGTCTAGTGTAGGCAATCTATTTAATGGATTTCTTGCATCTGCTAAGTGGTCTGCCAATAAAACACAGTCCTTTGTTTTCCTTCATCAGATCACTGTCATCATTTCAATTTAAGTTGTTCGCAGTTATAATTTCTAGGTATTTAGTTTACACTACTGGCCGTTAAAATTGCTACACCAAGAAGAAAAGCAGACGATAAAAGGGTATTCATTGGAGAAATAAATTATACTAGAACTGACATGTGATTACATTTTCACGCAATTTGGGTGAAAAGATCCTGAGAAATGAGTACCCAGAACAACCACCTCGGGCGTAATAACGTCCTTGATACGCCTGGGCATTGAATCAAACAGAGCTTGAATGGCGTGTACAGGTAAGTCTGCCCATGCAGCTTCAACACGATACCACAGTTTATCAAGAGTAGTGACTGGCGTGTTGTGACGAGCCAGTTGCTCGGCCACCATTGACCAGACGTTTTCAATTGGTGCGAGATCTGGAGAATGTGCTGGCCAGGGCAGCAGTCGAACATTTTCTGTATCCAGAAAGGCCCGTACAGGACCTGCAACATGCGGTCGTGCATTATCCTGCAGAAATGTAGGGTTTCGCAGGGAATGAATGAAGGGTAGAGCCACGGGTCGTAACACATCTGAAATGTAACGTCCACTGTTCAAAGTGCCGTCAATGCGAACGAGAGGTGACCGAGACGTGTAACCAATGGCACCCCATACCATCACGCCGGGTGATACGCCAGTATGGCGATGACGAATACTCGCTTCCAATGTGCGTTCACCGCGATGCGATGTCGCCAAACACGGATGCGACCATCATGATGCTGTAAACAGAACCTGGATTTATCCGAAAAAATGACGTTTTGCCATTCGTGCACCCAGGTTCGTCGTTGAGTGCACCATCACAGGCGCTCCTGTCTGTGATGCAGCGTTAAGGGTAACAACAACCATGGTCTCCGAGCTAATGTTCCCTGCTGCTGCAAACGTCGAACTGTTCGTGCAGATGGTTGTTGTCTTGCAAACGTCCCCATCTATTGACTCAGGCATCGAGACGTGGCTGCACGATCTGTTAGAGCCATGCGGATAAGATGCCTGTCATTTCGACTGCTAGTGATACGAGGCCGTTGGGATCCAGCACGGTGTTCCGTATTACCCTCCTGGACCCACCGATTCCATATTCTGCTAACAGTCATTGGATCTCGACCAACTCGAGCAGCAACCCTGCGGGTTCGGGGGTTAGAATAGGCCCGCGGTATTCCTGCCTGTCGTAAGAGGCGACTCAAAGGAGTCTCAAACGTTTCGGCCTTATGTGATGGTCCCCTGTCGGGTTTGACCTCCATATCTCAAAATCTTTCCGAAGAGCGAGCCGATTGGGGAAGGGCGCCTTACTTGGTGCATTGTGTCCATGTTGTGTTGAGAACTTTCGCCATCTTATTCGTCGTTGCATTGCAGTCCTGCCCGCTCTCCATCGCTTGGGCATGGATACGCTCCCGCGTGCAGTTTCTGCCAAGCACTGTGCAGGGCCCTTTTCTGCACTGACGACGCCCATGGACCACATGTCACCTAACATCCAGCACGGTAGCCAGTCCGTTGTGGTGGGGCCGCCATGTACCCTCTTGGTTGTAGCCCCCTGACAACACAGGGATCGCTCTACTGATGCCTGCGCCGTTAACTCCCCACGTATGCCAAGGAGTAGGTGCCCATCTCCCTGGGGCATCGGGACTCCCGGCAGTGGCCATCCTGCCAGGTGGCCTTTGCTGTGGCTGGGTGGCGCCCGTGGGGAGGGCCCTTGGTCGGAGTAGGTGGCATCAGGGCGGATGACCCGCAATGAAGCGTGGTACATCATCTCTCGCTGGCGGCCAGCCGTCAGCAGTCTCTAAGCGTTCCAAAGCTCACTTTAAGGCTAATGTGTATGACCCCAAATCGTTCCCTTCCCTCGCCACACCATGGGAGGAACGAAAGGCATTGCATGAAAGTGAGACGTATTCGCCCAGATATCTTGTCTGTACCAGAGCTGATGGGGACTCTTTTATGTCCGTGAAGTCTCAGTTCTTTGTAGAGCATTTAGAGGACAAGTTTGGGGAGGTGGAGGGCTTGTCCAAGATGCGGTCCGGATCGGTGTTGATAAAAACGGCATCCTCAGCCCAGTCGCGGGCCTTGCTCGCTTGTACTAAGCTGGGGGATGTCTCCGTCACTATCACGCCCCATAAAAGTCTGAATATGGTCCAAGGCATTATCTTCCACAGGGATCTCCTTTTACAGTCCGATGACGAGCTGCGCGCCAACTTGGAGCGCCGCGGTGTCCATTTCGTCCGGCGCGTCCACCGGGGTCCGAGGGATCGTCAAGTTGCCACCGGTGCCTTCATCTTGGCCTTCGAGGATGACACGTTACCTGAGAAGGTCAAGGTGATTGTGTACCGTTGTGATGTCAAGCCATATATCCCTCCCCCGATGTGGTGCTTCAAGTGTTGGAAGTTCGGCCATATGTCTTCACGCTGTGCTTCCGACCTCGTCTGTCGCGATTGCGGTCGACCATCCCATCCTGATCATCCCTGTGCCCCGCCTCCAAACTGTGTGAACTGTGGTGCGCACCATCCGCCTTGCTCGCCAGACTGTCAGATTCTGCAGAGGGAGCGGAAGATCATGGAAATCAAGACTCTCGACCGCCTGACGTACACTGAGGCGAAGCGGAAATATGATCGGCTTCATCCAGTGCGCATGACAGCTTCTTATGCCGCAACTGTCACTCCTGCTACAGTTCCATCCGCTCCAGTCAGCTCTCAGAGTCGAAGTCCCACACCTGCCCCCTTGATGGTGGGGGGCACTAAACCCACTGTTGCTCCTGCTCCATCTACTTCAGGAGCAACACCCCCCCCCCCCCACCCATTGGGGACATCAGTTCCCCCTTCCCAGCCGGAGAAGCGTAAGACTTCTTCGGCTACTCTCGTAAGGAAGGGGTCCCTTGGGGACCTCCCTTCCCAAGTTCCGACCGGTACTGAGGCCGAAAGCCGCAAGTGGCTTAAACAACCGCCGGTCCCTGGTCGTCGGGACACACGGTCGTCGTCTGTCCCTGAGACTGACCCAGTGACGCCCTCCCAGCCTGAGCCACCAAAGGCACAGCGCGAGAAGCAGAAGAAGAAGAAACTCCCCAAGGCTACTGACATTGCGGTGGCACCCATTCCACCGCTTCCTACAAGCTCTGCGTCTGAGGATGAGGTGGAGATTCTGGCGTCCGCTGAGGACATGGATCTCGCCAGACCATCGGATGCAATAGATAGCTGTTGTCCAGGTGGTGACTTAGTAGCAGCAGGGGCCCCAGAGGCGTAATCTGCCTCCCCAGTCCCTTCACGCCTTTCCCATCCATGGCTAATACCATCCTCCAGTGGAACTGCAGCGGTTTCTTCCACCATCTAGCTGAGCTCTGCCAACTTCTCAGCCGTCATCCTTTCCTTTGCATTGCTCTGCAGGAAACTTGGTTTCCAGCAATGCGAACCCCCGCCCTCCGTGGCTATCGGGGTTATTTTAAGAACCGGGCAGCTTATGCACGGGTGTCTGGTGGCGTCTGCATATATGTCCTTAACTCTCTTCACAGCGAGTTTGTACCTCTACAAACAGCTTTAGAGGCTGTCGCTGTTCGGGTGTGGACGCCACAGGCTATTACCATCTGCAGTATTTACCTTCCACCTGATGGTGCTGTCGCGCAGCATGTCCTGGCTGCTCTGATAGCCCAACTGCCGCCACCTTTTTTGCTGCTGGGCGATTTCAATGCCCACAACCCTCTATGGGGTGGGACTGTTTCCGATGACCGCGGTCGGGCCGTGGAGCATGTGTTGGCTCAGCTCGACCTTAGCCTCTTGAACACCGGTGCTCCCACGCATTTCAGTGTGGCCCATGGCTCGTTCTCGGCCATCGATCTCTCTATTTGCAGCCCTGGACTTGTCCCATCCCTCCACTGGAGAGTGCTTCCTGACCTGTGTGGTAGTGACCATTTTCCCATCTATTTGTCACTGCCCCAGTGTCATTCTTCTGGGCACCTGCCCCGCTGGGCTCTACACAGGGCTGACTGGCCGGCTTTTACTTCCGCTGCAACCATTGAGTCTCCCCCACAGGGTGACATTGACGAGGTGGTCCGTGTTTTAACCACGTCCATCATTTCAGCGGCCGAGGCTTCCATCCCCCATTCTTCTGGCCTCCCTCGGAGGAAGGCTGTCCCCTGGTGGTCGCCGGAGATTGCTGAGGCTATTCGCGACCGTAGGCGGGCTCTTCAGCGTCATAGGCGGCACCCGTCTCTGGAGACCCTCATCGCCTTTAAGAGGCTCCGTGCCTTCGCCCGTCGTCTTATTGCACGGCGTAAGCAGGAGTGCTGGGAGAGGTACGTCTCATCCCTGGGCTCCCGTGTCTCCCCCTCGCTCGTGTGGTCCCGGATCCGGCGGATTTATGGATCCCAGACCCCTACGGGTGTCCCTGGGATCTCCCTGGCCGGCGCTGTCTGCACGGACGCTGCCGCCATTGCTGAACACCTTGCTGCGCACTTCGCTAAGAGCTCTGCGACTGCAACTTATCCCCCCACCTTTCGCTCTCTCAAGGAGCGTGCCGAGCAGATGCTGTTATCGTTCCGCACGCGTCGTTCTGAAGAATACAATGCTCCTTTCAGCGAGAGGGAATTCCTCGCTGCCCTCGCCGATTGCCCTGATACAGCACCAGGCCCAGACTGCATCCACGCACAGATGCTGAAGCATCTCTCCAGGGACTGCCAGAGACACATCCTCACCATCTTTAACCGCATCTGGAGTGAGGGCGTGTTCCCGTCGCAGTGGCGAGAGGGTCTTATTGTCCCCATCTTGAAGCCCGGTGCGGACCCACTGGCGGTGGACAGCTATCGTCCCATTACCCTCACCAACGTTTTGAGCAAATTGCTCGAACGTATGGTGGGGCGGCGTTTGTGTTGGGTCCTTGAGTCGCGCGGTCTCCTCGCTCCCTCCCAGGGTGGCTTCCGCCTGGGCCGGTCTGCAGCGGACAATTTGGTGCGGCTGGAATCTGCTGTCCGTACGGCCTTTGCCCGACGTCAGCATCTCGTTGCTGTATTTTTCGATCTGCAGAAGGCGTATGACACCACATGGCGGCATCATATCCTCGCCACGTTGCATGAGTGGGGTCTTTGTGGTCGGCTCCCGGCTTTTCTTCAAAGCTTTTTATTGCGCCGCTCTTTCCGGGTGCAAGTCGGTGCCACCTCTAGTTCCTCTTATATACAGGAAAATGGGGTCCTGCAGGGCTCGGTGTTGAGCGTCTCCTTATTTCTAGTGGCCATTAATGGTCTGGCTGCAGCAGTGGGGTCGTTGGTGTCTCCTTCTTTGTATGCCGACGACTTATGCATCTCATTTAGCTCCACGACTACGGGAGTCGCCGAACGCAGGCTGCAAGTCGCCGTTCGCAAGGCAGCATCATGGACTCTGACTCATGGTTTTCAGTTCTCTGCTGCCAAGACTCGAGTTATGCACTTCTGCAGGCGTCGGACGGTCCACCCTCATCCTGCACTTTATCTCGACGGCCACCTGCTTGACGTGGTGGACACTTGCCGCTTCTTGGGACTCGTGTTTGATGCCCGGCTCACATGGGTTCCTCATGTTACTCAGCTGAAGCAAAAATGCTGGCGGCACCTCAACGCCCTCCGCTGCCTTAGCCACACGTCTTGGGGTGCAGATCGCTGCACGTTGCTGCGATTGTACAGAGCCCTTGTGCAGTCCCGGCTTGATTATGGGAGCCTGGCCTATGGGTCTGCGTCAACCTCAGTGTTGCAGTTGTTAGACCCCATACACCACTGTGGGGTTCGGCTTGCAACTGGCGCTTTTCGCACCAGCCCCGTGGATAGTCTACTGGTCGAGGCCGGGGTTCCCCCGCTGCGGATTCGCCGCCATCTTCTGCTCGCCGACTATGCTATCCACGTGCATTGCTCGCCAGGCCATCCCAATCGTCGCCTGCTTTTCCCTGCCATGGTTCTCCATCTGCCCGAATGGCGACCTAGGTCTGGGCTTTCCGTAGCTGTCTGTGTTCAGTCCCTGCTGTCAGAACTGGGGTCGTTCCCTCTTCTGCCTCCCTTCCGGGTCTGTACACCTACGCCTCCCTGGTGTTTGTCCCGGCCGTCCGTCCGTCTGGATTTGGCACAGGGACCTAAGGACTCGGTTCTGCCTGTGGCCCTCCGTCGCCGTTTTCTTGCGCTCCTCGAATCATTTCCGGGCTGTGAGCCTGTCTACACTGATGGTTCCCTGGTTGATGGTCGCACTGCCTACGCTTTTGCTCACGCTGCCCATGTTGAGCAACGCTCCTTGCCGGCTGGCTGCAGTATTTTTACTGCAGAGCTGGTGGCCATCTTGCGCGCTCTTGAGCATATGCGTTTCTGCTCAGGTAGGTCCGTCGTCATCTGCAGCGACTCCCTGAGCAGCCTTCAGGCCATCGACCGCTGCTATCCCTCTTCTCCTCTGGTGTCCCCTATTCAGGAGTCTGTTTCCGCCATTGCCCGCTCTGGTCGTTCAGTGGTCTTGGTTTGGACGCCAGGTCACGTTGGCATCCCGGGGAACGAACGTGTTGACAGGCTGGCCAAAGGGGCGATCGACGCCCCAGCTTTGGAGATCGGCCTCACAGCTCGCAACCTGCAGCTGGTGTTGCGCCGTAAGGTGCTTGGGGTGTGGTCTGTTGAGTGGCATGGCATGACAGCCCAGAATAAACTGCGGGCTGTCAAGGAGACGACCGATGTGTGGCGCTCCTCCCTGCGGTCTTCTCGCAGGGACTCTGTCATCCTGTGTCGGCTCCGCATCGGCCATACATACCTGACGCACGGCCATCTTTTGCAACAGGAGGATCCCCCCCTGTGTCGGTGTGGGTCCCGGCTGACGGTCGCCCACGTTTTATAGGAGTGTCCCCGACTGCGCACCCTTCGGCAGTCTTTTAATCTCCCGGGCACCTTGCCTTTGATTTTATGCGACGATGCCTCCATGGCTGACAGTGTTTTACATTTTATCCGTGCTAGTCCTTTTTATGGTTCCATTTAGAGTGGTCCTGCACCTTGTGTGTCTCTTGTCCTCGAGTCTCTCATATTTGGTTGCAGCTTTTAGTGTGTAGTCGGTTGGTTGACTCTTTCCCTTTTTTGTTGTCGTGGTCAGTCAACCAGTCTCCGGCCATCTTCTTTTCTTCTGTTTCTTTCTGTCTGGTGTTCATCTGTCCTCTTCGTGTCTGTCGTATTCGTTACCGCATTTGTGTTCTTTTAGGGCCTGGGGGGGGGGAGTATCCTTCCCCTTGGGGTTTTATCTGCTCCGCGCCTTAATGTCTCGCCTGTTTTTGGAATGGGGGACTGATGACCTTAGCTGTTTAGCCCCCCTTAAACATCCTAACAACCACCACCACCCCAGGCGTCGTATCACTAGCAGTTGAGATGACAGGCATCTTATCCGCATGGCTGTAACGGATCGTGCAGCCACGTCTCGATCCCTGAGTCAACAGATGGGGACGTTTGCAAGACAACAACCATCTGCATGAACAGTTCGACGACGTTTGCAGCAGAATGGACTATCAGATCGGAGACCATGGATGCCGTTACCCTTGACGCTGCATCACAGACAGGAGCCCCTGCGATGGTGTACTCAACGACGAACCTGGGTACAGGAATGGCAAAACTTCATTTTTTCGAATGAATCCAGATTCTGTTTACAGCATCATGATGGTCGCGTAGCCGGCCGAGTGGCTGTGCAGTTGTAGGCGCTACACTCTGGAACCGAGCGACCGCTACGGTCGCAGGTCCGAATCGTGCCTCGGGCATGGATGTGTGTGATGTGCTTAGGTTAGTTAGGTTTAATTAGTTCTAAGTTCTAGGCGATTGCTGACCTCAGAAGTTAAGTCGCATAGTGCTCAGAGCCATTTGAACCATTTGAATTTGGTGGTCGCATCCATGTTTGGCGACATCGCTGTGAACGCACATTGGAAGCGTGTATTCGTCATCGCCATACTGGCGTATCACCAGGCGTGATGGTATGGGGTGCCATTGGTTACACGTCTCGGTCACCTCTTGTTCACATTAACGGCACTTTGAACAGTGGACGTTACATTTCAGATGTGTTACGACCCGTGGCTCTACCCTTCATTTGATCCCTGTGAAACCCTACATTTCAGTAGGATAATGCACGACCGCATGTTGCAGGTCCTGTACGGGCCTTTCTGGATACAGAAAATGTTCGACTGCTGCCCTGGCCAGCACATTCTCCAGATCTCTCTCCAATTGAAAACGTCTGGTCAATGGTGGCCGAGCAACTGGCTCATCACAATACGCCAGTCGCTACTCTTGATAAACTGCGGTATCGGGTTGAAGCTGCATGGGCAGCTGTACCTGTACACGCCACCCAAGCTCTGTTTGACTCACTGCCCAGGCGTATCAAGGAGGTTATTACGGCCAGAGGTGGTCGTATTGGGTACTGATTTCTCAGGATCTGTGCACCCAAAGTCCGCAGCTCGTGGTCGTGCAGTAGCGTTCTCGCTTCCCACGCCCGGGTTCCCGGGTTCGATTCCCGGCGGGGTCAGGAATTTTATCTGCCTCGTGATGACTGGGTGTTGTGTGATGTCCTTAGGTTAGTTTGGTTTAAGTAGTTCTAAGTTCTAGGGGACTGATGACCATAGCTGTTAAGTCCCATAGTGCTCACAAGGGAACCTCCCCATCGCACCCCCTCAGATTTACACTCCTGGAAATTGAAATAAGAACACCGTGAATTCATTGTCCCAGGAAGGGGAAACTTTATTGACACATTCCTGGGGTCAGATACATCACACGATCACACTGACAGAACCACAGGCACATAGACACAGGCAACAGAGCATGCACAATGTCGGCACTAGTACAGTGTATATCCACCTTTCGCAGCAATGCAGGCTGCTATTCTCCCATGGAGACGATCGTAGAGATGCTGGATGTAGTTCTGTGGAACGGCTTGCCATGCCATTTCCACCTGGCGCCTCAGTTGGACCAGCGTTCGTGCTGGACGTGCAGACCGCGTGAGACGACGCTTCATCCAGTCCCAAACATGCTCAATGGGGGACAGATCCGGAGATCTTGCTGGCAAGGGTAGTTGACTTACACCTTCTAGAGCACGTTGGGTGGCACGGGATACATGCGGACGTGCATTGTCCTGTTGGAACAGCAAGTTCCCTTGCCGGTCTAGGAATGGTAGAACGATGGGTTCGATGACGGTTTGGATGTACCGTGCACTATTCAGTGTCCCCTCGACGATCACCAGTGGTGTACGGCCAGTGTAGGAGATCGCTCCCCACACCATGATGCCGGGTGTTGGCCCTGTGTGCCTCGGTCGTATGCAGTCCTGATTGTGGCGCTCACCTGCACGGCGCCAAACACGCATACGACCATCATTGGCACCAAGGCAGAAGCGACTCTCATCGCTGAAGACGACACGTCTCCATTCGTCCCTCCATTCACGCCTGTCGCGACACCACTGGAGGCGGGCTGCACGATGTTGGGGCGTGAGCGGAAGACGGCCTAACGGTGTGCGGGACCGTAGCCCAGCTTCATGGAGACGGTTGCGAATGGTCCTCGCCGATACCCCAGGAGCAACAGTGTCCCTAATTTGCTGGGAAGTGGCGGTGCGGTCCCCTACGGCACTGCGTAGGATCCTACGGTCTTGGCGTGCATCCGTGCGTCGCTGCGGTCCGGTCCCAGGTCGACGGGCACGTGCACCTTCCGCCGACCACTGGCGACAACATCGATGTACTGTGGAGACCTCACGCCCCACGTGTTGAGCAATTCGGCGGTACGTCCAGCCGACCTCCCGCATGCCCACTATACGCCCTCGCTCAAAGTCCGTCAACTGCACATACGGTTCACGTCCACGCTGTCGCGGCATGCTACCAGTGTTAAAGACTGCGATGGAGCTCCGTATGCCACGGCAAACTGGCTGACACTGACGGCGGCGGTGCACAAATGCTGCGCAGCTACCACCATTCGACGGCCAACACCGCGGTTCCTGGTGTGTCCGCTGTGCCGTGCGTGTGATCATTGCTTGTACAGCCCTCTCGCAGTGTCCGGAGCAAGTATGGTGGGTCTGACACACCGGTGTCAATGTGTTCTTTTTTCCATTTCCAGGAGTGTAGATATAAGTTGGCACACTGGATAGGCCTTGAAAAACTGAACACAGATCAATCGAGAAAACAGGAAGAAGTTGTGTGGAACTATGAAAAAAATAAGCAAAATATACAAACTGAGTAGTCCATGTGGAAGATAGGCAACATCAAGGACAGTGTGAGCTCAGGAATGCCGTGGTTCCGTGGTTAGCATGAGCAGCTGTGGAACGAGAGGTCCTTGGTTCAAGTGTTCCCTCCAGTGAAAATTTTAATTTCTTTATTTTCGCAAAGTTGTGATCTGTCCGTTCGTTCATTGACGTCTCTGTTCACTGTAATAAGTTTAGTGTCTGTGTTTTGCGACCGCACCGGTAAACCGTGCGATTAGTAGACGAAAGGACGTGCCTCTCCAATGGGAACCGAAAACATTTGATCGCAAGGTCATAGATCAACCGATTCCTCCACAGGAAAACGCGTCTGATATATTCTATACGACACTGGTGACGGCATGTGCGTCACATGACAGGAATATGTTGTCGACCCACCTAACTTGTACACTTGGCGAATGGGTAAAAAGATTCTTCTACCTTACCCGATTTCGGTTTTCTTGTGGATGTGATAATCACTACCAAAAAAGTGATGAAAACATAAGTGTTTGTCACATAAACTGAAAATAAAAAATTAAACTTTTTACTGGAGGGAGGACTTGAACCAAGAACCTCTCAGCTCCACACCTGCCCACGCTAACCACGGGACCACAACGCTCCTCAGCTCACATTAGCCTTGATGTTGCATATCTTACGCATGGACTACTCAGTTCGTATATTTTGCTTATTTTTCGTAGTTCCACACAACTTCTTCCTGTTTTCTCGATTGATCTGTGTTCAGTTTTTCAAGGCCTATCGACTGTGCCAACTTATAACTAAATCTGAGGGGGGTGCGATGGGGAGGTTCCCTTGTCAGAGCCATTTGAACCATTTTGTGCACCCAAATTGCGTGAAAATGTAATCACATGTCAGTTCTAGTATAATATATTAGTCCAATGAATACCCGTTTATCATCTGCATTTTTTCTGGGTTAGCAACATCAATGGCCAGTAGTGTATACTTCTGTTTTACTCGATGACTTTGCCTCAGTTGCTATGAACACATCTATTGTATATACCAACTGAATCGTTTCTTTCTCCTCTTTAAGATGGTGCATCTCGCTTCATTGTAAGTACTATGGTTTGCGCTGCACGTGCACAAATGTAGATAAATCTCTATAGTCCTTTGTGCACGCTGCCAGGGCGGACATGACGTCACGTCCGGGCCCGTGCGAATATAGACAGATCCACAAGCTCTCCGTGCCTCGTGTTAGGGGGCCGCCGTGCCTTCCTGCGACCTGCCACTGTCCTGCCGGCTGGACTCCGCACTATGGCACGCGTAAACCGAATGCCTTGCCCAACTAAAGCCAGACACCTATAATCTCTTTATAGTAGGTCGTGTCGTAATACATAAGAAGAACACTGATGTTCGAGTAACTTGGATGGGAATCTTTGGAAGAAAGGCGCTGTAGATCTCGCGGAGACCTGTTGACTAAATTTAGAGAACCTGTAATGTAGCAAGAGTGTGAGACTATTCTACCACCGACGTCGTATTTCTCACTTAGGGATCTTGGGATAAGATACGAGAGACTGGAGCACATACAGAGGTAACTTACGGAAAGTCATCGAGTAAAACAGAAGTAATATCCGACGTTCCCCAAGGAAGTGTTATAGGCCCTCTATTGCTCCTGATCTATATTAAGGAGACAATCTGAGTAGCCGTCTAAGATTGTTTGCAGATGATTCTATCATTTGCCGTTTTGTAAAGTCATCAGATGATCAAAACGACTTGCAAAATGATTTAGATAACATATCTGTATAGTGCGCAAAGTCCCTGAATAAAGAAAAGTGTAAAGTTATACACATGAGTACTAAATGAAATCAGCTAAATTTCGATAAGTCACATAAATGTGAAGGCTGTAAATTCAGCTAAATACTGAGGGATTACAATTACAAATAACCTAAATTGGAACGAAATGGTTCAAATGGCTCGGAGCACTATGGGACTCAACTGCTGTGGTCATAAGTCCCCTAGAACTTAGAACTACTTAAACCTAACTAACCTAAGGACATCACACACATCCATGCCCGAGGCAGGATTCGAACCTGCGACCGTAGCGGTCGTGCGGTTCCAGACTGTAGCGCCTTTAACCGCTCGGCCACTCCGGCCGGCAAATTGGAACGATCACATAGATAAAGTTGTGGGTAGAGCAAACCTAAGACTGTGATTCATTGGCTGAACACTTAATAGGTGCAACAGGTCTACTAAAGAGACTGCTTACACCACGCTTGTCCGCCCTATTCTGGAGTATTGCAGTGCGGTGTGGGATCCGCATCAGGTGGGACTGACGGATGAAATCGAATAAGTACAAAGAAGGGCAGCTCGTTTTGTATTATCGCGAAATAGTGGAGATAGTGTCACAGACATGATACGTGAATTGTAGTGGCTATCATTAAAACAAAGGCGTTTTTAGTTGCGACAGGATCTTCTCATGAAATTTCAATCACCAGTTTTCTCCTCCGATCGCGAAAACATCCTGTTATCACCCACCTACGTAGGGAGAAATGATTATCACGATAAAATAAGAGGAATCAGGGCTCGCACAGAAAAATTTAAGTGCTAGTTTTTCCCTCGTGCCGTTCGAGAGTGGAACGGTAGAGAGACAGCTTGAAGGTGGTTCATTGAACCCTCTGCCAGGCAGTTTATTGTGAATAGCAGAGTAATCACGTAGATGTAGATGTAGGTACAGGCAGTGTTTTTCCCTCTTCAATAGATGAACAGAATAGGACAGAATATCGACGATATTGGTACGAAATGCCGTCTGACCTACCTTGTAAAGTAGTTTGGAGAATATACGGGATGTTTCAGGAGGAATAGGAAATATTTTAGTACGTTGTTGAGTATTATAAATAGAATACAATATTCCAACAGCAAGTGTCCAGTTTACAGCGATGCGCCTATTCGAATTTAAACCAATCAAATACTCAAAGAAGGTATTAGGCAAAGACAAATGACGTATATCTCTTCTGTGGTCGTCTTGGCAGTCATTTATGAGGGCATCACAATTCATAACCCTTACGATCAATTCATCTCTTGAATTTACATTGAAAGTTGGCTGTTAAATCTATCCTTTCAATGTTCAGTTTTACCTTCTCTGTACTTTCTTTACTTCGGGAAATAGTTATCGCAGCATGGATGCAAAGATGATTCCGTACTAGTATCGATTACAGACTTCTGAAGCTTTTTCTTTGTGAGGGTCTGCAGCTCGTGGTCTCGCGTCCCGAGCACGGGGTCCCGTGTTCGATTCCCGGCGGGGTCAGGAATTTTCACCTGCGTCGAAGTGACTGGGTGTTTGTGTTGTCCTCATCATTTCATCATCATTCATGAAAGTGGCGAGATTGGAGTGAGCAAAGATTGGGAATTTGTACGCGCAGTTGAGCGCCCCACAAACCAATCATCATCATCGACATCATCATCATCTTCGTGAGGATTGCACAACGCCGGCCGGAGTGGCCGTGCGGTTATAGGCGCTACAGTCTGGAACCGCGTGACCGCTACGGTCGCAGGTTCGAATCCTGCCTCGGGCATGGATGTGTGTGATGTCCTTAGGTTAGTTAGGTTTAAGTAGTTCTAAGTTCTAGGGGACTGATGGACACAGTCGTTAAGTCCCATAGTGCTCAGAGCCATTTGAACCATTTGATTGCACAAGCACGATCACACACGCTTGCGGGAGGTCCGTGCCAACGAGCACGTAGCCCACAACGCAAGCCTGTTGTTACGTAGCTTTGCAAACACTTCCTGCTTGTTCTCAGCGGCGCATGACTGACTGGTGTTGAATGCGGCTGTCGCTCGATTGCTGTTTGGAGAGACGGTTTTATTTATTGGGGTTATCCGAAGGCACTGCTTATCCGCAAAGTTATTTCGTTAATCCAGGTCACGAAAACTGGCAACGGCCGGGAGAGCTGTGTGCTGATCCCACGTCCCTCCACACTGCATCTACCGACTCCATTGGCAGAGGACGACACAGCGGTCGGTCGTACCGATGGGCATGCCACGACCTGTGGACGGAGTTAACATTTACATTTTATTTAGTTAATCATTCGTGAGGCACTTGTTTTTCAAGGTCCAGTATCTGACTTTAGTCAATTACTTCGAAGATTTATACTATCAATTCAATCACTCTTACCTTTTGTTTGACGTTTTAATACTATGTATCGTGTAACATTGTCAACTTAATCAGTGCGTATCTGTACTTTATCTACGTAATAGCTACGTGTTGTTGATGTGCACCAACGTAGCATATATTTTATTCTCTTCAGTTGACTTACAAGTAAATTACATGACGTTATTCTCTTCAACTGATTTAACAAAGATTTTACGTAGACTGCCGGCCGGAGTGGCCGTGCGGTTCTAGGCGCTACAGGCTGGAGCCGAAGGACCGCTACGGTCGCAGGTTCGAATCCTGCCTCGGGCATGGATGTGTGTGGTGTCCTTACGTTAGTTAGGTTTAATTAGTTCTAAGTTATAGGTGACTGCTGACCTCAGAAGTTAAGTTGCATAGTGCTCAGAGCCATTTTTACGTAGACTTCTAATGATTTGACAAACAAATTACTTAACGTATTATTCAAACATTATTTCTTACTGCGAATCCTTGGTGACTTATTTACTGTTTAACTGCATTAATTTAACTCATATTCTGCACCAGTTCTCTAACAGCACAATGCAATATGTATACTTGACTGTGTAAACTGATTCATTCTAATACATTCAGATGACTCTACATATCAAGATTAGGTCTAAATATTCTGAAAATTACGTATCCCGTTCTGTGTACAAACTTTTAGAGTAAAAAAAAAAAAAAAGATGAACTCTGATACGACTTTGCAGAGACAGTATTTGATTCTATAGGAGAGTATATGTTCTGTGTTATACATTTGACTGTGATATTTACAAGTCGCGGTTTATGAGTACAAACCCTTATACCGCGACCAACCACAAACTGAGTTGCTGAACCACATTCACTACTGCTGAAATAATTTGTCATGTTCATTTATGGCTAATTTCATATTGCTATGGCCACTATTTACTGTTGCGCTGTTGGGATAAGCGTGAGCTGCTCAAGCAACTTTCATTTTGTGCTGTATTCAAATTGCATTCGTTATTTAATTACAAGGGTCATAACTGTATAACTGAAACGATATTCCATAACCACGCAATTTGACTACAAGCCGCTTGTGAGTTACAGTGTCAAAAGCCTTCTGGAAATCTAGAAATACGGAATCAATTTGAAATCCCTTGTCAGTAGCACTCATCACTTCATGTGAGTAAAGAAATAGTTGTGTTTCACAAGAATAATGTTTTCTAAATCCTTGTTGACTGTGTGTGTCAATAGGCGCGCGGTGTGGCCGCGTGATTTGAGGCGCCATGTCACGGTTCGCGCCCCCCCCCCCCCCCCTTCCCGGAGGTTTCAGTCCTCCCTCGGGGGGGCATGGGTGAGTGCGTTGTTCTTAGCATAAGTTAGTTTAAGTAGTGTGTAAGTCTAGGGACCGATGACCCCAGTAGTTTGGCCCCTTAGGAATTCACACACATTTGAACATTTTTGTATGTCAATAGACTATTATCTTCGAGGTAACTGATAATGTTAGAACAATATATGTTCTAAAACCATGCTGTTGCAACATATTCATTAACGGGTGTAATCTTACGTTGAAGGTTTGACACAATAAGACGAGTATTACATACTGTGTACGCAGGGTGTCCCTAGGAGGAGTGGTCAGTATTCAAGGATATGACAAGAACGACCATTCGAAGCAAAAAAGTCTAGTAAACATCTGGTTTAAAATGCAAGGGCGCTGGTAACCTCGGCGTTGAGCGCAGGTAGCTCCAAACACATACACACACACACACACACACACACACACACACACACGCAAACACATACATACTCTCTCTCTCTCTAAAATACATGCCTTAAGAGCTATGAGTACTTGACCAGTAGAAGACATACACTCCTGGAAATGGAAAAAAGAACACATTGACACCGGTGTGTCAGACCCACCATACTTGCTCCGGACACTGCGAGAGGGCTGTACAAGCAATGATCACACGCACGGCACAGCGGACACACCAGGAACCGCGGTGTTGGCCGTCGAATGGCGCTAGCTGCGCAGCATTTGTGCACCGCCGCCGTCAGTGTCAGCCAGTTTGCCGTGGCATACGGAGCTCCATCGCAGTCTTTAACACTGGTAGCATGCCGCGACAGCGTGGACGTGAACCGTATGTGCAGTTGACGGACTTTGAGCGAGGGCGTATAGTGGGCATGCGGGAGGCCGGGTGGACGTACCGCCGAATTGCTCAACACGTGGGGCGTGAGGTCTCCACAGTACATCGATGTTGTCGCCAGTGGTCGGCGGAAGGTGCACGTGCCCGTCGACCTGGGACCGGACCGCAGCGACGCACGGATGCACGCCAAGACCGTAGGATCCTACGCAGTGCCGTAGGGGATCGCACCGCCACTTCCCAGCAAATTAGGGACACTGTTGCTCCTGGGGTATCGGCGAGGACCATTCGCAACCGTCTCCATGAAGCTGGGCTACGGTCCCGCACACCGTTAGGCCGTCTTCCGCTCACGCCCCAACATCGTGCAGCCCGCCTCCAGTGGTGTCGCGACAGGCGTGAATGGAGGGACGAATGGAGACGTGTCGTCTTCAGCGATGAGAGTCGCTTCTGCCTTGGTGCCAATGATGGTCGTATGCGTGTTTGGCGCCGTGCAGGTGAGCGCCACAATCAGGACTGCATACGACCGAGGCACACAGGGCCAACACCCGGCATCATGGTGTGGGGAGCGATCTCCTACAATGGCCGTACACCACTGGTGATCGTCGAGGGGACACTGAATAGTGCACGGTACATCCAAACCGTCATCGAACCCATCGTTCTACCATTCCTAGACCGGCAAGGGAACTTGCTGTTCCAACAGGACAATGCACGTCCGCATGTATCCCGTGCCACCCAACGTGCTCTAGAAGGTGTAAGTCAACTACCCTGGCCAGCAAGATCTTCGGATCTGTCCCCCTTTGAGCATGTTTGGGACTGGATGAAGCGTCGTCTCACGCGGTCTGCACGTCCAGCACGAACGCTGGTCCAACTGAGGCACCAGGTGGAAATGGCATGGCAAGCCGTTCCACAGGACTACATCCAGCATCTCTACGATCGTCTCCATGGGAGAATAGCAGCCTGCATTGCTGCGAAAGGTGGATATACACTGTACTAGTGCCGACATTGTGCATGCTCTGTTGCCTGTGTCTATGTGCCTGTGGTTCTGTCAGTGTGATCATGTGATGTATCTGACCCCAGGAATGTGTCAATAAAGTTTCCCCTTCCTGGGACAATGAATTCACGGTGTTCTTATTTCAATTTCCAGGAGTGTATGTTTAACAGTAGCGAAGATGGACAAGTGTTCATAGCTCTTAAGGTATGTATTTTAGAGTACATGTTTACTTGATGTTTTGCTTCGAATGATCGTTCCTCTTATGTGCCAGAATATTGACCGTTACTCATCAGACGTCCAGTGCGCCTTGAGACAGACTAACTGACGGCGCGCAAATCACCTAGAATGTATTCATCCAATGCTTGGAAAAGTGAGCGCTTAGCGACTTACAACAAATTTTATTTACAGTTTCATAACTTTTCGAAACTTTTTCCTGCTGACACCATCCACAAAATGATGAAAGGAGCAATGTATTTCTTGTACTACTTTCTGTTGTTCATGTAGTAAAACTTCAGCATCAGACATAATGTTTTAATTTATTACTCCTTTACTTCTAACTCTATAAGCAAATTGTTCCCGATGTAGTAGGTGTAATCCACTAAATTACAGGCCCATATTGTTAACGTCGGCATGCAGCAGGATTTTGGAACATATATTGTGTTCAAACATTATGTATTACCTAGAAGAAAACTGTCCATTGACACAGTCAACACGGGTTTAGAAAACATCGTTCCTGTGAAACACAACTAGCTCTTTATTCATATGAAGTGTTGAGTGCTATTGACAATGCATTTCAGATCGATTCCATATTTCTGGATTTCCGGAAGGCTTTCGACACTGTACCACACAAGCAGCTTGTAGTGAAATTGCGTGCCTATGGAATATCGTCTCAGTTATGTGACTGGATTTGTGATTTCCTGTCAGAGAGGTCACAGTTCGTAGTAATTGACGGAAAGTCATCGAGTAAAACAGAAGTGATTTCTGACGTTCCCTATGGTAGTGTCATAGGCCCTTTGCTGTTCTTCATGTATATAAAAGATTTGGGAGACAATTTGAGCAGCCGTCTTAGGTTGTTTGCAGATGACGCTGTCGTTTATCGAATAATAAAGTCATCAGAAGATTAAAGCAAATTGCAAAACGATTTAGAAAAGATATATGAATGGTGCGAACATTGGTAGTTGACCCTAAATAACGAAAAGTGTGAGTCATCCACATGAGTGCTAAAAGGAATTCGTTAAACTTTGGTTACGCGATAAATCAGTTAAATTTAAAAGCCGTAAATTCAACTAAATACCTAGGTATTACGATTACGAACAACTTAAATTGAAAAGAACACATAGAAAATGTTGTGGGGAAGGCTAACCAAAGACTGCGTTTTATTGGCAGGACACTGAGGAGACTGCCTACACGACGCTTGTCCGTCCTCTTTTAGAATACTGCTGCGCGGTGTGGGACCCTTACTAGATAGGACTGACGAACATCGAAAAAGTTCAAAGAAGGACAGCACGTTTTTTATTATCGCGAAATATGGGAGAGAGTGTCACAGAAATGATACAGGATTTGAGCTGGACATCATTAAAGGAAGGAGTTTTTCATTGCGATGGAATCTTCTCACGAAATTCCAATCAACCACTTTCTCCTCAGAATGCGAAAATATTTTGTTGACACCGACCTACATAGGGAGAAACGATCACCACGATAAAGTAAGGGAATACAGAGCTCGTACGGAAAGATATAGGTGTTCGTTCTTACCGCGCGCTATGTGAGATTGGAATAATAGAGAATTGTTAAGGTGGTTCGATGAACCCTCTGCCAGGCACTTAAATATAATTTGCAGAGTATCCATGTAGAGGTAGATACCACTGAATATCTCCTTAAAATTCTATCAATTTAAAATACATAGTTCACAAAATATGACGCCATAAACGTTGAGATGTGAGAAAAACTGCTTTTTCCTAAAAAGGAGCGCAGGTTACTCAGACTTTACTCATTCAGCATTTGATAGTTAGTGAACTTAGCGACTTCCAACGAACTTTAAACATAATTTCAAAGATTTTAAACTGTTTCAGTAGCCTAGGGGTGAACAATGCTTATCTAATAACACCAAAATCTTTAAGGTTTTACTTTTTCAACAATTAAAGAATTACATATTAACGTCAAATATTTCATGCATAGACGTTTGAATCAGTTTTATCTATGGGAGTCTAAAGAATCTGCGGGCGGGGTTACTGGTTATTTCTGTACAATATTCAGTCTGCAATCGTAGAGTCGATGATATACTAATCGATTCCGCAACGGAATGCATTCTTCAGCGATTACAGCAGACGCTATTCAGAGTCGCGTTTCTGTGACAGAAGCTCTTATTCTGTCTGTGCGAATCGAGCGTGCCCGCTTCCTGGCAGCAGAACGTAAACGGAGAACGCGCCAGAACAGCTGCTTGGCTCCAAGAGTTGATCTTCCTCTGCAATAAACGAGGCATGCTGTCGGCTACTGGAGCAGTTCGGCGCATACACAACACAGTTAGCGAGCCGTGGCAGCGTCACTTATCGCTCTCGTTTATTATCTCTAGCTCTGACAGGCAGCTACGAGCGCACCGGAATAGCTCGCACCGAGTTTCTGCATAGCCTACACTCCTGGAAATGGAAAAAAGAACACATTGACACCGGTGTGTCAGACCCACCATACTTGCTCCGGACACTGCGAGAGGGCTGTACAAGCAATGATCACACGCACGGCACAGCGGACACACCAGGAACCGCGGTTTGGCCGTCGAATGGCGCTAGCTGCGCAGCATTTGTGCACCGCCGCCGTCAGTGTCAGCCAGTTTGCCGTGGCATACGGAGCTCCATCGCAGTCTTTAACACTGGTAGCATGCCGCGACAGCGTGGACGTGAACCGTATGTGCAGTTGACGGACTTTGAGCGAGGGCGTATAGTGGGCATGCGGGAGGCCGGGTGGACGTACCGCCGAATTGCTCAACACGTGGGGCGTGAGGTCTCCACAGTACATCGATGTTGTCGCCAGTGGTCGGCGGAAGGTGCACGTGCCCGTCGACCTGGGACCGGACCGCAGCGACGCACGGATGCACGCCAAGACCGTAGGATCCTACGCAGTGCCGTAGGGGACCGCACTGCCACTTCCCAGCAAATTAGGGACACTGTTGCTCCTGGGGTATCGGCGAGGACCATTCGCAACCGTCTCCATGAAGCTGGGCTACGGTCCCGCACACCGTTAGGCCGTCTTCCGCTCACGCCCCAACATCGTGCAGCCCGCCTCCAGTGGTGTCGCGACAGACGTGAATGGAGAGACGAATGGAGACGTGTCGTCTTCAGCGATGAGAGTCGCTTCTGCCTTGGTGCCAATGATGGTCGTATGCGTGTTTGGCGCCGTGCAGGTGAGCGCCACAATCAGGACTGCATACGACCGAGGCACACAGGGCCAACACCCGGCATCATGGTGTGGGGAGCGATCTCCTACACTGGCCGTACACCACTGGTGATCGTCGAGGGGACACTGAATAGTGCACGGTACATCCAAACCGTCATCGAACCCATCGTTCTACCATTCCTAGACCGGCAAGGGAACTTGCTGTTCCAACAGGACAATGCACGTCCGCATGTATCCCGTGCCACCCAACGTGCTCTAGAAGGTGTAAGTCAACTACCCTGGCCAGCAAGATCTCCGGATCTGTCCCCCATTGAGCATGTTTGGGACTGGATGAAGCGTCGCCTCACGCGGTCTGCACGTCCAGCACGAACGCTGGTCCAACTGAGGCGCCAGGTGGAAATGGCATGGCAAGCCGTTCCACAGGACTACATCCAGCATCTCTACGATCGTCTCCATGGGCGAATAGCAGCCTGCATTGCTGCGAAAGGTGGATATACACTGTACTAGTGCCGACATTGTGCATGCTCTGATGCCTGTGTCTATGTGCCTGTGGTTCTGTCAGTGTGATCATGTGATTTATCTGACCCCAGGAATGTGTCAATAAAGTTTCCCCTTCCTGGGACAATGAATTCACGGTGTTCTTATTTCAATTTCCAGGAGTGTATTTCAGATTTTCGTCAGCAAAATGAAAACAGATATGGTCCAAAACATGAGGTTTTTCGTAGTTTTTTTTAAAGGTTTCAGTTTTCAGCTGCTTGCACATTGCCCTCCATGTTGTGCAAATATTTTCATTTTTACGTAACTATTGTAAGCAACACCATCCATAGTTGGCTTTGCATATTCTAGCCTTTCATGTACCCACTACACACATCAAAAAAGCTTCGCATCACCTCGGTTCCGAGAGTTCCGGAACCTGTACAGAAAATTTGAATAGAGATCAATATAAACATCATTCCCGCCCTTTTTATTGCTCATGAAAACCACACACTGCATATTGTACAACCACACAGTGAGACTTTCAGACGTGGTGGTCCAGATTGCTGTACACACCGGTACCTCTAATACCCAGTAGCTCATCCTCTTGTATTGATGTATGCCTGCATTTGTCATGGCATACTATCCGCAAGTTCGTCAAGGTACTGTTGGTCCAGATTGTCCCACTCCTCAACGGCGATTCGACGTAGATCCATCAGTGATTGGTGGGTCACATCGTCCATAAACAGCCCTTTTCAGTCTATCCCAGGCATGTTGGATAGGATTCATGTCTGGAGAACATGCTGGCCACTCTAGTCGAGCGATGTCGTTATCCTGAAGGAAGTCATTCACAAGATGTGCACGATGGGGGCGCCAATTGTCGCCCATGAAGACGAATGCCTCGCCAATATACTGCCGATATGGTTGCACTATCGGTCGGAGGATTGCATTCACGAATCGTGCAGCCGTTACGGAGCCTTCCATGACCACCAGGGGCTCCACATAATGCCACCTCAAAACAGCAGGGAACCTCCACCTTGCTGCAGTCGCTGGACAGTGCGCCTAAGACGTTCAGCCTGACCGGGTTGCCTCCAAACACGTCTCCGACGATTGTCTGGTTGAAGGCATACCCGACACTATCGGTGAAGAGAACGTGATGCCAATCCTGAGCGGTCCATTCGGCATGCTGTTGGGCCCATCTGTACCGCGCTGCATGGTGTCGTTGTTGCAAAGATGGACCTTGCCATGGACGTTGGGAGTGATGTTGCGCTTCATGCAGCCTGTTGCACACAGTTTGAGTCGTAACACGACGTCCTGTAGCTGCACGAAAAGCGTTATTCAACACGGTGGCGTTGCTGTCAGCGTTCCTCCGAGCCATAATCCGTAGGTAGCGGTCATGCACTGCAGTAGTAGCCCTTGGGCGGCCTGAGCGAGGCATGTCATCGACAGTTCCTGTCTCTCTGTATCTCCCCCATGTCCAAACAATATCGCTTTGGTTCACTGCGAGACGCCTGGACACTTCCCTTGTTGAGAGCCATACTTGGCAGAAATTCACAATGCGGACGCGATTGAACCGCGGTACTGACCGCCTAGGCATGGTTGAACTACAGACAACACGAGCCATGTACCTCCTTCCTGGTGAAATGACTGGAACTGATCGGCTGTCAGACCCCCTCCGTCTAATAGGCGCTGCTCATGCATGGTTGTTTACGTCTTTGGGCGGGCTTAGTTACATCTCTGAACAGTCAAAGGGACTGTGTCTGTCATTCAATATCCCCAGTCAACGTCTCTCTTCAAGAGTTCTGGGAAATGGGGAGATGCAAAACTTTTGTTGATGTGTGTATTTTTCTTCCTCTCTACTTCTTATTTCAGAGTCAGGTTAACTAGTAATGGAAGATGTACACTGATAAGTCAAAACATTATGACCATTGCCCACCGCGACGCTGGATGCCATCTTGTGGCGCTGGAGGCACATGACGAGGTAACAACAGTATATAAGCGGGGCACACACGGACAGGGGATCGCCCTGGCGAAGATAATTGGCTGCAAATGGGGAAATCTATTGAGATAAGTGACTCTGAGAAAGGGTAGATTATTCAGATTATTATTACTCAGAGCCTGTGAACGGGTATCCCGAAAACCGTGAAGGTGGTCGGATGTTCCGTGCTACTGTCGTGAGCATGTACGGAAAGAAGTAGGACAGTGGAACTACCAGTAGGTGCTAAATGGTTGGACGTCCACGATTCTTCCAAACGTGCGGTTCAAAGACTTGTCTGCTCTTTAAAGTAGGATAAAAAATGATCTGTGGCATCTCTGCTGAAAGAGCACAATGCTGGCGCACGCACTGCGCACCAGCAGACCACCCCTACGTGATCATATGTTGATCCATCGACATCGTCAATTACCATAGCAGTGAGCACGGGACCATCGCGATTCGACCGTCGACCAATGGAAACGTGTCGGCTCTTCTTCTGAAACGTATTTTCATTACACTAGGTCGATGGTCGTCTCCACAAACCCGTCAGCAAGGTGAACGGCGGCTCAGAACATGCAGCGCGCCACGGATTCAGGCTGATGGGAGCAGTATTATGCCAAAGGAACATTCTACTGCGCTACTGCTGTGGCGTTTATCGGAGAGACTGACAGCTGCGAACCACCTCCACCCCTTTATGCTTGATGTTTTCCCCAATGGCGATGTCATCTTTCAACAGTATAATCGTCTGTGTCTCGGAGCCAGAACCGTGCTACAGTAGTTTTAGGAACATTGTAGTGGGCTCACGTTGATGTCTTGACGAACACAATCACCTGGTGTAAATCCTATGGAGCCCATCTGTGTAGCTATCGGGCACCATCACCGCATATGTCTCCCCACACTCTAAACGTACAGTATAGATTATATTTGAAAACATTGTTTTGGGAAATCAGCGTTCACAATCTGATATATGCAACTAATTATAAAAGAGTCTAGGTTGCAAGGCACATTTATTAAAAGGTGACCGGTATTGATCGTTATATGATCGTCTTCAGACTTTCACCCATATTGATGGACGATGGTTGCACATGGAGCAGGTGCCGCTGAATGACGATAGTCAATTGATCGAAACCGGCCACCTTTTAATAAACGTAGCTTGCAATCTAGATTTACAACTAATTTCAAACACAATAGACAGGCGAGTTTGTAATGTTAGTGGTGATATTGGAAGTAGGTTGTAAAACAATATAAATGACTGTTCAGCAACGAGTCTGATTGTGGACGAGTTTATAGATATACAAGATAGACCTCAATTTGCATATCAGTAAGATGTGTATCAAATGGCTTGGAGGTGGTGGAAGAACTCTTAGACCTTGTTACAGTGAAGGATACTACCCGAGGTTGTAACATTAAAGGACCTGCATGGCGTTTTAATGAAATACTGAGTGCCTAGAAGTAGGACTGTCAGCATGCTACCGATGGTGCTCCGTCTGTGACAGGTAGAAACCAAGATCTTGTAGGGTTTTTTTATGCTGACTCTTCGTACTGTCCGCTGTATTATTATTCAAAGAGAACATTGAGCATCTAAGTATTTTCAATGTCGACTTGTTATGCAGGTGGTGCTAAAAATTATGAGCTGCATTAGCTGAAATGCATAACACGTGGACAGATCAAAACCATCATAGAAGAAAGCAACAACGACGACCTTGCTGAAGATTTGTCTTGGTACTGCTCAGTGAGATGGCTATCAGTAGGTAGTGTTGGAGGCAGATTTTTCCAATTACTGGATCAAATCAAGTAACTTCTGGAAGAAAAAGGAAAATCTTTTCCTCAGTTTGATGAGCCACAGTTGCTGTTATATACAGTCTTTTTTACTGACGTCGTTCAGCATTTGCAAACACTAAACACACCTTTACAAGGAAGAGAGAAACTTGTTTCTGCTGTAGTGCAGTTTATGTTCAGATGTCATGTCAAATTAAGACTCTTCCGAAAAGACCTTGAGACTAAACTATTTGCTCATTTGATATACCTGAAGGAAAGTTTTGAAAGTCTCCCTTTAAATGAAATGCAAATACAAGATTATTTAAATAGCATATCTTCCATAGCTGAAGAAATAAATGTCCGATTTAGTGGTCTGAGAAAACTTAAACCTTCATCTCCATACCTGGAAAATCCTTTCCTCGTTGACATTGTGGCGATGGCTGTCCCGCTTCACCACCAGTTATTAAGGACTACCTGAGAAACTCGGCATTGCTCAGGTATTCATTTTGCCAGTTTTCTATTAGAAACGAAAACAAAAAATAAACCGTGTGCCTAGTGCAATACTGAAAAAATTTCATTGCCTTATATTCGTGAAAAACATGTCTGAAATTATGAAACAGCCATACAAAGGAATATGCATAATGTAAGTAAAAAATGCACCCAAACTAAGAAACGTAGTATGCAAAATACAAATTGTGTGTAATGTCTACTTAACTCAGTGTTTGTGATGTCATGACTCTTGAACTATATGTCGCACAATGATATATTTCTGTAAGTACATTCAGCGGCATATGTGCATACCGTCTGCGAAAAATGTTGTGAAAAGAGTTAGTAGCAAAGAAGTAATAAATGTAAACGTCATGCATGATGCGGCAGTTTTTCATATATCTCGTTGTTTATGACGTCATATCTCCTTAACTCCACAGTGATTGTTGCCGGATAGCAAGGGTCATGTGTACCAAGTTTGGCTGAATTCGGTCCAGTGGTTTACGAGGAGTGTGGTACTTGGAACATAGACACATACACATTTTTATAGTGTTTATGGATTCATCAGCTGTAGAGTTGGAGCTACTAGAACTTTAAGGGGACTAAGGGTCTGAAACGAAGCGGTTGTTCAACTACTGAATTTTGGAAGAAGGTACCAGAAGAAAACTATCCAATAAAAAGAGAGTGTTCCAAGAGACTGATTTCCATTTTTGAGACCATTTGTATATGTGAATCACTGTACTCACCAGTCAAGTTTATCAAATCTAAATATCGGTCTATACTATCTGATGGACATTTTTGCGAACTGCGCTCACCAATCGTCAGCCAGAATTCAAACAGCTTATAGCACAAGTAAAAACATGAAAAAGCTCGTCACAAATGTAATCTCCAGTTTCTTGTTGTATAATAAAATAATTCGATAATATTATTTTCAAAGAAGTGTTCCTTCATTGATATTAAGTATTAGTCTCGAAAAGTGTGCCCCACTTCGAAACAGCTGCGTAAGTCTGTGGTAAGGTGAGGTAAGTAGCCACCCCTGCTGTAAAATAATCTGCCTCAGCTTTGATGGGATGGAAGATACGGGAGTCAGTGGTCTTACTGGTGAGAAAGGACAGGCGTTTACGTAGAAATGATCGTATCTTTTCGTTCCAAATTTAGTTTGGAAACTTTGTGACATTACAGTGACGTGGGGCTAAGCGATGCTTACCTTTTTAGTTGTTAATTTTTGATTATGTTTGAGGAAAGAAAAAGGCTGGCTAGGTGTGGAAGAAGTTTTCATTTCGCTTTGGTGGAAAGCGAGCGGGCTGAGTGGACGCGCAGCGGTTCCTGCGTGACCATGGAAGGCCCGTCAGGTAGGCTCTGGTGGAAGGAGGCTCGACTAATGGGACGCAGCTTTTCGCAGAAGCGTATCTAGTAAGCCCTCGGCCGTCCATTTAGGCTATGAGTGCGATTTTCTCCTTTGAATAGAGTTGCCATCTAGCGCCCACAAAGTTGCCAAGCATGACGATTTCACATTCCGGAACACGCCAGCCGACGAGAATGATGTGGTGCCGCTAGTCGACCGTGGGAAAACTCGTTGCCTTCACTCCAAAATCTGGTTATCCAGTCATGTGAATCTTATGTCACGCCGCGATTGGTCGCGAAGTACACGACAAATGTATGGAACCTGGTTATGAGTCAATATAAACCATTTGCATACTACACTGAAGAGGCAAAGAAACTGATACACCCGCTTAATATTGTGTAGAGCCCCTGCGAGCACGCAGAAGTCCCGCACGGCGTGGCATGGACTCCACTAATGTCTGAAGTAGTGCTGGAGTGAATTGACACCATGAATCCTGCAGGACTGTCCATAAATCCGTAAGAGAACGAGGGGCTGGAGATTTCTTCTGAAAAGCACGTTGCAAAGCATTCCAGACGTGCTTAATAATGTTCATGTCTGGGGAGTTTAGTGGCCAGCGGAAGTGTTTAAACTCAGAAGAGTGTTCCTCGAGCCACTCTGTAGCAATTCTGGATGTGTGGGGTGTCCCATTTTCCTGCTGGAATTGCCCAAGTCCGTCGGAATGCACAATGGACATGAATGAATGCAGGTGATCAGACAGGATGCTTACGTGAATGTCACCTGTCAGAGTCGTATCTAGACGTATCAGCGGTTCCATATCACTTCAATTTCACACGCCCCACAGCATTACTGAGCGTCCACCAGCTTGGACAGTCCCCTGCTGACATGCAGTGCCCATGGATTCATGAGGTTGTCTCCATACCCGTATACGTCCATCCGCTCGCAACAATTTGAAACGAGACTCGTCCGACCAGGCAACATGTTTAAAGTCATCAACAGTCCAATATCGGTGTTTACGGGCCCAGGCGAGGCGTAAAGCTTTGTGTCGCGCAATCATCAACGGTATACGAGTGGACCCTCGGCTCCGAAAACCCATATACATGATGTTTCGTCGAATGGCTCGTACGCTGGTACTTATTGATGGCCCAACATTGAAATTTGCAGCGGTTTGTGGAAGGGTTGCACTTCTGTCACGCCGAACGATTCTCTTCAGGCGTCGTTGGTCCCGTTCTTGCAGGATCTTTTTCCAGCTTGCAGCGATGTCGGAGATTTGATGTTTTACCGGATTCCTGATATTCACGATATACTCGTGAAATGGTCGTATAGAAAATCCCCATCTCATCGCTACCTCGGAGATGCTGTGTCCCATCGCTCGTTCGCCTACTATAACACCACGTTCAAACTCACTTAAATCTTGATAATCTGCCAGTGTAGCGGCAGTAACCGATCTAAGAACTGCGCCAGACACTTGTCTTATGCAGGCGTTACCGACCGCAGCGCCATATTCTCCGTGTTTACATATATCTGTATTTTAATATGCATGCTTATATCAATTTCTTTGGCGCTTCAGTGTAAAATGCCTTCAGTGAGCTGAGAATGGTAAATCTGTGCAGGGTTCCCCTGTGTTCTGTAGAAGAAAGCTAAATTCTCGCTGGTCACTGTGGCAATGCCTGGAGATCATCCAAATTGAATTTTTCGAGAGGTACAGAGATGGGAGGAGACGATTTCTTCCGGACCTGCGGTGGAGAGGACGTTTGGACATGTCCTGACGTTCATGGCAGCTATTTTCTGCCGCCACCTCAGCTATTTTCTATTCGGTGCTGACTTGTACGTTGGGGCACATGTTCATTGTGTCCTAAGTAAGTTTCGCACTTCTCATTTAGTGCTGTCCGTTATATGAGCAGCTCACAACTGCAGGATTTTCAGCGCAACTAAGGTTGCTTGATTGCTTGTCTTATTTCGCGAGTATTGCGCTGGATAACTTTGCATTTGCGAGACGTGCAGGTTAATAAAGTTTGCTGCGTTTCCCAAGCAGTCTTCCAGTTGGATTTGACGTATCCGCCAATGTGTTAGGGGTACAATAAGATACAAATAAGCTTCTAGTGAGCCATTGTTTGCCGTTAATTTCAGAGAAATGATTATCTCTTGATAGTAACTGCTTACTAATCATTTTCTTTGGTTCAGGTAGAACTTTGTTCACCATAAACCGATATTGTTCAACGCATTCTTACTTTGCAATTATAAAACCGACTGTCCTACAACTAATTCTAACTAGGCGGCCAGTAAATAATAAATATAGTTAGTTATTTGCATTTTTAATCTCATCGTGAAGGTATTTCCGTTGCAGTACAGATTCCCATATTTCGGAGATTTTCATTAATTATTTTACAATAATGTACAGCGAGCATTGCACCCGCACGTCTAGCATATCGACGATGGAGTCCTGAGCGAGGTAGACGGGCAGGACCCGTAACTAATAAATCCTAGCACGATTTCGACATAACGTCTCATTGGGACACTAACAGTTTAACACTGGAGGAAGGTTAAATTTCAACTTGCATGCTCTGCAGAAAGGATAATTAGAAGGAAAACATTTGAATGGTATGCCTTCCGTGGTTTGAAACCAGAACAACGTACGCCGGAACTAATGATAGTGACGGTGATGCATGTCGTCCGTGCTACACGTTCAGATGATTTGTTAACCTTGTACTGCTTTCGCGCGGATTCCCCAGAGGCAGCCGCCTTGGACGGGCGGAGGGGACTGAAATAGCGGCCCACGTCAGTGCCATTGAAAAGCCACTCTCTGTCGCCTGGCATCGACGGCCGGAGGTGGAACAGGTATTTTGGCAACAGCCCCGCGCGAGGCGCGTGGCCCGAGGTAAAAACAAGCTCTGGAGGACAAACACTAAAGTTATCACATCTACACGTACATCTCAACTCTGCAAGCAATAGTGCGCTGCACGGCAGAAGGGTACACATTGCACCTGTAATACTTTCACCCCTAGCGCTTCTGTCTGCAAATACACTGCCGGGAAATAATGCAACATACTCGAGGACTGTGTTCACTGTCACCTGTGTGAAATACACTACTGGCCATTAAAATTGCTACACCACGAAGATGACGTGCTAGAGAAGCGAAATTTAACCGACAGGAAGAAGATGCTGTGATATGCAAATGATTAGCTTTTCAGAGCATTCACACAAGGTTGGCGCAGGTGGCGATACATACAACGTGCTGACATGAGGAAAGTTTCTCATACACAAACAGCAGTTGACCAGCGTTGCCTGGTGAAACGTTGTTGTGATGCCTCGTCTAAGGAGGAAAAATCCGTACCATCACGTTTTCGACTTTGATAAAGATCGGATTGTAACCTATCGCGATTGCGGTTTATCGTAACGTGACATTGCTGCTCGCGTTGGTCGAGATCCAATTACTGTTAGCAGAATATGGAATCGGTGGCTTCAGTAGTGTAATACGGAACGCCAACGGCCTCGTATCATTAGCAGTCGAGATGACAGGCATCTTATCCGCATGGCTGTAACAGATCGTGCAGCCACGTCTCGATCCCTGAGTCAACAGATGGGGACGTTTGCAAGATAACAACCGCCTGCACGAACAGTTCGACGACGTTTGCAGCAGCATGGACTATCAGCTCGGAGACCATGGCTGCGGTTACCCTTGACGCTGCATCACGGACAGCAGCGCCTGCGATGGTGTACTCAACGACGAACCTGGGTGCACGAATGGCAAAATGTTATTTTTTCCCATGAATCCAGGTTCTGTTTACAGCATCATGATGGTCGCAACCGCGTTTGGCGACATCGCGGTGAACGCACATTGGAAGCGTGTATTCGTCATCGCCATACTGGCGTATCACCCGGCGTGATGGTATGGGGTACCATTGGTTACACGTCTCGGTCACCTCTTGTTCACATTAACGGCACTTTGAACAGTGGACGTTACATTTCAGATGTGTTACGACCCGTGGCTCTACCCTTCATTCGATCCCTGCGAAATCCTACGTTTCAGGAGGATAATGCACGACCGCATGTTGCAGGTCCTGTATGGGCCTTTCTGGATACAGAAAATGTTCGACTGCTGCCCTGGCTAGATCTCCAGATCTCTCACCAATTGAAAACATCTGGTCAGTGGTGTCCGAGCAACTGGCTCGTCACCATACGCCAGTCACTACTCTTGATGAACTGTGGTATCGTGTTGAAGATGCATGGGCAGCTGTACCTTACACGCCATCCAAGCTCTGTTTGACTCAATGCCCAGGCGTATCAAGGCCATTATTACGGCCAGAGGTGGTTGTTCTGGGTACTGGTTTCTCAGGATCTATGCATCCTAACTGCGTGAAAATGTAATAACACGTGAGTTCTAGTATAATATATTTGTCCAATGAATACCCGTTTATCATCTGCATTTCTTCTTGGTGTAGCAATTTTAATGGCCAGGAGTGTATGTGCATATTGAGGAGCTGTAGCGTTAGTGACCTTTGACACAGTCATCGACTATCACATGGTGCTCAGGAGGCCTGTCTGTTCGCCCCCTGTTTTAACTCTTTAGGCAGTAATTGTGGCGAGTTTACAGGTGAACAGTGTTTGTATTCCTGCTGAAAAGCTTCAGCCAAGTGAACGAGGTCGTATTGTGAGCCTACTGGAAGCTGGATGCACGCATCGATGGACCGCTGCACTTCTTGGGCACAGCGCATCGGTGGCGTGTCGCTACTTTTAACTGTGGACTGTCGAACATTCCCACATGTGCAGAACAGGTTCTGGACGTCCGCGTAGTTCTGATGTCCTCCGAGATTGACGCATTGTGCGCGCAGGGGTGGCTGACCGAACATCCTCCGCGGACGAAGTCCGGGCACATATTACACTCTTTGTGTCATCAGGAGCCATTGGGAAGCTTCTGCTGGCAGCAAGATTAAGATGATGTGTGCCTCTGGCCAGGCTACCACTGACATCTACATCTACATCGATACTCTGCAAATCACATTTAAGTGCCTGGCAGAGGGTTCATCGAACCACCTTCACAATTCTCTATTATTCCAATCTCGTATAGCGGGTGGAAAGAACGGACACCTATATCTTTTCGTACGAACTCTGACTTCCCTTATTTCATCGTGATGAACGTTTCTCCCTATGTAGGTCGATGTCAACAAAATATTTCGCATTCGGAATAGAAAGCTGGTCATTAGAATTTCGCGAGAAGATTCCATCGCATTGAAAAACGCCTTTGTTTTAATGATGTCCAGCCCAAACCCTGTATCGTTTCTGTGACACTCTCTCCCATATTTCGCGATAATACAAAACGTGCTGCCTTTCTTTGAAGTTTTTCGATGTACTCCGTCAGTCCTATCTGGTAAGGATCCACACCGCGCAGCAGTATTCTGAAAGAGGAGGAACAAGCGTAGTGTAGGCAGTCTCCTTAGTGTCCTGCCAATAAAACGCAGTCTTTGGTTAGCCTTCCCCACAACATTTTCTATGTGTTCCCTCCAATTTAAGTTTTTCGTAATTGTAATACCTAGGTATTTAGATGAATTTACGGCTTTTAGATTTGACTGATTTATCGCGTAACCTAAGTTTAACGAATTCCTTTTAGCACTCATGTGGATGACCTAACACTTTTCGTTATTTAGGGTCAACTGCCAATGTTCGCACCATTCACATATCTTTTCTAAATCGTTTTGCAATTTTTTTTATCTTTTCATGACTTTATTAGTCGATAAACGACAGCCTCGTCTGCAAACAACCGAAGACGGCTGCTCAGATTGTCGCCCAAATCGTGTATATAGATAAGGAACAGCAATGGGCCTATAACACTACCTTGGGGAATGCCAGAAATCACTTCTGTTTTACTCGATGATTTTCTGTCAATTACTACGAACTGTGACCTCTCTGACAGGAAGTCTCTAATTCACTCACATAACTGAGACGATATTCCATGAGCACGCAATTTCACTACAAGCCGCTTGTGTGGTACAGTGTCAAAAGCTTTCGGGAAATCCAGAAATACTGAATGGATCTGAAATCCCTTGTCAATAGCACTCAGCACTTCATATGAATAAAGGGCGAGTTATGTTCTACGCGAACGATGTTTTCTAAACCCATGTTGACTTTTTTCAATACACAGTTTTCTTCGAGGTAATTCATAATGTTTGAACACAATGTATAATCCAAAATCCTGCTGCATATCGACGTTAACGATATGGGCCTGTAACTTAGTTGATTACTCCTACTACCTTTCTTGAATAGTGGTGTGACCTGTGCAACTTTCCAGTCAAGCATGGCGACTCTCGTGTCGTGAAAGCGTTGACTGGAGAGTGGAATGGCACTTGACTTCAGTGGTGAGAGTAGGTTCTGTCTGCATGCGAGTGACGGTCGTGCACGTGTATGGCGTAGACCTGGTGAGCTTCCTACTTCGGAGTGAATTCCTCCCCACACAAAGGCTTCACCCCAGACTTACGGTGTGGGGGACCATCAGTCACAGCTCGCGGTCGCATCTCGTGTTTATGCAGGGTAAAGTAACCATTGTTCGGTACATTGAAAGGGCTGTTACCCCGTGCTACAGCTATTTCTTTGATAGGAAGGTAATATCCTTTTTCAGCAGGATAATGGACGTCCACATACAGTAGTTACGACGCAACTTGCTTTTCGTGGTGTACAACTACTGCAGTATCCAGCAAGATCACCAGATCTCTCACCAATTGGACAAGTACGGTGCATAATGTTGCGGGCACTTACTTGTTGTCCATGCCCTCAAGAACCATTGCCGAATTGCAACAAAAGTAGCAAGATCCTTGGCAAAATTTATCGCAGGGTGCCATGCGGCAGGTTTATGAACGTTTGCGTGCAAGAATACACGTTTGCGCTTCCACTGGAGGAGAACACGGTGTATTGATGAGACCTTGGGAACACTGTACTGTGGGATGAAGAATTTCATTTGGTCCGAATTTAGTATCGTATATTCCTACAATGAAGAATCACTTTTCGCCCCACTTGTCAATAAAATGACCTCGTCCTTTACGGTGTTGCATTTTTTACCCGGCTGTGCAATAAGCAGACTGAAGGACTCTCGATACGGCTTTTTATGAGCCTGAAATCCTCTTATTTTTTCCCTGTAGTCATTATGAGACATGTACGAGGGCAAATGTGAAGCTATCATCAACCCAAAGGTTGGTTTGAGCACCACAGTGCTTTGTTGGACATGGTCTCCTTAGAGGTGGTATGTCGTTGCCTTCCTCCAACTTCTGAACTGACTTACCAGCCAGTTACAGGAAGACCCGCAATTTACATGCCTCCTCACCACGTTGAAACTCGAAATTTTTCACATTGGATGACGTTACCAGAGGTAAAATAAGTGTAAAATGCATATGTGTCGGAGTAAGGAATACGATTCTTGACTTCCAATAATTTAGGGTGTAAGACTTTTCTCGATTCTCAGCACCTATCTTGGAGAGTCTCCCACTGATATTCCTGTCACGAACTGAATGAAATGGACTGAAATGAAATGACTGGATCGATGAAGTCAGTGAAGATGATTGTTCAGAAATCCATTGTAATGAACATTTTGTCAGCTCATACTTCGTCCTCACATTCATAGCTTGTACATTATATTTTCTGTTTGCATTTTTCTCTTTACTAAATTATTAGTAATGCAGTGGGATAATTGTGAATGTTTGTGATGCTACTATAAATAAGATTCCAAAGCTTTTTTGTCTCTCAATAAGTATTTTTTAAGGATGGACTATCATCTGTTGCTTCTACCAGACGAAGAAGGCGCACTCTTTGAACGATGCTATGAAACAGATTGTAGGCGATGATTATAAAAATCGAAAACAGAAACAGCGATGGAAAGCGGACCTTTTAAACAAAGAAAAGAAAACTAAAATGACTTCCACAGATTAATGCAAGCCACAAAGTTTTAAGATAAAAATACAGTCTTTACAGACTTTTTATTTTTAAATTTCAATGACGCCTTTCGTCTGTGGTAGGCATCTTCAAATTATAGAATTGCTTGCGGCGCACGCCGTCCATAAAAATGATTACACGATGCGAATCTATCGTCAAATGCGATTATGGTATAAAAAAATGAAAACACCCAATTCCCGTCAACTGGGGACTTTTTGATATCCTACTCGCACTTTGCCGACGTATTCGCATCGTGTAATCATTTTTATGGACGGCTTTTCTATTTCTTTATTGTACTTCGACTCCCTCCCAGAGGGGGGACGTGCTGGCAGCAGAGTAATACGCCGCGCTGCAGCGAACAGATAAAGTTAAAAAACATAATGAAAAGACAACAGTAAAAAGAGGTGGTAAAGCGGTGGCTGTTTTAACTGGTACATGGCGAAAAAGTTGCGAAGAAAACATAAAAAACACATAGATCAGTGATGCTCCTTAAAAATAGTTAGGAAATACACAGGCACAATTAAAAAACATGGCGACAGTCTGGTTTCTGTTCGCAGCACTTTAAAAAGGGGACGCACAACACTGAACACTCACGGAAAACACTACACTATAGAGAAGAAGGCATATGGGTATGGGGGGGAGGACCTGAACAGATGAGTGGGGGGGGGGGGGTGGTAGAAATGGGGACAACTGATGGAGGTGGAGAGGGCGCAGAAAAGGGGGGAGAAGGGTGGATGCGAGAAAGGAGTGGGGAAGACCGTGGAGGGGAAAGAAAAAGGACTCAGGGGGAGAGAAGGGAGTCAAGGAGTTGTTAGGTGGAGATAAAACAGGATGGAAGGGGGGAGAGGGAGCCCGGGAAAAGGACAGAGAGAGGGAGGGAGACATGAGGATCATAGTTGTTAGGAGGAAAAAATGGAGGGAGAGAGGGCATCATCTGGGGGGGGAGAAGTTGACGGAAGTCACCTCGGGAAAGGAGATGAAGGGTGTAGAGTTGGAGGGTAGGGGGGCACAAAGGTGAAGGTGTGGCAGTGGGCGAGGGTTGGAGAGGAGAGGAGCAACCAGGGGATGAGGTGGATCAAGTCGGTGGGAGGTGTAGAGGACGTGGACATGTTCGAGGAAAGGGGAAAGGAATCAAGTCATAGAGGATCTGTGTGGGGGATAGGAGGTGTATATGGAAGCTAAGGTGGAGTGCATGGCGCTCAAGGATCTGGTGGGACTTATAGAATTTGGGGGGGGGGGGTGACTGGCATAACAGAGGATGGGGCAGATTAAGGATTTGTAGATGTGGAGAATGGTAGATGGATGGCTTGTGCCATGACCAGTTTCTATAATCTGAAGATAACTACCACAGGCGAAACACATCACTGAAATTTGAAAATAAAAACCTCCACAACGAAGATTGTATTTTTATCTCAACTCTTACACCGGTTCCTAAATCAGTGACCACGATGGAACAGAAGAAAGTTGTATATAAAAAGGATATAAATATGTATTAGTTAAATAAATAGTCTTTCTTTGTTTGCCAAGCAAGAAGCACACAACATATACCGTGAGAGGCCACCACACATGCACAACCACTCGCCTGGAGCGTCTCTGTTCCATGCAGCAGCCACAAGATGGAGCTCACAAATGTGGACCTCTTGCTGAATGTGCGCCACTTTCTCCAGCACATCGTGCAGGTCCACCAACAGGGTGGACACCAGTAGAGAACGCTGTCAACTGCGGACTACTTTGATTCTGTCTCATACTGGTGGACCTTCCACCAGCAGGCAACCAAAACATGACGTGCCACAGTAATTCAGACACAAACCAGTAATCATACAGTATCGATCAGTACGTGTTTTCGATAAAAAAAGTCGTTCAAATCGTCTGTGGAACATGTAACTAACTAACTAGTTATTTGATTCCTGGAAAGCGGTTGACACTGTGCACCATTGCAGAGTTTTAATGAAGGTATAGGCTCCAATGTAATGTTGAAAATTAGGTGGACTAATAAGGTAAGGAATGAGGAGGTTCTACGCAGAATCGGAGAGGAAAGGAATATGTGGAAAACACTGATAAGGAGAAGGGACAGGATGATAGGACATCTGCTAAGACATGAGGGAATGACTTCCATGGTACTAGAGGGAGCTGTAGAGGGCAAAAACTGTAGAGGAAGACAGAGTTTGGAATACGTCAAGCAAATAATTGAGGACGTAGGTTGCAAGTGCTACTCTGAGATGAAGAGGTTAGCACAGGAAAGGAATTCGTGGCGGGCCGCATCAAACCAGTCAGTAGACTGATGACCAAACAAAAAAGGCTCCAAGATATATGATTATCTGGAAGACTTCTTATGGAACAGAAACTAGTGCATTGTCCTCGACAGCTAGTGTTCATCACAGACAAGGGTATTCTCAGGAATGCTCCAGGTAACTGTGATAGTATCGTTCTTGTTCTCTGTGTACGTAAAATGACCTAACGGATAGGGTGAGCAGCAATATGCGGCTGTTTGCTGATGGGACTGTGGTGTACGGAAAGGTACCGTCTATTTTGTAACTGAAAGAGGATACAAGATGACTTAGATAAAATTTGTAGTTGGTGTGCTGATAGGAAGCCTGCTCTAAATACGGAAAAAAGTAAGTTACTGCAGATGAGTAGAAAATAAAATACCGTAATGTTCTAATACAGCATTGGCATGGTGCTGTTTGACACAATCACATCAATTAAATATCTAGGCGTAACGTTTTAACGGGGGGTAGGACGTCAAACAGCAGAATAGGAGCAGGAGAGGGACCACAGGGCTATACTGTTACAAATAAATTCGTAAAACTTTGTCAGCATGACCAAGAAGGATTCAGGATTCACACTCATAGCAGTGGACGTTCAAAAACATAATAAAATAATTTTTTTTACATTTGT
Source organism: Schistocerca cancellata (assembly GCF_023864275.1). NCBI lineage: Eukaryota > Metazoa > Arthropoda > Insecta > Orthoptera > Acrididae > Schistocerca > Schistocerca cancellata. The sequence goes on from NC_064633.1 coordinate 495,399,853, forward strand.
TGCTATAGGTACATTTTTCTTCATAAGTAAGAGAGATTCTTCGATGAATTCTCCACATCATGCAAACCATACTTACAGGTGTATGAAACTCTAGAATTTATTTAATTTATGAAAAACTGAATCAACTGTTACATTTTAAACTTCATGTTCAGAAAAAACTCAAATTTGATAGTTAATTATCTCAGTTTTTACCACAGTTTTTAATAGATCCGGAAAATTCTAGAGTTTCATACACCTGTAAGTATTGTTTGTATGCTGTGCAAAATTCATCGAAGAATCTGTCTTACTTATGAAGAAAAGTGTACCTATAGCAACAAATGCAGCCAATAGTAAGTGAAAAAATTATGAAATTTCACATGTAAAAAAAAATTTATTTTGTTACGTTTTTGAACTCCCACTGCTATGAGTATGAATCCATTCTGGTCGTGCTGGCAAAGTCTTATGAATTTATTTGTGAAAGTATAGACAGTGGAAATTAAAATGTCTTGTGGTGTCTCTCCTGCTTCAAGTTGGTCCGTTTGACGTCCTACCCCCTTAAAGCGATCTGAAATGGAACGAGCACGTATGAACAGTAGTAGGGAAGGTGAATGGTTGGCTTTGGTTTACTGGGAGCATTTTAGCAAAGCGTAGGTCTTCTGTAAAGGAGACCACTTGTAGAACAATTGTGTGACCTATTCTTGAGAACTGCTCCAGTGTTTGGGATCCCCACCAAGTCGAATTAAATGAAGATATCGAAGCAATTCAGAAACGAGCTCTAGATTTGTTACCAAACAGTACGCAAGTGTTACGGAGATGCTTCGGGAACTCAAATGGGAATCCCTGGAGGGAAGACGACGTCCTTTTTGCGGAACACTACCGAGAAACTGTGGAGAATCGGCATCTGAAGCTAACTGCAGGACGATGTTACTGCCGCCAACGAACATTTGCGTGAGTACCACGAAGATAAGGGAAATCAGGATTCGTATGGACGCGTACAAACAGTCGTTTTCCTTCTCTTCATTTATGAGTGGAATAGGAAAGGAAATGACTAGCGGTGGTAGAAGATACCCTCCACCGTGCACTATACAGTGACTTGTGGACTATGTATGTACAGTCATGCGCAAAAGTATGCGAACGACGTGAATTGCATTTCGCCTGACTCACATGCAACCCACATAACGCAGCTGTTTAGCAGGTCCTCTAATCGCTCCGCGGTACAGTCTTTTGACTATTGAAAATGGTTCCAACAAGTCACCACTAGAAAAAACTGCTCTGTATCGCAATAACTCAAGATGTAAAGCTGTACCACGATACTACAAATATCAGGGAACACCTTATCACATATAAGACTGTAATTCAGGCTTGTTAGCTCGCATTTATTACAATAAATCACATACCTGCAATGTTACGACTCTCGGTATTACGTCAGATAGGTAACGCGCGAAGTAAGTTCGTCGTTTTCATGATTTCCTCTTCAAAGTAACATACCGTACTTCAAATGACACGACGAACCGTCTCGTTCTGCATATGGATTCAAACCCAGCTCATGCAGACTAGGCAAACATTTAGCGACTGACGGAAACTAACGATCATTCCTGACTATGCATACAGAGAGTGATATATGTCGTGGAATACATAACGTGTCTGATTCGCATTTCTGTAACTAGGTTTAGGGGCTGGAACGTAAGAAAAGGGGGACGAAATGTCTCCCACTGGAAGGTCATGTTGTTTTATTTAAATGATTACAAATTCAGGTAAAACGAACAGTGAGCTTGTCAGTATGAGCACATTACTGTTGTCAGTATGATGTTGCACTGCCCAGGGCCTGTAATGATAAAGGGCCCGTTTAGGTCAGGCGCGTTGTATACAACTGTGGAAGAGACAGCACCACTAAATTCTACAATTCGGATGCATTGCATACACACAGAAATTACTGTCACAGTGTACTTACGGACCCCAGTGAGTCAATTGCGTATTTTCCGGTGAGAAAGAGCACTGGCAGACAGACTTCGATACATTAGGTTACTTAAACTGGTGTCACTCTGAGCTAGAATTTATGGTCAGCGACTAAGTGTAAGGTCAATGAGTCGGATGCAGGTTTTGCAACTGTGAAATACTATTCTGCGTTATAGAAGCGAATATTAGATTTGAACTAACATTGAAAATATTTGCACTTGGATAGCTTAGAATGAAAATCTTTCTGTTTATTGCGAAGGAAAACAATTGATTTTGTAAAACATTCTCTGTCATACACAACTTGAATCAGGTCACGTCGACCAAATCATATGGAAGAACTGATAGTGACGTATATCGGAACGCAGTAAGATCCCTTAGCTTTTGGTTTGGCAGTATTCGATGGCAATTTCTAAACGCAAGTAAATGAAGAAAGGCAGCGCGTTTTTCTTATCAAGTAACGTCTTCATAAATTACTTTAGTTTCAATGTAATCTACGAGTAATTCCTGATGTTTGATATTAACATGAAAAGGATTCCGTAGACAGGGAAAGAACCTGTTCTCGGGCAACTACTTCTGTAATGACCAAAAGGCATTATATGATCTTCAAGCACATGTGTTCCAGCAGCGGTATGAAGAAAACGTTAATAATAATAGCGGTACTAATCGAATTATGCGGTAACTTCACACTTCACAATGGATTTTCTCGAACTAAGAAATTTGTTGAATTAGCGAAAATTTCAAAATGTCTTCACATCGAGGCTGTGATGCCTAGAAGAGTCTTTACATCCTGCTGACATGAGAGTAGCATAATCTCCGCGTCAGAAGCTTGCTTCTGCTTAACCATTTAATAGACTCGCATTTTTTCCACCGTGACTAATATCGCAAGCTAAGCACATCATTCGTTACGGCACACTCCTGGGGCTGGTAAATGTGGCCTCATTGTTCTGGTGGAACGAGCTGTCACAGGTGCAATGCGTGGGTTCAGACATTTACTTTTAAGAGGCACAAACGTATTTACTTTACCTCTGGGAACCTCGAGATAAAGACGTTATAATCCAGAATACGCATTAAACATCATGTTCCTTCATTGCCAACTGTGAAATGACATAGTCATAGTAAACAGAAATACTGTCGCCAGTGGACTTACTTACATTAGAAAATTTTATTTTATTTGATGAACCGGTACCCATTTAAAGGAACAGCGCTCCTATTTTACTTGTACTTGATTGAACTAGAGTCGTTGAAAAATATGGTGCTGGACTGTGATTCGAATTCGTATCTCCTCTTTCAAGGATCTCAATCTCTGGGAACAAAAAAATGGTTCAAATGGCTCTGAGCACTATGGGACTTAACTGCTGGGGTCATCAGTCCCCTAGAACCGAGAACTACTTAAACCTAAGTAACCTAAGGACATCACACACATCCATGCCCGAGGCAGGATTCGAACCTGCGACCGTAGCGGTCGCGCGGCTCCAGACTGTAGCGCCTAGAACCGCTCGGCCGCTCCGGTCGGCCTCTGGGAACAGTATAGTTCAACCATTTCGTTCCTTTTCGCAAGACTGCAATCTTCTCTAGGTCTCCTCCAAAGGTACGTATGTGGGTCCAAATCCTGATCCAGTACAAAAATATTCATAATTTCATTTCAAGCCCCATCACGTGCACAACGGCCTGCTAGTGAAAAATAACGTGTGGCCAACAATCGCAATAGGTGTCGTTATTTCTGGTCAGACACGCACACATCTTACTGTTGGTGAGTAAGCAATTGATACTTAAGCTATATTCGTGGATGATAAAGAAGGACGGTAGGTGTGCGGTTCGATTGTCGCTCAGGCACAAAAATTTGTATCCTTATTTTATATTCAAACACCTAGCAGCTGGTAAGAAAAACCGATAAGTAACATTTGATTTTACTTAGTCAACAATCCGATTAAGGGTTTAGTTCGTATCTTCATCACAGAACTTCACATCATGCGCTTCATCTTTAAATGCATGCACACTTTGTTACTTCTGAATGGAGGTATATCAGACATCTTTCGTGGTCAGTTAACAGGGACGAAAGGGTCTTGATAGGAGTACTGGTTTATCATAAAAAAACTGTAGTCTTTTATTTTCGAGTTTTGATTTGGTTACTGATATTGGCGAAAATTTCGGTAATTCATGACTCTTCATGGCTAGTTAGCAATAGGATATGATTAGATTAATACTTGTTCCATAGATCATGAATACGACATTTTGTAATGATGTTGAATGTGTCATTTTAATGAAAGATTTCTTTACATACCATGATTCAATTTCTTTACAACAATTTTATACTCTCTCTCTCTCTCATTCTTCTTCATTTTTATCTCTCTCTCTCTCTCTCTCTCTCTCTCTCACACACACACACACTCACACACACACACACACACACACACACACACACACACACACACACAAACACACATTATTTGTTTGTTGTGCTTGACTATTGGTGAGGCACGAAAACGTTCGTGAATGAGTTTCTTCGTTTTGAGTACACTTACGAAAGAAATATAAAAATAACTATAAGACTTTTTGATTTAGAATGTTTAGTTTGCAGTCAGTTCTGAGTATTATTAGTAACTACGTTACAGTCCCTAAACCTAGTTACAGAAATGCGAATCAGACGCATTACGTATTCCACGACATAGCAGCTGCGTCTTTGAGACGCCAGCTATGGTCACTTCCCAACCCGCTGTAGGCTCACATCGGTTCGTCTTCTTCCTGCTGGTATTGTAACTGAGATTTGGCAACACGGCAAGGTATGTTTGGCAACTCTGTGATCGACGAGTTACTTTCTGGTGTGCACGGAATTAAGCCTCAAAGTTCACTTGATTTTTCCTGTCATTTCCATTGACTAATCTGAGTTATTATCGCTTGAAGTGTAACAAATGATTGTAAATTTACGGTTTTCGGCCCAGGAAAGTCGTTGCACGTGGAAATCGCAACTAATCTCGTCATTTAAGTAGCTGTTTACGAGATCTAGCCACTACTGACCACGTAAGAGGAAAACGACACACATACCTCTTCCCTAGCTCTGTGGTTACGGGCTAACCTGTGAAGAAGCGATCGTTACGGTACGCGGTTCCAGTCTCGCTGACAATAACTTTTTTATCCCTTCTGTGAAGGAGCTACAAGCAGTCAGATCAAACATCGATAAGGAAATCGCAAGAAAATACTTTCGGCTCATAGTGCAATGGTGAAAAACTTACAATTCTGCACTACAGGAAACGCTTTTGACAAGCAAATTGTGGCTTTCTAGGAATACATAACTTTATTTTTTAAATGTCACTGTTGCATACCTCTGGAGAATGATACAGCACACCAATTAAGCACAGACTCAATCGAAATGTAAGACCTCGTGATGACTGGGTGTTATGTGATGTCCTTAGGTTAGTTAGGTTTAAGTAGTTCTAAGTTCTAGGGGACTGATGACCATAGATGTTAAGTCCCATAGCGCTCAGAGCCATTTGAACCATTTTTGAAATGTAAGTGAGTAGGGTTTTACTAATTCGTGCCAATAGAGGTACACTTGTGTACAGATACTCAGTTTTATTAAAACAGACTTTCCTCGTAAGGCTATCATGGGTAGTTTTATTTCATTTTTTATAGTACAGTGCACAATTTCCGTAACGTTTCTTTTAGTGTTGTTAAAACAATAGTAAACATGAGAGAGAAATTTATCATCAACGATATATGCAAATTCTCTGATATTATCTATAACAGTCTGACAATGCACATGCAGTTTATTGATTACATGCATTTAGAAAACTAGTTCTGAGTTAAAGCTTTCAAACAAGGTTTGAAGAAGAATAAAATGCCACCATCACGTGACAGGTAATGTAGAAAATACTTTTCTGGCGTATTTTGGCGCGATGCGCTCTCCCCATACATAATACAAAAGTTTCGAGATGCATCTGCTCCCTGGCCGTCTATTAAACCTGAAAAGAACAAAATGTCACAGAAGTTAGCCCTTTTCGATATGCGACTATTTTGGGTTGAGAAGTGAAGGGAATTATGTTCAAAGTTCCATTAGATCGATAACTTCAGCAGATAGCAGATTTGCGTCTTAAAAATTGTAGCAGTGAATGTACTCATACCCGCGACATCTTATATACAGTGCACGACGCTTACCATTACGCTACTAGCCGACACGCAGCTAGGGCACCTCCAGAAGTCAATAACACTTCCTCCAGAACTTCCGCATTCCACAGTGTTGCGAGATAATGCATATGACCGGATCTAGACTTCTGAGAGACAGACAGTTACAGCTTTTCTTTTGCACTGCACGACGTTTTCAACAAACAGATAGCGCAATAGAGTAGCTCAAGTGGAAAGGAACACTTCCTATTTAAATTTCTGCACCCTATGCTGTTGGCAATTCTGTGTAGGTGGCAGTTACGTCATTTTATTTCGGTGATTACAACATAGAGTCGAATGTATGCACTGGGTAACTGAGGTAGGTAGTTCATGGCGATTCGCTCAACCAAGTAAATGAATGTACTGAACATGCTGCAAACCACTACATGGGGCCTCTGTGTCAGAATTCTGATCCAGTGTGGCGCAACGGCGTTATGAGCAGACGATTTGGTGGTCTGTTAGATTGATAATAGGTTGATATACATATGGTCTGGGTTCGATTCCAACTTCTGCCGATGATTTTTGATAGGGAGGGACAAATTCTGTTCTCTTCTGGCTACGCCAAGTGAAAAAGGTGTAATGGCATTGTGGTCTCAAATTCACATTAATCATGATATTCCTTGTTCCATCATCTTTCGGGCGTGCACTCGGGACAGCGACAATTCTTCTTGCGATATTTCGGCTAGAAACCTCCCAGCCATCTTCAAGGCGAGTCGGAGACTGAGTTCATAGCGCTTGCGCGTGCCTATTTATACGGAGAGTCACGTGATACAAAGCTGCTGAGGATAGATTAATTATTTATTTACACTCCTGGAAATGGAAAAAAGAACACATTGACACCGGTGTGTCAGACCCACCATACTTGCTCCGGACACTGCGAGAGGGCTGTACAAGCAATGATCACACGCACGGCACAGCGGACACACCAGGAACCGAGGTGTTGGCCGTCGAATGGCGCTAGCTGCGCAGCATTTGTGCACCGCCGCCGTCAGTGTCAGCCAGTTTGCCGTGGCATACGGAGCTCCATCGCAGTCTTTAACACTGGTAGCATGCCGCGACAGCGTGGACGTGAACCGTATGTGCAGGTGACGGACTTTGAGTGAGGGTGTATAGTAGGCATGCGGGAGGCCGGGTGGACGTACCGCGGAATTGCTCAACACGTGGGGCGTGAGGTCTCCACAGTACATCGATGTTGTCGCCAGTGGTCGGCGGAAGGTGCACGTGCCCGTCGACCTGGGACCGGACCGCAGCGACGCACGGATGCACGCCAAGACCGTAGGATCCTACGCAGTGCCGTAGGGGACCGCACCGCCACTTCCCGGCAAATTAGGGACACTGTTGCTCCTGGGGTATCGGCGAGGACCATTCGCAACCGTCTCCATGAAGCTGGGCTACGGTCCCGCACACCGTTAGGCCGTCTTCCGCTCACGCCCCAACATCGTGCAGCCCGCCTCCAGTGGTGTCGCGACAGGCGTGAATGGAGGGACGAATGGAGACGTGTCGTCTTCAGCGATGAGAGTCGCTTCTGCCTTGGTGCCAATGATGGTCGTATGCGTGTTTGGCGCCGTGCAGGTGAGCGCCACAATCAGGACTGCATACGACCGAGGCACACAGGGCCAACACCCGGCATCATGGTGTGGGGTGCGATCTCCTACACTGGCCGTACACCACTGGTGATCGTCGAGGGGACACTGAATAGTGCACGGTACATCCAAACCGTCATCGAACCCATCGTTCTACCATTCCTAGACCGGCAAGGGAACTTGCTGTTCCAACAGGACAATGCACGTCCGCATGTATCCCGTGCCACCCAACGTGCTCTAGAAGGTGTAAGTTAACTACCCTGGCCAGCAAGATCTCCGGATCTGTCCCCCATTGAGCATGTTTGGGACTGGATGAAGCGTCGTCTCACGCGGTCTGCACGTCCAGCACGAACGCTGGTCCAACTGAGGCGCCAGGTGGAAATGGCATGGCAAGCCGTTCCACAGGACTACATCCAGCATCTCTACGATCGTCTCCATGGGAAAATAGCAGCCTGCATTGCTGCGAAAGGTGGATATACACTGTACTAGTGGCGACATTGTGCATGCTCTGTTGCCTGTGTCTATGTGCCTGTGGTTCTGTCAGTGTGATCATGTGATGTATCTGACCCCAGGAATGTGTCAATAAAGTTTCCCCTTCCTGGGACAATGAATTCACGGTGTTCTTATTTCAATTTCCAGGAGTGTACAAGCACGGTGGTTTCGCAGCAGCACTATTTTGTTTGCACTCTGCGCTTATATGTTTATCTTTGCTATATACATCTTATCTATGACTAGCGCAGTAGTGGCGACTTTGATATCTTTGACGCATGCGCTTTCTATCCTCAGCAGCTTTGTATACGTGATTCTCCGTATAAATAGGCACGCGCAAACGCTATGAAATTAATACTGTGGCGAACTTTTAACCTGTGCATGAGCATCCAGTGTCTTCTCTGTGTTTTAAGAATCGCCAACTGTGTTTTTTAACTTTCTGGTGACTTTTTTAACTGTCCCCCATTAACGTCTACATGTCCATGTCTTTTTACCTCCTTTTTCTCCCCTTACTCTGTTTTATGTTCCCCTTTTTATCTCCTAATGTATGTAGTATTTTATTCTTGTTTTAGTTGTCGTGTCACTCGGCTGAAGAGCGGCGGATTGTGCTGCTGACAGCCCTCCCCTGCCCATATGGGGCAGGGGAATGAAATCACAATAAAGAAAAAAAACGCTATGAACTCAATCTCCGACTCACCTTGAAGATGGCTGGGTGGTTTCTAGCCGAAATATCGCAAGAAGGATTGTCGCTGTCCCGAGTGCACGCCCGAAAGATGATGGAACATTATGTCCGCCGGGAAAACTTCAAGAATCACATGATATTCCTTGTCTACCAAGTACACGTTAGGTTGAACCACAATAAAATCAGGGGTGGCGACATGTAGAAACTCTATCACCAGTAACCTTTATTATACTAGTTATTTATTTCTAGTGACGAAACAAACGCTAAGTAGGGTACAGGACGCTTATTCCATCTTTTATTTGAGCTTCTGTATGTCGATAAAATTGGTTCTGAACTGCGAATGCAACTCAGACCGCCCTCAACGCGGAATTTGATCCCTTAGTGATACTACTGCTCGACTACAATTTGTTGTTGGCTCAAAACTGCAGATTCCTCAACATTTCCACATATTGCGCTTGAATGGGTTCGAATCCTGGCCCAGCACTAAAGTTTTCATTATGTATTATCAAGCTCTAGCCTGAGAACACCTATCAGCTGGTAGATAATTATTTTGATTTTTAAAGTATTTTCATTCGTTGTCAGCACTAACGATATCTGACGTTTTTGACTCCCAGTGTGACACAGAAATATTTGCGAGATAACTGTAAGTCCAAGGATGCTGGTGGAGAAAATTTCGGTAGCTGACGTCTCTTTGTGTGTAGTCAACAACGATATGTGTGGGGTTCGATTCCCAGTCAGCATTGAACTCTTCGTGTAGTTCAAACATGCTCACATGTCGCTGCTGGTGTAACAAACGTTCGTTTTCTCTAGTCCTGGGAAGGAAAAAATTAATGTTTCGTCTCGTCATTTCAGTTAAAACAACTAGCCACTGCCGAGAAAATACGATATGCACGGTTGATTGTGCTTGGATAACAATTTGATTAGGTTCTGGGTTCGAATCCCTGTCCAACACAATACCTTACGGCATTTCAAGTAAGTTACATGTGAAGAAGCAATATTTACCATCTCTTGTAGTTCGTTAATAGGGACAATAGATGCTGGATAGGAATTCCCGTCCGTTAAAAATGTTTATGTTATGTGATTTAAAGTTAATATTTTCCAACTGAAACTGTCTAACATCGAGGTATATCACTCTCTGTATGCATAGTCAGGAATCATTGTTAGTTTCCATCAGTCACGAAATGTTTGCCTAGTCTGAATGAGCTGGGTTTTAATCCATATGCAGAACGAGACGGTTCGTTGTGTCATTTGAAGTTCATACATATTCTGAACTAGCTGCTCGTGAATAACATACATTTTTAATGTCTTTTTGTGTTAATAATAAGTACGGTATGTTGCTTTCAAGAGGAAATCATGAAAACGACGAACTTACTTCGTGCGTTACCTATCTGACGTAATACCGAGAGTCGTAACATTGCAGGTATGTGATTTATTGTAATAAATGCGAGCTTACAAGCCTTAATGACAGTCTTATATGTGATAAGGTGTTCCCTGATATTTGTAGTATTGTGGTATAGCTTTACATCTTGAGTTATTGCGATACAGAGCAGTTTTTTCTAGTGGTGACTTGTTGGAACCATTTTCAATAGTCAAACGACTGTACCGAGGAGTGATTACAGGACCTGCTAAACAGCTGCGTTATGTGCGTTGCATGTAAGTCAGGCGAAATGCAATTCAGGTCGTTCGGATACTTTTGAGCACGACTGTACATACAGATGTAGATACTGCGGCAAGGTATATAGGCGAACCGTCTTGGGAAGGCGTCCAAGGTAGTGTTTTTGCTCCTCGACAACGTCCCAACGAATGCAACACATTATACACACAGACGGTTCTTTGAGGTATCAATTTCTGACCTGCTCCCGCCTCCCGGGGTGCACTCAGCCTCATGATGCCAATTGAGGAGCTACTCGACCGAATAGTAGCGGCTCCGGTCACAGAAAACCGTCATAACGACCGGGAGAGCGGTGTGCTGACCATACGCCCCTCCTATCCGCATCCTCCACTGAGGATGACTCGGCGGTCGGATGGTCCCGATGGGCCACTGGTGGCCTGAAGACGGTGTGCTTTTCCCGCCTCCCACCACCCTTATTCTCCTGACATAGCAGCCACTGATTTCTTACACTTTCCTCGGATGGAGAAACTATTGCGTGGCTGCCATTTCCAGAACGATGGCGATGTGATTTTCAAGGTTCAGTGTTTCCTGAACAGCCACAATGGAAACTTATACAGCCAAGAGCTAGGTCACATCATCCGTAGTAGGTAAAAATGTATAACTTTGAAGGATGAACGTTTAGAGAATACTGGATACCATCAACCAATTTCACAGCCGCTGCTTTATTTTTCTGAGGTGACAGTTAAAACTGGACAACTACTCCTCGTAAAAAATTACAACATTCACATCTAGGCTGCGAGCAGGAGTCAGAGTTGACTTCTCATTTTCAACGATCGTCGCTGCTTGACACCGTCGGTTTTACTTGGGAGTGGCTCCGTCGATAGTTAGGGGCCAACTGTACGAGGTTCGCGTGTTGAAACATGGAGTCCTGTGCCAAGGCGGTTGCGCAGTGCGCGCTCTGGTAATTGGGCGTGCACGCCGAAGTACAATGAGGGCACTTCATGTAAAGACTGAGAGAACAAGTTACACAGCACAGGAGATAAATTCACAGCCAGGCTCTTACTAGGGAACATCGCCAACTACACCTCATATTTTAATGAGAAAGAAGCACACTCACACCAGCCTCAATAATTGATTCCGCGTGAAAATTTGTGCCATAATTCTGACCAGCGGAACAATGCTCCTATCGGAGCACGAAAAAGGTGACTGTGCTCCTGTTTATTTAAAGACTCTCGCTTTAATGTGGGGTGCCAGCTGCCTTATTGCGCCTACCACAGCATCTTTTAAAATTTTCTCAAAAATTTTGGCATGCGAACATATTCATGCTCTTTTTAACATGCAACTCATCTCTCACTCCCACAAACTCCCCCAACTGTAACCCGCTCACACTCACTAGTCCATCGCTGTAAGTCGTTCATTCCCATCCACTCCCACTTGCCCATTCTCACTCATTCATTCAGCCCAACTTATTATCGTTATCCCTTTGCGTCTCTGTATCACTCCCCTTCGATCTGCCATACTAATAATATCTCCTCTTACTGTTACTGCCTCCCTCTTGCTCCCTCTTACTTTTACTATTCTACACTACTGGCCATTAAAATTGCTACACCAAGAAGAAATGCAGATGATAAACGGGTATTCATTGGGCAAATATATTATACTAGAACTGACATGTCATTACATTTTCAAGCAATTTGGGTGCATAGATCCTGAGAGATCAGTACCCAGAACAACCTCCTCTGGCCGTAATAACGGCCTTCATACGCCTGGGCATTGAGTCAAACAGAGCTTGGATGACGTGTACAGGTACAACTGCCCATGCAGCTTCAACACGATACCACAGTTCATCAAGAGTAGTGACTGGCGTATTGTGACGAGCCAGGTGCTCGGCCACCATTGACCAGACGTTTTCAATTGGTGAGATATCTGGAGAATGTGCTGTCCAGGGAAGCAGTCGAACATTTTCTCTATCCAGAAAGGCCCGTACAGGACCTGCAATATTCGGTCGTGCATTATCCTGCTGAAAGGTAGGGTTTCGCAGGGATCGAATGGAGGGTAGAGCCACGAGTCGTAACACATCTGAAATGTAACGTCCACAGTTCAAAGTGCCGTCAATGCGAATAAGAAGTGACCGAGACGTGTAACCAATGGCACCCCATACCATCACGCCGGGTGATATGCCAGTATGGCGATGACGAATACACGCATCCAATGAGCGTTCACTGCGATTTCGCCAAACGGATGCGACCATCATGATGCTGTAAACAGAACCTGGATTCATCTGAAAAAATAACATTTTGCCATTCGTGCACCCAGGTTCGTCGTCGAGTACACCATCGCAGGCGCTCCTGTCTGTGATGCAGCGTCAAGGGTAACCGCAGCCATGGTCTCCGAGCTGATAGTCCTTGCTGCTGCAAACGTCGTCGAACTGTTCGTGCAGATGGTTGTTGTCTTGCAAACGTCCCCATCTGTTGACTTAGGGAGCGAGACGTGGCTGCACGATCCGTTACAGCCATGCGGATAAGATGCCTGTCATCTCGACTGCTAGTGATACGAGGCCGTTGGGATCCAGCACGGCGTTCCGTATTATCCTCCTGGACCCACCGATTCCATATTCTGCTAACAGTCATTGGATCTCGACCAACGCGAGCAGCACTGTCGCGATAAGATAAACCGCAATCGCGATAGGCTACAATCCGACCTTTATCGAAGTCGGAAACGTAATGGTACGCATTTCTCCTCCTTACACGAGGCATCACAACAACGTTTCACCAGGCAACGCCGGTTCACTGCTGTTTGTGTATGAGAAATCGGTTGGAAACTTTCCTCATGTCAGCACGTTGTAGGTGTCGCCACCGGCGCCAACCTTGTGTGAAAGGTCTGAAAAGCTAATCATTTGCATATCACAGCATCTTCTTCCTGTCGGTTAAATTTCGCGTCTGTAGCACATCTTCGTGGTGTAGCAATTTTAATGGCCAGTAGTGTAATTATTCCTTCCCACTGCTGCTATATCTTCTCGCTGTCGCTACGTTTCTATTTCTCTTTCTCATTGTCACAGACTCTGCCTCTCATAGTCGCTTGCTCTCATCCACTTCCACTTTCTGCTTCGCTTAATCCACTCCCACTGGGACTGTCTCTCTTCTTCTTGCGCTGTTCTGTCACTGTCAACTACGTTCCACTGCCAATGTGTCCCTCTTTTTCTCTCACACTACCATTGTCTCCATCTCTCTATGTCACAACTACTGTCTACTGTCTTCCTGAATTTACTACATTTCCGTCTCTTTCCCACTGCCATAGTCTTCTCAGCATAAAAGAAGCGTGAATACGTTCGCATGCCAGAATTTCTGTGGAATTCTTTGAAGGTGCTGAGGGAAGTAGAATGATGTAGTTGGTACCCCACTTTTTCCTCAGTGTCTTTTAATAAACAGGAGCATATTCGCCTTTTTTGTTCTCCGATACAAGCATTTTTCGCTGGTTCCTTTTTTTTTTCTACAGCAGGGCATGTCACTTATATACGAGGGTTGTCCAGAAACTAAATCCGATCGGTCGCGAAGTGGAAACCACTGAGAAAATCTGGTAAAGCTTTACACAGGTGTGTTTGGCAATGTCTCTAGTATGGCCGTCGATCGTGTCGCGTCGCTCTTTTCAGTTTTGAGCGAACAGTGAGCACGTAAAGATGCGTAGGGAATAGCGTCTACCGCCCAGTATGAGGGCTTGGTTAGATATTTCACCTGTGTCATGCAGTCCACATAACACAACTGTCAAGCAATTTCTTCTTCACGCCAATTCTCGGCCGCACACTGCAGGGGCAATGAAGACGCTCCTGCAGCGTTTCCGATGAGAAGTGTTTGATCACCCACAGTACAGTCCGTAATTGGCTCCACCTGAGTCTCACCTCCGCTCACAAGAACCGCTGGCTATGAAAACAAATTTTTTTCCGCAGACAACGAGCTGCAGACCAGTGCAGATAACTGGCAGAAATCACAGGCGGCTGCTTTCTATGACGAGGATATTGGAAAGCTGATACAACACTACGGTAAAACTCGAAGTTGGAGCGGCGACTATGTAGAGAAGTAGGTGGAAGGTGTGCCTAACTGTTGCAAATAAAACGTTTCTGGTTTTCACTGTCGTTTCCATTTGGCGACCGATCGGAACTTACTTTATGGGCAACCCTCGTAAAAATAACTTAATTGGGCCAGTAAAATTTTCGTACTGTACTTATGCGAAATTGAAATAACGTAATACTATAAATAAGACAAGATTTTACGTGCACAAAAATTTTGCGTGTACTATAGTACTACAACGTGTGGTTTCCAGAACCCTTCTGATTATGACGGAGCCACCTTACACCATATTTCTCCATGCTACGTCATATTACAAACTACGATTTCGCCTCACACCGGATTTTATGTGCGTATTTTACGTGCACAAATACAGTAACTATGAAACTCTGTATATCGGAAAAGGATGAGGCTATCAAGGAAAACTTCAAATTTGTTCGAGATCAGGATCTTAGAAATATATCGTAAAAATTTTAGCCATTTTCTGCGCCTAGCCGTCTTGGAATACGCTGCTCGCTTTTCGTACGCATTTGAGAAGGAACCCATGTAAAAAAAAAAAACTTTTGCATATAAAGTTTCCAGCTCCACAGTACCCACACAAATTGAGAAGAGAGCGACACTGTTACTTCCTGTGGTAACTGCGACACCATATTCCGTTTTCGTTCGAGTAAAACAACAGTTACGCGATACTGCTACTTTCGCATCTAGGAGGGCTGACTCTAGTGCTCCATACACGCGCCACACTTTCGACTTTGAAGAGGACGCTCTTCGTCATGTAGAAGAGAACCCGACGTCGAGTGCTCGAAACATTGCGTGTCAAGGGCCCCTGTCCCCGCAGTGTGCGTAACTTAAAGCGCGAGATTTGAAAAGACCCGATCTTCAAACTTATTTTACACCTAAACTATTCGTATACATTTCCGATACGGGTTCTTTATCAAATCTTTATCAGCTAACAATAGGTCCCCTCTAGAACGCTTAGATGCCTGTGATAACTTTGTGAAGCACCCTGTGTATTATACTGAAGGCCAAAACATTCTGACCACTTCCCACAGTGAGACTGAATGCTCCCGGATGCGCGGTAAGGAAAATAATACGCGGGGTAGGGATGAATGGGGAATCATTTATAACGACGATAAGAACCGGAAACAGGGCATTACACTTACATAAGCGACTTTTACGTAGGGCAGATTAGTAAGGCTCAGCACATAGGAACGAGCATCCAGGAAGTGAATGGTGGAGATGGTCGGCCGTTCACGTGCTACTGTCGTGAGCATCCATGGAGAGTATTGAAAGACGGCTAAAGCACGAGTAGGCGACAAGTTTTCAGACGGTCACGCTCTGTGAAGAGTGCAGGGAGCGATATGTGACAGAGTTAAATACTGGGGTATTCAAAAATGTTTCGCTGTACGTTATTGAATATGGAGCAAGTCACCCTTATGTGTACCCACGTTGACCCAACGACATCGTCGGTTACGATTACGGTGGGCATAGGGTCCATCGAGATTGGATCGAGCATCAGTGGAAACTTGTCGTCGCCTGATCGAATTAGTCACATTTCTTGTTGCAGCCGGTCGATCGTCATGTCCAGACACGCTATCGTCCAGGCGAATAACTGCTCGAAACATGCTCTGCGCCATGGACTGAGGCTGGTGGGTGCAGTATTATGTTGTGGAGGACATCCACCTGGGTTTCCGTGGAACCTGTCCCAGAAATCGAAGGCACCATGATAGCTGTAAACATTACTGCGGACCACCTGAATGCCTTCACACTTGAAGTTTTTCCCGACTTCGAAAGTATCTTCCAGTAGGATATCTATCGATGTTACAAGGCCAAAATCGCGGTACAGTGGACTGAGTAACTTGGCAGTGAATACATGTTGATCGTTGGCTACTAAATTCGCCTGGACTCGATGGGACACACCTGGTACGCTATCGGGCTCTAGTTCTACGCTCAGAAATCACCGGCACACAATTTAAGAAAATTACGTAACCTATGCGTAGCCATTTGGTGCTACATACCTCCGGAAACCTACCAAGGACTATCGAATCCATTCCACCCAGACTCACTGTTGTATAGTGTTCCAAAGGTTAACCAACAAGCTGTTAAGAAAGAGGTCCAAGTCTTCACGAGACTCTTGTGCAAAATTAATATTTTAAGTTTTGCTTTGCTTCTCTCAGTCTCTTCAGACAGCTGCTAGAGTGGTTCCATTGGGAAGGACTGTTACGATTTTCTTCATCATCGTCATATGTTACGAGCTCGTCCTCCGTCTGTAATCATACTGTCATCGACGGAGCGTTAATCCGCTATCCTCCTTTCATACTTCTGGAGTTACAACCAAAAGTCCATTGTACCAGGTCTACAACTTTGCTTTCGCCGTTTTTTTCGAAGTTCAGGGCTTTATTGTGAAAAACTTACAAAAAAATTATGATTCATAGTATTTCCCATCGCTGGCCACTACATTCTTCCATCTTTCGGATAGCTTACGAATCCCTTGGCGGAAGAACTGAGCGTCTTTTGTGTGGATCCCTGAATCGATTCAATTTTGCACTTGTTCATATGAGCGGAAGTGCTGATCAGTCAGACTGCATGCCATTGATCGAACAAGGTGGTATTCAGAGAGAGCAACGTATGGAGAATACGGCGGGAGGGCTAGGACTTCTCATTTCAACGTTTCCATGTATATTTTGACGGGTTTTGCTACATGGGGTCGAGCACTGACCTGCTGCAAAATTAGCTTTACGTGTCTATCGCTGTGTTGTGGCCGTTTGTGTTTCAGTACTGGGCTCAAATGCATAAATTGCTTTCGATAGTGATGGTCTGTGACTGTCTTCGTCTGTTTCAATAGCTACGAAAACGTTCTGTATTCCACCGCCATGCCAGTCTTCGACATCAAAATCACCGTTCTTAAGGCGTTGAAAACATTCTCTGCACGTTCTTCCACTAACAGTTCCCTCACCATTCGTCTTGCCCAGCATTTGAAGAGCCACAGCCGCAGATTTCTTCATGTTAAAGCACAAAAAACTTCCCACAAATGGCGAGAAATGGGTACGTCAGTTGACGTACTTAATCGAGAATAACCTTATGATTCAATCACAAATCGACTAATATTTTTATGGAATTATGTTTACAGATGCCTAAGCTTATTGTATTACACCTATGACCAATCACCTGAACCCCACTTGCCGTTACTGCCGTCTATTGCAAAACGGCGGAAGCAAAGTTGTAGTCGTAATAGAAACAATAAATGCGATGGAAAACAAACGTGATCGTGGTACCAGGAGCATACTCCGCAGTATACCGTGACGTGGCTTGCAGAGTGTAGCAGTATACGTAGATGTAAATAAGAAATACCAATGAGGACCCGCTGGCGAATCCGGTTGCCGATGCAGTGAAACGAATTTACTCTCTCGTCATTCAAGACTATCAGATTTTCATCTTCTGTTGCATTTAATTTGTTCCTCAATACCCTTACATATTGTATTTAAAAATCATCAGCTTCGGAAACATGTGCAGAAATCTGCTGTCTGGTAGTTGAGAAAGGATCCTTTTCAGTCCTGAGAATTCAGTTTCTATACCGCTACTAGCAAATCATTCTGTCTATGAAATTCATATACTAACTTCTGTTTCACCTCTCACCGTTATTACGCTACAGTTCCATGAATAAAATTTTTGTATCACTTTACACTGACCTTAATAGTATATATGACGGTAGTCTCTGTTCCCGAAAGAACAGTTACCGTGGATGACCATGCAGCTTTGCTAGAAGTGAAATGATAATTAAATGGACACCCTAGCTGCAAACAGGCGTTGGTGTACTTCATTAGGGACATGTTGAAAATGTGTGCCCCGACCGGGACTCGAACCCGGGATCTCCTCCTTACATGGCAGACGCTCTATCCATCTGAGCCACCGCGGACACAGAGGATAGTGCGTCTGCAGGGACTTATCCCTTGCACGCTCCCCGTGAGATCCACATTCCCAACATGTCCACACCACTACATTCGTAGTGCGCCTAATAGATGTTTGCCCATCATACTCATTACTCGTGGCAGATTAATCTACCAAGTCCCGTACGAGTTCGGGCATAGCATGGGCGTTCGCACATGAAGGTGAATGGCCGGGAAGCCATATTTTAACTATATATGACGGTAGTATCTGTTCCCGAAAGAACAGTTACC
This sequence comes from Schistocerca cancellata, assembly GCF_023864275.1. Lineage (NCBI taxonomy): Eukaryota > Metazoa > Arthropoda > Insecta > Orthoptera > Acrididae > Schistocerca > Schistocerca cancellata. Next base: position 495,418,551 of record NC_064633.1, read on the forward strand.
GTGGATGACCATGCAGCTTTGCTAGAAGTGAAATGATAATTAAATGGACACCCTAGCTGCAAACAGGCGTTGATGTACTTCATTAGGGACATGTTGAAAACGTGTGCCCCGACCGGGACTCGAACCCAGGATCTCCTGCTTACATGGCAGACGCTCAATCCATCTGAGCCACCGCGGGCACAGCGGATAGTGCGTCTGCAGGGACTTATCCCTTGCACGCTCCCCGTGAGATCCACATTCCCAACATGTCCACACCACTACATTCGTAGTGCGCCTAATAGATGTTTGCCCATAATACTCATTACTCGTGGCAGATTAATCTACCATGTAAGCAGGAGATCCCGGGATCGAGTCCCGGTCGGGGCACACATTTTCAACATGTCCCTAATGAAGTACATCAACGCCTGTTTGCAGCTAGGGTGTCCATTTAATTATCATTTCAGATCTTAAAAGTGGTTATGGGCGACCCTAATGCCTTGTGTTAGTAATCAAAGACGTTATTAGATCACCGCTACCAGTGGCATTGCTACTGACGTCACGAATCTGTATTCAGCATTTGCTGACTGCAGGATGGACAGGAAAACACGAATCTCTCCAACTAAAAAAACTTCGTCCATAGGCCCTGACTAGCCCTTAGGTACCGACCGACTGTCTTGGCATCCTCCGCCAATGTCTATTGCACTCTCAGTTCAAAAGAGAACGTGCAAATGGAGACAGGTAAATGTTGGTTGAGGTTCGTGCGTCTGTGAAAAGATCTATCCGCGAAGATGCAACAGCTATCAGCGTCATACCTTAGCAGAAGCTCTGACCGAGAACTCGGAAAAATTCTGATCCTGTGTGAAATCGCTAACTGGGACTAACGTTTCCATCCAGTCAGTCCTTCACCAGTCTGGTGTGGCAGTTGAAACCAGCAAAATGAGAGTCGAAGTTTTAAATTCCGCATTTAAGAAATCGTTCACTTAAGAAAATCGTATAAACATAGCGCCGTTTGACCATTGCAAGAAGTCGCTTGTGTATGATACAGTAATAATCATCCCCGGCGTAGAGAAACAACTGAAAGAGTTGAAAACAAATAAGTTGACAGGTCCGCATGAAATCCCATTTCGATTTTACAGAAAGAACTCTACGGCATTGGCCTCTTACCTATTTTGCATTTATCGCGTATCTCGTGTCCAGCGGAAAGTCCCAAGTGACTGGAAAAATGCGGAGCTGACATCTGTATATAGAAGAAGGGTAAAAGAACGTTTTTTTTTTAAATGGTTCAAATGGCTCTGAGCACAATGGGACTCAACATCTTAGGTCATAAGTCCCCTAGAACTTAGAACTACTTAAACCTAACTAACGTAAGGACATCACACACACCCATGCCCGAGGCAGGATTCGAACCTGCGACCGTAGCAGTCCCGCGGTTCCGGACTGCAGCGCCAGAACCGCTAGACCACAGCGGCCGGCGGTAAAAGAACGGATCCACAGAATTACAGCCGGCCGGAGTGGCCGTGCGGTTCTGGGCGCTACAGTCTGGAGCCGAGCGACCGCTACGGCCACAGGTTCGAATCCTGCCTCGGGCATGGATGTGTGTGATGTCCTTAGGTTAGTTAGGTTTAATTAGTTCTAAGTTCTAGACGACTGATGACCTCAGAAGTTAAGTCGCGTAGTGCTCAGAGCCATTTGAACCATTTGAACAGAATTACATGCCAATATCCTTAACATCGATTTGGTTCAGAAGTAAATTTATTATATTCGAACTGAAAATATTTTCTAATGACATTTGAGCCATTAGAAAATATTTTCAGTTCGAATATAATAAATTTCCTAGAGACCGAAAAGGTATGTAAACAAATCCGCACGTTTTTAGAAACCATCGCTCGTATGAAACTCAGCTTGCCCTTTTCTCAGATAATACTGGGTGTTTGTAAATGAATATCGGGTTTTTAACGCTTTATAATATATATTACATTAAACTTACAGTTGTAAATGATATGTCAAATGAAAGAGCAACTCATACAGTTTCACCAAGAATCTTATAAATGTTCAATGTAAGCACCATTTGTCACACGGCACACATCAAATGTATAGCCAAGTTCTTCCCAAACGTTGATAAGTGTGTTCAGTGGTTGTAGCAACAGTTGCGTCAATCCGGTTTCTTAGTTCAGGGAGGTCTGCTGATAGCGGACGCACGTACTCACGATCCTTGATGAAGCCCCAAAGGAAAAAATCGTATGTCGTTAGGTCCGGTGAACGTGGAGGCCACCTGAAGCAAGCCCTGTCATTGGGCCCCTTGAAGCCTATCCAGCGCTTGGGTACAGTGTCTAGCGGATTGCGGCGGAAACATTGCGCGCTGCGAGTGCGCACTGGTGTCAAACACAACTGTTTGAGTTGCTCTTTCATTTGACATATCATTTATAGCTGTAAGTTTAATGTAATAAATATTATAAAGCGTTAAAACCCCGATATTCATTTATAAACACCCTGTATACTGCGAACTATAGATGAAGGTCAGCAGATAGATTTCAGATTCCTAGATTTCCGAAAAGCGTTTGACATGGCACCCCACTGCAGACTGTTAATGAAGGTGCGAGCATACGGCATAGGTTCCCAGACATGTAAGTGGCTTGAAGACTTCCTAACTAATAGAACCCAATATGTCATCCTCGACGGTGAGTGTCATCAGAGACAAGGGTATCGTCGGGGGTGTTTCAGGGAAGTGTGATAATACCGCTCTTATTCTCTAGATACGTAAAATGATGCCGAGCGGGGTAGCCGCGCGGTCTAGGTCACCTTGTCACGGTTCGCGCGGCTTACCCCGTCGGAGGGTCGAGTCCTCACTCAGGCATGGGTGTGTGTGTTGTCCTTAACGTAAGTTAGTTTAAATTAGATTAAGTAGTGTGTAAGCTTAGGGATCGATGACCTCAGCAGTTTGGTGCCACAAGACCTTACCACAAATTTCCAATTTCCGTAAAATGATTTGACGGATCGGGTGAGCAGTAATCTACGGCTGTTAATTGATGGCACTGTGGTGAACGGGAAGGTTTCGAAACTGAATGACTATAGGAGGATAGGAGAAGACCTAGACAAAATTTGTAGTTGCTGTGATGAATGGCAACTGGCTCTAAGTAGAAAAATGAAAGTTAAAGGTTCAAATGGTTCAAATGGCTCTAAGCACTATGGGGCTTAACATCTGAGGTCATCAGTCCCCTAGACTTAGAACTACTTAAACCTAATTGACCTAAGGACATCACACACATCCATGCCCGAGGCAGGATTCGAAACTGCGACCGTAGCAGCAGAGCAGTTCCGTACTGAAGCGCCTAGAACCACTCGGCCACAGCGGCCGGCTGATAGTTAACGCGGATGAATAGGAAAAACAAACCAGCAACGTTAGGATATAGCCTGCTTGACACAATAGTGTCGTTCAAACATCTGGGCGTAACGTTGCAAAGCGATATGAAATAAAACGAGCATGTGAGAACTGTGGTAGAGAAGGTTCATTGTCGGCTTCGGTTTATTGGGAGAATTTTAGGAAAGTGTGGGCCATTTGCAAAGGAGACCGCGTGCAGGACGCTAGTGCGACCTGCTCTTGGGTACTGTTCCAGTGTTTGGGATTCGGATTAAAGGAAGATATAGAAGCAATTCAGAAGCGGGCTGCTAGATTTGTTACCGGTAGGAATACACAAGTGCTACGGACATACTTCGGGAATTCAAATGGGAATCCCTGGAGTAAAGCCGAAGTTCTTTTCGTGGAAATTACGGATAAAGTTTAGAGAACTGGCGTTTGAAGCTGACTGCAGAACGATTCTGCTGTCGTCAACATACAAGGACCACGATGACAAGATGCGGTTATTAGGGTTCAAACGGAGGCATACAGACAGTCGTTTCTCTCTGGATCTGTCTGCAAGTGGGACAGGAAAGGAAATGAGTAGTAGTGGTGCAGGTACCCTCTGCCACACACCGTGCACTGGCTTGCGGAGAATGTAGATGTACTCGCAGACTGGGTGCGGTATGAAAGAGCGTGAGGTCATCGCACTGTTCTCCCGGCCGTTGTCAGTTTTTGTGACCTGGAGTCACTGCTATTCGGCCAAGTAGCTCCTCAGTTGGTATCACGAGGCTGCGTGTCCCGCACTCCAGTTCTCCAGCCGGGAATCGAACCCATGTCCTTCACATGGTAGTCAGCCGTGATGTCCACTCAGCTACGGTGGCAGACAATCTCTCCAGTTAGTACCGTATGTAACGATTCAGCAGAGAATAGATTTACACAAGCTACTTACACCTGCCATTCCCTTTCGTAAGGGTGCTAAAATGTTCCTTTGGACAAGCCACCTCTGTCTCCCTGCCAGATGAATTGACTGTCGGCAGAAACAAATGGATAACGACTTGGCTGTCGCCAGAGGTCCACTATTGCCAGTTCCGGACGAAGATCACAGCATTGTTTTACAGACAGCCTGCAGTGGGCGTGCCGACTTTTGAATAAGTGTACAGTATTGATGCGAAATGTTGCTACGGATATGAGATAAAACAAACCGTGAAAGTGCAATATGAAGAAAAAAAGTTGGAATGTAGTTTCTTAGAATCAACTTCTGGAACACTCCTGGAAATGGAAAAAAGAACACATTGACACCGGTGTGTCAGACCCACCATACTTGCTCCGGACACTGCGAGAGGGCTGTACAAGCAATGATCACACGCACGGCACAGCGGACACACCAGGAACCGCGGTGTTGGCCGTCGAATGGCGCTAGCTGCGCAGCATTTGTGCACCGCCGCCGTCAGTGTCAGCCAGTTTGCCGTGGCATACGGAGCTCCATCGCAGTCTTTAACACTGGTAGCATGCCGCGACAGCGTGGACGTGAACCGTATGTGCAGTTGACGGACTTTCAGCGAGGGCGTATAGTGGGCATGCGGGAGGCCGGGTGGACGTACCGCCGAATTGCTCAACACGTGGGGCGTGAGGTCTCCACAGTACATCGATGTTGTCGCCAGTGGTCGGCGGAAGGTGCATGTGCCCGTCGACCTGGGACCGGACCGCAGCGACGCACGGATGCACGCCAAGACCGTAGGATCCTACGCAGTGCCGTAGGGGAACGCACCGCCACTTCCCAGCAAATTAGGGACACTGTTGCTCCTGGGGTATCGGCGAGGACCATTCGCAACCGTCTCCATGAAGCTGGGCTACGGTCCCGCACACCGTTAGGCCGTCTTCCGCTAACGCCCCAACATCGTGCAGCCCGCCTCCAGTGGTGTCGCGACAGGCGTGAATGGAGGGACGAATGGAGACGTGTCGTCTTCAGCGATGAGAGTCGCTTCTGCCTTGGTGCCAATGATGGTCGTATGCGTGTTTGGCGCCGTGCAGGTGAGCGCCACAATCAGGACTGCATACGACCGAGGCACACAGGGCCAACACCCGGCATCATGGTGTGGGGAGCGATCTCCTACACTGGCCGTACACCACTGGTGATCGTCGAGGGGACACTGAATAGTGCACGGTACATCCAAACCGTCATCGAACCCATCGTTCTACCATTCCTAGACCGGCAAGGGAACTTGCTGTTCCAACAGGACAATGCACGTCCGCATGTATCCCGTGCCACCCAACGTGCTCTAGAAGGTGTAAGTCAACTACCCTGGCCAGCAAGATCTCCGGATCTGTCCCCCATTGAGCATGTTTGGGACTGGATGAAGCGTCGTCTCACGCGGTCTGCACGTCCAGCACGAACGCTGGTCCAACTGAGGCGCCAGGTGGAAATGGCATGGCAAGCCGTTCCACAGGACTACATCCAGCATCTCTACGATCGTCTCCATGGGAGAATAGCAGCCTGCATTGCTGCGAAAGGTGGATATACACTGTACTAGTGCCGACATTGTGCATGCTCTGTTGCCTGTGTCTATGTGCCTGTGGTTCTGTCAGTGCGATCATGTTATGTATCTGACCCCAGGAATGTGTCAATAAAGTTTCCCCTTCCTGGGACAATGAATTCACGGTGTTCTTATTTCAATTTCCAGGAGTGTACATTCCGTGAGAGATCATGTCTAGGGTAAATAATATGAATAACTGCATGACTCTAGGATTACCGTACGCTTACATTCTCAGGTAGCATCATATTGTTGGATTCGGTATATGTTTGGTTTCAATAAAGCAAATTTTGGTAGTAACTGAGAAATTTAATGGATGTGGGAAATCCAAATTCCTTGGACGGTGTCTATTAAACGTATGGCGAAAACTTTTCGAATAGTATTGAGACTAAGTAGAATTCATGATTTTAGCTGTTACAAATTGTGTATATTTGGTATTCATTAATCAATATTCCAGGAGGCTTAGAGTACCGAATCAGCATACTTTTGCCCATTTCATAACCAGCGTGTTTTCTTTTTCTCACACAATTCATGCCCTGTTCGGGCTGGCTCGGTAGGTTTCGTATTCATTTCAGTACTGTCAGAGGCGTTTCGTTACTTCCGTCAATTTGTTATCGCAGTTCCGTGTTTATCCATTGAATATAGAGGGCTTAATACACGCTACTGTTTCCATTTGTTGTGGTAAATAACACAGGCCTACGATGGAAAAACTTTTTTGCTGAAAATGCCTTATTCTTATGTTTTTTATGTTGGGAAATCAAAGTATGATACTTAAAAACTGTATCACCCACCATTTCTTCATATTTTAGTTTCATTTATTAAGTTAAGTGATTTTTTTAAAGAATTTAACTGCTTTTATATAGTTAAAATTATTTAAGAAGGAGGTGTAAAGAATGTAGATGACGTTGTAGCACTGCTGAAAAACATTTGCTGGTAAAAAAAGGTCGATTCTATTCTTGTGTTAACAGATGGTGTTTTGTTTACTGCCAACCTAACCTCAATTTCCCGTTTCCTGTACATGTGCGCAGTACAATGTCTAATCGTGGTTGCAAAAACTCTGCTGACAGCTTTTGTTAGATTTGTGCTGAATTTGTGATTAAAAAAACACTGAAGAAACATTACAGACTTTGTGCAAAAGGTTTATCTGTCATACTTTGGATCTAAACTTGAGAACCGCATAAGGTATGTTATGTGTGTGTTGAAGATCTGAGAAAAAGGCCCAAAAATGAGAAAAAAGCCTTTGGATTTGCTGTTCTTATGATATGCAAAATGCAGTGAGCACTTTGAGACTTAACTTCTGAGGTCAGCAGTCGCCTAACTAATTAAACCTAACTAACCTAAGGACATCACACACATCCATGCCCGAGGCAGGATTCGAACCTGCGACCGTAGCGTATGATATGCAGGGAGCCAAGAAATCATTCCGATGATTGCTACATTTGCAGTGTTGTGTCATAATTCGAAAAACACGAGGGTAATAAGCTACCCTAACCTTCCGTCCGCCATCCGACCAGTAGCGCATTGTGTAGATTTCCCGGTTCCTGAACCACCAGATGATTTAAATTCTATTCCAACAGAAGTATTTTCATGTACAGTCTGATTTAGATGAACCAGATGATGATGAATTTCTTTGTAATACAGAAAGTCTAGAGCCCATATTGTTCACTCAGACCGAGCTTAACGATTTGGTTAGGGATTTGATCTTAACGAAAGAAAAAGCTGAATTGCTTGGCTCTAGATTAAAAGAAAAGAATTTATTGGCAGTTGGAACCAGCATATACATGTATAGAAAGAGAGAGCAGCAATTTTCCAAGTTTTTTCAACAAGAAGGTGATTTAGTGTACTGCTCAGACATTCACAGTCTGATGAATGAGTTTGGTATCGAATACAAACAGGAAGAGTGGAAGCTGTTTATTGATTCATCCAAAAGTAGTTTAATGGCTGTTTTATTACCCAAAGGTAACATGTATGCATCTATACCTGTTGGACATTCTGTACATATGAAAGAAAGCTATGAAAACCTAGAAATAGTGCTAAATAAAATAGGCTATTCTGCTCATGGTTGGATGATATGTGGCGATCTAAAAGTAACATGCATGCTCCTTGGTCAGCAAGGTGGCTTTACTAAATTTCCATGTTTCTTGTGTGAATGGGAGAGCAGGGCTAGGGATCTGGTGCAGAAAGAACTGGCCTGTGAGCGAGTCTCTAGAACCTGGCGAGAAGAACAATCTACGCAAAAACATTGCAGATCCAAGAAACGTATTCCTACCACCTGTACATATAAAGTTAGGGCCTAATGAAACAGTTTGTAAAGGCTTTACCTAAAGATGGACCATGGTTTAAGTATCTCTGCCAAAAGTTTCCACACGTTTCAGAAGATAAACTAAAAGAAGGCGTCTTTGTCGGACCTGATATTAGAGAATTGATGTTTGATGTTAACTTTGAATCCACAGTGACCTTAAATGAGAAAGAAGCATGGGTATCATTCAAACAAGTCTTTACAAAGTTCTTAGGACATGGAAAAGACCCAGAATATGTTTCTAGTATAGTTACAATGTTAAAGAAGTTTAAAACTGTAGGATGTTTAATGAGCCTGAAAGTTTAATTTTTGAACAGTCACCTTGATTACTTCCCGGACAATATGGGAGATGTTAGAGAGGAGCAAGAAGAGCGTTTTCACCAGGACATTAAAGTGATGGGAAAACGCTACTAAGGCGGCTGGAACACCAACATGATGGAGGAATCCTGTTGGTCACTTCACCGAGAGGTTCAGCAAGCGACTCATCGTAGGAAAAGCTACACAAGAATATTCAGTGAAAACAGAGAAAGAAAATACAAATCAATTCCAGCTGTTAAGTGAAACGTTTATTAACACATATCATTGTTTTAAGTAGCTTACTGTAAATACAGACCGTGCTTATGATGTAACAAAGCATTTCATTAATTTCCCCATTTACCGAAGAGCATAGGATTTTTTATACTGTATAATAAAAAGCATATTGCTCGACAACTGTGGATGGTATAAAAAAAACTATGGGTAGATTTGGATTCAGCCCATAAAAATCTATAAAGATCAGCTTTCAAAGTAAAAAAGTTTTTAAAAAAATTCGTTTGCTTGTGTAATTGTTACCGGACTGGATGTAATTTCTCATCTGTATCTTGTAAATCTGTACCCCTGTAAGAGATTCATACGACACAAATAGGAAATGATATTTGGAACCAGAGAATGCGCTCTGTGAAATGAAAAACAAGAATGCAGCAGAAGAGAAAAAATATCAAATGTAATGCTGAAACTAGAAGCAAAAGATTTGTTAGAAACAAAAAAAGAGACTAGTGTTTTGAGTCTGGCGGAGGGGGAGGATACTAAACATCTGGAAAAATTCGAAGTGGTAGAGAATAGAGAAAATACTGAGAAGTTTTATGTTATGTGTCTAGTAACATACACTCCTGGAAATGGAAAAAAGAACACATTGACACCGGTGTGTCAGACCCACCATACTTGCTCCGGACACTGCGAGAGGGCTGTACAAGCAATGATCACACGCACGGCACAGCGGACACACCAGGAACCGCGGTGTTGGCCGTCGAATGGCGCTAGCTGCGCAGCATTTGTGCACCGCCGCCGTCAGTGTCAGCCAGTTTGCCGTGGCATACGGAGCTCCATCGCAGTCTTTAACACTGGTAGCATGCCGCGACAGCGTGGACGTGAACCGTATGTGCAGTTGACGGACTTTCAGCGAGGGCGTATAGTGGGCATGCGGGAGGCCGGGTGGACGTACCGCCGAATTGCTCAACACGTGGGGCGTGAGGTCTCCACAGTACATCGATGTTGTCGCCAGTGGTCGGCGGAAGGTGCACGTGCCCGTCGACCTGGGACCGGACCGCAGCGACGCACGGATGCACGCCAAGACCGTAGGATCCTACGCAGTGCCGTAGGGGAACGCACCGCCACTTCCCAGCAAATTAGGGACACTGTTGCTCCTGGGGTATCGGCGAGGACCATTCGCAACCGTCTCCATGAAGCTGGGCTACGGTCCCGCACACCGTTAGGCCGTCTTCCGCTCACGCCCCAACATCGTGCAGCCCGCCTCCAGTGGTGTCGCGACAGGCGTGAATGGAGGGACGAATGGAGACGTGTCGTCTTCAGCGATGAGAGTCGCTTCTGCCTTGGTGCCAATGATGGTCGTATGCGTGTTTGGCGCCGTGCAGGTGAGCGCCACAATCAGGACTGCATACGACCGAGGCACACAGGGCCAACACCCGGCATCATGGTGTGGGGAGCGATCTCCTACACTGGCCGTACACCACTGGTGATCGTCGAGGGGACACTGAATAGTGCACGGTACATCCAAACCGTCATCGAACCCATCGTTCTACCATTCCTAGACCGGCAAGGGAACTTGCTGTTCCAACAGGACAATGCACGTCCGCATGTATCCCGTGCCACCCAACGTGCTCTAGAAGGTGTAAGTCAACTACCCTGGCCAGCAAGATCTCCGGATCTGTCCCCCATTGAGCATGTTTGGGACTGGATGAAGCGTCGTCTCACGCGGTCTGCACGTCCAGCACGAACGCTGGTCCAACTGAGGCGCCAGGTGGAAATGGCATGGCAAGCCGTTCCACAGGACTACATCCAGCATCTCTACGATCGTCTCCATGGGAGAATAGCAGCCTGCATTGCTGCGAAAGGTGGATATACACTGTACTAGTGCCGACATTGTGCATGCTCTGTTGCCTGTGTCTATGTGCCTGTGGTTCTGTCAGTGTGATCATGTGATGTATCTGACCCCAGGAATGTGTCAATAAAGTTTCCCCTTCCTGGGGCAATGAATTCACGGTGTTCTTATTTCAATTTCCAGGAGTGTATTTTTACAAACTTATGGGAAAAGTCCTAACCAACTAATTCAGCGAACAGCCAGTCTTCTGTCAACTAATTGAAGAAGCATGACTTCAAAAAGGGTTCTCAGCTGTTGATAACATTAGGCCATTCAACTTCTCCTCGAAGAGACCACATAATACAACATCAAAATTCATCTGGAATCCGTTGACTTTTGTGCAGTTTTTGATTCAGCGGAGATGTGTGACACTCAAAAGTTTATTTACGGATGAACCATGATGAATGTCACAGCAGATGAAGACCACATAACCAAATATAGGCAATGTAGTTCGCCAGGGGGATATGATACCTCCAAATTAGTTGCTCTAGGCATGAAAAATTACTTCTAAGGCTTGGAGTGGGACAACAGAGCCTGCCTCACCGATGTAAATCAGTGCTGCACAGCACAGTTGGAATTTAAGATGGTCTGTGTAGGTTAGTGTCGGCCAATACTATTCTTGTTATATGCAAGAGATTATCTGTTTTAAATATTAGATGTGGGTCCTTTATTCGACTTTTGTCGTTGATGGATACTGACACAGTGGCTTGCTTCGGTAGCTCAGATGGTAGAGCGCTTGCCCGCGAAAGCAAAGGTCCCGAGTTCGTGTCTCGGTCGGGCACACAGTTTTAATCTGCCAGGAAGTTTCATATCGGCGCACACTCCGCTGCAGAGTGAAAATCTCATTCTGGAAACATCCCCCAGGCTGTGGCTAAGCCATGTCTCCGCAATATCCTTTCTTTCAGCAGTGCTAGTTCTGCAAGGTTCGCAGGAGAGCTTCTGTAAAGTTTAGAAGGTAGGAGACGAGGTACTGGCTGAAGTACAGCTGTGAGTACCGGGCGTGAGTCGTGCTTCGGTAGCTCAGATGGTAGAGCGCTTGCCCGTGAAAGGCAAAGGTCCCGAGTTCGAGTCTCGGTCGGGCACACAGTTTTAATCTGCCAGGAAGTTTCAATATATCAACTGTTTATCATAATCAGAATTTTTGTGTTAAAAGGTGTGGTTGAACTGATGAAAAAAGTGTCTACACCATCTTTACGTATGCTATAGAGTGATACAAAGTTTTGAAACATAAAGTCTTAAACGACGTTACAAACCAGGGCCGTTGCTTATTCTTTGGAAATACAACTTTTAGCTTAATTTTTTTTGGAGGGGGGGAGGTTACCCCCAGCGGTGGAACATCAATATTACGAAGACAGAAGCTTATTTAGAGTCACAATAACGGATTTCGTTCTGGTAGATGTACACTGGTGGAAAGAATTACAGCACCAAAAAGTAATTAGTATAGAGAGATGGAATTACGGGAATTCATTTGTCTAGGTAACATATTTAAATGATCAACATAGCAAGCTCACAGGTTCATGTAAGTGCGAGATAAGTCATTGCGAATGTAAAAAGCTGGTACGTTAATGATCGGAGAAACCGCCAGAATGTTGAGTGCAATCATGCGAAGGTGCGTGCATTCTGCTGTACAGGTGCCGGATGTCATTTTATGTGATGGATTTCCATGACTATTTCACTTGGTCGGTCAATATAGGGTCGGTTAATATTTTTTGTGGGTCACGAAGGAGTCTCCGTCCGATGACGTCCCATATTGCTCGATTGGAGGCAGAGCTGCTAATCGAACGGATCAATGCAACATGTCGACACTCGGTACAGCATGTTGGGTTACAAACGCAGTATGTGGGCGAGCGTCATCCTATTGGAAAAGCTTCTGTTGTCACAAGAAATCTCACCTCAAACCATAACTCCAGATGTAGCTCCAGTGTGTCTAGCACGCAGATAGGTTGGTTTCAGGCCTTCAACTGGCCTACTGCTAACCAACACACGGCTATCACAGGCCCTGAGGCAGAACTAGCTCTGATCAGAAAACGCAACAACCACCACCCTGCCCCCTAACGAGCCCTCACTCGACACCACGGAAGTCGCAAATGGCGGTCGGTGTTTTGTGGTCAGTGGAAAGCGTGCTATAGAGCATCTGGTTCGGAGCTGTCCTTGAAGTAACCGATTTGCAACAGTTTTTTGTGCCACGGTGGTGCCAACAGCTGCTCAAATTGCTGCTGCAGATGCAACACGATGCGCCAGAGCCATCGCCAAACCCGACAGTCTTCCCTCTCGATAGTGCGACGTGGCCGCCCGGAGCCCGGTTTTCTTGTGACGGTATATTCTCCCACAGCTGCCAGCTACCGTATACAGGGGCTACATTAATGCCAAGCTTTTCTGCAATAGCGCAGAAGGAACATCCAGCTTCTCCTAGCTCTATTACACGACCTCGCTGATACTCAGTGAGCTACCGATAATGGCATCTCTGTCGCTTTACGAGTAAAGGCGTTCTTGACAAACATCAGCTCACCACGTCAAATGTCAGAGGTAACTAACGCACATGACTGTTACAGCGTGTGTTTAAAGCAAACCTGATATGCGTTCTTATAGAGGCGTTACCAGCGCCACTCTTTCGTAACTGATGCGAAATTTGAATAGCCATCATCTTTCAGATGTATAAATACGCCCACCATCATTGGTTTATATCGCACAACTCCGTATTGGTGTTGCGATTTTCTTTTTCTGTCAGTGTAGTTTTTCGAGGCAAAATTTAGTCAGGTGTCTTAAAAGTGGTCATTTGTCCAACCAGAATTCCGAAAGGCTTTCAATAAGTAACGCAACATTTATTTTTCTCGGCTAATTTTTGGTTACAATTTTTTTAACTTTATTGGCGATGTCCTTAAACATTCCTACGTCGCTTTATACATTTCTAATAAATCCCGGTTGATGGCATCGCTATAGGCAGTCTTCGAAATGGCGTCTGCAGCTGAACCGCATTCGAACCAAAGAGCGACTTATTTAATTTCTTCTGATGGGAAACCGTACCATTGCGAATATTCTCTGGTATTTACTGAATGTCTATGGACACCGAGCAGTGGATAAAAACACGGTAAATTGCTGAGCGAAGCGTCTGTCGTCATCAGAATAAGAAGAAAGATGTATGTTTGATTTTCCACACGTAGCCGGTCGCATACAGCTGCGGCGCCTGCAATGCTGCAATGTTCGGAAACTCTTGTTCGAGGTGATCGACGAATAACAGTCAAACAACTCTGTGGTCAACTTGATATCTCTGTTGGCAACGCTGATATATGTGTCCACCAGTTAGTGTGTACTAAGGTTTGTGCCTGCTAGTTTCCTCGAAGCCTAATTCGGGATCATAAAGAAAAAAAAAAGGAAGATCTGTGTCGAATTGCTAGCTCTTTATGAAGACTGATGGAAACGATTTTTTGTCAAACATTGCACAGGCGATGAAATATAGTTTCATTACTTTGAGCCTGAAAGAAAATTTCAATCCATGGAGTGCCACCACATAGCGTCTCCGTCGAAGAAGAAGTTCAAAACAATACCGTTAGCTGGTGATATGATGGCTACAGTCTTCTGCGACACTGATGGGGTTTTCTGTTTGGTGTCCTTCCCCGTGATAAAACAATCAACTCCGAAGTCTACTGTGAGACTCTCAGGAAAATGAAGAACAGGTTACAGCGTGTTTAAGGCCCCAAAAATGCGAACGCTCTTCTCCTTCTCAACGATAACATGAGGCCACACACAAGTCTTCGCAACCAAGAAGAAATCACCAAAACTACGGTGGACTGTTCTTCTTCATCTGCCATACAGTCCGAATCACTTCCACCTCCTTGGGCTCTCACTGATGGACTCCACGAGAAGAACTACAGCAATGATGTGGCGGACCAGTAAATTGCTACCATGACGGTATACAAGCTCTCACATTAAGTTGGTGTAGGACCATAGAACTGAACAGAGGTTAGGTTGAAAAATAGCCACAGAATTATGGTATAGCAAGGTGTATTTAAATCAGAAAAAAACTCCTTGCTATGAGAAAAAAATGCGTTGCATTAGTTATTGAGCAGTCCTCGTATACAGACGGATTCATATTTTATTTCGGACATTAGCACTTCGGATCAAGGCTGTATACCCCAGCGATATGGATTTAGGGAACCGTCACATCATCATAACCGATTCAGGAAGAAACACGCTACAAAAGAACCTGTCTTATGTAATTTCTCACGATCTTGAAGAATGAAGTTGTAGCAGTAGTAAAAGTGATTTACTGTGATCACAGTTGGCACACGCGTCTGCACCACTATCCTCGAAGGACCGTCTAAAATTAACCAAGAAGCCGTGGTAGTAATCACAATTTCACGGCTCTAGGGGCCTGACCAGATATGATTCGCGTGTACGACAAATTTAGCCACGTGTCGCTTTCAGCTGCGTGTATATAATCCCACCCTTACGTAACATGGCTGTTATGGCAGTAAATTGCTACTATTCGTCTAGCAACAGCGAGACGGGTTCGCGAAGGCGGGGTGTATCAGTCTCCGCACCTACTTGTACTGACTGCCGCACGGCAATTGTATGCGATGGTTGGGCTTCATGTTGATCCCGTACCTACTGCGGCTCGTAGATGTGTCAGTATTTGTTGAGGTCTGCATCACTGTTGGACAAACAAAATGGTTCAAATGGCTCTGAGCACTATGGGACTTAACATATATGGTCATCAGTCCCCTAGAACTTAGAACTACTTAAACCTAACTAACATAAGGACAGCAGACAACACCCAGCCATCACAAGGCAGAGAAAATCCCTGACCCCGCCGGGAATCGAACCCGGGAACCCGGGCGTGGGAAGCGAGAACGCTACCGCACGACCACGAGATGCGGGCTGTTGGACAAACACACTGGTGTGTCACTGCCAGATAACAGCTCGATGAAACATCTTGGAACACAGATAGAAAGAACTGCTACATTGAAATACAGAAGGTAAATGAAAGAAGTGCGTAATGAGACGAACAGACATGAGAATTTTACTCAAAGGCAAAAATTACAACAAAGTCAGAGCGAATTATGATAGTCTTCTGGACATTAAAAAAACCGGGGAATGGTTCTTACACTACTGATCATTAAAATTGCTACACCAAGAAGAAATGCAGATGATAAACGGGTATTCATTGGACAAATATATTATACTAGAACTGACATGTGATTACATTTTCACGCAATTTGGGTGCATAGATCCTGAGAAATCAGTACCCAGAAACACCATCTCTGGCCGTAATAACGGCCTTGATACGCCTGGACATTGAGTCAAACAGAGCTTGGATGGCGTGTACAGGTACAGCTGCCCATGCACCTTCAACACGATACCATAGTTCATCAAGAGTAGTGACTGGCGTATTGTGACGAGCCAGTTGCTCGGCCACCACTGACCACACGTTTTCAATTGGTGAGAGATCTGGAGAATGTGCTGGCAAGGGCTGCAGTCGAACATTTTCTGAATCCAGAAAGACCCGTACAGTACCTGCAACATGCGGTCGTGCATTATCCTGCTGAAATGTAGGTTTTCGCAGGGATCCAATGAAGGGTAGAGCCACGGGTCGTAACACATCTAAATTTGTAACGTCCACTTTTCAAAGTGCTGTCAATGCGAACAAGAGGTGACCGAGACGTGCAACCATTGACACCCCATACCATCACGCCGGGTGATACGCCAGTATGGCGATGACGAATACACGCATCCAATGTGCGTTCACTGCGATTTCGCCAAACGGATGCGACCATCATGATGCTGTAAACAGAACCTGGATTCATCTGAAAAAATAACATTTTGCCATTCGTGCACCCAGGTTCGTCGTTGAGTACACCATCGCAGGCGCTGCTGTCCGTGATGCAGCGTCAAGGGTAACCGCAGCCATGGTCTCCGAGCTGATAGTACTTGCTGCTGCAAACGTCGTCGAACTGTTCGTGCAGATGGTTGTTGTCTTGCAAACGTCCCCATCGGTTGACTTAGGGAGCGAGACGTGGCTGCACGATCCGTTACAGCCATGCGGATAAGATGCCTATCATCTCGACTGCTAGTGATACGAGGCCGTTGGGATCCAGCACGGCGTTCCGTATTACCCTCCTGGACCCATTGATTCCATATTCCACTAACAGTCATTGGATATCGACCAACGCGAGCAGCACTGTCGCGATAAGATAAACCGCAATCGCGATTGGCTACAATCCGACCTTTATCAAAGTCTGAAACGTGATGGTACGCATTTCTCCTCCTTACACGAGGCATCACAACAACGTTCCACCAGGCAACGCCGGTCAACTGCTGTTTGTGTATGAGAAATCGGTTGGAAACTTTCCTCTTGTCAGCACGTTGTAGGTGTCGGCACCGGCGCCAACCTTGTGTGAATGCTCTGAAAAGCTAATGATTTGCATATCACAGCATCTTCTTCCTGTCGGTTAAATTTCGCGTCTGTAGCACGTCCTCTTCGTGGTGTAGCAATTTTAGTGGGCAGTAGTGTAATAGGGACTGATCTGCACGGGCGGCAATGCGTGTTCTGCAACGTGCTCTCTTGCTGGCCCCAAGGTTGATAAGGTGTTCTTGTTGTGTTGGTCGAATGTCAATATAACTTTATACACGTACACACAATCAACAACTATGTCAGTTATTAGAGTTGCGAGTCTCTGCAATTGGTCGAATGGCTAACAGAGTGGATTAGCGTTGTTCGTGTTTAGTACTGCTACCTGGCGTGGTAACGTACGTAAGATGCGTGAACAGAGTCAGATACTGAACGATCACTGTGAAGAATACGGAGATGTCGTGTACTCCTGTGAGACAACGTTATCAGCACCTGAGAGAGTTTAAAAGAGGCCTCCTTGTGAATCCCCGATTGACCAGTCGAAGGGTGTAATATTCTGATATTAGAATGGCCCAGCTGCATGAGGACGTGAGGGCAGGCACACTCGCCGTCTCACCCCTAGAAGGAAAGATCGCCGTATTGTGTACCATGCACGTCGTAACTCATTCGCTTCTGAGCCTGGCAACCTAGAACAGGAAATGGACGCCCTGCAACACTGTTTGTAATCGAGAACCATTGGTCGGAGACTAGCAGCAGCTGGGCTAACGAATTACCCCCTTGCGCAGGCTGTAGTGAACACCGGAACACGAATGGCTGTGTTACAGTGGTGCCGTGTTCCGGAAGCATGCACTGCTGATGGAAGACGTCGCATTGTGTTCAGCAATGTGTAGCGGTTCTCCACTACACCGGATGAACGTATTTGGCGTAGATCTGGGGAGGGGTTCTATTTTTTGAATGTTTTTGGAGAAGCACAGCGGTTACTCCTGGAGTCATTATGTGGGGAGCAACCGGCAGTGACTTCAAATAACGGCTGGTAGTGACTGAGGAAACTCTGGCGGCACAGCGCTACGTCACGGACATCCCACGTTCTCTGTGTGCCCTCTCATGCGACAGTATCGAGATGCCTTTCTCAACAGGACATTGCTCGTCCATACATGGCACGTCTCTCTCTGAACTGTCTGCGTGATTTTGAATGCTCCTATGCCTAACCAGATCCTGGTATCCGTCCCTGGTAGAACATGTGTGGGACAAACCCGGACGTCAACTCCGTTCCAGTGGCAGTATCTAGAATACCGAGGACCATCTGTAACAGTAATTGCTCAGGAAAGTGTATAATGGCTTCATGATAACACTCCACCATTCCCAACCGAATGGATAGTGGTCAGAGGGGGTGCAATGTCGTAATGATAAGTGGGCTCATACTGCCAAGTTCTTTGTACATTTGACTCGAATTTGTAATCATTGACATGACATTGCATACACCAGCCAAAACATCATGACTACCTACTTATAGCCAGTATGTCCCCTTTTGTACGAGGTGCATTCAAGTTCTAAGGTCTCCGATTTTTTTTCTAATTAACTACTCACCCGAAATCGATGAAACTGGCGTTACTTCTCGACGTAATCGCCCTGCAGACGTACACATTTTTCACAACGCTGACGCCATGATTCCATAGCAGCGGCGAAAGCTTCTTTAGGAGTCTGTTTTGACCACTGGAAAAGCGCTGAGGCAATAGCAGCACGGCTGGTGAATGTGCGGCCACAGAGAGTGTCTTTCATTGTTGGAAAAAGCCAAAAGTCACTAGGAGCCAGGTCAGGTGAGTAGGGAGCATGAGGAATCACTTCAAAGTTGTTATCACGAAGAAACTGTTGCGTAACGTTAGCTCGATGTGTGGGTGCGTTGTCTTGGTGAAACAGCACACGCGCAGCCCTTCCCGGACGTTTTTGTTGCAGTGCAGGAAGGAATTTGTTCTTCAAAACATTTTCGTAGGATGCAAATGTTACCGTAGTGCTCTTTGGAACGCAATGGGTAAGGATTACGCCCTCGCTGTCCCAGAACATGGACACCATCATTTTTTCAGTACTGGCGGTTACCCGAAATTTTTTTGGTGGCGGTGAATCTGTGTGCTTCCATTGAGCTGACTGGCGCTTTGTTTCTGAATTGAAAAATGGCATCCACGTCTCATCCATTGTCACAACCAACGGAAAGAAAGTCCCATTCGTTCTGTCGTTGCGCGTCAACATTGCTCGACAACATGCCACACGGGCAGCCGTGTGGTCGTCCGTCAGCATTCGTGGCACCCACCTGGATGACACTTTTCGCATTTTCAGGTCGTCATGCAGGATTGTGTGCACAGAACCCACAGAAATGCCAACTCTGGAGGCGATCTGTTCAACAGTCATTCGGCGATCCCCCAAAACAATTCTCTCCACTTTCTCGATCATGTCGTCAGACCGGCTTGTGCGAGCCCGAGGTTGTTTCGGTTTGTTGTCACACGATGTTCTGCCTTCATTAAACTGTCACACCAACAAACGCACTTTCGACACATCCATAACTCCATCACCACATGTCTCCTTCAACTGTCGATGAATTTCAATTGGTTTCACACCACGCAAATTCAGAAAACGAATGATTGCACGCTGTTCAAGTAAGGAAAACGTCGCCATTTTAAGTATTTAAAACAGTTCTCATTCTCGCCGCTGGCGGTAAAATTCCATCTGCCGTACGGTGCTGCCATCTCTGGGACGTATTGACAATGAACGCGGCCTCATTTTAAAACAATGCGCTTGTTTCTATCTCTTTCCAGTCCAGAGGAAAAAAAAATTGGAGGCCTTAGAACTTGAACGCACCTCGTACAACGGCGGCTGCGCGTCGTGGCATGGAAACAATGAGGCCTTGCTAGGTCGCTGGAAGCAGTTGGCACCACATCTGCCACAAAAGACACCTAATTCCCTTAAATTCCGGAGAGGGGAATCAAGAGCTCTGATGCCACGTTCAACCACATTCCAGATGTATTCGACTGGGTTCAGATCAGGCGATTTCTGAGGCCAGCACACCAATTAGATCTTTTCACTGTGTACTCTGAACCACTCCAACACACTCTTGGACTTGTGACATGGCGCATTATCTTTCTGAAAAACGCCACTGCTGTCGGGACACATGATTGTCATGAAGGGGTGTACGTGGTCTGCAACGATACTCCTTGCCCGTCACGGTGCCTTGCTCGATTTCCACTGGACCCATGGACGCCCACGGGAATGTTCTCCAGAGCGTAATGAAGCCGCCACCACCTTGTCTCCGTACTGCAGTACAGGTGTCGAGGAGCTGTTCCCTTGGAAGATGACGGATTCGCGACCTCCTGTCGCCATGATGAAGAAGGTATAGAGGTTCATCACACCAAGGAACGCTCTGCTACTGCTCCACCGTCCAGCGCAGAGGGTCACGTGTCCATTTCAGTCGTAGTTGCCGCTGTCGTGGTGTTAACATTGGTACATGCATGGATCGTCGGCTGCAGAGCATAATTGTTACGATTGTTCGGTGCACTGTGTGTTCAGATACACCTGTACGCTGCCCAGCATTTAAGTCTGATGTTGGGTTCGCCACAGTTCGCCACCTGTCCTGTTTTACCAGTCCGCCCATCCTACGCCGTCCAACAATTGTGAAGATGGGTGGCACCCAACCTAACGACGTCTGGAAGTGATTTCACCTTGGTTTCGTCACTTGTTGAAGACACTCACCACAGCACTCCTCGAACACCCGACAAGGCTTTCTGGCCGTCGCCATCTGCCCTCGGTCAAACTCATACAGATCGCACACCTTCCCCATTCTAGACGTGGACAGCACGCTCACTGAAACTACATGCGCCGTGCGTGTGTCTGACTAGCAGGCATTCCTCGCCAGGTGATGCTGCTATCGCCTGGACGGATTTATATCGATAGTAGTTCAGTGGTGACAATAATCTGGTTGATCAGTGTACTCCACAACCAGTGAAGTTCCTTCTCTTTTCCTCCTTCCCTTGTGGATGCTTCAGTTTGTTTGTCAGGCAGTTTATTTGTAGATGTCATAGCTGATGTTCCGTTAACCTGGAATGAGATTTTCACTCTGCAGCGGAGTTTGCGCTGATATGAAACTTCCTGGCAGATTAAAACGGTGTGCCGGACCGAGACTCGAACTCGAGACCTTTCCCTTTCGCGGGCAAGTGTTCTACCAACTGAGCTACCCAAGCACGACTCACGCCCCGTCCTCACAGCTTTAGTTTTGCCAGTTCCTCGTCTCCTACCTTCCAAACTTTACAGAAGCTCTCCTGCGAACCTTCCGTTAACCTGTCCATTCTCCTGGGGACGGTCTCCCATACACTTCTTTCCTCACCTAATAATGCATTTGGCATTTAATCTGCCCATTTAATTTCTAACTTCTTTCGATAGCACCACATTTTAGATGCTTCCAGCTGCTTTTTCACCGGACTTAGGATGGCTCTCGTGTCACTTCCATGGAGTACTGTCCTTTATACGTACACTTGCAGCAACTTCGTCCTCAAGTCCGTATGAATATCTGATATCAGATAAACTAATCTCTAATCAACTACTTATTTCGCTTGTGCCAATCTTGTTGCTTGCTTTGGTCACTGTCTGTAATCTTACTCCATACATAGGAGAGAAATTTCGCTTCCTCCACTATTGTTATACTCTTCCTCACCTTCATCTTTGCTGTCTTTATCCTTATATTCCGTTCTTTCTTCATCTGATGTACTCTTAAAGGAAAACAACTGCCTGTAAAGGTCTACATCTTGCAGTTTATACAGTAACTACTTTCGTCTCGCCTACAGATGTTTCATAACATCAACTGAAACGAATGTCTTGTGGATATTCTGAGCACTGGAGGGAAGAGGATTGATTTACTTGTTGCACGCTGTAGTAAATACTGGCGTATTTTCTGGACGTGTCAGTGCAAAGGAACCGCTTCCCCATCCCACGGTATTGTTTAGGACCCTCCGTAACTACTATCGGGTTGCCTTGGTACTAATTAGAGTTGTGCAGCGGCCCACTGCCAAAACAGAAACAGCTCTCGAGGCGCCTGTACTGTGTAGGACACTGGATGTACCACTCGGCTGTGAGCCGACCAGTAGGCAACCAGTGCAACCGTGTGTGTTTCCTGCCATGCCGCACGGCCACTTGCTTGCACACGAACGCAGCACTACCTGCGACTTAACCGGGTGCCAGTGGGACAAAATACGTAGAGGCTTCAACATTAACATTAATACTGTCGTCATTAAAAAATCTGGCCCATTTTCTTAATTCTTCGTGCATCCTCCATTGCGATGAAAGTTATGGGGAGATTAGGTGCTACACATTTCACAGCAGAACGTAAACATTTCCATTCCCTTTTTATTTTTATGTCCAAACCACATACTTCATCTTCAATCACATATGATGAGGTTTAGTAAGATCCACTGAGACTCATTAAATATGTGGTTGAGTGCTTGTGTGAGTGTGTGTGTGTGTGTGTATGTGTGTGTGTGTGTGAGAGAGAGAGAGAGGGAGAGAGAGAGAGAGAGAGAGAGAGTAGGAGATCAACATATAGTGTTATCTTGCAGTTTTTCTCTTATCGACGCATTTAATTTCCTTTTTGTGTTTTTTATTGCTCTGTTGGTATTTTCCCTGCCATCTTCTCTGCTTTGTCTATCATGTGTCAGGGGACGGCATGATTGTTCAGGTATGTTGCTATCTGCAGATGCAAAATGTATTGTTTCTTTGTTTAGTTCAAGTTTTTTTGCACATAGTTGCATATTTTCTTTATGTAAACAAGATCACCGTGCTTCTAACTTGACGGTCATTACTAAACTTTACACAAATTTAATATGCTGCTAATTACATTTTTTGTCGACTTTCAGATTGTGTCTTTTCCTGTGGAATCGGATGAGAGTCTTGTTGTATGTGTTGTAGGTCTGTGAAGGAAATATTTGATAGACAGGAATAACATAGTGAATATTTGCAGCCATTCATTTACATTTGCTGCTTCAGTAATGTTTCTCATGTCGATAAGAGCAAATGTTGTTCGCTCCAGTGGAAAATAGCCTCAGCGAGTCCATTATTTCTGAAAACCTTCTAAAAAGTTAGTTGGTGATAGTTCGGTTTCTGTACCAATTCTTCCTTGAACATTATTTGCAGTAGCAGATGCTGCTACACATCGCAGACAATACTACGTGTTTCACTTGGAATGTAGTGACTTAATAGCTCAAAACTGTAGTACATAGTAAGTAAACAAAACGTTTCACATTTTACTCACAAGTATTTTCAAATATGGCAAACAAAAAATATATTATTAATTTAGCTGTTCCTCAAAACACGTCAAAATATGAAATAAAGGAAAAAAAGGGGCATTATGCTAGCATATGTCTGCGATGCCTACAAGGTTAGGATTAACACACGTGTTTTAGGCACACACTGTACACGAAAGCTATATAAAACAAAAAAATCTACAAGAATAAACCAATGAATTACCCATAAAATAATATTTCACCACTTTAGGCCCACATGGCATAGAATACGAAATAACATTGGCAATGGCGCCAATATTTCCTATGACATGCAGACATTGTGCAACTGCCAACACCACTAGACGAGAATGATGTTATACCCCGCCCATCTTTGCTGCAGGGAGCTTTTAATTGGCCTGTCTAAAAAAAAAAAAAAGTGGCTTGGGTTATGAAGAAGTTGAGAAATGTGATTGGATGATCTGCTATGGCAGTAAAGTACTGAGGTGTGACTGGGGAAGCTGAATATTTGCAACGCAATTGTCTTGAAAGCTCTCTTATTAACCGTTTTCCAAGAAAGGGATTGTGGCCTTAAGAAGAAGTTGCGAAATGTAATTGGACGGGCTTATATGTCTGTGAAATATCGAGCTATGTTTTGGAAAGCTAAGTATGTGTAATTTAGGTTCTCTGATTAGCCTATTTCCTAGAAAGGCTTAGGAAAGGGAAAGAAAGAGAAAAGATTATGTCTTAGGTGGTGGAAGAAGAGGGGCTAGGGATAAAGGTTTAGAGGGGAGGGTAAATGAGGGGAGCGAGTGTGGCTTAGGAGAGGCGAGGGACATGATGACGTCATGAATTTGCATCTGCATGTATGCAACCCGACGGTTAAAGATGAAATTAGGGCTAATGTTGCTATTGTATTTCTGCCATAAGCACAAACTACAACGTCGAATGTTTCCGCTGTGGCTTCTGTTGGTGGCCTATAGACACAGGTACATGTGCGCATCTGAACATCACTGACTGCACCTCTGCAGCGGCCATATTATAAAACAGGACTAATGAAAAATAGCTTATCGTTACTTCGATTCATTCTGACTCATAAGCGTATCCTGTAAACGTCTCGAAACAATGGACGAGTAACACAAATCTATAGTAAAGTAGTTATTTTGTTTATCATTAGGTCTCCAACATTGCTTCCGCCATTTTGCAATAGATAGCAGTAGTGGCAAATGGCGCTGCCAGTAGTAGCTCATAAGTGTCATACATTAGACATTTGTTAAAACATCGCCATCAACATATTGTCCGGTCGCAGGTTCGAATCTTGCCTCGGGCATGGATGTTTGTGATGTCCTTAGGTTAGTTAGGTTTAACTAGTTCTAAGTTCTAGGGGACTAATGACCTCAGCAGTTGAGTCCCATAGTGCTCAGAGCCATTTGAGCCATTTTTGAACATATTGCCTTATTTGTGACTGTATCGTAAAGTTATTCTCGATTGAATATGTCAGCTTACGATCACAATTCTCGTAATTTTTGGGAAGTTTTAATTGTTTCCTTTAGCTTGAAGAAATCTGCGGCTGAGGCTCAGAGAATTCTGGATAAGACCTTTGATGGGGCATCTATTAGTGAAATAAAGTGCAGAGAATGGCTTCAACGCTTCAAGAATGTTGATTTTAATGTCAAGGCCGGTATGGTGGTGGAAGAGAGAAGGTTCTCGAAACTACCGAAATCGACGGAAACAATCAGGAGATCGTTATCAAAGGCAATTGATGCGTTTGAGTTGAGCACTGAAGGACAAACGACCACAATATAGCGACAGACATTAAAAGATCATTTTGCAGGATCATAATGCTCGGTCCCTCTGGCCGCCGTGTTCTCCGTCTGACTACCATCTTTTTAGACCAATGGCACGTGGTCTGGCTGACCAACATCTTCGGTCGTATGAACAAATGAAAAATTGGATTGACTGATGGATTTCCTCAAAAGACGCACAGCTGTTTCGCGACGGTATTCGTACGCTGTCCGAAAGATGAGAAAAAACAGTAGCCGAGGACGATCAGTACTTTGAATAGTGAATTGTTTGTAGATTTTTCACAATAAAGCATCGAACTTCGAGAAAAAATGGCGGAAGCAAAAATGTAGACCTAATATTGGTCTCTGAATTCTCATAGTGAGGAGCAATGTTTTTATAGGGTTCAAGAAGCGCTGCCGTTTAGTCATTTTTAAAGTGACATTGAAGAACGTTATATATGTTAACGTACGCAAGAGTTTCATTCCTTGTGCATTTTACGCTTGTATGTTTGGCTAGATCCCATCTACTGCATCAAACAATACTTTTTCTTCAATTACTTTTGAATTATATACATTACTTGCAACAGAAATGGCACTCTCTAAAACGTTCGTTCTCGTTGTTGATTTTTCGTGATGAAGGACATACCCGGTTCCATGATAGTCGTTTATGTTGGGGGGGGGGGGGAGTTCTTTATCTGCGTACGTTGTGCGTTGACTGATACTGTATAAGTGTGATAAAGCCAAAAGTCTTACGATGAACGATGTCAGGCCATCTACTGAGACAGTAGCTAGACTGGAAGTATTGTTACCGTTACTGACGACAGTTAGCCGGCCGGGGTGGCCGAGCGGTTCTAGGCGCTACAGCCGAGAATGATTAAGTAACCGGTTCTAGGCGCGCAGTCCGGAACCGCGCGACTGCTACGGTCGCAGATTCGAATCCAGCCTCGGGCATCGATGTGTGTGATGTCCTTAGGTTAGTTAGATTTAAGCAGTTCTAAGTTCTAGGGGACTGATGACCTCAGACGTTAAGTCCCTTAGTGCACAGAGCCATTTGAACCATTTGACGACAGTTGGGCTGCTGTGTATGAGACGATTGTTGGCACTCAGTCAACAGGAACGTATGCGAGTAAACGTGTGTGCCAGACGGCCACAGGAGGAGCGCTCGACAAACTGCGGCTTCCTGTAGAAGTGAGTGGAGCACTTTACCTGCCAATTTCTTCCTGAAGGTCGTAGAGATCCCGGATGTCGACGCCGCGTCGGATCTGCACGTCGCGGTACGGGAAGCTCGGCTCCACCTCTGCAACAAAAACACACAAGGAGGACGTTAATACTGGAGCTTTGATTGAAGATTACAGGCGCCAAATATTCTACTCTGTCTCTACTCTGTAGCAGGGTGGACTGAATTATTAAGTATTTTCTATTACTTATTCCTTGCAAGAAACAGTTTGTCCATAAAAAAGACAAGACCAAATTTTAAATGTTCCCCTAAAATTTTTTCGCAGACCACATTCCATCTTACAAGGAGAGGTCCCCAGCGGTGGGATCGACTTTTTGAAACCAAATATATGACGATGTAGGTTAAGATCCTAGGCATCATACCCTGCAGCCATTCAGCCTGGTGGGCCCTCGTTCGCGAGTAATTGACGAAAAACAAAATAATCGGAATTTTGCGTGATACCCAATAACATTAGAATAGTCAACTTATACAGACGTACTACGTGGTGTAGTGGATAGGATTATAGCTTCACGTGTTGAAGGTGGTGGGTTCAAATTTTGTCAGTTGCAGTAAATCTTTTTAGTTTTAAATCTTTATCGAAATGATTTCTGTCATCATTTTTATTCAATTAACTGATTTAACTGTAATTTTTTATTTCCATTCCTTTGTCACATAATTTTAATCTTCGTATTAACTTTTTTATTTATTTCATTTTTTCTTTATATCACTTTTCTCCAAGCGGAATTTTTGTGAATATGAATCTAATTTTATTTATTTTTAGTTATTTTTATTATTTATTATTTTATTATTTTTATATAATAATATAATATAATAATAAAATAATAATATTTATTATTTTATTATCTAACTATTATTTTTATTATTTATTTTTTCATTATTTATTATTTTATTATTATTTTTTAATATTTATCATTTAATTTCATTTTATAATATTCAATTGTTTGAAAATTCTGATATATCAGTTAAAAACCAAAAGACGAAATAATCTATTTGTATTGACTGTGCAATGATGTGAACAATGTATTTTTCGTTACGAGCTGTGCAATTATTTAAACGCAGATGAAGCTTTAAATGAAAGGAAGGATTACAAATAAGACGAAATTCAAGCTAAGTGAGAAATATGTGTACAATGAACGCAATAATGTGGACGAAAAAATTCTGCGATAAAAGAAATTAAATCGAAATTAATGAATAAAATTAATTAAAAATACACGAACAAAGATTTCAAGTGAAAACTGAATGATAGAAAGAAAAATGAGAGCAAATGAAGAAGTTGATATTATGTTTAAAATTATGTGACAAAGGAATGGAAATAAAAAATTACATTTAAATCAATTAAATGAATAAAAATGATGATCGAATTCATTTAGACAAAAAATTAAAAATAAAAACAAACAATTTATCGCATCTAACAAGATCCGAACCCAGAACTCCTACTTTCGAAGCCGCTACGGTCGCAGGTTCGAATCCTGCCTCGGGCATGGATGTGTGTGGTGTCCTTAGGTTAGTTAGGTTTAATTAGTTCTAAGTTCTAGGCGACTGATGACCTCTGAAGTTAAGTCGCATAGTGCTCAGAGCCATTTGAACCATTTTACTTTCGAAGCTATTATCCTATCTATTACACCACACAACCCGTCTATGCAATACGACTCTTTTAACGTTATTGGGCATCACGCAAAATTCCGAATTTTTTTTTTCGTCAGTTACTCGCAAATGAGGGCGCTCTAGGGTGAATGGCTGCAGGGTGTGATACCTGGGAGCTTAACTTACATAACTGTATAGATGGTTTCAAAAAGTCGATCCCACCACTGGGAACATCTCCTTATTAGTACACAACTGCCCAACAATAAATAACTATAAAGATTTGATGTTCCAAGTACAAGACGATCTCTACTGCAATGTTTGCTGACTAATAACGCGTTTCGAGAAGTTAGCGCGTCATCAGATTAATTTAAAAAGGCAGCAGAAGTCGCATTAGACAGAATTAAAAACCATGGTAGCAGTCACCTTAGTCCGTATTAAAATCATGGAAACAATGGTTGTATCAGAAATGCAGTCATCAAACTGCAGATAAAAAAACCAAGCACCAGTAGCAAACGGCGATCACAGGCGTGTGTGTCACAACTAAGCAAATACTGCCGCCAATGAAATGTGTGCTGAGGCATGGAGGAGGCGGACTACACGTTCAGACACAACCAGGAGTGATGATCTGTGGTGTCATTTCACTTCATACCGGGACACCTTTGGTTGCCATCAGTGACACCTTTATAGCACAGCGCTACATCGACGGTAATCTGCGCCCCGTTTTGTTGCTCTTCGCGGCAATCAAATCAGTCATAAGGCACAGAACTTATGCGCCGCTCTGCGCCTGTGAGCTCCGAGCGAATACAGAGAGAATTTTGTAGGTTTTATTCTGGCGGCATGTGCAGCGGATGTCCGCCCCGTGAATGGCGCCGGCTGGCGACATGCGTCACGCCCCGCCTCGCTACGCCACGCGACGCTGTGACGTCACGGGGCACAGGAATAGCGCGACGCCGCTGCAGCAGGCATTCCGCAGGCCGCAGCCGAAGGCGCGCCAGACACGCCGTGACCTCGTCTCTGCCCGTGCAGGACCGAGGGCGGCGCCCGAAACACAGCACCGACTTACACCTCCTTGTTTGTTCCTGTTCCTTACATGGGGCGTATCGTAATTCATAGCGAAAACTGTAGAAACAAAAACGTTCCAGCAACATGGATCTACAAACAAGCCGTTTGCGTGATTATTATAAATACAGCATCTATGAAACTTATACTGAAACAGTATAAGTATTCTTTAAATTTAAAGTAAGTATTTTTGGCAGTCAATTCCACAATATTCTTTACAACAACAATATGAACATGTAGTTCACTTCTCGTAGAATGTGAAGTGAAAAAAGGTAACTATTAATTACTTCTCTGGAACCGCGAGACCGCTACGGTCGCAGGTTCGAATCCTGCCTCGGGCATGGATGTGTGTGATGTCCTTAGGTTAGTTAGGTTTAAGTAGTTCTAAGTTCTAGGGGACTGATGACCTCAGAAGTTGGGTCCCATAGTGCTCAGAGCCATTTGAACCAAGTCATATTAATGACTTCTATCAATTGTGCCACTTTTCTTACTTTTCTAAAAACGTGTTTATTTTTGCTATAACCCTTCATGTAATACTTTCGCCACTTTTCCACCCCAAATAAAACACAGTCTTTTGCTACTGTAATAAATGGTTCAAATGGCTCTGAGCACTATGGGACTTAACACCCCCTAGAACTTAGAACTACTTAAACCTAACTAACCTAAGGACATCACACACATCCATGCCCGAGGCGGGATTCGAACCTGAGACCGTAGCGGTCGCGCGGTTCCAGACATAAGCGCCTAGAAGCGCTCGGCCACAGCGGCCGGCGTACTGTAATATAAAACGACATTCGAGCCTCCATCAGGTAAAACAAGTAACTATGTTACATTAAAAAACTAAAAACAAATTTAAATGGGTTAGTAGAAAAACACAAAATGTAAAATTATAATATATTAATGTAATTATGTAATTTAATAAGGTACAACAGCTGCAATCTTCAGAATAGTGAGTCATATTGTAATATAAGACTCAGACCCTGTATCATCACAGACATTGTGATAATCAGTGACGTTAAAATTACATTCAGTTGTATGGTGAAAAAAAAACTCAGTGTGCTGCTCTTCTTGAATGAGCCATGCACACCTACCAGTAGCAACGCAGAGGTGACACTGTTCTTGCCTTGGTGAATCATGAAGTAGCCTGACACAACTGCCCTCAAGTGTACAAATTTTAGACATACAGAAGTGACATTTTTCGTGGATGTTGGGGTACTTCGCGTGTATTTTTCAGTGACATGGACTAACAGGTTTTTGACTTCGGTCAATTTTCTTGCAGAAGTACGATATGTGGATTGAGCTGCTATCGACTACAGAATAAATGTCTCCTTTTTAATAACATACATCAACAAACGTTTTCCATCACCCCTTTATTTCGTAATTCATCGCATAGAAGACTGTATTTGGCTCTGGGCATACGTATATACTCATTTGGAATGTGTCCAGATCACAAGAAAATCGACAAAATCGTTTGTCTATTGCGGTATTTTTCACAGAACTTCCGAGTAACGTCAGTACGCGGTGGAACGTCCCCTTGCTCGGATAGAAGCTTGAATCCGTTGTGGCACACCATTGATGAGATCATCACGCCAGCCCTGGTCCAAATAGTCCTACTTTTCAGTGGCGATACTGGGTAAGTCGCACAGAGAATGTGCTCGTTGTCGGCGTCCAAAAACAGATCGTTTAAATCTATCCCACACATGTTCGATTGGGTTCATGTTCGCGGGACAGGCAGATTACTTCATTGTGGCGGTCCTAGCATGCTGAAGGATCGTATTCACAAGAACAGCACGATGGACATACTTGTTATCATCCGTCAAGATGAAATTCTCACAAAAATAGAGGCAGTACGGTCCCACTATTGGACCCAGAACCTCGTTCGTGTGCCGCACAGTCGTAAGGTTGCCTCAACAACGACGAGAGGTGTACGGTGGCCCATGTAACAGCACACCAGAACATTAGTCCACCGCATGCGGAACAGAGTGTTGGAGGCGTTCGATATTACCATATTGTCTCCAAGCAAGTTCTCTGCGATTATCAGGATGCACATAGATCCGACATTCGTCCATAAACAATAACAGACACCAATCTTGGGAAATCCATTCTGCAGCATTTCTTGCCCATTTCTAACGGAGTCCGTGGTGTTGTGGTCTACGACGTGGTGCTCGTCATGTTTGTCGGCAATGAAGATTCGCATCATGCAATCGTCTCCTAAGAGTTTGATGCGATACATGTTATCCTGTAGCGTCTTCGAACGCGATATTCGGTTCTGGAGCACTCTGTCCAGCATTCTTTTGACTCAAAAGTCGTAGATATCGATCATCCCGTGCACGCGTCGAACGTGGACAACCTGTGTGGTTAACGTCCTCAACGCTACCTGTCAACTGGAACCGATTCCATGTCCGCACCATATCGATCTGATTCCGGTGCACATATCGTGCAACTTCGCTGGTTGAAAAGTCCTATGCGCGTAACGTGATAATGCGGGCTTGATTATTAATCGCGATTGTCCTTCGTGGCAAGATGGATGTACACTCTACTGCTCCATAGACCTCTCTAATGTGTCCCTACCAGTGCTTTATTTTCAAGGAAATGTTGTGAGGCGTGCGCGGCTCGTGTTCATGCCGTTTCTTGGTTTACAGCTTCTCTTTACGGAACTGTCGCCTCGTTTCTTATTTAATTTACTGGCGTCACTAAGTTGCTGGCTTCCATGCCCGTCAGTGGCAGCAGCAGCGCCTATCGATAAGACCACTGTCGTATTATCTTTGAAGCGACCACTAGTATTTCCGGCTCGTCGTGTGTCGGCAGTTCAGTTGGGACGTAGCGCCAGTGAGGTGCGGACAGCCAGTACTCGCCGACCGCTGGCGACACGCATGCACTGTCCGACGGAAGGAGACTGGAGCGGGAACGACCGTCGGTTGGTCGTTTGGTCGGTCGTCTCATCGGGCGACGCGTTTGGTCTTTTGACCGTTTCTGGACCTCGTCAGTTGGTCATCTTGCCGGACGTGGGTCGGTTCCTTCTTTGTGAAGAGGTGTCGGGTGGCCAATGGGCAAGTGTTCCCTCTGCATGGTTGGGCCTGAGCCAGTGTGTCCGGGTCGTCCTGTCTCCGAATTCCGAACGCTCATCAAGAAGTCGGGATGGAGCTGCAGTGAGGTCCGGACAGCCAGGACTCTCCCGACCGTTGCCGACACACATGACTTGAGTGGGGACGACCTTGGTTGGTCGTTCGGTCGGTCCTCTCATCGGACGACGTGTATTTGGTCGCCGACCCCTTATGGGTTCTCTGTGTGTCCCGACTTGTGATTCGTCCTTTAGGATCGTTCGAGTTCTTGTGGAAGTGTTTTCGTGCAACTGTGTCCAGCTTGTGTGATTTCGACTGAGCAGTTATGTTAATGCTGTCTGCACACTGGAGTTGTCAGTCTGTCGGTTGGGATAGAGTCGGGCACGGCGTCTAGTTCAGCAGCCTTTGGTGTTGTTCATATTTTTGAATGGTTATTGCCTCTTGGCTGTATTTAGGCGCCAATATTTGAATACGTAGTGCTGCTGGTATCTTCGTCCTCGTTGACACTTTCCGTTGTCGTGCCCCTGGTCAGGCGAAAGGGAATTGATGAGATGGTTGATCGGTCCTTCAGCCGTCCTTGGGTCGGGTTGCCATCCGATTATTTAATCTTACTTTGGCTGCCTGTCTCACCTAACTTTATGTTAGAGTTACCTCCTCAGGCCGACCCTTGGAACACTTCTGAGCACCACTGTTCTGTTGGTTTTAGATTGTGATTTTCTTTTAGCCTGAAGTACTGTGCAAGGCTTCAGCCGTCTGTCAGTTTAGTTTGTTTTAATTGCAAAATAAGGCCTTCAGCCGACTTAAACTAAGCTTTCAAGATTGATTTGTTTAAAACTACTTTAAAAAAGAGATTTGGCTCCATTTGAAATCTTTGTTATCCTGGCCTTAAGCCTTGAATTGTTCAATGTTCAGTATGTGGCCATCAGCCGAGCTTTTACGTGAAATGTTTTTAAGATAAGGCTTTCAGCCGTCTTAAATTAAAACTTTGAAGATTCTTGTTTAAACTAATTTTGTTTAAAAAAAGAAAGAGGAATTTTTGCTCTGTTGGAAAGGTCTTGCCCTGAGTTGTTCTATGTTCAGTGTGTGGCCTTTAGCCGAGCTTTTAGGTGAAATATTTTTAAGTAAGGCCTTCAGCCGCGTGTATTCCTTAAAGCAATTTTAATAACTTGTGTTCGGGCTTTCAGTCATATTGTTTTGAGTCCTTTTAAGGGCATGTGCGAGTAAGTGTTTTTAGGAAAATAAAGTTTGTGTGTTTTGTGCAACTGACAGTAACTGATTTTGGCCCCTTTCCACAACCATAAGCTCAGCCGCTCTGTCCTGCGAAAGCAGATTTCATTTTACAAACCATTCGAATGCGGCGTTCTACCCGTAGTTAGCTCCCATAGCAACTGTGCATATGTTTGCAAACAACTTTCCGACCGGTACAGAAACACTCACAACGACAACACATATGCTCGACGTGTCACGCTGTTGCACACTTTTATTGATATGTGTATACTCCTCTTCCGAAATTTTGTTTTCGTCCTTCACTAATTCTTCAGGAATAAGTTGAACAACGTTGAGAATGATAAGCTATGCAGGTTGTCACGGATCACGTATAGTACCCATCGTGTTTAAATTTTTATTCGGAAGTACGTGGTCTAATTACAAGGGCTCTTGTATGATATTACTGCTGAGAGGTCAGCGGGCTCCCAGTATGGGGGCTTACGTGTATGCTTATATGTGTGAAAATGTTTCAGAACCTTATCACTTGCTCGAGCTACGCTGCCCTTGATGCCACCAGAGGACATGCAGTAGTCGGTCGTTGGCAGCGAATTCCTCGACTGCAATGCGACAATGGGACGGCCGCCAAGGACCGCCCGACTACGCTAGCTGAAGAACGAAATATGATTTAATCGAATAAAATAATGTGGTTCCAGAGACCTTTTCAAGTCTAAAACATCTATGTTGTATGTATACAGACTGTATAACGAATACATGTCTGTGCCCGGCCAAAATTGTTTGATATGTTTCTCGATTGGAGTGTGCTTACACCGTTCATCCAAGCCTCACACCTCAGTAGTGTGTTTATATTTCGCGGCGTGGGTTTGCAGCTGTAGCGGTTATAAAGCTAACTACTGACAAAGTTATTTGTGCACTGTTATACAGTTATTAAATTTAATAGGTTTCAACGGTGTTTAGTGCTGCTTGTGGCGTAATAACGATTTAATTTACTTTCGGAAAAGTTCGCTCGCTGTGTTTCTTGAGTTTTCTTTACGTTGAAGCCGTTTAGTAAATTTCGTGCTTTAGTTTTCAGCTGACGTTTGTTATTGTTTCTAGTGAAATACTAGAGCAAAATTTTCATTCACTGTTTTAACTTCGTTGAGTGTTCCAGTGGCCGCTTGAATTTTTGGTTTCAGCTAATAATTTTGTGAAGCTTGTTGGTATTAGTTGTGATTTAGTTGTATTACTAAAAGTAGTTGCTTTCTTAGTAGAGAGAGAATTTCGAGACCGCTGTTGTTAGCTCTATAAATAGTTCTACTGGTGTAAGTGAATTTAGGTAACGTAGACGATTAGTTTTTTTTTCAGTAACTGTAAAATTTCACCATGAGTGAGAAGTGTGGGCTCTGGCGTAGGTTTGTGAGTAGTGGGTTACGGTGTGGGATTTGTTCAAAGTATTTTCATTGGGGGGAATGCTGTGGGGAAGACAGTGGGCATTCTAGCGAGATCCTCTCCTGGGAATGCAGAATCTGTAGTAGAAATAAGTCGATAGAGGCGTAGGAGCGTAAGACCTGTGCCCTTCAGGTGCGGTTACAATACGCAAAGGAGGAACTACATAGGTTGAGGAGGGCAAAGGGTGCTGTGGAATGGGAACTGGCAGTTGGCAAGGAGGCAGCTAGAAGGAGGAGGTATTCAGACAGTTGTACTTTGCGTATATGCAAAAGATTTGACCACTGTCAGAGTTGAGTGGAGAGGATCCATTTGTAGCTGTAGATGTAGGATACATGCAGCAGTCTTCAGCAGTTAGGACGCCTAGGTCAGTTGCAAAGTCTAACAGAAAGAAGAAGCAATGAACACATAGAGCGTAGTGGAGCGATCACTCTGTTGTAGAAATAATTCAAAAGCCAAGATCGCTTAAATACTGTTTACTGGATGACCGGTTTCATGGATGACCATCATCGGATCTCTGAAGATATAATATGACAGGTTTGAGGGAGGGATTACATGAGTTACACTATATACATTACTATTAGTACAGTGCCACATACCTGAATGTAGCTTAACATTATAAACCATTTGGATATAACGATACATGAGGCAGACCAGCTGATACAAAATCATTGTCACAAAAACAAAAAACAACTGCTCTTATAGTCATTGTTTCCCATCAGATACGTAAAACCGAAGTCACAAGATAAAACTACTTGGTACATAACCGCTGCTCGACTAACATCGGTCGGCATCACACTGCCCTTTTCCACGCCGGTTTGCCTGCTGCGATTCTAGTGGTTCACAGCCGGCCACTAGATAGCGCTGTCCCAGCAGTGCACACACAGTTCCACGATATAACAACTCATTACTACTATAATACAACTTTACTATTACTGCTAATCAAATCCCATGCACAGAACACTTTCGCATACACTTACTGTACATACCATACATGCTATGCATACTATACATACTATGAAGTACGTCAATTACAGAGTAAAAACATCTGAAGAAAAGGCATTATCTATAATAGCGCCATACAAAACTACGTATTATAATTTACCCTTATTCATTTATGGAAGTCAGGAACAAAAAAATGGTTCAAATGGCTCTGAGCACTATGGGACTTAACTTCTGAGGTCATCAGTCCCCTAGAACTTATAACTACTTAAACCTAACTAACCTAACGACATCACACACATCCAAGCCCGGGGCAGAATCCGAACCTGCGACCGTAGCGGTCGCGCGGTTCCAGATTGTAGCGCCTAGAACAGCTCGGTCACTCCGGCCGGCGAAGTCAGGAACAGACACCACGCATTCACATAATTGATTTGCCTCGATGGGCAATTAATGCACAACTTACTGTGCCGATGCACAATTACGTCCGACGTCCAGGGAGAATTTAAAATTAGCGAGCATGGATGATAGAGACGGGGACTGTGGACTGGTGACGCTAGGTGGGTGTCTGGGTCATAGGGGTCGCGTGTCGAGGAAGTCTGCCCGTTTGCAATAAACACTGTGTCCGGATGGAGCAGTGGTTAGTGACATGCCTAGTAAGCAGGAGGTCCTGGGTTCGAGTCCCTGACTGGCACATATTTCAACACTTCGTCGCTGATTTCGCATGATGTCCTGACGCAACTGCTATCATTAATTCCTTCACTTCCGTTTTCTTTCCTTCCCCCCCCCCCCCCCACTCCACCTTCAATTTACATAATAAATACATACCAACCGATGGGGTGCACGAAGTTACATTATCGTCCAGCCACATCTTCTGGATGCTTGACATTTTTGTCAGGCATTATATTAAAGCATATTAAGACGTTTGTTAGAATTTAATAGTACACTATGTGGTCAAAAGTATCCGGCATCTGGCTGACAATGACTTACAAGTTCGTGGCGCCCACCATCGGTAATACTGGAATTCGATATGTGTTGGCCCACCCTTAGCCTTGATGACAGCTTCCACTCTCGCAGGCCTACATTCAATCAGGTGAGGAAGGTTTCTTCGGGAATGGCAGCTCATTCTTCACGGAGTGCTGCATTGAGGAGAGGTATCAATGTTGGTCGGTGAGGTCTGGCACGAAGTCAGCGTTCCAAAACATGCCAGAGGTGTTCTATAGGATTTAGGTTAGGAGTCTGTGCAGACCAGTCCGTTACAGGGATGTTATTGTCGTGTAACCACTCCGCCACAGACCGTGCATAATGAACAAGTGCTCGATCGTGTTGAAAGATGAAATCCCCATCCCCGAATTGCTCTTCAACAGTGGGAAGCAAGAAGGTGCCAAAAATATCAATGTAGGCCTGTGCTGTGATAGCGCCACGCAAAACAACAACGGGTGCAAGCCCCCTCCATGAGAAAAACGACCACACCATAACACCACCGCCTCAGAATTTTACTGTTGGCACTACACCCACTGGCAGATGACGTTCACCGGGCATTCTCCATACTCACACCCTGCCATCGGATCGCCACATCGTGTACCGTGATTCGTCACTCCACACAACGTTTTTCCACTGTTCAATGGTCCAATGTTTACGCTCCTTACACCAAGCGAGGCACCGTTTGGCATTTACCTACGTGATGTATGGCTTATGAGCAGCCGCTCGACCACGAAATCCAAGTTTTCTCACCTCCCACCTAACTGTCATAGTCCTTGCAGTGAATCCTGATGTAGTTTGGAATTCCTGTGTGATGGTGTGGATAGATGTCTGCCTATTACACATTACGACCCTCTTCAACTGTCGGCGGTCTCTTTGTCAGTCAACAGACGAGGTCGGCCTGTACGCTTTTGTGCTGTACGCGTCCCTTCATGTTTCCACTTCACTATCACATCGGAAACAGTGGACCTAGGGATGTTTAGGAGTGTGGAAATCTCGCGTACAGACGTATGACACAAGTGACACCGAATCACCTGACCACGTTCGAAGTCCATAACCTCCGCGGAGCGCCCCATTCTGCTCTCTCGCGATGTCTAAGGACTGCTGAGGTCGCTGATATAGAGTACCTGGCAATAGGTGACAGCACAATGCGCCTAATAAGAAAAACGTATGTTTTGGGGGGTGTCGGGATACTTTTGATGATATAGTGTATTTGTCGATTCCGGCAATAATCGAAGCCATATACTGCTGCACGCACTCCTATTTTAGTTCAAAGGGTCCTAAGGAAACATAGGACCGTCTGTTGCACAAGTAACGAGTACCGCATGGCTTTTCCCAAACAACGATGCGGATAAAAGTACGTAACTACGTTGCTGCGAAGTTTCACTGTGCGCCGATGACGTCGCTCGCTGCGTCAGGACGCCCTGCTCAGGAATAGACGGGTAAAAGGAAGGAAGCGAGAGACGAGACTAAGCTCACGTGCGAAACACGTGCTGCAGGCTTCTGAGTGAGTAGTCTTCCGGCATGACGTGGCGGCGGATTCTTGACATGGACCACTTTGGCTCCTGTGCAGTATATACCCCATAAAATATATTTCATAGAACACGAAGCCGCAAAATCTGGAACCAGTCCAAGAACTTCAGATTGCCTCTGAAGACTGCCAGAAAAGCCAAAGCAACCACTACAACAATTCAAACAGAGCGAGGTAGCTTGGTGGTTAGCACAAAGCACTCACATTCGGGAGAACGACGGTCCAAATCTCCGTCCCGCCACCCAGATTACTCTAAATAGCTTAACCCTCCATTTACTGCAATTGTAAAAAATATAAAATCAGGAATCAAAATGTTTACTTTACTTTATTACTTGATGGCCGGTCGAAGTGGCCGTGCGGTTAAAGGCGCTGCAGTCTGGAACCGCAAGACCGCTACGGTCGCAGGTTCGAATCCTGCCTCGGGTATGGCTGTTTGTGATGTCCTTAGGTTAGTTAGGTTTAACTAGTTCTAAGTTCTAGGGGATTAATGACCTCAGCAGTTGAGTCCCATAGTGCTCAGAGCCATATTACTTGATGAACTGTTACTGATTTAGGCTAATATCAAATAACAGTGTTCATAGGATTTTTAAGTCCGGACATGATTATACAGGCGAAGTACATTAGGGACTAAAAATTCCCAACAGAATGATACAGGTAGGATTATTGCTTCTGATGATAGTTGTAAAAACAGTTATATTTACATTAACACACAAGATTCTGAATTGGGTATACAGCCCACTTTTGTAGATGATCAAAGTTCCATTTGCCCCCCGAACTGATAAATGTCGGCCAGTGAGATCCTGTGTTCTGATAACGTGCGTCGTTTGGTACCAAAATGCTGTCTTCCTTCTCTTTGGAGTTGAAAGAAGAGAATTTTGATTCTTTTTGGGCCTTCCCCGATTTTTTGGACGTTTCCTTTCCAATAGTGTGTAGACCAAGCATAACTCTAAGTTCGATATCTATCAGTAGAACTGTACCTTTTACGTCACTGTATGAAATTCAAGGGTCATTTCCACAACTGCAAAAAACAGCCTGTACAAATACCTTTTTTTTTACTTTCTGTCCATTTCATAAAGAGACCTCTCCACGTCATCTTTATGTACGCCACCCATGTGTTCATTACTATCTTGTACAACTGTCAGTGCTCCCATTTCAATCTTTGTTCCATCTTTTTGGGTTCTGCATACATTGCACGCTTTGAAAGGCAGTGAAGTCACTGCCTTGATATCATATTTTACGTTATAATTGAATATTGCAAAGACCCTGTATTGATATTTACACAGTTAACATTAATAGGTATAGAGGCAACTACACCAAAATTATCACCCAAATACAGCCCGAGGTAGCCGATCGGTCTGGGGCGTTT
This sequence comes from Schistocerca cancellata, assembly GCF_023864275.1. Lineage (NCBI taxonomy): Eukaryota > Metazoa > Arthropoda > Insecta > Orthoptera > Acrididae > Schistocerca > Schistocerca cancellata. The sequence continues at coordinate 495,457,908 of NC_064633.1, forward strand.
TGTCATGGTCCGCGCGGCTCTCCACGTCGGAGGTTCGAGTCCTCCCTCGGGCATGGGTGTGTGTGTTGCCCTTAGCGTAAGTTAGTTTAAGTTAAATTAAGTAGTGTGTAAGCTTAGGGACCGATGACCTCAGCAGTTTGGTTCCATAAGACCTTACCAAAAATTTCCAAATTATTACCCAACTCAGTTCACATGTAAACCTAACTTTTATTTTCATAGCCTTGCGGTGTTGTTTCAAACACCAAACAGCCGTTTGCAACACAGCTGTTCACATTCCAGGCTGATGTATAGGCTTCGGAATGGCGTGCTGGCTGTGCTGACGTGGAGCTTGGGAAGCACAAACTGTATGAAATGGGACTTTTCTGTTCCCACATGTCTAATTTCCTGTTGAGTTACATAATAACATAAAGAATTTGCCGGGACTCCTAAGTCCCGCCACTAAATAAGGGGTTAAGCCAAAGGGCGAGAAGGTTCCTGTGAAAGGACGTGGCCGATATCCTTCTCCACTTCGTCTAATCAGAGCTAATGCTCCGTCTCTAATAATCTCGTTGTCAACAGAACGTTAAACTCTAAGTTTCCTTTCTTCCTTTGACGATAACTCACCGCATATATTTTGCAGTGATCGAACAAACTAAGTAGTCGGAAATTTAGTAGGCGAATATAAACTAATTCCTGGAGTAGGTACGTAATTCTCAAATCAGCCACTCGTTATAATGAACTACGACGCATATTTTTAAGTAGATGTTGTCCTTGTGTGTGGCAAATTCGGGTGTACATAAAGAGGTTTCGCTGTGTAGCGTGTAAGGTTGCTGTTTCCATAGCTCGTTCGAATATTGATGTCTGTATTAGCCTAGTGGGCACAACAGCGTCGGCAAGTAATGAGAATAAATAAAATTACATCATTCTCTGGCCTCAACAATGAGTTTGTTTGATCTGTGTTTAGCATCGCGGACACTATATATATATATTGAGCAAGCCTAGTGCGCATGTTCTTAACATCACACCGGATTAATCATGGGATTTTGTGACGACGCTGACATTACACTTATTCGCGTTGTTACATACGTTTCTGCACGTTTGTTTTGGTAACAGCTATGGTGCAGTACCGTCGTTGTTGCGGATGTGAAGAGAAGTATGTGAAAGAAGGGTCAGCGACTTCTCGTAGGTATGTGCAACAAATGTATAATTGTGAATGTCATGTTGATATGAAACATTTTGTATGTTGAAAAATATCGAGGCACGGTATCATAAAGTCTTATATTGTAAAGATAATTTTTTGCAATTTATGGCGTGTGTTTAGGAGACAAGTGCTAGATAAATTTTCAAGTGTGTTTGAGTAAACTGCCAGTCATTGTACACGTATTGGTGCTATGCTCATATGGAGATAAAATTTTCGCATGACAGTCTGATTAATTTCCTTCGGTTTATGGAGATTCTCAAACTCTTGTGTATATCTAAGTATTTCTGCATGAGACAGTTTCCTATAATGCGTAGTTGTAACGTAATTAATTAGAACAGATTCGACAATATGAATCAGCGCAAAGACAACATAAAAAATATTATTGGTTGTGAATTCTTTTATTATTCCACGATTCGAGCACAGATCTGGTATTTTTTATTTTTTTTGTGTATAGTGGATGACTTTACTTTTCTGATGAGGTGGTCGAAAAAGTGTCATAGATATTTTACTTGTCTACAAAAAGCAGAAAGGTAAATAAAGAAAAATAGGTGGTGGTCTCATTAGAGACGGAGCGCAAGCTCGGGTTAGGGAAGGATCGGGAAGGAAATCGGCCGTGCCCTTTCAAAGGAACCATCCCGGCATTTGCCTGCAACGATTTAGGGAAATCACGGAAAACCTAAATCAGGATGGTTGGAGACGGGATTGAACCGTCGCCCTCCCGAATGCGAGTCCAGTGTGCTAACCACTGCGCCACCTCGCTCGGTCAAAGAAAAATAGAAAGTAATAATGGACAAACACGTGGTGCAAATCGCTTACCGTATTTACTGTACCAGGTTTTTTCGTGACACTTCGGGGTCGGCTACAGGGTCATTGTAACGTGATTAATTCGTCATATGAATAAGCGCAATAGAAAATGTAAAAAAAAAATATTGTTGGCTGTCCTAAACAAAGTGGAATCTGCGCTATCATAGTGTGACGAAAAAGCACAATACCGTTGCTCGTCACATGTCTCAGCTAACTTCAGAGCCTGGTATCAAATTTTTAAGATATCTGTAAAACGCATGTCCAAAGTTCACGGTTTTTCTGAAGGTGATATACCTCTAGCAGCGAAGTAGTAACACTCAAAATACGCCAAGCGCTGTTAGGGCTAAAATGCGCCATCCCAAAATCAGGTAACATGAGCTGCAGGAGAGATTCGACAGAATTTTCCTTCTGCACATTCGAATGCCCAATCCATGGTTATGTATACACTATGACAGTAGTAGTAAGTTAGGAGAGTCGTTGGCGAGCTGCCGCAGTAAATGATTGCAAGCGTCGGTCGTGCGACTTTGAGTTCGAACTGATTCGTCAGCGATGGTAAGAAAGTTTTCTGAAAAAGTAGTTTGCCGTGCGAAATGATCGAGGTTTCATCATACCAGGGGAACAGTGCGAAACTTTCACACTTTTATAGTTTTAAATGATGTCCGTATTTCGAATAAGTAGTCGTTGGAATAAGGGTAGTTGTGGGAATGAACAGAAAAAGTCATTAAAAACGAACCGAACGACGTGAAACAGTAATCACGAATTTATGGTAAATGTACAAGCATGATACATGTACATGCATATTCATGGACATAACTTTGAATGAATTTCTTTACGTAGCATTGCACTACCTCAGTGTTAACGATATTTGACGTAAAAATGTGACCTTCGAGTACTTTTTGTTTTTCATTTTTTAAGGGATACAAAAATATTAGTTGATCTAGTTACCGTTGGAAAGACTACATACAATCGTCCGTGAACAAATACGGGATTTTTTAAATACAACCCTGCTCTTGGAAGCGTTTGTTCCTGCGACTTGTTTATAGTGACTTTAAATGCGATTTTAATAGGCAGCTGTCTTCTTGCCAATTGAAAAGGCATGCATAGATCAGATGCTGTTAAGTTTATCCGTGGTATTACAACAGTTTTCCTGAGTCAATCAGTATTTGTCTGTCATCATTTGGTAGTAATTTCTAACTTTCGACCATTATATTTACCGGGTGATCAAAAAGTCAGTATAAATTTGAAAACTGAATAAATCACGGAATAATGTAGATAGAGAGGTACAAATTGATACACATGCTTGGAATGACATGGCATTTTATTAGAACCAAAAAAATACAAACGTTCAAAAAATGTCCGACAGATTGCGCTTCATCTGATCAGGAAAGCAATAATTTGCATAACAAAGTAAGACAAAGCAAAGATGATGTTCTTTACAGGAAATGCTCAATATGTCCACCATAATTCCTCAACAATAGCTGTAGTCGAGGAATAAGTTGCGAACAGCACTGTAAAGCATGTCCGGAGTTATGGTGAGGCATTGGCGTCGGATGTTGGCTTTCAGCATCCCTAGAGATGTCGGTCGATCACGATACACCTGCAACTTCAGGCAACCCCATAGCAAATAATCGCACGGACAGAGGTCTGGGGACCTGGGAGGCCAAGCATGACGAAAGTGGCGGCTGAGCACACGATCATCACCAAACGACACGCGCAAGAGATCTTTCACGCGTCTAGCAATACTTTTTTTTTAGTTCTAATAAAACCCCACGTCATTCCAAGCATGTGTGTCAATTTTTACCTCTCTATCTACATTATTCCGTGGTTTATTAAGTTGTCAAATTTAAACTGACTTTTTGATCACCCGGTACATTTACGTATTGTGGAAGAGTAGTTTAATGAGAAATATGAATATAAAATGGAAATAACTAAATATATGCAAAATGTATAGGTTAGAAGATAGTGTTCGCTTCTTACCTGGTATGTCAAATGGTTCAAATGGCTCTGAGCACTATGGGACTAAACATCTATGGTCATCAGTCCCCTAGAACTTAGAATTACTTAAACCTAACTAACCTAAGGACATCACACAACACCCAGTCATCACGAGGCAGAGAAAATCCCTGACCCCGCCGGGAATCGAACGCGGGAACCCGGGCGCGGGAAGCGACAACGCTACCGCACGACCCCTGGTGTCAGTAAGGTCACAATAGCCTCTAACTGTATTTTGAAATTTTAACTGCACTTCGTACATTATGTAAGTACGTTTGGCCGTAGTAGCAATAGAAAAATCACAATTCACGACGACAATTACGAACATGTTTGTCGTTTCGGAAAGCATATTCGTTTAGAAAAGTCAACTTTTACGACGGGCAGAGATAATGGACTACCTCAGTGGTCACGGTTATTATCTATAACAACGCTGTATACAATTAATCCAGTTAATAAGTACTTTAAAAGAAATAAAATGGTATTTGTAATAAGATAAATGAACAAGTGGTCTCTTATTGTGATTAAAAAAAACAGGCTTTCTAAAATATATGTATGAAGCTGGGCATCCATTATGTCCTTGTGCCTATGACGGTTAAAAGTCTATTTTACATTAAAATTTTCCACAGGTGATTAGTTTTAGGGCAAAATTGGTATGCATTGTTAGAAGCTGGTTAAAAAAACCTTTCTAACGATACATCATTCATTGCTGTATGTGTTGGGAAAAAGGGACGTTCACTTGAGAATGCTGATCAAATAGTTAGGTTTATTGGGACCCTAATTTAAAACATTTATATTGAATTTCCGAATACATACCGAATTTCATTTTAAGATAATAGAGAAAATAAGAGATGTAAGATACGACGAATAACAGGTAATCAGTGAGCGCTGATATGAAATTTTCCTGACAGGTTAGAACCGTGTGCCAGATCGGGAATCTTATCTGGAATATTTTTCATTCTGAGGTAAATGTTCTATCGACTGAGATAGCCAGGAAATACTCACGAACAAGCCTCACAGCTCTTCTTCTAATTTCCAAAATTCACGGATGATCTCCTGGAGACTATGCAGACCAAGCAAAATGCAGCACCAGTTATTAAACTTCTAAAATCAACCAAAAATTTATATCTATGCTAGAAATACGAAAATAAAAGATTCTCCACGAAGGAATTAGGTGAATGGTACGGAAATCGGTAAATGTAATTTGCATATACAGACAAACAAATGATTACAATTTCAAAAAAACTCGATTATATGTTCAGGAGAAGGAGATACATAAACTGAGTACGTCAGTAGCTCGTCGGTCCACCTCCGGCTCTTATGCAAGCAGTTATTCGACTTGGCATTGATTGACAGAGTTGTTGGATGTCCTGAGTGATACTGTGCCATATTATATCCAGTTGACGAGTTGGGGGGGGGGGGGGGGGATATCAGGTGACCTTGCTGGCCAAAGTAGCGTTTGCCAAACTCGAAGACAAGCAGTAGAAACTTTCGCCGTGTGCGGGCGGGCATTATCTTGCTGAAATGTAAGCTCATAACGCCTTGTCATGAAGGGCAACAAAACGGGGCGTAGAATGTCGTAGACATACCTCTGTTCTGTAAGTGTGCAGCGAATAACAACCAAAGAAGCCCTGCTATGAAATGAAATGACACCTCAGACGGTCACCCTTGGTTGTCAGGTCAGACGGTTGGTGACAACCAGGTTGGTATTCCACTACTGTCCAGGGCGCCTCCACACACGCCTTCGCTGGTCATCGAATCTCAGTTCGAAGCGTTACTCGTCACTAAAGAGAATTATATTCCAGTCAATGAAATTCCAGACCGAAGACGTGCCTGCATACGCCCCGGACAGCAGTGGGGTACCAACATGACTTTCGCCCGCCATAGAGCCCGACAACCAGGAGTAATGGTTTGGGGTACCATTTCAGTTCATAGCACGACCCATTTAGCTGTCATCCGCGGCACTCTTGCAGCAGAGAGGTACGTCGACGATATTCTACGCCCTGTTTTGTTGCGCTTCGTAGCGAACTATCCTGGCAAGTATTTCAGCAAGATGATGCAACCCGCAGACGCTGAGAGTTTCTACTTCTTGTCTTCGTACATACTAATCCCTAATTTTATATGAAGATAGTAACTGTTCTCGAAAGAACAGATACCATTGATGACCATGCAGCTTGCCTAGAATAAATTATAATTAAGTGAAACCCTCAGCTGCCGACAGGTGTTGTTGATATACCTGGATGGGGGACAGCTGAAAGACCCCGAGTTCGAGTCTCGGTCGGGGCACATATTTTCAGCTGTCCCCATCGAGGTATATCAACAACACCTGTCGGCAGCTGAGGGTTTCAGTTAATTATAATTTATTCTAGGCAAGCTGCATGGTCATCAATGGTATCTGTTCTTTCGAGAACAGTTACTATCTTCAAGTATAGTTAAAGGCTACCCAGCCATTGACCTTCGTCTGTGCGAATGCGCACAGGTTGCCCAAACTCTTACGGGAATCGTCACCTTAGTTGGCACAAGTAATGAGTAGATGGACAAATATCTATTAGGAACAGTAGGTATGTAGATTGTGGACAGTTGGGAATCTCGGTGTCGCGGGAAGCGTGCAAGGGATAAGACCCTGCAGTCGCGCTATTCATCTGTGTTCTTGGTGGCTCAGATGGACAGAGCGTCTGCCATGTAAGCAGGAGATCCCGGGTTCGAGTCCCGGTCGGGGCACACATTTTCAACTGTCCCCACGAGGTATATTAACAACACCTGTCGGCAGCTAAGGGTTTCAATTAATTATCATTTAATCCCTAATGTGTCCAGTAAGATCGTAGGGTAACTCACCAATTGAGAACGTTTACAGTAGCAGGTGCAGGACCCTCCAACTATCTCGGGAGTTTGACCGCTTAACGCGTCAGTTGGACAGAATTTGGCACGTTATTCCTTAGGAGGAGATCCAAAAACTCTCTCAATTAATGTCAAGCCGTATAGCTGCTTGCATCAGAGCCAAAGGTGGACCACCACGTTAATGATTTGTTCAATACATGAAGCTCTTTCCCTTGAATAAATCACCCAAGTTTTGAAACAGTAATCAGTTGTTTTTCTGTACGTGTGAAGCACATCTACCGAAGCCGCCCCATTCGGATAATTCTTTCGTGGCATGTCGTTTTTTTTTCTTACAGAGTGCATAAATTTTAAAAACGTTTTTAGAAACAGACCTTTTATACATTTCTCCTTCAAATGAGGTACGTTATTTATCTATTAAAAAGAAATTGGCAACTCTAGTCATGGCTCATCTAAAACCGAAAAGGCTAAATAAGTATTATGTGAGCCGGCCGATGTGGCCAAGCGGTTCTAGGCGCTACAGTCTGGAACTGCGCGACCGCTACGGTCGCAGGTTCGAATCCTGCCTCGGGCGTGGATGTGTATTGTGTCCTTAGGTTAGTTAGGTTTAAGTAGTTCTGAGTTCTAGGGGACTGATGACCTCAGAAGTTAAGTCCCATAGTGCTCAGAACCATTTGAACCATTTTTGAAGTATTATGTGAAAGCAATCGTACCCAGAGACTGATTAAAAACGTAAAAATGACTGTGATAAAATCTTCTAGGCTGATCAGCAGAGTACTGGTGTTTCCTTGATGCATCGTTTCATTGTGTTTCGTATCCACCGTCTTCAGGCGAAGTGATGGGCTCAAAGTTCACAGAAATATTGCAACAAGACAACGCCACTACTCGGATGATCAAAATGCAAATGGCTCCGAGCACTATGGGACTTATCATCTGAGGTCATCAGTCCGCTAGAGTTAGAACTACTTAAAGCTAACTAAGGACATCACACACATCCATGTCTGTGGCAGGATTCGAACCTGCGACCGTAGCGGTTGCGCGGTTCCAGACTGAAGCGCCAAGAACCGCTCGGCCACCGCGGCCGGCACTCGGATGATCAACCGGGGAGATTTTATCATTGGAACACGCCGAGAGAGTCGGTCGGGGTGGCCGAGCGGTTCTAGGCGCTTCAGTCTGGAACTGCGCGACCGCTACGGTCACAGGTTCGAATCCTGCCTCGGGCATGGATGTGTGTAGTGTCCTTAGGTTAGTTAGGTTTCAGTAGTTCTATGTCCAAGGGACTGATGACCTCAGATGTTAAGTCCCATAGTGCTCAGAGCCATTTGAACCACGCCGAGAGAGCCTGCAACCAGACACACAGACGAAAAAACAGTCGCAGAACCAAGAAGGAGCTGTGCGACATAAACGAAAATTTGTAGACGGGTTTCTACATATGAAAGACGATGTCCATTCCGATTTCGCGCTAGTTGTGAGCCGGCCGGTGTGGCCGTGCGGTTCTGGGCGCTTCAGTTTGGAACCGCGTGACCGCTCCGGTCGCAGGTTCGAATCCTGCCTCGGGCATGGATGTGTGTGATGTCCTTAGGTTAGTTAGGTTTAAGTAGTTCTAAGTTCTAGGGGACTGATGACCATAGATGTCAAGTCCCATAGTGCTCAGAGCCATTTGAACCATTTTTGCTACTTGTGTGAGAGTCGTGCTAGGAGCGCTAGTACGAGGATGCAAATCAGGTTTGCTTTAAATACACGCTATAACGGTCGTGAGCGTTAGTTACCTTTGAGACTGGACATAGTCAAGAATGCCTTTAAGACGACAAAGACTCCATCAACATCGCACTGAGTTTGAACGAGGTCTTGTAATAGCGCTATGAGAAGCTGGATGTTCCTTTGCGCTGTTGCAGAGAGAGTTGGCAGGAATGTAACTACTGTACATGAATGCTGCCAGCGGTGGTACGATCGCAAGAAGACCGGGTTCCGGACGGCCACGTGGTACTACCGAGAGGGAAGACCATCGTGTTCGGCCTACGGCTGTGGCGCATCGCGCTGCATCTGCAGCAGCAATCTGAACAGCAGTTGGCACCACAGTGACACAACGAACCGTTAGAAATCAGTTACTTCAAGGACAGCTTCGAGCCAGACGCCCTGTACCGGGCATTCCACATCCCAAACCACCGCCATTTGAGACTTTAGTGGTGTCAAGCGAGAGCTGATTGCAGGGTAGGGTAGAGATCCGCCGTGTTTTCCGATGAAAGCTTGTTCTACCTCAGTGCCAGTGACGGCCGTGTGTTGGTTAGGGTGTAACGCCGGAAATGCATATTCTCCTATTTCCATTTATTGTACTATAAATTTGTTTTCCTTATTTTTGTTACCTGAATATATAACATTTCTGTGTCTTCGTATATTGTAATTGTTTTACTATTTGTATATATATATATTTATGCATTTATGTCGATGTATAATTGGTTTGTTTCGTAAATATTATTTGTATTTTTACGCTGGGTCTTGCCTAGGGAAAACTGCTATCGAACGATTACATCGATAGGTCGTGTGTAGGATCAAAGTGTGTAGGATCTTTGGTAGTGTTAACTCTGCCGCGTGGAGCGCGTGCAGAGAGGGGGAGTCTGGCTGGGGTAGTGCAGTGGAGCAGGTGTGTTGTGTGACGTGCCCGCGAGTTACCGCGCTTTCGGGGTTTGGCAGCATGTAATTGCGCTCGACTCGCGATGATAGTTTCTGACATGGTGTCGCGGACGGGAAGCATTAGCTGGCGCACATCAAGAGCCCGTTTCGCCTGGTGACCGTGTCGAGAAGAAGGCGCGCCAACATCCAGCTTCTGCAACAGCGACGGCCGACAATGAGTGACTGTCGCCACCTCCTCGATCGACGGCTTCAAACCTTCAATCAACCGACAAGGATGACTGGACGCACGTAAAGTTTTAGAACTGTATGGCAGACCTCAGCTTTTAAAACTGTTCAAATCACGAAATTACAGCAACGTAGAATGAACCTTTGTTGCTCATTGTCCCAATTGCATTACCAAGCAGGGTCCCTTCCTTTTCCGGAATGAACCCGAGTGTCGTTGAAATTCAAACGCCAGCATTAAAATAACAATATAGCATTTCACTGCTTTAATTTCAAAGTTCAGTTAAAGTATTCATAGCTGGCTACAATATTTAGATTACACAAGCACGAATTAAGAGTGCGAGTTTTGTTACCGTATTTTAGCTTACCTGTGACTGCAGCTCAGCTTGGTACGTACTAAATTTTACTATTGTTAATTGGTCAGAATCATTTAATTCAAGTTCAAAGTTAAATCTCTTGTTTCTAAATTGCGTAGATTCGAGTAGCTTTTGAAATGATTGTTGAGGTAGTCCAAGACTAACCGTATTTTACTGAATTTCGATGTGCTTCAGAAAGAAAGCTCACTATGAACTTCAGTCACTAAATTAACTTTCGATTTTCCTGTTTTATTAATTCTTTTGCTAAATTAAGTCAGAGTGTAGCGAAATTTATTACTTCTGACAAACTTTCAGTTTTCACACTGCACGTGTCAACCTTCAGTTGCCACGCTTCTAGTGCTAATTATATGTGTAATAACCTTTCACTTTCAGTTACTATAGTAATTGTCCTTAGGACTGGCGACCGTAATTTCCCCCAAATCTCAAATATCTAATTACCGCTAGTTAATTGTTAACGTAACGGCCGCACATTTACTTTCTTTATTAACTTTACCCCGTTTTAAAATTAATTTCCACCAGTTTCATTTGCATTTTTCCTTTCATTTAGATGTAACCTTTTCCTCCCTCTTTACCGACAGATTAACTTCGGTGACGATTGCTTTTCCCAAATTTCCATTAGATACACACGGTTTCATTTTTCACTGTCATTAAGGTCGATAAGTGAGGGGGAGGTTACAAGGGAAGGCCTGTTGAACGCCTGCAAACAACCCGGCTGCATGCTAGACGCCCTTGATCTACACCTGGAATTATGGTCTGGGGTGCGATTTCGTATAACAGCGGGAGAACTCTCGTTGTTATCCGACGCACCCTGAACGCAAATTTGTACGAAAATATGGTGATTCGACCTGTTGTGCTACCATTCACGAACAGCATTCCAGGGGGCGTTTTCCTACAGAATAACGCTCGTCCACATACCGCTGTTGTGATCCAACATGCTGTACGGACTGTCGACATGTTGTCTTGGCCTACTCGATCACCAAATCTGTCCCCACTCGAGAACATATGGGACATTAACGGCAAACTGACATTCGATACCTGTACAATACAATTCATGCATGTTTGCATATTGGCCGTTATTTTGGCTGTTAATGTACCCGGACTTCACATTTGCAATGGCTTTTTTCGCGCTTACAGTACCCTGTGATCTTGCAACTTTTATCACTTAAATATGTTACCTAGACAAACGTATTTCCGAAATTTCATTACTCAACATTAATTATATTTTGACGTTGCGATTTTTTTCCATCAGTGCACATTAAAATAACTGACGTAACTGTCAGAGTCTTAGGACAGCAGGTTGTCTCACATCAAATGAAACCACTCTAATGTGGAGAGTAACTGAAAAACATTCATATAGTTGACGTGTCCGCAGAGACTAGTTCCATTCGGTTTTTTGATTCGATTAAAAAAAAAACCGACTGAACAAGAAAACAATCGACTAGCTAATAAGTTGTTATAAGCAGTCGGTTACCCCATCACTAATTTATTCCCTATGAGTCACGATAGGCACATTTCAGATCGATTCCGTATTTATGCATTTCCGGAAGGCTTTTGACACTCTACCACACAATCGGATCGTAGTGCAATTGCGTGCTTATGGAATATCGTCTCAGTTATGTGACTGGATTTGTAATTTCCTGTCAGAGAAGTCACAGTTCGTAGTAATTGACGGAAAGTCATCGAGTAAAACAGAAGTGATTTCTGGCGTTCCCCAGGGTAGTGTTGTAGCCCCTTTGCTGTCCCTTATCTATATAAACGATTTGGGAGGCAATCTGAGAAGCCGTCTTCGGCTGTTTGCAGATGACGCTGTCGTTTATCGACTAATAAAGTCATCAGAAGATCAAAACAAACTGCAAAACGATTTAGAAAAATATCTGAATGGTGCGAAAAGTGGCAGTTGACCCTAAATAACGAAAAGTGTGAGGTCATCCACAAGAGTGCTAAAAGGAACGCGTTAAACTTCGGTTACACGATAAATCAGTCTAATCTAAAAGCCGTAAATTCAACTAAATACCTAGGTATTACAATTACGAACAACTTAAATTGGAAGGAACACACAGAAAATGTTGGGGGGAAGGCTAATCAAAGACTGCGTTTTATTGGCAGGACACTTAGAAAATGTAACAGACCTAATAAGGAGACTGCCTACACTACGCTTGTCCGTCGTCTTTTAGAATACTGCTGCGCGGTGTGGGATCCTTACCAGATAGGACTGACGGAGTACATCGAAAACGTTCAAAGAAAGGCAACACGTTTTGTATTATCGCGAAATATGGGAGAGAGTGTCACAAAAATGATATAGGATTTGGGCTGGAAATCATTAAAAGAAAGGCGTTTTTCGTTGCGACAGAATCTTTTCACGGAATTCCAATCACCAACTTTCTTTTCCGAATGCGAAAATATTTTGTTGACTCCGACATACATATCGAGAAACGATCACCACGATAAAATAAGGGAAATTAGAGCTCGTACGGAAAGATATAGGTTTTCGTTCTTTCCGCGTGCTATACGAGATTGGAATAATTGAGAATTGTGAAGGTGGTTCGATAAACCCTCTGGCACGCACTTGAAGGTGATTAGCAGAGTATCCATGTAGATGTAGATGTAGAAATGAAACCACTCTAACCTGGAGAATAACTGAAAAACATTCATATAGTTGACGTGCCCGCAGAGACTAGTTTCATTCGGTTTTTTGATTCGTCTGAAAAAAAAAACCGACTGAATGAGAAAACAATTGACTAGCTAATAAGCTGTTAAAAGCAGCCGGATACCACATCACTAGTTTACTACCTATGAGTCACGATAGAAATGGTGCAACTTACACACTGGATGTTAAAGATTATGTTTCGAGTTCGTAATTCCGTGTAATCCTTCTTCAGACTCTTATCACTTTTTATAAAAGAATCGGTCAAGGGGCTTGCTCTTAATAAAATGGAAAAGAGTAAATTCCTAAATGGCAGAGACCAATTAAGCGGATACCAACGTCGGTCGCTAACCCCTGAGAGCTGAAGGCGGATCTGTGTTGGTCTGGCGCACCTCCCTGTGAAGGCGCCAACAACTTAATGAGCTCACCTCACCTCACCTCATCTACCCTTGAGGGTCAGGTGCGCTATTTAAGCATCCCAAGGTAAACAGCTGGAATGCTAAACAGTGAGTGTCCAGGTATAGCAAATACTTGCGATGACATTCAATAAAAAATGTTCTTACTTTACTTGCCTCATCAAACGGCGATAAATTACGAGTACTGGTCAACTATGGCCATTGCTACCGTCCATGTAAGCCGTTAAAGATACGATCGGAAACTCATTTATGAGACAGAGCTTCGCTTGTCCGTCGCACACTACTCTGCAAAACTTAAGGACGAAACACATAAAGTAACATAACATACTAACACTCAGAGGAAATGGATGAAAGTGCGGGAGCAAGTTGCCAGAGGTGTCCCAATCGTACCACAGAAAGGTGGATGTCACATTGTGTAAGATCAGTGTGATTGTAGCGTCAGGTGGGGCTGGCCATGCAGCACGAGGCAGTTGAAGAAACTGAAAAAAAGACACTTTGCGTCAACCAGCGAGCAGTTATAGTGTACTGTGGTGCTGTTCTTCCACTACTGGCCATTAAAATTGCTACACCAAGAAGAAATGCAGATGATAAACGGGTATTCATTGGACAAACATATTATACTAGAACTGACATGTGATTACATTTTCACGCAGTTTGGGTGCATAGACCCTGAGAAATCAGTACCCAGAACAATCACCTCTGGCCGTAATAATGGCCTTGATACGCCTGGGCATTGAGTCAAACAGAGCTTGGATGGCGTGTACAGGTACAGCTGCTCATGCAGTTTCAGCACGATACCACAGTTCATCAAGAGTAGTGACTGGCGTATTGTGACGAGCCAGTTGCTCGGCCACCATTGACCAGACGTTTTAGATTGGTGAGAGATCTGGAGAATGTGCTGGCCAGGGCAGCAGTCGAACATTATCTGTATCCAGAAAGGCCAGTAAAGGACCTGCAACATGCGGTTGTACATTATCCTGCTAAAATGTAGGGTTTCGCAGGGATCCAATGAAGGGTCGTAACACATCTGAAATGTAACGTCCACTGTTCAAAGTGTCGTCAATGCGAAGAAGAGGTGACCGAGACGTGTAACCTATGGCACCCCACACCATCACGCCGGGTGATACGCCAGTACGGCGATGACGAATACACGCTTCCAATGTGCGTTCACCGCGATGTGGCCAAACACGGATGCGACCATCAAGATGCTGTAAACAGAACCTGGATTCATCCGAAAAAATGACGTTTTGCCATTCGTGCACCCAGGTTCGTCGTTGAGTACACCATCGCAGGCGCTCCTCTCTGTGATGTAGTGTCAGGGGTAACCGCAGCCATGGTCTCAGAGCTGGTAATCCATGCTGCTGCAAACGTCGTCGAACTGTTCGTGCAGATGGTTGTTGTCTTTCAAACGTCCCCATCTGTTGACACAGGGATCGAGACGTGGCTGCACGATCCGTTACAGCCATGCGGATAAGGTGCCTGTCATCCCGTCTGCTAGTGATACGAGGCCGTTGGGATCCAGCACGTCGTTCCGTATTACCCTCCAGAACCCACCGATTCCATATTCCGCTAACAGTCATTGGATCTTGAACAACGCGAGCAGCAGTGTCGCGATACGATAAACCGGAATCGCGATAGGCTACAATCCAAGCTTTATTAAAGTCGGAACCGTGATGGTACGCATTTCTCCTCCTTACACGAGGCATCACAACAACTTTTCACCAGGCAACGGCGGTCAACTGCTGTTTGTGTGTGAGAAATCGGTTGGAAAATTTCCTCATGTCAGCAAATTTTAGGTGTCTTCACCGGCGCCAACCTTGTGTGAATGCTCTGAAAAGCTAATCATTTGCATATCACAGCAACTTCTTCCTGTCGGTTAAATTTCGCGTCTGTATCACGTCATCTTCGTGGTGTAGCAATTTTAATGGCCAGTAGTGTAGTTATAACATAGCCCGGACCTAACGATTGGTCGACTTCACGTTGGGGAACTCGAAGAAGGACGAAATGCGACGAGTGTAGCCCAGGAGTTTGGTATTGATCACAACATTGTTCCACTTGTATAAGGAGAGGAGTTGGTCGACCACTATACTGGGCAGCAGGCAAGAAGGGACCGATGCTAAATTGTAAGCACAGCTAACAGGACTGCAAGGCACTCAATCTCATCCTCCACAGTGGCACGGCTATTGCATAAGGATGGTCACTTTGCCTGACAACTAGTACGTTGCGTTCCGCTGACAACTGCACGTCGGCAGCACCGTTTTCTCTGGTGCCAAGATTAGAAGTAGTGGATCAGCGAAGAGTGGGATCGCGTGCTCTTCTCGGATGAGAGCAGATGCAGTCTGAGTAGTATTTGTTGAACATAACTGTTGAACTTGATCGTTTCTACGGTCCAGGTTCTATGGTATGGTGAGGCATAAGGTTGCATGGACCGACTGACCTCCCAATACGTGAACACGATAGACTCACTGGTCAATGTTACTGTACACTGTACTTCTTCCCAGTATGCGTCTTTTCAGAGGAACATTCGGTTCTGAATTCATTTTTATGGATGAGAATGCGTCACCACAGAGCAGGTAGGGGAGCTCTTCGAACAAGATGATATTCGGCGAACGAACTAGCCTGCCCGTTCCCCCGACTTAAATCCCATCGAACATACGTGGGATGCGTTAGCGAGACGTTTCGCGCTGGTGGAGGAATGAAATTCTCTACTTCAAGAACTCCTTCCCAGCCTTATGGCCAACATGGGAGTACATTGAAGAGCACTTATTTCCGTCGGCGGGGATCACAAATGCGATTAAGAACCACGTCGAGCTTTTTGGAAATGCCCAAGTGACCATCGTAAATCGCTGTGACTACAGTGTAATTCTTGTCTTTGAATAAAAGTGTCGTTTCTGTTCGCCTAATTGCATATTTCTTTCAGCTACCCTTTTAACTAGACGGTAGCAGTTCTTTCTGTGTGTGGTCCAAGTTTCATCGAGCTATGTTACTAGTGAGTGAAACATCATGCTAAAGTTACTTTCATCCTAAACTTTTGCACATCAGTGTATTAGTTGGGACGGAAGTGGCAACTAACGTAATGTCGGTTTCACATGATGAGTTTAAAAATGATGATGATGAAGTTCCATACTCCGTAACAGAGCATAGGGGACGATGCGGGAGAGGCGCACCGCCGTGGATGAACGATGATGATGAAGACGACACAACAACACCCAGTCATCTAGAGGCTGGTGAAAATCCCTGACCCCACCGGGAATCGTACCCGGGACCCCGTTCTCGGGAAGCGAGAATGCTACTGCGAGACTATGAGCTGCGAACGAGTATACTTACATAAACCACATTTACGCATATGTTCCTCGATGAAAACGATTTGATCCAACTGAAACGTTTACTGCAACATTTTCTCTCGTAAAGGAGGTGATAAACTCTGAAAACCTATACCCCAGATAGTCGCAAGGGCTAACAAAGGGTAAATCATTATGAGAGTTTTTCTCCTTATTAAATTCAGCTGCTTTATGGTTTAAATTATGTCTGTATAAGATCAGTTATTAAATGGTATTGGAAATCACTGTGAAAAGATATAAATGATAGGATTCTCTGATGACATTGCTATCCTCAGAGAAACTGCGAAGAATTGCAGGATCTGTTGAATGGAACTAACTGTCTAAAGTGCACACGCTATGGGTTGAAAGTGAGGTGTAACAGAAATAAGAACAGCGATGAATTTAAAATCAAAATTGGCAAACACAAAGTAGACGAAGTAAAGCAATTCTGCTATTTTGGAAGGAAAATGACACGTAACGGATGAAGCAAGGAGGACATAAAAAGTAGACCAGCACAACTAAAGAGGTAATTCCTGCAGATAACAAGTCTACTAGTACCAAACATTAGCCATAATTTGAAAAAAAAAACTTCTACGATTGTGAATTTTGAAAAATGAAAAAACCGTAGGACACTTGGTTATGTAGCAATTGCCCTGCGTTTCTTCATTTTTCAAAATGGACTTGTACAGTTGCGGCTGCCCCGTAAGAACAAATCTTTGCACTAAGATTGTACGTTTGGTGCACAAGTGTTGTATGCAAATGAACCACGGACTGTGGGAAAACCAGAAAAAAAGAAAAATCGAAGCATTTGAGATGTGTTGCCACAGAATGATGCTGAAAATTAGTTGGACTGATAAGAAAAGGAGTAAAATTCTCCATAGAAATAACGAAGAGAGAAACATGTGTGAAACACTAACAAGAAGAAGAAGGGACAGGATGATAGGATATAAAGAAATAACTTCCACGCTACCTGCGTGCGCTATACAGGGTAAAAACTGTAGGGGCAGGTAGGGATTGGAATACATTCAACAAATAATGGAGGGTGTCGGGTGCAGGTGGTACTCTGAGATGAAGAAGTTGGTACAGGAGAGGAATTTGTGACGAACCGCACCAACCAGCCTGCCACAAGACTGATGAAAAAAGAAATCTCAAATTTTTACGAAACTTGTTCCCCATTTATTGGTCTACTGGTCGATGCTGTTGGATCCATAACACTAATGTATGCTCGTGAGTAATTCATTTTAATTGTAACCATTCAGGAGAAGGTTTCATATTGGCCATCTCGAACGGACGCATTGATAAGCCCTGTCCAAATTCTTGGCTGAAAGGCAATAAGTTGGTGACCACTTTCCACTTATTTACATTTAGAAAAGATGAAGGCCTACTTGGTAGTAGTACAATGTAATTTTTTCCATCGTGCGCAGGTTCCTACATGCTGAAGAGACGAAATGGACCGGCACTCACTCCCTTGCCACATTTTAGTTCTTCGACAGATTCTGGTAACGTTTTGATAGAGGCATTTCTTGTAAACATTCGATGCCAGCCATGTTGACATCTGAGGGCCACAATGATCCGTGGTCTTAATTTCTACACTCAAAATAAACTTCTTTTTTATTTTTGGTCCAGTCTTGCTTGAATACCTTTACAAGTTTTGTGTTATCTCGTGGTATTAATCTAAATAAGATTAATCTAAATAAGATGCTATCTGTCACGTTTGGCAGTCATCCAATGTATCGGTCGCTCGATGTAACAACAGTTATTTTCTTAACTTATTCCGTAGGCAGTATGCAAATTAGTAAATTCAATATTGTCCTCCTTTATGCCCAGGTGATGGCATGAGATGTAATCCTTCAATCAAGCTTTGCTATGGTTTCGTTTTCTTGTATGTCCCTGACATTGCTGTACTGCCTACGCATATCCATATTAGCAAATACCGTATTCTACATGAAACCTTTTTGCTGTTGTAGACATTAGAGATGCAGTGTTAGATCTAGTAAGCAATGACGTGAACCGAAATAGGCCTTAGACATATTGAATACCATCCTGGCATTCGTCCAAAGTAATTCAGCGAAATCGTAGAGAATCTGCCTCAGTGGGATTTCAGTCTTTCAACCCAGCTCCTCCCAAATTCGAATCTTATACAGCGTGGCGCAAAATAGGTGTTAGAAAATTTTTGTCTACTACGACTTATTCTTGTTATGATATTTATGCTATAGCAGACAACCTGAAATTTAATACAGAAGGGTTCGAAAGTGGTTTCCTTGCGCAGCAATGAGCGTTTAGAGCTTGGAACTGAATTCTGAATTCTATGTCTGCATTACTGTGCGGACGTGCTCCATCCTGCATGATCCAGTAGTTTCAGAGCATTTGGCGTCGTCGCGCAGCCGGTATAAATTCTTGTTCCAGCAACTGACTGTATTTGACTTCCGTGACAGGATGCTCAATAAAAATGGGTCCAATAATGTATGTTGCACAGACTGTGCACCGAACGGTGACTTTTTGTGGATAAAGTGGAGCAGGTTGAACGTTTGGGTTCACAGTACCTCTGTTCCGTTGTTAGTGCTTCCATTGTAAAATACGAATTGAGGCATCAGTGTATGACCTGCAGTACAATACTATCACAAGGAGAATCATTTACGGCATATAATTAAACAACAATAGACAAACACTTTCTAACATGTATTTTGCACCAACCTGTACCTTATCCAGCGATTCATCTCACTTCCCACTTCAGTACATGCCGTTGCCATCGCTCAAGAGCAGGCTGCGTTAATGTAAAAATAAAAATAAAGAAAAAAGCTACTTAAGACTGTGTGCTGACATTGGGCACTCCTAGATGAGATCACTGGAGCAAGTGTTAGTCACACTATTAAAACGGTACTGTAGTCGTTTTGGAGTCCTTTAGATGGTGCACAACTGGTATCAGGAGGTTGTTGTTGTGGTCTTCAGTCCTGAGACTGGTTTGATGCAGCTCTCCATGCTACTCTATCTTGTGCAAGCTACTTCATCTCCCAGTACCTACTGCAATCTACATCCTTCTGAATCTGCTTAGTGTATTGAACGAGCAAGAATATATGTCCCCAAGATACGACTGAAAATCTGAAATTTATTCACTAACTTTTCATCATCATCATCATCATCATCATTTAAGACTGATTATGCCTTTCAGCGTTCAGTCTGGAGCATAGCCCCCCTTATAAAGTTCCTCCATGATCCCCTATTCAGTGCTAACATTGGTGCCTCTTCTGATGTTAAACCTATTACTTCAAAATCATTCTTAACCGAATCCAGGTACCTTCTCCTCGGTCTGCCCCGACTCCTCCTACCCTCTACTGCTGAATCCATGAGTCTCTTGGGTAACCTAACTTTTAAACTAACTTTTATCCAAATGAATAGAGTGACTGTTGGCCAGATAGTTTTTGAGAAACTCATGCAACTACTAAAGCAGTGCTGGACTTGAGACTGATAAGCACAATGGCTTGAGCAAATGAGGACCAAAAATTGTCCCACAGTACCTGTGCTGCTAATTATGCTCACTACAGTTAATCAGCTTGAGTCGTGCAGAGCCCCTCCGTCGGGTCAAGTCTCCATCGGCACGAATCCTGGATCCTGCTCGTCCGATAATACGCAAGCCAAATGTGCATGGCTCTTTGTCTCTGAACGGTTACTACTAATGTGTACAAGATGCACACGGTTCCTCACCATCACACGAACGCTACTGATGTGCACCAGATCTCACACCTTCCCATCTCGCAGCGAACCCCTAGATTTTTAGCTGAAATGTGCAGCCTGCTTTTCCTTCCCATCAAACAGGACATGCCCACCAACAGCAGAATATGAACGCTCAGCCGGGCTTGAACAGATTCCTTCGTGTACAGAAACCCCGCCAAGAAAAACGGGCGAATTTCCGATTCGCTCTTCTTCTAACAAAAAGCTGCCGCTTCTGCTCCGTTTATGTGACGTCACAAACATCCAGGTACCTTCTCCTCGGTCTGCCCCGACTCCTCCTACCCTCTACTGCTGAATCCATCAACAGCACGTTTTCGCCTCCAGCAAGTAGGCTCGCATCAGAGGTACTTTCAAAATAAAAAGCTGTGGCCAAATCTAGGCTCTTACTTTTCTGCAGGCCGTGTTTCTTTATGAAAGTGTAAGATTCTTATCTGCTGAAGGTACTCTTGAGAAAACGGAAAAGTGCCGGCCTACCACTGACAGAATCCCTTCCCTGTGCAACATCGTCCGATCAGTTCGATAGGTGACTTCATCAAGTGGTAGAATTACCGCAACCGAACGTCCGTGCAATTCTATAAGCCATTCGGTAGCGAGTCGTTATGGCTCTCGAGGAACCGATTTCAGCTCGTGCCATGTTGTCGTCTCTCCTTGCGCCAACCCATCAAAGACAACTGACCACAACACACCTGACAACTGCGAAGCTGGCACGGCGTGCCGCAGTGTGCACAGCGCCCCCGCCCAAAGCGGCCAGCTGACAAAACTACCAGACACGCTGGTCATATAAGAGATCGTCCGCAATTCGTGGTCTTGCGGTAGCGTTCTCGCTTCCCGCGCACGGGATCCCGGGTTCGATTCCCGGCAGTGTCAGGGATTTTCCCTGCCCCGAGATGACTGGGTGTTGTTGTGTCGTCTTCATCATCATCATTAATCCCAATTACGGTGCCCGCATCTCGTGGTCGTGCGGTAGCGTTCTCGCTTCCCACGCCCGGGTTCCCGGGTTCGATTCCCGGCGGGGTCAGGGATTTTCTCTGCCTCGTGATGGCTGCCTGTTTTGTGCTGTCCTTAGGTTAGTTAGGTTTAAGTAGTTCTAAGTTCTATGGGACTGATGACCATAGATGTTAAGTCCCATAGTGCTCAGAGCCATTTGAACCATTTTGAACCAATTACGGTCACACCAAGGCAATGGCAAACCACCTCCGCTAGGACCTTGCCTAGTCAGCGGTGCGGGTCTCCCGCATCATCCAGTACGTTCCTCGGAGTATGGGACCTCGTCATCATATAAGATATCAGTGGAAACGATGACTGATCTAGAAGGAAAAAAATAAGCATCGCATTTGGTAACTGATAAGAGCTTTTCAACTTATTTGGTCATTTCAGGACTTGCTAAACAAACGCACTTCAGGTGCAAAGGGACAGCTGTAGCTCTTTCACGGGCTCTCATGTACGGCCGCTGTTTCTCAACTAGATTACGAGACACCTTATTGCTCAATCTGTACTTCGCCACAAAGCTGCTATCCGACATTTCATTTAAGTGAGGTTCGCCTCGCCCTGCAGACTAAATCGCATGATGCTGCACTTCCTCGAGCCGCCTTGCCTGCCTTCGTCGTTTTTGCCTTCTTCTTAACAGTACCAAGCGCACCATATCCACGTCCATGATTCTCAGCTGAAATACATAAAAATGTTTACACTTACCTAACCTCTGGAAAAGCGTGTTTCCGTGGGTGCCTAATAACATTTCGAACTCACTTTCCACTCGGTTGTGTCCCAGTAATTCTTCAATAAAACCCAATCACTAAATCCAAAACTAAAATAACGAACTATCTCCGCAATCAAAGAACACAGAACCGAATGAACAGCCTTACCAGCACCTCCCCGTCTGTCGGTATAGTAGACAAACAATTGGTAGGTGGATCGATCGTTGCCGCGCGGGATTAGCCGAGCGGTCTGGGGCGCTGCAGTCATGGACTGTGCGGCTGGTCCCGGGGAGGTACGAGTCCTCCCGCGGGCATGAGTGTGTGTTTGTCCTTATGGAATTTAGGTTAAGTAGTGTGTAAGCTTAGGGACTGATGACCTTAGTACTTAAGTCCCATAAGATTTCACACACATTTGATTTTTTTGGATCGATTGTTAACAGGCGTTAGTTGCATACAGAATAGCAACTTCGATTACTGAACCGAAAATTACGTCACTACCTATGGTAACCTATGGAAACGAACGGTATGAGCGACACAGAATAGGGCTACTGGCCTCCACCACAGACAAAGATGTGTTACTCTGAGCCTAAGCTCGCTGGTCAATGTTTTTGTGACGCTGTACTCCTCTCCCATGTGCGTCTTTTCAGCAGTGCGTTTAGCTCTGACTTCATTTGTTATGCACCACAATACGAAACCCCAATTGAAATGCGCGGATGGGGGAGCTCTTGGAATGACAGGATATTCAGTGAATGGGCTGTCCTGCACAATCTCCCGACTCAAGTCCCATCGAGCACATGAAGGATAATCTGGAGAGACGCACTGCGGCACGTCCACATGCACCAACCACCACCCATCAGTTGTAACCTGCACTGGTGGAGGAATGGAACGCCCCACTATAAGAACTGCTTACCAACTTCCTGGCCGGCATGGGAGGGTGTTGGTGAGCACGTAATCCCGTCCATGGTGATCAAAAACGGTAGTAAGAACCATTCCCGTGTTTTGCAAAGTCCGCGGTTATTTCAGGGTAATTGTTGTTCTTGTTACAGCGCACACTTCACTGCAGAGCAAAAATTTCATTCTGGAAACATCCCCCAGGCTGGGCTAAGCCATGCCCCGACAATATCCTTTAACCAGGGGTGCTAGTCTAGCACGTTTCGCAGGGTAGCTTCTGTGAAGTCTGGAAGGCAGGAGACGAGGTACTGGCGGAAGTAAGGGTTTGAGGACAGGTCGTGAGTCGTTCTTGGGTCATTCAGTCGGTACAACGCTTGCCCGCAAAAAGGCAAAGATCACTAGTTCGAGTCTAGGTCCGGCAAACAGTTTTAATCTGCCAGGTTGTTTCATATCAGCTCACTCTCCGCTGCAAAGTGAAAATTTCATTCTTCTTGTTCTTGTGGTCCTCATTCTGAAGACTGGTCTGAAACAGCAAGCCACTTCATCTTCCAGTACCTATTGCAACCAACATCCTTCTGAATCTGATTACTGTGTTCATCTCTTGATGTTTCTCTACGATTTTTGCCCCACACTTCCCTCCAATACTAAACCCGGTGATGCCTTGACGTCTCCGAGGTGTCCGATCCCTTCTCTTAGTCAAGTTCTACATCTACATCTACATTTTTACTCCGCAAGCCACCCAACGGTGTGTGGCGGAGGGCACTTTACGTGCCACTGTCATTACCTCCCTTTCCTGATCCAGTCGCGTATGGTTCGCGGGAAGAACGACTGCCGGAAAGCCTCCGTGCGTGCTCGAATCTCTCTAATTTTACATTCATGATCTCCTCGGGAGGTATAAGTAGGGGGAAGCAATATATTTGATACCTCATCCAGAAACGCACCCTCTCGAAACCTGGACAGCAAGCTACACCGCGATGCCGAGCGCCTCTCTTGCAGAGTGTGCCACTTCAGTTTGCTAAACATCTCCGTAACGCTATCACGCTTAGCAAATAACCCCGTGACGAAACAAGCCGCTCTTCTTGTTGTGTTGGCAGAAGAGCCAACACCGTGTTACGAATGGAGTCTGAAATGCACGCGTTTTAGCTCACGCAGGCTGGCTTGAGGAGGGAAGAACTATACTGACGTGAGGTCTGGAACATGACAAGGAATTAGAATTCAGAGAGCGGACGGAATTAGTTTGATACTTAACTTTAATCCATTAATGATGAACGTCGCTCTTGAAGGTACATGATTCACAATATCAATATCAACAGTAACTGAATATGGCGCCTTTCTAGGTCGTAGCAAATGACGTAGCTGAAGGCTATGCTAAACTGTCATCTCTGCAAATGAGAGCGTATGTAGTCAGTGAACCATCGCTAGCAAAGTCGGCTGTACAGCTGGGGCGAGTGCTAGGGAGTCTCTCTAGACTAGACCTGCCGTGTGGCGGCGCTCTGTCTGCAATTACTGATAGTGGCGACACGCGGGTCCGACGTATACTAACGGACCGCGGCCGATTTAAAGGCTACCACCTAGCAAGTGTGGTGTCTGGTTGTGACACCACACTTCTTGGGATCTTCTCTATCTACTCTGTCAACCCGACCTGGTACGGATCCCACACTGATGAGCAATACTCAAGTATAGGTCGAACGAGTGTTTTGTAAACCACCTCCTTTGTTGATGGACTACATTTTCTAAGGACTCTCCCAATGGATCTCAACCTGGCACCCACCTTACCAACAATTAATTTTATATGATCATTCCACTTCAAATCGTTCCGTACGCATACTCCCAGATATTTTACAGAAGTAACTGCTACCAGTGTTTGTTCCGCTATCATATAATCATACAATGAAGGATCCTTCTTTCTATGTATTCGCTCCCTAATTCTATTCAGTATCTCCTCATTAGTTACATGATCTACCCATCTAATCTTCAGCACTGTTTAGCAGCATTACATTTCAAAAGTGTAATTATTCTCTTTGGATGAAAGTGTCAATCCTTTTCGTCCCACAGCTTCTTTCTCTCAGTTACGTTCTGTGCTATACTGTAGCAGTTCTTTCTTTGTGTGGTCCATGTTTTATGGGGCTCTGTTACTTGGCAGTGACAGATCGTGCGAAACGTACTTTCTTTCTTAAGTTTTGCATACCAGTGTCTATCTCCTTCCGAGCCTTCAACTACGAGCCGTACCTGAGCGTGGAATGTGGTAGCACAACATTTGTGAGTGGGCTGTTGTTCCAGGGAGTTCCCGAGCGCCAGTGGCTACGTGCGCCCCGCGGCAGGAGGCGGGCAGAGCTATTTTGGCTGTCGCGGGGCCTACCGCACGCGCCGCTCTCGCCTCCCGCAACGCCCGGAGGGGAAATTTTGCCAGGATGCGGCCAGGGGTCACGACCCACTTTGAGCGCGCTCCACTGACTCACCGCCAGAAACGCTTTGTTGATATCCCCGGTGGCGCCACGCTCTTACGGCTGCCATCGTTTCGTAAGGAGGCGCCTTCTTACAAGTCCATCCTACACGCCTCTTTCGCTACCTCTATCACTTTTCCCTCATCCCTGTGTAACGCCGGAAATGCATATCCTCCTATTTCCATCTATTGTATTATTAATTTTTTTCCTTATTTTGTTACCTGAAGATACGACATTTCTGTGTCTTTATACAGGGTGTTACAAAAAGGTACGGCCAAACTTTCAGGAAACATTCCTCACACACAAATAAAGAAAAGATGTTATGTCGACATGTGCCCGGAAACGCTCAGTTTCCATGTTAGAGCTCATTTTAGTTTCGTCGGTATGTACTGTACTTCCTCGATTCACCGCCAGTTGGCCCAATTGAAGGAAGGTAATGTTGACTTCGGTGCTTGTGTTGACATGCGACTCATTGCTCTACAGTACTAGTATCAAGCACATCAGTACGTAGCATCAACAGGTTAGCGTTCATCACGAACGTGGTTTTGCGGAGTTGGCAGATGCCCATTTGATGTATGGATTAGCACGGGGCAATAGACGTGGCGCGGTACGTTAGTATTGAGACAGATTTCCAGAACAAAGGTGTCCCGACAGGAAGACGTTCGAAGCAAGTGATCGGCGTCTTAGGGAGCACGGAACATTCCAGCCTATGACTCGCGACTGGGGAAGACCTAGAACGACGAGGACACCTGCAATGGACAACGCAATTCTTCGTGCAGTTGACGATAACCGTAATATCAGCGTCAGCGAAGTTGCTGCTGTACAAGGTTAACGTTGACAACGTCACTGTTCGGAGAGTGCTACGGGAGAACCAGTTGTTTCCGTACCATGTACAACGTGTGCAGGCACTATCAGCAGCTGATTGGCCTCCACGGGTACACTTCTGCGAATGGTTCATCCAACAATGTGTCAATCCTCATTTCAGTGAAAATGTTCTCTTTACGGATGAGGCTTCATTCCAACGTGATCAAATTGTAAATTTTCACAATCAACATGTGTGGCATGTGTGGGCTGACGAGAATCCGCACGCAATTGTGCAATCACGTCATCAACACAGATTTTCTGTGAACGTTTGGGCAGGCATTGTTGGTGATGTCTTGATTGGGCCCCATGTTCTTCCACCTACGCTCAATGGAGCACGTTATCATGATTTCATACGGGATACTCTACCTGTGTTGCTAGAACGTGTGCCTTTACAAGTACGACACAGCATGTGGTTCATGCACGATGGAGCTCCTGCACATTTCAGTCGAAGTGTTCTACGTTTCTCAACAACAGATTCGGTGACCGATGGATTGGTAGAGGCGAACCAATTCCATGGCCTCCACGCTCTCCTGACCTCAACCCTGTTGGCTTTCATTTATTGGGGCATTTGAAAGCTCTTGTCTAAGCAACCCCGGTACCAAATGTAGAGACTCTTCGTGCTCGTATTGTGGACGGCTGTGATACAATACGCCATTCTCCAGGGCTGCATCAGCGCATCAGGGATTCCATGCGACGGAGGGTGGATGCATGTATCCTCGCTAACGAAGGACATTTTGAACATTTCCTGTAACAAAGTGTTTGAAGTCACGCTGGTACGTTCTGTTGCTGTGTTTCCATTCCATGATTAATGTGATTTGAAGAGACGTAATAGAATGCGCTCTAACATGGAAAGTAAGCGTTTCCGGACACATAACATATTTTCTTTCTTTGTGTGTGAGGAATGTTTCCTGAAAGTTTTGCCGTACCATTTTGTAACACCCTGTATATTGTAACTGTTTTACTATTTGTATGTATATACTTATACGCTGGGTCTTGCCTAGGGGAAACTATGATATTGAACGCTTATATCGATAGGTCGTGTGGAGAACAAAAGTGTTTAGGATCTTTGGTAGTGTGAACTCGGCCCCATGGAGCGCGAGCAGGGAGAGTCTGGCTGGAGTAGGGCGGTAGAGCAGGGGTGTTGTGTGACGCTCCCCCGAGTTGCCGCGCTTTCGGGTTTTGGCAGCATGTAATTGCGCTCGACTTGCTATGATAGTTTCTGACACGGTGTCGCGGACCGGAAGCATTAGCTGGCGCACATCAAGAGCCCGTTTCGCCTGGTGACCGTGTCGAGAAGAAGGCGCACCAACATCCAGCTTCTGCAACAGCGACGGCGACAATGAGTGACTGTCGCCACCTCCTCGATCGACGACTTCGAACCTTCAATCAACCAACAAGGAAGACTGGAAGCACGTAAAGTTTTAGAACTGTATGGCAGACCTCAGCATTTCAAACTGTTTCAAAATTACAGCGAAGTAGCATGAACCATTGTTGCTCATTGTCCCAACTGCATTACCAAGCAGGGTCCCCTCGTTTTCTGGAATGAACCCGAGTGTCGTTGAAATTCAAACGCCAGCATTAAAGTAATATCATTCCATTTCACTGCTTTAATTTCAAAATTCAGTTAAAGTATTCATAGCTGGCTACAATATTTAGATTACACAAGCACAAATTAAGAGTGCGAGTTTTGTTACCGTATTTTAGCTTACCTTTGACTGCAGCTCAGCTTGGTACATACTAAATTTTACTATTGTTAATTGTTCAGAATCATTTAATTCAAGTTCAAAGCCAAATCTCTTATTTCTAAATTGCGTAGATTCAAGTAGCTTTTGAAATGATTGTTGAGGTAGCCCAAGACTAACCTTATTTTATTGAATTTCAGAAACAAAGTTCAC
The DNA here is from genome assembly GCF_023864275.1 of Schistocerca cancellata. NCBI lineage: Eukaryota > Metazoa > Arthropoda > Insecta > Orthoptera > Acrididae > Schistocerca > Schistocerca cancellata. The sequence goes on from NC_064633.1 coordinate 495,485,843, forward strand.
TATTAATTTCAGTCACTAAATTAACTTTCAATTTTCCGGTTTTATTAATTCTTTTGCTAAATGAAGTCAGAGTGTAGCGAAATTAATTACTTCTGACAAACATTCAGTTTTCACACAATACGTGTCAACCTTCAGTTGCCATGCTTTTAGTGCTAAATATATATGCATTAATCTTTCATTTTCAGTTATTATAGTAGTTGTCCATGGGACTGGCGACCGTAATTTTCCCCAAGTCTCAAATATCTAATTAACGTCAATTAATTGTTAACGTAACGACCGCACATTTACTTTCTTTATTAACTTCTTTATTAACCTTTTCAAAATTAATCTCCACCAATTTCATTTGCATTTTTCCTTTCATTTAGATGTAACCCTTTCCTCCCTCTTTACCGACAGATTAACTTCGGTGACGATTGCTTTTCCCAAATTTCCATTAGGTACACGCGGTTTAATTTTTCACTGTCATTAAGGTCGATAAGTGAGGGGGAGGTTACACCTGTTCTACTGCTTTCCTTGTACCTCGTGACGCTACTGTGCGGTGTTATCATTCCCTCCAAATCCTTAAGGGCCATGCACTCTGCGTCACTTTCTGCATCCATTTAACTTCTCCCCCCATCCATACGGATTCTTTACCCTCTCATCAAATTCTCACCTCTCCTTGCTCACATCGAACATCTCCAAACAACCTACACGATCCTCAAACTCGTATTCAATAACCTACGTTTTAACTGCCTGACAAAAAAAGGTGAAGCATCTAGAAGACATGATCGGATGACGAACAGACTATCGGCGGGTATACTCTATATATGATTAAGGTTGGACTTTTCTGTGACAGGTTGAAGGCCGACCAGAGGCATTAGTGTTGTCTGTGTTTAGTGTTTTTACCTGGCCTTGTAAAATGTACAGTGAACTGTTTTAGATACCGGAACGACGTTCCAGGTAAATGGCACCTACTCTGCTGTGTGATAAAGAGACTTAACTATCGTATTGATCGAGATTCTGAAGCAATTACGATTTTTTAAAAATGGAATGGCATACTCTTTAAATGCATCCGAAAGCTCTTGAAAAGACAAGTACAGTGATATAACTCTTACTGATATTGACGTTGAAACCTTAAAAAAAATTCCGAGAAATGTACTAAAATTGAAAAGCAGTGTGAGCAGAGTCGGCTATTGCGGTGTAAACTCCACCAATCAGACCTCTCGTGCCAGACTACGTCGTTATAAGCAACAAGACAGACCTATGCTACTAAGAAAAACCTCATTTCCTATACGACATAAATAAAGTTTCAGCTACGATTTTTGCATAGAGATCTACGGCATACGCCAGCTTCTGACACATCAGATAAAGCTTAGGAACACTATTTGAAACTATGTGTATATTTCCATGTTTCTGAAAAAACAACTGCAGTTTTGTCAGGCAGTTTTCCATTTAAACCCTCCCGATTGCTGCTTACTTGTCAAGGTCGAAACAGAAACATCGGTTGTTCGTACTTCAGAACGATAAACAATCCTAGTCACGGAACTAATTAACTTCATTTGATTAAAAAATAATAATACTTGACCTCTCTTTGCCTGGAGACGTCTGAATGAATCTTAAAACACCTGCTATCAGACAAATGTGTCTGTAGATACTACTCTGAATTGTAACTAGACGGAATACACTTGAAATAAAAATTTTATTCAGAATGACTGACAACACGTCTCCAACAAAATAAATGATTTTCTTTACGATACGTAGTTTTAGACTTACCTTAAGCATGTGCTCAAATTGTTTACCATCGACTGTAAGGTACATTCGAAATCGCCGTTCGAGAGATAGATGGACACTTGAAAGAACACTCTCTGATATGCCGTTGCATGCTGTGACGTTTCGACCTCCCATATCGTATGGCGTAGTTGGGGCTTCGTTATAGACTACGTCTTTCAATGCTTCCCACAGACAGAAATGATGAGGAATGAAGTCAGGGGACCCGGCCGGCATTGTACTGAAGCTCTGCGGTGCATCCGACGGTCAGGAAACTTTTCATTCAGTATTTGCGTTCCAATACGGAAACAGTGAGCTTGGCTGCCATCTTGTTGGAACCACGTACACTGTCACTTATGCTGTGGGGTCTTTTCTAGAAGAACAGTATGTTCGTAAGGAAGTGTGCATAAGTACACCTCTGGGCTGAATTAAGGTCCCACAACGGAATTTTCTATGAAGCCGCGCCATATATTTACGCTCCACGGTCATTGGTGTTGTATCTGACGAAGCAAGCGTGTACGTTACGTAAATATACACTACCGTGTTTCGTTAACGTTGCTTCGTCGGTAAAGAGCACACGTTGGAAAAAATTTGTGTCGTCTTCCAGGCGCTACAGAACAAATCGACATAACTCTATATGATGTTCGAAATCAAGTCCACCGAGTGTCTGATGTAGTGATAGGTGATAAGGATGGATTTGTGTCTATAAAAGATGGGAATGATGCATGTCTGGCTGATCCTCCTTGGCAAGACGACTGGCGCCACTGTACCGACTGATAACTGTCATATTCAGAACAGATTCTTCACGCGCTCTGTCAGTCTCAGTCTTCGTCCACGTCCTCTCTCTGACATTTTACTTGCCTGTTCGCACTAGCGACCTCATAATTCGGGCAATTACCTGGTGCAACGCACAGCAACGATTAGGATAGACATTCCTATAATGCTGTACAGTTTCGACAGCATTTCTTTGACGTTCGTCGCATAAAAGTAGCGTGTCTAGCTTCTCCTCGTTGGTGTACTTGTCTGCATGCAATGAATTTTGAAGCAGAAATGTCCTGCTGATAGACGACATTGTTTCTGCAGTGCGTCCGCCCCGATAGCTGAGTGGTGACGGCACGGTAGCTCAGCGTGTTCGGCCAGAGGGCTACGTGCTCTCTGTAATAATAATAATAATAATAAAAAACTGAGTCAAGAAATCAACGATTAACTTGAACGGATGTCTTGTGACGTCCGCCCAGACCAAACGCAACGAACTATATCGAACAAAATGAAAAAAAGGAAAAAAGTGGTCAGCGCGGCAGTCTGTCATGCCAAAGGGCCCGGATTCGATTCCCGGCTGGGTCGGAGATTTTCTCCGCTCAGGTACTGGGTGCTGTGTTGTCCTCATTATCATTTCATCCTCATCAGTGGAAGGCAACGGGAAACCACCACTGGAATCACTTCCCTAGACACTTGTAACACCCCACCCGTCACTTGTCTGGTTTTGGTGTGTGTTCACCCCAGGTAATTGACTAACAGATCAACAGAGAGTGCAAAACTGCCGCAATGTCAGATAGCGCAAAGAAAGTAATAAGGCCCTGTGACTCCTGATTGAACTATGGTGGCAGTGTTGACATTAATTGATTCAGAATTGATCCCTTTTAATTAAAAAGGGGTGCACATTGATGTTATATTCAGCTGTTGGACATCAGATGCAAATGTTGAACATAAAATTAATTAAGAAGGTGACTTGGGATTTCAGCTACTTGATTGAAAACAGATGCAGTCGATTAGCACAGATTTATTTTAACTCACGACCTTCAATCATCACATTACATGATTCTCCTAACAGGCAGTGGTAATAAATTGCGTTTGCGTGGAGTAAAGCGCGATAAATCTAAAGTAATTCCTATCGACTGACCCAGGCATAATGCAAAGTGCGAGAAGAATTCTACAATACTCGTACACGGCCCATGAAACCCTCATGGAAACTTTGCCGACGTGATCCAACAAATTAATCAGTGGCCGGAGAGGGTGCAATATCACCGAATACAGCGTGGCAGAGCAGCGTCGTTGTGCAGACGTCGGCCGACCTCGTAGTGCTGCAAGGCTGCGCTCGTCGATTCACTCCTAGCTATCTTGCTCAGTATATAGCTGAACCAAAACTTCCTATCTCCAAGCTCAATTGTTCCATTTGCTAGGTCCTAAACTGCAGAGATGCTCACTCTTCCTCAGGCAAGCTGAGTAAAGAACGCCACGTCCGCACTCTAGGCAAGCTGGGAACAGAAGACCTCTACGGGGACTTCTCCCAGTCCGCTCTTCGCCTCGGTTTCCCCTCCAGCAAAATCACTTACGCTAATTGCAGCGCAAGTCGCGTTAATTATGCGTCGCTTCCCAGCGCCGACCAATGCCTGCTCTGGGAAGTGAACAAATTCCCACAAAATTTCCCTTCCTCTCAACTTCATCTATTTAGCTCCTCCCAGGCCACCCATCAAGGTTAGTGTCTGCACAAACACCAATTTTTCCGGAATTCTGACTCCCAGGAGAGTACTTCAAATTCCTCGGTCTTACGTTTCCATCGGAGGCCGGTGTATTTCATTCTGTCGCTCTTCACCTGATTTACTTCAGACTCAGCGGACCGTGAATTCAGCGTGAAGTTGCTATAGTCACGAACACGCATATTTTGGCCTCTGTTGACCGCTCCACCGTAACTTTGCGTGGCTTTCTCGCATGTTTCCCTGAAAACGGGACGACGGACATTTATCAACAGGCGTACAAGTTCTCCGTCTGCTTCTCGGTACACCAGCATGGGGTCGGGGTCAACCACCCATGCTGTCACTCATCTTAAGGTGGCTGGAGGCCACGCCGCATTAACGCTTTCTCAGAGCTTGAACCGCCCTAAATTGCCTATTGTCGCTTCCCTTCGCTGTTCCCCAGCCAGCCACGGTCAACTCTAAATACTTCCCTGTGGTAAACTAGCGTCCAGTAAATCGACTCGTTTCCACAAAGTTTTCATGTCGTGTGAATTACTTTAAAACCATCACCCGAAATTAATTATTCCAATATGTCCATACTATACCCTCTACAAGATGCATTGTGCCTTGTCAGTCATTTTGTTCAGCCCTACTGTTCGCTCAACGTGAGTTAGGTGATCTTTAATGACTTCATGTAAGGGGCATAGTTCTTGCCATCTTACACACTCATGCTGTGGACCTCTCTGACGAAGCTTCCCTCATGACAAGACCTGCCGTAAGGCAGAACACAAAGTTTTTTCTGCAGTGCAGGCAAGTTAACAGTAGAAAAGTTTGGTACAACAACGTAGCCTAGCATGAGAGTGTTTTTATAGCAACAGCCTATTCAAAAATGGTTCTGAGCACTATGGGACTTAACTTCTGAGATCATCAGTCCCCTATAACTTAGAACTACTTAAACCTAAGGATATCACACACATCCATTCCCGAGGCAGGATTCGAACCTGCGACCGTAGCGGTCGCGCGGTTGCAGACTGTAGCGCCTTGAACCGCTCGGAAACAGCCTATTCCCGTTGCACCTTTCAATTTCAGACTATTTGTCGGATTATTTTTCGAAAAGTTTGGATCTCAAAGTTAACAAGTATTATATCACTGTACTCGTCATTTCTAGAGCTTTCGGATGCAGTAAAAAACTATATCATTCCATTTTAAAAAACCAAACCTACTCTTTGTCACACACCAAAAGTACGTGCCCCTTAGCACTTGCCAGCGACGCAGACATGCAACGGACATCTTGCATCGTCAATAGTTGAACTTGGGGTGCAGGGGATATGACACCATCAAAACTCTTCTGAATATCACCGACCTCTACGGCAAGAAAGAAAAATGAATTGATTATTGGTGTTAATAACTATCATCCTCCTTTACTTCCTCTGCATTACTGCAGATGACGTGTCACTGAGCACATTTGTTCTGTGCATGCAGTACACGTGAGGCGCCTAGTTGTTTCCACTGCCCTGTGTGGAATACGAAGGTTCTGTTATAGTTCACTAACCTGCTGTCTTCAAGTTGATGTCCCCAGCGCTGAAAACAGCACGCAGGTCGTAGGTTCTGTGTCTTGAGGCTGAAACTGGCTTTTAGCGAGGTTCTGTTCTGAAATAATGTATTACTTCTTTGGGATGCCGTTCGCGTATTTTAATACAGCCACACGAGAAGACTACATGATCTTAATACAACACCTTCAGATACAGCAAAGCATATGATCAAACACAATGTTTACGAAAATGTATCTTTACACTATTTGTGGCACGTGTCTGTGCCTCATGACTACCGGAGTGAATCTTTTAATACTGAATACTGGCAAACACATACTGCGACAGACAACATGTCTGTTCTTCTCGACTGCCTAATCCAGAGTGACGAACAGCCCGAAACACTTCGTGCGCCATACCAGAAAAGGCGTGACCCGAACTCTTCCGAAGTGCTTCGTCTGCAATTTCGTCAGTCTTTTGTTTTTGATTTAAATATTTTTTAATAGTTCTAAAATGACTGATTGATAGTCAGCTGTTGATAGATATTTATATTAAAAAGTGAAGTCATTCCAATGAGTAGTTTAACTAATAATAATAACTATACTTTAACGTTTTGGCGCCCTTGCTCCGAACACAGCAGCCAATCACAGAGTAGTAACATTATGCAGGCGGCCTTTCTCACGGGAATGATACCGAATCTAACATCTTTCACAGGTACCTCAAACCACATTTCGTCATCTATATACTTCTTGCATCTCCACAGCTCTGGGAACAGCCTCTTGGAGCGTAATATGATGGCTGACTTGTTGTTGTTGTGGTCTTCAGTCCTTAGACTGGTTTGATGGAGCTCTTCATGCTACTCTATCCTGTGCAAGCTTCTTCATCTCCCAGTATCTACTGCAACCTACATCCTTCTGAATCTGCTTAGTGTATTCATCTCTTGGTCTCCCTCTACGATTTTTACCCTCCACGCTGCCCTCCAATGCTAAATTTATGATCCCTTGATGCCTCAGAATATGTCCTACCAAGCGGTCCCTTCTTCTAGTCAAGTTGTACCACAAACTCCTCTTCTCCCCAGTTCTATTCAATACCTCCTCATTATTTATGTGATCTACCCATCTAATCTTCAGCATTCTTCTGTAGCACCACATTTCGAAAGCTTCTATTCTCTTCTTGTCCAAACTATTTATCGTCCATGTTTCACTTCCATACATGGCTACACTCCATACAAATACTTTCAGAAACGACTTCTGGCTGACTAAGCCAGAAATATTACGCCTAGAAAATAGGATACCTATGAGATTGCTGGTACATAAGAATTATAATAATAAGAAGAGAGGATGAGTGTGAGGGTAGGGTATCTGACCAAAAGTATTTGGCCGTCCCTATGTAATGCGGAATGACTTCAAGGTGTTACGAGAGGCGGAACCGCCAGTATAAAAGAAGGCAGGGAGTACTGTGTTGTCAGGAGAGTAGCAGTAACAGCAGAATAGCTCGGTTAGGAGAGCTTAGTGACTTCTAACGTGACTGGCCAATTGGATGTCAATTAAGAAACGAACCCATCAGGGACGTTTCAACATTTCTAAAGCAGCCAAAGTCGACTGCAGCGATGTGACTGTGAAGTTAAAACGCGAAGGAATAACCACAACTAAACGGAGACTAATCAGACTTCATTTACTGGAAATGGAAATATCGTATGGCGTCAGAGGCCGGGGGTTCCCAGTCGGTAAGTTCGGCCGCCGAGTGAAAGTCTTATTGAGTGCGACACCACATTGGGCGACTTGCGCGTCGACAGTGGGGGTGAAATGAAGATGAGGACAGCACAACACCCAGTCCCTGAGGGGAGAAAATCTCCCGCCCCAGCCGGGAATCGAACCCGGGTACCCGTACGTGGCATTCCAACGCGCTGACCATTCAGCTATTGGGGCGGACACTTCATGTACTGACAGACAGGGACCGTTGACTATTGCAGAGGGTGCTTGTGAACATATCGCATGAAATCAGAGGAAGGACTCACTTGTGAGTATCAAAGTGCTACCATCAGTTTACCTAGCGCAATGACTGTGCATATGGAGCTAAAAAGAATGGGGTACAATTGTCGAACAGCTACTCGTAAGACACACTTCTCTATATTCGATGCTAAGCTACGCTTTGAGGTTGTTTTATGATGACGCCAGAAGGCAGTGAATTATTGGAAACCAGTGATTTGAAGTGATGAATCACGCAGTAGCCTGTGGCAAGCCGATGGAAGGGTTTGGGTTTGGCGAATGCCTGGAGGAAGTTGTTTGCCGTCACGGGTAGCGCCATTAGTCAAGTGAAGCGTGGGTAGTGTTGAGGTATGGGGATGTTTTTCGTGTTTAGGATCTAGTCCTCTTATTTCGCTTAAGAAAACGGTAAATGTGAAAGATCCGTGGAGGAATTTTACAGCACCGTATACTTCGTACAATAGGGAAAATGTTCGGAGGCGGTGTTGTTTGTAACAGCATGATAGTGCACCCTGTCGTAAGCCAGCATCTGTGAGGTAATTGTCGACAATAACATTACTGAGAATCCCGACTTAAACTCAATGGAACACTTTTGAGATGAGTTAGAAGGTCGACTTCGCTTCAGACCAAGCGTCCAACATCACTGCCTTTTCTAGTTTCAGCTCTCGAAAAAGAAAGGGTTGTCATTCCTCTACAGATATTCATACTCGTACATCTTTATACCAGTCAGGTTCCTCTCAGAGTATGCTAACGAAATAGCTCCATATTTAGCAATTATATACAACCACTCGCTCACAGAAAGATCCGTACCTAAAGACTGGAAAATTGCTCAAGTCACACCAATACCCGAAAAAGGAAGTAGAAGTAATTCGCTGAATTACAGGCCTATATGACTAACGTCGATTTGCAGTAGGGTTTTGGAACATATAGTGTATTCGAACATTATGAAGTACCTCGAAGAAAACGATTTATTGACACATAGTCAACACGGATTGAGAGTATATCATTCTTGTGAAACACAACTAGCTCTTTATACTCATGTCCTAATAAGTGCTATCGACAGAGATGTCAAATTGATTCCATATTTTTAGATTTCCAGAAGGCTTTCGACACCGTTCCTCACAAACGTCTTCTAATCAAACTGCGTGCCTACAGAGTATCGGATCAGTTGTGCGACTGGATTCGTGATTTCCTGTCAGAAAGGTCACAGTCCGTAGTAATAGACGGAAAGTCATCGAGTAAAACAGAAGTAATATCCGGCGTTCCCCAAGGAAGTGATATAGGCGCTCTATTGTTCCTGATCTATATTAACGACATAGGAGACAATCTGAGTAGCCGTCTTGGACTGTTTGCAGATGATGCTGTCATTTATCGTCTTGTAAAGTCATCAGATGATCAAAACGACTTCCAAAATGATTTAGACAAGATATCTGTATGGTGCGAAAAGTGGCAATTGACCCTGAATAAAGAAAAGGGTGAAGTTATTCACATGAGTACTAAAAGAAATCAGCTAAATTTCGATTACGCGATAAGACACACAAATATGAATGCTGTAAATTCAACTTAATAATTAGAGATTACAATTACAAATACCCTAAATGGGAGCGATCACATAGATAATGTTGTGGTTAGAGCCAACCAAAGACTGCGATTCATTGGCAGAACACTTAGAAGGTGCAACAGGTCTACTAAAGAGACTGCTTACACCACGCTTGTCCGCCCTATTCTGGAGTATTTCTGTGTGGTGTGGGATCCGCATCAGGGGGACTGACGGATGACATCGAAGAAGTACAAAGAAGGGCAGCTCGTTCTGTATGATCGCGAAATAGAGGAGATAGTGTCACAGACATGATACGTGAATTCGAGTGGCAATCATTAAAACAAAGGCATTTTTCGTTGCGACGGGATCTTCTCATTAAATTTCAATCACCAGTTTTCTCCTCCGATTGCGAAAACATTCTGTTGACATCCACCTACATAGGGAGAAATGATCATCACGATAAAATCAGGGCTCGCACAGAAAAATTTAAGTGCTCGTTTTTCCCGCGATCCTTTTGAGAGTGGAACGGTAGAGAGACAGCTTGAAGGTGGTTCATTGAACCCTCTGTCAGGCATTTTATTGTGAATAGCAGAGTAATCACGTAGATGTATATCTCATTGCAAGTGTTCCCAGCCGAGTTCAAGCCGTCATAAAGGCGAAGGGTGGACTTACCAGACGTCAGTGTTCACTAATACGTGGCTGGATGCTAGAGTTTGGCCGCGGGATGAAAATTTTAGAAAATATAGCCTACTATAAACTACAGTATTAACTGAATAATATGTGAGATTGATGTGTGATTGTCACAGGAATACGAAACAATAACAGTAAAGACACACAACAGCCAGCGTTACTTAATCAAAAATGGCTCTGAGCACTATGGGAGTTAACGGCTGTGGTCATCAGTCCCCTAGAACTTAGAACTACTTAAACCTAACTAACCTAAGGACATCACACACATCCATGCCCGAGGCAGGATTCGAACCTGCGACCGTAGCAGTCGCGCGGTTCCGGACTGCGCGCCTAGAACCGGTTACTTAATCATTCTCGACGAAAATGAGCGTTTAGTGGCAATGGTTTTCTTCCATATCTCGTGCAGACTATCTGTAAAAGTAGCCTTTGCGGCACAGATCAAAGTAAATGTGCTAATTCGCGGAAATATATATTTCTCTTTTTCTAGTATTCGGATGGTATAGAAGATAACGGAGATATTGACATGTATGTTGTCAGGTATCTTCGAGATAAGTTAGTACGACACTTACGAAGAAATAAAGTTTGATACGTAATTCATTTTCTAACGTAATCTACGTTACTACTGTCAAACCAATAACGTGACACGTAGCTCGTATCGGTCACAATACTTGTATCGCGAAAAAAGCACGTTGGTTTCGGGAGTAATGATCATAGCTTGAACACTGCGAATTTAGGAAACATTCTCTCGTCAGAAATCGAAATGGCAGTACCTTAGCAGGGCTTTCCGTGCTCGTATCTATTACAACTATTTTTGGCAGCTATCTTAAGGAATCCCAAGTATAAAAGCAAACAACCTATTATCTTACCCGACCGGCCCTTGTTTACAAATATCGTATATACACAGAGTTAACAAGTCATGGGATACAGATATAAAGATGAGGGTAGTATCGTGTACACAAAGTATAAAATGGCAGTTCATTAGCGGAACTGTCATTTGTACTCAGGTGATTCATCTGAAACGATTTCCGGCGTGATTATGGCCGCAAAACGGGAAGTAACAGACTTTGAACGTTGGAGCTAGACGCTTGGGACATTCCATTTCGGAAATCGTTTGGGAATTCAATATTACGAGAACCACAGTGTCAAGAATATGCTGAGAATATAAAATTTCAGCCATTACCTCTCACCATGGGCAACGCAGTGGCTGAAGGATTTCACTTAACGACAGACAGCAACGGTATTAACGTAGAGTTGTCACTGATAACAGGCAAGCAACCCTGCGTGGAATAACCACAGAAATAAATGTGAGACGTACGACGAACGTATCCGTTAGGACAATGCGGCTAAATTTGGCGATAATGGGTTCTGGCGGCAAACGAACGACGCGAGTACCTTTGCTAATAGGATGACATCGCATGCAGCGCCTCTTCTGGGCTATTGACCTTATCGGTTGGACCCTAGACGACACCAAAACCGTGACCTATTTAAATGAATCTCAATTTCAGTTGGTAAGAGCTGATGGGAGTGTTCGAAAGTGGTACAGACCCCACGAAACCTCGGACCCAAGTTCTCAACAAGGCACAATGCAAGCTGGTGGGGCTCCACAATGGTTTGGGCTGTGTTTACATGGAATGGACTGGGCCCTCTGGTCAAACTGAACCGATCATTGACTGGACATGTTATTGGTTTGACAGTAATAACGTAGAGTACGTTAGAAAATGAATAGCGCATCAAGCTTTATTTCTCTGTAACCATTTGCAGTTATTCATGGACTTCATATTCCCAAACAAAAATGGAATTTTTGTGGATGATAAAATGTCGTATCGCCAGGCCACAACTGTTCGCGATTGGGTTGAAGAACATTGTGGAGAATTCGAGTGAATGATTTGACCATGCAGATCTCCCGAAATGAGTCCCATCGACTATTTATGCGAGATAATCGAGAGGTCAGTTCGAGCCGAAAATCCTGCACCGACAACTCTTCCGCAATTATGGACGGCTATAAAGACAGAATGGCTCAATATTTCTGCAGGGGACTTCCAATGACTCGTGGAGTCCATGCCATGTCGAGACGCTGCACTACGCCTAGCAAACGGAGGTCCGACACGATATTAGGAGTTACGCCTTGACTTTCTTTACTTCAGTGTATGTCAATCTCTTCGTTGTGTCCCATTTTATCCAAATAACACAAAACCGTAATTACCTCGAATCTTGGCTTTGAGACAAATTTTTTCACTTGAGTTGTGTAAGTAAGGAAAGATTAGGCAGTGACGATGGTTTCTGATCATTACCGTGCTTACCGTTGCACATTCTCTCGCAGTGGCCCATTGAGTGAAGCAATATGACACTGTTCAAAAAGATTTAGGGCTTGCAGCCGGTCGTCGTAAACTTCATTGCGCGATATTTCGGCTGGACAACTGCCAGCCATCTTCAGGTGAGCCGAACGAGGACTGACGAAGACTTTTTTTTCTTTATTGTAATTTTAAGCACCTCATACAAGGCGGGCTGGCAGCAGCATATTACGCCGCTCTTCAGCCTTGAGTGTTACAATAACAGAACATATAGGTGGCACAGATAATACAATAAAAACGGCGGGCAAAAAATGTAGATACGAAAAACAATAAACATGAAGCCGTTCACGCTGGACGAGAAAAAACACTAACACTTGTGGACACGGTGCACATAACATGGATGACTGCGACGGCACACGTGAACAGTGGTGGCGTGACGGCGAAAAAACACTAAACACAAGACGAAGGCACACACACGAGACACTGATGGCGATGATCTCCGGCGCGCGAATGTTCACTTAGCGTGTGCGAGTCCGGGGACCTGCCAAGAGAGGAGGAGGAGGAAGGGGAGTGGGAGAGGGAGAGGGGAGAGCAGAGATGCCATGGGCAGGGGAGAGAGAGGGAGGGAGGAAGGGGGAGGGGAAGCCTGGGGGAAGAGGGGCGGAGGAAGGGGGATGGGGGAAAAGGAAAGAGAAGGGAGGGAGGGTGCCTAAAGGAAAGGACACAGGAAGTGGGGGGAGGATCAAAGTTGATAGGAGGGGTAGATGGAGGGGAGGAGGACATCATCAGGGAGGGGAAGCTGGCGGAAGCCACCTTGGGAGAGGGTAAAGAGGGTGGAGAGATGGAGACCGGGTGGGACGTGGGAATACAGGCGCAGCAGCGGGTGGGGATGGGAGAGGAGGGGTGAGACAAGCGGGTGAGGAGGATCGAGTTTGCGGTAGGTGTACAGGATCCGTAGCCTTTCAAGGAAAAGGAGGAGGTGGGGGAAGGGGATGAGATCGTACAGGATCCGCGTGGGGGAGGGGAGACAGATGTGATAGGCGAGGCGGAGAGCATGGCATTCAAGGATTTGGAGGGATTTATAAAAGGTAGGGGGGGGGGGCAGAGATCCAAGCCGGATGGGCGTAACAAAGGATAGGGCGGATGAAGGATTTATAGGTGTGGAGGATGGTGGAGGGGTCCAGACCCCACGTACGGCCGGAAAGGAGCTTGAGGCGATGGAGTCGGGAGCGTGCCTTGGCTTGGATTGTCCGGAGATGGGGAGTCCAGGAGAGGCGACGGTCGAGGGTGACGCCAAGGTACTTAAGGGTGGGAGTGAGAACGATAGGACGGCCATAGACGGTTAGATAGAAATCAAGGAGGCGGAAGGAAGGGGTGGTTCTGCCTCCAGTGATCGCCTGGGTTTTGGAGGGATTGACCTTGAGCAACCACTGGTTGCACCAAGCGGTGAACCGGTCAAGATGGGATTGGCGAAGATGTTGGGAGCGCTGCAGGGTGGGGGCAAGGGCAAGGAAGGCGGTGTCATCGGCAAACTGGAGAAGGTGGACGGGGGGTGACAGCGGCGGCGTGTCCGCCGTATACAAAAGGTACAGAAGGGGGGAGAGGACGGAGCCTTGGGGCACACCGACGGAGGGGAAAAGGTGTAGGAATCTGTGTTATGGATGGTGATGTAGGAAGGACGGTGGGAGAGAAAGGAGCCGATCAGACAGACGTAGTTAATGGGAAGGGCGAAGGTTTGGAGCTTGAAGAGGAGACCGGAATGCCATACACAGTCATAAGCATGTTCAAGGTCCAGGGAGAGGAAGATTGTGGAGCGACGGGAATTAAGCTGGTCGGAAAGGAGATGAGTGAGGAAAAGGTGAAGGAAAAGGTCGTCGGAAGAGAAGGACGGTCGAAAGCCACACTGGGTAACGGGAAGGAGGCGGTGCGGGCGGAGATGCTGGTGGATGCGTCGGGTGAGGATAGTTTCCAGGACCTTGCTGAAGACCGAGGTAAGGCTGATGGGACGGTAGGAGAAGACGGCGGACGGCGGTTTGCCAGGTTTAAGGGACATCAGGATATGGGAGGTTTTCCACAGGTCGAGGTAGTAACCGGTGGACAGGACGACATTGTAGAGCCTGGCCAGAGTGGAGAGGAAAAGGATAGGAGCTTCGCGAAGGTGACAGTAGGTGACACGATTGTGACCAGGAGCGGTGTTGCGTTTTGTGCGGAGTGTAGCAATGAGATCCTGTGTGGTGAGAGGGGCATTGAGTTCCGTGCGTGGAATGTTGTCCAAGTACTGGAAATCAAGTGTGAGGGGACGGATAGAGGTGTCAGTTCGATCACGGACATCCGGGAAGATGGAGTAATCGAACTGGGGATCATCGGGGATGGAAAACACATCGGCGAGGTAGGAGGCAAAATGATTGGCCTTACTAAGGGTGTCAGGGAAGGGGTGATCATCATGGAGAAGAGGATAGTAGGGGGAGGGTTTAGTTCCGGTAAGGCGACGGAAGGCTGACCAGAACTTGGATGAGTTAATAGGTAGGGTAGCATTTAAACGGGTGCATGTCTGTCGCCAGTCCCGGCGTTTCTTAGCTGCAAGCAAATTATGAATGTGTCGCTGGAGTTGCCGGTGGCGTCATAGTGTGTACGGGTCACGCGTGTTGAGGAATGCATGGTAGAGATGGCGGGATTCATGGAGGAGGAGAGGACAGCCTGTGGGGGTTAGGTAGGACAGTGGGGGTGGATGGCGACAGTAGGGACGTGGGCCTCCACGGCCACAGACAAGGTCTGCTGGAGAAAGGAAGCGGCATGGGTCACATCGTCAGGGTGGTGGTAGGTGGAGTGGTGGCTATCGACCTGGGTGGAGAGGGTATCTTGGTAGGTATTCCAGTTGGCACGGGAATAGTCATGGACGTACTTAGGGGGAGGGTCATTAGGAGGGTCGGGGCGGGGGCGACGTCCGTCTGGAACGGTGAGGAGGACAGGGAGACGGTCGCTACCAGTAGGCTCCAGGACATCCACCGTTATGCATCCAAGAAGGTTGGGGGAGGAGAGGATAACATCGGGAGTGGAGTTGGATTCGGGACGGGTGTGCTAGGGGATGGGGATGAGATCACCTTGAAGGGAGGAGAGGAACCGATGCCACTGCCGTAACTGGGCGGAGGAACGACTATGGATGTTGAGGTCGGCAGCGATCACGTAGGAGGAGAAGGTACGGTCAACGTGGGAGAGGAAGTCGAAGGGAACAGGGGCGTTAGGGCGGACATAGATGGTGGCGCGGGTAACGGTAAGGCCGGGGAAGAAGAGACTAAGGATCAGTTGTTTGGTGGGGTCGGGAAGGAGACGTTGGAGTCAAATGGGGATCTGGTGGTGGTGACCAATGGCAACTCCGCCACGCGCAATCGGGAGGGGATTATCGGAGCGGTGAAGGAGGTAGGGTGAAGTGTGGATGGTGTGGTGGGGTTGGAGGAAGGTTTCATTGAGGAGGAAGGCATCCATGCGGTGGGTGGCAAGGGTGTGCAGGAAGAGGTTCTTGTTGGCGGGAAGGGAGCAGATATTGTTGAAAAGGATACGGTGCTGTCGCGCCATGACAGGGATTTAGACAAGGGTGTCGAGACGGGAGAAGGTGAAATGGGCCTGGTTGTTGGAGTAGGTGGCGTACATTTTGAGTTGGAAAGCGGAACGGGCGGCGAGGGAGATCTGTTGGAGGGTGTGGGGGCGCTGAAAAGGATGAACATTCTGAAGGACGATGGTGAGGAATCTCATGATGTCCTCAGCGGTAGGGGGTGGGCGAAGGGAATTGCCGGGAGGGGTGGGGGCGTACAGAGGGCGGACAGGAATGGTGATTTCAAGAGTGGTAGGAGGGGGTCAGGCCTTAGATTTCTGGGAATAAGTAGGATGAGGGAGGTTACAGGTATTGCAGGAGGGGGGAGACTGGAGATTGGGGCACTGCCGTAAGAAGTGGGCTTGTCTACAGTGCGGACAGGTGGGGGCCTCGCGGCACTCAGATGTCGGGTGTGCATTATACCGCAAGCACCTCTGGCAGTGGAGGGATTGAGGAGGGGAACGGGAGGGGTCAACTCTATAACGTTGGTTAAAGAGGAGGGCACCCTCCTTCAGGAGACGGTCAATGGAGGGGGCGTCCTCGGAGAAAACCCGCATAAGGCGGGTGGGCCGGCCGAGTTGAAAATGCGGCGGACCGCCCGCACCTCCAGCGTGGGATGCGCCTTGAGCTCCGCCAACACCTCCTCCTCCGTGATCGACGGACTGAGCCGAGTGATCACGGCGGTGAGGGTCGGCGGGCGACGCGGGGGTTGGGGTTGGCGGGACGAAGACGTTCTCCTCTCCGTCTTATATAGTGCGTTCATAGTACTGCCGCGCATGCGTTGCAATTGCGGAGACAGAAGGGCCACAATGACCAGCGGCAGCGCCCTCGCTGGTGGAACTGCAGCACTCAGCTGCCGCCGGTATTATCGTTGGCCGCAGCTATCGAAGTCATCGGGAAGTGGATAAAGAGGAGGACACGCCAGCCAAGTCCCTAGTTTTCCTTCCCTTTGTCGGAAATATCTCCTTCAAGATAGCAAGGATTCTTAATCATTTTAATGTGAAAGTGGTTTTTCGTCCGCCTTTTAAGATTTCGGTTTTGCTGGGATCGGTGAAGGATGATTTGTTACTGCGGAAGGCGGGACTCTACAAAATACCGTGTCAATGTGGTATGGCCTATATAGGACAGACAACGCGTACTGTGGAAGAGCGTTGTACAGAACATCAACGTTGCACTCGCCTACTGCAACCCAGTAAGTCTGCAGTTGCGAAACATTGTATTTCTAACGGACACTCAATGGAGCACGACAAAACTTCGATTTTGGCCACTGCAAAAACTTTTTGGGACTCCATTATCAAAGAATCAGTTGAAATACGCATTGCGGGAAATCTAATGAACCGTGACAGTGGTTACCAATTGAATAACGCATGGAACCCCGTCATCTCCGAAATTTGCTCGAGACGAAGACGCCAGAAGACTTCGATAGCTGCGGCCAGCGACATTACCGACGGCAGCTGAGTGCTGCAGTTCCACCAGCGAGGGCGCTGCCGCTGGTCGGTGTGGCCCTTCTGTCTCCGCAACTGCAACGCATGCGCGGCAGTACTATGAGCGCACTATATAAGCTGGAGCGGAGAACGTCTTCGTCAGTCCTCGTTCGGCTCACCTGAAGATGGCTGGCAGTTGTTCAGCCGAAATATCGTGCAATGAAGTTTACGACGACCGGCTGCAAGCCCG
This sequence comes from Schistocerca cancellata, assembly GCF_023864275.1. Lineage (NCBI taxonomy): Eukaryota > Metazoa > Arthropoda > Insecta > Orthoptera > Acrididae > Schistocerca > Schistocerca cancellata. The sequence goes on from NC_064633.1 coordinate 495,503,340, forward strand.
AAATCTTTTTAAACAGTTGATTCGCCGGGAAAATTTCAAATTTTACATCGAATATGACACTGTTGACTGCGAAGCGTCTATTGGATGGGGACGTTAAAATCGGTGGCTACTTTGTTATTATTCGAGTAGAAGAAGAATTGCTACCTAACGTTCCGTCGACTTCGAGGTCATTAGCAATGGAGCACAAACTCGTACTAGAAAAAGGCGGGGAAACATATCGACAGTATACTTTTTACAAGGAATTATCCATACATTTACCTTCAGCGGCTAAGGGAAACTACACAACACCTAAATCTGGATGGTAGTCCAGAGATTTGTACCATTATCCTCCAGAATGCGAGTCTAGTGTCTTATTTGTTCCATACAGCTCGATGCAGCTATTCCAGAGCTGATTGTGTGCTGTGACAAAGTTCTTTCGCACTCATGGTAATCAACAATAGAAACACGGCGCTACAACTCGCACGAGCGCAGCTGTTACCTATATTATATGATCAAAAGTATCCGAACTTCCCTGTATAATGCGGAATTGACCACTAGATGTCTTCAGAGACGGACCCGCCAGCACAAGAGGAGACAGGGAGTATTGTGTTGTCAGTAGAGAAGCAGTAAGAGCATAATGTATCGGTCAAGGAGCGCAGTGACTTCGCAAGTGGTCTAGTCATTGGATGTCACCGAAGTAATAGACACATCAGAGACATTGCAACCCTTGTAACGTGGCTCAGCTCGAGTGTTGGTGATATTACTGCGAACTAGAAACGTGAAGGAACAATCACTGCTAAACCACTTCCAAGTAGAAAAATTTGGAAATTTGTAGTAAGTTCCTATGGGACCAAACTGCTGGGGTCATCGGTCCCTAGGCTTACATACTACTTAATCTAACTTAAAGAAACTTACGCTAAGGACAACACGCACACGAAAGAGGACTCGAACCTCCGATGGGGGCAGCTGCGCGAACAGTAGCAAGGCGCCTCTGAGCGCTCAGCTACCCCATCCGGCCTTCCAGGTAGACCTCATGTACGGATGGAGATGGAGCGACGAACATTCTGGAGGGCGGTTGTAAAAAGTCACATGAAATCAGCGGAAGGAACCATTCGTGAGTCCCAGACTGCCGCTAGTAGTCCAGCAGTGGGGCAACGGTCGAGCTGCTTCTCATAAGCTACACATTTCTGTAATCGGCGTCGCTTGAGGTGCTGCAAAGAGCGGCACCACAGGACAATGCATTGGGCTTGCGAATACCTGGAGAACGGTACCTACCACCACGGGTAGTGGCAACAATGAACTAAGGAGGAGGCTCTGTTGTTGTATAGGGGTGTTTTTGTGGTTAAAATGTGGTTCTCGTATTGTGCTTGGGAAAACATTAAATGCAGAAGGATATGGACACATATTAAAGCATTGTTTGCTGTCTACAGGGAAGTACCAGTTCTGAAATGGTCACTGTTTCTGTCAGCATGACACTGCATCCTGCCATAAAGTAGCATCAGAGAGACAACGCTCTGTGGACAGTAAGATTCCTGAAATGGACTGAACTGCCCGGCGGCCCTACCCGTATCCAACGGAACATCTCTGGGATGACGTTTTAAGTTGCCCCAGGCTCCAGCAGCTAACATGACTACCTTCCCTGGTTTCAGCTCCTGATGGATAATGGACTGCCATTTCTCCACAGAAATTTAGATACCTCACTGGAAGTGCCCCTAGCAGGGTTCAAGCCGTCATAAAGGTGAATGGTTGACGCACTGCATATAAATGTCCACTAATAGGTTTGTGGACAATTTTGATCAGATAGTGTATAATCAGTATTCATTTAAGACACAACGCTTACATTTCGGAAAGAAAAAATGCCAACGTGTACTAAGCACAAAAAAAAAAAAAAAAAAAATTCCAGTCAGGTAGCTGAATGAGTTCTCTTACTGTGTGGTACTTCAATTCCTGGATTTGACTTTTAATGGTCTTGTAAATAAAACTATTAGGCAGATCAAGTTGACACTCGGTTTATGTGCTACGCAATAAGTACCAACCTAAGAAAAACAAAAATTTACTGGAATAAAGTCCAAGTCTGTGGCAGAAAAAAGGAATGAGTCGAATATAATTTGAATATAAATGCAGATAATTGTGACAGTTCACTTGTGAAATATTTGTTTATTTCCCTTAAGTGTTTTTTGAGTCTTTCCAAGCTCATCTTCAGATGAGTCATGTAAAATTCATATATTCATGTTTCACAGCAAAAATGTAGTCAATTAACCCACAACACTGTTCAACAACACTCCCTTTACTGGTTTAAGAGAACTGACACAGGACGCAGAACAGAAGTCACATGCGCTCACAAGCACGCGCAGTCGTACACAAATACACACAACACAGACACACACACACACACACACACACACACACACACACACACACACACACAGCTGTTTCCACATCACAAAATTTTCTCGCGGTATGCGATACATCTCGCGAACATATCAACAGCAAGATGGTGTAATGTTTTGAAGTACTGCCAAAGTGATTAGTTACGATTTTACGTGTTTTTAGGGCTACAAAAAGTGGGCCAACTTACGCGAGTATATGACATGACTACGTTACAACCTAGCTCCCATCAAAGCTGTGATCACAACAGTATCGCAAATTCCATTAGTAATAACACTGACGTTTCACATTTCGATATTTGTTGTTAACAGCCGCTTCTGTGTTGCAATGACATGCCGTATGCCGAAAAAACGGTAACAAATATAGCGGTTATGAAAAAATTCTAACGTAACAAGGTATTATGAAACTATTACACACAATACAGTATCTGGAACCTAACAGTACATATGTAATAACGTTTTTCGTAATGTTCTGTAGCGACACTAATTTTTGCATGTTGTAGAATAAAAACCCGACGGATGATGGAGCTATTTCGCTGAAAAAAGTCTGGGAAAAAAATAAACAATTGTATTTTGCATGCTGAGGTGGCATTACGACCTAGCTCCGTAACGCAAAAGTGAAAGTGTTCCGAAAAACATCGAACCAGGAGTTATGACATGAGGCAAATGAGCTATTTGAAATATTTTTAGGGACTAATTTCTTTTTTTTTCTTTGTGACACAATACTTTTAATATTCGTCGTCCTCAGGGAAACAAAAATATTAATCACACTGAAACTTGTAACCCCTGTCTTAAAATTCATTAGCTGCAGTATCATGAAACAACGGAAAACCAAGTTACAGGACAAGGGGAAATCGAATTCACGTTCTCTGGTCAATAAAGAAAATGTCTATAAGCATGCAAGACAAGTGAGTTAGATACTTATTTCCTTCTCTGAACTTTTAAGTAATTGGCTGTTGAAGCTGTTTAAGTGCCATTTTTTCACCAAGTGCGTTTTGAGATCTGATGTGTTCTCGGTACTCTGCTGCATGTCCCTGGACTTGATCTAGGTACCAAATCGTGAAGGTGCTTCAAACATGAGTTAGCACATGGCACATGGTCTATGTTCGAAACGGTATACCCCTATGGAGTTCCAAGCGCCACGTGCCAATATCTCCTCCATTTAGGTTCGGATGATTTAAGGAGATTACATACAAGCTTTCTGTGTGTGGCCACAGCTTTTTGAGCAGCTACAGGGATTTTGTAATTATAGAGAAACGAAGAGACATAACTGAAGCCCTTGTTCCGCAAGATTTACACAAGATTGTTGAATCAGCTAAAGCCACGAACTCATTCCCGGAAATTCCGATGCGTACAACTTACTTCTTTGCTTTTAAAGATGCTGCTGTATCATTGTTGTCAAAACAGGTGTGTAAAATCTTGAAATTCAGTGTGATCAATTTGTCTCACACTTACTCATTTCGAATTGCTAATAAAGAAACCTGTCAATACAAGACCGTGTTTGAAGTATGCCGTGCCGTTCTTCATCTAAAAGACGAAACATGTTTAGCATCAGCAAAACAGAAAGGCCTGTTGGCGATGTTGCCATTTCTTCTCCGAAATCACAGGGTATTTTAGAGTAAACTTCGCAACATCTGGTCCCAAGCATGGTGTTTTGTACGAAATAAGTCAATACTGAGAGATTTTATCCCGTATTTAATACATTTAAAAGACATGACAAATATTTTTATTGACTACAGTTACACTAATTAAAAGATTGCTGTTGTGTTTCTGTATATGTATTATCACAAATAAAACCTTGTGCCTCTACATTAAGGTAACTTGAAACAAAAACTTTCGTATCAGCACTTAGAATAAGTCATTTTCCTAGTAGGGCTCCTATAACTTTTATAATAAATTATTAATTTCCTAATTTGTCTCATTATTTTTTGCACTGATTTATTTCATAAATTCTCCTATAAGACCTTTCTTTTCTCTCTTCTTTCTTTTGCTACCGCCTTTATCCCGCATTGTGCGCAGGGTTGGCAGGGTTAAGTACGGATTTGGCATGGTTAAGTGTAAGGGGTGGCCGGATGTCCTTCCTGCCGCCACCCCATACCCCCGGATGTATTACACAGATTTGACGAGTATTCTTAAACAAAGGAATGCAGGAAAGAAAACAGATGGTTATTATCTATGGATCGAAAGTAAAGACGTTAATATCTATGAGTAACCTATGACGTCACTGGTCAAAGCCGACGAGTTGTATCCCGTTCTTCAGTTGACTCTGCTAATTAAACACCAACTCACACTAACATTGCTATAATCAATAAGCAAATGCCGACCCTGTAGAGAAACTGGAAGAAGAAGAAGAAGAAGAAGAAGAAAAGTGTTACTAATAAATAAGTGTGTGAAAACGGAGATCAATTCCAGTGTCCGATTCCACCCGTCAACTTTGAGCAATAACATCATACTAACCCAAAGACATTGCATAGAGGCATTCTTTGAAAGCAGCTTATCATATCTGTAAACAAACGAATGTAGCATACGATAAAATTACAATCACAGTTCACATTATTCATTACTTAGACACGAAATATATCGAAAAGAACTGAAGGCATCTAAAATAAATAGGAACAGTAAAATAGAAATATACATGTCTGAAACAAATTATTATCGTAAATTATGGCAGTAAAAAACCATAGAAAACGGTTGTATCCATTACTGTACAGCGCGTGGTGATGTGATACTGTGAACAGCGCTAATTTTTAATAATAATTACTGAATGTAATTGGACTACCGCGGGAAAGTGGGGGTTTTGGGCGTGGAGCAACTAAAATGTAGCATAATAACGGGGAAACGAAATAAATAATAACATATATGAAACATAAAAAGAACAATAGCATGAATTTTTGAGAAAGAAACAAAGAATCCTAAAAGAAAACCCAGTACACAAGTAGCGAAAATTCACAAAAAGTAATAAATATTGGAATCGTTAACTAGAACTAAGCTATATTGGTCAGTTCTAGTAACCGATTCCAATGGTTACATGGTTTATTCTTTATATCGTTTGTCCAGCGGGTGTGTGCGCTGAAAGGTAATAGAATTTCTGCGTTTGTAATTGCTCTCTGAACTACAGCGAAAAAATAACAAATATTGAAATCGATAACCGGAACTGAGCTCTATGAGTTAATTCTAGTTACCAGTTCCAGCAATTTCACGGTTTGTTTTTACAGCAAATGTGTGCATTAAAGTATTATAGCATTTCTACATTTGGTATTACTCTCTTCGATATTATGAAAAAGAAAAAAACTTGGAGTCGGTACCTACAACATTTCTTTCTTTTTCGCATTAGTTCAGAGATCTATAATAACTCTAGAAATGTTAAAAAAACCAAGTTCACACACTTACTCTAAACACGTCCAAAGTTATGAGCCATCGAACAGTTGGAATCGGTAACTAGAACTGACCTCCTACAAAGACGAATTCTAGTTATCGATTCCAATATCTGTTCCTTTCGTGAATTTTCGTTATTTATGTACCGAGTTTATTTTTTTTTTAGGATTTCTGGGACGGTTTTCCCAAATTTTATGCTACTGTTTCATATACGTTATTATTTGATTTTCGCTTTTTTTTAATTTCACCCCGCCCCAAACCCCCAATTTCCCGCGGCAGTCCTGTCAGTTTCAATAATTATTATTATAAATTAATACTATTTTACATATCACGACTTCACCACGCACTATACTGCAATCAAGTCTAAAGGTTCTCTGTGCTTTTCTTACTCGTATAATTTGCGACAATAATTTATTTCACATACATATTTTTTCTTTTGTTTTGTTCTTGTTTATTTCCATTATCTTCAATTCGTTTCTATGTAATTCGTGGCTAAGTACATAATCGCGTGAATTGTGACTGTAATTTTATCGTCTGCTACATTTCTTTGTTCATGAATATCATCCGCTGCTTTCAAAGATTACCTCTATGTAGCGTCCTTGCCTCTATATGACGTCATTGCTCAAAGTCGACGAGTGGAATCTGGCACTAGAATGGGGTAAATAAGTGCAAAATTAAATTTTCGGCCTTAACGTAAAATGTAAACAGCACTCCCGTACTAGTCCCACTGGAGTATTTCTATCTGATACGGTCAACGTTCGCTGTACGCTATGCTCACTCCATAGAAAATACTTCTCTATGTTAACTATTAGTAGCGTCTTTATTTGAGTGGATATTTCAATGTAGCATCGCGACACTTCGAGCATATCGCTGACCGGCGACCATTCAGAGAGCGTGCGCGTTTCAGGGAATGAAGTTGGTATTTGTAAATGCATTCGTTTTTTTAACTCTAAACAGAATAGCAGCGCTTTTAACATTAGTTTATTTATACAAAGTTTCAGTTTATATCTACTTCCTAAAAATAGTAACATTAAAGGGTTATATCGCTGCAGATGAAATAATTTGACTCGCTCAACAGGAATTTGCTATGCTAAAGGTTGACTTTGGACGTTGACGTAACGGTGATGGCTGCTTTACGTCTCTTCTTGGTACACATTTTGAATTATATTTCTTTATAGCGCTATTTGTGGTAATAGTTTCGTCGATTTTGAGAGAAATTATATTTTTAATCTCTGCTATGTGTGAGAAACGAAGTACCACCACAGTGTATCATGTACAGTCGCGACATTCAACTGCTGTGAAAATTGTTACTGTCTCACATTTGGAACAACACTTGCGCCTTTAGCGGCTAGAAACCAGTCATAAGATTAATGTTTGTTTTTCGTTATTTCTCTACTTGATTAACTAAATAGTTATTATATTTTAGCTTCGCAAGAATTAGTAAATTATTAAGAGACGTGAATGATAGTGAAATAAATGTAAAAACAGCCGAATCTCACTGATTCCGTAACGTAAGTTACAAATTGTTCGTGATGAAATACGTGTGTAATTACAGCTCACTCCGCTGAATTCAGAAGTATATAAACACATATTTCATGCATGTATAGTTGACTGTTCTTATTATGATAACAACTTTCTTTGACACGCAATAGTTTCGTATGGGGCCTAATGGTTCATACATTCTTACATATCACTCGACTTTCTAACACACAAATAATTTTGTAAGAACAATTACCTTTCCTTCAAATGCAAATATGTTAAATATTTTTGCCATTTGTCATTCAAATGTAGCAACAATTGTGGAATTAATTTCTTTCGTGTTGGGGACCAATGCTATTGCGTTGTATCATCACGTCTGTGTGGTTTCCTCTTCGGTTACAGTTTTGGTAGTGTACTTGGTACGTTAAATAATGTAGGTACTGCATTCCATACACGTTTCCTACGTTCTACATTCACTGACTTGCCTGGAAGTGTGGTGAAGAAAATTTCTGCAGAAGGTCAGGTCACTGCTGTTATCATCCATTTAAAAGGAAACGTCATTCTTCACTAAGTATCTATAGGTTACAAGAGAGTAGCAAATAATTTGTCTTTTAACGTACCGTTTCATAACTCCCAGAGTCCTTACGCAGCTCAAGAAGGCAAATATGGTATAATTTTAGAGTTACCACCGATTTCTATGATACTACATACACTGCCTATGGTAAAAACTATGTTGGAGACAGCGATACGCAGCTTCAAATAATGTAATTTTCCGTAGTAAATCGCAGAGTTTGACAAGAACAATTTCAACTGTTTGTCGGATAGGAACCGAATCGAGTATCGTAAAAACAGCTCTACGGCTATAGTGGAGACAGCGATACACAGTACGAACCAAAAAATATATTTAACGTGGATACATCCAAGCTAATATCGGAAAATATTCTTCAGCTACATAGCCAAAGTAGACTGCGATACACAGTTACTTATATATGTGTGTATTAACAATAAATGAAAAATGTTATCACACAAGAATTATTTATCGGAAAGGAGACGAATCGAAAACCGTAGAAAATGCCCTTCAGCTGTAGTGAGGAGAATGATAAACTGTACGAATAAAAAAATATTTATCGCAAAGGGAAAAATACTGATAAATCAGCAGAATATTGTAACACCCAGCGAAAGAGAAGAGACAGTACCACAGTGTAAGATATGCAGTCAGGACATTTCTGCTCACATCCGTTATCCCATGCGAGAGAAGCGGTCCAAGCGGAGAGTAAGCTACACTTCTGAATATTATATCGGATGACTGCGAATAATATCATTTATATTGAACTGTACCCTGGGAGGGTTAAAGTGTATTACCCGATACTAGCCAAGATTTAGTTAGAACAAAAAATAAGTACGGTGTGTAGTGATATCCTTTAGATCTGTGGAACTTGTTGTTACGATACCCGATTCTTTTTCTTTCAAGAAATGTTAACCTTATTTATACGTGATGCATCCTAGTCGTATTGTTACGATATTGGATTCTTTTTCTTTCAAGAAATGTTAACCTTATTTATACGTGATCGATCCTAGTCGTAAATTCGAATAACTTTTCGTAATACAAACTGTCCATATTGCTTATGTTTCAGAATATAGCCTATGATATGACGTTATAGTCTCCATGTCGTTTTCATCGTTTGACTCATGCTCACTAGTCAAAATCCACTATTAGTATCGCAAGTTCCTCTTACCGTTTGTCTTGCCTGCAGAGTGCTGTTCAAGAGTGCACCGAACTTCACTTCAGCATAAGTTGGTCAGCAGCAGCAGCTGCATGTTCAGATTCGAAAGATTAGAGAACACAACGTCCTCAGATGCATCAAGTGCCACAGTAGGTGAATAAAATGATAGACGGATTTCTTCATTAATATATGTACCAGTTTTATCACTATTGTCTTTTATGTTTTTTACACATGCACATGGTTGGTAGGCTATATCTGTGACTGTATATTTCAAATGTAAATAAAAGTACGACTGTAACCAGTTATTGAGTTTTATGTTTTATATTTATGATGCATCAGGCGGTAGTTACAGTGTTTAGCTAAGGTACATCGCTACACATCGGAACTGCTAAGTCATGGTGGAGCAAAGCTTCCAAAACGCGTCATAAATTTAAAGAAAAAGAAATTCTTATATATTAGTGATTGAGTACGTTGTATTTTTGTTTATATTTTTAGTTTTTTAAAATCTTTTAGCAGATAATAGCGATGATCGTTCTCCGTACGCGGTTACTTGAAAATGACTTAAACATCGACACCGATTATAGAATCGAGAGTTTGCTATTGAGCTGTAAACAGAACTGATCAGATTGAGAAATCCGGTTCAGATGCAAATGATATTTTAATAGCACGATTGGTTTCAGAGAGTATTACTCCGTTATCGGGTGCTACATAACATATAGTTTGTGAAGTACATGTTGTGTAGCACACGATGACGCGGCAACAGTTACCGAAACTATAAAATATAATTTAAAAGTAAAGCAGATTTCTCAATCTTATCGGTATGATCGTCAGTTGTTGTTGTTCTTCAAATCAGACTTTATGTAAATAGAATTGTTTTGCATCTTTTGAGTCAATGCTGCTAGGGCCAAAATTGTATTTATTCAACAGAAGTGGACAGTGAGATTCTTGTATACAGTTGATAATTGGGCATCTTGCAGAAACCTCTTTAGGGAGCGAGGGTTTCTTACAATGACATGGCAGTACAGATACTCCGTAAGGGTATTTGTGGTTAAAAACAAATGTGAATTTAGGACCAGTTGCGGAAATTCACAGCCGCGATACAAGAAGTAAAAACAGTTGCCATCTACGCTATTTATCCCCGTCTAGAGATCAAAACGTCGTTTTGTGTTACAGTGCGAGAGCTTATAATAGGTTGCCGGCAATCATTATACAAGATACTGATAATCCCATGATGTTCATAAATAAATTGAAAGAATACATTGTTAGCCACTCCTTATATAAATTATCCAATAATTGTAATGTTCACGTTAAACAGATTTTAATTTTGCCAGTAAATGAATAGCTGACAGAGAAGTTACATAAACGCTTTGTTTGAACTATATCAGAAAAAGAGAAACACTAGCTTTTTTTATAAAAGCAGCAGTTTTCTCCTAATAAACGCATAAAGTAATTTAAAAGTAATACTAATAGTTATCAGTGTGAACAGATTAGCATCCGTCGTAATATGTTGTTAATATGCTTTACAGAAGTAGCGTGCAATGGTTACTTGTGATTGTCAATATACAACTTACCGAATCCATATGACTGAGGGACTGACTGGATTTACGTAACATTATGATGAATGAATGACTGGACGGATGAATAAATAAATGAATAAATGCATGCTCATAGAATTACCTTGTTTTGCTGGAACTGCAGGTACTGAATTCCTCAACCTACGACTTACACTTAATCCGTTGTCTGTACACACTTAAATATAGTTCAACAGCTTCACTACTTCGCAAACTTACGCGAAATTGAGTGTTAGGTATGCTCCAATACCCACCATAACATACAAGATGAAACCAATCTCCTCCGACAAAATTTAGGAGGCTGTTCAGTTATATTTTCTGAGTGTTTTTGGTATTTTGACACATATCTGGAACGGTGTGTCTGTGTTTTACCAAAGCTAGGGAGCTGGCCCAGCGATTTAACCCCTGCCCTGGAGGACCGATCAATATTTCGGGTTTTCATGTCATAGACAGACTGCCTTTCCGGTATACGCTGCTTGCCAAAGTAGATATGGAGGAAAAAACAGGACAGGATGAAGGAAAAATGGGGTGTTGTAAGACACATTTCGTCTGGTTCCTCCGCAGAGGCCTGGCCTGCTTGGTGCCCTGTCAGCAGCTACGCTACCGCCTGAATTATACCCCCCGCCCCCCACCCCCACCCCGCTTCGATGGTACACATACACACCTTCGGCCGCACGGACTGTGTGTCGGTTAGGTGGTGTCTCCTGAGAGACAAAAGACTGATACCTAAGCCGTTGAGAAAATGTAGGAAACATAATATGTTGTATGTTGTATGTGAATTACAGAGTATTCATATAAATGTAGATGGTCTCGGATTAATGAATAATGTAATGTAATGTAATGAAATTTACTACATGGCAGGTGCTTCGCAAGATTTTTAATATCTTTTAATCTTTCACAAATAAAATATCTAGAACATCGCCAAATCGTTTCTGGGAGTAGCCCGATTTGCAAGAAATCGTCCATCATTATACGTGACTAGTTGCAGTGCCCGGTACGGCCCAGGATGTTTTAATATCTGCCACACAAAGTGGTTGGTCCTGTTCTCGTTGATGCTCACAGCAAATGCAAGCCCTATGGAAATTGCAATCGCTTTAAATCGAAGGGCATAGTTGAATCACTGGGTGTCAACGGAATGCGACAAATGAGTACGAACGTCTTCAACTGCGGTATTAATTAAAATCAGATTCTAGGCTTCCGGTTCTCACTTTTGCAAATATACACCAATTTCAAACTAGAAGATTAGTAGTAACAATTAAATCACAGATTATGCTTTTGAGCACGAGTCGAACTGTTTGAACAGTTTATGCCACAGGCCGGGAAATCTGGGGTTCTGTTCGATGTTTTGATCGGTCCACGATCAGGTGACTTTTGCTGGTGCTATATCCACGACCTGCCTTAGCGTTTGCAGGGCACTGTTGATAATAATAATAAGAATATCTGTGAAATACTGCATAAGATATCTCTTGGGGTATATGTCACATATAACAGCGGCAACAAATCAATGAATAAAAGTCTGAAATAGTATTTTTGTCAAATTTTCGAGCTTTTGCTACTTCAATGATCTAACGTCCAATGGTACTATCTCCAAGACGGATATTACCTCTCTAATTTATTCATATGGGGTATGTTAAAAAAACATGTATAGCCTATGTCCGCACAAATATTCATTAGGGGACCCTGTTTAAATGTGAGTAAATCAGCCAAGAACTTTTAGAGATTTTTGGTAACAACGTTTCCCATTTACATGTTACTTATATGTATGTTTTAAGTCAGATTATGAAATCTTGTGTTGACAGTAATCTTCCTCTTGTGTTGAAGGTAAAGTGTACAAATTTTTATCAAGATCGGAATAAAAATGTAGATTTGTATGAATTACAAACAAGCAGATACTCTTATTTACACTCCTGGAAATTGAAATAAGAACACCGTGAATTCATTGTCCCAGGAAGGGGAAACTTTATTGACACATTCCTGGGGTCAGATACATCACATGATCACACTGACAGAACCACAGGCACATAGACACAGGCAACAGAGCATGCACAATGTCGGCACTAGTACAGTGTATATCCACTTTTCGCAGCAATGCAGGCTGCTATTCTCCCATGGAGACGATCGTAGAGATGCTGGATGTAGTCCTGTGGAACGGCTTGCCATGCCATTTCCACCTGGCGCCTCAGTTGGACCAGCGTTCGTGCTGGACGTGCAGACCACGTGAGACGACGCTTCATCCAGTCCCAAACATGCTCAATGGGGGACAGATCCGGAGATCTTGCTGGCCAGGGTGGTTGACTTACACCTTCTAGAGCACGTTGGGTGGCACGGGATACATGCGGACGTGCATTGTCCTGTTGGAACAGCAAGTTCCCTTGCCGGTCTAGGAATGGTAGAACGATGGGTTCGATGACGGTTTGGATGTACCGTGCACTATTCAGTGTCCCCTCGACGATCACCAGTGGTGTACGGCCAGTGTAGGAGATCGCTCCCCACACCATGATGCCGGGTGTTGGCCCTGTGTGCCTCGGTCGTATGCAGTCCTGATTGTGGCGCTCACCTGCACGGCGCCAAACACGCATACGACCATCATTGGCACCAAGGCAGAAGCGACTCTCATCGCTGAAGACGACACGTCTCCATTCGTCCCTCCATTCACGCCTGTCGCGACACCACTGGAGGCGGGCTGCACGATGTTGGGGCGTGAGCGGAAGACGGCCTAACGGTGTGCGGGACCGTAGCCCAGCTTCATGGAGACGGTTGCGAATGGTCCTTGCCGATACCCCAGGAGCAACAGTGTCCCTCATTTGCTGGGAAGTGGCGGTGCGGTCCCCTACGGCACTGCGTAGGATCCTACGGTCTTGGCGTGCATCCGTGCGTCGCTGCGGTCCGGTCCCAGGTCGACGGGCACGTGCACCTTCCGCCGACCACTGGCGACAACATCGATGTACTGTGGAGACCTCACGCCCCACGTGTTGAGCAATTCGGCGGTACGTCCACCCGGCCTCCCGCATGCCCACTATACGCCCTCGCTCAAAGTCCGTCAGCTGCACATACGGTTCACGTCCACGCTGTCGCGGCATGCTACCAGTGTTAGAGACTGCGATGGAGCTCCGTATGCCACGGCAAACTGGCTGACACTGACGGCGGCGGTGTACAAATGCTGCGCAGCTAGCGCCATTCGACGGCCAACACCGCGGTTCCTGGTGTGTCCGCTGTGCCGTGCGTGTGATCATTGCTTGTACAGCCCTCTCGCAGTGTCCGGAGCAAGTATGGTGGGTCTGACACACCGGTGTCAATGTGTTCTTTTTTCCATTTCCAGGAGTGTATATAGATAGAAGGTACGCGATACCTATAATAATAATAATAATAATGAAAAATATATTATTTGTACTTTATGTGTTTGCTTTTTTTCATTTAGGAAAAAATCACGTGTAGGCGTGTTGCAAAGTTTGAAACGTTCTTTAGTGAGCCCCAAGAGGAAAAAAAGTCTGAGGAACGCGGGTAGAGTACTAGACGCCGACACTGGAGGTCTTGGATTCAATCTCGGATATGGGTGAGGATTTTTCTTCGTTCCAGTCCCTCCAGGAAGACCAAAAGTCCACTCAGTCTGCTATAGAGTGTGACTGGGATCTTTCCCATGCGCCGGGGCAATATGACCGCCGCCCTCCCCATCCTCGTACCGCGGCCAACAAAGCCTGTATTCTACGTACAGGCAGTTCAATAGCCACGTTGCGGTGTTGTGTCATAGGCTTTATCATTTTCACTGCGGTGTAACGAGCTGCCTGAGACCATCTACATCCATATGAATACTATGTAATTCACAAGTAAGTACCTAGCAGAGGGTTCATCGAATTATTCAAATGGCTCTGAGCATTATGGGACTTAGCATCTGAGATCATCAGTCCCCTAGACTTAGAAGTACTTAAACCCAACTAACCTAAAGACATTACGCACATCCATGCCCGAGGCAGGATTCGAACCTGCGACCGTAGCAGCAGCGCGGTTCCGGACAGAAGCGCCTAGAACCGCTAGGCTACAGCGGCCGGCAGGGTTCATAGAACTACCTTCAAACTGTTTATCGTTCCATTCTCGAACAGCATGTGGAGAAAACGAACACTTAAATATCTTCGTGCGAGCTCTGATTTCTCTTATTTTATGTTGACGATCATTTCTCCCTATGTAGGTGGATACTTCCACGCTCTGAGGAGAAAGGTGGCGACTTAAATTTCATGGGAAGGTCCTGCCGTAGCGAAAGATGCTTTTGTTTTCATGACTGCTACCGCAGTTGGTGATTCATACCTATTTCGCGATAGTACATAACGGGCTGCTCTTCTTTGAACTTTTTCGATGTCCTCCGCCGATCCTATCTGAGGCGAATTCCACACCGCACAGAAATACTCCAGAAGAGGACGTGGTGTAGGCAGTTTCTTTAGTAGACCTATCCATTTTCTCAGTGTTCTGCTAATAAATCATGGTCTTTGGTTTGGTTTACCCACAACATTATCTATGAGATCGTTCCAACTTAAGTTATTCATTATTGTAATTCCTAAGTATTTAGTTGAATTTACAGCCTTTAGATTTGTGTGTGTGATTTATCAAATTTAGTTTATTCCTTTTGGTACTTACGTGAATGACCTCACACTTTTCATGATTACCATACAGAAACCTTGTGTAAATCGTTTTGCAATTTGTTTTAATCATCTGATGACTCTATAAGATGGTAAATGACAGCATCATCTGCAAACAATGTAAAAGTACGACTCAGATTGTCTTCTAAGTAGTTTACGTAGACCAGCAACAGCAGGGGGCCTATAACACTTCCTTGGAGAACACCGATATTATTTCTGTTTTACTCCATCACTTTCCGATGGTTAACTTTTATGAAAGTAAATCATAAATCTAGTCGCACAACAACGATAGTCCAGAGGAATGCAATTTGATTAGAAGTCGCTTGTGAGGTACCGCGTCATAAGCCTTCTGGAAATATAAAAACATGGAATCAGTTGCATCCCGGTCACTAGCACTCATTGCTTCGTGAGGATAAGGAACTAGTTGTGTTTCACAGGAACGATACTTTCTGAATCCGTGTTGACTGTTTGTCAAACAATCGTTTTCTTCCATATAACTGATAATGTACAGAGACAGTATATGTTTCAAATTCCTACTGAAAATCGACTTTAGCGATACGGGTTTGCAAATCAGCGGCTCATTCCTATTTCTTTTCTCTGGTATTGGTTGACCATGTGTACCAAGCTACTCAGAAAATATCTCTGAAGAACCTCCAAAATTTTTTCGGCGGGTTTCGGACTCGCCTTGTTATTGAATTCACAGTCTATAAATATTCGTCATTACACACCGTCTCTCTGAGTCATTGTTTTCAATCTAATGGGGAGAATGATGAACTATTTACAATGTTAGTGCAGGAAGGTCATGGGAAATGAATGTCTTTGAGCAAGTGCGCTACGACCCTTAAAGTGATTGAGAGCAATGTTTTACGGGCTCGTTGGTTGAGTGACAGTATTTAAGCTGGGGAACAAGGAGACCCCAGAGGCGCGACTGGAACTATTTGGTATCGTTTGGCAGGGCCGGCCTCGCGCTTTGATCACCTGCCAGAGGCGAGGCCTCCAGGTATTTTTGTGTGGCCAGCCAGTTTCTAGCCGCCGAGGCGTCCGTGGCTTTTCGTTGTTCAGGTCGGGGTCGGCAGGATGCTCGGCGCAATCGCTGGCCCAACTGTAGACATCAGAGTGGCATATGCAGCGGCGTCAAACACTCAAAAGCAAACAGGTATTTCAAAAACTCGGCAGATGATGATGATGATGATGATGGTGGCGGTGATGTTTGGTATGTGGTGCGCTCAATTGCGCGGTCATCAGTGCCTGTACAAAGACTCAATATGGGCACAGTCCAATTTTAACACAATCTAACCACTGTCACAAATGATGATGATGATGGTAAAGTGATGAGGACAACACAAACACCCAGTCCCTTGGCAAAGAAAATGCCCAACCCGGCCGGGAAACGAACCCAGGACCCTGTGGTCCACAGGCAGCCACTAGAGGACAGACTCGGCAGACTTTAATCTTTTCTGCTGTAATTTTACTACAATATGCACTTCGACATGGCAGTTGTAAAATACCCAGGTAAGAGAATGCAGGTACTTGAGCAGCTATTTATTGTCTGATGGAAGACACAAGCGAAAGGTAACGTCAAGAATTTTGCTAAAAGTAATGAACCATTTTCGCAAATATATGGCTGGCTAGAGGAATCTAAACTGCTTAACGGCTAAAATCGAGCTCTGTGCAGAATCCCAGTTACAGGTCGTCTATCTGTCAGCTTCCAAGGGGCAAAAAAATTTTATTTTCAGTGTTTCGTGTAGTTAATTATTCGCTTCATTTAAAGCTTACAATGTTGTCATGATTTACTCATGAAGAGGCATCAATGTTTGACACACACACCCACACACACACACATACACACATATACATATATATATATATATACTCCTGGAAATTGAAATAAGAACACCGTGAATTCATTGTCCCAGGAAGGGGAAACTTTATTGACACATTCCTGGGGTCAGATACATCACATGATCACACTGACAGAACCACAGGCACATAGACACAGGCAACAGAGCATGCACAATGTCGGCACTAGTACAGTGTATATCCACCTATCGCAGCAATGCAGGCTGCTATTCTCCCATGGAGACGATCGTAGAGATGCTGGATGTAGTCCTGTGGAACGGCTTGCCATGCCAATTCCACCTGGCGCCTCAGTTGGACCAGCAAGTTCCCTTGCCGGTCTAGGAATGGTAGAACGATGGGTTCGATGACGGTTTGGATGTACTGTGCACTATTCAGTGTCCCCTCGACGATCACCAGTGGTGTACGGCCAGTGTAGGAGATCGCTCCCCACACCATGATGCCGGGTGTTGGCCCTGTGTGCCTCGGTCGTATGCAGTCCTGATTGTGGCGCTCACCTGCACGGCGCCAAACACGCATACGACCATCATTGGCACCAAGGCAGAAGCGACTCTCATCGCTTAAGACGACACGTCTCCATTCGTCCCTCCATTCACGCCTGTCGCGACACCACTGGAGGCGGGCTGCACGATGTTGGGGCGTGAGCGGAAGACGGCCTAACGGTGTGCGGGACCGTAGCCCAGCTTCATGGAGACGGTTGCGAATGGTCCTCGCCGATACCCCAGGAGCAACAGTGTCCCTAATTTGCTGGGAAGTGGCGGTGCGGTCCCCTACGGCACTGCGTAGGTTCCTACGGTCTTGGCGTGCATCCGTGCGTCGCTGCTGTCCGGTCCCAGGTCGACGGGCATGTGCACCTTCCGCCGACCACTGGCGACAACATCGATGTACTGTGGAGACCTCACGCCCCACATGTTGAGCAATTCGGCGGTACGTCCACCCGGCCTCCCGCATGCCCACTATACGCCCTCGCTCAAAGTCCGTCAACTGCACATACGGTTCACGTCCACGCTGTCGCGGCATGCTACCAGTGTTAGAGACTGCGATGGAGCTCCGTATGCCACGGCAAACTGGCTGACACTGACGGCGGCGGTGCACAAATGCTGCGCAGCTAGCGCCATTCGACGGCCAACACCGCGGTTCCTGGTGTGTCCGCTGTGCCGTGCGTGTGATCATTGCTTGTACAGCCCTCTCGCAGTGTCCGGAGCAAGTATGGTGGGTCTGACACACCGGTGTCAATGTGTTCTGTTTTCCATTTCCAGGAGTGTATATATATTCCACGTCTCTTTCTAAACCACTGGATAGATTTCAACAAAATTTAGTATAGTCAGCACTTATTGTCCAGAAAGCAGTACTGTGGAGGTAAGTACCATCTAGCTCCCATATAGGTGAGGGTGAGTGTGAAAAAGATTTAGCAAAACCTGACATCTGGGCTTCCCAGTGCAAATGGCATGCAGTGCAGATAGTATCACAATACATTGTAGTGGGTATACAAGCAAACGGGCATGACTGAACAGAAAAATGGGGAAGAGAAGGACAGTGCGATGGGGGAGTATGAGATGGGCAGAGAAAGGGAGGAGGAAGGAGATGTACAGATAGAGAGAGAGTAGGATATGGACAGACAGACAGACAGACAGACAGGGTGAGGAGCAGATAGATAGAAAGAGAGGTGGAGGAGGAAATGGACAGACAGAGTGAGAGGATGAGATGGACAGAGAGAGTGGAGGGAGGGGAAGATGCTGAGAGAGAAGGGGTGGAGGGCATGGATAGAGAGGGGGAGTAGCAGACAGTCAGAGAGAGATGGAGGAGGAGGTGATCAGATATGGGGGAGGAAGTGAATGTGTAGTACGTCCAGTATTTGGGAATCAGTGCACTTAGTAACTTACAACAAACTTTACACAGTATTTCATACCTTTTGGAAATTTTTCTCACTGACACCACCACAAAATAATGAAAAGAAAAAAGTATATAACTTACTCCATTTTCGGTAATCATGCAGTAAAACTTCGGCATCGGCACGATATCTTAATTCATTGCTTCTCTGCTACTAACTGTATTCACGATGCATGTCGCAGACGATATACACACATATGAAGGGATGTAGCTGCAAAATTATGTCATTGTATGACACGTAGTTGAGGAGATAAGACGTAATAAACATTGAAATGCGTGAAAAACTAACTTTTGCTTAGACTAGAGCACAAATTATCCAGACTATACTTGTCCTGTGTTATAATGAGTGCACTTCCAGCAAATGTTAAACATACTTTCAACCCTTTTCAACATTTTTCCTCGCTACGTGTTTAACGTCGAGCATTTCACACATGCACTAATCTGTAAAACATTCAAAAGTTTGAAGTTTTTTATACAGGGGGTTAGATTCTTTAAAGAATCGATTTTTCAGTAGTCAGTTAGTATCTGGAAAGAAGGACTTTAAGGTTAAGAACCACCCGCGTCCCATAAGAGTTGAAATGGACAGGGGCTGACACTGAAGCATAACTCAAGAACACCAGGTGTAATTTCAACCAAATTTGTTAGGTGGAGGACTTTTTACTTATATAAAAATACTGTGGGAGTAAGATTTCCCACTACCACTAAAGGTGGGGTGTGCATGAGAAGCGTGACGTAAAAGTGTTCTAAAACGATTTGTTGGTATTTATCTCCTCTGTTACCTTTAAAGTGTAAAGTGCAATTTCTATCTTGTTTGTGCTGTTTAGTATGTCAACCAGGTCACGAGAATGATTACTGCTAAGAGCCAAAAACTTTGGGAACTTGTTCTGCACGACTGAATAACTCGGATAAGTTAACAGCCGCTGGAACTGTATGGTGTAGAAAGCAGAGAAACAGATATACTCTGTGTCTGATTAGTTCAAGATTAGTGGTAACCGTCTTTAGCACGTCAAATCGCATAAATATTTGCGTGTAATACGAAGAGGGATATGAAATGGGACGATTACGTGAAATCAGTGTTTGGGAAGGCAAATGGAAACCATATAATTTCTTCGAAGGTTTTTGGGAAAATGCAATGCTTCTTTAAATGAAATGGCGTAAAGCCAGATGTAGAGTATTGTCTCAGTGCTTACAGTCCTTATGAAGCAGCCACGCAAACACGTATCGAAGGATCGTAACAGATGTTTACAGCCCTTCGAAACTGTGGTAGAAAGTCTCATGGTACTTAAATGGGAATCTTTGGAAGAAAGACGATGTAATTTTCGCGAAACACTGTTGAGTAAAACTAGAATACTGTATTTGACTACGACTGTGCGATCATTATGTTGCTGCCAACGTATTCCTCGCTTACGGATGATGAGAATAGAATTAGAGAAATTAGCACACGTAGAGAGACATTAAGATAGACATTTTTCCTTCGCTCAGTACGCGAACAGAATAGGAAGAAAAACAGTAATATTTGTAAGACGTACGCTCCGTCACGCACCGTACTACGCTGACATTTATTACGTCGTCTGTATGGTTATCCGTCCAGCTGTAGTTATAGTAGCTCATTTGGTAGGTTAAATAATGTAGATATTACATTCTATATAAGATTCCTAACTTCCACATTGACTGATTTTACTGGAAGTGTAGTGAAGTAAACTTCAAGTTGCTAAGAAGATATACGACGTGTTTCTGAAAGACGTCAGATCTTCTGCTGTTTTTTTAGCCTTTTTCTTTCTCTTTGAAAGAAAACAACATTCTTCAGCAAACATCTGTAGCCTACAAGAGAATCGTAAATTAACTGTCCTGTTATATACGTTACAGGTTAGTGACATGGGCAACTGAAAAAATAAAAAGACTGAATTCGAGACTTTTGATTTGTGGAGCTGGTGGCGAGATCTACGAATACTGTAGACCGACAGAGTGGTGAATAAACCAGTGGTGGAAAGGATGAAGGTGAAAGAGAAATCTGTGAAAAAGAAAGAAAAGAAAATAGCGCCACTGGCCATCTCCTGCGCCTTACAAATGGTGCATCAATACTATTCAGGTGAAAGTTGAAGGAAAAAGAGCAAGGAGCAGACCAAATATATAGCCGTAAGGAAGGTGATCACATCACAATCATGCTGGCCACCAAGCTACGACTGAAGAGAAGAAGACTGCAACACGCATGTTTTACACAGAGTGAGACGTCTGCTACTCTTACTATAAGCACTATGTTTGCAGAAGTACGTTAGAATGTTACTCAGTTTTTTGCCTTTGGACAATCATGGGATCAGTGCTCAAGACTTCCATTGTATCAGAACTTAAAAAGTAGCTATCAAAAGGATGAAATGCGTTTGTTAATGCAATCGAGTCGTCCCCTCGCCGCCCCCGCCTCCCCCCTCCACACACACACATACAAACACACATAAACACACACCACCACCACCATAGCATTAACCGATTCAGGGAACCATCCTGGTATTTATGAGCGCATCAAGGCTTGCGCACAGGGGGCTGGTGCATCCCTCAAAGCCCCTCCCCATCTGCCTGCCTGCCTACCGCTCTGGAAAGAAAAACAGATGATCTTTGCAAACGGAAGTCGAATAGTGCCTACCACACAAGTAGACTTGTCAGTTCAGTGTTACACGGTCTGACTGACTTCAAATTAACAAAATGGTTCAAATGACTCTGAGCACTATGCGACTTAACTTCTGAGGTCATCAGTCGCCTAGAACTTAGAACTAATTAAACCTAACTAACCTAAGGACATCACACATACCCATGCCCGAGGCAGGATTCGAACCTGCGACCGTAGCAGTTACGCGATTCCAGACTGAAGCGCCTAGAACCGCATGGCCACAACGGCCGGCTTCAAATTAACGTTTATGGAATAATTTTACTGCTTGGTCACCTTTTAATAAGATTTTATTAGCACGACGCATTTCGGCAGCATGGTACTATCATCAAATGTATTACAGTTATATGTACATTACATTAACCTGAATTGTGATGAGATTCATTTACGGGATATACTGGTGAAGTTATGTATCGAAAATTAACCATTTTGCTGGGAGTTTAGATGTTTGGCACACATAGCATAGTTCAAATGGTTCAAATGGCTCTGAGCACTATGGGACTCAACATCTTAGGTCATAAGTCCCCTAGAACTTAGAACTACTTAAACCTAACTAACCTAAGGACATCACACACACCCATGCCCGAGGCAGGATTCGAACCTGCGACCGTAGCAGTCCCGCGGTTCCGGACTGCAGCGCCAGAACCGCTAGACCACCGCGGCCGGCATAGCATAGTAAGAAACACGTCACAGTTTAATACTTGCTGACTGAGATGTTTAGAATATTCCAGAGACGCTTAACTAATTGTTTTCTTGTGATGTGTTTGTTACTATGCTCTGTGTAATGATAGTTAAATATTAGTAAAAAGTGACTTACGCAGTAGAAAGTGGTTCATAAATTTACAATAGTCATAGGCCTCAAACATATTCATATAACATGTATAAATTCAGGTCAAACTAATGTTGGTGTTATTCTTGTTTTCCGTCCGAAGACTGGTTCGATGCAGCTCTCCATGCTAATCTTTCCTGTGCAAGCCTCTTCACCACTGCGTAAGTACCGGCAAGCTACATCCATTTGAAACTTTTTACTGTATTCGAGATTTGGTATCCCTCTACAATTTTAAAAATTTGTAATCCCAGACGTCCATCCACTACCAAACTGATATTTCCTTCATGCCTCAGGATGTGTTCTATCAACGAAGTCCTTCTTTTAGTCGCCGGCCGGAGTGGCCGTGCGGTTCTGGGCACTACAGTCTGGAGCCGAGCGACCGCTAAGGTCGCAGGTTCGAATCCTGCCTCGGGCATGAATGTGTGTGATGTCCTTAGGTTAGTTAGGTTTAATTAGTTCTAAGTTCTAGGCGACTAATGACCTCAGAAGTTGAGTCGCATAGTGCTCAGAGCCATTTGAACCATTTGAGCCTTCTTTTAGTGAAGTTGAGCCACAACTTTCTTTTTTCTCCAGTTCGATTCAGTACCTTCCCATTTGCTTCTCGATCTACCCATGTAATCTCCAACACTCTTCTATAGTACCACATTTCAGAAACTTCTGTTATCTTCGTGTCTGAACTGCTTATTGTCCACGTTTCAGTTCCGTACGAAGATACGGTCCATACAAATTCCTACAGAAAATCGTTCCTAGCACTTAAATTTATGTCAGATGTTAACACGGTCCTCTTTCTCACAAATGCTTTCCGTGTTACACTCAGTCCTCTCTACTTCGACCACTTTCTGTCCTTTTACTTCCCAAATACCAAAACACATCTACAACTTCTAGTTCAGTAATGCCTGACATTATCAGGAATGGAGAAAGCAACCTTCCGTAATTTGTTCAAAAATGGTTGAAATCGCTCTAAGCACTATGGGACTTAACATCTGAGGTCACCAGTACCCTAAACTTAGAACTACTTAAACCTAACTAACCTAAGGACATCACACACTTCCTTGCCCGTGGCAGGATTCGAACCTGCAACCGTAGTAGCAGCGCGGTTTCGGTCTGTAGCGCCTAGAACAGCTTGGACACCGTAATTTGTCAATTTTTTTTTTAAGTTAAAAATCTTTTAGTGCCTAGGTCGCTTTTACAGAAAAACAAAATATGGTGAGTAGGTAATTTCAGTTATAAATCTTTTTCAGTTTCCAATCTAACTCCCTAAGCACTGCCTGATTTAATTCCACTACACTCCCATTACCCCTGTTTTACTTTTGTTGATGTTCGTCTCTTAATCTCTTCGCTCAATTGTTCTTCCAAATCTTTTGCAGTTTGTCACACAATTACAGTGTCATCGGCAAACCTTGATGTTTTTCTCTTCTCAATTTTAATTTCCTTTAGAAATTTCTCCTTTGTTTCTTTTACTTCTTGTTCAATGTACAGATTTGACGCGCAAGTTGCCGAAGTGGCGTCAAAGCGAAAGACTTGCACCAGGCGAGCGGTCTACCCAACGGGAGGCCCTCGTCACACGTTTAATGTACAGATTGAATAACATGGAAGGTAGGCTAAGCTCTGTCTCAACTACTGTTTCTAAAAAATTGTTGAAATGGCTCTAAGCACTATGGGATTTAACATCTGATGTCATCAGTCCCCTAGACTTAGAACTACTTAAACCTAACTTAACCTAAGGACACCACACACATCCATGCCCGAGGCAGGATTCGAACCTGCGACCGCAGCAGCAGCGCGGTTCCGGACTGAAGCGCCTAGAACCGCTCGGCCACAGCGGCCGGCACTACTGTTTATCTTTAACACCCCCCGACTCCTACAACTGCAATCTGGTTTCTGTAAAGATTGTAAATAAGCTATCGCTCCCTGTATTTTATCTACGGTATCTTCAAAATTTCAAAGAATGTAATCGAGTCAACATTGTCGAAAGCTCTCTCTAAATCTACAAACGTTATAAACGTAGGTTTGCCTTTTTGCACATTAATAGATCCACTGAGTTAATATATGGATCTGTGGGGCAGGGGCAGGTCGGAATGCGAGTCTGGTTTGCGAAGATCATAAATTTTTTTAAAGGGCAGTGGGGATCCGCGGTGGGGGAGGG
The DNA here is from genome assembly GCF_023864275.1 of Schistocerca cancellata. NCBI lineage: Eukaryota > Metazoa > Arthropoda > Insecta > Orthoptera > Acrididae > Schistocerca > Schistocerca cancellata. The sequence goes on from NC_064633.1 coordinate 495,527,864, forward strand.
GCGGGGGAGGCTGGAAAAATCCATTTGATTTGCTCTGCGCCTCGCTATGTATGCTCTTGGCTCTAAACCATTTTCTTACTGTCAAACTGTTCGTAGTGTTTTCTCCATAAACTTTATTATCCTTGTGAGGTATATCGACTGCTTTCATGTCTTTTAAACACAGGAAATCACAGAGCGTACCGCTCACTCTACAAGACTTTAGATTAACTGAGACGTTTTAAATAAGCGCAAAACAAATACGAGTGCTTTCGTAATCGCGTCTATAGGCAGGACATAATAGCAAGAACTCATCATGCGAGGGCATCCATGTCCCGCTGTGCTGTAACGGTGCTACGGATGACAATCAAAGGCGTCCTGCTATGAAAACAAATGGGACCCCAGATGAGCACTCCTGGTTGTTTGCCGTACGGCAGGCAACAGTCAGTTTGGTATACCACCGATGTCCAGGGCGTCTCTCGACACATCTTCGCTGCTCATCAGGGTCATTTCGAAGCGGCACTCAACACTGAAGACAATCTATTCCAGTCAACGAGATTCCAGGCCGAAGAAGTGTCTGGTGCCGCTTCAGCAGATAGTAGTGGGATATCAACGTGACTGTCACCTGCCATATGGTCCGACAACCAGTAGTGATGGTGTGAGGTGCCATTTCTTTTCATAGCAGAACACATTTAGTTGTGAACCACAGCACCCTTACAGCACAACGACGATATTTTACGTCTTGTTTTGTTGTCCTTTATGACAAGCCACCTTGAGCTTACATTCCAGCAAGATAATATCCACCCGCACAAGGCTAGAGTTTCTACTGCTTGTCTTCGTGCTCGCCAGACCCTACCTTGGTCAGCAAGGTCGCCGGATTCGTTTCAGTAGTGCGCCTAAATTCTTAATTTTCTATCAGAGAGGTCACAGTTCGTAGTAACTGACGTAAAGGTATCGAGTCACGCAGAAGAAATGTCTGGTGTTCCCCAAGGAAGTGTTGTACATCCTCTGTTGTTCCTGATCAACATAAACGAGGCAAACTGAGCAGCCATCCTAGATTGTTTGCAGGTGGTGCTTACACGTACCATCTAGTAAAGTCATCAGAAGCTCGAAACCAACTGAAAGATGGTTTAGACAAGTTATCTGTACAGTGAGAAAATTGCCAGTGGACTCTAAATAATGAAAAGGTTGAAATCATCGACATGAGTACTAAAGGAAATCCGCTAAATTTCGGTTACCGGTATATGATAAATCACACAAAACTAAAGACTGTCAATTCAACTACATAACTAGGGAACTAAAGTGACTAATAACTTAAATTGTAACGATCACTTAGCTATTGTTGTGGTGAAGGCAAACCAAAACTGTCTTTTATCGTCAAAACATTTAGAAAATGTAACAGGTCTACTAAAGAGACTACCTACACAGTGCATGTCTATCCTCTGCTAGAGAGATGCTGTGTGGTATGGGATCCTTATCAGACAGAATTGATGGACGACATGTAAAAATACAAAGAAGTGCAACTCGTTCTGTATTATCTCAGAGTATGGGACAGAGTGTCGCAAATATGATAAGCGAGTTGGGGTGGCGACCACTAAAACAAAGGCTTTTTTCGTTGCGGTGAGACCTTTTCAGGTAGTTTCAGTCCCAAAGTTTCTCATCTGGATACGCAAATATTTTATCGACGCCAAACTACATAGAAAGAAAATATCGTTGTAGTGAAATAAGAGGAATCAGAGCTCGCACAGAAAGATTTAAGTGTTCGTAATTGTCATTAGGTGTTAGAGAGTGGTCGGCCGTTTTGGCCGATCGGTTCTAGGCGCAGTCCGGAACCACGCGGCTGCTACGGTCGCAGGGCCTGGATGTGTGTGATGTCCTTAGGTTAGTTAGGTTTAAGTAGTTCTAAGTCTAAGGGACTGACGACCTCAGATGTTAAGTCCCATAGTGCTTAGAGCCATTTGAACCATTTATTAGAGAGTGAAACAGTAAAGAAATAATCTGCCAGGCACTTAAGTGAGTTACGAGAATCATTTGCATTTGCGAATGTAGCTAAATTTTAGCTGCACTGTAACTCAGTACGTTAGTAAGAATTGTAGAGTAGTCACGTTGGTGTAGATGTATAAACGCACATTTCAAAGAATACAGGTTTAAGTGTACCGCTGGAACAGCAGTTACACCACTATCATAAACAACAAGAGAAAATTCGATATTGCAGTGTCTGTGTTGTGTTGTCTGTAAAGCATGCATGTACGTAGGAACAGGCACTGCTGCGACTACAGCTGTTACGAAATACATGAAATGTTTCGCTGTTATGAATATGGACAACCATCAGCAGTGGAAAAGAATGAGATCAATGAAATTTGTGCTGGAGCGGGGAATTAACCCGGATTTCTCGCTTATCGCGATCAATCTTCTTATCATTACACTATTCGATCACACTTCAAGGACAGACCCAACCTTCCCTATATCGTCAGCCATGTGTCTACAACCAGCACTCGTTCATCCATTATGTATATTCCCGTCTTCTCCATTTATACATCCGTTACGTACTATGTAGTTGCTCAGCTACTTTCAATTAAAATGTCTCCGCTGTATAGGAATACACATAATGGAGGTACGAGCGTAGGTTGTAGATACAGGGGTAGACGAATCTGAGTCTGGCTGTGAAGCGTTCTCGGATAGCCTAATTGTAAGACGACTGCCCATGATCAAGCTGTAGCTGTCTGGTTTGCATATCTGACTGACGACTGATGTAGAGAATGTACAGGACAAATACATGGCGCCAGTGGAATGGGGGCATTTTTACTTTCCTTGGTCAGAAGTGTTGTGACAAGAACTTGCTACTTCGTCCCCATCACGTAGATGGCTATGAAGTGATGCTTAATGCTGCAGCATGTAGCAAGCCAGACCACTGCTGTGATAGAGCGATACTTTGCAGAATGCTACATCAGTAGATCCCAACTTCAAAACTGCATATACCCTTGTCTGGATGCTGTGGTCTGCCACACAAAGTTCAATTCTGTCAATAATTATCCAGTGTCTGCAGAATTGAACTTCTTAAAGTTCAAATTCATGAATGTTGTTGGAATGTGTGCTGACTAATGTGACTGGTAGATCCGCACTCGGTAGGGCAAGCATGGAGAAAGCAGTAGTGGTGGGGGTCGTGGGCAGTCAGTCAGCGTGCTATAAGGGAAATGCCAAATGTTGGAGGACAAATACCATTACAAACTGATGTACATTCTCATTTTTTGTAAATACTAAGTGGAGCCTTTCCATGCCCACACTTCAATGGTGACCACTGCCACCCCTAATTTGGTTAATACACTATGTGATGAAAAGTATCCGGACATCTGGCTGAACATGACTTAAAAATTCGTGGCGCCCTCCATCGGTAATGCTGGAATTCAATATGGTGTTGGCCCACCCTTAGTCTTGATGACATCTTACACTCTCGCAGACATACGTTCAATCAGGTGCTGGGAGGTATCGTGGGGAATGGCAGCCCATTCCTCATGGACTGCTGCACTGAGGAGAGGTACCGATGTAGGTCGATGAGGCCCGGTACGAAGTCGGAGTTCTAAAATATCCCAAAGATGTTCTGTGCAGGCCTGTCCATTACAGGGGTGTTATTGTCGTGTAAGCTATGGTTCAAATGGCTCTGAGCATTATGGGACTTAACATCTATGGTCATCAGTCCCCTAGAACTTAGAACTAATTAAACCTAACGAACCTAAGGACAGCACACAACACCCAGTCATCACGAGGCAGAGAAAATCCCTGACCCCGCCGGGAATCGAACCCGGGAACCCGGGTCGTGTAAGCACTCCGCCACAGGCCATGCATTATGGACAGGTGCTCGATCGTGTTTACAAATGCAATCGCCATCCCCGAATTGCTCTTTAATAGTGGGAAGCAGGAAGGTACTTAAAACATCAAATTAGTCTTGTGCAGTGATAGTGCCACGCGAAACAACATGGAGTGCAAAAGACGGCCACACTATAAAGCAACCACCTCCGAATTTTACTGTTGGTACTACACACGCTGGCAGATGATGTTCACCGGGAATTCGCCATACCCACACCCTGCCATCGGATCGCCACATTGTATACCGTGATTCGTCACTCCACACAACGGTTTTCCACTGTTCGATCGTCCAATGTTTACTCTCCTTACACCAAGTGAGGCCTCGTTTGGCATTTACTGGCGTGATGTGTGGCTTATGAGCAGCCGCTCGACCATGAAATCCAAGTTTTCTCCCCTCCCGCATAACTGTCATAGTACTTGCAGTGGATCCTGATGCAGTTTGGAATTCCTGTGTGATGGTCTGGATAGATGTCTGCCTATTGCACATTACGACGGTCTCTCTCAGTCAACAGGCGAAGTCGGCCTGTGCGCTTTTGTGCTGTACGTCTCCCTTCACGTTTCCACTTCACTATCACATCGGAAACAGTGGAGCTATGGATGTTTAGGAGTGTGGAAATATCGCGTACAGACAATGACTGTACGTTGGAAGTTAAATATAACATGGCACACTGGTCGAGCAGCCTCTCATTAGCCACACATTCAGGTAATCAATGCTAAACGACGCTTGAGGTGGTGTAAAAGAGCACGGCAACTTCACAGTGATTGACTGGAAATGAGTGATTTAGAGAGATGGTTCAGTCGGTACCGTGTGGCATTCCGATGGAAAGGTTTGAATTTGGCGAATGCCTGGAAATCATTACCTGTCATCGTGTGTGGTCTCAACAGTGAGATACAGAGGAAGTGATGTTACAGTGTGGGTGTGTTTTCTGTGGTTATGATGATTTCCCTTTATTGCTCTGAAGAAAACGCTAAAAGCAGAAGGACAGGAACACATTTTACAGCACTGTGTACTGAAGGGGGACGTCATGTATCAGCATGAGAATGCACCTTGTCATAAAGTAGCACCTATGGGGTAATGGTCTGTGGATAACAGCATTCCTGAAATGGGCTGGCCTTCCCAGAGCCCCTACCTGAACCCAGCGGAACACGTCAGGTATGAGACAAAACGTGTAAGTCGCTCCAGACTGCACCGTCCAACGTCAGTGCCTTCTCTGCTTTCAGCTTTTGAGGTCCAATGAACTGCCATTTCTCTACATACCTCACCGAAAGAGTCGTTACCAGAGGTCAGGGTGTCATAAAGGCGAAGGGCGAACACACGCCAGATTCATGTTCACTAATAGGTGTCCAGGTAGTAATCCTAGGAGTTACTTATCACGAGAACTGTCATTAGACGACATATCGATCCCGAAAACGTGGATTCGCCTGGTTATTGCCTGTAGCTCTTAACATGATCTGGCATTTTATATGATTGATTTTACTTACGTGGAAAGCTCTTGAACGTAGGGGCCTTAACTTTTACAAATGGTTGCACTGTGAAAATATACAATGTACGTGTTAATTTTCAATAATGCCTTCTTATGTTTCTTCTCGTGTCTTTGCCCCAATGAACATGTTTTATACATGTTCGCTGTTACTAATTGTTAATGAAAAATAATCGTCTTGGACAGAGCATCTCGAAAAACACCTGATCACTCGTTATGTTAAACAGGATATTGATTCACGATCAGGGTCACAATACTTTTTTTTTTGCTATTACCGGATTTGGCTGTTTAACAAACTCTCTTCAAAACAGAGTATTTCTTGTATGATTTTAGCAGTAATAGGCTATTCGACGTGCATGTCAAAGTCATAGCATCCCATCTGAAGAGTGATCACTATACACGTTGATTTTTTCCACCGTGTACAAACTCTAGGGATCGATCGATAAGAGGACACATATCAAAAAAGTACTGATGAAGGTTTGTCCGGAAATGCATGGTTTCCATGCTAGGGACCATTTATTCAATCATACTTTGTTATAGAGACCGCGGTCTAATACTTTCTGTACAATTCAACCACAGTTATATAGTATGCATGGTTTCCTCCTAGAGGGTGGTACTGTTGCTCACCCGTCATACCCTAATACCCTCTCCTGCCATAGTAATTCGTAATGTTGTGTCCGATTCACTGCTCTTACTGACTCATCTTGGTGTGGATGTGATATAGCGTTGTACTCAATGGGTCTGTATTCGAATCGAGAGCTTGGCGACATGACGTTTACGAGGTGCATTCAAGTTCTAAGGCCTCCGATTTATTTCTAATTAACTACTCACGCGAAATCGATGAAACTGGCGTTACTTCTCGACGTAATCGCCCTGCAGACGTACACATTTTTCACAACGCTGACGCAACGATTCCATGGCAGCGGCGAAGGCTTCTTTAGGAGTCTGTTTTGACCACTGGAAAATCGCTGAGGCAATAGCAGCACGGCTGGTGAATGTGCGGCCACGGAGAGTGTCTTTCATTGTTGGAAAAAGCCAAAAGTCACTAGGAGCCAGGTCAGGTGAGTAGGGAGCATGAGGAATCACTTCAAAGTTGTTATCACGAAGAAACCGTTGCGTAACGTTAGCTCGATGTGCGGGTGCGTTGTCTTGGTGAAACAGCACACGCGCAGCCCTTCCCGGACGTTTTTGTTGCAGTGCAGGAACGAATTTGTTTTTCAAAACATTTTCGTAGGATGCACCTGTTACCGTAGTGCCCTTTGGAACGCAATGGGTAAGGATTACGCCCTCGCTGTCCCAGAACATGGACACCATCATTTTTTCAGCACTGGCGGTTACCCGAAATTTTTTTGGTGGCGGTGAATCTGTGTGCTTCCATTGAGCTGACTGGCGCTTTGTTTCTGGATTGAAAAATGGCATCCACGTCTCATCCATTGTCACAACCGACGAAAAGAAAGTCCCATTCATGCTGTCGTTGCGCGTCAACATTGCTTGGCAACATGCCACACGGGCAGCCATGTGGTCGTCCGTCAGCATTCGTGGCACCCACCTGGATGACACTTTTCGCATTTTCAGGTTGTCATGCAGGATTGTGTGCACAGAACCCACAGAGATGCCAACTCTGGAGGCGATCTGTTCAACAGACATTCGGCGATCCGCCAAAACAATTCTCTCCACTTTTTCGATCATGTCGTCAGACCGGCTTGTGCGAACCCGAGCTTGTTTTGGTTTGGTGTCACACGATGTTCTGTCTTCATTAAACTGTCGCACCCACGAACGCACTTTCGACACATCCATAACTCCATCACCACATGTCTTCTTCAACTGTCAATGAATTTCTATTGGTTTCACACCACGCAAATTCGGAAAACGAATGATTGCATGCTGTTCAAGTAAGGAAAACGTCGCCATTTTAAGTATTGAAAACAGTTCTCATTCTCGCCACTGGCGGTAAAATTCCATCTGCCGTACAGTGCTGCCATCTCTGGGACGTATTGACAATGAACGCGGCCTCATTTTAAAACAATGCGTATGTTTCTATCTCTTTCCAGTCCGGAGAAAAAAAATCTGAGGCCTTAGAACTTGAATGCACCTCGTACTTACGGAAAGGGAAAGGGCAACGGATAGTGGGCAGCAAGGTTGTATCAGGAGACCTATCCCCGCTGGCAATAATCACAGCATTCAATGTTTGCAACGGTGTTTTGCTGTTTGCCTGAGACAGTCGTTTCAGGAAGCAGGAAATCATGAAGGACGTTCACGAAACGTTCGGACATCAGATTTGGAGGAAAATGTGATTCACGGTGGAAGGCGGCCTCCGTGTCAGTACCACGTAGTTGGCCCGCCAATACAGGGTAAACCAGACGATCGTGTGGAACATTTTCCATGACAATTGTTACTACCCTTATCACTTAACAGCGTGTGCAGGGCTTACTAGCGACACACTTTGCACATCGGGAGCAGTTTTGTCACTGGTTTCTTCACCAGGCAACCACGATTCCGGGATTTGTATCATCCATCCCATTCACAGATGAGGCCACTTTTACGTGGCGTGGTGTCTTCAACTTTCAGAACAGTCATCTGTGGGACAGTATATACAGCCTCCATGGTATGGTGACAGGGAATCATCAGCATCGGTGCAGTCGAATTGTGTGGGTCGGGGACCAGTATTACTTTCACGTCGCCTAACAGGCCGGAATTATCGGCGTTTCTTACGGCCGACTTTGCCTCCCCTGTTGGAAGAAGTGCCGTTGATGATACGAACAGCCGGCCGCGGTCGCGGAGCGGTTCTAGGCGCTTTAGTCCGGAACCGCGCGACTGCTACGGTCGCAGGTTCGAATTCTGCCTCGGGCATGGATGTGTGTGATGTCCTTAGGTTAGTTAGGTTTAAGTAATTCTAAGTTCTAGGGGACTTGCTGGCCGAAGTGGCCGTGCGGTTAAAGGCGCTGCAGTCTGGAACCGCAAGACCGCTACGGTCGCAGGTTCGAATCCTGCCTCGAGCATGGATGTTTGTGATGTCCTTAGGTTAGTTAGGTTTAACTAGTTCTAAGTTCTAGGAGACTAATGACCTCAGCAGTTGAGTCCCATAGTGCTCAGAGCCATTTGAACCATTTTTTGCTAGGGGACTGATGACCTCAGATGTTAAGTCCCATAGAGCTCAGAGCCATTTGAACCATTTTTGATGATACGAACAGTTATGTGGCTGCTACATGATAGTGCTGCAGCCCACTTCGCCGTTAACGTCTGTACGCCCCTCAGTCGTGTCTTCCCTTGTCGGTGGAATTGCGGAGGGGGTCCAGTTGCATGGCCTGCTCGTTCACCGGATCTCAACCCTTGCGATTTCTGGTTATGGGGCCATCTCAAAAGTATCGAGTATGCAGAGCTCGTTCCAAATGTGGAGGTACTGGAGCAGCGTATCCATGCCGCCGTTTTTACTGCTTGGATGGAGCCTGGCCGATGTGAACCACGAGACAGAACATGCTACGGCGCCTACACGCATGCATTGAGACACATGAAAACCATTTTCAGCACATACTGTAACTGTGGCTGCAAGGTACAGCGCGCATTAGACCGCAGTCTCTGTAGGAAAGTATGACTGAATAAATGGTTTCTAGCATGGAAACCATGCATTTCCGGACGTAAGTTCAGTAGATCTTTCCTTGTTCCGCATCTTCTCACTGTTCAGTCCCTAGAGGCTGTACACGGTGGAGAAAATCACCCTGTATAATGGAAACCAGTAATCACCAAAATTTTTTATTGTGATCCTGATGGTAATAAATAGTCTGCTAAAAGAAAAAAAAAATCCAATTCTCTCTCTGAACAACAGATTCAGTGATAAAATTTTTCGAACTAGGAATAATGTCAACCGAGATTGAAAGACAGTCCTACATGGCGTGGGTTAAGGAGGGAATCATTTACTCTGTGAATACGCAGGGGAAGAGAGATGTGTAACCGGAGTTAGAGCCCAGATGTTATAAATACAGTCTTTCCATGGATACAAAAAAATTTATTTCTAACCAAGTATGCTAGATACAGCTACACTACTGGCCATTAAAATTGCTACACCACGAGGTTTGACGTGCTACAGACGCGAAATTTAACCTACAGGAAGAAGATGCTATAATATGTAGATGATTAGCTTTTCAGAGCATTCACACAAGGTTGGCGCCGGTGGCGAAACCTGCAACTTTCTGACATAAGGAACATTTCCAACCGATTTCTCATACACAAACAGCAGTTGACCGGCGTTGCCTTGTGAAAAGTTGTTGTGATGCCTCCTGTAAGGAGGAGAAATGCGTACCATCACGTTTCCGACTTTCATAAAGTTCAGATGGTAGCCTATCGCAATAGCGGTTTATCGTATCGCGACATTACTGCTCGCGTTGGTCGAGATCCAATGACTGTTAGCAGATTATGGAATCGGTGGTTTCAAGAGGGTTATACGGAACGCCGTGCTGGATCCCAACGGCCTAGTATCACTAGCAGTCGGGATGAGAGGCATCTTATCCGCATGGCTGTAACGGATCGTGCAGCCACGTCTCGATCCCTGAGTCAACAGATGGGGACGTTTGCAAGACAACAACCATCTGCACGAACAGTTCGACCACGTTTGCAGCAGCATGGACTATCATCTCGGAGACAATGTCTGCGGTTACACTTGACGATGCATCACAAACAGGAGCGGTTGCGATGGTGTATCCAACGACAAACCTGGGTGCACGAATGGCAAAACGTCATTTTTTCGGATGAATCCAGGTTCTATTTACAACATTATGATGGTCGCATCCGTGTTTGGCGACATCGTGGTGAACGCACATTGGAAGCGTGTATTTGTCATCGCCATACTAGCGTATCATCCGGCGTGATGGTATGTGGTGCCATTGGTTACACGTCTCGGTCATCTCTTCTACGCAGTGACGACACTTTGAACAGTGGACGTTACATTTCAGATTGTGACGACCCGTGGCTCTACCCTTCATTCGATCCCTGCGAAACCCTACATTTCATCAGGATAATGCACGACCGCATGTTGCAGGTCCTGTACGGGCCTTTCTGGATACAGAAAATGTTCGACTGCTGCCCTGGCCTGAACTTTCTCCAGACCTCTCACCAATTGAAAACGTCTGGTCAATGGTGGCCGAGCAACTGGCTCGTCACAATACGCCAGTCACTACTCTTGGTGAACCGTGGTATAGTGTTGAAGCTGCATGGGCAGCTGTACCTGTACACGTCATCCACGCTCTGTTTGACTCAATGCCCAGGCGTTTCAAAGCCGTTATTACGTGCAGAGGTGGTTGTTCTGGGTACTGATTTCTCAGGATCTATGCACCCAAACTGCGTGAAAATGTAATCACATGTCAGTTCTAGTACAATATATTTGTCCAATGAATACCCGTTTATCATCTGCATTTCGTCTTGGTGTAGCAATTATAATGGCCAGTAGTGTATGTGGGTTATTGCAAATGGTAGCTTAACTCATTGTGTATTTACGGCTACGCTTCTAATGTCCTCTGACAGCATTTGATTTTTGAATTTCAGCCATGGTTGACTTTTCAGCACGATGGTGCACCGCCACAATGTGGTTATTTGATCGCCAGTTCTAGGATAAAATATTGCCAGAAATATGGCTGAATCGGCGAAGATGGTCCAATACCGTGACCGCCAAGTTCACTAGACACAATCACTCTAGGTTTTTTTGTTTACGTTAAGGATGAAGTGTTCATTTCATCAGTTCCTGATTGAACAAACGCTTTATGGTACGATTACGAGATGCTGTAGAGGTTGTGACAGAAAATCTGTTGGCAAAGTGTGGCATTTATGCCCCACCTCGACCTGTATTTTATTCGATGTATCATACATTGTAGAAAGATTACGCTCCTATACGACAGCAAGCAGGATCGGTAGCAATCCCGATCCCATAAAGCGGCAGATGGTCACGAAACGTGAGAACGGAAGAGAGAGTAACAGCCGTGTCGTACTGGAACAGACAGAGAATACCGTGATTCAGTATTGAGGCTCGGCGGCAAACTTTCTTTATTAGTATTAACTATTTAAATGTTTATTCACGACTCCAACTGGACTTCGGTATTATTCACACTGATAGCTTCCTAACCATGATTTCAGTAACTTCGAAATCAATCTCATCTTTTAATCAGGATTTTATGTAACATTGTCAGTCATGGGAAGATTAAACCGACCAATCAGAAACGCGCTCGATGCAGGCAGATCCGAAACGCTGAAGCTGGCTCACGGAGCACTTTATAGTGACCTTTCAAGCTTAACACAGACAGTCGTTGACTACCATTCAGGCTAAAAATATGTTCTCACTGCGAGTGAGTAGATATTTAAGTAAAAGCATTAGTCACGCTGGGGAAACATTTACTGGGCAGTCTCTGACTAGTTTCTGTAGAGGTACCACGTATGTGCTGTGGGCTCAACACGTTTTCGTGTAAAAGTGATTTTGTGAGTTAAAAGCGCCTCGGAAAATGTTTGTATGCGAATTCGTGAGTGAGCAACTTCAAACTGTCATTACATTCGTGTGGAGATAATTTTATGAATAGGAAATGGTGTTCCATATGTGATGACTAGAATTCGCGAACTTGCATTCTCGTATTACGGTTAAACTGTCTCTAAAGACTGACTTTTCCTTGATTTTTCTATTAAAAACAAGGTGGCATCTCATTGTTTCGAGAATATCATTAGAGTGACGTAGAGATTTTCCTGCTTGCCATTCCACTATTCACGGTTGATTGTATACTCGTGTGGAGCTAGGACCAGTGGAGAAGAAGACCAACTGAGACGTCCAGACAACTTTACAAGATACGAGGTAAGCACATCTGCAGACGGCGAGTTAGATAAGTTCCCGATGTGCTGGATCTTCTCTTTACGACATGATCAACGTAGCCCTCCACGTGAAATAATAATTATAATTATCGAGGAAGTTTGAGTCGTTAGCATGCCCGACGTAATAATGTCACGTTAGTCACACTTTTAATCCCATTGTAATTAATTAATTGTCAGGAAGGGGTAGAAATCGCAAAATAAAAGTTGTGGAGAGAAATTGAGTATTGCCAAGGCAATCCGCGGGCAACAAACGGAGCACATGTTGAAGTGTATAAAAAAATCTTTATCAGTTAAGCTACTACTTGCAAGAAACCGTATTGCCGTATCTGGCATAGTTGCTTAGAAATGAATTTTTGTAATCTGGGAAGATTTTATGGTCACCCCCTACACTAAAATACATCTGCGAAATTATGTATCGTCTTGCATTATTCCTCCGTTTTTTTTTTTTTTGTTTCCTCTTTTTCGAGAGAAGAAAGTAAGATGTTCAGCTTGAGGTGAACATTCGAGAGCACGATGACACATTGCATACGTGCACAAGCACTTACGGGGCTGACCTAATTCGAGAAGATGCAGGAGCGAGTCTGAGGCGAACGCGTGTCGTAATGCACAGTGGTTCCTGAGAAGTGGGATATTCTTGTCTGGAGGGCTTTTGCAACGGGACGCCAGTACTAATAAGAGGCTTGGCATCGGGCGTTGGCGGGTGCCTTTCTCCTACATGTCACACGGGCGCCGCGCCGCCCCCGCGTCACTCCCGAGGAATGGGTACTGCATTTCCGGTTCTCATCTACACTCTAAAGTTGTGAAGCCACTGGAGCAGGTAATAAGGCCCTCGTCGACAACGTTTACTCATACTGTCGATTCAGAGCCGTCCGGAGAGACAATGTGATTTGCTGCTTGGAAAACAAGCCTTAGCTTCGAGCGACAGTGATTCACGAAGCACCCTTCGCCACACTCAGTAACATGGCATGTGGCGTGCAGATGCAGATTTAGATGTAAACACTAAAACAGCATGTTCCTCAGATACGACTACACTGAAATTTCGAAGGAAATAACAGAAAATACATTACTGGCCATTAAAATTGCTACACCATGAAGATGACGTGCTACAGACGCGAAATTTAACCGACAGGAAGAAGATGCTGCGATATGCAAATGATTAGCTTTTCAGAGCATTCACACAAGGTTGGCGCCGGTGGTGACACCTACAACGTGCTGACATGAGGAACGTTTCCAACCGATTTCTCATACACAAACAGCAGTTGACCGGCGTTGCCTTGTGAAAAGTTGTTGTGATGCCTCGTGTAAGGAGGAGAAATGCGTACCATCACGTTTCCGACTTCGATAAAGGTCGGATTGTAGCCTATCGCGATTGCGGTTTATCGTATCGCGACATTACTGCTCGTGTTGGTAGAGATCCAATGACTGTTAGCAGAATATGGAATCGGTGGGTTCAGAAGGGTAATACGGAACGCCGTGCTGGATCCCAACGGCCTCGTATCACTAGCAGTCGAAATGACAGGCATCTTATCCGCATGGCTGTAACGGATCGTGCAGCCACGTCTCGATCCCTGAGCCAACAGATGCGGACGTTTACAAGACAACAACCATCTGCACGAACAGTTCGACGACGTTTGCAGCAGCATGGACTATCAGTTCGGAGACCGTGGCTGTGGTTACCCTTGAAGCTGCCTCACAGACAGGAGCACCTGCGATGGTGTACTCAACGACGAACCTGGGTGCACGAATGGCTAAACGTCATTTTTTCGGATGAATCCAGGTTCTGTTTACAGTATCATGATGGTCGCATCCGTGTGAACCGCATCGCGGTGAACGCACATTGGAAGCGTGTATTCGTCATCGCCGTACTGGCTTATCACCCGGCGTGATGGTATGGGGTGCCATTGGTTACACGTCTCAGTCACCTCTCGTTCGCATTGACGGCACTTTGAACAGTGGACGTTACATTTCAGATGTGTTACGACCCGTGGCTCTACCCTTCATTCGATCCCTGCGAAACCCTACATTTCAGCAGGATAATGCACGACTGCAAGTTGCAGGTCCTGTACGGGCCTTTCTGGATACAGAAAATGTTCGACTGCGGCCCTGGCCAGCACATTCTCCAGATCTCTAACCAATTGAAAACGTCTGGTCAATGGTGGCCGGGCATCTGGCTCGTCACAATACGCCAGTCACTGCTCTTGATGAACTGTGGTATCGTGTTGAAGCTGCATGGGCAGCTGTACCTGTACACGCCATCCAAGCTCTGTTTGACTCCATGCCCAGGCGTATCAAGGCCGTTATTACGGCCATAGGTGGTTGTTCTGGGTACTGATTTCTCAGGATCTATGCACCCAAACTGCGTGAAAATGTAATCACATGTCAGTTCTAGTATAATATATTTGTCCAATGAATACCCGTTTATCATCTGCATTTCGTCTTGGTGTAGCAATTTTAATGTGTGTATATTTTTTACACTAGCTACAACACCAAGAAAGCAGTAGATACCGTCGCCCAGGTTGCTGCAACGTTATTAGGTAGGTGCATGAGTTCGTAGCGTTTTCTCCCAAGTTAAATAAACATAACAGAGACTTTAATCATCAATAATATTTTCTCCTTCAATATTTACAACAATTTCCCAACTGGAATAACTTTGTGGTTCCGCGTTTGTAGAAATCACCTGGTTTTGAGGCGGAGAGCTCTTCGAGTCATGTTCGGAGCATATTTTTATCCGGAAAGGAAGTTCACTGAAGGTTGCTCGATAGAGAGCGAAAAGCTAAAAATCTGAGGGCGCAAGATCAAATGAATAAGGTTGGTGTGGAATGACTTCCCAACCCAGCTCCTGTAGTGTTTTCTGTCAGTTTAACGGAATGCGAGCGGGCTTTATAGTGGATAGCATCGCTTCAGGCAATCTTCCTGGTCGTTGATCTTGGATTGCGTTTGTCAGACGTCTCAGATGTTGACAGTAAAAGTCAGCAGTGATGGTTACATCTCAGTGATGCAATTTTTAGCACACCACACCGTTGCTGTTCCACCAGCTGCAGAACATTATCTTCCGTGAGTGCGCTCAGGTCTTTGTATAGGGAGTTGCTCGTGTGTTTGGGCTCAACGTTTCCTTTCTTTTCCTTATGTTAGCATGAACACGCCATTTCTCATTACCAGTAACGATACAGGATAGGAATGGTAGGTGTTGTTCACGAGGCAGTTAATGACGAGCAACATTTGGCTACCCGCTGATTTTGGCTTAGAGCATGCGATACTCATACACCCGACGTTTTTAACCTTGCCTATTGCATACAAATGCGCACGATGGTGGAATGATCACAGTTCATCAAATTTTCCACTTCTAGAATACAGTGACGTGAATCATTGTGAACTAATGCGTTCAAACGATCTTCATCTAACGTCGAATGTCTTCCTGAACGTGGAGAGTCACTAACGTCTAAAAGATTCTCCCTAAAACGAGGAAACCGTTTTCTTGCCCTGCTCTGTCCAGTGGCATTACCCCAAACACGGCACAAATGTTTCTGGCTGCCTCTGCTGCACTCAAACAGAAGAAAACATCGGAAATGTTCCGATTTATCCACTTGGCACTCCATCTTCTAGCGTCCACAGCTCCACCAACAATCTCCAAATGACAAAATGAGAGTATCCAAACTCAAATAGCAACTTTATATTTGTTTATGTTGAGGGTTAACTGCCAGTCCCTGCACGAAGCATCGATGCTCTGCGGATCTTCTTGCGTCACGCTACAATATTTTAGCGTCGCGACTTCTCAACATATACTAGCATCATCCGCGAAGAGCCTTAAGGAACTTACAACGTTATCCTACATAGTGAAAAGTAATGGTCCTCTAACACTCTCCTGGGGTACAGGAGAAGTTAATTTTACGTCTGAAGACATCTCTCCGTGGAGAATGAAGTGCTGTAGTGTGTTTTCCAGCAACTCTTCAATCCAATCACACAGCTGATCTATTCTTTGCGCTCGTGTTTTGTTCATAATGCGGCAGTGCAAAGCTGTATCAGAACTCAAGCATTAGGTTGGTGCATAAGTTCTTAGAAATAAAGAATGACAATCGATAAATAAACTCACAGTAACCGGAATAGCAACAAGTAAAACAGACCTACCTCACCCTCTTAGAGGTCGATTATTTGTCCATTTATTGTTATAGACTCTAAAGTAGCCTATGTTCTTCGTCAGGCTTCAGGCCACCACCACACCAAATTTCAACGAAAGTGGTGCTCCGGTTTTGTCGTAAAAACGTAACAGAGTTACTTTCGTATTTAATAGTATTAGTTCAGAAGTACGGATTAAACATATTCACGTCTGCATAAACACTGCATACATTACGTTGAATCGTACTGTGTACAACAAAAATAAAATAAAAACATTTTCAAAAATGTGATTAAGTTTTCCCAAAAAGTAAATATTTTCCCCTGATTCGCGTTATATTCCTCAAATCCATAAATATCTTGTGCAACTACACACTTTCTAAAATAACCCATCTTTTTCCTACGTCAAGTTACCTTTTTTTTATTATTATTTTGAGCTTTTCCTCATTACAGAGGCTTATCTCCAACATAATAATTTACTTGGAAATTACAATACAAACAATAAACGTTCTTATACTATAATCTCAAAATATTTCTCCAGGTGTTTCGATCTTGTGTGTCCTCTTCCTCTGCGCCCATTCTCCTTATTGTGTGCTGTACATTTTGGAGCCAGGTTGTCATAGGTCGTCCTCTTCTTCTTCTCCCCTCCGGTTCCCACTCCAGTATCAATTTTGGTATTCTGGTTTTCTCCATTCGTCGTACATGCCCGTACCACTGCAATTTCTTCCTATCCATTACGTCATAAATTCTTTCTTTTATTTCCATTCTCCTTATTACTTCGGTGTTCCTTATCATTTCTTTCCTGGAGATTCTTGCCGATCTTCTCCAAAAGTCCATCTCTAGAGCTTGTAATTTTTTAATGTGCTTCATGTTAATTGTCCAGGTCTCCGTTCCATACAGAACCACACTCTCTAATATGGATTTGTATATTAGTTTTTTAGTTCTGCTCATTACATTCCTGCTCCATAAGACTGAGTTAAGCATCCCAAAGACCCTCCGTCCGCTACTAATTCTTTTATTGATTTCTGACTCTGATTTTCCCTCGATTTCTAAAATGGATCCTAAATAACAGAAAGTGTTTATCTTTTTGATTTTCTTTCCTTCAATGTATAGCTCATCTGAATCATTAGTCAAGTATTCTGTTTTTTGGTAATTAATCTTCAAACCCCAAGTTTAGTGGTTTAGGCGTGAACGGTAGCAGACAAAGGCATTCTCGTTTTTATGATATTAGTATGGATTATGCTTTATATATCCGTCTTTTGCAATTGCATATTTTACTTGTGTGCGCTAAACATGTTGCATCTATTCATGGTAGTAATCTTTAGTGGTCTATAAAATAAGGAAAGTTGTTTAATTAAACCTATTTTGATAGGAAATGTGCAGCAACGTGCAACAGCAGAAGATGGAAATTTTTCTTATGTATTTCATAAAGCATAAAGGGAAGTAGCAACTGAAAGAAAATAATTTCAAATGTTAACAATATTGTATAAGCAGTTTGGCCAAAGGCCTTGCCGCAGTGGCAACGCCGGTTCCCGTAAGATCACCGAAGTTAAGTGCTATCGGGCTTGGCTACCACCAGGATGGGTGACCGTCCGGTCTGCCGAGTGCTCTTGGAAAGATTGGTGAACTCAGTCTTTGTGAGGCCAATTGAGGTCCTACTTGACTGAGAAGCAACGGCTCCTGTCACGAAAACTGACAACGGCCTGGAGAGCGTTGTGCTGACCACATGCTGCTCCGCATCTGCATCCAGTGACACCTCTCGGCTGAGGATGTCACGGCGTTCGATAGTACTGTTGGGCCTACTGAGGCCTCTTCGGACGCAGTTTAGTAATAGGTGCAGTTTATTTGAAATAAAGTTTATGCCCTTCGTATTGCCCTTCCCCAATGTATGACTCCTTTCACCTCTACTTGGCAGGAAAATCTTCTAAACGTACAATCATATTTACACTTTCTAAAGATATTATCACTAAATATCGCTTTCTGCATTGCTGTAGTAGTCAGCCTTTCTATTTGTGTGTGGTTCGCTACCTCTTTAGGCATGACAACTGATGCGCGTTTTACACATTATCGTTTTTGGATACTATGATCAAGGATCTGCAACTTTAAAGATAAATGCAGCATTTAAAATGCATTCCATGCATTCGACAGCCGATGATAGTTGTGGAACTGTATTACGCCTAGAGAAAATAGGCAAAGTTCGAGACCTGTCTCGGAATAAACAAATTTAAATAATAGGTTGTTGTTGTGTATCATCAAATGTTAGCCTCGCTCATAATTTGTATTTTACAAGTAGTAAGTATTTGGCCAAGAGCGTCTTCCAAAACAAGAAGAACCTTCTGCTGAACAAGCACGTCAGCTTCCACACTAAGAAAAGATTTGTAAAGACATTTATATGGATTGTCCTGGCATGTCGATGGGAAACCTGGACGTTAGCAAAGAAGGAGAAAGGTCACAAGAAGCAGCGGAAATGTGACTGTGGAGGAGTATTAAAAGAACTAGCTGGAGTGGCAGATAAACGAATGAGATGATTCTACAATAAATAGGTAAGAAGGAAGAACTACTGATAGTTATAGGCCAACGCAAAGAAAAACTCGTTGGACACTTCAAGCCTTAAGTAACAAAGGTAAATATGTACAGCACTTGAACTACCATGTATAAATTCGTGATATAACTAACGGTGGACTTAGATTACACAATAAATTAAGCAGATTCATTCATTACCATTAACAAAGAGTACATACTGACATGATGTAATTTTCATACTAAGAAAATAACTTTTGTCACTTAAGGGGTTAAATAGAAATGACATTCTTTTCGAAGGAAATATCCTAGGCAATAAAATGGGGAGTCGATCGAGAACATCCTATTTTTAAAAAAATGTGATCAATGAGACGAGATCTACTTCATTCATGTAGATGATGAGAACTGCTGAAGAGAGGAAATTACGGCGGCAGAGACAAGAAGAAACGTGCTTAAAGCAGAAAGAGCAGAATGTTTGGTCAAGTTAGTACTGGGCTGTTAACATAAAATCAAATAAGCGTAAAGCAGGAATAGGCGTATCAGTCCCAGGAGGGGCTCTTGCGCCACAGTGGAACAGTGAAACACACCGTACACTATCGTCGTATGTTACGCATGGGTTACGTGCACGTTGTGCATTTCTAAGCCTACCTTTGACGATTATGCAGAAATATTCTAGACGGCAATGGTGTATGGAACGACGTCACTAAACAAGGAATGGCATCAGATAGTGTTTTCAGACGAAACCAGGTTCTGTTTGTTCGAAAATGATTACCACACTTTGGTTCGCCGCAGACAGGGAGATGGGCATTACAGTGACTACATTCGCACAAGACATTCAGCGCCAACTCAAGGCCTAATGGTGTGGGATGCTACTGGGTACAACCAAAAATCACAGTTGGTGCGTGTCCAGGGCACTGTGACCTAAGTGAAGACATCCTGAGACCCGCAGCCATACCCTTTCTGCACACCTCCCCAGACGATATTTTTTCAGCAAGACAATGCACGACCACATATTGCTTCTTGGTGTCGCAGGATGTCAGCCTTTTGCCCTGGTTCGCCAGATCATGAGACTTGTCGCCAATCGAAAATATGTGGGATATGGTGAAACGACGGGTGCAGCGCTGTGACCCAACGCCGACCACCACAGATGAACTTTGGAACCAGGTGCATGCAGCAGGGATGGCTATACCACAGGACGCCATTGGCGCCTTATACGCGTTGATGCCATCACGCATGGAACAAGTTATCAGTGCCAATGGCGGACCCTGTGCCTACCAGGCAACAGGACACATGCTGAACCACGGTGAGTGAAATGCTAAACGTTTCTTCAGAACATACTAATGTTCAAGGTGTTTTGTTTTTTCTGAGTGTAAATGTGTAAAATAATTATTTCGTTAAACGAGTAGAAAAATTATTTAAAAACAGACATTATCCTTACGATGCATGTGAATGTCTGATTTCTCACCGCTTGGAGTGCTGGCGTCGGTCTAGGTGTCAAGAGGTAACAAATTTCGCAGCAGAGAATGTTACGACTGTAATGTGTTAGACTGTGGTATCATTCATTATAGTGACGTCTTTGCGAGTTTTCCATGATTTGTCCAGGTTGAAACCCTATCTCTGTCAATCAAATTCTTTGCCAGACGAGTTTCAACCGCTTCTTTTACCACTGAGTTCGAAATTTTAACACCGCGTAGAGTTATTCGTGTTGATAAAGTGTTCTGCCATAGCCGATTTAATGGGCTGTAAAAGCCAAGTGTATCTATGGGGCTTCATGCATTTTTCAGGGCTTGTACGAATCATCTACCCGCTGTATGAAAGGTCACATTCCCGTGGGATCTTGTAAACCTAGGCCTTGTGGAGAATAAAGTCAAATTTGACGGAACCAAAAAGTGCTGCTGTCTTCAGTGGAGGATGGAAAATGACTAACTCTGTGTCTGTTGAGAGTGTGATCTACTTTTAACGATAGGTTCCCCACTTATGGCAAGAAAACCATGGATTTAGATCTCCCTATCCTTTCTTCCTTATTCTTTATGCCCACCTTATCCTTTATTCGTAACGACTTGTATATCTGTTACGGGAAACACACATTTGCTTCGAAAATTCTCTTTGAGTGTAGAAGCTCATCCTGTGGACTGTTCACGTCAGCTGTTTTATGTACTCTGTGAATCAAGATTTTGAAGACACTCATCATCCGGATAGGATGGTGTCAGTTATTTGCATGTCAATATAAGACTCTATGGGATGGCTTCGGATACACAGCGTGTACTAACGTGGCATTATCTTTGCAACGAACCGAAACATCCAAAAAATGGAAGACATCCCTCTTTTCAATTTCCACTGTAAACTGAATTTTTTCGTGAATGGAATTTAAATGATATAAAAAATTTTTTTGTAAACTACAATTTCTGTAAATTTTGTGGCCACACTATAAACGCATCGTCAATAAAGTTCCAAAATATTATGCGTTTCAAACAAATTACAGTGCCTTTTCTTCAAAGCCCTCCATAAACAAACTGACCACTGAAGACAAAAAGGAACTAACTGCGGTGACACTATCACTCTGTTCAAAATATTCTTCAACAGCACTGTTCAAGAAATTGTTCGGCCGCTTTCCACGGAATCAGCAGATAAAATGAGACATGAAACTTGCCCTTGTTGTATGAGAGCTCGCCCGCGAAAGAGTAATATCTCTATGGCAGAGAGGGCTGCAGCACATAACTTCGTCAGGGTCTCATACGGTGGTTCTTCCAGCTGTTAAAGGTAATGGTACTGCTTTAAGGTCTCGTGACGACTATCTTGAGAAAATATATAGTTTATTAAAATATAACTGCGAAATCATGAAGACGCACATGTAGCACACACAAGGTGATTCAGCTCCCCCTACATATTTATTTTAGGTTACGTGCAACGCCTTGAAGAAGTACATGCCAAATTTTCATATTGTATCGCTTGTTCTGTGCAAACTATTCGTCCTACAGAAAATGTAAACAGAACCTTTTCGTAGGGAATTTAATGTAGTTAAATTCTGTACTGAGATACGTTTTCGATTAAGACGATAGTTTTAGAATAATTCAAGAAAAATAGATAATAGTGACCTTCAAACTCGTTTTTGTTGAATAAGTCGAAAACTGTGTCCTCTAGCGAAAACGTATTTGCAGCACAAAATTTAACTACATTAAGCATCCTACAAAAAGGTCATGTCCAGTCTTATAGTTTGTACGTAGCGAGCGAGAGACTATGAAAATCTCACGAACACTTTTTGAAGGAAGCAAATAAGCCGATACGTAGGGCCAGTTGAATCACCCTCTATTTTTAATTTGTCTTTCAGACACGTCTGAAGAATCTTGCGTACTGCGTTCTGTGATCAGCCAAGGACTTTTGCAAGTCATGTCACTCACCTCCTATGGGATCCTCCTCGTCCACTTTGATCATTGTGGTTGTGCGTTCTTCTGTTTCCTGGAACAAAATAGTTAATTTTTTATATTTTCTTATAATTTACATGGGAAAAAAAATTGAAAATAAGAAAACGTGGATTAGGTTAACACCTCAGAGATAATACAAAGAAACCATTATGAGAGATATTTCTCTATTAAATTTACTGCTTAGCTACAGAAATTCGCCAAATGCCATGTTTTCTGGGTTTTAGGAAAGTGTCCTTAAACAAAGTGTAGCGGTCAGATTTAACGCTGTATTATAAGTTTTCGCGAAACTGCGTGAATCTGGGTCATAGACTTTCGGATCCTGACTGTTCAAATTTACGGTTTTTCATAGTTTTACTAAATCGCTTAAGGAAATGACGGGACGGTTCCTTTGAAAAACTCATGGCGGATTTCCTTCCCCATCCTCGTTCATTATGAACTTCAGCTCCGTTTATAATGACTTCGTCGGCAACAGGATGTTAATTCCAAATACGCCGAATCCTTCTCCTCGTTTCGTTTCGTTGTCAGCGCTCTTCCAGCAACTGGAGGTCCCCCAGTGGACTGCCTTTTGCGTTGGTGCTAAAAGAATCGTTGCTTCTGCATTTAATCAGACATGCAAGCAGCTCTGCAATCTCTATCAGTCTCTGGAACGAGATGAAAGACCGTTGCGGAATGTCATGAAGCACTTGAGAGAAAAGGGGAAAGCAACAGGGCAAATCTGAACTGGGTCTGTGGTCACTTAGGAATTAATGTTAAAGAACACAATTTGGACATCGTAGCGCCTACTGCGTCGGCATCCAATTTTACATCCAAACATCACGGGGTGCCTGCATATCAGGGTGTATATTCACCAGGAAAAGAGCTTCGTCTGTGTTGTCAAAACAAAGACTTCCCGGCGGCCAGAACACACCACCAGGTCTCCACCAACGGCCGCCAGGGACAGCTACCCGGTCGCGGAGCCTGCAGAACAGCTTCTCCAGAGGTCCAGCTACCCTAGGAAATACTTTGCTACGCCAGGCACGTGATCGCAAATAGTTTCGGCAGATACATCCACCAACGGGCTTTATAAGGCGGAAAAATTTCAATGTAGGCCTGCGCTGTCATAGTGCCGCACAAAACAACAAGGGGTGCAAGCCTCCTCCATGAAAAACACGACCACTCCATAACACCACCGCCTCCGAATTTTACTGTTGGCACTACACACACTGGCAGATGACTTTCACTGCCCTTCGCCATACCCACAAGCTGCCATCAAATCTCCACATCGTTTACCGTGATTCGTCACTTGCCACAACGTTTTTCCACTGTTCAGTCGTCCAATGTTTACGCTCCTTACACCAAGTGAGGCGTCGTTTGGCATTTACCGTCGTGTTGTGTGGTTTATGAGCAGCCGCTCGACCATGAAATCCAAGTTTTCTCACCTCCCGCCTAACTGTCATAGTTCTTGCAGTGGATCCTGATGCAGTCTGGAATTCCTGTGTGATGGTCTGGATAGATGTCTGCCTATTACACATTACGACCCTGTTCAACTGTCGGTGGCCTCTGTCAGTCAACAGACAAAGTCAGCCTGTACGCTTTGTGCTGTACATGTCCCTTCACGTTTCCACTTCACTATCACTTAGGAAACTGTGGACCTAGGGATGTTTAGGAGTGTGGAAACCTCGCGTACAGACGTATGACACAAGTGACACCGAATCACCTGACCACATTCAAAATCCGTGAGTTCCTCGGAGCGCCCCATTTTGCTCTCTCACGATGTCTAGTGACTACTGAGATCGCTGATAAATAGTACCTAGTAGTAGGTGGCAGCACAATGCACCTAATACGAAAAACGTATGTTTTTGTGGGTGTCCGGATACTTTTGATCACATAGTGTACATATAGCCGCTCGGACATTGTTTCAATTTAGTCGGTTTCCTTCCTGAGTACATAGTTCTTGTAAGAGAAAGGTTCCATACACAGATACTGCTCTCATGGATTTGCGAACAGAAAATCTTGATCACTTCCGTTCACCTCTGTCTGCTCCACTGTCACTTTAAGTGTCGCTAGCTTCGATGTTAAACTTTGGACGTACTTACGGTTTTCGATAGTTCTTTCAGGCAACGTAACTTTACACTACCATATGCACACGAACTTGTGAATAAACAGAGTTAAGAAAAAGAAGAAACACTCTAAAATACATTACCCACAACTGTGTGAACTGCTTTATTACAATCAACTAAGGAAAATAAAACGCACTACTGAGTTCGTACAAACTATGCAGGGAGTTAAGGTATTAGGTTGGTTCACAAGTGCGTTGTGTTTTTCTTTTACATGCTTGTATATCGATTTGTAAGGGTTTATTTATCGATTTTTATTTTTTACTTGTAGTTGACTGTTGGTATTTGAGTTTACATGTTGTCATCTTGTCATTTGGAGGTAGTGAGAGGAGCTGTGGACACTAGAAGATGGAGTGCCAAGTAGAGATAACGGCACGTTTCCGACTTATTCTTCTGTTTAAGTTCATAAGAGGGATGGCAGCAGCAGAGGCAGCCGGAAACAGTTGCGCCGTGTATGGAGATAATGCTATTGGAGAGAGCACGGCAAGAAATTGGTTTTCTCGTTTTAAGGAGGATCGTTTTGACATTAGCGACTCTCCACATTTTGGAAGACCTTCGGAGTTTGATGAAGGTCGTTTAAAAGTATTGATCCACCACGTCAGTGTACTCTGGAATGGCAAATGTGATGAACTGTGATCAGTCCGTCACCTTGCGACATTTGCATGCAATAGGCAAGGTTGAAAATGCTCTAAGCCAAAATCACAAAAATCAGCGAATGGCCTTATGTGCATCTCTGTACGCTCGTCATCAATTGCCTAGTGAACAAACCCGACCATTCTAATCATGTATCGTTACTGGTGACATCATGCTAAAATAAGAAAAAAAAGGGATGGTTGAACGCAAACAAAGCAGCAATTCCCCGTACAAAAACCTGCCCGCGTCCACAAAAGATAATGTTACGAATCTGGTGGAACAGCGACGCTGTGGTGCACTAAAAATTGCTTCCCGGAGGTGTAACCATCACTGTTGACGATTACTGTCAACAACTGTGCCGTCTGGCAGACGTAGCCCAAAAGCAACGACCAAGGAGACTGTGATGTCACTTCACGATAACACCCGCCTGCGTTCTGCTAGACTGATAAAAAACAGTAAACAGGAGTTGTGTTGGGAAGTCATTCCGCAGCCACCTTATTCAGCTGATCTTGCACCCTCAGACTGTCAACTTACCCGCTCTCTATCGAACAACCTTCAAGGAACTTTCTTTCCGGATGAAAATGCGCTTCGAACATGGCTTGGCGAGTTTTTGGCCTCAAAATGTGATTTCTACAGTCGCGGAATCTAAAAGTTACACCATCGTCGGCAGACTACAGTAAATAGTGAAGGAGAATATATAATTGACGATCGAGCTCTTTGTTATGTGTGTCTATTGTGTTTACTTAACTGGCGCAAAAACACCAAATCAACATCGACTAAAAGAAGTCGATGAATGAACGAAAGGAGTGGGACAAAACTGTGATAAATGTTTAACAATCGATGAAGGAATGTGCTTCATGAAAGTCGACCCCAACAGATGATCCGAAGGATCAAGTGAACAAAGAAATCGGGCGAGACAAATGAGTTACCCTACATGAGTTACAGTTTTGTTTCATAAATATTTATCTTCCCTTGCTTGACAAAACTGCGTATTCAGCACCAACAACAACCTAAGTAGGAAGCTTATTCAAAATATAAAACATCCTAATACAGATCTTTGTTGTGTCTGGCATTTACAAAATTACATAATTTCAGAATTCGATTTAAAGAACATTTAGTCAGCTACGCACTGGGTAAATGTAACTGATTATCAGCAGCAACACACACTAGGGACACAGACCACCATTTGAAAATCAAAGTTAATCTCGATATTCCGCACAAAATCGGAAAAACCAAGCGAATCGTGAAAGCGATAGGAACTTTCATTCATAATAAAAAATATAGCGATAATATTCTTAATCAAGTAACCGAAGCCGGCCGCGGTGGTCTAGCGGTTCTAGGCGCTCAGTCAGGAACCGCGCGACTGCTACGGTCGCAGGTTCGAATCCTGCCTCAGGCATTGATGTGTGTGATGTCCTTAGGTTAGTTAGGTTTAAGTAGTTCTAAGTTCTAGGGGACTGATGACCACTGATGTTAAGTCCCATAGTGCTCAGAGCCATTTGAACCAAGTAACCGAATTCAAGACTTAGAATTTCCCAGTACTCTTAAGTCAGGTCTAATGCAGTTGATTTAAGAGGTGCCAATATGAAACAAGCGACTACCAGACTGTCAGCATCGCGAATATCGATGTAAAATGAGATAGTCGATACCTATTGACACACTGCAAGGCTTCCATATTGTATTAAGTGTATATTGTTTACATGTACGTAGAAAAAATTTGAGCAGTGAATCACGTCAAATAACGGTGCAAAAACAAATAGTGAAATTGTGTAATATCTCACAACATATCCGACAATGTGGCAATGATGCAAACGAAGCTTTTTGACACCAAAATCGAAAGAGAACAATTGCCAAATAAAAAAGTGGATAACACGATTTTCGCACCATAACAACTAATGGAAAACTATCTGCATCCCACACGGCCTATAGTGTCAGCCATAATAAACAACTAGACACAGCTCTACACCAACGGAAGATGCCACTGAACATCAATTTCTGGCCAACCACTGCCCCCCTCCCCCTTTCCCTCCAAATGCCCCAACAGCCACACCAGTAGCGAATAATAAACAATAATTCCTACGTTAATTTAGTTTAAGACATTTCATTTTTATGTAACAATTTCCTGTATGTATAAATGCCCGAGGATGAGCAGAATATGCCCAAAAAGCGTTGCAGTTAGGTTAAGTTAAACATAAAAGAAATAAAATCGACTGGTAGCAGAAAATACAAAAAGTAATTAACCGGATTCTTATTGGATCAGTTTGGACGGGAAGTTCTCTATTGCCCAACTAACACTCCAGACCTCTCTTAGCGAATTTCATCTTTTCACGAAGGTGTAAGAGCAACTGGGAGGGAAACAACATGAAAGTAGTGCAAGAGGTGGAGAACGCAGTGAATAATTGGTTTGATGAACTGGTGGCAGGTGACTATTACAAGGTAATTCTAAGGCTCGTGGACAGATGTGACAAAAGCTTAAATAATAGAGATGATTACGTAGAAAAATAAAGTGAACTTCAGTTTTGTACGAGGGATAGTAATAATGCTTTAATTACCGCGTCGAAAAATTAATGTTACGTAATTAATTTTTTGTTTATTGCATGACTGCAGATCTGATACATAATGAAATCTTCGCACCACAGTACCGTAGCATAGCACTGGAGTAGCCGAAACATAATTGTGTAGTTTACTGATAAAATGGGAGTATCTCGCGGTTTCTGCACTTAACGGGAAACAACGCTACAGCAATCAATGCTGGGTTGGCAGAAATGTGCGGCAACAATTCGTCATCATGGATCAGTTTTCAACATCTTGAACGACTGCTCACACTCATTCAAAGAGCCCTTCGAACTGAAGAAACAGCGGAAGCTTTCCAGATGACTTCTTTAGCCACCTAATCACCATGGATGAATGCTTGGTGTATCACCCTGATTCCGAAACAAAGGGGCTATGTGAACATGTGGATTCAGCAACGCCGAAAAAAGCGGAATAACTAACCATTATCATGTAAGATGATGCTGAGGGTATTTTGGAATTGCTGTGGTGTGATGCTAACAGATTATGCTCATAAAAGGAAAACCGACGCAGTGTAACCTACTACCGAAATCTCATGACGAGATTACGGTCGCCTGCCGACGAAGCGTCGAAGGGGGACTTTTTTTGCTCCACGACAGTACTCCACGTCATTCTGCACATAACACAGTCACACATGCTGATTCTTTGAGCTACTAAATTTTTCTCCTCCCTCCCCCCCCCCCCCCAAACCCCACTACTCTGCTGTTATGGAACCCAGAGACTTCTTCCTCTTTCCTCCGATGACTGAAACATTGCGTGGTAGGCATTTCTATCTAGAATGATGACGACATTGTTTCCGAGGTGGGACGTCTCCTCGAATATCCTAAACGAAAGTTCTGCAAGCAAGGTCTCCGCCGATCATTGGGAAATCTATGTCGATTGTAGTGTGTACATGTAGAGAAATACTGGTAACATCGACAAGTCTCATGGTTGCAGATTGATATTTTCGAGGTGATAACTAAAACTTTATGACTTTTTCGGAATTTGCGTCCCAAGTTTTATTACATGTACAACAATGATTATATGTAAACATTTTTTAAATTACCGCTACTAGTCACAAACTTTGCTAACTGTTTTATTATTTATTTATTTCGCTACGTGTTTCGAGGGAATACTTCATCTTCAGGCTAAACGGACTTACAGAAACAATTTCACGATAAGATAAAACTGATGTTACATAGTCTTTTCATAAATGCTGTGGTTTTCCTGCGGAGGAAGAGGACACTTAGTAAGAGGTGATGTCAGTTTGGAAGCAGGACTGATGTTTGTTCCAAAGTGACATCGCCTCTTACTAGGTTTCCTCTTCTGCATAACGCGAAGTAAACATGGTTCAGTGGGGCTCCGCTGAAGATGACCAGTGTGAATGTGGGGAAACACAGTCGACTGAACATTTGCTCATGTCCCCCACGGATGGAGTTTCTTTGTACAGCGGAAGACGTCTTTTTGTGCAATGACAAAGCCATTAAAGCTGCGCAGTTTTAGAGGAAGAGAGTTTTCTGTTCTCGATCGGACACGGAAAGTAAAGTAAGTATAGAGTTTCAGATCTGAAGACTAACTCTGAAAAACTGTGTTTGCAAATTTTTTGTTTTCTTAAAATAACTTTGCCTGTGGAACGAAATATTTTGCTTTCTCATATCTTTCAGTATAATCAAACGCTGCGCAAGATTTCACTATTGTCATGAAAGAAAATTGACTGAAAATGCTGCACTTAAGGTAAAGATAAACCGAACTGTATCTGAGAATGGATGCTGCCACTAGTCAGCTAATCGTGATATTGGGTTCAAGATAATAACGTCACGCGCAATTTATATCACCTCTTGTCTGAGGATGCCAATCCATTCTTCGTTGATCGTGTTTGTACCCTCATTCTCAAGCGTCCGCTCAACAGGGGAACTGGTCCGACTTTGATAAAGCCATGGGTAACTGTTATCGGTATTTCGGAGACAGATACCTGCGTAAAGCTGAAGCCCAGGTCGACCCAGCTCTCCTGAAGACAAAGTGTAGAACATTCAACAAGGTTTCGATCGGAGACAACGGTAGTCTACCCGCCGCGCAAACAGATAACCTGCAGTTCCTCACAAAGGTATCTGGTATCGTATAACCTACAACCGATACCGACGAAAAGCAGTTATATCTGTTCTCTTAAAGGATATGAAAGGCGGTACAGACGTTACCTTTCAATGAGAATTTGTTAATATGAGCAATACAGTTAACTGGCATAGCACGCACTTACGGTTGCACGAGAACCGTCAGAAAATCGTTAAAATACACTGCCTGACAAAAAATTAAGCATTCGGGAGGGGAGGTGGAATCAAATTGAAACTTCACGAAGTCAGACAGTGTGTGACGTTATTGCAGTGATTACAATTCGAGTCAAGTTTACAAAGAATTTAATTGTAGGAATCCACATATCAGGATGACCTTACATCCCTTACGGAGTGGATGCGTGCGCTGATTAGGTTGGGAAGCGTGTAATAAAAAGTGTTCAGTTTTCTACCTATGTCACAGCACCATACAGGGTTATTACAAATGATTGAAGCGATTTCACAGCTCTACAATAACTTTATTATTTGAGATATTTTCACAATGCTTTGCACACACATACAAAAACTCAAAAAGTTTTTTTAGGCATTCACAAATGTCCGATATATTCCCCTTTAGTGATTTGGCAGACATCAAGCCGATAATCAAGTTCCTCCCACACTCGGCGCAGCATGTCCCCATCAATGAGTCGAAAGCATCGTTGATGCGAGCTTGCAGTTCTGGCACGTTTCTTGGTAGAGGAGGTTTAAACACTGAATCTTTCACATAACCCCATAGAAAGAAATCGCATGTGGTTAAGTCGGGAGAGCGTCGAGGCCATGACATGAATTGCTGATCATGATCTCCACCACGACCGATCCATCGGTTTTCCAATCTCCTGTTTAAGAAATGCCGAACATCATGATGGAAGTGCGGTGGAGCACCATCCTGTTGAAAGATGAAGTCGGCGCTTTCGGTCTCCAGTTGTGGCATCAGCCAATTTTCCAGTATGTCCTGTAACGTTTTTTTCGCAGAAGAAAAAGGGGCCGTAAACTTTAAACCGTGAGATTGCACGAAACACGTTAACTTTTGGTGAATTGCGAATTTGCTGTACGAATGCGTGAGGATTCTCTACCGCCCAGATTCGCACATTGTGTCTGTTCACTTCACCATTAAGAAAAAATGTTGCGTCATCACTGAAAACAAGTTTCGCACTCAACGCATCCTCTTCCACGAGCTGTTGCAACCGCACTGAAAATTCAAAGCGTTTGACTTTGTCATCTGGTGTCAGGGCTTGTAGCAATTGTAAACGGTAAGGCTTCTGCTTTTGCCTTTTCCGTAAGATTTTCCAAACCGTCGGCTGTGGTACGTTTAGCTCCCTGCTTGCTTTATTCGTCGACTTCCGCGGGCTACGCGTGAAACTTGCCCGCACGCGTTCAACCGTTTCTTCGCTCACTGCAGGCCGACCCGTTGATTTCCCCTTACACAGGCATCCAGAAGCTTTAAACTGCGCATACCATCGCCGAATGGAGTAAGCAGTTGGTGGATCTTTGCCGAACTTCGTCCTGAAGTGTCGTTGCACTGTTATGACTGACTGATGTGAGTGCATTTCAAGCACGACATACGCTTTCTCGGCTCCTGTCGCCATTTTGTCTCACTGCGCTCTCGAGCGCTCTGGCGGCAGAAACCTGAAGTGCGGCTTCAGCCGAACAAAACTTTACGAGTTTTTCTACGTATCTGTAGTGTGTCGTGACCATATGTCAATGAATAGAGCTACAGTGAATTTATGAAATCGCTTCAATCATTTGTAATAGCCCTGTACATTGTCCAAATTTCAAGTAAATTGAGGAATATATTCAACAAAACAAAAGTAAAATAAGCATTTCACATGAATAATAATTAAAAAATTGAACTAAACTCCGCACGAACAAGCGATGAAGGCCTAACGGCACCGACCGGCCGCCGCGTCATCCTCAGTCCACAGGCGTCACTGGATGCGGATATGGAGGGGCGTGTTTTCAGCACACCGCTCTCCCGGCCGTATGTCAGTTTACGAGACCGCTGCCGCTACTTCTCAATCAAGTAGCTCCTCAGTTTGCCTCACAAGGGCCGAGCGCACCCCGCTTGCCAACAGCGCTCGGCAGACCGCATGGTCACCCAAACAATTGCTAGCCAAACCCGACAGTGCTTAACTTCGGTGATCTGACGAGAATCGGTGCTACGACGGCGGCAAGGCTGTTGGCTCAATAATCATTTGAAAACAAAACTTCAATCATGAAAATCTGAAATACCTAATTTCTCAAATCCAGGAATTTCTCGAATTTCTTGGGAGGATTGCATCAAATTCTACATCGAACAAACAGGTAGAATTTTCAGAATAAGGTTCTAGGATCGCCCCCGTGACTGTGAGGTCCATCACTTTACATTTGAAATACTACTACGAAACCAAAAAGACAAAGGAGAAATAGAAAATGCAGTAAAAATTCTACATAGGGCATCCGAAGGACATACCTTGAATATCCTGGTAGAATCGCAAATTTACACCTATACAAACGCATATCAAAACGAAATTATTAATGCTCAAACGTAACTGAACCATAAAAAAATCTAGAGTACTTTATTGATATCCTGAAAGAAAAAGGATAAATTTTCAACATTTCACAACATGAAAACAGTAGAATACTCAAGACAAATATCTTTGTACGAGAAACTAAAAATTAGAGCAATACTGTTTTTGTCATTTTCCGCGGAGTAAAATTCATTGTAAACACATAACCATCACTGGAGAAATCTGTCAAACATATGTAAGTGCTACTTTGAGAGATAATCAAAAAGCCACTCCAAGATTAAATATTGTAATTTCGTCATAATATCTGACATGTAAAGCAAGCAACTACTAACATATACGTAAACCAAATATTTCTGTGTTACATTATATTATACATAAACTAAATTACTATTAACACAGATATAAACCATGTACTCTTGTAGCATAACATATTGTGGCGTATGATGTAGAACAAAGAACTACCAACATAGACGTAAGCAATATACAATTTTTTCTTATTATATTGCAAAAAATTGCACTGCCATTCCAGGGTCACTTGAAAATGACAAAAACTGCGGGAAAGAACTCGTCGTGGTGTATAACGAATTGATATCGTATCAGTTGCTATAAAAGCTTGGAAGGGTGTATGTAATATGTCATTCTTCGACCTAAAACGTGCTGCGAGACCATCAGAGAGAAAAGAAATATTTTATTTGCAATGTTTCATACAATTATTTACAGAATTTATAAATTTTAAGTTGCTGCCATAATTTGCTCATTAAGAGGTATTATCTTATTTTAAAGGCTTAACACAATAAGGAGAGTATTAAAGTTGCAAAATGTGCATGTTTCTTGAGCCAGCATAACTGTTGGCGTCTAAATTATCCAGATTATATTCATCCAGTATTTGAGAATGTGAGCACTTGTGGACTTCAAACAAGCTTTGCACATAATTACTAACCTATTTGAAATTTATTCTCGCTGACACCTGGATCAAAATACTGGAAGAAAAAGGTTAATCGCTTACTACATTTTCGTTGTTAATACAGTATAACTTCAGTATCGGACACAACGTTTTAATTTATTATTTTTTTACTACTAACTCTATTAGCAACACATTTCTCAGACAGAATCCTCATATAATAACTGAATGTATCAGGAAAACCAGATCGTCATACGGCACATAATTCGGGAGATATGTCGTTTTATACATGGAAAATCTATTCATTAAACAATCAGATGGCGGGTTTACTGGTCTTATGTAAAGTGTATGACGAACTCTGTTTTCGTCTTGATACTGCCTGTACAGCTAGTGGTGGACTCAAAGAGCATTTATAATGATACAGCAAAAACATCAGAGCTTCGTTAACATTTTGTAGTTTGGTTCCGTTTTATAACACGTTAGTATTAATGAATATAAATGGTTAAAATCAGTTCATTGTTTTGAAACAAACCGTATATGTAAAGTGACAAGCAATGAGCAGAAAAATGCATGAGCATGGGTAGTTACAACGAAGAATATGTTGCAATGAAGACAGCGTCATGAGTGGAAATAGCTACTAGAGAGGAAATACCACAATATCGACAGTGGCAACAGGTTGAATTTACGTAGTTGCGTATTTATGCAAAGTTAGGCCCCACAGACAAGCGTCCTGTGTATGTTACACTGAATTACGTAATCGTGACCATACTTATGAATAAACATGCGTGGTTAATCACTATTTCGTATGCCTGGGTGCGTTTCTGCACACCTGTTCAAGATCGCCCAGAGCACGAATTCCCGCGGACAACCCGGATTCCGATGCGTGCTGCGCAAACATATGCAAAGCGCTCCCCTTCTGCAGAGAATGTGTACTCACTGATTCTTACATCTTCTCATTCACCGCACTGCACTGTTTTAATCAGTTCGATAGAAATAAGTGTGTTGACAACGCTCCTAGTTCCTCACAAGTGATTTTCTATTCGTTTCATTCTTGTTGTTTTTGTGGTCTCCAGTCCGAAGACTGGTTTGATGCAGCTCTCCATGCTGCTCTTCGTCTCTGTGTAACTGCTGCGCCCTACGTTCATTTGAGCTTGCTAACTGTAATCGAGCCTTGGCCTCTTACACACACACACACACACACACACACACACACACACACACACACACACACACACACACACACATACGAAGGTTGGAACTTCACTAGTGCTAACCATTTATTTACAAATTGTACAAAATAGATACATGTTTCAAAGTTTTACTGTCTGTCAGAGTAGTCATCAGCATTGCATGTAACCCACTGCCAGAGATGTGGAAGTTGTAGGACACACTCAGCAGCGCCACTGACAAGTCGACTAGAGCACTCTACCGCCCCATGAATCTCAGTAACAGTTCTGAGGCGAATGTCATGAAGAGATTCATCTATATACATACTGCGCAAGCAAGTCGGAGGGTACCATATACTATTATTACACACATCAAAAAAAGTTTTGCATCACCCCGGTTCCCAGAATTCCTGAAGATAGCCGTTGGCTGTGGATATTGTATCATTGACAACGTCTCTTTGACTGTTCAGAGATGTCACTAAGCCAGTCCAGAGATATAAACAACTATGCATGAGCAGCGCCTATTAGACGCAGGGGGTCCGACAGCCGATCAGTTCCAGCCATTGCACCAGAAAGGAGGTACACGGCTCGTGTTGTCTGTAGTTCAACCATGCCTAGACGATCAATATCGCAGTTCGATCGCTTCGCATTGTTACTTTGTGCCAGGAAGGGCTCTCAACAAGGGAAGTGTCCAGGCGTCTCGGACTGAACCAAAGCGATGTTGTTCGGACATGGGGGAGATACAGAGAGACAGGAACTGTCGATGACATGCCTCGCTCAGGCGTCCCAAGGGCTACTACGGCAGTGGACGACCACTACCTACGGACTGTGGCTCGGAGGAACTCTGACAGCACCGCCATCATGTTGAATAATGCTTTTCGTGCAGCCACAGGATGTCGTGTTACGACTCAGACTGTGCCCAATAGGCTGCGTGATGCGCAACTTCACTCCCGACGTCCATGGAAAGGTCCATCTTTGCATCCACGACACCATGCAGTGCAGTACAGATGGGCCTAACAACATGCCGAATGGACCACTCAGGATTGACATCACGTTCTCTTCACCGATGAGTGTCGCATATGTCTTCAACCAGACAACCGTCGGAGACGTGTTTGAAGGCAACCCGGTCAGGCTAAACGCCTTAGACCGAGTGGAGCGTTGATCCTTCGTGTGAATTTCCGCACTTTGTCGTTTTGTGGTAGGTACATACTGATTACACACAGTCTCGTCACTCGTGATGACCTGTGCTTCGTTTTAGAATACACTGAAGGTTCAAATGGCTCTGAGCACTATGAGACTTAACTTCTGAGGTCATCAGTCCCCTAGAATTTAGAACTACTTAAAGCTAACTAAACTAAGGACATCACACACATCCATGCCCGAGGCAGGATTCGAACCTGCGACCGCAGCGGTCGCGCGGTTCCAGAGTGTAGCGCCCAGAACCGCTCGGCCACTCCGGCCGGCATACACTGAAGGGTCGCCTATTAGCTATAAAGAGAATCTGTGCATTCGTATAGTGGAGCGTGGATTTTCGAGCTCAGATCGTTGTACGATTTAACTGCCACACCAACTTCAAGCGACTGCAGCTCGTCGTTTGATGCGATTGGGTTAAAACTGCCTCCTCACAACTGACTGGTCGGATGCACATCTGTTGTTTACAGTTGCTACTTCAAGCAGCCAGCGTTGTTACTGTGCTGACGTCGTTTATACGCCAGGAATAAAATCAGTCTCGGAAGTTTTTGGATGGACGGTGTATATATGTGTTCTATGCGGTGCTGTAGGCGAACAAACGGATGATCGGGAAGTACATTCCTCTGCCTTTCGCCGGTGAGAAAAGATGATAAAATCATGTTACACCACGTAAACATATCCCACTTAAGAATACCCCCTCCCCCCCCTCCCCACCCGTCAGAATGCTGCTCTGTTGGCAAGTGGTTTAGACGTACCTGCAACGTAGCATCCACGTGTACTAACTTCTATGCCGGCTTGTCAATCCACGTAAGAAGTATCCATGCTTAGAGCATCCAATGGCGATTTATCTTTTTAACCCATCTCCTATACGTTTTCTTTTCCCACTCAATTGTATTTCTTTACGTCACATTGATTTGTTACTGGTTTCAAAGTCAAATTAACCTTTCGAGGTGCCTCCTAAGGGTGTACGGATTGATCTAAACACGAAAACTACCCGTTTGCCACTTAAAATCGGAAAACCATCAAACAACGCAATCTTTATTTTTGTACGTGGGGGAGTTGGAAAATAAGTTGCCCTTGTCGACTGTGGTCAGAGTTGTGTGTGAAAGGAAAAAAAAGAGAATGAGACATTGTAACATTACGAGTCAAGATAGCTGTAACGGAAATTGAATAGCGTAAAGTTATCATTAAAAACGCACGCCGCGCGATTTAATTGAATAGCGTAAAGTTATCATTAAAAACGCACGCCGCGCGATTTGTGACGATTTGGTTGGTCATAATAGCAGTAACATGCTTTTGAATACAATTAAAATATAACGGCGATACCTGTTTAGTGTTATTGGAAATAATATGTGGTAAATTAATAAGTAAGGTAGCCGATCCTATAAGAAGAGGTGAAATTGGGCATATTAAGGTGTTTTGCTTTATGTCGACTAAGCCGATGATACGGCGTTTTTTTCCGTTTACTCTTAGAAAACAAAAAATAAGTAACGAAGTGCTAATTGTGCGTTGTGAAAAATATAGGGGCGAATTTTAAATAGCTTCAGTGTATAATCAGACTAACAATGGACATTTAGTTACACGAAATCGCGGATAGCGAAGTGTGGTCATTAAACTGAGTACACCTACAGGGCGGTCAATTCCGGGATAAGTCTATTCGCATCTCACGAGGGACGCGGTATTGAGACCGGCTTTTTTTTCTTATTATATCACGGAGAGCGGGCTTCAATTTATAAAAAGGAGAAAAGCTGTATCATTATCATTGACTGTTGGTGTTAAGCAACCAAAACTGTTCATCAAAGGGTTTCGGTGAATGAGTGGTGAATGCGAAATGAAACTGTGAACGAAGTTATGTTAAATAAAGCAGAAGAGACAAGACAGTTTGGTCGTATCTGTTATTATTCCATCAACCGTAACATTTCTTCTCGTTGTACGAAGCCTTTATAGACGATCGTTATGACAATTTGCTTTGAAGGGATCTCGTTACGAGTTAAGTTTTGGGGACCTGGTCAACAGGGGATAGTTCGTAGATCTTAGCTACTGCAGCTATTCTGGAATCAGGTGCTACCGTGACCGTTGTGTGTTGTCAATGGCTTAAGGTCATTATATCTCATGCTCTAAGATCGACGCGCCTTTCCTCTTGGTATAACGGTGTCTCACGGTAACAACGACAACGCCGACGGCGAATGAAGATACGGTAGAACATTAAAGATAAGACATATCTTTATTTTTCTACATAATTTCGAAGCACATTGAGACATTTGTCATACCGCCTTATAAGCTTCAAATAGTCTTCCAGGAAAAAACAGGGCGTTGCATACGGAAGGAGCATTTAACGGCTTGTTTGACGTCAGCATTGCTGCCAAAGCGCCTTCCGCCGAGAGTCTTCTTCAAAGCAGGAAACAGATGGACGTCACTTGGTGCGAGATCCGGAATGTAAGGCGGATGGTGTAGGCGCTCGCAACCAAGAGTTGCAATATGGTAGCCGGCCGGTGTGGCGCGTGCGGTTCTAGGCGCTTGAGTCTGGAACCGCGTGACCGCTACGGACGCAGGTTCGAATCCTGCCTCGGGCATGGATGTGTGTGATGTCCTTAGATTAGTTAGGGTTAAGTAGTTCTAAGTTCTATGGGACTGCTGACCACAGATGTTAAGTCCCATAGTGCTCAGAGCCATTTGACCCATTTTTGCAATATGGTTTTGCGGTGCCGTCGCCGTGTGTGGCCTCGCATTGTCATCCAATAGCAGAATGCCAGATCTGAGAAGGCCAGGCCGCTTTTTCTGAACCACCTCTTTCAATTCCGACAGAGTGGCACAGTACCGCGCAGCATTGATGGTTGCACCCTCCAGAAAGTCCAGCAGCAAAACTCCTTTGGCGTCCAAGGAAACGGTGAGTAGCACTTTACCTGCAAACGGAGTGCTTCTGAACTTCTTTCGGACAGGTGATTGTTTCCACTCCATGGATGCGGCCTTCGATTCGGGCGTGTAATGGTGGACCCACGTTTCGTCCCCCGTCATAATCCTAAAAAGAAGGTCATTGCCAGATTCATGGTAACGCACGAGCTGTTCCAGGCTTAACGCCATACGTTGTTCCATGTGTGTCGGGGTCAGTTGGCGGGGCACCCATCGTGCTGATGCCTCCCTGTATCGAAGAATATCGTGGGTGATCTTGTGAGCTCGCTCATGCCCTTTTACAAGTTCTGCTGCTGCTCCATCGATGGTGATAATCTTGTCATCCACCTTCCTGGCATTTGCATCTGTAGTGGTCGTTCGCGTCCGTCCAGGTCTCGGTATGTCCTGCACTTGCTGACATCCATCACTGAATTGCTGGCACCATCACACCTGACTCATACGCCTCAACAAGGCGGTTATGAATTTCTGTTCCTGATACTCCACGTGTAGACAACATTCCATTGGAACTACTGACGGCCTTGGGAGAGCCAGTCCTGACAAAACTCTACCATCTGGTGAGCAAGATGTATGAAACAGGCGAAATACCCTCAGACTTCAAGAAGAGTATAATAATTCCAATCCCAAAGAAAGCAGGTGTTGACGGATGTGAAACTTACCGAACAATCAGTTTAATAAGCCACAGCTGCAAAATACTAACACGAATTCTTTACAGACGAATGGAAAAACTAGTAGAAGCCGACCTCGGGGAAAATCAGTTTGGATTCCGTAGAAATACTGGAACACGTGAGGCAATACTGACCTTACGACTTATCTTAGAAGAAAGATTAAGGAAAGGCAAACCTACGTTTCTAGCATTTGTAGATTTAGAGAAAGCTTTTGACAATGTTGACTGGAATACTCTCTTTCAAATTCTAAAGGTGGAAGGGGTAAAATACAGGGAGCGAAAGGCTATTTACAATTTGTACAGAAACCAGATGGCAGTTATAAGAGTCGAGGGACATGAAAGGGAAGCAGTGGTTGGGAAGGGAGTAAGATAGGGTTGTAGCCTCTCCCCGACGTTATTCAATCTGTATATTGAGCGAGCAGTGAAGGAAACAAAAGAAACATACGGAGTAGGTATTAAAATCCATGGAGAAGAAATAAAAACTTTGAGGTTCGCCGATGACATTGTAATTCTGTCAGAGACAGCAAAGGACTTGGAAGAGCAGTTGAACGGAATGGATGGTGTCTTGAAGGGAGGATATAAGATGAACAACAACAAAAGCAAAACGAGGATAATGGAATGTAGTCGAATTAAGTCGGGTGATGTTGGGGGTATTAGATTAGGAAATGAGACACTTAAAGTAGTAAAGGAATTTTGCTATTTGGGGAGCAAAATAACTGATGATGGTCGAAGTAGAGAGGATATAAAATGTAGACTGGCAATGGCAAGGAAAGCGTTTCTGAAGAAGAGAAATTTGTTAACATCGAGTATAGATTTAAGTGTCAGGAAGTCATTTCTGAAAGTATTTGTATGGAGTGTAGCCATGTATGGAAGTGAAACATGGACGATAACTAGTTTGAACAAGAAGAGAATAGAAGCTTTCGAAATGTGGTGCTACAGAAGAATGCTGAAGATTAGATGGGTAGATCACATAACTAATGAGGAAGTATTGAATATGATTGGGGAGAAGAGAAGTTTGTGGCACAACTTGACCAGAAGAAGGGATCGGTTGGTAGGACATGTTCTGAGGCATCAAGGGATCACCAATTTAGTATTGGAGGGCAGCGTGGAGGGTAAAAATCGTAGGGGGAGACCAAGAGATGAATACACTAAGCAGATTCAGAAGGATGTAGGTTGCAGTAGGTACTGGGAGATGAAGAAGCTTGCACAGGATATAGTAACATGGAGAGCTGCATCAAACCAGTCTCAGGACTGAAGACCAC
This sequence comes from Schistocerca cancellata, assembly GCF_023864275.1. Taxonomy (NCBI): domain Eukaryota; kingdom Metazoa; phylum Arthropoda; class Insecta; order Orthoptera; family Acrididae; genus Schistocerca; species Schistocerca cancellata. The sequence goes on from NC_064633.1 coordinate 495,568,062, forward strand.
AACAACAACAACAACAACAACATACTCCACGTGCGCCTTCATAGCGGATAACAGCTCTCACTTCCGCGTTTGACCACGACTCCAGAACTCACCTTCTCTCTATAGCTCCAGGAAAAGACTGAGCAGCTGGGCTCCGCTTTGCGCAGGCACTGTGACAGCGCCATCTGCTTGATCGCGGTCGACCTCTACCCAATGGTGTATCGGTGTCTTGTACGTGCGCGTTCACCTGCCGTGCCGTCTGTCTCCCATATTACACAACTCTGCCCACAGTCGACAGGAGAAACTTATTTTCCACGTTTTTGTGGATAAACAGCGTGCTGATCCACCGAGTGATAATTCCAATACACAGAGCTGCCACATCTGGAACTACGATGGCTCCAGCCTGGTTGACCGTTTAATCGAACTGAGCTTTGTATAACATATACTGGTAAGTCATTCCGTGTCACTTCATCTCTTTGCCACAGTGTAAGTGTTGTCGCTGCTGTCTGCTGCCACTGACGGGAAGTCGGAAAATGTTCACCGTGCTGACCTTCCTGAGTGCTTAAAACCTCGTCCCACTGTACGTATGGATATTCATCTTACTACAAACAAGAACGTTTCCTGACTCGAGGTATGTGGCTATACAATCCAGCATGCCCAGCAAACCCTATTCTGTCCTCTCGGGTGCTAGTCGCGGAGGGCCGCTGAGATCCCGCATAGCACTGGGTGGCTCTGAGCACTATGGGACTTAACATCTATGGTCATCAGTCACCTAGAACTTAGAACTACTTAAACCCAACTAACCTAAGGACAGCACACAACACCCAGTCATCACTAGGCAGAGAAAATCCCTGACCCTGCCGGGAATCGAACTCGGGAACCCGGGCGCGGGAAGCGAGAACGCTACCGCACGACCACGAGCTGCGGACATAGCACTTGGTATGGTACTCGATATTTGCTTAGCAGCCGTGGTGTCCCACACAAAGCGAGGAGCAGTATCACAGAACAATGAAACAGTGTTTCGATAGACTAAATCTTGCCGGAGTCGAATTTCCACACATGGTGATAAACGAATCACCCTCTTATGCCCGTTTTACAGGCTGAACGAACTTGCAATCGGCTTACAACCAGTTGCGTGAATGGCGGCCATCTATCGTGTGAACGGGCTCACTATTATGATCGCGTTAGTAGTGATGCGCGATAATTCTAGGGAAAAAGGAATAGGGTCAGTTTTAAATTCGGTGCTAGTGGAATTGCGCATGCGCGAGCTAGTAGCTGTCTACTTTGGTCAAGTCTCTACTGAGTACTGAGTCTGCCATATTGCTTTCTGGTGCACTTTACCGTATGTTAAGTTTTGTTCCTGTCTATGGTCGTTTCGTAATCACAAGAGAGTATAGTCCACTTTTCGTAAATATTTTCACGAAAGTTTTTAAATCTTTGTAAATTTCATAGATAGTTGAAGATACGCTAATGTGAAATCACGACTTTGGTACAGTTATGCTAGTGGCGGTACGCTGTATTTACGTTTATCATTTAAACACGCTGCGACAAGATCTTGTACGACTTTATAGTTCGCGCCTAGTGGGCTTGGAGCGCTTCAGTAGACTATATGATCTTTTTTGAACCTTTCGTTCATCGTGTAAAAAGGTCTTTACGCGACCCATAACACGATCTTCTCAGAAACAAACAATACTCAAATGAGATTTCTGAATGAGAAACTGGACGCGTAATCTTTCCTTATACAGCGTCATTAACTATTACAGGTACAAAGGAGAGGGTCGAATAGAAGACAATGACACAAACAAGAATCATGATTAACGTAGGTCCGGAAACCAGTGGTTTCCCTGATATGATGCATTAACGTCTGATTACACGACCACCTTGTAACAGGGTCCCGCAGCATCCAAACTGATGATACGCACTTGAGGAGAAACATATTACAACAAGTGCTCCACATGGAGACCGTCCACCTGAAGGATGGCTTCAGCAAGCCTTCTCATCGATGCCTGTACACGTTCAAAAATCCCAGACGAGTTCCGAATGCACTGACAAACACTCAGATGCGTTTCTGGAGTTCACAACACAATAAATAGGGCTGTAATACATTAAAGCTTCTAAATATGCCCACAAAAAAAAAATCCACCAGCGGCAAGACGGAGTACGTGAGATGTCACGGTATTCGTGGGTCATGACTTTTACACTTGTCGAAATGCTGTTTACCCTTACTTAGACATCCGGAATGATGATAAAAATCAAACTTTACGCCGCACTTGCTGTGTTTCGTAATAAACGTAGTCTTAAAAACTGACAGTATTGTAACACTGGCATGACTGTAAATGTGCATACACTGAATTGGGGAACCCATTGATTTCTGGAACTATGTTTATTAGAATTATTCGTTTGTGTCATTGTCCTGTACTCGCCTCTTTCTTTGTTCCCGTAATAGACAGACAACGTGTCTACACAATGTAGATGGCGTTACTCCTATATGCCTTGTGCAGTTGCGCTGACATGCTAATCATTTGCATGTTCAAATATGTAGTAGTCTCATGACAGTTTGACGTTTGTTGCGTGCCGACTTTATGATGTTGCAGTTCTATCGCCCAGCAATGTACGTCTTCTGCCGACACTGCGACAAAACTGTGTTTCATATATCAACAAGCCTGAAAGAACTTCAAATAACTCACACAACCGTAATTTTCGGTTACTGAAGATTCTCCTGCTTTGTTGATACACGGAAAACAGTTTTTTGGATAAATTAAAAGGGAAAAAGGTGAATAAATCGTGTTTATTCTCCTCCGTGAAGTTTGTCAGCTTACGTCTCCTTTGTCTTCCATTATCACGGAAGCTACGCTATGCGTTGGCGGTATTACTGTGCCCTTGCAAATCCGTGCACCGTGTGGCGTAGGGTGAACAGTGGTACGCATGTGGTGTAATGGGTTTTGGACCTCACAGCGAGGCGGTTCACTAGATCAAACCGGTTATTAGTATCCACTGTAGGGATTTTCGACAATTATTGATGTTGGCAGTGTGAACAACGATATTTAGATTCCGATACTGAAGTCTTTGAATCGTCGTAACATCAATGCTAAGGACAAAATATCGCCATTAGACGTTGAAAAAAGAAGAAAAAAGTTTCTTCTTACCATTTTCAATCATTTTTTGTGATGTAAACGAATATTTTTGTGAACATGTTTCATAACAACAGCGCAACACATTTGCGGCTTGTCAAATGTGGCAGTCTAGTTTAGACGCAAAGATAGTTGGAGTAACAAACAAACCGAATTGTTCCATAACTATCCACTGTATACCAAGGGTTCCTGACATCAAAACATTCAGCAAAGAATCCTGCTTAACCCGTGAAAGTTTGTCCGTAGAATTTGATGTTAGCTCATTCAAATACAGACGTACACATCGCAGTCAATTCAGAAAAAAATCGTGCTTTACAAAGTATTATGTTTCTACATTCCCCTTTTTTACCAACTGAATATGTTGAAGTATTACAATATCAACCTTGCTCGGTCCTAGATTCAAGAACATTCATTTTGAAGATCCTTTAGTATGTTCAAAGGTGATTAAAACCATGAAAGATTAGCTTGCTTCTGTTGAAAGGGTCGTCAGTATGGATGGGCAACGCGTTGGTACATTACAGGAAAAAACAAAGAATCCAAATGGGATTTCTGGAGTGAATATTATAAAATAGCACAAGAAAACACTGTTCAGTTATTATCCCAAAGATTGCGTTGTATATATTAAACAAGACCCGTTAGAAATACGAAGTCCAAGCAATACAACACTGCACTAAAATATTTGACTCGTATAGCCACGTCGTAGCCTCAAAAGTAGGCAGTGGTCTCTGCGAACAAAACAGTGGTCTGAACGAGAAGTTTTTTTTTTCAGTTTGTGGGCAAAATATCTGGATTCTTAGTGTTAATTATGGCTGTGTACAAAGTGATTAATAAATATGATATTAGATGTATCTACATGTTACTTTTTATGTCTATGAATAATTTTTATCATTTAACATCGACGTTAAAAACGTCGTTTTTTTCGGATAGGTTATTATCTTTTGGTGTCGATAATGTGATCGAAGCCAGTTTCGATTACTTGCCAACATAGTACATCCCTAGTCCAGCGCTGAATCGGCCACTGATTTGCTGTACTGTAGCCCATCTATCCCCTTCTACAACCCACGATATTTGAGACAGTCCTTGTCATCAGCACTTCGCTGCCCGAGGCATTTGACTCTGGGAACACCGATTTTGCCCAGGTTGAAGTAAAACAAAGGGTGTCCGCAAAGTACAACTATCACATCAGAAATCATAACTTGGAGATAGGGAAACGTGGTTTGTTGTAAAACGTTTAACATCTCTCAACTTTTCTCCTGTCTGGTTTGTTGCAGATGGGACTTGGGGTACATCAAAATAGTGAGAGTCCAGTAGCAGACGCAACGCATTATCTGGCAAGCAGAAGCCAAATCCGTGAAATAGGTTGTTGTTGTTGTGGTCTTCAGTCCTGAGACTGGTTTGATGCAGCTCTCCATGCTACTTTATCCTGTGCAAGCTTCTTCATCTCCCAGTACCTACTGCAGCCTACATCCTTCTGAATCTGCTTAGTGTATTCATCTCTTGGTCTCCCTCTACGATTTTTACCCTCCACACTGCCCTCCAGTACTAAATTAGTGATCCCTTGATGCCTCATAACATGTCCTACGAACCGATCCCTTCTAGTCAAGTTGTGCCACAAACTCCTCATCTCCCCAATTGTATTCAATACCTCCTCATTAGTTATGTGATCTACCCATCGAATCTTCAGCATTCTTCTGCAGCACCACATTTCGAAAGCTTCTATTCTCTTCTTGTCTAAACTATTTAGGTACTGCGGAATAATTGACGTCGGTATGGGAGGGAACCACTGGCAAAAACAAACGCAATTGGGTGGTTCAAAAACTTTAAAAAGACAGGCAGTGTCAAAGGCCTTCTTGTAAGTCGGCGTCCCCCTGTGTCTCAAGGACGTGTTGACAGAGAGCATATTGCATTTCAACACAGCCTTCATATGTCAATTTCTCAGACATCACGCGAATTACAGGAAGCAAGATCAACTGTCAGTGAAGCGTTACATAAGTTGTTAAACCTTTTTGCGTAAAAAATATAAATTGTCCAGGTATTGCAGGAAAACGATCATCCTCTGCGGTATGCATTAGCTTGTTCTATGCTGGACTCATGCTGAATGACTACCCGAAAACGTACCTATCTTCAGATGAAGCAACGTTCCACATTCCTGGACACGAAAATAACCACGGCATTAGGATTTGAGACTCCAAATGCGCACATAATTCACGTGAACACATCCGTGAAGCTTAATGTTTAATGTGACCTAATCCACGACAGGCTCATTATTCTTCACAGAGAAAAGCATAACGGTAAATGTTTTTCTGGACATGTCCGAGCAGTTCCACCTATCGCAGACTTAAGACGTGCGGCTGTCCATAATCATAATGGTGCACCTCCACGTTTCCACAATTGAATGACGGAGTTCCTGTGGGGTGGACGTATCGTGATCGTCACAACTCATGGGCCTTCCGCTCTCATGACGTCACTCAACCAGTCTTCTATTTTTGGGGGCTACGTTAAGGATTGTGTGTGTACAACATCAGTGAATAGCACTGCTACCCTTCGTCCATGAACAAAGGAAGCAACGAGAGCTGTTGGCGCCGCTATGCTGACCTATTTAGGGGCAGAACTCGAATATCGCCTTGAGGTTCCGCTAATGACAAGTGGATCACCCATTGAAGTTCTGGCAGAACAGAAAAATACTTTGAGAGGTACTAAACGTTTTACAACAAACCGCGATGCTCTATCTCTAATAGTATCCAAATGATGATTTTTCGAAGTGATAGCAGGACTTCATGGACATTCGTACACTGATGAGACAAAGGAACGTTCTCAAGTGTCAATAAACGATCTTGATGAAATTTGGTAGGTGTGTAGAAAAGACAAAATAATGCAATACGTATTTTTTTGTTTGCTCCCAGTTTCATTTTTAAGGGGTAAAACAGGCCCCGAAATGTAATTTGCCCTATTAAGTTTGCAGGGAAGATCTTCTAAACGATGATATATAAAAAATGTTCCTAATATAATAGTTGTCAAATGATTAATGTTCTTGAAAACTGTAGAACCGAATTTTTTAATAATTTTAAATTTTGCAAAGTACCCCACCATTATAAATTTATTTTGAAAAATGGATATTTTTGTTAGAACATAAATTAAAGAAGCTTTCAAGGCACATACATCCATGTGTAATAAAGTTGGTTTCTGAAATATCATTTTTCAAAATTAACTAATGGTGGTGGTGTATTTTGCAAAATTTCAACCTATTACAATATTCGATTATACAATTTTTCAAGAACATTAATTACATATCAACTTTTGTATCAGCAAAATTTTTTTTATACATCGTTGTTTAGAAGATACTTCCTCCGAATGTGAAATGCCAGATTACCTTTTCGGGTGTGAAATTGGATAAAAAGAAGTATGCATTGCATTATTTTCCTCCTCCGCACACCAACCAAGTCTCATCAAGATCGTTGTTTGATACGTGGGAATGTTGCCTTGTTAGACACTTGGAAATTCCAGTGTCTGCTCTACCTTCAAGATGCAGTTTCATGTTTCGGACACGTGTGATCTTGCTACGAGGAAATGAGATGATATAGTTCTCTTGCTCATCCTGAACTCGACTGTCAGACGACCAGTGCAGAGTTTGACAAGATCGCAGTCACCTCTCTCTGGCATTTGTTCGAGAAAAGTCGCAAATATTCTACTGTTTTTTTGTGCAGAGAACCTTCGATACGTAGCGTTATAAATACGGTCTATTCGCCGAATAGGAAGCTAGTCTACAATCAGAAGCAGAAATATTAAGACTGAAGAATGAATAAGTAAAAACTCCTAGTTGTAGCAAGTGCAAGTGTCAAAATTAGTCAAGAGTGAGAGTGATTATTTTTTATTACGGTAAAAGTAAAGGAAGCTGATCTTTAGCGCCTCCTCCTTGAGGCTTTTCTGTATCCACCACTGCCCTGAGACCTATTTATTGTTAGTACAAACGAAACCTTGCTTCGCTTAAACTGAATGGGTAAATCTGTTGGAATCATTGGTGTACTGGGTACGGCAGAGACCTCTCCAATTATAAATCTGCGAGTATAGCATCTTTACTGACATTATTTCACGTGGCTTCAGTCTGCAGACGCCTAAGTTTCAGACAATTCAGATTGCGTAGTAGTATTCTAATCATAACCCAAAAAGCCATAAATACAACTATTCTGTCTACGGCTTTTCAGTTAAAACCGAATGCAAGGAAGAAAGTAAAAGAGCAGACTGTTGCCTAGTGTGGTGTCACCGCCAGACACCACACTTGCTAGGTGGTAGCCTTTAAATCGGCCGCGGTCCGTTAGTGTACGTCGGACCCGCGTGTCGCCACTATCAGTGATTGCAGACCGAGCGCCGCCACCCGGCAGGTCTAGAAAGCCTTCCTAGCACTCGCCCAGTGATACAACCGACTTTGCTAGCGATGGTTCACTGACAAAATACGCTCTCATTTGCCGAGACAATAGTTAGCATAGCCTTCAGCTACGTCATTTGCTACGACCTAGCAAGGCGCCATTATCAGTTACTATTGATGCTGTAAAACATGTACCGTCAAGAGCGACGTTCACCATTTATGGATTAAAGTTAAGTATTCCACCAGCTACGTCAGTTCTTTCTACAGTCTAATTTCCTTGTCCTGTTCCAGACCTCACGCCAGCCTGCGTGAGCTAAAACGCGTGCCTTTCGGCTTCCTCTCATACCGGTGTTGGCTCTCCTGCCAACCCACAACACCTACATTATTTTTGTTAAAAATATATGTAGGCTCTGAGCACTACGGGACTTAACATCTGAGGTCATCAGTCCCCTAGAACTTAGAACTACTTAAACCTAACTAACCTAAGGACATCACATACATCCATGCCCGATGCAGGATTCGAACCTGCGACCGTAGCAGTCGCGCGGTTCCGGACTGAAGCGCCTAGAATCGCTCGGCCACCGTGGCCGGCAAAATATATGTAGAGAAAAACAATATATATGGGACAAATATTCGTCTAAGGTTTTAATGCCATGCTATACCAGTTCAAAACGGCTGCTAGCAATGTAAAAAAGAGAAACCGCAGACTTTCGCAGCACGCCATTTTCTTTTACGCAGTTCTTTTCAACAGAAAACCTTTAAAATATTGTTCAAAAAGTGTATAGTCGACGACCGCGCGAATGTTTGTTAGAGTATTGTGTAAAAATGTTAAATTGGCCACGCTTTTGTTGATAAACAGAAGTTGGTAAGCATGTTTCTACATCTGCAAGATAATATCTATTCAAATTTCGCGCCAATTCTTAAGGGTGGCACTAGTAGCGCCCCTATGATGATGTAAATCACGTTCGCTTTAAATACACGCTGTGACAGTTGTGAGCGCTGGTTACGCTTGAGATTGGACGTGGAGAGGTGATGTTGGTCAAGAATACCTTCAAGGCGACCAAGACGCCATTATCAACACCTCACTGAGTCAGGACGAGGGCGTGTAATAGGGCTATGATAAGCTAGATGTTCCTTGTGCGATATTGCAGAAATACTTGGCAAGAATGTAGTCACTGTACATGACTGCTGGCAGTGGTGGTTACGAGAATGCGCGGTTCTAAGAAAACTGGGCTCCGAACGCCCACGTGTCATTGCCGGGAGGGCAGACCATAGTGTTCGCCATATGGCTCTGGGGCACCGTACTGCATCTGCATCAACAATCTGAATAGCAGTTGGCACCACCGAGACACAATGAACTATAAAAATCGGTTACTTCAAGGATAGCTCCGCGCCAGACGCCCTGTAGCGTGTTTTCCACTGACCCAAAACCACCGCAACTTGTGACTTCAGTAGTGTCAAGCAAGTGCTCATAGAAGGGCAGGGTGGAGGTCTGTTGTGTTTTCTGATGAAAGCTGTTTTTGCCTCGGTGCCGGTGCTGGTTCGAAGGAGACCAGTTGAGGACCAGAAATCCTGTCTGCGTGCTAGATACACTGGACCTACACCTGGAGCTATGGTTTGTGGTGCGATTTCGTATGACAGAACGAAAATGGTTACCGCATGCAACCTGAAAAAATATGTACCTGTTGTGGCGCCATTTATGAACATCATTCCAGCGATGTTTTCCAACAGGATAACGGTCGCCGACATACCGCTGTTGTAAACTTACATGTTCTGCAGAGTGTCGACATTCTGCCTTGGCCTGTTCGATCACCAGATCTGTCTCCAATCGAGCACGTATGGGACATCATCGGCCGACAACTACAGCGTCATACACAAACAGCGTTAACCGATCCTGTACTGACCGACCAATTGCATCACACATGGACTCGATCCCACAAACTGACTCCGGCGCCTGTGCAATAAAATGCAGGCCGGTTTTCACGCTTGCATTCAACATTATGGGGGCTACACCGTTTATTAATGTACCAGCGTTTCACATCTGCAATGGCTTATATCGAGCTTACATTAACCTTTGATCTTGCAATATTAATCACTTACATATGTCACCTAGAGAAATGTATTTCCGTAATTTCATTACTCTATATTAATAACTTTTTGGTGTTGCGATTTTCTCTCCGTCAGTATACACTACTGGCCATTAAAATTGATACACCACGAAGATGACGTGCTACAGATGCGAAATTTAACCGACAGGAGGGAGATGCTGTGATATGCAAATGATAAGCTCTTCAGAGCATTCACACAAGGTTGGCGCCGGTGGCGACACCTACAACGTGCTGACATGAGGAAAGTTTCCAACCGATTTCTCATACACAAACAGCAGTTTACCGGCGTCGCCTGGTGAAACGATGTTGTGATGCCTCGTGTAAGGAGGAGAAATGCGTACCATCACGTTTCCGACTTTGATAGAGGTCGGATTTTAGCCTATCGCCATTGCGGTTTATCGTATCGCGACATTGCTGCTCGCGTTGGTCGAGATCCAATGACTGTTAGCAGAATATGGAATCGGTGGGTTCAGGAGGGTAATACGGAACGCCGTGCTGCATCACAACAGCCTCGTCACACTAGCAGTCGAGATGACAGGCATCTTATCCGCATGTCTGTAGCGGATCGTGCAGCCACGTCTCGATCCCTGAGTCAACGTTTGCAACCATCTGCACGAACAGTTCGACGACGTTTGCAGCAGCATAGACTATCAGCTCGGAGACCGTGGCTGCTGTTACCCTTGACGCTGCATCACAGACAGGAGGGCCTGCGATTGTGTACTCAACGACGAACCTGGGTGCACGAATGGCAAAACATCATTTTTTCGGATGAATTCAGGGTCTGTTTACAGCATCATGATGGTCGCATCCGTGTTTGGCGACATCGCGGTGAACGGACATTAGAAGCGTGTATTCGTCATCGCCATACTGGCGTATCACCCAGCGTGATGGTATGGGGTGCCATTGGTTACACGTCTCGGTCACCTCTTGTTCGCATTGACGGCACTCTGAATAATGGACGTTACATTTCAGATGTGTTACGACCCGTGGCTCTACCCTTCATTCGATCCCTGCGAAACCCTACATTTCAGCAGGATAATGCACGACCGCATGTTGCAGGTCCTGTACAGGCCTTTCTGGATACAGAAAATGTTCGACTGCTGCCCTTGCCAGCACATTCTCCAGATCCCTCACCAATTGAAAACGTCTGGTCAATGGTGGCCGAGCAACTGGCTCGTCACAATACGCCAGTCACTACTTTTGATGAACTGTGGTATCGTGTTGAAGCTGCATGGGCAGCTGTACCTGTACACGCCATCGAATTCTCAGGATCTATGCACCCAAATTGCGTGAAAATGTAATCACATGTCAGTTCTAGTATAATATATTTGTCCAATGAATACCCGTTCATCATCTGCATTTGTTCTTGGAGTAGCAATTTTAATCGGCAGTAGTGCATTTTTCTTTCACGGAACGCCACACGTGACTGCTATTCGTAATTGGCGTTTGGACAGGGACATTATTGTTCGATAAACCGCACTAGTGTGTCCCTGTCGTCAGGAATGACCAAACGAGCGCAGTAAAAAGTGAAGAGTTCAGTAACGATATGTTTGCAGACGCCTGAACCTCGCGGGCCGGGGTGATGAGCGGAGGGAGCAGCGCGTCCCCCCGCTTGGCAGTACGCCAGCCTCACTTGTCCGAAAATAATAGAAGCCCGCGAGCTGGCGGCTGCGCCTGCACGCACCCACGCCGCCCGTCTGCAGCAGCACTGGCCGTGGCCGCCGGCGCCACAGACGCAATGGCACTCCCACCCACCACTGAACACCAAGGTCGCCGCACAATGAGCAATGTGTCCCACACGGACAAGGGAGCTGCCTCCCCATACGATGCTACGCAATTGCATCTCGTACCCTGTACCACTTGTATCTTAGAATATAGACCGAAGAACGGCATACCTACATACACTGACGAACAGAAGCTAAGGACGAAAGTTACTTTGGTATCATGTCTCACTGTCAAATAATTTACCTCGATGAAACTTGTGTAAGTAGGCTGTTTAGGTTTTTATGTTGGTAACGCCACGTAGCGCTCTGTATGAAAATCACTGACTGTGCTGTGTGCAATCTGTGGCTGGTTGGCATTTTTGGAATACTCGCTATTGTAGTGTTGGGCAGTTGGATGTGAACAGCGCGTAGCGTGGAGGTGAGCCGCCAGCTGTGGTGGATAGGGGGGGAGAGATGCCAGACTTTTGAGCGGACGATCTGGACGTATGTCCGTCAGAAAAAGGAAATTTGTTTAATTGGATGTCACAAAATTATATATATATACACTCCTGGAAATGGAAAAAAGAACACATTGACACCGGTGTGTCAGACCCACCATACTTGCTCCGGACACTGCGAGAGGGCTGTACAAGCAATGATCACACGCACGGCACAGCGGACACACCAGGAACCGCGGTGTTGGCCGTCGAATGGCGCTAGCTGCGCAGCATTTGTGCACCGCCGCCGTCAGTGTCAGCCAGTTTGCCGTGGCATACGGAGCTCCATCGCAGTCTTTAACACTGGTAGCATGCCGCGACAGCGTGGACGTGAACCACATGTGCAGTTGACGGACTTTGAGTGAGGGCGTATAGTGGGCATGCGGGAGGCCGGGTGGACGTACCGCCGAATTGCTCAACACGTGGGGCGTGAGGTCTCCACAGTACATCGATGTTGTCGCCAGTGGTCGGCGGAAGGTGCACGTGCCCGTCGACTTGGGACCGGACCGCAGCGACGCACGGATGCACGCCAAGACCGTAGGATCCTACGCAGTGCCGTAGGGGACCGCACCGCCACTTCCCAGCAAATTAGGGACACTGTTGCTCCTGGGGTATCGGCGAGGACCATTCGCAACCGTCTCCATGAAGCTGGGCTACGGTCCCGCACACCGTTAGGCCGTCTTCCGCTCACGCCCCAACATCGTGCAGCCCGCCTCCAGTGGTGTCGCGACAGGCGTGAATGGAGGGACGAATGGAGACGTGTCGTCTTAAGCGATGAGAGTCGCTTCTGCCTTGGTGCCAATGATGGTCGTATGCGTGTTTGGCGCCGTGCAGGTGAGCGCCACAATCAGGACTGCATACGACCGAGGCACACAGGGCCAACACCCGACATCATGGTGTGGGGAGCGTTCTCCTACACTGGCCGTACACCACTGGTGATCGTCGAGGGGACACTGAATAGTGCACGGTACATCCAAACCGTCATCGAACCCATCGTTCTACCATTCCTAGACCGGCAAGGGAACTTGCTGTTCCAACAGGACAATGCACGTCCGCATGTATCCCGTGCCACCCAACGTGCTCTAGAAGGTGTAAGTCAACTACCCTGGCCAGCAAGATCTCCGGATCTGTCCCCCATTGAGCATGTTTGGGACTGGATGAAGCGTCGTCTCACGCGGTCTGCACGTCCAGCACGAACGCTGGTCCAACTGAGGCGTCAGGTGGAAATGGCATGGCAAGCCGTTCCACAGGACTACATCCAGCATCTCTACGATCGTCTCCATGGGAGAATAGCAGCCTGCATTGCTGTACTAGTGCCGACATTGTGCATGCTCTGTTGCCTGTGTCTATGTGCCTGTGGTTCTGTCAGTGTGATCATGTGATGTATCTGACCCCAGAAATGTGTCAATAAAGTTTCCCCTTCCTGGGACAGTGAATTCACGGTGTTCTTATTTCAATTTCCAGGAGTATATATATATATATACATATATATATATATATATATATATATATATATACGACTTTTGAACGCTACTATGGTAAATTAAATAAATTGTTTGTTCTCTATCAAAATGTTTCATTTTCTAACTATGCCTATCAGTAGTTAGAGCCTTCAGTAGTTAGAATCTTTTATTTAGCTGGCAGTATTGGCGCTCGCTGTATTGCAGTAATTCGAGTAACGGAGATTTTTGTGAGGTAAGTGACTCATGAAAGGTATAGGTTATTGTTAGTCAGAGCCATTCTTTTGCATGGATTATTGAAAGTCAGACTGTGTTGCACTAAAAATATAGTGTGTCGGTTTAGTGATGATCAGAATAAGTAAAGAGAGGAATGTCTGAGTACGTTCTGTTTTGCTCAGCTGTTTGAAAATCAAATAACATAGAAGTTTACCAGCACAGTCTTGCTTAATTTTCGAAGGGGACGTTTCACTTGGAGTACAAAGACGGTTCGGAAAGGAACAGTGAAAAACACGGCAATCAAAACCTTTAGCTGGAATGCATAGCTACACCTTCCAGCTAATTCTCTAATTAATCGCCGCTCCAACTGAAACATTTATCATACAGTTGTACCAAATTTCCAACACCATCGTCATAGAAGGAATCACATGGCTTCCCGCCAGTTCTCTATGCTGATCTGCAGATCCTTGTCTGTGCCAGAATGTTGTCTTCGTAGCCAGCGGTTCACCTGAGCAGAAATCAAACTCAGGGGCAGCCAGTTACTGGCTCTATTGTTGGTGTTCAAATACTTCCCAGTGAAAATGCTACAGGAGCATTTTCATTGCCCCTGCAGAGTGCACCAAGAATTGTCAAGAAAAAGGAAACGCATGACAGTTATGTTATGTGAGCTGCATGTCATCAGGCGAAATCTTTCTATCTTGCAGACGCACACATTTTTCACAACGCTGACGCCATGATTCCATGACAGCGGCGAAGGCTTCTTTAGGAGTCTGTTTTGACCACTGGAAAATCGCTGAGGCAACAGCAGCACGGCTGGTGAATGTGCGGCCACAGAGAGTGTCTTTCATTGTTGTAAAAAGCCAAAAGTCACTAGGAGCCAGGTCAGGTGAGTAGGGAGCATGAGGAATCACATCAAAGTTGTTATCAAGAAGAAACTGTTGCGTAACGTTAGCTCGATGTGCGGTTGCGTTGTCTTGGTGAAACAGCACACGCGCAGCCCTTCCCGGACGTTTTTGTTGCAGTGCAGGAAGGAATTTGTTCTTCAAAACATTTTCGTAGGATGCACCTGTTACCGTAGTGCCCTTTGGAACGCAATGGGTAAGGATTACGCCCTCGCTGTCCCAGAACATGGACACCATCATTTTTTCAGCACTGGCGGTTACCCGAAATTTTTTTGGTGGCGGTGAATCTGTGTGCTTCCATTGAGCTGACTGGCGCTTTGTTTCTGGATTGAAAAATGGCATCCACGTCTCATCCATTGTCACAACCGACGTAAAGAAAGTCCCATTCATGCTGTCGTTGCATGTCAACATTGCTCGGCAACATGCCACACGGGCAGCCATGTGGTCGTCCGTCAGCATTCGTGGCACCCACCTGGATGACACTTTTCGCATTTTCAGGTCATCATGCAGGATTGTGTGCACAGAACCCACAGAAATACCAACTCTGGAGGCGATCTGTTCAACATTCATTCGGCGATCCCCCAAAACAGTTCTCTCCATTTTCTCGATCATGTAGTGAGACTGGCTTGTGTGAGCCTGAGGTTGTTTCGGTTTGTTGTCACTCGATGTTCTGCCTTCATTAATCTGTCGCAACCACGAACGCACTTTCGACACATCCATAGCTCCATCAGCACATGTCTCCTTCAACTGTCGATGGATTTCAATTGGTTTCACACCACGCAAATTCAGAAAACGGATGATTGCACACTGTTCAAGTAAGGAAAACGTCGCCATTTTAAGTATTTAAAACAGTTCTCATTCTCGCCGCTGGTGGTAAAATTCCATCTGCCGTACGGTGCTGCCATCTCTGGGACGTATTGACAATGAACACGGCCTCATTTTAAAACAATGCACATGTTTCTATCTCTTTCCAGTCCGGAGAAAAAAAATCGGAGGCCTTAGAACTTGAATGCACCTCGTAGAGACGCATCCAAACACACCTGTGTAAAACTTCATCGGATTTTCACTATGATTTTCATTTCGTGCTTGATCAGATCTTACTTTTCGAATAGCCCTCGTATATCACCCGTTGGTTATAATTAAATTTTCCCTATTTAACCCTTTATAACACAGAAACTAATTACCATACAAGGACCAAACTCGATACCATTAATGTCAAGTGCATGGGGGAAAAGAAATAATGTAGAATCAATTCAATTGAAACACTTTTAATATGGTGCTATGGTACATCATACCATTACATACGCATACCACTACTGTTAAAAAATGGGGCTCAGTATGGCGCCCATCAGCGTTCAAAAGGATAGAAAGCACAGGACTGCATTCTGCACAGCAGAACGAAGTGAAGCATGTCCGTAGGAATGCTGGCTACCTCATTGATATGCTGCGCTTCAGATTAGCACAGATGTGAATGTTCCCCTGGTAAACTCTGTCCTTCAAGTAGCCCCACAACTAGAAATAACAGGGAGTGAGATCAGGTGCTCGTGCTGCCCAAGCATTTGAAAACGTTCGATTGATAATTCGATTGTTTCCAAATGTGTTTCGGAGAAGCAGGTGAACTTCACGAGTGATGTGCCGGTGGTGCTCCATCTTGCATGAAAACTGCTGAGTACAATGCATCTCTCTCCTGTAGGTCGGGTGTGACATGCTGGCGAAGCATATCGCAATTACCCTGCACGTCTTTGGTTCTTGAGCGCCAACATGTTCAAAAAAGAATGGGCCAATGATGAACGTAGCCATGAAGCAACACCATACAAAGACATATTTAACGTACAGAAGAACTTCATACACAGTGACTGGAGGAGAAGATCCCCACACTCGGCAATTCTGTGTGTTCACCGCACCCGTCAGAGAAAAAATGAGGTTCGTTTATACATAGGATGGTTCAAGGCCAGCCCTCGTCAACTTCGATTCTTGCGAAATGAGGCGAGCGAAGTCAACAGGTCCTTGTGTGTCCTGTGGTGCAAGCTGGTGTACGATATGCATCTTGTACAGATATCATTTGAGAATGGTTCGAAGCACCTTCCGTACAGTGGACCACGGGACGTTCAACTGTCGTGACACAGCACGCACAGTGCCTGACTACCGGAAATTGAGCTCAGCGTTGCCTGCCACAGCAACAGCGATTTCATCAGCCGGTCGTCGGTCTCTTCCCGGAGCGACGCCCTGTTCTTCAGTTGATTCGAACTTCTTCATCATGCTTCACTTAGCAGGTGGAGAGAGTGGGCCCTTCCATAATCCTTTCAGCCTTCGATACTCTCGAAGCGCAGCTGCAGCATTACAGTTGTTTTGATAACAGAGCGTCAACAATAATGCCCTACTCTTTTTGTCCAAACTCATGTTGACACGTTAACAAGTGCACTGTGACTGGTCGGGTGAGTGAGACTTTGAATGATGATGACTGATCACGGTACCTGGTGGCCATAGTTGGAACTGGACGGTGGTGCTGTGACACAAGTAAATCATAAACCCCACACTCTGGACATTAATGCTACCAAGTTAGATACTCGTACGGGAATTAGTTTCCGTGTTTTAATGTTTTAAATAGGGAAAGTTTAATTATAACTACCCGGTAGAAAGAACTGCTACATTGTAGTACAGAAGGTAACTGAACGATATGCGCATTTCTTAATGGGATCCATGATCACCACAAACGACAATCCACGCTATGCAACGTAGTACCATGTTCGCCACGATGTTGGTACGGAGTTCCTCCAGTAGGGCGTTCCATTCCTCGACCAATGCAGTTGACAACTGTTGGATGGTTGTTGGTGCATGAGGAAGTGCTGCACATTCCATACGTGTTCCATGGCATTTAAGTCGAGGGAACGAGGAGGCCAGTCCATTCGCCGAATATCCTCTAGTTTCAAGAACTCCTCTACCTGCGATGTTCGATGCGGTCGCGCACTGTTACCAATAAAAATGAAGTCAGAACCGAATGCACCCCTAAAACGACGCACATTGGGAAGGAGTACGGAGTCGCAATAACGTTGACCTGGTCAGCGTACCATGTTCAAAGATTTTGAGGTCAGTATGCCCTTGCAACTATGCTTCCCCACATCACAACACATGGAGCCTCAAAACCATTATGTTCGAGCCGGCCGGTGTGGCCGTGCGGTTCTAGGCGCTTCAGACTGGAACCGCGTGACCGCTACGGTCGCAGGTTCGAATCCTGCCTCGGGCATGGATGTGTGTGATGTCCTTAGGTTAGTTAGGTTTAAGTAGCTCTTAGTTCTAGGGGACTATTGACCATAGATGTTAAGTCCCATAGTGCTCAGAACCATTTGAACCATTGTGTTCGACAGTGCTGGATGTGCCCTCATATGGCGAGAGGTGAGAACACCAACGCTGGGGGTGACCGTGAAAATACGTGGTACGTAAAAATACTCGATAATGACCGATATTAGTATTAAATCCGTATTTTTAGGCATCACTAGATTTGCTGATGATAGTCACGATGACGTTTTACTGGTGAAGTTGGGAACGGGGGCGAGAGAGTGGGGTTCAAAAATAGTCATATATATCAATGTATCTCTCTAACGCCTGCAGGAATTTCTCCCGAAACCGACGCACGTAACACTTACTATCTGCAAAAATTTACTGTGACAGATGGTTCAAATGGCTCTAAGCACAATGGGACTTAACATCTGAGGTCATCAGACCCCTAGACTTAGAACTACTTAAACCTAACTAACCTAAGGACATCACACACATCCATGCCCGAGGCAGGATTCGAACCTGCGACCGTAGCAGCAGCGTGGTTCCGGGCTGGAGCACCTAGAACCGCTCGGTCACAGCGGCCGGCTACTGTGACATTGAGACATTCCTAGCACCCGTATGAATGAGAGTTTAGCGTGACATAAAAGCACAGCTCAGGAACGCCTGGAGAATATTGATCCAAATTTAGTATACACACGACTCATTATTTGCATAAACCGTGGGAGTAAGAGATAACACTACTACCAATAGCGTTGAGTGTGACAATGAGACACGGGTACGTGTATAAAAGTTACACAATGATTTGTTGGTATTTCATTCCTGTAATTATTTGACATAGAATACTTTTAAAGTACACTCCTGAAAATGGAAAAAAGAACACATTGACACCGGTGTGTCAGACCCACCATACATGCTCCGGACATTGCGAGAGGGCTGTACAAGCAATGATCACACGCACGGCACAGCGGACACACCAGAAACCGCGGTGTTGGCCGTCGAATGGCGCTAGCTGCGCAGCATTTGTGCACCGCCGCCGTCAGTGTCAGCCAGTTTGCCGTGGCATACGGAGCTCCATCGCAGTCTTTAACACTGGTAGCATGCCGCGACAGCGTGGACGTGAACCGTATATGCAGTTGACGGACTTTGAGCGAGGGTGTATAGTGGGCATGCGGGAGGCCGGGTGGACGTACCGCCGAATTGCTCAACACGTGGGGCGTGAGGTCTCCACAGTACATCGATGTTGTCGCCAGTGGTCGGCGGAAGGTGCACGTGCCCGTCGACCTGGGACCGGACCGCAGCGACGCACGGATGCACGCCAAGACCGTAGGATCCTACGCAGTGCCGTAGGGGACCGCACCGCCACTTCCCAGCAAATTAGGGACACTGTTGCTCCTGGGGTATCGGCGAGGACCATTCGCAACCGTCTCCATGAAGCTGGGCTACGGTCCCGCACACCGTTAGGCCGTCTTCCGCTCACGCCCCAGCATCGTGCAGCCCGCCTCCAGTGGTGTCGCGACAGGCGTGAATGGAGGGACGAATGGAGACGTGTCGTCTTCAGCGATGAGAGTCGCTTCTGCCTTGGTGCCAATGATGGTCGTATGCGTGTTTGGCGCCGTGCAGGTGAGCGCCACAATCAGGACTGCATACGACCGAGGCACACAGGGCCAACACCCGGCATCATGGTGTGGGGAGCGATCTCCTACACTGGCCGTACACCACTGGTGATCGTCGAGGGGACACTGAATAGTGCACGGTACATCCAAACCGTCATCGAACCCATCGGTCTACCATTCCTAGACCGGCAAGGGAACTTGCTGTTCCAACAGGACAATGCACGTCCGCATGTATCCCGTGCCACCCAACGTGCTCTAGAAGGTGTAAGTCAACTACCCTGGCCAGCAAGATCTCCGGATCTGCCCCCCATTGAGCATGTTTGGGACTGGATGAAGCGTCGTCTCACGCGGTCTGCACGTCCAGCACGAACGCTGGTCCAACTGAGGCGCCAGGTGGAAATGGCATGGCAAGCCGTTCCACAGGACTACATCCAGCATCTCTACGATCGTCTCCATGGGAGAATAGCAGCCTGCATTGCTGCGAAAGGTGGATATACACTGTACTAGTGCCGACATTGTGCATGCTCTGTTGCCTGTGTCTATGTGCCTGTGGTTCTGTCAGTGTGATCATGTGATGTATCTGACCCCAGGAATGTGTCAATAAAGTTTCCCCTTCCTGGGACAATGAATTCACGGTGTTCTTATTTCAATTTCCAGGAGTGTATGTTGCTATTTGCGCTGTTCAATGATAATCCAGATCGTCAGACTGAGCAATGCAGCGAGTTAATAATTTTGACATCGTGTTTCGAGGACAAGGCTCATGTTACACAACTAAATAGCACAGATACATTTAACGTCCTCTCTACTGTTGAGTCACCTGGTGTAAAACGGCGGAGAAACAGTCAGTTTCTAGCGAGAGTGGTTTTTACAGAAACGACGAGCAGTTACTGGCAGTTGCCTCAGAATTCATTTGAATCTCCTGGGGGGAATTCGCTAGAGATACGGATGAAATATGTTTACAAATGTTTCAAATATGTTAAGCGTATGTGAAATAAATATATGTGCAAATATATGTGACACATGTCTACGAGGGCGAAGCCGTGAGCAAAAATCTAGCAATACGTATTTCTAGAGGCGGTTGTAAGGACAATTTCCAGTTAAAACATTCACGTTACATTTTGTCAAATATTTAGCTTATTGAAGGAGACACGAGCAATTCAAACGCATGAATCAAAGAAGGCTGGAATTACAAGCTGTTTATCTGCAGTAATGCTATTCTATTAAAAAAAAATTGGGCACCTGTTTACACATATTACATATAGCTACATAATAATTATTTATGTGTTTTGCAATAGAAGTTCCACCACTGTTCGTAAAGAACACTATAAGAAATTTCCTCACTACATAGTAGTTCATTAGATTGGTACAGTTTCTTAAGCACTCGTTTCCTCTGCACATACTATTATAGAAAACTGTGTATGAATTATATGTGATAAAATCTATTCCGACGAAAAGTGCAGTCTATAGCAATTTAAAAGGTTCCCACGCTACACTTGTGCAGCTGATAGTGTGGTGATATTGTTCTGAATATTGCGTCAGCCGTGTGCCACACTTCAGTCTAATACAATGTGTGTGCTAGCCTTGAATATCTATTTTAGTAATGGATGACGCAAAGAGTCAGATCAGATTTAAAGCTGCGAGCAACAGTTGTGCAGCGTAAACCGAACTTAACGAGGGAATGGTGAGGGGGTGAAATATTTTAACTACATCACGATTGCTCTTAAAATGACCCCAAACGCCATTCCCTGAGGACGCTATCGTTGCAGTGAAGAGCCCAGCTTGTGAATATTATTATTCTTGACGGTTTAAGCTCTGAGGGCGTTTTTTCATGAGTTGATATAAATTACGCAAGTGACTACTTTGTTTCTCGATGACTGTCTTTACGCAGACTTTCTTGTGATGTAAGTGAACTTTTTTTATATGATGGCACAGCCCAAGGTCTGTCAAGGCTCGGAGAATCTGGACACTCTAATTTTCATAAGGGCACGGAATAGTTATTATGCAGTGCCATACGTCATAAGCGATGACAGAGAAAAGGTTCATTGTGTGACAGCAGTACGACACAATATGAAATTCTACAGAGGTAGCTGCAAGATCAACGGGTAACAGCACTAGGCCATATAATCTAAAGATCCCTACTTAAATCGACCTTCATTCTTCGAGTTTCCTAACAAATCGTGTTTTTATACAGTGTAAGGCATAAATAAACAAAACGTTCCACGGCTGCCATCCTACATCACCGGCACAGCTATTATCAGTTAATATTGTTTGATATTACAATGTCTGTGTCTGGCGCAAATTTTCGCCCGTCTCCATCAATGATGTACTGATGCCTCGACGGGCTAAAATGACGATAAAATATTTGTCTCTCCGTGTGCGGTGATCACGAAACGTGCGAGCATAGGGGGGAGGACTCCGTGACATATGAAAGTTCGGTTCGGTCCTGAATTCGTCCACGGATAGCCGAAGCGTATAAGGCGACCGCTCGCGATAAACGGGAAAATCGGGTTCGAGTACCGGGGCACAAATTTTCATCTGTCACAAACAGCTAACGTCAATCCGGGTTCGCAAAATAGGAATCAATTTCGCAATAAAAATAGTTTGATGAACATTTTTCGATATTTACTGTTACGCACATCCCAGAAAAATTTTGCTTCAATCAAGAGCAAAGCATATAAATGAAGCACCTGAGTAAGCTGCCTACCTTTTTTTCAGGCTATAGGGAAAGGTTACTAGGTGGAAACAAATAAGCGTGAAAGAGGAAATTACCCTAATCAAGTTCTCTCATATAATTATATGCAAAATGTGGATAATTTTGTTGGCAACACAATGGTGTGGAGCTGCCTTAGGGAAAGTTGTCAAATCTTAGAAGTGTCACAATGAAATGCTCTACACTTTATATGGAAACTTCAAGACGGTAATTTAATCAAACACGCTTCCTGTTTCCACCTGGTGACTTTTAATTATTTCCTGGAAATAGGTGGGCAACATGACTTTGGCGTTAGATTTACATCTTTTGCTCTTGATTGGTGGAATTTTTTTTAAGAAACTGAATATCAGGAACTCTCAAAAAATTTCAGTAAAAAAAATTAATTCAAAATAGCTGTGCAGTGATATAGGACGGCAAATCTGCCAAGCATTGATTATTTATACATTACATTGTATGAAATATACAATTTATTAGGAAACTCGAAGAAGGAAGATTGATTTAAAACGGGATCTTGTACTACTAGGGTGGCTACAGTTTCTGGACCCTGGTACCTGGTTTGTACATTCCATGTTGTATTTATATAATTGTATTTTTTCAGTTATTGTTTTTTTTCGTTTTAATGTCACTGAAATTCACAAGTGTTTTCAAACGCCGCGTCTCGCTTTCATTGCCGGCCGAAGTAGCCGAGCGGTTAAAGGCGCTACAGTCTGAAACCGCACGACCGCTACGGTCGCAGGTTCGAATCCTGCCTAGGGCATGGATGTGTGTGATGTCCTTAGGTTAGTTAGGTTTAAGTAGTTCTAAGTTCTAGGGGACTTATGACCACAGCAGTTGAGTCCCATAGTGCTCAGAGCCATTTTTTCTCGCTTTCATTTAAAAAGCCTCTTCAGTAGTCACTCTGTGAATACACCACACATATTAAGTTCCAAAATTTCTTATGGATTCTTTCGACACTTCATGGTAGGACAGTTTCATATTTAAGGTTGAGAAACGAACTTCGTTTTTGTTGTGCTGTTATTTGTTTACGTCGAACCGATTTTCGGCTTTTTGGGCCATTGTCAGGAAACAACCGACTAGCATCCACAAGAGACACAAGTGTGTAGGAAACGAAGCATTAGAAAGAAAGATATTTTCAAGACAAACAGAATCCTTGGTTGTGACATTACGAGGGAAGTGTCAAGTTATGCACTAAGCATTGTTATATTACAAGTATTAAAAATCTGTATTCTTCTATTTATAGATGAAAAACAGTTTTTCTTCATGGAGCATAGTTTACCACGTATAAGCCAAAACGTTATGACCTCTGCCCACCGCGACGATTGATGCCGCCTGGTAGCGTTGCGGGCACGTGAAGCGATAGCAACTCTACGTAACCGGAGCAGACACGACCGAGGAATCACGCTAGCGAAGACATGGACTGCAAATGGTCAAATCTATTGAGATAAGAGATTTTGACAAAGGGAAGATCATTATTACGCGCAGCCTGTGAATGAATATCTCGAAAACGGCAAAGCTGGTCGAATGTTCACGTGCTGCTTTCGAGAGCATCTACGGAAAGAGGTAAAAGTACGTTGAAACTACCACTTGGTGCCAAATGGTTGGACTCCACGACTCGTCACAGAACGTGTGGTCCGGAGGCTTGTCTGCTCTGTAAAGTAGGACAGATGGTGATCTCTGGCATCTCTGCTGAAAGAGCACAGTGCTGGTGCATGAGAAAGTGTTTCGGAGCACGCCGTTCATCGTACATGGTCGAACATGGAGGTCCGCAGCAGACCAACGCAACGTGTTCACATGTTGACGCAAAGCCATCGTCAGTTACGATTGCAGTGGGCACTGGACCATCGGAATCCGACTGTCGATCAATGGACACGTGCATGCTCTTCAGGCGAATCGCGTTTTGCTACACTAGACCGATGGCTGTCGTCACAAACGCCGTCAACGAGGTGAACGGCGGCTCGAAACATACACTCCTGGAAATGGAAAAAAGAACACATTGACACCGGTGTGTCAGACCCACCATACTTGCTCCGGACATTGCGAGAGGGCTGTACAAGCAATGATCACACGCACGGCACAGCGGACACACCAGGAACCGCGGTGTTGGCCGTCGAATGGCGCTAGCTGCGCAGCATTTGTGCACCGCCGCCGTCAGTGTCAGCCAGTTTGCCGTGGCATACGGAGCTCCATCGCAGTCTTTAACACTGGTAGCATGCCGCGACAGCGTGGACGTGAACCGTATGTGCAGTTGACGGACTTTGAGCGAGGGCGTATAGTGGGCATGCGGGAGGCCGGGTGGACGTACCGCCGAATTGCTCGACACGTGGGGCGTGAGGTCTCCACAGTACATCGATGTTGTCGCCAGTGGTCGGCGGAAGGTGCACGTGCCCGTCGACCTGGGACCGGACCGCAGCGACGCACGGATGCACGCCAAGACCGTAGGATCCTACGCAGTGCCGTAGGGGACCGCACCACCACTTCCCAGCAAATTAGGGACACTGTTGCTCCTGGGGTATCGGCGAGGACCATTCGCAACCGTCTCCATGAAGCTGGGCTACGGTCCCGCACACTGTTAGGCCGTCTTCCGCTCACGCCCCAACATCGTGCAGCCCGCCTCCAGTGGTGTCGCGACAGGCGTGAATGGAGGGACGAATGGAGACGTGTCGTCTTCAGCGATGAGAGTCGCTTCTGCCTTGGTGCCAATGATGGTCGTATGCGTGTTTGGCGCCGTGCAGGTGAGCGCCACAATCAGGACTGCATACGACCGAGGCACACAGGGCCAACACCCGGCATCATGGTGTGGGGAGCGATCTCCTACACTGGCCGTACACCACTGGTGATCGTCGAGGGGACACTGAATAGTGCACGGTACATCCAAACCGTCATCGAACCCATCGTTCTACCATTCCTAGACCGGCAAGGGAACTTGCTGTTCCAACAGGACAATGCACGTCCGCATGTATCCCGTGCCACCCAACGTGCTCTAGAAGGTGTAAGTCAACTACCCTGGCCAGCAAGATCTCCGGATCTGTCCCCCATTGAGCATGTTAGGGACTGGATGAAGCGTCGTCTCACGCGGTCTGCACGTCCAGCACGAACGCTGGTCCAACTGAGGCGCCAGGTGGAAATGGCATGGCAAGCCGTTCCACAGGACTACATCCAGCATCTCTACGATCGTCTCCATGGGAGAATAGCAGCCTACATTGCTGCGAAAGGTGGATATACACTGTACTAGTGCCGACATTGTGCATGCTCTGTTGCCTGTGTCTATGTGCCTGTGGTTCTGTCAGTGTGATCATGTGATGTATCTGACCCCAGGAATGTGTCAATAAAGTTTCCCCTTCCTGGGACAATGAATTCACGGTGTTCTTATTTCAATTTCCAGGAGTGTAGTTGCGAACCACTGCCATCCCTTCATGCTTGATGTCGTCCCCGAAGGCGATGTCATCTTTTACCAGTATAATTGTCCGTTTTTAGGAGCCAGAGCCTTGCTACAATCGTTTGAGGAGCATTGTAGTGAACTCACGTTGACGTCTCGGCTACCAGAACAGCCTGATTCAAGATCAAATCGCTCTGAGCACTATGGGACTTAACATCTATGGTCATCAGTCCCCTAGAACTTAGAACTACTTAAACCAAACTAACCTAAGGACAGAACACAACACCCAGCCATCACGAGGCAGAGAAAATCCCTGACCCCGCCGGGAATCGAACCCGGGAACCCGGGCGGGGAAAGCGAGAACGCTACCGCACGACCACGAGATGCGGGCCGAACAGCCTGATGTAAATCCTATGGAACCCATTTGGATCGCTATCGGGCGCCATCACCGGGTACGCAAATTAGCGGCACGTTATTTACGCGAATTACATGACCTGTTCGGAGGCATCTAATGCCACATGCTTCCACAAACCTACCAACGAACTGTCGGATCCCTGATAAGCAGAATCAGTGAGAAACAAGCTATTAACCAGGGCTCAATGTTTTGGCTCATCAGTGTATATGATATTCTTCTATGATTCGTCAGGCGCTTTTTTACTGGTGTTTCGGCAGATATTTGTAATTTCGTTTTTGTTGTGTATAGCTGGAGTCATCCTAAACAAATGCTACTCTTCATGTCTCTCATGTGATTCGCAGTCTCGCCGGAAATCGCCGTTTTGTTTCCTGTTACAAACAAAATGCATTCTAAAGAGGGATTTCAGAGAATAACTAGTACTCCAGCGATGACAGACCGCCCTGACTCTTGTTGACTGCTACCGCCAATCAGTAGCAGCGCTGCTGAGCCGCTGTTGAACTACTAGTTTATTCTACGTATTTTACTCCCTGTGTTAATAGTTATCGGAAAAACTAATATCGCACTAGACTAATCTACGACTGTACTATCGAATGGGCACGTAAAATTCCTCTTTAAAAATCATTTCTGTGGTACGGCAAACAAACTGGCGATCTCCGTCGAGCCTGCGAATCGCATGAGAGACGTGATGAGCAGTATTTGTCTGAGATGACTCCAGCTACACATAGCAAAAACGAAATTACAAATATCTGCCGAAACACCTGTGAAAATGCAACTCACTACTCTTAGGAGTTGTCTGAAGTTGGCAAAGTTTCCCCTTTAACGTCACCGCCCGTTAACTGCACAGCACTCCGTCTTCAGGCTACAAGTGGCCCATCGGGACCATCCGACCGCCGTGTCATCCTGAGCTGGGGATGGTTTTCTGTGACCGGAGCCGCTACTATTCGGTCGAGTAGCTCCTCAATTGGCACCACGAGGCTGAGTGCTCCCCGAAAAATGGCAACAGCGCATAGCGGCCCGGGTTGTCACCCATCCAAGTGCCGCCCTCGCCCGACAGCGCTGAACTTTGGTGACCTGACGGGAACCTGCGTATCCACCGCGGCAAGGCCGTTGCCCCCGTTATTTGAGATTTTATCATTTTACTTGCAATTAATATGGGAGGCAGTTTCGTGTTACGCACGATTTTTTGATATTAAAATGAAAAGAAATGGTGGCATCGTTAAGAGAAACTGGGGCTCTTTTATTAAATGACTGACTCAGTTCTGAACTTCTACGAAAGTTAATGCAATTTCTTCTGAAAGTAGCAACGACCCACAATTTTGGCTTGGACAGCAAATCTTTTGGTAAAATTTGTTACTGACCTTGAATTCAAATATGTTTCCTTGCGGAAACTAGTATTAAATTGATTATTGGGCATCGTAATGTTGAACTGATTGCAGGTGCTATCTGTATTTCACAAACAAAAGACTACGGCGCACGAAATGGCGCACGCAAGCTATAATAACCAAAAGAAATGCTTCCGTATTTAAGAAAACACGCTAAATTGTGAATCTGTGAAGAAAGGACAGGTTTGTAAATGTGATATGGTTAAACTTCAAGAGTATATTTTAAAGAAATAAATGTCAACTTACACTATTCCGAAGAGCAAACATTTGATGCCTAATATTTGAAACAAAAGACCCTCTATACGGAACGCGCGATATTCAAATGCCCGCACTTGATATTCTGATTTCTAATAACAGTTCCAGTAGCAAATAATTAACTAACAGTCCAAGAAAGCTCTCCTATTGTCGTTTCATGAAATCCGCACAATTAATAGCATAACGTGAATCAAGCTAACCTAGAGAGACAAGCAAAATGGCGAGAGAGTAAAGAGCAAAAGGAAAAGAGCAAAGGAGAGCGGTGCCCTTGTTTCACTGCTATTTCTACTAATAACACATTATGATCTTTGTATGATTATCAATATATTGTCCATAGGTGTCTGGCCTATTTGCATTACTTTGGGTAAATTTCGTGTAAAATTTGGGGAAGTTATAACCCGCAGTGTTAGCGGAGGCTGAAGTCGAAAAAAATTAGGTTGGATTTTCAGCTTTAACATACGCAGCTGGCGGAAAACACATTACAGTGAGCATAAGATAAAAAGAAAGAAAACAAGTAGTAATTGATATATAGCAGCTACTGCGGCCGATGGCGATGTAAACAAACATTCTTTTGTTGACGTGACAATGATGTATCCTTAACAAAACACGTATCTCACAAGTGTAATAATGCATGTGGCATACAAGAACAACAACAATAATAATAAATATATCACAAATCAGTCACGTCGAAGGAGCATGAAGGACCACAGCAATAACAGTAGCAACAACCTCAAGAGCCTAAGAAAGTGGTACACCTGCCTAATACAGTGTAGGGCCCCCGCGAGCACACAGGAGTGCCGCAGCACGACGTGACATAGAGTCGACTAATGTGTGAAGTAGTGCTGGAGGGAACTGAGATCATGAAGTCTGCAGGTCTGTCCATAAATCCGTAAGAGTACGAGGCGATGGAGATCTCTTCTGAGCAGCACGTTGCGAGGCATCCCAGATATGATTAATAATGTTCATATCTCGGGAGTATGATGGCCAGCGGGTGTGTTTAAACTCAGAAGAGTGTTCCTGGAGCCACTCTGTCGCAATTCTGGACGTGTGGGATGTCATATTGTCCTGCTGGAATTGTTCAAGTCCGTTGGAATGCACAATGGCCATGAACGGATGCAGTTGATCAGACAGGATGCCTATGTCCGTGTCACCTGTCAGATCGCATCTAGACATATTAGAGGTTCCATATCACTCCAGCTGCACACGGCCCACACCATTACAGAGTCTCCACCAGCTTGAAGAGTCCCCTGCTGACATGCAGGTTCCATGTATTCATAAGGTTGTCTCCATACGCGTACACGCCCATCCGCTCGATACAATTTGAAACGAGACTCGTCCGACCAGGCAACATGTTTCCAGTCATCAGCACTGCAACGTCGGTGTTGACGGGACCAGGCGATGCGTAAAGCCTTGTGTCGTGCAGTCATCAAGGGTATACGAATGGGACTTCAGCTCCGAAAGTTCATATCGATGATGTTTCGTTGAATGGTTCGCACGCTGACACATGTTGATGGCCCGGCATTGAAATCTGCAGCAGTTTGAGGAAGAGTTGCACTTCCGTCACACTGAACGATTCTCTTCAGTCGTCGTTGGTCCCGTTCTTGCAGGATCTTTTTCCGGCCGCAGCGATGTCGGAGATTTGATGTTTTACCGGATTCCTGATATTCACAGTAAACTTGTGAAATGTTCGTACGGCAACAATCCTACTTCATCATGCTGTGTCCCATAGATCGTGAGCCGACTATAACACCACGTTCAGATTCACTTAAATCTTGATAAACAGCCATTGTAGCAGCAGTAATCGATCTAACAACTGCGCCAGACACTTGTTGTCTTATATAGGCGTTGCCGACCGCAGCGCCGTATTCTGCCCATTTACATATCTCTGTATTTGAATACACCTGCCTATACCAGTTACTTTGGCTCTTCAGTGTATAATAGTGCGTTTGAAATTCAAGAACAAGAACAACAACAGTAATAAATATATAATAAATCAGTCACGCCGAAGGAGTATGGGAGACACAATGATAACAGTAATAATAATATAGCCGCGCGGGATTAGCCGAGCGGTCTCAGGCACTGCAGTCATGGACTGTTCGGCTGGTCCCGGCTAAGTCCTCAAAAATGGCTCTGAGCACTATGGGACTTAACATCTGAGGTCATTAGTCCCCTAGAACGTAGAACTACTTAAACCTAACTAACCTAAGGACATCACACACATCCATGCCCGAGGCAGGACTCGAACCTACGACCGTAGCAGCAGCGCGGTTCTGGACTGAAGCGCCTAGAACCGCTCGGCCACACCGGCCGGCTTCAAATCCTCCCTCGAGCGTGGGTGTTTGTCCTTAGGATAATTTAGTTTAAGTAGTGTGTAATCTTAGGGACTGAGGACCTTAGCAGTTAAGTCCCATAAGATATCACACACATTTGAACATTTGAATAATAATATACAGAAGACAGACACACGTACAAAACAAATAGTCGGTTTTTGGAAAACAGGAATAAATAAATAGGTTGGCGAGATCGAAACTGATCTGAGACAGGAATTATGATATCCAAAACCGCTAAATTTTTAGGTGCGAAAATTACAAGTGGCAAGTCGACCAAGACGAAAAACCATAGAAGAAGTTTGGAACAACATGATCTGAAGAGAGGAAGGAAGCCCACAGGAAGAGAATGAAAGAAATGGGGGCACAAAGGAATGTTCCTCTAAGTACTTTTACGTTGTCCTAATTGGCGTATTCACAAATAAAAATAATAACCACTATAATAATACATATGTCTTATTGCTTTTGTTCAGATCTGCCTATACTAATCTAGTGACAACTCGTACCTGTAAACCGAACTATACACGTCGGTACTAAGTCGTTATTTGACCGCTGTGGCCATGATCAATGAACGACAATGAATTCCAAGGTTACCAGAAGCAGTGACTAGCCGAACGTGCAAAAATGCAGACTGTTAGCGGCGCGAGTCTTCTCGCGTTCTGGGGACACAATAGGCGGTGCGTCTGTGATATGCTAATCCTCCCTGCAAGCTCCTTCCAATCTCGATCCATGCAAGGCGACAACTCGCAGACGTTAATGAAAACCACTTGCGGAGTCGTCGCTCGTTTACGCAGGCATTCCTCCCCAGAACGCTGACGTGGCTCAGGCTTGCACGTGACCGAACGCCTTGCCTCATTAATGGAGAAGCATTCTGAAGCGGGCGTCTCCTGACGGTCGAACACTAGCCCGCCAATCGACACAAGCCTTAGAAGCATTGTCATGCTTTCTACACAAAAGTAAAAGTAAGAGCGTTACATAAATTAACACGAGGGCGTGCTGTAACATTTTTTTTTTTTTTCATCAGTCTACTGACTGGTTTGATGCGGCCCGCCTCGAATTCCTTTCCTGTGCTAACCTCTTCATCTCAGAGTAGCACTTGCAACCTACGTCCTCAATTATTTGCTTGACGTATTCCAATCTCTGTCTTCCTCTACAGTTTTTGCCCTCTACAGCTCCCTCTAGTACCATGGAAGTCATTCCCTCATGTCTTAGCAGATGTCCTATCATCCTGTCCCTTCTCCTTATCAATGTTTTCCACATATTCCTTTCCTCTCCGATTCTGCGTAGAACCTCCTCATTCCTTACCTTATCAGTCCACCTAATTTTCAACATTCGTCTATAGCACCACATCTCAAATGCTTCCTCTTCTGTTCCGGTTTCCCCACAGTCCATGTTTCACTACCATACAATGCTCTACTCCAGACGTACATCCTCAGAAATTTCTTCCTCAAATTAAGGCCGGTATTTGATATTAGTAGACTTCTCTTGGCCAGAAATGCCTTTTTTGCCATAGCGAGTCTGCTTTTGATGTTCTCCTTGCTCCGTCCGTCATTGGTTATTTTACTGCCTAGGTAGCAGAATTCCTTAACTTTATTGACTTCGTGACCATCAATCCTGATGTTAAGTTTCTCGCTGTTCTCATTTCTACTACTTCTCATTACCTTCGTCTTTCTCCGATTTACTCTCAAACCATACTGTGTACTCATTAGACTGTTCATTCCGTTCAGCAGATCATTTAATTCTTCTTCACTTTCACTCGGGATAGCAATGTCATCAGCGAATCGTATCATTGATATCCGTTCACCTTGTATTTTAATTCTGCTCCTGAACCTTTCTTTTATTTCCATCATTACTTCCTCGATGTACAGATTGAAGAGTAGTGGCGAAAGGCTACAGCCTTGTCTTACACATTCTTAATACGAGCTCTTCGTTCTTGATCGTCCACTCTTATTATTCCCTCTTGGTTGTTGTACATATTGTATATGACCCGTCTCTCCCTATAGCTTAGCCCTACTTTTTTCAGAATCTCGAACAGCTTGCACCATTTATATTGTCGAACGCTTTTTCCAGGTCGACAAATCCTATGAAAATGTCTTGATTTTTCTTTAGCCTTGCTTCCATTACTAGCCGTAACGTCAGAATTGCCTCTCTCGTCCCTTTACTTTTCCTAAAGCCAAACTGATCGTCACCTAGCGCATTCTCAATTTTCTTTTCCATTCTTCTGTATATTATTCTTGTAAGCAGCTTCGATGCATGAGCTGCTAAGCTGATTGTGCGATAATTCTCGCACTTGTCAGCTCTTGCTGTAACATAATACCTCCGAATCTTTTGTGTGAAAACAATCAAAGCTTTTTAAATAAAACTTTGTGAACATTCTATATCTTTAGTCTTCAACTCTACATATTTATTTCTCGACGTAGTCACCCCTGGTGAAGAATACATTTCTCCTAACGAGAGACCAGTTTGTTGATGGCATAAGTGTAATATGTTTGATTTTGCTGTCGGAGCCACAACCTCATCTCTTCTTGTTCCGTTTCATCACTATCGAAGTGAAGTCCTCGAAGGTGTTCTTTAATTTAGGAGACAGACGGAAAAAAATGGAAATGAGTGTTTGGCGTCAATGGCCGGGAGGCCCCTTACGGCGCATGTCCGACCGCCTTGGTGCAGGTCTTGTTACATTCGAAGCCACACTGGGCGACCTGCGCGCCGGATGCGGATGAAATAATGATGAAGACAATCCAGCCTCGCACCCTTCACTTCGCAATGCAAGAGCTGAGTATACTCGGGAGGGTTAGGTGCGTGAACTGTTTGCACTTAGTGTTCAGCGAATGTCGAACCACGCGTGCCATCTCCAAATTTAGTAGTTGGATATTTTGGAAGAAATGCAAATTTTTAAACACTTACTATATGACAAAAATAACCTTCTTAAAGACGAGCTGCAGCTGCGGAACAAAAACTTTGTTGAAGGTTTTCAACCGTAACTGCATCCGCCATAATTTTAGGGAGTAATCATTATACCCTTCCAAACATGTTTTCAGCACTCCCGTTTGCTGAATAGCTGGGATTATCTGGTATTTCAAACCCATAGATATCCTCATGCGCTCAAGTTCGATGATTAGCCCGAATATGCTAGGTTGGCTTAGAATAGTAAACGCTTTCCTCCCTTCAATTTTGACGTCCAACAAATTACTACAAATTTTAAGACAGTCGATATATCTTTGTTCCTTACAGGACAAACGAATACGTCAATTTCGTCAGCCGCACCTGGTCATTCATAAAATTTTAAGTTTAGGAGTACATTTTGGTACCAGTGTTAACAAGCACGCATGACACACTATCGCGCATGCGCTCTCGAGGCTATAGTCAGTTCCAGTACAACACCCGTTGCTACCGTACTGCGGTCGTGAAGTGGGGCCGAGGCTGTCTCCCAGATAAGTTATTGCAATATGACGATGTATTACTATATTATAGTTTTTAGTTTTTGACACTGTCCATTATGGACAAATCGTAGTACCTTTTCACCAACTGCGACATAATCGCGTATACAAACAGTGATCCAATACTGTAAAATGCTTTTTTATTCCAGTCTCTGATCACAAATGAATTCTTTAGACGATGACCGGTTTCAGTCTGTAATGAGCATCCTCAGATCTTCTTTACACCATGTCTTAAAGTGATACGGCCATAATGGCATCGTCAACACATATAAATATAATCAGCATAGCATCGTCACATAGATTTAAAATATGGTGTAGAATAGGCCACATCGCCACGTAGAGTTGGCAATAATCCCTATGTGGACGATGTGGCCTATTCTACACCATATTTTAAATCTATGTGACGATGCTATGCTGATTATATTTATATGTGTTGACGATGCCATTATGGCGGTATCACTTTAGGACATGGTGTAAAAAAGATCTGAGGATGGTCACTACAGACTGAAACCGGTCATCGTCTAAAGAATTCATTTGTGATCAGAGACTGGAATAAAAAAGCATTTTGTAGTACCTTTTATTCTGAAGAAGGTTGGGTTATCCCAACTGAAACCTAGGTAAATCTAGGTAAACATTGCAACTGAGGCTGTTGTTAATTGAAAAATAATATTTATACGGTTGCTGACAGGGCTGCGAACGAGATGCTCCTTAACAGAACCGCAACTGGTGATGAGACGTGGGTCTACGGTTATGATGTTGAGACCAAGGTTCGGAACTCGCAATGAATCGGGAAAAGTTCTCCAAAACCAAAGAACTCGTCAGATCGAGTCAAATCCCAACGTCATGCTTTGACTTTGAAGGATTGGTTCATCATGAGTTCGCGCCATGTGGACAAGCTGTTAATCGATGGTACTATCGGGAGGCGTTGCGATGCCTGCGAAAACATATGAGAAGGAAACGGCCTGAAACGTGGCGAGACAATTCGTGGCTCTTGCATCACGGTAACACATTCGCACATTCATCCCTGATGGTGCGTGAATATAGCATAAAAAACTAAATCACTGTGCGGCCTCGTCCTCCACATTCTCCAGACCTGACCCCTGCGGACTTTTTTTATTTCCAAAGTTGAAAACCCCGTTGAAAGGGCGACGATTTGCAACGATCGACAAGATAAAAGAAAATTCGCAGACGACGCTTCGCGTGATCAAGCAAGAGGAGTACCAAGACTGCCTGCAGAAGTGGAAACGCCGTTGGAAGCGGTGTATCAA
Organism: Schistocerca cancellata; assembly: GCF_023864275.1. Classification (NCBI taxonomy): domain Eukaryota; kingdom Metazoa; phylum Arthropoda; class Insecta; order Orthoptera; family Acrididae; genus Schistocerca; species Schistocerca cancellata. The sequence goes on from NC_064633.1 coordinate 495,602,483, forward strand.
AAAATGGTTCAAATGGCTCTGAGCACCATAGGACTTAACTTCTGAGGTTATCAGTCCCCTAGAACTTAGAACTACTTAAACCTAACTAACCTAAGGACATCACACATATCCATGCCCGAGGCAGGATTCGAACCTGCGACCGTAGTGGTCGCGCGGTTCCGGACTGTAGCGCCTAGAACCGCTCGGCCATACCGGCCGGCCAGTCGTGTATCAACTGTGGAAGAGAGTATTTCGAAGGAGACCATGTACAATAAGTAACACGTAAGTGTAGAAAACTTCTGTAGACAAAGTTCCAGAATTATCTGAAGAGACCACGTATGTACCGCAGGGTGCAGGCGGGGCTTGTTCACCCCACACGGCTCCCCACCCCGCGGCTGTCATTGTGGGGGCCGGTAGAGCTCCCTCCGCCCTCCAAAATGGCCTCCGACAATCGGCCAACTTGCCGCCAACACGCAATATACAGGGTGGTCCATTGATCGTGACCGGGCCCAGTGTCTCACGAAATAAGCGTCAAACGAAGAAACTACAAAGAACGAAACTTGTCTAGTTTGAAGGGGGAAACCAGATGGCGCTATGGTTGACCCGCTAGATGGCGCTGCCATACTTCAAAAGGTATCAGTTGCGTTTTTTTTTTAAATAGGAACCCCCATTTTTTATTACATATTCGTGTAGTACGTAAAAAAATATGAATGTTTTAGTTGGACCACTTTTTTCTCTTTGTGATAGATGGCGCTATAATAGTCGCAAACATGGCTCACAATTTTAGACGAACTGTTGGTAACAGGTATGTTTTTTAAATTAAAATACACAACGTAGGTACGTTTGAACATTTTATTTCGGTTGTTCCAATGTGATACATGTACCTTTGTGAACTTATCATTTCTGAGAACGCATGCTATTACAGCGTGATTACCTGTAAATACCACATTAATGCAATAAATGCTCAAAATGATGTCCGCCAACCTCAATGCATTTGGCAATACATGTAACGACATTCCTCTCAACAGCCAGTAGTTCGCCTTCCGTAATGTTCGCACGTGCATTGACAATGCGGTGACGCATGTTGTCAGGCGTTGTCGGTGGATCACGATAGCAAATATCCTTCAACTTGCACCACAGAAAGAAATCTGGGGACGTCAGATCCGGTGAACGTGCGGGCCATGGTATGGTGCTTCGACGACTAATCCACCTGTCATGAAATACGCTATTCAATACGGCTTCAACCGCACGCGAGCTACGTACCGGACATCCATCATGTTGGAATTACATCGCCATTCAGTCATGCAGTGAAACACCTTGTAGTAACATCGGTAGAACATTACGTAGGAAATCAGCATACATTGCACCATTTAGATAGCCATCGATAAAATGGGGGCCAATTATTCTTCCTCCCATAACTCCGCACCATACATTAACCCGCCAAGGTCGCTGATATTCCACTTGTCGCAGCCATCGTGGATTTTCCGTTGGCCAATAGCGCATATTATGCCGGTTTACGTTACAGCTATTGGCGAATGATGCTTCGTCGCTAAATAGAACGCGTGCAAAAAATCTGTCGTTGTCGCGTAATTTTGTGCCCAGTGGCAGAACTGTACACGACGTTCAGAGTCGTCGCCATGCAATTCCTGGTGCTTACAAATGTGGAACGGGTGCAATCGATGTTGATGTCGCATTCTCAAAACCGACGTTTTTGAGATTCCCGATTCTCGCGCAATTTGTCTGCTACTGATGTGCGGATTAGCCGCGACAGCAGCTAAGACACCTACTTCTGCATCATCATTTGTTGCCGGTCGTGGCTGACGTTTCACATGTGGCTGAACACTTCCTGTTTCCTTTAATAACGTAACTATCCGGCGAACTGTCCGAACACTTGGATGATGTCGTCCAGGATACCGAGCAGCATACATAGCACACGCCCGTTGTGCATTTTGATCACAATAGTCATACATCAACAAGATATCGACCATTTCAGCAATTGGTAAACGGTCCATTTTAACACGGGTAATGTATCACGAAGCAAATACCGTCCGCACCGGCGGAATGTTACGTGATACCACGTACTTATTCGTTTGTGACTATTACAGCGTCATCTATCACAAAGCGAAAAAAGTGATCCAACTAAAACATACATATTTCTTTACGTACTACACGAATACGTAATAGAAAATGGGGGTTCCTATTTAAAAAAAAACAGTTGATATCCGTTTGACTTATGGCAGCGGCATCTAGCGGGCCAACCATAGCGCCATCTGGTTTCCCCCTTCAAGCTAGACGAGTTTCGCTCTTTGTAGTTTTTCGTTTGACGTTTATTTCTTGAGATATTTGGCCCGTTCACTATCAATGGACCACACTGTATAACGTTTCACTTTCCGTACACATCGGAAATTCACCTTGCCGAGAGCAGCTAGCCTCAGTAATTAGTGTACATGGGGAAAACTGTGGTGGCAGTTTTGCGGATGAAAATACCTGTTGGCTGGCGCAGGATGCGTAAGACCGCTTGGACGTAGGAACGGGCGGTGACGTACGTGTCGCACGGTTTTGTTCGGCGTGTCAGCGCCAGAGCCCCGGGCTAACGAGCAACCTGTCGCGTGCGCTCGACACTCCCACTAAACACAGGCTGCGACCGACCTAGAGGCAGCGGTGAGTGAGGCGAACATTCATTCACTGCGGCGCGGCGCTCGCACGAGACACGTATCGCGCGCTATTGCACCTCTGGAACTCTCACAGTACTTAAAAGGTAAACTTCCCATCGCACCCCTGTCAAAATTAGTTGTAAGATGGCCCAGTGGAGAACCCGTCAAAAACTGAACACGGATTAAGTAAGAAAACAGCTAGAAAGTGTAATGAACTGTGAAAGAGAAGCAAAGTAGAAACAGCGAACGGTCCACGCTCAGGGTGTGAAACCGAGCAAATTGCCAAAATCACGGCATCGTTGTTATGTGGTCGGGATGTTCCACTGTGAGGAGAGAGAACCGTGTTCAAACCTCCCTCGTGCCCCACTTTTTTTTCACAAAATTTTGAACTGTCCGTCCGGTCATTGCTATGTCTGTCCGCTTTATCTAAACAGTAAATAAACGGGTGTCAAATTCGTTACCACAGAGGAATTCAAGAGTTAAAACATCGCAACGGCGCGCAGAGTCATAACACGTGGTACTTGTGTGGAACAAATAAGAAGTACGTACATCTGGAGATCCCTTCTTTACACCTCGCTGTTGCAGACGTGCGTTACACAGCAACACAGGGTGTTTATTTCAACATTCTCGGTTGCCCTTTATTACATCTTCATGATGTGTGTGCTGTGGCCACTCCTGTCTTCCAAGATGACAACACCTATTTTCACAAATCTCCACCCATACGTTCCTGGTTTGATGAACACTCAGTCATCCTGTCGCGCCTCAACTGTTCCGCTAAATCATCTGATCTTAATCCACAGGATATGTCTGAGACTATTTGCAGCTGCCACTGAAACGTAGCGGTTAACACTGCCACTATTTGGCACGTCTGCAGGAGCTAATCATGAATGAATGGCTTCAACTGGATATGGCATATCTGGAGAAACTTGTGGACCCTCTTTCTCGACAGGTTGAGTCTATAATCAAGGCAAGAGAGGATGTCACATGGTAATAGCTGTATCATTCCTATGAGTGTCCGCCCCGATAGCTGAGTGGTCAGCGTGATGAATTGCCGTCCTACGGACCCGGGTTCGAGTCCCGGCTGGGTCGGGGATTTTCTCCGCTCAGGGACTGGGTGTTGTGTTGTCTTCATCATCCGGCGCGCAGGTCGCCCAATGTGGCGTCGAATGTGATAAGACCTGCACCAAGGTGGCCGGACCTGCCCTGGAATGGCCTCTCGACCAATGACGTCAAACGCTCATTTCCATTTCCATTCCTATAAGTAACTAACTTTTTGTCCACTATTCTTATCTTCGCTCTACAACGTAATTCGAAGGAGAGATGCTTAGATTTCAACATTCCGTCGACGATTATGACAACAGGACTGGCAAAGAATGGAGGAGTCAATGGCATATCGTCAACCAAAGAAAGAAGAAAGAACGTTGTTAAGTCTGTGATTGGATTAAACATTACTGACAGCCAAAACGTGACACATTAACCTGAATAGAAAGTCATTCACAGACACACTGGTAGGGGCATGCATCAGGGGTGTTTAAAAGGTTTACTAAAGCCCTTGCTACATTCCATCACTGACCCTAAAAGTTTCGTATTAGGTTTTAATGAAACATCAGCCTAGTGTCTTTATGTGCAACTAGCTCTTAATTTAAAGTTCGAGTTTTACGAAATGTTTTAGATTTTGATTTAGCGAGTCACAATCAAGATAAACCATTAAAATGTCACTGCCAAATTTCCTGGTCATCCTTTCCCAATTCGACCTTCTGCTCTGTGACTAGTAACCTCGTCATAGAAAGGACATTATACTGAGGTAACAAAAGTCACGGATAGGAATAATCACTTATACAGATGGCGGCACTATCGCGTACACAACGTTTAAAAGGTCAGTGCATTGACAGAGCAGTTACCCCTCCCGGATGATGAGCTTCGCCCTGACATCTACCCTTCCTACCAACTCTAACCCCCTCTTCCTGCCTCCTCCACAGGGCTCCCTCTCCTCCCCCTTCGTCCTTCTGAGCGGCTTTCCCCTCCTACTCCCCCTCCATCTCTTGTGCCTCCTTTCAGTGTCTCTGCACTCCCTCCTGCCCTGTCTTCCCTTTTCCTCTCCCACCCCACGTGTCTCCTGCCTCTTCATGAACCCACGGTTGCCCCTCCTCTCTTCATCCCACTGCTTCTCCAGCTGCCCCATGCTCTCCCCTCCTTTTCCATCCTCTCTGACCTTTCCCTCGGCTGGTCCCACCTGGTAGTTTTACTCTTCGTCGTGTGTGCTCCAAGTGGGTTTTAAGTGTGTTGTTTCGGAGTGTTTTTAATACTGTGGCCAATTTTTAACCTGTGCATGCGCATTCAGTGTCTTCTCTGTGTTTCAAGAATCGCCAACTGTGTTTTTTAACTTTCTGGTGACTTTTTTAACTGTCTCCCATTAACGTCTACATGTCAATGTATTTTTACCTCAATTTTCTCCCCCCACTCTGTTTTATGTTCCCCTTTTTTATCTCCTTATGTATGTATCATTTTATTCTTGTTTTAGTTGTCGTGTCACTCAGCTGAAGAGCGGCGGATTGTGCCGCTGACAGCCCTCCCCTGCCCATATGGGGCAGGGGAATGAAATCACAATTAAGAAAAAAAAAAAACGGAGCAGTCATTTCTACTCAGGTGATTCCTGTGAAATGGTTTCCGACGTGATTGTGGCCGCACGACAGAAATTAACAGTTAACAGACTTTGAACGGGGAATGGTAGTTGGTGCTAGATGTATGGGACATTCCATTTCGGAAATCGATATAGAACTCAATATTCCGAGATCCACAGGACCAAGTGAGTGCCGAGAGTATCAAATATCAGGCATTACTATCGACAGCAGTGGCGTTTGCGAAGAGTTGTCAGAGCTAATAGACAAGCAACACTATGTGAAATAACCGCAGATATCAATGTGGAACTTACGACGAACGTATCCGTTAGTACAGTGCAGCGAAATCTGGCATTAATGGGCTGTGGCAGCAGACGGCCGACGAGAGTGCCTTTGCTAAAAGCACGACATCGCTTGCAACGTCTCTCCTGGGCTCGTGATCATATTGGTTGACCCTAGACTACTGGAAAGCCGTAGTCTGGTCACATGGGTCCCGATTTCAATTGGTAAAGGTTGATGATACGGTTCGAGTGTGGCCCAGACCCCAGTTGACGACAATGTTCTGTGCAAGTTAGTTATGCGCCCATGACGGAGTGGGCCGTTTTTACATGGAATGGACCTGGGTCCTCGGGTCCAACTGAACCGATCATTGACTGGAAATGAGTATGTTCGGCTACTTCGAGACTACTCGTAGCCATTCAAGGACTTCATGCTGCCAAACAACAATATCATGTTACCAAGTCACAACTGTTCGCAATTGGTTCAAATGGTTCAAATGGCTCTGAGCACTATGGGACTTAACTTCTGAGATCATCAGTCGCCTAGAACTTAGAACTACTTAAACCTAACTAACCTAAGGATATCACACACATCCATGCCCGAGGCAGGATTCGAACCTGCGACCGTAGCGGTCGCGCGGCTCCGGACTGTAGCACCTAGAACCGCTCGGCCACCCCGGCCGGCTTCGCAATTGGTTTGAAGAACATTCTGAGCAACTAGAGTGAATGATTTGACCACGAGATCTGCCGACGTGAATCCCATCGCGAGGTCAGTTGCTGCACAAATCCTGCACCGGCAACACTTAACGCAGTTATGAACGGTTACAGAGGCAGCATGGCTCAATGTTTCTACAGGGGACTTCGAAAGACTTGTTGAGTCCACGGCACGTCGAGCTGCCACACTAAGTCTGGCAAAAGGAGGTCCGACACGATATTACGGGGTGTTCAAAAAGTCTCTCCGCAGTGCCGTGTGATTGTTAGCAGCGCGTGCCGTACGATTGTTCGCCTGCCTGGCTTACTTCCCTTCAAGTGCTCTCCCAGAATTCCACTGTATCGCTTATCTCAGCCAGCGTCAGTAGTATCGTTGGTGTGTGTCGTTACGTGTTAATGTGAACATTTAAGTTTCGTTCTTTCGTTCGTTTCTTTCGTTTTTCTCACTGTTAAAATGCTAACCATTGAAGAACGTGTGTTTTTAGTCGAACAAGTGTTCAAAGCTGGCGGTAAATACACAGTTTCAGTTCGTCAAACATTTACTTCAGTTTTACCGGAGACAACATTCCCACATAGCGATACTGTGCGAGATTTGATTAACAAATTTCGAAGTACAGGTTCAGTGACAGATGCACCGAGAAGTGATCGTCCTAGCGTTTTGTTTGAGGATAAACTACTCGACATTTCCGATAAAATGTCCATGAGTCCGAACAAGTCAGTAAGAAAACTCGCCCAGGAAATCGATGTTAGTGTAGGAACAGCTCACACAGCTCTAAGAAAAAAATTAGAACTTTTCCCATACAGAGTGACAGTCGTGCAAGAACTGAAAAATGCTGATCATGGCAAGAAATGCATTATTGTCAGTGGTTCAACAATTTCGTTCAACACAACGGAAGGGATATTCTTAATGAAACGTTTTTCATTGATGAGGCTTGATTTCATTCATCCGGGTACATGAGCTCGCAAAATTTTCATTATGGAGTACTGAAAATCCTTTGTGTATTCACGAAGAACCACTTCATTCCGTGAAAATTGAAATTTGGACTGCAATTTCTAAACGTCGGATTGTGGGTCCCATATTTTTCAACGAAACAATAAATGCACAACGATACTGCAGTGATATTCTGTACCCATTCATAGGAGGACTTGTGTTAAGTGAAATACTGAACGGTTATTTTCAACAAGATTGTGCAACCGCGAATACAGCTCGCGTTTCAATGTCACTGCTTGCTGACTTTTTCGGTGATCGCATAATTTCACAGGGACGTTGGCCTCTACGATCGCCTGACCTAATACCACCTGATTTTTTCTTCTCGGGTGCGGCGAAAGCAACTGTCTATAAAAACCGTCCAAAATCCATCAATGAATTGAAAACTGCAATATCCACTTTTACTGCTTCTGTTACAGAAGAAATATTACAACTTGTGTTTGGAAACGATTAGGCGAGTTGAATTGTGTATTCAACAACAGGGGGACGCTTTCGACATTTAATGTGAGAAACTGTAAGTAAAAATGAATATTCAATAAATTAATAACTTGTATTTCACTGAGTTTCATTTCGGTATATTCACTGAGGCATACGGCACGCGCGGCTAACAATCACACGGCACTGCGGAGAGACTTTTTGAACAACCCGTATGAGGTGTCCTATGTCTTTTTTCACCTCAGTGTACACGCCAATCTCATGGTTTTACTCCTTCAAACACTAAAATGCGGCACGATAAACTTGTTGGTGACTCGCAGAGTACATCCACATATTAAATAGATGTGACTGCTTCCAGCGATTGTTCTATAATTGTGTAATCATACAAGAATGAGTCTCTCTGGCTACTTCCGCTTAATACGTTATACTTGTTTTGTTGTGGATCAACTGCAAGTCTCTGTACCAAGTTTTAATACTCTGCAGGTCTTCTTGCATTTCGCTATAATTTTGTAGCGTTGTGACTTCTCTGTATACAGCAGCACCGTCTGCGAAAAGCCTCGTATAATGTCCGACGTTATCCCCTAGGCCACTTGCATATATTGTGAGAAGTAATGGTTCCATAACAAAATATTTCAGTCTTTAGGTACGAATCTTTCGTCGAGTGAGCGGTCGTGCTTGACTGGTATGAGTGTAGTTACTTCATCGGCTCAAAGGAAACAAATTGGCATACAGTCAGGACCGGAAAACTTTTGGCTTTATCGAGTGCATTAAAAGTGCATTATGCGTAGTAAAGGAGCGTATTGAACAGATCGTTCCAGAACTGTGGTAAAACTGAGTGGAAGGTGCGATATAAAATTATTATATAAACCGCAATGAAACTTTCCTTTTAGATGAGTGGCAAACAAATTTTAAATTTAGTGGGGATATATAAGTGGCAACGTGGAACAACGGCCCACAGTCATCAGTTAAAAGAACATGCACATGTGCTACTCATATTTACAAGCTCTCGTTACTGATCAACAAGGGAAGACATGTGTAATGTGCTGCGAATACAAAGAATGAAAGATCCTTTATCATTTAGCTACTATATAGCAGGTTAGCAACTGGAAGCACTTAATTCCATAAATTGATCTGGGAGTAGGCATTAGGAGTGATTTAAAATGGAATGATCATATAAAGTTGATCGTCGGTAAAGCAGATGCCAGACTGAGAGTCATTGGAAGAATCCTAAGGAAATGCAATCCGAAAACAAAGGAAGTAGGTTACAGTACGCTTATTCGCCCACTGCTTGAATATTGCTCAGCAGTGTGGGATCCGTACCAGATAGGGTTGATAGAAGAGATAGAGATGATCCAACGGAGAGCAGCGCGCTTCGTTACAGGATCATTTAGTAATCGCGAAAGCGTTACGGAGATGATAGATAAACTCCAGTGGAAGACTTTGCAGGAGAGACGCTCAGTAGCTCGGTACGGGCTTTTGTTGAAGTTTCGAGAACATACCTTCACCGAGGAGTCAAGCAGTATATTGCTCCCTACTACGTATATCTCGCGAAGAGACCATGACGATGAAATCAGAGATATTAGAGCCCACACAAAGGCATACCGACAATCTTCCTTCCCACTAACAATACGAGACTGGAAGAGAAGGAAGAACCGATAGAGGTACTCAAAGTACCCTCTGTCACACACCGTCAGATGGCTTGGGGAGTATTTATGTAGATGTAGATGTAGATGTAGAAGTAGCGAAACCTTACAGTCTATACTGTCAGAAAGTATTATGCCAATTAATAGCAAGGACACATTAAAAGTGGGGTCACTTTAAAACTGCTAACCAACAGTTGACAACTAATCGAGGCTTACATTAGATAAGACCTGAGACGCACTTTACATAATGGAAGACAGGTAAATTTTTAATTAATGAGGGCACAGATAATGCCACAGTACTATAATGCGCCATAGTCGTAGGATAAAATGAAAACATGCAAATTTTATTAAGAGAGGGCAATTTTACAGCTATGTAAAATGAAGTGGGTGGACCTTGCGGACGTCACTATAAGAAACAGGCATATGCCGTACATTCTTTAAGTCTATCGAAGGCCCCATAAACACTGACCCGATAAAAAATGGTATACATATATGGCGTACAGTAATCAGGGACCAGAAAGAGAAGGAAATGAGGCTGGACGCTGCTTCAGAGAAGAAACGTTATCCAGCAGGACAGCTTAAGTGTCGTGATATTTGTATATATTCCCTACCTAAGCAGTCATCCATAGTACTGTCTGGTGCCACTAGCGCATTGACATAGGTTTCACAACACCTAGCCCGACCGGCGGTTTCGAAATGTTTTTTAAAAGTTTTTAAAACTTTTTAGAAAACAATTTTGTTTTTTTTGTTTTTTATGTGTGTTGCGGCGTGTGAAAGTTATCTCCCGTCTTTTGCTATTTCCAGTAAGACACCTGAGGATAGGCTTATAATAGTCCGAACCCGGTCGTGTGAAAATAAAGTAATTTACAACTGAAGCCGTATTTTCAACCTCTGCTATAATGCTCAGTTACGGATGTTCTTCCGACAGGATTGTTTGTTTACCAAGTGACTTACGTTGCTTCGCTACACTGAGTGTATGTACTTTTAATTTGTCATCTTGGCAGATATTCTTGATTCGAATTGTGGTAAATTTACTGCATCTTTTTCACTGAAGGAGATTCACGAAATAGCGCTTGGAAACTCCGCTTGAGCGGCGCTATCATTGGTAACATGACCATTGCTATTGCTCAATGAATGACTGATTGTGTCTTGTCAGTGGTACACGATCAAAATATCTTCGGATTTTCTGCTGGATTTCGAGACAGAGTTCAATTGTGGAACTATTAAAAGTATATAAATTAAAATCTGCTCTAAGTTTAGAGATTCTGTAAACCACCGCCAGTCTTGGTGAGTTAGCGTTCTTTTAAATCTGGCATTCTGTTTTCGCTGCTTCTGCGACAGTATCCTGACCTGTTTTGTGTACCACGGGGTATATGTTCCGTTCCTTATTTATTTGGTATAAAACTCTCAACTGTTATGAACACTATTTATTTGAACATGCACGGTTCTCAAATACGACTAGCACAACTTCAACTGGTTGTTGAACATAAGAGATTCTATCCCAGTGGGTCAACGACTTTCTCAGGAGGCACGTGTCTGACAACCAGGCCTCAATACAAGTATTCCAGCTTCCAGAGATTGTGCTAACTTATTTTAAATTTGATACAAGCCCAGATTTACTTCGCGCCGCAGTACTCATGGTGTGGGAAGGAGCAGGCGCGCAGACAAACGAGAACAACTGCTCGCTCGTTGGAATGCTAACATAAATACAGCCCTTGTGGTCGCGGTGTTCCAATCTGCTGGCAACATTTGCCCAGCTGTTGGCAGCATTCCTGTCCTCGTACATAACTCGGCAGTTCGTATGTTATGGAAATTAAAGACGCGCGGGATCAAAACTTAGAATGCCACAGCTGAAAAACAATGGAATTTCAGTCTTGCTTAACCAAAAAATGCTGCTTAAAAGCAGGTAGTAATTGGGAAGTTCCACTATCAACTGTAGTATGTATTTTAACAGATAGAATTTTAAATGATTATACTGCCTGAGAGAAAAGTGGAGGACGAATGGAAATCAAACTTCACGGATTTAGAGAATATGTAATGATGTTCCTGTGATTACAAAATCGAGTCAGATTTACGAGGCACGTTCAATAAGCAATGCAACACATCTTTTTTCTGAAAACAGGTTGGTTGTATTCAGGTTTCCAATACACCATATTATTCCCCATTCTTTGGTTTCAAAACCCTATTTTTCAACATAATCACCATTCAATGTGACGGCCTTATGTCACATTAATGGGATGAACTGTATGCTCGAATTGTACCATTCTACGTTGGAGCCAACCTCTTGCTGCATCAATATCCACCTCATCGTCCACGTACTGCTTCCCGCGGAGTTATCCTACATTCCTCTTTATGGTCTTCTGTTAGGCTGCGAGGAATCCAGCGGGCACACACCTTTGAGTACCCAACTGATGGACGATGATGTCAGCACAGCTAACAGAGATGTCCAGTTGTGCAGTGAAGTGTTTGATTATGATCCATCAATCATCTCGAATGAGAGTGTCCGCACGTTCCAGCATTGCAGAAGCCACAGCAGTGTGCACAACGCAGGCAGCCCAGAGATCGGACAGGTTTGCTTGACCTTGTTGCTATGATGACAGGCTCCTCGCCCAACGGCTCACAGCACTTTTGTTCACTGCCAGGTTTCCATAGACATTCTGCAAACGGCTATGAATATTTGTGATGCTCTGGTTTTCCGCCAAAAGAAACAGCTCTCTGCTTGAAACGCACCTCCTTTACAGATACCATTCTGAAGACTACGCATAGCGCCGCCACCTATCGGAAATTCGTGAACTATAGGGGCCTCAGCAGGAACATTCCACGACATCCAACAGAAAATTCCACATTTTTTTGAACCAACGTCGGCCGATAAAAAAAAAGGAGTTGCATTACTTATTGAATGCCTCTCATACAAAGAACTTGGCGGAATAAACCTATTCTCAGTATGACATTGCACTCTCTCTGGCCTCAACGCATGCACTCATTCGGTTGAGAAGGGTGCCATGAAGTCTTTATATAGTCTCCTGAGTCAAGCTGTCCCATTCTATAAATCCCTCCAAATCCTCAAACGCCATGCAATTCGCCTCGACTTCTACATCCGCCTTCCGTCTCCCATGCGCATCCTCTACGACCTCATCTCCTTCATCCACTTTCTCCTTTTCCTTGAACACATCCACACACTATATTGTCCGCCACCTCGATCCCCCTCACCCCCTGGTGTCTCCCTTCCTCTTCACCCCCAGCCCATTGCCGCTCCTTTACTGTTGTGTCCCACCCTCTCTCCATCTCCACACTGCTCCGCCTCCTTTCCCAATGCAACTTCCACCATCTACCCCTCCTGGATGATGAGCTTCGTCCTGACATCCACCCTTCCTACCAACTCTAGCCCCGTCTTCCTCCTGCCTCCCCCTCCCTTCTCCTGAGTGGCTTTCCCATCCTACTCCCCCTCCCTCTCTTGTGCTCCCTTTCAGTGTCTCTGCAATCTTCCCTCCTTTTCCATCCTCTCCGGCCTCTCCCAAGGCAGGTCTCACCTGGCAGTTTTATTCTTCATTGTGTGTGCTCCAAGTGGGTTTAAAGTGGGTTTTTAATACTGTGGCCCACTTTTAACCTGTGAATGTGACTTCAGTGTCTTTTTTGTGTTCTAAAAATCGCCAACTGTGTTTTTTAACTTTATGTCAACGTTTTTAATTGTTTCCCCATGAATGTCTCCATGTCAGTGTATTTTTACCTCCATTATCCCCCTTACTCTGTTTTATGTTCCCCTTTTCTATTGCCTTATATGTAACATTTTATTCTTGTATTAGTTGGCATATCACTCGTCTGAAGAGCGGTGGATTGTGCCGCTGACAGCCCTCCCCTGCCCATATGGGGCAGGGGAATGAAATCACAATAAAGAAAGAAAATCTGTCCTAAAATTGTTGTAATGGTTCCTTGATGTCATTGAAACTCGCACTGGAACATAGCTGATGTCTGGGCTGGTCCCACATACGTTCTAGGGGACAGATAGAGGCGTCTTGCTGGCCATAGTAGTAACTCGCCATCACACTGACAGTTCACAGTGATTAGTGCATGTGTGGACGAGCATTGTCCTGTTGAAAAATGGCACCATGGTACTGCGTGAGAGGTAACACATGGGAACACTGGACGACCATGATGTAGACGTTGTGACCTCAGAGTTTCCTTAATCACTGCTGTGACCTGAAGCCGTACTCGAAGGCTCCTCACATCATCACGCCAGAAGTAACACTGTCGTGCCTCCCAAGAAAGTGGAAGAGTGGGAACTCTCTCCAGGACGCTGCAGTATTTGCCGACAATGATCGAACAGGGAAGTGCACAAACGCATTTTTTCGTTGAACAGAATGCGACGACGTTCGTCAGCAGTCCATGCTTCCCGGTCGCGACATCCCTGCAAAAGCAGTCCTATGCGTGGTGGTGATAACGGCAGCTACACATAGGACGGTAATTTCCTAGTCAAGCTGCTGTCTCCTACCAATGCTGTGAGATGGCGCAAAATGGTACAGGGAGTAGATTACCTGCTCTCCGATGACTGGCACAGATTTGGAAGGGTTACAATTTGGTTGGTGCAAAAGACAGCGATCCTCCCTTGTGATCGTCAGACATGATCGACCAGAAGCTTGTCCCGAATATGCCTGTCCTCACATTCCCAAGCAGTCCCACAGTCCCACATCTGGCCATTGTCATGTGTGAATGCGCCACAAATCTACATGTTGCTCAATTTACGAACAAACAGACCCCCATAATCGAGCCCCTTTTAAATTCTGCCAGCTGCTGATAACGCTGTCTCACACGAATACGCGGCATCTCCGTGGTCTTGCCAGTGATCTCAACATGTGACGCTGTTCACGCCCCGTTATACACCTCACCACGCCTTGTAACTACAGACAGCACTAAAATACTCAGGTGACCATTCTACTTACAGGGATATGCAACTGTAATCGTTTACATACCTGCCTATATCGTGTACATAAACTAAAATACGTTGTCATTTGATAATGTTTCCGGGGCGGTTCACTTTTTGGACACTCAGTGTAGTTAAGTATGAATCAATGTATTAGGAATGGAAAAAAATGAAACTTAAGACAATCACGTAAATGGGCGTCATGTTACAGTATTTTCACTGAAGAATTGTACTATAATTATACATGTGGCTCGTTCCACATAGTAGTTAAGAGATCATAATTATGATACATACAAGGTTCCGGTGAAAATCAAGTTCAATGGGCACGGTATAATAACATGCATAATTATTTCAGTTCGTGTTTGAAGGTAATTGAGTTACGTATTAAATTCTTCACCTCACTGGGTTGGTGGTCATAGATTTTTAGGGCTTATTACTCACTCATTTCAGTGCCACAATAACGGTGATTAAAAAAATGTAACTCATTCCTCCTCCTAGTATCACATTTATGAATGTTACTGTTGTTTCTAAACTGCAATTGACTGTCAAAGGCCGGCCGAAGTGGCCGAGCGGTTCTAAGCGCTACAGTCTGGAACCGCGCGACCGCTACGGTCTCAGGTTCGAATCCTGCCTCGGGCATGGATGTGTGTGATGTCCTTAGGTTAGTTAGGTTTAAGTTGTTCTAAGTTCTAAGGGACTGATGACCTCAGAAATTAACTCCCATAGCGCTCAGAGCCATCTGAACCACCATCTGACTGTCAAAAACAAACTTGGAAACGGGGGATAATTATTCTTAATACTCACCTCTTTTCAATAAACACTTTCTTTCTCAATGATCAGTTACTCAGAAAATGATTCCGTCATGTATTAGTGAATTAAAATAGAAAAAAATTAACTTTTTTACATTCTCAATCTAAAACCTGATGCTATCCGTAACGCAAATGTTGTATTCCTTCAACGACGATCATCACGACCGCTGACGACTGGTTTTGGTCCGCTATTGCTCCTCGTTGCTAACGTTTTGCCAAGAGTCGTATGTGGAGTCAACACATTACAATTGTTCTCGTTACACTTACCACGGCCGCAGTTGTCAGTGTGCTTGGACTAACTTAGGGACCTCCAACGATCCGTCCTCATCGAAAGTCAGAGAGGTCTTCCGTTTTGCCTCACCTACGCCTTAACAGTTGCGCGGGAGAATGCATAATACACCACACAGTATATCGCATACTAACTTCCTCCACAGCTGTCACAAATGACAGTCGCGCCCCATGAATTACCACAGAAATTGCTTGTTACGGAACAACTACAATTACATAAGTTTCATAACCTTCTGTTTGGCGAACAGCGATTAACTCAGTATTTAATAGTAGCAGACTATGTTTCCGAATTCACCTGTAGCGAACTTGAATTTACTTACGTTGGAAGTAGCCAAACTCTGATTACTAAGGCACTGCGTTACAGAAAGTTCACTAGTTACTTCGGTTTCGTACATCCACGACAGCGAACTATGTGCATATGAAAGAAACATTGCGTCGGTAAAGAAATGGGCACAAGGTGTATGGCGATATTCGGAGACAAAATGTGTTGGCCAACTGCAACGCAACGTCGAACGTTTGTTTCAGAACGCCCATTAGATAATATTACAAAAGCTTGGAAGGAACAATTTTTATCGTTGTGGAGAGTGATTTAACAACTCTATTGTGATAAACTTCAAGAGTGGAACAGCATTTCGTAGGTCCAGTATTCACCATTTCGTGCGTAAAACACCGCATTTCCACATGTAAGATGCGAGTACTGCAACAAAAGAAGATCGTGTAACAAGACGTAAGCATATAAATTCGGCATGGGAGTTTTAAGCAACGTTTCTACCGAAGATTGTAGCTCATCTGTGATTATTTCCCACTTGTTTTTGTAGTCTTGAGTCCGAATACTGGTTTGATGTAACTCTCCATGTGAATCGCGAGCAAACCTCCTCAAGTCTGCATAAATACCGCAACCTCTATCCATTAGTACCTGCTTAGTGAGCTAGAACCTTCGTCTGTCTGTCTGTCTCTCTCTCTCTCTCTCTCTCTCTCTCTCTCTCTCTGTCTCTCTCTGCTATTTTTATACCACTCCATCAACCGCATTAACTATTCCATAATGCCTCAAATTGCATCCCACCAACCTGTCTTTTACCTTCGTCAAGTTTGGCAAAAAACTCTTTGCTTCCTAAAAACTAGTTAACCGACCTATCCACCTAATCTGAAGCATCTAAAGTAATTATATTCTTATGTTCTGTCTTTTTTGTCATCCTCGGTTCAAGACAGTGTTCATTCCATTCATTTTGTTTTCATATCTCCGGATAACCTTAAAGTTTTTATTTCCTTCCCATCTTTCTCTATTTACTACTTCAAAAACACGAGGTGCTGGCTACGACTTTGCCTCACTTTCTTGTTAAATACTGTCTCCTTTTCATGTTCCTTAAAATCTTATAACTGGTATTTGGGACCCACTTGCTACATAATGGTAACTCATATAATGCATACGACTGATTGAAATATTTCTGAAGGAATATGCTCTTCTTCAACACGCTTTAAAGCTTCGTTATTTTCAATTAGCGATAGGTATAACCGATTACGACTTTGTATTTATCTGGGTCTTTAACACAATGAAAAGTGCTTCTTTACCTACTACTTTCATTTCTATCCGTTATATTTTGTTTGTAGTACCGGGTGTTCAAAAAGTCAGTATAAATTTGAAAACTGAATAAATCACGGAATAATGTAGATAGAGAGGTACAAATTGACACACATGCTTGGAATGACATGGGGTTTTATTACAACCAAAAAAATACAAAAGTTCAAAAAATGTCCGACAGATGGCGCTTCATCTGATCAGAATAGCAATAATTAGCACAACATAGTAATACAAAGCAAAGATGATGTTCTTTACAGGAAATGCTCAATATGTCCACCATCATTCCTCAACAATAGCTGTAGTCGAGGAATAATGTTGTGAACAGCACTGTAAAGCATGTCCGGAGTTATGGTGAGGCAGTGGCGTCGGATGTTGTCTTTCAGCATCCCTAGAGATGTCGGTCGATCTCGATACACTTGCGATTTCAGGTAACCTCAAAGCCAATAATCGCACGGACTGAGGTCTGGGGACCTGGGAGGCCAAACATGACGAAAGTGGCGGCTGAGCTCACGATCATCAACAAACGACGCGCGCAAGAGATCTTTCACGCGTCTAGCAATATGGTTAGTTCTAATAAAACCCCATGTCATTCCAAGCATGTGTGTCAATTTTTACCTCTCTATCTACATTATTCCATGGTTTATTAAGTTCTCAAATTTATATTGACTTTTTGATCACCCGGTACGTAGCGATAATTATCTTTGGCATACTTTACGCCAATCTGCTACAGTCAGTTTCGGTTAGTCAATTCAAGCACTGTAGCAACGTCTTTGCTTGTTCACTGATGAAATTTTACATCTTTGGTTAATCAGTTATCTTCCGACCAATGGGAATCGTTCGCAGGTTGTTGCCAAAGTGGTCTTCCTGCTGTGAAAGAGCATTCGGTATTATTGAGTTACTTTCGAGTCTATGTGCTGTCCCAGGTCGGTTAGATGCTTATGAGAAGACTGCTTTTGTCTGGTGGAGATCCAATCAGGCCATGCGGATTGTACAGTGAATAAAGAATTGTATGAAACTACTTCAATTTATTTGTCGTGGTGAAATTAGTTATTGTGTGTCGAAGCTAGAATGGAATTGCTAAGTCGCCTTGACTCCACTGGTGGGAATCGCCCTGTGTGCTTACGCATAGTACGAGGTGCATTCAAGTTCTAAGGCCTCCGATTTTTTTTCTCCGGACTGGAAAGAGATAGAAACATGCGCATTGTTTTAAAATTAGGCCGCGTTCATTGTCAATACGTCCCAGAGATGGCAGCACCGTACGGCAGATGGAATTTTACCGCCAGCGGCGACAATGAGAACTGTTTTAAATACTTAACATGGCGACGTTTTCCTTACTTGAACAGCGTGCAATCATTCGTTTTCTGAATTTGTGTGGTGTGAAACCAATTGAAATTCATCGACAGTTGAAGGAGACATGTGGTGATGGAGTTATGGATGTGTCGAAAGTGCATTCGTGGGTGCGACAGTTTAATGAAGGCAGCACATCGTGTGACAACAAACCGAAACAACCTCGGCTTGCACAAGCCGGTCTGACGACATGATCGAGAAAGTGGAGAGAATTGTTTTGGGGGATCGCCGAATGACTGTTGAACAGATCACCTCCAGAGTTGGCATTTCTGTGGGTTCTGGGCACACAATCCTGCATGACGACCTGAAAATGCGAAAAGTGTCATCCAGGTGGGTGCCACGAATGCTGACGGACGACCACATGGCTGCCCGTGTGGCATGTTGCCAAGCAATGTTGACGCGCAACGACAGCATGAATGGGACTTTCTTTTCGTCGGTTGTGACAATGGATGAGACGTGGATGCCATTTTTCAATCCAGAAACAAAGCGCCAGTCAGCTCAATGGAAGCACACAGATTCACCGCCACCAAAAAAATTTCAGGTAACTGCCAGTGATGAAAAAATGATGGTGTCTATGTTCAGGGAGATCGAGGGCGTAATCCTTACCCATTGCGTTCCAAAGGGCACTACGGTAACAGGTGCATCCTACGATAATGTTTTGAAGAACAAATTCCTTCCTGCACTGCAATAAAAACGTCCGGGAAGGGCTGCGCGTGTGCTGTTTCACCAAGACAATGCACCCGCACATCGAGCTAACGTTACGCAACAGTTTCTTCGTGATAACAACTTTGAAGTGATTCCTCATGCTCCCTACTCACCTGACCTGGCTCCTAGTGACTTTTGGCTTTTTCCAACAATGAAAGACACTCCCTGTGGTCGCACATTCACCAGCCGTGCTGCTATTGCCTCAGCGATTTTTCCAGTGGTCAAAACAGACACCTAAAGAAGCCTTCGCCGCTGCCATGGAATCATGGCGTCAGCGTTGTGAAAAATGTGTACGTCTGCAGGGCGATTACGTCGAGAAGTAACGTCAGTTTCATCGATTTCGGGTGATTAGTTAATTAGAAAAAAAAAATCGGAGGCCTTAGAACTTGAATGCACCTCGTAAAATGGGAGCTGATAAGTTGTCACTGCGTGATCGAACGGAAGCGTCGTACACCGCTTTTCCATTTCGTCACACTATAAAGTCAAGGTTATTATCCATACCCTATATACAAATTGGTTTTCACTTACTCAAGAACTCCGAGATACGAAAACGATGTTTCTGTTGCTGGTTGTCGACTTTGCGCCGCACTCGAACCCAACTATCAGCTGTTACCAACTGAAATCGGGACTCACCCGTCCAGGCCACGGGTTTCCAGTCGTAAAGGTTTTAACCGATATGGTCACAAGCCCAGGCGAGAGGCTGCAGACAATGTCGTGCTGTTAACAAAGGCCCTCGCGTCGGTCGCCTGCTGCCATAGCCCATTAACGCCGAATTTCCCCGCACTATCCAACGGATACGTTCTTCGTAAGTCCCACATTGATTTCTGCGGTTATTTCACACAGTGTGGCTTGTATGTTAGCGCTGACGGCTCTACGCAAATGCCGCTGCTCTCTGTCGTTTAGTGAAGACCGTCGGCCACTACGTTGGTGAGAGGTAATGCCTGAAACTTGATGTTTTCGGCACATTCTTGACACTGTGAATCTCGGAATACTGAATTCCCTAGCGATTTTACAAATGGAATGTCCCGAGCGTCTAGCTCCAAATACCATTCTGCATTCAAAATCTGTTAACCGTTAATTCCTGCTGTGGGGCCATAATCATGTCGGAAACCTTTTCACATGAATCACCTGAGAAAAATGACTGCTCCGCCAGCGCACTGCCCTATTATACCTTGGGTACGCGATACTACCGCCATCTCTATACGTGCATATCGCTATCTCACGATTTTTGTAACCTTTGTGTTGTTCGAACTGTGCACTGCAGGATTTGCGTTGTTCGTAGTGTTAGCGTCATGACTTGCCTTTAGGCGCCGATACTGGTATGGCGACATTATGCTGAAACATTGGCATCAGTGTGTTATCCAGTTGCAGACAGTCAACGTGAGTCTAGACAAAATGGGCAGGGCTTTACTCGTAAAGCTGTTTTTTCAAAATAATAGTCATACTGCTGCCGCTCTTTGCGAGCATCGATGAGTTAAAGGAACACAGAGAGCCCTGTTTCAGTACTGTGGTTCAAGAACGTGATATGGAAGTTTGAATTAACTATAAGCATTAAACATTAAAAAAAAAGCACTCCGTCATCAGGCCATGAACGGCCTACCGGGACCATCCGACCGCCGTGTCATCCTCGTTGGAGGATGCGGATAGGAGGGGCGTGGGGTCAGCACACCGCTCCCCCAGTCGTTACGATGGTATTCTTGACCGAAGCCGCTACTATTCGTTCGAGTAGCTCCTCAACTGCCATCACGAGCCTGAGTGCAGCCCGAAAAATGGCAACAGCGCATGGCGGCTGGATGATCACCCATCCAAGCGCCGGCAACGCCCAACAGCGCTTAACTTCGGTGATCTCACGGGAACCGGTATATCCACTGCGGCCTTGCCGTTGAATTAACTATCGATTTTAGAATTGTTCTGGGAGAGGTCGACGGTCAAAAAATGTTCAAATGTGTGTGAATTCCTAAGGGACCAAACTGCTAAGCTCATCGGTCCCTAGACTTACACACTTCTTAAACTAACTTATGCTAAGAACGGCACACACAACAATGCCCGACGGAGGACTCGAACCTCCGGCGGGAGGGGCCGCGCAATCCGTGACATGGCGCCTCAAACCACGCGGCCACCCAGCGCGGCGCCGACGGTCAATTGTGCCACAAATTGTTGAAAAAGATATTGTTGCCATGGCTTAGAACGCTGGACGCAGTTTGCGATCGTCAAACGGTGCACGAGTTGTATGGCGACAGCTCAAAATTCCATGGCCCAGCATTCGAAAAGTTAAAATTTCTCACCAACTTTTTTCACGTGACGAAGACATTCCAGAAGACTGCTCTTATGTTCCTTGCAAGGCCTGAAGTTGATGACATGTGGCCTTGGAACATTTTGTAGAGTGATGAAGCACTCTTTACGCTCACTATGGCAGTGAACACACACGATTCTCACATTTTGGGATCGTCACCGCTAAGAAACATTTATAAAGCTCCCCTGCATAGTGAACGCCTCACCGTGTGGTGTGGCTTCACGGCACATTTAATGACTGGTCCACTTTTCTTCGAGGAACTCGCAGCTCAAGAACCAAGGACATGCAGCGTGAACGGCACAAGTTACTGTGACCTGCTTCGCTGGAGGGAGACACTATGGAAGCATCTGTTTTGACGCATGATGGAGCTCCAACTCACATTGCTCGTGGGGTCACTTATTCCGTAGCATATTTGGAGAAAACCGAATCATTGCTTTATCATTTCAAACAGCTTGGCCACCATGATCACTAGATTTAAAAAGTGTGATTTCTGGCTGTGGGTTTACCTGAAGAACGGGACACTTAACACGCATTGAAGGTTGAAGATGAGCATAGCGAGATAGGTAACCAGCATCCCTCCTAACATGTATTGGGCAGCAGTACAGCAATCTCTCGTGCGTTTACAGGTTGTCGTGGATGCAGGTGGTCGTCTCGTTGAGCAATGTTTGTATCATGGAAGGTAAACATCGTACTGTAGCAAGATGTTGCGTTGCTACGGAATGCATCCTCTGCGAACCGCCTCATTAATCTTCTGATGTTATCCATTCTATACTTTCTACATGTTGTAAACAATTACGGCACTGTCATACTCCCTTGGACTATTCTTATAAAAAAATGGTTCAAATGGCTCTGAGCACTATGGGACTTAACTGCTGGGGTCATCAGTCCCCTAGAACTTAGAACTACTTAAACCTAACTAACCTAAGGACATCACACACATCCATGCCCGTGGCAGGATTCGAACCTGCGACCGGAGCGGTCGCGCGGTTCCAGACTGTAGCGCCTAGAACCGTTCGGCCACCCCGGCCAGCTACTATTCTTGTAATTACCTTTGTTAAGAACTTGGTACTGAACTGTATCTGCAAGGAAGTCCTGCATCTGCACAAGTCTGTCCGGTACTCGGTTCATTGAATGCCAGAGCGTAACTGTATCGAATGCCTTCCTACAGTCAAGAAAAACTTCTTAAACCAGGACACCGTGTTCAACGGCGTTATGGATCTTACAGACAAACAGAGCGAGGTGAGTTTCTCCAGTATCTCTATTTGCGAAATCCATGCTGATTTTTTGTTTATTTACTTTATTTTGCAGGTCCGTCTTGATCACACGAATTTTTACACTTTCCTGTTACCGGTTTCGGCTACTACCATCTTCAGTTCATAAAATATTCTGATGTAGGTATCAACGTCAAAATGTTCAAATGTGTGTGAAATCTTATGGGACTTAACTGCTAAGGTCATCAGTCCCTAAGCTTACACACTACTTAATCTAAATTATCCTAAGGACAAACACACACACCCCGACGGAGGACCCGAACCTCTGCCGGGACCAGCCTATCAACGTCAAATTATACATGTAGGTACGTAGTAAGTGCCCTTACTATGTACTGGTACATATATGAATAATTTGACATTGATACCTATATCAGAATATTTTATGAACTGAAGATGGTAGTAGCCCAAACCGGTAACAGGAAAGTGTAAAAATTCGTGATAGTGAACAGTAAAAGTTTGTGTGATCAAGATGGACATGTAAAATAAAGTGCGCAATATGATCACGGGATCATTTTCAGACTTTATGATTTTAATTGATATATTTTTGTTGATTCGCAATTTTGCAGTTCTTTTGACTTTACTAATACTTTCGAGCCATTGTGTTGCATTCATCGTGCATATGTATGAGTTTTTAGCGAGATTTTATTGTTTTCCCTAAAAGTGGACGAGATTGTCTTCAGATAGTCTTCAGATAGTGTACTGTTTCCAGATTTTTTTACGTTATTTCAATACAACAACTCCATTCCAAAACTATTAGTTCCATACTGGCCAAGCTTTATTATCTCATTTTCAACATGACTCTTGACACGTTTTAAACAATCTAGAAACATTTTGGCGTCTCGCAGAAGACTGTGGAACTTTCCAAGAGTAAATGTTAGTGCAGCCGTCGGTCTGTCCGCGAGGTCCCACACACATTACTTGATACGCCTAAGGAGCTGGCATCTAGCAGTGCAGGTCAGAAGTCTGGCAATGCATAGTGACCCACTGCACGTTTGTCGGGAAGCGCGTTTGGCACGGGGAAGAGAGCAAAGCGTCCGCGAATTCTCTGGCTAAAGTCGAACCCACTGGCCAATTGATAGCCGTGACATCACCCATTGTTTCTCCCGCAATGCGGGCCAGTCCTAGACGAAGGGGTGGCCAAAATTCTCTTTGAGTGTCTTATGCATAGTTTCATTAACTCCTGTGTAACGATGATGATAATTAGGCGAAGTGTTCTCATGAAGGCTTCTGCATCACGTCTGGGTATTTCTAGCATGTTGATGTGTAACTGATGACAATTTTATGAGTCATATACAAAACAGACTACTGCCCGCTAAAATTGTAATATCAGGAATGCAGTATGCAAGATGTTAGACTGCCTTCATTTTCCGTCATCAAAACCAACTGCCAAATGATTTATAGAATATATCTGTATTATGCGAAAAGTGGCAGTTGATCCTGAAGTATGAAAAGTTTGAAGTCATCCACATGAACACTAAAAGGAATCTGGTAAATTTCGGCTACAGAATAAATCACACAAATTTAAAGAATGTCAATTCAACAAAAACCTAAGAACTAAGATTACGAACATAAACTGGATGGATCACATAAATAATTTTGTGGGCAAGGTAAACCAAAGACCGCGTTTTATTAGCAGAACACATAAAAGGCGCAACAAATCGACAAAAGAAACGGCCTGCATTACATTTGACCGTCCTCTCCTACAATATCGCTGTGCGGTATAGAATACATACCAGAAAGTATTAACAGTGGACATCAAAAAGTTCAAAGAAGGGCAGCTCTTTTTGTATCATCGCGAAATACAGGAGAGAGTGTCACGGATATGGTGTACGATTGGGAGTGACGCTCATGAAAACAAAGATGTCACGAAAACGAAGATCCGTTCACCAAGTTTCAATCACCAACTTTCTCTTCCAAAAGTGAAAATATTTTGTTGATGCCCACTTTCATAGGAAAAAATGGTCATCGTAATAAAAAAAGAGAAATCAGAGTCCTCACGGAAAGGTTTAAGTGTTCATTTTTCCCGTACGCTGTTTGAGAGTGGAACGGTAAAGAACTACTATGAAAGTGGTTCGACCTGCCAGGCACTAACGTTTAAACTGCAAGGTACTCATGTAGACGTAGATGTAATTGTTGGATACGCAAATGATAAGCTTTCCAGCGCAACCGCAAAAAATAGGTAGGAGTAACGCAGTCTACATTCCTCACGTAAGGAATGATTACGCAGCGAGTTTATTATTTAAAAATCGCATATGATGTTGTTTGTTTGTGAGAAGACCGTGTTATGCCACGTGTGAGAAAGGGATACGCCAACCGCCGACCGGTGTGGTCGAGCGGTTATAGGCGCTTCAGTCTGGGTCCACGTGACCGCTACGATCGCAGGTTCGAATCCTGCCTCGCGCATGGATGTGTGTGATGTCCTTAGGCTAGTTAGGTTTAAGTAGTTCAAAGTTCTAGGGGACTGTGACCTCAGATGTTAAGTCTCATGGTGCTCAGAGCCATTTGATTTGATACGCCAACCATTACGTGTCGGAATTCGATAGCGGTAGGAAATTGGAAATTTGAAAATTAGTGTTAAGTTCCTATGGGACCAAACTGCTGAGGTCATCGTTCCCTAGACTAGCGCACTACTTAATCTAACGTAAGGTAACTTACGCTAAGGACAACACACACACATGCCCGAGGGCGGACTCGAACCCCCGACAGGGGGAGCCGTGTGGACTGGGCGAAGCGCCCTAGACCGCGCGGCAGCGGTAGGATCGTGGTCTTTCAACATTGCGATTTATCATTTAGCTATATTGCTGCTCAAGTTAGTCGGGTCCCACGACAGTCATGCGCATATGGAATAGATGGGTGGAAGAGAGCCATCCAACGCCATGTAAAAGTTCAAGGACCCCACGCGACTAGCGCTGGAGAGGACAGTCATACTTCTAGTTCAGCTGTGCAGAACGATACAGCCAAGTCACATTCGTTGAGCTATTTTCGGCGAGACAAGTATCCACAAGGACAATGCAGTGACGTCTGGAGCGTCACAGACTGTTAGCACGGCGACCTGACGTGACAGAAGAGAGAGGCGTGACTACAGTGTTAAGCTCAATAACACTCGACGTAGAAGTGGCAGCATGTCGTCAGTTCACCAACGCCTCGGTTCTCTGCACAGCATCAATTTGGACGTATACACGTAGGTGACAGAAGTCATGGGATAGCGAAATGCACATACGCTGATGGCAGTAGTATAGCGTACAAAAGGTATATAAGGATAGCGCATTGACAGAGTCATCTGTACTCACACGATTCATGTGGAAAAGTTTCCGACGTTATTATGGCCGCACGACGGGGATGAATAGACTTTGAAGGCGGATTGGTAGTCGGAGCTAGAAGCACAGGACATTCCATTTCAGAAATAGGGAATTCAATATGCCGAGATCCAAAGTGTCAAGAGTGTACCTGAAAATACCAGATATCAGGCATTACCTTTTAACACCGACAACAGAGTGATAGACGGTCGTCGCTTAATGAGCGAGACCAGCGGCGTTTGCATAGTGTTGTCAGTGCAAATAGATAAGCGTGAAATAATCGCAGAAATCAATGTGGGGCGTACGACGAACGTATCCGTTTGGACAGTGCGGCGAATTTTGGCGTAAATGGGCTATGGCAGCAGACGACCGACGTGAATGCATTTGCTAGCAGTACAACATCGCCTGCAGCGTCTCTCCTGGGGTCGTGACCATATCGATTAGGCCCTTGACGACTGGAAACACGTGGCCTGGTCAGATGAGTCCCGATTTCAGATGGTAAGAGCTGGTAGTACAGTTAGAGTGTGGCGCAAACGCCGCAGAGATCCCATCGATTGTTTATGGAACATAAGGGAGAGATCGGTTCGTGCACGAATCCTGCCCCAGCACCACTTCCGCAATTATGGAAGGCTACACAGGCAGCAAGGTTCAATATTTCTACAGGAAACTTCCAACGACTTGTGTGGTGTCACCGCCAGACACCACACTTGCTAGGTGGTAGCTTTTAAATCAGCCGCGGTCCGCTAGTATACGACGGACCCGCGTGCCGCCACTGTCAGTGATTGCAGACCGAGCGCCGCCACACGGCAAGTCTAGAGACAGATCCTAGTACTCGTCCCAGTTGTACAGCCGACTTTGCTAGCGATGCTACACTGACAAATACGCTCTCATTTGCCGAGACGATAGTTAGCATAGCCTTCAGCTACGTCAATTGCTACGACCTAGCAAGGCGCCATTACAAGTATATTGAGATTGCACTTATGTATCATCAAGAGCGATGCACACCAATTATGGATTAAAGTTAAGTATTCCAGAAGCTATGTACTATTTTTGGCTACTATAATTCCTTGTCATTTTCCAGACCTCACGCCAGCCTGCGTGAGCTTTAACGCGTGCATTTCGGCCTCCTCTAGCTATACGGTGTTGGCTCTTCTGCTAACACATCAACTTGTTGAATCGATCCCACGTCGAGTTGCTGCACCACGCCGGCCAAAAGGAGGTCCGACACGATATTAGGAGTTGTCCTATCACTTTTGTCCCCTCATATAGATATGTGGAGGCTCTGAGGAGAGCGATCGTTGCCAGATTGCATTCGTCATCATCATACGAGCCCAGAATCCGGCGTGATCCTATGGGACGCCATGGAAAAATCACTTCTACTTCAGATAGAGGCACAACTTGGAACTGTGACAGTTTTAGCAACCAGGTCGATGGGGATTTAGTTTGGAGTCTCGTCAATTAGACTCTAGAAGACTGTGCATCAACATGGCTCCTAGCGTCAAGTTCAAATGGTTCAAATGGCTCTAAGCACTATGGGACTTAACTTATGAGGTCATCAGTCCCCTAGAACTTAGAACTACTTAAACCTAACTAACCTAAGGACATCACACGCCGGCCGGAGTGGCCGAGCGGTTCTAGGCGCTACAGTCTGGAACCGCTCGACCGCTACAGTCGCAGGTTCGAATCCTGCCTCGGGCATGGATGTGTATGATGTCCTTAGGTTAGTTAGGTTTCAGTAGTTCTAACAAGGGAATTTCCCCATCGCACCCCCCTCAGATTTAGTTATAAGTTGGCACAGTGGATAGGCCTTGAAAAACTGAACACAGATCAATCGAGAAAACAGGCAGAAGTTGTGTGGAACTATGAAAAAATAAGCAAAATATACAAACTGAGTAGTCCATGCGCCAGATAGGCAACATCAAGGATACTTTGAGCTCCGGAGCGCCGTGGTCCCGTGGTTAGCGTGGGCAGCTGCGGTATGAGAGGTCCTTGGTTCAAGTCTTCAATCGAGTGAAAAGTTTAATTTTTTATTTTCAGTTTATGCGACAAACTCTTGTTTTCATCACTTTTATGCGAGTGATTATCACATCCACAAGAAAAACTAAATCGGGCAAAGTAGAAGAATCTTTTTACCCATTCGCCAAGTGTAGAAGTTAGGTGGGTCGACAACATATTCCTGTCATGTGATGCACATGCCGTCACCAGTGTCGTATAGAATATATCGGACGTGTCTTCCTGTGGAGGAATCGGTTGACCTATGACCTTGCGATCAAATGTTTTCGGTTCCCATTGGAGAGGCACGTTCTTTCGTCTACTAATCGCACGGTTTTGCGGTGCTTTCGCAAAACACAGAAACTAAACTTATTACAGTGAACAGAGACGTCAACGCACGAACGGACAGATCATAACTTTGCGAAAATAAAGAAAGTAAACTTTTCACTCGAGGGTGGACTTCAACCAAGGACCTCTCGTGCCGCAGCGGTTCACACGCTAACCACGGGACCACGGCGCTCCTATGCTAACATTAGCCATGGTGTTGCCTATCTTGCACATGGACTACTCAGTTTGTATATTTTGCTTATTTTTTCATAGTTCCACACAACTTCTTCCTGTTTTCTCGATTGATCTGTGTTCAGTTTTTCAAGGCCTATCCACTGTGCCAACTTGTAACTAAATCTGAGGGGGTGCGATGGGGATGTTCCCTTGTAAGTTCTAGGGGACTGATAACCTCAGAAGTTAAGTCCCATAGTGCTCAGAGCCATTTGAACCATTTTGACATCACACACATCCATGCCCGAGGCAGGATTCTAACCTGCGACCGTAGCAGCAGCGCGGTTCCGGACTGAAGCGCCTAGAACCGCTCGGCCACAGCGGCCGGCTAGCGTCAAATGCGAAGTGTATTGCCGCCACTTCCGTCTTTTGGTAGTCAGGTAATCTCACTAATTTTCATGTCCGCCCCCGGTAGCTGAGTGGTCAGCGCGACAGAATGTCAATCCTAAGGGCCCGGGTTCGATTCCCGGCTGGGAGATTTTCTCATCTCAGGGACTGGGTGTTGTGTAATCCTAATCATCATCATTTCATCCCCATAGACGCGCAGGTCACCGAAGTGGTGTCAAATCGAAATACTTGCACCCGGCGAACGGTGTACGCGACGGGAGACCCTAGTCACTTGACGACTAATTTTCAGGTAATCTGGGTAAAACGATGACGGAGGTGAGTACCGATCACGCACCCTTCTCACCAAAGTAAACTACAAAGGTTGAATAATAATAACATCTGATGACTGTCGTGGCCAGAGGAGATGAAACAACTCATCCTCCTGCCTACAAAACCAATCCTGACCAATCCAAGCCGTGTGAACAGCGGCACTGCCGTCTTGAAACAGAGCATCACTACTGGGTAACAAACATTGCACCACTGAATGGACCTGACCAGCCGAAATTTTCACATAATCCATGGCAGTAATGTGATCTTACAGAGTACGCATGGGACCCACGGAGTAGACCAATATAGCAGCCCAAATCATCATTGAACCCCCTCCATGTTTCACTCTCGGAGGGTAATCTCGGCCAGCGATTGTAAACGGCGCGAAACAAGTCTAGTCCTACCAAAAGACTTTCTTCCATTACTCGACAGTCCAAGTTTTTATGGCTTCGGCACCAATTTTCCTGTTACGGGTACTTTTATCACTGATGAATGGTTTCGGAATACCAGCTCGCACTGCAAATCCCTGCTTATGGAGTTCCTTTCGAGTTGTTTTGGTGTTGACAGTGTTCGCGTGTGCAGCATTCAGTTCTGCAGTGACTTTTGCAGCTGTCTTCCTCTTTGTTTTCGTCAGAAACCTCTTCATGACCGTCCGCCACTATCATTCAACACACACTTCCGTCCGCGTTGTACCGAGCGAGATGGCGCAGTGGTTAGCACACTGCATTCGCGTTTGGGACGACGCTTCGAACCCGCATCCAGCCATCTTGATTTAGGTTTTCTGTGATTTCTCTAAATCGTTTTAGGCAAATGCCGGGACGGTTTGTTTGAAAAGACACCAATAATGTTCCTTTCGGAGTATGCTGAAGCATTAGCTCCATACTTAACAATCATATACAACCGTTCGCTCGACTAAAGACCTGTACCCAAAGACTGCAAAGTTGGACAGGTCACACCAATATTCAAAAAAGGCTGTAGGAGTAATCCACTAAATTACAGGCCCATATCGTTAAAGTCGATATGCAGCAGGTTTTTTGGAACATACACTCCTGGAAATTGAAATAAGAACACCGTGAATTCATTGTCCCAGGAAGGGGAAACTTTATTGACACATTCCTGGGGTCAGATACATCACATGATCACACTGACAGAACCACAGGCACATAGACACAGGCAACAGAGCATGCACAATGTCGGCACTAGTACAGTGTATATCCACCTTTCGCAGCAATGCAGGCTGCTATTCTCCCATGGAGACGATCGTAGAGATGCTGGATGTAGTCCTGTGGAACGGCTTGCCATGCCATTTCCACCTGGCACCTCAGTTGGACCAGCGTTCGTGCTGGACGTGCAGACCGCGTGAGACGACGCTTCATCCAGTCCCAAACATGCTCAATGGGGGACAGATCCGGAGATCTTGCTGGCCAGGGTAGTTGACTTACACCTTCTAGAGCACGTTGGGTGGCACGGGATAAATGCGGACGTGCATTGTCCTGTTGGAACAGCAAGTTCCCATGCCGGTCTAGGAATGGTAGAACGATGGGTTCGATGACGGTTTGGATGTACCGTGCACTATTCAGTGTCCCCTCGACGATCACCAGTGATGTACGGCCAGTGTAGGAGATCACTCCCCACAACATGATGCCGGGTGTTGGCCCTGTGTGCCTCGGTCGTATGCAGTCCTGATTGTGGCGCTCACCTGCACGGCGCCAAACACGCATACGACCATCATTGGCACCAAGGCAGAAGCGACTCTCATCGCTGAAGACGACACGTCTCCATTCGTCCCTCCATTCACGCCTGTCGCGACACCACTGGAGGCGAGCTGCACGATGTTGGGGCGTGAGCGGAAGACGGCCTAACGGTGTGCGGGACCGTAGCCCAGCTTCATGGAGACGGTTGCGAATGGTCCTCGCCGATACCCCAGGAGCAACAGTGTGCACCTTCCGCCGACCACTGGCGACAGCATCGATGTACTGTGGAGACCTCACGCCCCACGTGTTGAGCAATTCGGCGGTACGTCCATCCGGCCTCCCGCATGCATGCTCAAAGTCCGTCAACTGCACATACGGTTCACGTCCACGCTGTCGCGGCATGCTACCAGTGTTAAAGACTGCGATGGAGCTCCGTATGCCACGGCAAACTGGCTGACACTGACGGCGGCGGTGCACAAATGCTGCGCAGCTAGCGCCATTCGACGGCCAACACCGCGGTTCCTGGTGTGTCCGCTGTGCCGTGCGTGTGATCATTGCTTGTACAGCCCTCTCGCAGTGTCCGGAGCAAGTATGGTGGGTCTGACACACCGGTGTCAATGTGTTCTTTTGTCCATTTCCAGGAGTGTATATTGTGTTCGACAACTATGAATTACCTCGTAGAAAACGGTCTATGACTCAAAGTCAACATGGGTTTAGAAAACATTGTTCCTATGAAACACAACTAGCTTTTTATTCACATGACGTGTTGAGTGCTATTGACAAGGGATTTCAGATCGATTCCGTATTTCTGGATTTCCGGAGGACCACAGAAACGGCTCGTAGTGACATTGCGTGCTTGTGGAATATCGTCTCAGTTATGTGACTGGATTTGCGATTTCCTGTCAGAGAGGTCACAGTTCGTAGTAATTGACGGAAAGTCATCGAGTAAAACAGAAGTGATTTCTGGCGTTCCCCAACGTAGTGTTATAGGCCCTTTGCTGTTCCTTATCTATATAAACGATTTGGCAGACAATCTGAGCAGCCGTCTTCGGTTGTTGGCGGATGACGCTGTCGTTTATCGACTAATAAAGTCATCATAAGATCAAAACAAACTGCAAAACGATTTAGAAAAGGTATCTGAATGGTGCGAAAAGTGGCAGTTGACCCGAAATAACGAAAAGTGTGTGGTCATCCACATTAGAGCTATAAGGAACTCGTTAAACTTCGGTTACACGATAAAACAATCCAATCTAAAAGCCGTAAATTCTACGAAATACCTCGGTATTACAATTACGAACTATTTAAATTGGAAGGACAACATAGAAAATGTTGTGGAGAAGGCTAACCAAAGACTGCGTTTTATTGGCAGGACACTTAGAAAATGTAACAGACCTACCAAAGAGACTGCCTGCACTACGCTTGTCCGTCCTTCTTTAGAATACTGCTGTGCGGTGTGGGATCCTTACCAGATAGGACTGACGGTATACATCGAAAAAGTTCAAAGAAAGGCAGCACGTTTTGTATTATCGCGAAATATGGGAGAGAGTGTCACAGAAATGATACAGGACTTGGGCTGGACATAATTAGAACAATGGCGTTTTTGTTGCGACGGAATCTTCTCACGAAATTCCAATCACCAACTTTCTCCTCCGAATGCGGTAATATTTTGTTGACGCCGACCTACATAGGGAGGAACGACCACCACGATAAAATAATGGAAATCAGAGCTCGTACGGAAAGATATAGGTGTTCATTTTTTCGCGCGCTATACGAGATTGGAATAACAGAGAATTGCTAAGGTGGTTCGATGAACCCTCTGCCAGGCACTTAAATGTGATTTGCAGAGTATCCATGTAGATGTAGATGTCGATGTAGATGTAGATTTCCTTCCCTAATCCGATGGGACCGATGAACTCGCTGTATGATCCCCTCCAACAAACAAATCAATCGTCTGCGTTTTGACTTAGCGGATGATGTTTTTCCGCTTTCCCCGTATGTGGTATCCATAAGTCTTCGATAAGGCGTCTCTTGAAACATCAAATACGTCGGCTATCTTTAAAGAACCACACACCATACGAGCGCCAACAATTTGCCCACTTTCGAATTCACGTAGCTCCGACATGATGCACTCACTTCTACACGGAACACTGTTCTGACCGTGACTCACACTTGCAACATATTGAGGACATTCACAGGTGTCGTGCGTGGTCACATACAACAGTGCGACCGGCGGGCTTGGTTAGCGTCTGCATTTATGATCCAGCATGCATTTCTCGCGGGGTCTCCACATTTTTCCCCCCAATCACTGTAACTTTAAATGTGGATGAACTCAAGATAATGCCTACATCAAAGAGAAAGAAACCAATATCCCATCACAAGATTAGTTGCAAATATCCTGTAAAAATCAGATTATGGGGTAAAGTAAGAAACGGTAAGAAATGTGACGTATACTTTACAACAGTAGTAGGGAATGAGAACAGAATACACAGGCTGGAACGGTCCTGTGGAAGTGCAAAGTATTTGTAAAGGAGACTGCACGAAAGGCGCAAGTGTGAAGATTTCCAAACAGCAGTGAAAGTCAGTATAAGGCAAGTCATATACAGTGTCTGAAGTTTACATGTATCGAATTCGTTATGAAAGCAATAAATACATGTGAGACATAAACAGTCATGACCGAGTTACATAGTTTCTTTCATAACACGAGTAACAAAATAATGCTACTGAATTTCCTGAGTGGAAACTGGTATAAAGGCACTCACTTTTCTGTTGTGTTATTGCATTCTTAGTAATCAAGTTACCTTCCATTAGGTGTGTGGGTGCACTCAAGGACTGTGGTATGACTTCGAAATGATAGAACACAGCTATCAGTCGTCCTTTTCTTTCAGGTTTTATTAGACAAATCTAGATTTCGGCTAGAGCCTAGCCATTATCAATGCACAACACTCCTTTACTGAAAGAACCGTGACAGAGACCGAACAACAGCGGACTGACGTACTAGCACATGCACTGGGACTATGAAATAAGCCATCGATAGTGGCTAGGCTCCAGCTGAAATCTAGATTTGCCTAACTAAACCTGAAAATAAAGAACGACTGATTGCTGTGCTCTATCATTTGAAAGCGCTCTTAGTAATTTGTCCAACCTCCATTGTTCGTAATTACCTCAAAAACTCTCTTCGGCATTTATTTCGTTAGGGTTTGTAGTCCTTTCAGTGAAATTGTCGCCCATTCTTTTCGTATCGCTCTTTTCAGCTCAGATATGACCTCAAATTGCCTCCCATTGCGATAAACACGCCTTGCAAGTATTCCCCCAAGGTTTTCCACGGGGTTCAAACCCAGGCTACGTCCAGGCCAGGGCAAGACCTCGACATCTTTATCATCAGATCGCTTTTTTGTTCTAGCAGAAACGTCCACAGATGCATTATCTTCTTGAAACATTAGACTTTTGTCTTTTAGATCCTCATGCATCCTAATTGATTCTGTCTATAGCTTCTCAGGGTACATACTAAGGTCCATTTCAGTTCGTCACCAAAGTAATGTGTGATTTACATTTAGCGCTGAAAGCACCGCAATCATAAAACTTCCACCACCAAAATCTCTGCTCATTATTACCTGCTGCTCTATTCCCAGACCACGCTAATCATATTAAACTCCACTCAGACCATCTAAATTGAACTTCTTCTCGTCAGTGAGAATCACTTAATCCCATTCGCAAGTCCATGACATACGTTTTTCAGCGAATTCCAGTCTAGCCTGTTTATGTGTTAAAGAAGATTCTGAGGTCGTTTGTCGTTTGACAAAATTTGTCGCTCACGTCTGGCAGTTATTGGCAGCCGTGAATCAGCCACAAGCTGAGATTATCAACTGTTTTGGCGCTTGCATCACACATAAGTACCATTTCGATGCCATAGATAATTTTTCTACTTTTCTCATATTTTCCGTATTGCCCTTATTGCGTGCCCATCTAACGAAACTGTAAATCATTGTGCCTGGATGGTTCTATTTCTTGGCGATTTGACAAGTATAGCGTCCCATTTCCTTCTAAGTACCAATTTTTGCTTCTTCATCACACGATAACTATTTTTCGCGTGACGTTGTCACTATTATGGCCTATTCCTTTCCTGTGCTAACCTCTTCATGTCAGAGTAGCACTTGCAACCACGTCCTCAATTATTTGCATGACGTATTCCAATCTCTGTCTTCCTCTACAGTTTTTGCCCTCTACAGCTCCCTCTAGTACCATGGAAGTCATTCCCTCATGTCTTAGCAGATGTCCTATCATCCTGTCCCTTCTCCTTATCAGTGTTTTCCACATATTCCTTTCCTCTCCGATTCTGCGTAGAACCTCCTCATTCCTTACCTTATCAGTCCACCAAATTTTCAACATTCGTCTATAGCACCACATCCAAAATGCTTCGATTCTCTTCTGTTCCGATTTTCCCACAGTCCATGTTTCACTACCATACAATGCTGTACTCCAGACGTACATCCTCAGAAATTTCTTCCTCAAATTAAGGCCGGTATTTGATATTAGTAGACTTCTCTTGGCCAGAAATGCCTTTTTTGCCATAGCGAGTCTGCTTTTGATGTCCTCCTTGCTCCGACCGTCATTGGTTATTTTACTGCCTAGGTAGCAGAATTCCTTAACTTCATTGACTTCGTGACCATCAATCCTGATGTTAAGTTTCTCGCTGTTCTCATTTCTACTACTTCTCATTACCTTCGTCTTTCTCCGATTTACTCTCAAACCATACTGTGTACTCATTAGACTGTTCATTCCGTTCAGCAGATCATTTAATTCTTCTTCACTTTCACTCAGGATAGCAATGTCATCAGCGAATCGTATCATTGATATCCTTTCACCTTGTATTTTAATTCTATTCGTGAACCTTTCTTTTATTTCCATCATTGCTTCCTCGATGTACGGATTGAAGAGTAGGGGCGAAAGGCTACAGCCTTGTCTTACACCCTTCTTAATACGAGCACTTCGTTCTTGATCGTCCACTCTTATTATTCCCTCTTGGTTGTTGTACATATTGTATATGACCCGTCTCTCCCTATAGCTTACCCCCACTTTTTTCAGAATCTCGAACAGCTTGCACCATTTTATATTGTCGAACGCTTTTTCCAGGTCGACAAATCCTTTGGAAGTGTCTTGATTTTTCTTTAGCCTTGCTTCCATTATTAGCCGTAACGTCAGAATTGCCTCTCTCGTCCCTTTACTTTTCCTAAAGCCAAACTGATCGTCACCTAGCGCATTCTCAATTTTCTTTCCCATTCTTCTGTATATTATTCTTGTAAGCAGCTTCGATGCATGAGCTGTTAAGCTGATTGTGCGACAATTCTCGCACTTGTCAGCTCTTGCCGTGTTCGGAATTGTGTGGATGATGCTTTTCCGAAAGTCAGATGGTATATCGCCAGACTCATATATTCGACACACCAACGTGAATAGTCGTTTTGTTGCCAATTCCCCCCAATGATTTTAGAAATTCTGATGGAATGTTATCTATCCCTTCTGCCTTATTTGACCGTAAGTCCTCCAAAGCTCTTTTAAATTCCGATTCTAATACTGGATCCCCTATCTCTTCTAAATCGACTCCTTTTTTTTCTACTATCACATCAGACAAATCTTCATCCTCATAGAGGCTTTCAATGCCTCTATACCTCGAATTCCACCCTCTACCACACGAATCGTTGATTCTACTGTACTACTGACGCAAATGCGATATCATTTGACTACATTTGTGATTATGGTGAATCCCATACTATAACGTATACACTGTGCATAACTATTCGAACCGAAAATGTTAATTTTCCTACAAATATCCATGCCTTTATACTGATTCCTTCTACGGGGTGCATTCAAGTTCTAAGGCCTCCGATTTTTTTTCTAATTAACTACTCACCCGAAACGATGAAACTGGCGTTACTTCTCGACGTAATCGCCCTGCAGACGTACACATTTTTCACAACGCTGACGCCATGATTCCATGGCAGCGGCGAAGGCTTCTTTAGGAGTCTGGTTTGACCACTGGAAAATCGCTGAGGCAATAGCAGCACGGCTGGTGAATGTGCGGCCACGGAGAGTGTCTTTCATTGTTGGAAAAAGCCGAAGTCACTAGGAGCCAGGTCAGGTGAGTAGTGAGCATGAGGAATCACTTCAAAGTTGTTATCACGAAGAAACTGTTGCGTAACGTTAGCTCGATGTGCGGGTGCGTTGTGTTGGTGAAACAGCACACGCGCAGCCCTTCCCAGACGTTTTTGTTGCAGTGCAGGAAGGAATTTGTTCTTCAAAACATTTTCGTAGGATGCACCTGTTACCGTAGTGCCCTTTGGAACGCAATGGGTAAGGATTACGCCCTCGCTGTCCCAGAACATGGACACCATCATTTTTTCAGCACTGGCGGTTACCCAAAATTTTTTTGGTGGCACTTTGTTTCTGGATTGAAAAATGGCATCCACGTCTCATCTATTGTCACAACCGACGAAAAGAAAGTCCCATTCATGCTGTCGTTGTGCGTCAACGTTGCTTGGCAACATGCCACACGGGCAGCCATGTGATCATCCGTCAGCATTTGTGGCACCCACCTGGATGACACTTTTTGCATTTTCAGGTCGTCATGCAGGATTGTGTGCACAGAACCCACAGAAATGCCAACTCTGGAGGCGATCTGTTCAACAGTCATTCGGCGATCCCCCAAAACAATTCTCTCCACTTTCTCGATCATGTCGTCAGACCGGCTTGTGCAAGCCGAGGTTGTTTCGGTTTGTTGTCACACGATGTTCTGCCTTCATTAAACTGTCGCACCCACGAACACACTTTTGACACATCCATAACTCCATCACCACATGTCTCCTTCAACTGTCGATTAATTTCAATTGGTTTCACACCACGCAAATTCAGAAAACGAATGATTGCAAGCTGTTCAAGTAAGGAAAACGTCGCCATTTTAAGTATTTAAAACAGTTCTCATTCTCGCCGCTGGCGGTAAAATTCCATCTGCCGTACGGTGCTGCCATCTCTGGGACGTATTGTCAATGAACGCGGCCTCATTTTAAAACAATGTGCATGTTTCTATCTCTTTCCAGTCCGGAGAAAAAAAATTGGAGGCCTTAGAACTTGAATGCACCTCGTACTGCAATATTTCCAAAGAGTTTGGAGTCCTCGCGATATAGGTATGACAACATATAACGAACAAATTAACAGGTACGCTGTTAGGATTGTAACAGCTTGGTATAGCTGATAACAAAGGGTAGCAATGATATTCATCTTGTGGTTGTAGCTCGCTTTCCATCTGTGTTTACTACCTAATATATAGTTATGGAAATACGATTCTGCCTTGGGCAAGAAAATTCTTCTTGTTTAACAACCAGACATGTTTCGATGAAGTTTCACTGTCATCAAGAGGGTTCATTTATTCTCTGTCAAATAACATGTGAAAAATTTTTTCATGATAATACATAAAGTTTTGAGATTGTGGTATTTCTAAAATCATTAACAAGAAAAGTATACACCTTAGTATGATATGCTTTTATGTGGCTGTCCTGTCAGCTCGTATTTTGTCTGTTAATAATTTTATACATGTAAATACCATTATCTGTATGTATAATCACGCAAAATTTATTTTACTTAGCAGAAAATAAATGAACCCAGTGACTAGGTTGGAACTTCAGAGAAATATGTTTATGTGTTAAACAATAAGAATTTTGTTTGCTCAAGACGGAACCGTATTTCCATAATTATGTAACAGAGACGCTCGGAAATCTTTGGAGGAAAGGCAACGTTATCCTCGCCAGATACTGTTGGGTAAATTTCGACAAATATCATTCGAGGAGGATTGTGCGTTCGTCCCACTGCCACCAGCGTACTGTTTGAACAGCTGGTCTCGCTGTGACAATGGGCGTGAGAAGTGATCAGCAAGATTTTAGCGCTGACCTTTCTGTCGAGTGTAGTGCACCGTAATACAGGATCTACTTCAGAATGTTTCAATAATACGATAACGTTAGAATCTGAAGAAATGAATTCGATTTTCATTATAATGAAAGTGAGAAGAAAGATTCTTACATGTTTCATCTTAGAGTATCTTAATGTGATTCTCTGTTACGTTATATTACAGCTTACGTTACGATTTTCAATGAAAGAACTGATAGTGGAAATTAGTTTCTCAACGGCAGCTTGGGACAGCCAGCCATACCAAAACTCTTCCATCTGGTGAGCGAGGTGTATGAGACAGGCCAAACACCCTTAGACTTCAAGAAGAATATAATAATTCCAGTTACAAAGAAAGCAGGTGCTGACAGGTGTAAACTATCAGTTTAATAAGTCACGGCAGCAAAACACTGACGAATCCTTTGCAGAAGAATGGGAAAACTCATAGAAGCAGACTGCGAGGAAGATCAGTTTGGATTTCGGAGAAATGTAGGGACACGCGAGGCAATACTGACCCTACGACTTCTCATATAAGATAGGTTAAGGAAAGGCAAACCTATGTTTATAACATTTGTAGACTTAGAGAAAGGTTTGAGAATGTTGACTGAAATACTCTGTTTCAAATTCTTAAGGTGGCAGGGGTAAACAACAGGGAGCGAAAGGCTTTTTACAATTTGTACAGAAACCAAAGGGCAGTTATAAGAGTCGAGGGGCAGGAAAGGGAAACACTGGTTGAAAAGGAAGTGAGACAGGATTTTAGCATATCCCGATGTTATTTAATCTGTGTATTGAGCAAACAATAAACGAAACAAAAGAAAAATTTGGAGCAGGAATTAAAGGTAAAAAAAAAATGGTTCAAATGGCTCTGAGCACTATGGGACTTACCAGCTATGGTCATCAGTCCCCTAGAACTTAGAACTACTTAAACCTAACTACCCTAAGGACAGCACACAACACTCAGTCATCACGAGGCAGAGAAAATCCCTGACCCCGCCGGGAATCGAACCCGGGAACCCGGGCGCGAGAAGCGAGAACGCTACCGCACGACCACGAGCTGCGGACATAAAGGTCATGGAGAAGAAATAAAAACTTTGAGGTTTACCAGTGACATTGCAATTTTGTCATAGTCAGCAGATGACTTGGAAGAGCAATTGAAAGGAATGGACAGTATCTTGAATGGAGGACATAAGATGAACATTAACAAAAGCAAAACGAGGATAATGGAATGCAGTCGAATTAGGTCGGGTGATGCAGAGGGAATTAGATTAGGAAATGAGACACTTAAAGTAGTAAATGAGTTTTGCTATTTGGTAAGCAAAATAACTGATTATGGTCGAAGAAGGGAGGATATAACATGTAGACTGGCAACAGCGAGAAAAGGATTTCTGAAGAAGAGAAAATCGTTAATATCGAGTATAGATTTAAGTGTCAGGAAGTCCTTCCTGTGAGTATTTATATGGAGTGTAGCCATGTATGGAAGTGGAACATGGACTATAAACAGTTTAAACAAGAAGAAAACAGAACTTTTGAAATGTGGTGCTACAGAGAAATGCTGAAGATTATGTGAGTAGATCACGTAACTAATGAGGAGGGACTGAATAGAATTGGGGAGAAGAAAAATTTGAGGTACAGCCTGACCGCCGCGCGGGATTAGCCGAGCGGTCTTAGGCGCTACAGTCATGAACTGTGCGGCAGGTCCCGCCGGATGTTCGAGCCCTTTCTCGGGCCTGCGTTTGTGTGTTTGTCCTTAGGTTAATTTAGTTTAAGTAGTGTGTAAACTTAGAGACTGATGACTTTAGCAGTTAAGCCCATGAGATTTCACACCCATTTGAACATTTTTGAACAACCTGACCAAAAGAAGGGATCGGTTGGTAGGACACATTCTGAGGCATCAAGGGATCACCAATTTAGTACTGGAAGGAAGCGTATGGGGGGTAAAAATCATAGAGCGAGACCAAGAGATGAATATAGTAAGCAGATTGAGAGAGATGTAGGTTGCAATAGTTACTCGGAGATGAAGAGGCTTGCACAGGAGAGAGTAGCATGAAGAGCTGCATTCACCAGTCTTTGGATTGAAGACCACAACAACACCACCAACAACAACAACAGCTTATGATAAAATCTATCCACGGTGGAAAATCAATCCAAAATTAAGTTCAGCGTATGGTAGTGGACGTCGCATCGACAATTTTTTCCCCAAGTAATCATCTGTCAGAAATGCACAGTTTTGTGTCGCAGTTTCACAATAGTTCCGACGTGTGCTTGCTTGGAAAATTTTGCTCAATTCGACATTCACTCCTATGTTGTGATTCTATTATCAGGTTTTTCTTCTCCTCTTTGTTT
The DNA here is from genome assembly GCF_023864275.1 of Schistocerca cancellata. Lineage (NCBI taxonomy): Eukaryota > Metazoa > Arthropoda > Insecta > Orthoptera > Acrididae > Schistocerca > Schistocerca cancellata. The sequence continues at coordinate 495,643,465 of NC_064633.1, forward strand.
AAACCGAGTAGTATTTTCAGGTGAAGCGACACAAATATTTGGAACATGCACAAATTTATTACCGTGTTAGAGTTTACATCGAAAACAAAGACAAAACAAAACTCACCTTAAATACAGAGCTGTCGTAAAGATGACACGAACTTACGTAGAACAGAATCACACGATACGAAAGCTCTCGGTGCTATAGACAGAAAGGCAGAGGAAGGAATGTGTGGTTTAGAATGTGCGAGGTGAAGAAGGCAGTACGGAAGGAGCTCAGGTTCTGTGGAGTACGCCTGGAGAGTGACCACACTGAACGCCGCAGTAAAACTGACAAGTCAGGGCCACATGCGGGATTGACGAGCCGCCCTTTCCTACGAAATGACCCTCGTAGAGGAGAAGAGGCTTGCCGAACGCAGAGTGACGTGCTCGTTTTGTCATTTGCAAACAGTAAGCGTTCGACCGTCGTGCCGGTCATGGTTCAAAGAATAATGCGAGCAAGTGTTAGGGAAATCACCTGCAGGTATTTGATGTGTATCTGCAGTGCGCATTAGCAAGAAGGAGTGGATCTGCATGTGATTTGTAGGCACGCGGCCGCCTTCCGCCATGCCGACAAACGGCCGGAATCCGCACCTGCCGCCTGGATTACGCAGTCTGCGCGTGCGCGAACAAATCGCAGTCTGCGCATGCGCGGCCGAGTCGCCGTCACTCTGACACAATGGCGAGCCGCGGCAATCTGTTTAGGATTTACCGCGCCCGCCCCTAACTACGCTTGCCTAGTGTATGGCTAATTCCCCGCGGACGCTTATCCCATTACAAGGCGTGTTGGCTGGTCAGACTGCCTGTCTCCAAGTCCCTGCCACTGCGAGAGCACCTCTTTCGCCTTGATGAGTCGAACACTTTAGAAACTCTGACATGAAAACTGCGTGCCACACCGTGGCTTGAACGCGGAACATTGATTCTAGCGGGTAACGGTCATACCATCTGAGCTACCCATGCACGACTTAGGCTCGTCCTCATAGCTTCAATTTTTGATTCTAGCGGGTAACGGTCATACCGACTGAGCTACCCATGCACGACTTAGGATCATCCTCATAGTTTCAATTTTTGTCAGTGCCTCACTTTTACGAGAGTCTTTCCGAAACTAATGCCTCTCATTCATTTTCATGTAAGCTACAACACGTAGAGAATGCACAATAATATTTATATTAGTAGACCACATGTCCGCCCCCGGTAAGTCCGCAGCTCGTGGTCTTACGGTAGAGTTCTCGCTTCACGCGCACGGGGTCCCGGGTTCGATTCCCGGCGGGGTCGGAGATTTTCTCTGCCTCGTGATGGCTGGGTGTTGTGTGTCATTCATTATCATTTGCCGGCACGGTAGCTCAGCGTGTTCGGTTAGAGGGCTAGCTGCCCTCTGTAATAAAAAAACTGAGTCAATCGATCAACAACGAACTTAAACGGGTGTCTTACGACGTCCGCCCCAAGCAGATGCAACGAACAAAACCGAAAAAATGAGATTTGTTTTTTTAAAAAAAGATAGCTTAGTGATCAACGCGATAGAGTGTCAATCCTAAGGGACCGGGTTCGATTCCCGGCTGGGTCGGAGATCTTCTCCGCTCAGGGACTGGGTGTTGTGTGGACCTAATCATCACCATTTCATTCCCATCGACGCGCAAGTCGCCGAAGTGGCGTCAAATCGAAAGACTTGCACCAGGCGAACGGTCTACCCGACGGGAGGCCCTAGCAACACGACAATTATTTATTTAGTAGACCACATTAATGCCGCAACCTGGGAGTTCAGATGATGTTAAGATGTGTGTGAAATCTTATGGGACTTAGCTGCTAAGGTCATCAGTCCCTAAGTTTACACAAAGGACGAACAAACACACCCATGGAGGCCTCGAACCTCCGCCGGGACCAGGCGCACAGTCCATGACTGCAGCGCCCTGCCGACCGCGGTGGCTGTGCGGTTCTGGCGCTGCAGTCCGGAACCGCGGGACTGCTGCGGTCGCAGATTCGAATCCTGTGTGTGATGTCATTAGGTTAGTTAGGTTTAAGTAGTTCTAAGTTCTAGGGGACTTATGACTTAAGATGTTGAGTCCCATAGTGCTCAGAGCCATTTGAACCATTTTGCAGCGCCCTAAACCGCTCGGCTAATCCCGCGCGGCGCACCTGGGAGTGAGGACACTTCGGTTGGCTTATGACGAGTTTTTGTTAAGAAATTTTACGAGGTCATGTTGAATCATTTGGTACTATGTGCGCAAGTCTTGAAATCATTTTCAGTGCAACGCGCTTTCCTTAGGCGCCGCTGTACTTATTGACTGTAACGTCATCGCTTGTTTTCGATAACGGCCACGGGAGGCCTGGGGCAGTGATATTGTGGTCTGGTGGTACACAGAGAAAGATTTCGGCTACATACTGCCTTTTTTCACATGGTCGCCACCATTCGTTAAGCATATTGGCCTGTGCTGAGTAAGGACGACCCTCGCAAAGACCAGAGCCAACTGATTTGCGCTTTGATGACAGTATCTGAGTCTAGAACATGGTGGCCACCTAGTCAATCTTTCATTTGCCTTAAGAGATGAGAGTGGAGAGGTGCTAAATCAGGATTGCACAGTGGGTGAGCTGTCCCAAGCCAATTTGGCAGTGGCTTCCCTGATAGTAATCATACTGTGGCGCCTGGAATTATCGTGAAGCAAGCGGAAGTTTATCTTTTTTTCTACCTTGAATCTGGGAATGCGAGCTTTCAGTCTAAAAATAGCTCAAATGGCTCTGAGCACTATGGGACTCAACTGCTGTGGTCATAAGTCCCCTAGAACTTAGAACTACTTAAACCTAACTAACCTAAGGACATCACACACATCCATGCCCGAGGCAGGATTCGAACCTGCGACCGTAGCGGTCGTGCGGTCGCAGACTGTAGCGCCTTTAACCGCTCGGCCACTCCGGCCGGCTTTCAGTCTAATCAGAGTCGTATTGTAGCATTCTGAATTGACATTTGCTTTAGGTATAAGGCCAACGGCCTGTCGCAGTGCTAACATCGGTTCGTTAGATCATAGAAGTTAAGCGCTGTCGGGCTTGGCTAGCATTTGGATTGGTGACTGCTTGGGCTGCCGAGCACTGTTGGGTAGCGGGTTGCACTCAGCCCACGTGAGGCAAATTGAGGAACTACTTGACTGAGAAGTAGCGGCTCCGGTCACAAAAAGTAACACTGGCCGTAGGAGCGGTATGCTGACCACACTCGTCTCCATATCCGCATCCAGAGACGCCTGTAGGCTGAAGATGACACGGCGGTCGGTCAGTACCGTTGGGTCTACCGCAACCTATTCGGAAGGAGTTTGGATAGTTTTTTAGGTTCCAAGACATTCAAAAGACTCACACACTGCCTATCCCAGAAGACTATGCACATCACTTGGCTTGTAAATCATTGTATCTTCCGACTAAACTTCCAATTGATGATTGTTTCGGTCTTGTGTAAGCATCTGCGGAGACATGTAGCACACACTTTGTAATACCCAAGGTTGAATGACATCTTGCCTAAGGCATTACAGCCGACATTCAGCTGCGCACACGAAAGTGATTCAAATGGCTCTGAGCACTATGGGACTTAACATCTATGGTCATCAGTCACCTAGAACTTAGAACTACTTAAACCTAACTAACCTAAGGACATCACACACATACATGCCCGAGGCAGGATTCGAACGTGCGACCGTAGCGGTCGCGCGGTTCCAGACTGAAGCTCCTAGAACCGCTCGGGCACACCGGCCGGCCATCGATTGCAGCCGTACCATATTTCTATGCACCAGGAATTGCATGGCGACGACTTTGAACGTCTTGTACAGTAGTGCCACTGGGCACAAGAGAAATTACGGGACGATGACAGATTTTTTGCACGCGTTCCATTTAGCGACGAAGCGTGATTCACCAACAGCACCAAAAGAGGTAACGTAAACCGGCATAATGTGCACTATTGGGCAACGGAAAATCCATGATGGCTGCGACAAGTGAAACATCAGCGACCTTGGCGGGTTAATGTATGGTGCGGCATTATGGGATGAAGGATGATTGGTCCCATTTTATCGATGGCAATCTATATGGTGCAATGTATGCCGATTTCCTACGTAATCTTCTACCGATGTTACTACAAGATGTTTCACTGCATGACAGAATGGCGATGTACTTCCAACATGATGGACGTCCGGCACATAGCTCGCGTGCGGTTGAAGCGGTATTGAATAGCATATTTCATGACAGGTGGATTGGTCGTCGATGCACCATAGCATGGCCCGCACGTTCACCGGATCTGACGTCCCTGGATTTATTTCTGTGGGGAAAGTTGAAGGATATTTGCTGTCGTGATCCACTGATAACGCCTAACAACTTGCGTCGGCACATTGCCAATGCATGTGCGATCATTACGGTAGGCGAACTACTCGCTGTTGAGAGGAATGTCGTTACACGTATTGCCAAATGCATTGAGGTTCACGGACATCATTTTGAGCATTTATTGCATTAATGTGGTATTTACAGGTAATCACGCAGTAACAGCATGCGTTCTCAGAAATGATAAGTTCACAAAGGTACATCTATCACAGTGGAACAACCGAAATAAAATGTTCAAACGTACCTACGTCTGTTCGTCTAAAATTGTGAGCCATATGTTTGTGACTATTACAGCGCCATCTATAACAAAGCGAAAAAAGTGGTCCAACTGAAACACTCATATTTCTTTACGTACTACACGAATATGTAATAAAAAATGGGGGTTCCTTTTTTTAAGAAACGCAGTTGATATCCATTTGACCTATGGCAGCGCCATCTAGCGGGCCAACCATAGCGCCATCTGGTTTGCCCCTTCAAGCTAGACAAGTTTCGTTCTTTGTAGTTTTATCGTTTGATGCTTATTTCGTGTGATATTTGGCCCGGTCATGATCAATAGACCACCCTGTATATGTTTATATTAACTATTAGTATCATACTGATTTTTTCGTAATTTATGAAAATAAGAGTAAATTTTACAGCTTTATTGCATATACGATAATTTTCGTTATCATGGAGTGCAGAGCAACATTGTCTTAGATTGACGGACAGAAGCTGTTTGTGCGGGACGTAACGGCGCTACACGCTTGGCGTGTTTCCTGACCTCGCGCGTGGGTTTAATTTTACGGTGGTCCTCGCCACTGTCGTTAACTATCCGCATTTGTTAAAAAAAGGAAAAGAAATAGAAAAACAATGACGCCACTGGGTTTCTGGCAGCAGCGTGCGAGCTGATGGCCAAGACATCTGTTGGTGGACCGTTAAGTTTGAGTACGGTCGATCTCGGACCGTTTACATTATACGTAAGCGGCTGTGTTTATCTTTCCGAAAACCGTCAGCAACGTGAAGGCGTAAATAATTTTGGCGGCCGGCTGTTGTATTCTGAGCCAAGAACACAGGGAGAGGGAACGTACAGCGTAGCTGGTGCACAGAGATTTCTACAGATAGAAGAAACGGTGGACCTCGTCACGTTTCGTGTTGTCCCATGCCAAGAACATTAGAGGAGCTTATCATTAGCCGTGACATTTTACACGACTCTGTGAAAGGTATTTGCTCCGTGTCGCGTTTCCCAAACATCGGCATGTCATTCCGTTGTAACGAAACATGGAAAGATTTTTGTTTTATTTCCAGGTTTCGTATACACTGTCTGATCAAAAGTATCCGGACACGTATCAGCGGACATTAATATGGGGTGTGTCCACCCTTCGCTTGAACTCTGCTTCGGACACTTTCAATGAGGTGTCTGTAAGCCTGTGGAGGAATGGCAGACCAATCCCACTCCAGAGACGAAACCAGAGAAGGTAGTAATGCTGGGTGTTGGGGTCTGGAGGGAAGTCGACATTATTATTAATGGCAAATGAGATTCATTGGGTTTAGTTTGGTACTCTGGGAAGGCGAGTCCATTTCAGGACTGTTATTCTTCAGAAACCATTTCCTCACGGATGTTGTCTTTTAACAGGATTCCTTGTCATGCTGATATAAGCAGCCATTGCCTTCAACTGTACCTCTACTGGATGCAGTACACAGTGCCGCAAAATATGTTCATGTAAAACTTCCTGGCAGATTAAAACTGTGTGCCGGACCGAGACTCGAACTCTGGACCTTTGCCTTTCGCGGGCAAGTGCTCTACCAACTGAGCTACCCAAGCACGACTCACGCCCCCTCCTCACAGCTTTACTTCTGCCAGTACCTCGCCTCCTACCTTCCAAACTTTACAGAAGCTCTCCTGCGAACCTTACAGAACTAGCACTCCTGAAAGAATCGATATTGTGGAAACATGGCTTAGCCACAGCCTGGGGAATGTTTCCAGAATGAGATTTTCACTCTGCAGCGGAGTGTGCGCTGATATGAAACTTCCGGGCAGATTAAAACTGTGTGCCGGACCGAGGCTCGAACTCGGGACCTTTGCCTTTCGCGGGCAAGTGCTCTACCAACTGAGCTACCCAAGCACGACTCACGCCCCGTCCTCAGAGCTTTACTTCTGCCAGTACCTCGTCTCCTACCCTCCAAGTTCGAAAGGTCCCGAGTTCGACTCTCGGTCTGGACACAGTTTTAATCTGCCAGGAAGTTTCATATCAGCGCACACTCCGCTGCAGAGTGAAAATCTCATTCTTTGTTCATGGACTTCCACATTAAGCACAATAAGGGGACCACACACCAACCACGATGAACACCTGTACAACCTCCTCTGGGCTTCTCTATTGGCGCTACACATGATGGCAAGTAGCTTCTCCAGGCATTTGCCAAACCCGATCCCTTTCACTGGATTGCCACACGGTACAGCGTCATTCATCGCTCCATAGAGCTCGATTCCAGCCATCCACTGCCCAGTGGCGCCGCTAGTTACACCACCTCATGCATCGCTTAGACTCACTACCGAAATGGCTTATCAGGAGATGCTCGACCTTTGTATCCCATTCTCTTTAACTTCCTATACACAATCATTGTGCTAGCTGGACTTCTGGTAGTACTCTCGAACTAATGAGTGACTCCTTTCGCTGATTTCATGCGATGTTTTACACCCACCCTCCGGAATTCTTGACCGGTATCTGCGCGTCAGTACAGCAGGTCTGTCCTATCTTGGTTTAGCTGTTGTTGTTCCTTCGCGTTTCCGATTCACAGTTTCATCACCAGAAGGCGATCTGTAGAGCTTTAGAACGGTTGGAATGTGCCTAATGGAGTTGTTACTCAGGTCGCATCCAATGACTAGTCCACCTTCGAAGCCAATGGGCTCCACGACATCTGTTGTTACTACCTCTCTACTGACAACACACTACTGGCACCTCCTGGTTAAGTCCTTCTTTCGTGACATCAGGTGCTTAATACTACGTTACGTAGGGGTGTCAAGATACTTTTTATCATATAATGTAAATCTGGAACATTGCCAGGATTGAGTTCCGTCACGCGTCGCACTTAATTATTAATTAAAATATTCCCGTTTGTTTACTCTTTTACCTGGGTACACGTCGAGCCTTGGAAAATCGGTTGTCGCCAAGGCTGAAAACGCTGCTGACCACTAAAAATTGGAACACCATGAAGACGGCATGCAACGAGCTTCAAATTGGCTTGAAGTGTATTGCATGCTAGAATATGCAAATGAAGAGCAATTTACCAAAACCACATAAAGTAGGTGGGCGTAATGCCATCTCCATTCTGTATATCAGGAACGAGTTTCTCATTGAGAAATCGCCTAAGTATGTCGCTTAAAAGTCAAGCCTTAAGTAAGAAAAGGAAATGTCTATCAGCTGATTTTGTAATTCGACACCAGCAGGATCTTCAACTATTCAGACCACAGTTTGTCTTTCTATGATATTGTTCCTCACGTTGTCCGGGATCTCACGACTGTCACGCAAATATGGAATGGGTTGATTCAGGAGGACCATGCACAACGCCAGACAGGATCTCAACGGTCCCACGCGACTACGCCCGAGAGGATACACACATTGCTAGCTTCATCATTTAGGATCATCTGGATGCATGGTGTACAATGCATCTGGAAATGTGCTTGTTTGTGCAAAGACAAATATCCACCTGGAGAGTCCGATGACATCTGGAGGACGACTGACTAACAACACGGCGACCATTGTCTGCCTCCCCTTGATGCGGCAGCAGAGAGGCGAGCCGACAGTGATGCACTCAACGTCAAGGCTGTACACAGAAGAGGCGCTATGTCATTTGTACAGCATCACCTTTAACATGACCATCTTTGGAGGGTCGGAGGAGATTGAACATTATCCGACTGCGTTTGCTGTTATCTCATGAACCAAGCACCTGGCGTAATGGAATGTATTGTCACTGGTTTACATAAAACGGTCGGACGCCTTTGGTTCATGTAATTTTTAATGTGGGCAGCAGCCATTACAATTCTGACATGTTAAGTTCGGTGGCTGTACCATGTCTTTGGGGTCTCTATGACGTTATCTGTCAAGAACCTACCGCAAGACCAAATATTTCCCCTGTTGCCTTGGTATATCTTAACAAAAAGGGCTTTTCGATAGTCTACATCTACATCTACATCCATACTCCGCAAGCCACCTGACGGTGTGTGGCGGAGGGTACCTTCAGTACCTCTATCGGTTCTCCCTTCTATTCCAGTCTCGTATTGTTCGTGGAAAGAAGGACATGCCTACTATCGATATAAACCCGTCCAGACAATTGCGGCGTCACCTAGCGAGGAATGACAGCTACTCAGACGCACACACGCTGGTGCATGTAGTATCAGCGAGCGTGCTGTCCGTGTGTAGAATGGGGAAGGCGCGCTATCAATCTGAGTTCGATCGAGGACAGATTGTGCTGGCCCAGAGCTCAGCACGAGCATTTCGGAAACTGGACGATTTGTCGGGTGGTTGAGGAGCGACATGGTGAGTGTCTTCAACACGTGGCGAAACCAAGGCGAAACCATGTCCAGACATCGTGGGGTTGGGTGGCCAGATGTCGGACGTCTTAAGTTGATAAAACAGGACAGGTGACGAACTGTGGCGGAAATAACTTCAGACTACACGTGTGTCTGAACACACGGTGCCCCGAAAACTCCTAACGAAGAGCCTCCGCAGGCGACGACCTGTGGATGTGCCTATGTTAACAACACGGCATCGGCAACTATGACAAATGGGCAAGAGACCATCGGCAATGGACGTTGGCGCAGTGGCAGGGCGTTGCATGGTCTGATGAATCCCTTCTTCATCATGCCGATGGGAGGGTGTGAATTCGTCGTCTTCCAGGGGAACAGCTCTTTGACACCTGCACTATGGAACGGAGACAAACTGGCGAGGGCTTCATTATGCTCTGAGAAACATTCACGTGAAGCTCGTGCAAGGCACCATGACGGCCAAGGAGTATCTTACACTGGTTGCAGACCACGTGCACCCATTCATGACGATCATGTTTCACGACGGCAGTGGCATTTTTCATCAAGATAATGCACCGTGTCACAAGGCCAGGAGAGTGATGGATTGGTTAGAGGAACACAGTGGCATGTTCTGTTTGTTGTGGTGGCCCCCCAACTCGCCAGATTTGAACCCAATCGAACATATCTGGATTGTGACTGAACGTGGAGTCAAAGCTCATCGCCCTCTGCCCCGAATTTATGGGAATTAGGTGACTTGCGTGTGCAGTTGTGGCGCCAACTCCCCCAGCGCCCTACCACTGCCTCCATGCCATTGCGCGTCGCCGCTGTCACCCGTGCCGGCAATTAAGTAGGTGATCATAATGTTCTGGCTAATCAGTGTACCTAGTGATGAATTGTCGAGGGGCTACAATTGATGAACATACAAGGGGACCGCACGAACTTCTCCTCACCAATTTGATTCGTATTCTGCCGGCAGCTGTGGCCGAGCGGTTCCAGACGCTTCAGTCTGGAACCGTGTGACCGCTACGGTCGCAGGTTCTAATCCTGCCTCGGGCATGGGCATGGACCTTAGATTTAGTTAGGTTTAAGTAGTTGTAAGTTCTAGGGGTCTGATGACCTCAGATGTTGTCCCATAGTGCTTAGAGCCATTTGAAACATTTGATTTGATTCGTATTCACAAGGTGCGTAGAGCACACTATGACTTAATCATATGTAGACATGATGAGATACGACTCACGACCGTTCTCGAGAAAATCGAGTTTGGAAATACACAACTAGCCATTAAAATTGCTACACCAAGAGGAAATGCAGATGATAAGTGGCTATTCATTGGACAAATATATTATACTAGAACTGACATGTGATTACATTTTCACGCAATTTCGGTGCATAGATCCTGAGAAATCAGTACCCAGAACAACCACCTATGGCCGTAATAACGGCCTTGATACGCATGGGCATTGAGTTAAACAGAGATTGGATGGCGTGTACAGGTACAGCTGCCCATACAGCTTCAACACGATATCACAGTTCATCAGGAGTACTGACTGGCGTATTGTGACGAGCCAGTTGCTCGGCCACCATTGACCAGACGTTTTCAATTGGTGAGAGATCTGGAGAATGTGCTGGCCAGGGCCGCAGTCCAACATTTTCTGTATCCAGAAAGGTCCGTACAGGACCTGCAACATGCGGTCGTGCATTATGCTGCTGAAATGTAGGGTTCCGCAGGATCGAATGGAGGATAGAGCCACGGGTCGTAACACATCTGAAATGTAACATCCCCTGTTGAAAGTGCCGTCAGTGCGAATAAGAGGTGACCGAGACGAGTAACCAATGGCACCCCATACCATCACGCTGGGTGATACGCCAGTATGGCGATAACGAATACACGCTTCCAACGTGCGTTCACCGCGATGTCGCTAAACACGGATGCGACCATCATGATGCTGTAAACTGAACCTGGATTCATCCGAAAAAATGTCGTTTTGCCATTCGTGCACCCAGGCTCGTCGTTGAGTACACCATCGCAGGCGCCCCTGTCTGTGATGCAGCGTCAAGGGTAACCGCAGCCATGGTCTCCGAGCTGATAGTCCATGCTTCTGCAAACGTCGTCGAACTGTTCGTGCAGATGGTTGTTGTCTTGTAAACTCCCCATCTGTTGACTCAGGGATGGAGACGTGGTTGCACGATCCGTTACAGCCATGCGGATAAGATGCCTGTCATCTCGACTGCTAGTGATACGAGGCCGTTGGGATCCAGCACGGCGTTCCGTATTACCCTCCTGAACCCACCGATTCCATATTCTGGTAACAATCATTGGATCTCGACTAACGCGAGCAGTAATGTCGCGATACGATAAACCGCAATCGCGATAGGCTACAATCTGACCTTTATCAAAGTCGGAAACGTGATGGTACGCATTTCTCCTCCTTACACGAGGCATCACAACAACGTTTCACCAGGCAACGCCGGTCAACTGCTGTTTGTGTATAAATAATCGGTTGGATACTTTCCTCATATCAGCACGTTGTAGGTGTCGCCACCGGCGCCAACCTTGTGTGAATGCTCTGAAAAGCTAATGATTTGCATATCACATCATCTTCTTCCTGTCGGTTAAATTTAGCGTCTGTAGCACGTCATCTTCGTGATGTAGCAATTTTAATGGCCAGTAGTGTATGAGGCCTGTTAATATATTTTGTATGGTGCTAGCACTTAAGGAGTCCACACCTGAGAGATCAAACGCTTAGTTTCATCAGCGTGAGGTCTTTAGGTTGAATCTGACAACCAGCACTAAACTTTTTCATTCTCACATTATTTTGCCAATGAACAGTATTAAATCAGTGCATCGCAAATGTACTCCGCTGATGGGGCGTTGCGATGTTTGCATGCAACTGAAGAACCTTATAAAGCGACTATAAATTTGTACGTACATCATCGCACAGAGTAGAGGGATAGCTTCTAGAGGGCTCTGCGTAATAATCGAATCAGTCGTACGCCATCAGTCGTCTGTACCGCCACACGAAGATATACTTCGATATGCGTGGTACGCCAAATTCGTTTTGCAACAGACGCATTGAAAAGTCACGCACATGCAGAAGTCCGCCGTGTTTCTATGATAAGTACCATCGTGACTCGTGCAGTGCTTCACAGCTTACATAAAATACTTGTGATAAAGGTAGGTACGATAATATACATGAAATGATTATACTGATTTGATGGAAAGTTCTCGTGTATCCTTTTTTGTTTCCGGTCTTCTTATCAAAAGGGTTTTTTCTCCTTTTCTTCAGACTAAATTTGATGTAAATAATAAATCATTAATTAAATACTGATAATTTACAGTTGCTCCCAGTGAATTGTTGTAACAAGTGTTCAAAGTAGTGTCTGTAATTGATGTGCGTTTCATGCAAACAGCAGTTCCTGAATTTCTTTCTGTGGATAACCAGATCATCACAAATATTCACAGATGGAATCTCTACGGACACCGGGCAGTGAGTAAAAGCTCAGTAAGTCGCTGGGCGAAGCATCTGTCTTCAGGAGAACAATGAGAAGGAGATCCGTCTCATCTCCCACGCGTAGGCCGGCGGCACACAGCTGTGACGAGTGCCATGTTGCAGCGTGCGGAGACTCTTATTCGACCTGATCGACGAATAACAGTCAAGCAGCGCAGTGCTCAACGTGACATCTCTGTCGGTAGTGCTGACAAGCTTGTTCACTAGTTAGATGAAGAGGCTAATTGAGGAGCATAAAGTGGGAGGAACGAACATCTCTGTTGAAATGCTGGCTCTTTATGACGCTAATGGTGACGATGTTTTTGTCAAACATTGTCACAGATGACGAAAAATGTATTCATTAATTTGAGACTGAAACAAAACGACAATTCATGTGGTGGATCACATAACGTCTCCTTCGAAGAAGTAATTTAAAACAGTACTCTCAGTTGGAAAATTCATGACTACAGTCCTCTGCAGATCTGAATGGGTTGTTCTGTGGTCAGCCCTCATGGTCTCAATCAGTCACTTCAATCCTCAACACCTTTTTAGTCTAGTTTGCTTGTTTGCAGAGGATGACTCGCGTAAAGCTGAAATACTAAACACCTTTTTCCAAAGCTGTTTCACAGAGAAAGACCGCACTGAAAGACCGCACTGCAGTTCCTTCTCTAAATCCTCGCTCGAGCTAAAAAATGGCTGACATCGAAATAAGTGTCCAAGGAATAGAAAAGCAACTGAAATCACTCGACAGAGGAACGTCCACTGGACCTGACGGGATACCAATTCGATTCTACACAGAGTACGCAAAAGAACTTGCCCCCCTTCTAACAGCCGTGTACCGCAAGTCTCTAGAGAAACGGAAGGTTCCAAATGATTGGTAAAGAGCACAGGTAGTTCCAGTTTTCAAGAAGGGTCGTCGAGCAGATGCGCAAAACTGTAGGCCTATATCTCTGACGTCGATCTGTTGTAGAATTTTAGAACATGTTTTCTGCTCGCGTATCATGTCATTTCTGGTAACCCAGAATCTACTCTGTATGAATCAACATGGATTCCGGAAACAGCGATCGTGTATGACCCAACCCGCTTTATTTGTTCATGAGACCCAGAAAATATCAGATACAGGCTCCCAGGTAGACGCCATTTTCCTTGACTTCCGGAAGGCGATCGATACAGTTCCGCACTGTCGCCTGATAAACAAAGTAAGAGCCTACGGAATATCAGACCAGCTGTGTGGCTGGATTGAAGAGTTTTTAGCAAACAGAACACAGCATGTTGTTCTCAATGGAGAGACGTCTACAGACGTTAAAGTAACCTTTGGCGTGCCACAGGGCAGTTTTATGGGACCGTTGCTTTTCACAATATATATGAATGACCTAGTAGACAGTGTCGGAAGTTCTATACGGCTTTTCGCGAATGATGATGTAGTATACAGAGAAGTTGCAGCATTCGAAAATTGCAGCGAAATGCAGGAAGATCTGCAACGGACAGGCACTTGATGCAGGGAGTGGCAACTGACGCTTAACATAGACAAATGTAATGTATTGCGAATACATAGAAAGAAAGATCCTTTATTGTATGATTATATGATAGCAGAACAAACACTGGTAGCAGTTACTTCTGTAAAATATCTGGGAGTATGCGTATGGAACGATTTGAAGTGGAATGATCATACAAAATTAATCGTTGATAAGACGGGTGCCAGGTTGAGATTCATTGGGAGAGTCCTTAGAAAATGTAGTCCATCAACAAGGGAGGTGGCTTACAAATCATTCGTTCGACCTATACTTGAGTATTGCTCATCAGTGTGGTATCCGTAACAGGCCGGGTCCACGGAGGAGATGGAGAAGATCCAAAGAAGAGCGGCGCTTTTCGTCACAGGGTTATTTGGTAAGCGTGAGAGCGTTACGGAGATGTTTAGCAAACTCAAGTGGCAGACTCTGCAAGAAAGGCGCTCTGCATCGCGGTATAGCTTGCTGTCCAGGTTTCGAGAGGGTGCGTTTCTGGATGAGGTATCGAATATATTGCTTCCCTCTACTTATACGTCCCGAGGAGATCACGAATGTAAAATTAGAGAGATTCGAGTGCGCACGGAGGCTTTCCGGCAGTCGTTCTTCCCGCGAACCATACGCGACTGGAACAGGAAAGGGAGGTAATGACAGTGGCACATTAAGTGCCCTCCGCCACACACCGTTGAGTGGCTTGCGGAGTATAAATGTAGATGTAGATGTAGTACAGGTACTCGAAGTGCCTCGCCTACCTAATGCTTTGTTTTTGTGATCATTTTTGCTTCTTCTCGGATTTGTTCGTCACGTATGAAGTAATTATTATACAATCTACCTCACTGAGTGATTTTCAACGCGCAGTAGGTTCCTCACGATCAAACGATCAACTTCGAAGTCTACTCCGAGCCTCTTAGGAAACTGAAGAAACGATAACAGCGTCTTCGTTGTCACAAAACTGCGAACGCACTTCATGTTCTCAAGGAGTACGCAAGGCCACACAGAAGCCTAAGAACCCGTGAGATAACAAAACTTGGGTGAATTGTTCTTCCACATCCTCCCTAGAGCCCGGTTCTCGCACCTTCTGACTTCCATCTCTTTGGTCCACAGAAGGACAGACTCCGCAGCAAGCACTACAGCAACGATGGAGAAGTTATCAACGCAGCGACGTCTTGTTTCAGACACAAACAGAAAAGTGGAACCATGACGGCCTACAGTCTCTTGCTTTAAATTAAGGTCATAGAATTGAACCGAGATTCATTGAAAAAATAGAGTCTTATAGCCAGAGAATTGGGAAGCAAATGGTATATTTAAACAAGGACATTGCATTTCCTATGCTGCCAATGTTAAATTATCGAATTTTGTTACCCATTATCTTGGAAACTTTTTAAGACACCAAATTACAATTTTCCATAATTATTGATGCACCTTTCTAGATACACTGAACTAGAATTATAACTAAGATTGTATTATGGAAATGTTATCTTTCTTTTCGAACACTCAATTTTTTGACAGAGTTTTGTAAATAAATAAACATAAAAACAAAACAATTCAGGATATTTTAATTATTCTAGTTCCATATGTGTTAAATCTCACAGTCGGAATGCTGTGACAATTTAATGTCTCTAACATCAGTACTTTTTTTTAGAAAAATGGCCATTTATTGCAAAAGATGTAGTTCAGGGATATTGAGGTTTAAAACATTTTTTTATTACAAATTCTTATACAGACTTACATTTGTGCGTCTTTTATACGCTATAATTTTCCCTGGCCCATAGTCTGTGTCTTCTTCAGTGTCACAACAGCCCAGTGCTTGCTTCCTCCTTTCTTTCTCGCTTCTTTTGTCATTTGCTGAGCAGCTAACTCTGCTTCACATACACGAAGCTTGTAAGGTGTCAGGCAAATCCAACACCTTCCATGAAAACCCTGACATGATAAGCAAATCCAGTAGTATGTCACATAGCTCCGAATAAATCGTGACATTAAATTAACCAAAGTAATACGAGTAACGAGTGAGCAAATGGAATACCACAGACTAACACAAGAATGCCTAAATGCATGTCATACCTTCCCACCGTGAAACAGACGCAGTTCCGAGGGGAAAACGAGAACAGAAGTCGAGAGCAGAACCGTGTTAAGCTAGAAGGCCCTACGATAAGGGACGGACACCCACGTCGCCAGCTAACCACCAGGACCACCCCCCAGCCCATGTTAAAAGCTAGAGTCCTCCATAAGAACAGTATAGATCAACCACAATCGGAAAGAACGACGGGAGAAATGACCAGAAACAAAAGTGGCGAAGAATCGCGAATTTCATATGGAACTATGACGAAGTACGACAACGATCATTTCCTCACAGTCAGAAAATTTCAACACTTTCGAGAAGGAAACTCATTACATCCACGAACTTTTATTGATCAATTCCGAGTAGGATTACCAGAACACTGGACGCTAGCACACAAATTAGACTTTGTATGTGCACACATGTCAGGAACAGTCGCAGAAACCATGCAGAATGTTGCAGCGACATGCCGATCGTACGAAGATTTCAGAGAGAAGTATCTCTCACGATATTGGTCCAGCGAAGCACAGAACAGAGTGAAGTACGAATTATTACAGAACCCATATTTTGAAAATTCAGGAGAGAAGAGTCCCGTGAAATTTTTCGAATTAATGCCAAAGAAAAATCAATGCTTAGATGTACCATACAGTGACGGAGAGTTGATTCAATTATGCGCGATGAAGTTACCATTGAAATACCAGCAATCATTGGTAGGTCGCGGAGCCAATGACGTCGAAGCATTTAAAGGTATTCTAAGGGAACTAGAGTTCATATTTTCGGAAGATGACGCAAGAAAATGTCTCACACTAAAGCTTGCGGTTGGTGTAGCCCTTTTTGTGTTATCGTAAGATCTATACTGTTCTTCTGGAGGGCTCTAGCTTTTAACATGGGCTGGGGGGTGGTCCTGGTGGTTACTTTTCGTGGTGGGGCAATGTTTCTTAGGTGTGCAACGTAACAGAGACGTGAAAAAGTCTCACGCTAAAACTTGCGGCTGGTGTGGCCCTTTTAGTGTTATTGTAAGATCTATACTGTTCTTCTGGAGGGCTCCAGCTTTTAACATGGGCTGGGGGGTGGTCCTGGTGGTTAGCTGGCGACGTGGGTGTCCGTCCCTTATCGTAGGGCCTTCTAGCTTAACACGGTTCTGCTCTCGGCTTCTGTTCTCATTTTCCTTTCGGAACTGCGTCTGTCTCACGGTGGGAAGGTATGACATGCATTTAGGCATTCTTGTGTTAGTCTGTGGTATTCCATTTGCTCACTCATTACTCGTATTACTTTAGTTAATTTAATGTCACGATTTATTCGGAGCTATGTGACATACTACTGGATTTGCTTATCAAGTCAGGGTTTTCATGAAAGGTGTTGGATTTGCCTGACACCTTACAAGCTCATCCAGCTCCCGCAGTCCTTTAGCTGTGTCCTGTCCAAATCTTATCCCTAACTTCTCCAAACCTCGAGTCTTCCATAGTTCCCACCATTAAAAGTTATTACAGCATCAGACACTGCTAACTTTAGAGTCGTAAGGCCAACAAGTACATTTGTAGGCACACGGCACCACACAACATTATTGAAGGACTCATTCACAATTTGGGTCTTCCCATGTAAACACTTCTTTAGTAGCTCAGGATTTGCCAAATCTCTGTAAATAGGTTTGATTGCCTCCATTACTACCAAAGCAAGAGAATGTTTATATGTAAATTCATGCAGGGTGGCAGAAAGTTCAGCTTGCCTCTATTACACCAAGTGTTTGGTGGAGGTGGACACAAAGCATGACATGGCTTTTCATCGATTGATATTCACTGAAAGAAAGTGTTCCACACAGCTCTTTTCATCTTCTCTAAATTGTCACAGTTATCTCTAATGGCCTTCCCATAATATTCCTGTAATTCATCAAGTACTTTGTACATTAGTCTTTTATTGTCTTGCCATCAGACACTACACTACTTTCAACGAAAACTAGTATGAGAAACAAAGGACTAATTTGTTTATTCGTAATGCCAAGTTCTGAGACGTAGCAGTAGGCACAAAACAAAGCAATTCACAGCCTTCTAGACTGTGTATTTCCCAAGATATGACTGCTCGACTGTGGCAGTATATGCGTAGCTTCGAATTGTGACAGTCACACGTCAACATTCAATATATTATTTGAAGGTCACACAATTGTCTGATGTTAAAGTATTATATACCAAAATTTTCAGCAAAGTACATTATGGAGTAGAAAACAGAAAATGTCAAATTTCAACGACTTTCACGTAAAATATCCCCTTAAGGAAAAAATGTGTTGTGTTACTTATAGAATGAGCCTCGTATATTGTCGAAACTAGCAGTAACTGTTGGGTTAAAACCAATTGTCATTGACAAGGAGTGAAATTCGTACCTGGTCCCTGCTTTCCAGGCTAATTGTACGGTATCGCTCGGCTCGGAGTAGCCAGTTTAGATGCTAAAGTTGAAAGAAATTTTTATCATTCTAGATCACCAGTTATCATGACTACGTCGTGAACTAAATTTCAGAGTTCTGCTTTGGCTGACGGGGAGAGAGCATGAGACACTGATGGAAATGGAGACGTTGAGCTTGTCAATCGTCATGAGGCTATAGAGGAGGTGCAGACAGTTTTGGATTATCCACGTGGCCTAGTAGGCCCCATGGCCTATGCAGATCACGGAGTGCCTCATTGACAATGATGAAAATTTTCGCTGCAAATACAAACTCTGTTGGACATCGTCGCTAATGACGTACGCAAATGTGACATGTGCATACTATACCCCTTATATTGATGATGGAGAAGACAGGTAACAAAATATACACACTGAATTTTTTTATTCAAAACAGCGCAGCAGGTGAAATTTTGGTAGCGCCCTGGAGCAGGAGGAGTAATCCACTAAATTACACGTTCATATCATTAAGGTCGATATGCAGCAGGATTTTGGAACATAAATTGTGTTCGAACATTATGAATTACCTCGAACAGAATGGTCTTTTGACACATAGCCAACACAGATTTAGAAGATATCGTTCTTGTGAAACACAACTAGCTCTTCACTTGCACGAAGTGTTGGGTGCTACTGACAAGGGATTTCAAATTGACTCCGTATTTTCACATTTCCAGAAGGCTTTTGACATTGTACCTCACAAGTGGCTTGTAATCAAATTGCGTGCTTATGGAATATCGACTCAGTTATGTGACTGGATTCGTGGTTTTCTGTTAAAGAGATCACAGTTCGTAGGAAATGACAAGCGATTTCTGGCGTTTCCCAAGGTAGTGTTATAGGCTGCCTGCAGTTCTTTATTACATAAATGATAAATGATTTAAGAGAAATCAGCTGTTTTAGGTTGTTTGCAGATGGTGCTGTCGTTTATCGTCTAGTAAAGACATCAGAAGATCAAGATAAATTTGCAAAACGTTTTAGAAGAGATATTCCTATGGCGCCGAGAGAACTTTTTTTTTAACTGAATTAAACAAGACGGGGTACTGAGAAGTCAACCTTTCTTAAGGCGCTATTACCTCAGGTCGACTTAAAGCCTCACTGGACGCAGACAGAAGTTCGATCGCAAGTCAAAGCGATTAATGGTCTTTCAAAAACGATAAATAGAGGAGGTAGCGTCACTGCCGTGATACATGATTTGGGGTGGATAACATTACAACAAAAGGAGTTTTTCGTTGCTGCGGAATCTTCTCACTAAATTTCAGTCACCAACTTTCTCCGCCGAATGTGGAAATATTTTGTTGACACCGAACTACATAGTGAGAAACGATCTTCGTAATAAAATAACAGTAATCTGAGCTCGCACGGAAAGCTATAGGCGGTCGTTTTTTCCGGCGCTGTTCGAGATTAGAATATTAGAGAATTATTGTGAATGTGGTTCAATGAACTCTCTGCCATGCACTTAAGTGTAATTTGCAGAGTATCCATGTAGATGTAGATGACCAATATTAAACAAAAAGGTCATTCGCCAGCTTTGGATGCGATGGCTGAAAAGCTTTTCATCATTTAAATAATGGAGCACTGCACCAGTGACGTTTCTGCATGCATAGCACGAAGCGTTTCGGGAATTTATACCGGTTTTTAGGCGGTACTATTTACATTAGTATTGTTTGTGATGTCTGCGTGTGTGTAGTTCTGCTTCGTTTGTCTTGGAGTCGTCTTTTTATGTCTTTTTATGGCTTTAAGCAATCGGATAATATATATCATGGAATTCTGTAAACGATAACGTTATAAATTAGTACCTTTTGTGTATTTACTTACTTATCCACTTAATAGGGCTCCTTTCTTGCGCAGAAATTCACGCACATGCGAACCATCACTCACACGGTTTCTCTGCGTAAAATCACAACTTGGTACTAAGATACTGCTAAAGTATTCCTTTACAGACAGTATGGATAGAGCCGGAGATGTTCCATTTTAGTAGATTACATTATTTGCATTGAATTGTCATTTTTAAATGTTAGCAGCAACATCTTTGGTTATTTAAAGAAACAATTTTGCTTTACTGTCCATTTTTGTACTGTTTTGTTGCGAATATTTGACTGGAATGCCGGGCTTAATTTCGGCCGGAACAGCTTTCCGGCACCACCCAGAGAACTTTTTTTTTTTAACTGGATGAAACAAGTCGGGGTACTGAAGGCGACCTTCCTTACGGCGCTAACACCTCAGTCGACTTAAAGCCTCACTGGTACTCGTATTTAGCGTCGCGGACGCAGACAGAAGTTCGATCGCAAGTCAAAGCGATTAATGGTCTTTCAGAAAGTCGTAGCCTAGAGCCTAGACCTCGTGACTCCGTTTTAAAAGTCCTTCAAAGATACCAGATGCTGTCACGTCATTCACCGAACAGTGACAATGCAGCTGTTTGAACAAAGGCGCTGGCACCAATTGAAAAGATGACGTCATAGTCACGAAGATTACCGACTTGTGCCGATATGTATTGAGTAGAACTAGGCATCATAGTCATACTGATACAGAGACAGACGCTGGCACCTGTTCTTTTCATTAAATCGTGTGATTTTATTGTTTTGATAACAAAATATGTTTTACAAACCTGAAATTCAGAACAATATTTCATATAAAATGATTTCTAATTCGCAAGTTTTATCTCATGTTTTCAAAAATCGAAATTTTTCGTTTCTGTGGCTTGGGAGAAGGGAGGCAGGGGTTGTATCGTAGGTTCCAACACCTAAAATTTAGAAATTAAGCACTGGTGAAATGTATGAAGGAATGAACGTATTTATGGATGTATTATACACTGATAAAAACCAAAATATTATGCCCACTGCCCACCGCGACGTTGGATGCCGCTTGTCGGCGTTGTGGGCACGTGGAGCAGCAACTAAAGCTTGTGAGCGGAGCAGACAACGACGGGGG
This sequence comes from Schistocerca cancellata, assembly GCF_023864275.1. Lineage (NCBI taxonomy): Eukaryota > Metazoa > Arthropoda > Insecta > Orthoptera > Acrididae > Schistocerca > Schistocerca cancellata. The sequence goes on from NC_064633.1 coordinate 495,664,735, forward strand.
ATCACCCTAGCGAAGCCCGCCCGGTTAGCCGATCGGTCTAACTCACGGCTTTCCGGAGCGGGGAGGAGCGCCTGGTCCCCCGCACGAATCCGCCCGGCGGACTTGTTTCGAGGTCCGGTGAGCCGGTAGTCTGTGGATGGTTTTTAGGCGGTTTTCCATCCAATGCCCATCGCGACGTTGGATGCCGCCTGTCGGCGTTGTGGGCACGTGGAGCAGCAACTAAAGTTTGTGAGCGGAGCAGACAATGATGGGGGATCACCCTAGCGTAGCCCGCCCGGTTAGCCGATCGGTCTAACTCACGGCTTTCCAGGGCGGAGAGGAGCGCCTGGTCCCCCTCACGAATCCGCCCGGCGGACTTGTTTCGAGGTCCGGTGAGCCGGCTAGTCTGTGGATGGTTTTTAGGCGGTTTTCCATCCACTGCCCATCGCGACGTTGGATGCCGCCTGTCGGCGTTGTGGGCACGTGGAGCAGCAACTAAAGTTTGTGAGCGGAGCAGACAATGATGGGGGATCACCCTAGCGTAGCCCGCCTGGTTAGCCGATCGGTCTAACTCACGGCTTTCCAGAGCGGGGAGGAGCGCCTGGTCCCTCACATGAATCCGCCCAGCAGACTTGTTTCGAGGTCCGGTGAGCCGGCTAGTCTGTGGATGGTTTTTAGGCGGTTTTCCATCTGCCTCGGCGAATGGGGGCTGTTCCCCTTATTCCGCCTCAGCTACACTATGTCAGCAATTGCTGCGCAAACAAGTTCTCCACGTACGCATACACCACCATTACTCTACCACGCAAATATAGGGGTTACACTCCTTTGGTTGGGACGTTCTCTGGGGGGGGGGGGGGTGTCCACCGTGGGCCAATAGCCCTGGGTTCGGTGTGGGGCGGAGGAGGGGTGAAGTGGACTGCAGTAGTCGTCGTGAGGTTGTGGGCCACTGCGCATTCGGCGGGGGCGGAGTTCCTCCGTCGTTTATAGATCCCCGGTTAACATACAACATACCCTAGCGAAGATATGGGCTGCTAATGGAGCAATTGACTGAGAGAGAAATTGATTGTGATAAGCGACTTGGCAAAGGGCAAATTATTATTACGTAGAGCCTGTGAATGAGTATCTCGAAAACGGTGAAGCTGGTCGAATGTTTACGTGGTGCCGAGCATCTACGGAAAGAAGTATCAGGACAATGAAACTAACACTAGGCGCTAAATGCTTAGACGTCCTCGACTCTTCACAGATAGTGGGGTTCGGAAGATTGTCTGCTCTGTAAAGTAGTATAGATGGTGATCTGTGGCTTCTCTGCCGAAAGAGCACAATGCTGGTGCACGCATAAATGTTTCGGAACAAACCGTTCATCGATCATTGTTGAGCTTGGAGCTCCGCAGCAGACCACCCATACGTATTTACATGTTGACCCGACGATATCGTCACGTGGGCCACAGACCATCGGAATTCGACCGTCGATCAATCGAAACGTGTCGGCTCTTCGGATGAATCACAATTGCTACAATAGGTCGATGGTCGTCTCCACGAACGTCGTCATCGAGGTGAACGGAGGCTCCAAGCGTGCAGCGCGCCACGGATGCAGTCTGGTGGGAACAGTATTGTGCTATGGGACATATTCTCCTGCGCTTGCATGGGACCTGTGGTAGTAATCGAAGACACTCTGACAGATGCGAACCACCTGCATCCCTTCACGCTTGATGTCTTCCCCGACAGCGCTGTCATCTTCCAGCAGTATAATTGACCGTGTCTCGGAGCCAGAACCGTACTAAAGTGATTTGAGGAGCATCACAGTGAACTCAAGTTTATGTCTTGGCGACCAACTTCGCCTGATGTAAATCCTATGGAACGTATAGAGGTCGCTGTCGGGCGGCATCGCCGTGTACGCAAATCAGCGGTCATTATTTTACGCGAATAACATGACCTGGGCGTAGAACTCTAATGCCACACACCTCCACAAACCTACCAGCAGATTTTCGAGTCCCTGATACACAGAATCAGTGATATATTTCGTTCCAAAGACGGACAGACTAGCTATTAAGCAGGTGGCCATAATGTTTTGGCTCGTCAGTGTATGTAATAGGTATTACACACAGTAGAAACATTTGAAGGATGAATCGGTTCACTACCTAGCTTGTCGTTCAGAATTTTTCTAGTGACTTCTTGTGGCGTACACAAATTTCTAATTAATCATTAAATCCAGTTGACGTGATTTTTGGAAGTGATGTAGCATATTAAAGTATTCTTGTATGTCTATCAGTGCGTGTCTAGTGATTCTTCTGTGCATGGCCATGGCAAATTTTATGAGTTGTTTATGCGTATAACAGGTAATTTGAGCTGTGTATCTAGTGTGATAAATCCTGTCGGTTTGAGCTACGTAATTGCTTTAGCAAGTTTCGCTTGTGAATTTATATGTTTCTGGATAGAAGAGATTATCTGTTTCATTCATTAAGGCATGAACGATGATCGATTGCGATGAATGAAATGTAATGTTTAACGGCATTTGAGCTGGTTTTCCTGTGAAATAGCTACGTATTTTTCTCAATCGATATCTCTTGTGGCGTAGCGAGGAATGGGATAATACGCGGAAAAATGGACAAGACTTATGTCTGTCTACCTTCCTGTATTTTCTGTTGCGTGCAGTTCGAACGATATGGAAATATTAAAAGAAAAAGTATGCTCAGTATCAGCCTCAGAGTTCAGTGATAGCTCTAGATTACTGATGCACGTAATGACGCAGCTGCTAAAACCTGACGCTTTCATTTCTCTTCTGATGGTAAGCTAAGCCGAAAAAGAGAAAGAAGCACGAAAGAAAGGTAAATGGAGGACGAGAAGACTGAGAATACAACTCAGGCTTAACGTCTGGGATAAGGCAGAGGTTGCACGAGCCGCCAGACCACACTCCAAGGCATTTGTTTACCAGACAGCTGGTCTTCGCTATTTTTAGGGCCTTTTAAAGGTGACAGTCGCCAGTGTGCTACAGCTTACGTAAGAATTCAGCCGCAGCTCTAAAACATTGGCCATAACATCGGCGCCATTGTCAGAGCTGCCGGAAACCGCTTCACAGCACCGGAAGTGTTGCCAGGTTGTAGACTGTAACACTAACGACTTGCAGCATCTGCCATACTGCTAGGCAGAAATGAGACTTCTGTCTCCTAAGCCACCACGATGTATAGGAGACCCTGAGAATCTGAACGTCTTTCATGTGCTTTTTTAGAGGCCGCTATCGTCTTATGGAAAACAGTTTCTCAAATCACGCTCGAAAAGCCATAAGAACATTTTAATTCTGCATTGTATCTGGGATATGCCAGCTGGGGCATGTGCCCAGGGTGGGTTTCCTGCAGGTGGATTTTTTGTAACAGGCGAAAAAATTGAGGAAGGAAAAAGGTAAAAGGGATGGCTGAGGAGGAGGTAAGAGAGGGAAGGAGAAGGCAAACAAGGAGAAGAAGGAGAAAAAGGGGACGAAGAATGAGAAGAGGATGACGATGATAATGAAGACAAACAAGAAGAAAGAGAAGAAGGAGATGATCAAGAAGGAGAAGAAAGTGAATGAGGCAAGCTAGAATAAATAGAAGGAGGAGATGAACAAGAAGAAAGAGAAGGAGAAGAAGGAGGATAAGGAGAAGAAGAAGACAAACAAGAAAAAGTAGAAAGAGAAGATGGAGATGAACAAGGAGAAGGAGGATGACAAGGAGATGGATAAGAAGAATAAGAAAAACAAAGAGGAGGAGAAGAAGGAGATGGAAAACAAAGAGAAGCTGAAAAAGGAGAAGAAGAAGAAGAAGAAGACAGAAAAGGAGAAGGTTAGGATGAACAAGGAGAAACAAAAGAAGTACAAGGGGAAGGAGAAGACAAAAAAGGGGAAGGAGAAGCTGGTCAAGGAGAAGGAGAATATGATCAAGGAGAAGGGAAAAAGGAAAATGGAGAGGACAAAAATGGAGGAGGTGGAGGAGGAGGAGGAGGGTGAGGAGGAGATGGAGATCGAGGAGGAAATGGAGATGGAGGTGAAGGTGGAAGGGGAGTAGGAAATGAAGATGAAGGTGGAGAGGGAGAAGGAAATGAATATGTGGAAGGAGAAGAAGCGGATGGAGATGGAGATGGACATGGCGATGGAGATGAAGCATAAGGAGATAGGGTTGGAGGAGGAGAAGGAGATGGAAATGGAGATGAAGGAGAAGGAGATGGAGAAGGACAAGAAGGAGAAGCAGATAACACACTGAAGTGCTCTAAATTGGAACAGGGTGGTGATGTCTGAAAGGGAATCGTGAGGAGATTAGACTCTACCTCTCGCTGGCTACTAGGTAGAGGCACTACCGTTATGCCAACCAACGCAACGAAAGTGCAAAGAGTATTATTATGCACTGATGAGTTAAAACATTATGACCACCTGCTTAACAGCGTGTTGGTCCACCTTTGAAATGCAACACAGCAGCGATTCTGCGTGACATGGGCTCCACAAGTTGTTGGTAGGTTTGCAGATGTATGTGGCACCAGCTGCCTACCCAAATGTCACGCAGTTTCTGTCAATTAGGGGCCAGTGGTTAGTGGGGGCGAGTCTGTCGCCCGATAGCCTCCCGGTTGTCTACCAGGTCCATATCAGGCGAATTTCGTGGGCAAGACATCAACCTTAGTTCACTATCATGCTCCTCGAATCAATGTAATATGATTCTGGCCTTGTGGTAAGGACAGTTATCTTGCTGGAGGATACCATCGCCGTACGGAAAGACATGAAAAATGAAGGGAAGCACCTATTCCGCAACAATTTTCACATCCCATGAAAGCCGAGGTGAATGTTCCACATAGCATAAAGAGTCCCCTACCGGCCTATGTCCGTGGTGTGGTTTATTTTTAAAAAGCTGTTCGAGTAGACGATGGCATCCGGACACGACAATCGACCTGATGTAACAAGAAACGTGGTTAATTTGACCATGCATCACGTTTCCAATTCACAACGGTACAATATCGATGGTCCTGTGTCCACCGTGATCAGAACTGACAATGTCGTGGCCACCGTGGGAACATGTAGGGGTATTCAGCTGCGGAGCCCCATGTTCATCAATGTGCGCTGAACTGTGCAGAACCGTACCGAAGGACTACTGTGCCTCTGGCAAAACTAAAAACCCCTCACTGGCCTACGGCTCCCACGCCCCGAAAAATCACCTCACTGCATTTTTTTCTATGCGTATTACAAATTTTAGTTTTGTAACTAGGTCTGATAAAATTTAAGAACTACGAAACTGATCTTCAAGTACTGGGTGGTTATAATTAAAGTGTAGCTACTCAATGAGGTCCAGTGTGGCCTGTAATTATCGTATGGCAGTGAAACTTGGCAGATATGCTCATGCATTAATGCGGAACCGATCTACACTAGAAAAAATTGGTTCTCATCTTGGCCACCAGTTCAGGTGGGTGCTGAAGCTGGTCATAATGTGGCGGAGGGGGGGTGGAGAGGGGCAACAGATGGCAGGGGAGGGGAGGAGGGCGGGCATACTAGCCAATGTCTTAATGTCTCCGCTTCTATTGTACTCTGCATCAAATATGACACAGATCACCGCCGAACTTGCCTTACTGAACTGCAAACTTCCGACCTGATGAGACACTTACGTTCAACACCTTATCACCAACTCGGGGTTTCATCGTAGCTATGAATTATGAATTACCTCGAAGAAAACAGTCTATTGACACACAATCAACATTGGTTTAGAAAACATCCTTCTTGTGAAACACAACTATCTCTTTATTCGCATGAAGTGTTGAGTGCTAATGACAAGGGATTTCAGATCGGTTCCGTATTTCTGGATTTCCGGAAGGCTTTTGACACTGTACCACACAAGCAGCTCGTAGTGAAATTGCGCGCTTATGGAATATCGTCTCAGTTATGTGACTGTACTTGTGATCTCCTGTCAGAGATGTCACAGTTCGTAGTAACTGACGGAAAGTCATCGAGTAAAACAGAAGTGATTTCAGGCGTTCTCCAAGGTAGTGTTATAGGACCTTTGCTGTTCCTTATCTATATAAACGATTTGGGAGACTATCTGAGCAGCCGCTTTAGGTTGTTTGCAGTTGACGCTGTCATTTATCGACTAATAAAGTTGCAAAACGGTTAAGAAAAGATATCTGATTGGTGCGAAAATTGGCAGTTGACCCTAAATAACGAGAAGGGTGAGGTCATCCACATGAGAGAGAAATTCGTTAAACGTCGGTTACATGATAAATCAGTCAAATATAAAGGCCGTAAATTCAACTAAATACCTAGGAATTACAGTTACCAACAACATAAATTGAAAGGAACACATAGAAAATGTTGTGGGGAAGGCTAACCAAAGACTGCGTTTTATTGGCAGGACGCTTAGAAAATGTAACAGATCTACTAAGGACACTGCCTACACTACGCTTATCCGTCCTCTTTTAGAATACTGCTGCGCGGTGTGGGATCCTTACCAGATAGGACTGGCGGAGTACATCGAAAAAGGTCAAAGGGGGGCAGAACGTTTTGTAATATCACGAAATATGGGAGAGAGTGTCACTGAAATGATACAGGATTTGGGCTGGACATCATTAAAAGAAAGGCGGTTTTCGTTGCGACGGAATCTTCTCACAAAATTCCAATCACCAACTTTCTCCTCCGAATGCGAAAATATTTTGTTGACACCGACCTACATAGGGAGAAACGATCACCACGATAAAATAAGGGAAACCAGAGCTCGTACGGAAAGATATAGATGTTCGTTCTTTCCGCGCGCTATACGAGATTGGAATAACCAGAGAATTGCGAAGGTGGTTCGATGAACCCTCTTCCAGGCACTTACATGTGATTTGCAGAGTATCCATGTAGATGTAGAGGTAGCTCAACAATATTCCATAGATTCTCACAACAGCAGCACGCGAACTGCCGACTAGGTTCGCGGTTTATGAGTTTCTAATTCCCAGGCACCGGCCATAAAAATTTACTCTTGGTCAAACTCACAAATGCCAGTGGCTTCCGCATTTTCGCCGTATAGTCGCAAGAATTATTTCCCATTCGTCTCTGGTCCGTTTATACAGGGTGGTCAGAAAGAGTATGAAAAACCTGTAAGGATGTTGCAGGGTTCGTTGTGTTGAGAAGTAGTTGTTGAGGCATGAATTCGATACGTTGCGCCGTTACTGAATTAATTATCATTAAAGTTAGCCAATCATGCCGATGCACGTGCAGATTCAAGCTGCCCGACAGATACAATCTGTGTACATTGCTCTCACAGCGCACGAGACAGCTCCGCCGTTGGCCCCAGTTCGATCCGTGCTACCGTCCCATGTCCAATTTTTGTATCACTCCTGTAACTTCAATGCTAATTAACTCAGAATCGTCGCAACGTATCAATTTTTTTCTTAAAAATTATTTCTGAGGACAACCTATCTGCCTTCAAACACCCACACAAGCTCTTCACACTGTTTCTGAGCATCCCGCACACTTCCCTCACAGCGTCACGTACAACATTGTGTCGCGGTAGGCAGCGATCACGAACTTTTTGCTCATCGATGTATTTTAAGCTTGTTCCTTTTTTACGGCTTTGTATTGACCAGCAATGAAAAAGGAATCGCGCTATTTTTTCAAGTAATACAACTCTGGAATGTGTTTTTTCATGTTCTTAATTATAAAATACAATAAAGAGTTACTTAAATAAGAATTTTCGATCGCGGGGTGATGGGGGGGAGGGGGGGAGGGAGTGCAAAGTCGAAGTTTTCCCTGGATGCCAGTCGCCCAAGTTACACCATTGACTGTGTTCTCCACGTAAAGAGGCAACAATCTCCTATGGGGAAGTCATCACCATTGCGAAACCAGTGAAATATGGCAATATTGCACTCGACGCCGTGTGGTGACATCAATCGATTTCCTAAGTAGACTAAAGGACTCAAAAAAACAAAATCGAACAAAAATATGTAATTATAGACATTATTTAAAGATGCAGCTGCAGATAAGCAAGCAGTAGTAGTAATTAATTTTTTTTGTGGATTAGGGCGAAGTGCCATCTTTTAGAATGACACAGAGAACAGTTTAGTCTAAAGAACAATGAACTAGACTTTGGCGAAATCCTAAATGCTAGATATTTTTCTCGGCAATGCTGAGCTCAACCAGTAAAAAAGGGATATCCGATTAGTATTCGCAGTAGGATCGCATCAGTATCTCAATAAGGTGTGCACTGTGGTCAGCTGCAACCTAAAGAAGCATTATCTCCATGATTTACTAACTAGAACAGAAGTAGACGATTTGTAACAATGATTGCCCGCGTGTGCTTAAATCATGGTAAATTTCCAAACAACACGTTTCGAATATGATTGAAGGAATCTCCAATATGCGATTTATGCAAAGAAGAATGAGACATGAACAGTACTGTTTTGTGCATCAGATACAACAGAGACAACAGAAGACCTTTATTCGAATATTGGTTAAGACAGAGGTCCGCTTTCCAACGTCCGAAGCTCGTGGTCCAGTGGCTACCGTTTCTGCCTCTGGATCACGGGGGTGCGTGTTCGAATCCCGGCCGGGATGGGGATTTTCTCTGCCTGGGGACTGGGTGTTTGTGTTGTCCTCATCATTTCATGATCATCATCATTCGTGACAGTGGCTAGATTGGACAGTGAAAGATATTGGACTGTGTAAAAATTGTGACTTTGTCTGGGCGCTGGTGACCCCGCAGTTGAGCGCCCAACAAACATAACATCATCATCATCATCATCACCCCTTTCCAACATCTGTTGAAGTCTTGTTGTCATCCCAAAAGAGTGGGCTTGTGTTAAATGTGATTTTTAAACATTTAAACAGCGAGCCTGATGGTCTAACGGTTTCGAATTCCGGCCGAACCACGAAAATGTTCACACCATCCTAAATGTAACCTTCATCTTTCAACTGTAGGAGGAGTCTGCAGGAACGACACGTGATTTCGATTCCACGTTTAAGTGTAGGTTCCCTTTCGCCAGTTGGGTAACTGGTATAGATCAGAAGCACGTAAGTGGCACAGGGTCCAACTGAAAGATAAGCACCTAGCCGTTGAACCACAGGCAATTTTCATTACCACATAAATATGTCTGATTAAACTCTTTAGAATTACCATTTACATGGTGTGGAAATATGACGAAATTTAATAAAAGGGGCGATCAGAACGTTTCCGTTCGAGGCCGTTGCTGCAGCATATACTCAACGTAGCGCCACTCCATGTGGGTATATAAGCACCTAAATGCAGTGCGAGGGAGTGGCATTCGTATCTTACGACGTGCGTGTGGTAAATAAGGAAACATGAATTATGGCAACATCATTACCAAATGCGTCCCAACAGGACTAACGTGCTGTTATTATTTTCTTGGCTGCCACAGGACGAACACCGATAGGAATCCATCGGGGAACGAATGATGTGTGTGGGACAGCAAGCATGTCGAAATCCATCCTTATGGAATGACGCGCCGAGTTAAGTGATGGTAGCGATTCGACACAAGACGCCCACAAATCGCAAATGTTGTATGGCAGGAATTACGCCAACTCAAATGGGTGACACTCGAACACCTGCCCTATAGTTCTGATCCCACCCCATGCAATTATCACGCCTTTGGTCCCTTAAAAAAGGCCTTTAAGGGTCGACGATTCCTGTCGGACGCGGATGTGCAGCAGGCAGTTACAGACCTCTTAACGCAGCAGGACACGGTGTTTTACAAAACGGTTATCTTCAACCAGTGCATCGCTGGGATGATTGCCTCAGTGCTCACTGTGATTTTGCCTGATTGGTATACCGCTTCTGGATTGTACAGCCTTCTAACGGAAACCTTTTGATCGCCTCTTATACATTTACGAGATGCAAAGTATTCTAGTTGTCTCGTAGCTGCGTTCTCCAGATGATATGGAACAGTCATACACAGAGGAGCTCCGAGCTGCCTAGTTACCAGGGGCAACTGAGTTAAAACTAGCAGAGGGCGCATGAGGAAAGACCTATTTTATGCTTCCACCTTATGTTACACAAACAGTTTTCAAGGGGACGTCCATCCGCAAAATATGGATATAAGCAGACACACAGCTCCACTCAGAAGTTAGTATTGCACCTTATCAACAGTTCCTCAGGTCAGCATCAGGGCCGTGTCGATAGCTGTCGCCAGGAAGAGCTAAACTGGACCTTCTACAAGTGATTGTAGTTATTGTTCACTGGATCCAGGACAAGACCAGTCAGAGACCCATCAGTGCAAGTGAACAATCAACTATTCCAAATCACTAGCTTCAGACTACAGGTAAGTACATGTGCAGTTTGTATTAAAAATTTTTTGGAAATTATTGCTAATCTGTGTTGCCATCATTTTCGCGACAGTGTGGCCTAACACTTTTTGGCCCTATGACGAGGCTGTGTAATTGCTGCGTGCAAACAGCCACTTCAGTATAACAACTACTGTTAGTGGTGAGGATTCTCTTCTTGCCACACATTTGTCTTTCACACCATGAGTATTCGGTGAATACAGCCCTTATGTTTCAATAATTTGGTCAGATTTTCATTTTTTAATGCCAGTTATCGATATGCGTCGTAGAAAACTCAATAAGAATGTGATGGGTTGTTGTTTGGAGATATCCACAAAGAAAAAAAAGTATAAAAATGCTTCACATAAAAGCAAAAAAATTTGACATCTGTTACTGACTAAATTTCTGGGCAAACAAATCAATGGAAGAAGGATTTTTGTCACCATATCACACTATACTTTCTATAGACGAAATTTCTGTATGCAGTGTTTATCTGAACTGTGACAAAATTTCGAAAGTTGGGTATATATGTAATATAATGGGTATAAGTCCAGATATTTACATTAGTAACTAAGGAAGGTGTACTGAAGAAGATTACATCAGTATTTACATCATTTCCAGACTAATAATTATAGTTATTATAAGTTATATGTTTTTAGGTTGGTTAGTACCTCGAAGTGCACGTAGCAGGAGCAAGCCATTAGTGTTTATTTTTCCCTGGGCAGCAGGTCACATGTTGAAGTGTGGACATGTGAACGCTAAACGGGTAGTCTATACTGCCAAGGGTAATCCACTTGGTGGTGCAGTTACAGCCATGTAGAAACTATCAGGTCGTAAAGTTCGTGAGACTTTGACAGAGAGAAAAAACAACCAAAATACTAATGTGCGTACATACTAAGGTACCATATATAAAAATGTATCCACTTATGCCAGTTATACCCTGTAAATATGGTACTAGGGCTCCATGATATTTGGTGGCTCATTGCAGAATAATTCCATTTCGTTTGACTTATTACAGTCATTTATATTCATATCTCTAGTGCATTGAAAATTCCTACACAATAGTGCACATGGTGAAGGTATGTGCTGTTTCTCTGGTTTGGAAATAAGCTCGTTCTATTCAGTCATGGTACTTGCTGTTGACGAGAGAAATGCCCACTCTACTCTCCATCCTCAGACTTGGATTTGTAATGCTACTTTCTGCCAGGCGTTAGTTTTTTCCTGCCGTTTTTGCTGTATATTAACAATGTAGGCCCTACATTTTATATTACGCAGTGTATTAGATAGGTTTACTGATGAAGACTTGGTCGATATGGACGTTGTGCGTGGGTTCTGGCATGTTCTCCAGAAGATACAGTTCACAGACTACATAGAAGAGCACCAAGATGCCTAAGATTCAGGCGCAACATGGTTAAAGTTAAGCTCCAAAAGACGGACACACGACATGGACGATGTTATGCATCTGACTGACGTCACACAAATAGTTCTCAAGTGGATATCCATCTGCCAAATGTGGATATAAGCAAACTAACAGCTCCATTCACCAGTTAGAGAATATCTCAAGATATTATCTCAGAACTCATCCACGATCGCCGCTGAGCAGAGCCAAATTGAATATTATGTAATTGATGTTCACTATGCCAGCATTTAAAGACAGATCACTGGAACTGAAAGTTGATCTATATCTCTGTTAAGTATGGTATAACTACTTTCAATAAATCATTGCAAATGGTTGCTAATCTCTGTTGCCATCTAGTTTTGCCATAGCTGTTATATAACCCTATTTCGCCCTGTGACCGAGCTGAATATATGCTGCGTGCAAGCCACCTCTTGACCGAAACTACTTTCGGTAGTAGGGCCTTCTGTTCCTACTACATCTTCACGGGTTGGACGAAAATATGGATTCTCTTTGAGGAATACATGCTTGAAAATTAATGCAGATGCTTTACAAAAAAAAAAAAAAAAAAAAAAAAAAAAAATGGTTCAAATGGCTCTGAGCACTGTGGGACTTAACTTCTGAGGTCATCAGTCCCCTAGAACTTAGAACTACTTAAACCTAACTAACCTAAGGACATCACACACATCCATGCCCGAGGCAGGATTCGAGCCTGCGACCGTAGCGGTCACGCGGTTCCAGACTGTAGCTGCTAGAACCGCTCGGCCACCCCGGCCGGCAGATGCTCCACAGATCTGAATGTTGTGCTGATGTATTTGAAGACGCACGTCACCTGTGCTCTGACCCCAGTACGTTACAAGTGTCACTCGTGGTCCGAACAGTATTCCGTGCAGTTGTGAGTGTAATTAGGTCGCGTACAAGTGAATTTAAATGTCGGGAAATCGTTGGTGCTCGAATGGCGGATGCTTTCGTAACCGAGTGAGCTGAAGTGTTTGGTGTTTCAAGTGGCACTCTATCGAAGATTTATGCCGCATGTACGGAAAGCGAAACAACATCATCCGATAAGCTACAGCGCAGACATAAGTTTGTGTTGAGTAATTGGGGGCTCAGTGCTGATTTGGGTAGCCATAGCGTGGTATTACATGGGTACCCTGATTACACTACAAGATCGCGTTACTGTCAAGGATTATGTCACCATTGGCTGATCAGGTCCATCGCGTGGTACAGTGTTTACTCCTCAATGGTGACGCAGTATTCTAAGATAACAGGCCCCTGTTCATACAGCTCGCATCGTCCAGGGAGAATGAGGACTTGTACCCACCACAGTCACCAGGTCTCAATATTCTCGAGCCTTGTGGTCTATGAAGAGAATGGTGCGTGATCACCATCCAGTTTCATCATCGTTACCTTAACTTGCCACTATTCTACATCTACATGACTACTCTGCAATTCACATTTAAGTGCTTGGCAGAGCGTTCGCCGAACCACAATCATACTATCTCTCTACCATTCCACTCCCGAACAGCGCGCGGGAAAAACGAACACCTAAACCTTTCTGTTCGAGCTCTGATTTCTCTTATTTTATTTTGATGATCATTCCTACCTATGTAGGTTGGGCTCAACAAAATATTTTCGCATTCAGAAGAGAAAGTTGGTGATTGAAATTTCGTAAATAGATCTTGCCGCGACGAAAAACGTCTTTGCTGTAATGACTTCCATCCCAATTCGCGTATCATATCTGCCACACTCTCTCCCCTACTACGTGATAATACAAAACGAGCTGCCCTTTTTTGCACCCTTTCGATGACCTCCGTCAATCCCACCTGGTAAGGATCCCACACCGCGCAGCAATATTCTAACAGAGGACGAACGAGTGTAGTGTAAGCCGTCTCTTTAGTGGACTTGTTGCATCTTCTAAGTGTCCTGCCAATGAAACGCAACCTTTGGCTCGCCTTCCCCACAATATTATCTATGTGGTCTTTCCAACTGAAGTTGTTCGTAATTTTAACACCCAGGTACTTAGTTGAATTGACAGCCTTGAGAATTGTACTATTTATCGAGTAATCGAATTCCAACGGATTTCTTTTGGAACTCATGTGGATCACCTCACACTTTTCGTTATTTAGCGTCAACTGCCACCTGCCACACCGTACAGCAATCTTTTTTAAATCGCTTTGCAACTGATACTGGTCTTCGGATGACCTTACTAGACGGTAAATTACAGCATCATCTGCGAACAACCTAAGAGAACTGCTCAGATTGTCGCCCAGGTCATTTATATAGATCAGGAACAGCAGAGGTCCCAGGACGCTTCCCTGGGGAACACCTGATATCACTTCAGTTTTACTCGATGATTTGCCGTCTAGTACTTTTGCAGGAAGGATGGTACAAGATTCTCTTGAAAACCATACAGAACCTGTAGTTATCCATTCCGAGACTACTAGAAGCTGTTTTGATTGCCAACGCGTTACCTAATCCGTATTTGGTTTTTCCATATGTTTGTCTAGCCCCTTTATATGTTTGACGCCTAGAGAATCTGATGAATACAACAGATTTACTGACTGCAGTGAGAGAGCGGCCCAACGACGCTATGTTGAGCTTTCCCCACTGCTAAGGCAGCCATACGAGATAACTTTTGAATCTGAGAGTTCTCGCGGAAATGGTAAAGACTGCCAGTCTTGCTTCCGAGATTAAGGCGGAGCTCATCATCTGCAGCATCGTCGATAGAACCGACTGTGGTCCTTTGGTGCAGAGCCGAGTGGAGGGTCTGAATCAGAGGCTCAGGAGGTTCTGTGACCGTGTAGGCTGCAGATTCCTTGACTTGTGCCGTCTGGCGGTGGGTTTCCGGGTTCCGCTTAATAGGTCAGGAATCCACTACACACAGGAGGCGGCTACACGGGTAGCGGGGCTGTGTGGAAGGGACTGGGCGGTTTTTTAGGTTAGAGGGTCTCAGAAACCACAGAAAGCGCGTCCGTCTAAAAGGGGGCAGGTAAAACACAGTAGGGTAGTTGTAGAAACGATCGGTATTATAGTTGTAAATTGTCGTAGCTGTGTTGGGAAAGAACCAGAGCTCCAAGCCCTAATAGAAAGCACTGAAGCTCAAATAGTTATAAGTACAGAAAGCTGGCTAAAGCCGGAAATATGTTCAGCCGAAATTTTTTCAAACGATCTAACAGTGTTCAGAAAAGATAGATTAAATACAGTTGGTGGTGGACTATTCATTGCTGCCAGAGGTAGTTTGCATTGTAGAGAAATTGAAGTAGATAGTTCGTGAGAAATAGTATGGGTAGAGGTTATACCTGACAATCGGAATAAACTATTAATTGGATCGTTTTACCTACCCCCCGACTCAAAGAAAACTTGAGTCTCATTTCAAATAAGTACCCCGCTCATACAATTATAGTCGATGGTGACTTTAAAAAAGAATTATACGTTTAAAGCCGGCGGCAAGCATAAAACGTCATCCGAAATTGTACTGAATGCTTGCTAAGAAAATTATTTTGAACAATTAATTCATGAGATCACTCGAAGCGTAAATGGTTGTGAAAGCATACTTGACCATTTAGCAACAAATAATCCTAGACAAATAGTGAGTATTGTGACGAATACACGGATTAGCTACCACAAGGCAGTTACTGCAACGCTGAATACCGGAACACCTACAACCATCAAAAAGAAACGCAAAGTATATTTATTTTAAAAAGCTGATAAAAATGCTCTTAACTCCTTTTTAAGAGACAGTCTTCACTCCTTCCGATCTGATCATGTAAGTGTAGCAAACTTGTGGAATGTTTTCAAAGAGATAGTATCGACAGTAACCAGGAGATGTATACCACATAAATTAATAAGTGATGGTACTTATCCCCCATGGTACACAAAACGGGTCAGATCGTTGTTTCAGAAGCAACGAAAAAAGCATGCCAAATTTAAAAGAACGCAAAATCCCCAAGACTGACAAAGTTTTACATAAGTTTGAAATACGGCTTTTAATAATTTCCACAACGAAATTCTGTCTCGAAATCTGACAGAAAACCCAAAGACATTCTGGTCATACATAAAGCCTATCAGTGGCAAGACGCAATCAATACATTCACTGCGCGATAACAACGGTGAAGTCACTGTTGACATTGCCACTAAAGCAGTTATTAAACACGGTTTTCCGAAACTCCTTCACCAAGGAAGACGAAGTAAAAATTCCTGAATTCCAATCAAGAACAACTGCCAAGATAAGATATCCTCGGAGTAACGAAGCAGCTTAAATCACTTAATAAAGGCAAGGCCAGATTGAATACCAGTCAGGTTCCTCTCGGAGCATGCTGATAAAATAGCTCCGTATTTAGCACATTATGAAGTGCCTCGAAGAAAACGATTTATTGACAAATAGTCAACACGGTTTCAGAAAATATCGTTCTTGTGAAACACAACTAGTTCATTATACTCATGAAGTAATAAGTGCTATCGACAGGGGATGTCAAATTGATTCCATATTTTTAGATTTCCAGAAGGCTTTCGACACCGTTCCTCACAGGCGTCTTCTAACCAAACTGCTTGCCTACGGAGTATCGCCTCAGTTTTGCGACTGGATTCGTGATTTCCTGTCATAAAGGTCACAGTTCGTAGTAATAGACGGAAAGTCATCGAGTAAAACAGAAGTAATATCCGGCGATCCCCAAGGAAGTTTTATAGGCACTCTATTGTTCCTGATCTATATTAACGACATAGGAGACAATCTGAATAGCCGTCTTAGATTGTTTGCAGATGATGCTGTCATTTACCGTCTTGTAAAGTCATCAACGACTTGCAAAATGATTTAGATAAGACATCTGTATGGTGCTAAAAGTGGAAATTGACGTTGAATAAAGAAAAGTGTGAAGTTATTCACGTGAGTACTAAAAGGAATCAGATAAATTTCGATTACGCGATAAGTCACACAACTCTGAAGGCTGTACATTCAAGTAAATACATAGGGATTACAATTAAAAATAACCTAAATTGGAACGATCATATAAATAGTATTGTGGGTAGAGCAAACCAAAGACTGCGATTCATTGGCAGAACACTTAGAACGTGTAACAGATCTACTAAAGAGACTGCTTACACCACGCTTATCCGGCCTATTCTGGTGTATTGCTGTGCGGTGTAGGACCCGCATCAGGTGGGACTGACGGATGACATCGAAAAAGTACAAAGAAGGGCAGCTCGTTTTGTATTATCGCGAAATAGAGGAGATAGTATCACAGACATGAAGCGTGAATTGGAATGGCAATCATTAAAACAAAGGCGTTTTTCGTTGCGACGGGATCTTCTCATGAAATTTCAATCACCAGTTTTCTCCTGCGATTGCGAAAACATTCTGTTGGCACCCACCTACATAAGGAAAAATAATCATCACGATAAAATAAGAGAAATCAGGGCTCGCACAGAAAAATTTCAGTGCTCGTTTTTCCCGCGTGCCGTTCGAGAGTGGAACGGTAGAGAGACAGCTTGAAGATGGTTCATTGAACCCTGTGCCAGGCACTTTATTGTGAACAGCAGAGTAATCACGTAGATGTGGATGCAGATGTAGAACTTTTGAATCTGAGAGTTCTCTCATTATCCTGTGTTTACGTTGCGCGTTTTGATGATCGCGTATGACTGGAGTGAAGATATTATCAGAGAAACAAAGAAAATTGTGATAACAAACCGAAGACTCGTAATTGCATTATCATTCTGGAACGTGCCTATGAAGACCACAGGTCATTAACAGCAAAATACTGAGAATATATGCCTGAAAAACTCCTACTACGGATTCACTCTGCAGAACAAGAAAAACCTGTAGGCGTCTGTAGCACCTATATTTTTTAGACAGAGAAAATTGCCGACATTCTCTGGAAGGACCTTACCACTGGGGATACTGTTATGGACCCCGCCCAGCTCCATGAAAGAGAAGCACAGAGGACGCTTCTGTAGGCATCGCCGCTACAGTCACTGCCAGATGAGCTCCGCGCCAAAAATGTCTGCAGCGCAGAAAACGAAATGTCGGCTGCGTTTCATAACGGGACGGCCGATGAATGGCGTATTTTCGTCCGTCACCACGCAGCTTACGCAGCACAGTGGCCTAGACGCCGTATATCACTCCACAGTTATGCCCCCTCAACACCGTTTCTAGCTGCGTTCCGTCGTTGATCCAACTGGCTCACCGAGAGTTAATGAAGCGACCAACGCAGATACAGAGTTGAAAAAAAGTGCTCCATGTTACGAGCGGTGGTAATATGGATCAAAATGAGAAAAAAAATGTCCAGTAGACGTGGGCTCCGAAATGCTTACCTTAAGAGGTATATGCACTTCGTCACTGTGAAACGCATCTGTTTTGCTGCAAGCTCTTTGCTATTACGAGCGACCAGTAGATTGCTATAAACAAATGAGTAGATAAATAAGAAAACATTATTGTGAGTTGTGGATATTTTCTACCGTATAGGGCACGAGTTGAGCGGTCGGTTCCATTTGCCAGAGCACAACAGAAGATGCCATATACCCTGTGGGAATAACAGGTTTCCATTATGATGGAAAGTGCAAAGATATAACTACAACGTGCAAGCATTTCACAACGATCTGAAAAAACAGGCTGGTTCCATTAGAACTAATACACTGGTAAGCCAAAACATTATGATCAGCTACTTAGTAGCTTGTTTGTCCGTCTTTCTGCTTATCAGGAAACCGACAGTTTGTTGGTAGGTTTGAGGTGGTGTGTGGCGTTAGAACTCCATGCTCAGGTCATGTAATTAGCGTGAATAATGGGCCGCTGATTTGCATACGCGGTTATGGCACCCAATAGCGATCCAGATGGGTTCCATATGATTTACGAGGTGCATTCAAGTTCTAAGGCCTCCGATTTTTTTTCTAATTAACTACTCACCCGAAATCGATGAAACTCGCGTTACTTCTCGACGTAATCGCCCTGCAGACGTACACATTTTTCACAGCGCTGACGCCATGCCTCCATGGCAGCGGCGAAGGCTTCTTTAGGAGTCTGTTTTGACCACTGGAAAATCGCTGAGGCAATAGCAGCACGGCTGGTGAATGTGCGGCCACGGAGAGTGTCTTTCATTGTTGGAAAATCCAAAAGTCACTAGGAGCCAGGTCAGGTGAGTAGGGAGCATGAGGAATCACTTCAAAGTTGTTATCGCGAAGAAACTGTTGCGTAACGTTAGCTCGATGTGCGGGTGCGTTGTCTTGGTGGAACAGCACACGCGCAGCCCTTCCCGGACGTTTTTGTTGCAGTGCAGGAAGGAATTTGTTCTTCAAAACATTTTCGTAGGATGCACCTGTTACCGTAGTGCCCTTCGGAACGCAATGGGTAAGGATTACGCCCTCGCTCTCCCAGAACATGGACACCATCATTTTTTCAGCACTGGCGGTTACCCGAAATTTTTTTGGTGGCGGTGAATCTGTGTGCTTCCATTGAGCTGACTGGCGCTTTGTTTCTGGATTGAAAAATGGCATCCACATCTCTTCCATTGTCACAACCGACGAAAAGAAAGTCCCATTCATGCTGTCGTTGCGCGTCAACACTGCTTTGCAACATGCCACACGGGTAGCCGTGTGGTCGTCCGTCAGCATTCGTGGCACCCACCTGGATGACACTTTTCGCGTTTTCAGGTCGTCATGCAGGATTGTGTGCACAGAACCCACAGAAATGCCAACTCTGGAGGAGATCTGTTCAACAGTCATTCGGCGATCCCCCAAAACAATTCTCTCCACTTTCTCGATCGCGTCGTCAGACCAGCTTGTACGAGCCCGAGGTTGTTTCGGTTTGTTGTCACACGATGTTCTGCCTTCATTAAACTGTCGCACCCACGAACGCACTTTCGACACATCCATAACTCCATCACCATATGTCTCCTTCAACTGTCGATGAATTTCAATTGGTTTCACACCACGCAAATTCAGAAAACGAATGATTGCACGCTGTTCAAGCAAGGAAAACGTCGCCATTTTAAGTATTTAAAACAGTTCTCATTCTCGCCGCTGGCGGTAAAATTCCATTTGCCGTAGGTGCTGCCATCTATGGGACGTATTGACAATGAACGCGGTCTCATTTTAAAACAATGCGCATGTTTCTATCTCTTTCCAGCCCGGTGAAAAAAAATCGGAGGCCTTAGAACTTGAATGCACCTCGTACATCAGGCGCATTTAGTTGCCGAGACATCAATTTGAGTTCACTGTAACGCTCCACAAACCACTGTAGCACGGCTCTGGCTCCAAGAAACGGACAGAAGATGGCATTGTCGTCGGGGAAGACGTCAAGCATGAGGGGATGCAGGTGGTTTGCAATTGTCAGCGTGTCTTCGATTACTACCACAGGTCCCATTCAAGCTTAGGAGGAGGCCTCTCATAGCATAATACTGCTCCCACCAGCCTGCGTCCGTGGCGCGCTGCATCTTTCGAGCTGCTGTTCATCTCTGTGACACGTTTGTGGAGACGACAATTAACCTAGTCTAGCAAAAATGGGATTCACTCGAAGAGCATACACCTTTCCATCGATAGACGGTCGACTCCTGGATGTCCCGTCGTAATTCATGATGTCGTTGGGTCAGCATGTGAAGACGTAGGGGTGGTCTGCTGCAGAGCTCCATGTTCAACGATGTACGATGAACAGTATGCTCCGAAACACTTATGCGTGCACCATCATTGTGCTCTATCGGCAAGGATGTCATAGATCACCATCTATCATACTTTACAGAGCAGCAAGCCTCCGATCCCATTTTCTGTGAAGAGTCGTGCGCGTCCAACCATTTAGCGCCTGGCGGTGGTTTCAGCGTCCTTGTATCTCTTTCCGTAGATACTCACGACAGTAGCACGTGAACATTCCACCAGCTTCGCCGTTTTCGAGATACTCGTTCACAAGGTCTGCGTGATAATAATCTGCCATGACTCGAAGTTGATTATCTCAGTGGATTTACCCATTTGCACTCCATATCCTTGCTAGAGTGATTCCCCGTCCGTGTCTGCTTCGCTAACATACCTTTGTTACTGCCTGATGTGCCCACATCGTCACCAAACAGCATCCAACTTCGCAGTGGGCAGAGGTCATAACATGCTGGCTCATTAGTGTATATGCGCTGCACATGAATTGTGAGTATGGTTCACAGCAACAACACTAACAGAGGCTTACTAGATGCTGCATCCATAGATAATAACAGAGGAATGTGTCCTCATTTGTTTACCGCCTTCTGTGGGTCGTTCGTAAAAGCAAAGAGCTTACAGTTGATGAGACGTGTTTCACAGTAGTGAAGATATACAAGTGCTCACAGTTCTTAATGTACGCATTTAAGAGCACAAGTTCGCTGGAAATTTTTGTCTTGTTCTGGTTCAAACTACCACCTCTCAAAACATGGAATACTTTCTTTTGTTTCTTTAAAGTCAGTACCGCCATTAGACTGTTGTTTATTTACAATGTTACATTTACACTTACACAGTCATGATTTCGGCTTCAAAGTGCCATTATGAAATGTTTTCTGAAAGCAAGTTAGACAATAACAGTGAAATACATAACAAGTGGTATAACCGTTTAACAATCCATATTTATAATGCTTACTTATTTTCCTCTACCTATTTTGTGAATAATAATAGCATTAATTTCTTGGACCTAAGAATATTTAATATTAACAATAGATGTACATTTGAAATATACCGTAAACCTACCACAACAGACTATTATTAACAATCATTCCTGCCATTCACCTAGCCAAAAAAGAGCTCATTTTAATTCCATGGTGCACCGACTGGTTAGCCTACCTTTGGACAATAAAGAGACCAAGAAAGAACTAAGTATCTTACAGGAAATTGCTACTAGAAATGGGTTTAAACCAGGTTTAATAACAAAACTGTATGAGAAAAAGAAAAGCAACCTTATAGACATCAGCACAATTGAGATCACCCTGGAGAGAAGAGGAAAGGTTATAAAAAAAGGTACCATGTCAGACAGAATTGCTAAAACATTAGAAAAAACTGAGGTTCAGATAGGCTTCCATACAAATAATAAGTTAGGTAACATCCTTAGACATAATATTAGTAAAAGTAACCACATGAATAGATCAGGAATAACAAAGCAGTAAGCTCTTCCAGAAATATCGACTCTTAGACAATGCGTCTAATAGTGTATGCTATCTTAGGCAATTTATAACACTTGTAAGTAAGCATTACAAATATGGATTGTTATACGGTTTTATCACTTGTTATATATTTCACTGTTATTGTCTAACCTGCTTTCATAAAACACTTCATAATGGCACTTTGAAGCCGAAATCATGATTGTGTAAGTGTAAATGTAACACTGTACTGACTTTAAAGAAATATGTTAAGACTGTGGCACCGCATTATGAAAAAAATTATTAAACTTTCTTTTGTCACCGTGTATACACTGCTGGTCATTAAATACGCAACAAGAAGGATAGAAAATGATGCTATTTTACACATAGTATGTATACAGTTAGTAGAGAGAGTTCACAGTTGAATTTTTAAGTCATTTAAGAGTATAGAGGACACAAACTTTTTTCCAAAGATCTGCCGCTCCTGGCAGCAACGACAAGTGTAACCCGGAAGTGTGTCAAATCGAATTGAGTTGCGATGACAGATAGGGGTACGACGTTCGAAGCTGCTTCATTTCTATGCCAGTTAATGATATTCTACGCGCGTTTTTTGTCTTCATGCAAGCCATGCTGGGCTCACATTTCAGCAAGATAATGTCCGCCGCACACTGCTTGTCTTCGTGCCTGCCAAATCCTGCATCAGCCAGCAAGGTCGCCGGATAGAATTTGGCACGATATCGCTCGGAACTAGATCCAACACCTTTATCAATCAGTGCCAAGCCGATTAATTGCTTGCATAAGGGCCAGAGGTAGATTAACGCAGTATTTATTTGCTCAATTTGTGAAGCTCTTTGTCTTGAGTAAATCATCCAATTTTTATGACACTGCAATCATTTGAATGCTGTACATGTACGTGACTTTTCCGATTTTTGTCCCATTTGTAAAAGTCCTCCGGTTTTTTTTCTCTTTTTTTTTAGTGCGTTTTTTTGATTCTCATATACATAAGGAGAAATGGGCATCGTAATAAAATCAAAGATATCAGAGTTGGCACGGGAAGATCTAGGTTTTCCCAACGTGCCACTCGGGAGTGGATCGGTCCAGAGATAATCTGAAAGTGATTCATCGCAGCCTCTGCTGACCACTTACGTGTGAATTGCAAGCTAATCATGTAGACACAGATTTTCTAGAAATATGTCACGGAGACCTCGAATATACGGCACAATCACTAGCTTTCAAACACTAGAAATGTAACGGTTGCTGTCCAAATACTCGCTATGCGTACATCGTTTCGTGTACCCACTGGTTCACTATAACGTATTCCCTGGTGCGGGGTGTGTATAGTGGTGACGAATTATATCAGCTAAAGTTCATACTCCTCACAGCCTCCACACGCTGATACGTCAATTGTGGTGCTATACACAGAAATGGGCTAGTCTGAAAAAACGACTATTCTATTCGGGGAAAGCCACCAAAGTCAAAGCCAAAGGTTGGCTAAAGCGGATTGTAACGGCGATCATATGGGCCACAGAACAGCATCTCGCACGATCGCAGGGAGTAAGCTTTCACTGCCGGTGTTTGTAATATTGCCGATATTTGTATCATCGGCATATCATGTGATTTACCGTATTGACGATCTTTGTATTATGGGCATTAGGCCGTGGTCCGAGGCATAATTCTCTGTCTAACATTTCGTATTCCAATACTGGAGACATCGTC
This sequence comes from Schistocerca cancellata, assembly GCF_023864275.1. Classification (NCBI taxonomy): domain Eukaryota; kingdom Metazoa; phylum Arthropoda; class Insecta; order Orthoptera; family Acrididae; genus Schistocerca; species Schistocerca cancellata. The sequence goes on from NC_064633.1 coordinate 495,688,154, forward strand.
AGATGCTTTAACGACTCAGAAAGCTGAGCAAACCGAACTGTTTGTACACGACGTGATAAAAAGTATCCGGACACCCCCAAAACATATGTTTTTCATATCAGGTGCATTGTGCTGCCACCTGCTGCCAGATACTCCATATCAGCGACCTCAATAGTCATTGGAAATCTTGAGACAGCAGAATGGAACTCAATGACTTCGAACGTGGTCAGGTGATCGGGTGTCACTTATGTCATACGTCTGTACGCGAGATTTCCACACTCCTAAACATCCCTAGGTCCACTGTTTCCGGTGTGTTAGTGAAGTGGAAACGTGAAGAGACACGTACAGCACAAAAGCGTATAGGCCGACGTCGTCTGTTGACTGACACAGACTGCCAACAATTGAAGAGGATCGTAATGTGTAATAGGCAGACATCTATCCAGACCATCACACAGGAATTCCAGACTGTCTCAGGATCCACTGCAAGTACTATGATAGACGGGAGGTAAGAAAACTTGGATTTCATGGTGGAGCGGCTGCTAATAAGCCATACATCACGCCGGTAAATGCCAAACGACGCCTCGCTTGGTGTAAGAAGCGTAAACATTGAACAGTGGAACAGCGTTGTGTGGAGTGGCGAACCACGGTACACAATGTGGCGATCCGATTGCAGGATGTGGGTATGGCGAAGGCCCGGTGAACGTCATCTGCCAGCGTGTGTAGTGCCAACAGTAAAATTCGGAGGCGGTGGTATTATGGTGTGATCGTGTTTTGCACCCCTTGTTGTTTTGCGTGGCACTATCACAGCAGAGGCCTACATTGATGTTTTAATCACCTTCTTGTTTCCCACCTTTGAAGAGCAATTCGGGGACGGCGACTGCATCTTTCAACACGATCGAGCACCTGTTCATATTGCACGGTCTGTGGCGGAGTGGTTACAAGACAGTAACATCCCTGCAATGGACTGGCCTGCACTGAGTCCTGACCTGAATCCTGTAGAACACCTTTGGGATGTTTTGGAACGCCGACTACGTGCCAGACGTCACCGACCGACATCGATACCTTTCCTCAGTGCAGCACTCCGTGAAGAATGGGCTGCCATTCCCCAAGAAACCTTCCAGCACCTGATTGAACGTATGCCTGCGAGAGTGGAAGCTGTCATCAAGGCTAAGGGTTGGCCAACACCATACTGAATTCCAGCATTAACGATGGAGAGCGCCACGAACTTGTAAGTCATTTTCAGCCAGGTGTCCGGATACTTTCGATCACATAGTGTATAAGTCCATGCAACGGTCGGTTCCTGACATCATCAGACAGCTGTTTAAAATCCTGAAGTCGCGCCGCCGAATTTTAATGGAGCTTGTTGTGAGGAAGAGCTGGCGCTGTTTGTTTTTAAACCACTAGGGCGCACAACTTGTTAACTGGGTAAGACGAATAAATCAACAGTAGTAATCTTTCTAGGACCAGAAAACCACCAAATTAGTTTCCATGACACTGTGGTTTTCCCAATAACTAACAAACGCTAAGCGAGAGTGTACAGACAGACCATAGAACTTCGAAAGCACAAAAACAATTTTAGCAGTAAAGAAGTAGCATAAAATTAGACCAGTTGCGGGCGTTAATGCCAAATAAAACAAACAACACCAACTCTTCCTCACTGCGACCACCACAGCATACGTAGGTGCAACTCTGCACCTTAGGCAGCAGTCTTCAAATGGTTCAAATGGCTCTGAGCACTATGGGACTTAACAGCTATGGTCATCAGTCCCCTAGAACTTAGAACTACTTAAACCTAACTAACCTAAGGACATCACACAACACCCAGTCATCACGAGGCAGAGAAAATCCCTGACCCCGCCGGGAATCGAACCCGGGAACACGGGCGTGGGAAGCGAGAACGCTACCGCACGACCACGAGCTGCGGACAGGCAGCAGTCTGTTGACGTCACGAACAGGCGGTCGCGTGGATACATACACTCATGTTCAAAAAGAAAATAGCACCCTTAGCGACTAGAGGTAGGACGTTCACATTCATAGGACATGTACATTACTATGATCTCCAGAAATGATGAGCATTGCAGTCGCCTCGGTTCAGCATGTGTACTGTTGCCCAGTAGGAACGGGGTCCACAGTGGAATCTGATAACTTGTTTCACGTATGCTGGCATCGACGCTTATAAGGCGCTAATGGTGTCTTTGGTATAGCAATTTATGCCGCAGTCGCCTGATTTCAAAGTTCATCCGTGGTGTTGGCACTGGATCACAGCACTGCATCCATCGTTTCACCATATCCTACACATTTTCGATTGACGGGACAGGGCAAAAGGCTGACACGTTGTGACACCAAGTCACGTGTTCGTGCAGCGACGTGTGGTCGTGCATTGTCATGCTGGAATGCTGTGCAGGAAGAGTATAACTATTCCGTAACACATTTTTGTTAAATTTACATTTTCATTGGCGTTTTTTGTATTGAAAATATCTGTATATACGGTAAAGATATATTGAGATCTTAATGCTATAATTAAATTTAAACTAAACAACGTCAGTACTTTCATAAGAATATTTTATCCTCTTGCGTTTCCATATTTATATCTGGAAATGAGTGGAAGAATTCTTAGCGAAGTTTTATGGGTTATACCAAATAGCAGCGACTGAGTTATTAAGAAGTATGCGCATGTATGTCCGAATAAACATTGCATCGTAGTTCTTAATAACACAGGAATTGCTATTTCGTACTTATCCACCAATACCAGGCCTTGTACTCTCAATAAATATGTCCTTCCTGGACGGGAATGTACGTAACGTACGAGCAAGGCTGTGACACATGGACGACGACGTATGGAAGTTTGAGTATGGCCGAGATTTGTGGTCGGATGGCAGAAGCGCTTAAACTGACCGCTCGGACAAAGCGGGGGATCCGGGTTCGAGTCCTGGTCCGGCACAGACCTCCATTGTCGTCATTCCAACATATATCAGAAGATGGCTCATATTCTCAACTGCGAATACGTTTCCTGTATCTATGGATTATGTTGATTCAAATACGACGTCGTACTGAAAAGTAATGCCTCCCATTTTTTTCATGAGGAAAGTCTTAAGGGGGGTAGGACGTCAAACGGGCCGACTTGGAGCAGGAGAGTCACTACAGGACATTTTAATTTCTACTGTCTATACTTTTACAAATAAATTCATAAAACACTAACAGCATGACCAGGAAGGATTGAGGACTCACACTCGTCGCAGTGGAAGTTCAAAAACGTAGCAAAATACCTTTTTTTACATATGAAATTTCATCATTTTTTCACTTATTACTGGCTGCATTTGTTGCTATAGGTACACTTTTCTTCCTAAGTAAGAGAGATTCTTCGATGAATTTTCCATAGCATACAAACAGTAGTTACAGGTGTATGAAACTCTAGAATTTTCCAAATCTATTAAAAACTGTGGAAAAAATTGAGATAATTAACCATAAAACTTGAATTTTTTCTAAACATGAAGTTTAAAATGTAACAGTTCATTCATATTTTCATAAATTAAATAACTTCTAGAGTTTCATACACCTGTAACTATGGTTTGTGGCCCGCCAGAGTGGCCGTGCGGTTCTAGGCGCTACAGTCTGGAACCGAGCGACCGCTACGGTCACTGGTTCGAACCCTGCCTCGGGCATGGATGTGTGTGATGTCCTTAGGTTAGTTACGTTTAATTATTTCTAAGTTCTAGGCGACTGAGGACCTCAGAAGTTAAGTCGCATAGTGCTCAGAGCCTATGGTTTGTAAGCTGTGAAAAAGTCATCGAAGAATCTCTCTTACTTAGGAAGAAAAGTGTACCTATAGCAACAAATGCAGCCAGTAGTAAGCGAAAAAAGGATAAAATTTCAAATGTAAAAAAAAGTGTTTTGTTGCGTTTTTGAGCTTCCACAGCTATGAGTATGAATCCTGAATCCTTCCAGGGCATGCTGTTAAAGTTTTATGAATTTATTTGTAAAAGTATAGACAGTGGAAATTAAAATGTCCTGTGGTGCCTCTCCTGCTCCAAGTCGGCCCGTTTGACGTCCTACCCTCCTTAAAAGATTTTGCATAAAACAAGCATTGTTAACATTATATATCTTTATTCATGATGTTTAAATATTTATTTTCCAACATAGTCATTCTGGTGACGAACATATTTCTCCCAACGAGAGACCAGTTTGTTGATACCATCACTGTAGAATGTTTAACTTTGTTGACGGATTCACAACTTCATCTCTGCTTGCATCGTCTCATCACTATTAGAATGAAGTCCTCGAACTGTTCTTTAAGTCTTGGAATCAGATGAAAATTCCATTAGAGAAAGTGGAGATTGTATGGAGGATGACCTATGACAGTGAACCCGTGTGCTTGGCATTGTCGTGTTGAATTAAACGGTGCTCCATGTGTGGACGAACTCTTCGAATTTGAAAGTCGATTACAGCCCGCTGTTTCTGACGCACCGGTACAGCTACGTTACACACAGCCATGTTACATGCTACGGTTCTGGCCCCTCTAGCGGAAGAGGGCTGCAGATATGTAGATATGAAGAATAAAGATGTAGAATACACTACTGGCCATTAAAAGTGCTACACCAAGAAGAAATGTAGATGATAAACGGGTTCATTGGACAAATAAATTATACTAGAACTGACATGTGATTACATTTTCACGCAATTTGGGTGCATAGATCCTGAGAAATCAATACCCAGAACAACCACCTCTGGCCGTAATAACGGCCTTGATACGCCTGGGCATTGAGTCAAACAGAGCTGGGATGGCGTGTACAGGTACAGCTGCCCATGCAGCTTCAACACGATACCGCAGTTCATCAAGAGTAGTGACTGGTGTATTGTGACGAGCCAGTTGCTCGGCCACCATTGACCAGACGTTTTCAATTGGCGAGAGATCTGGAGAATGTGCTGGACAGGGCAGCAGTCGAACATGTTCTGTATCCAGAAAGGCCGGTACAGCACCTTCAACATGCGGTCGTGCCTGCTGAAATGTAGGGGTTCGCAGGGATCGAATGAAGGGTAGAGCCACGGGTCGTAAGAAATCTGAAATGTAACGTCCACTGTTCAAAGTGCCGTCAATGCGAAAAAGAGGTGACCGAGACGTTTAACTAATGGCACCCCAACCATCACGCCGAAAAAAATGACGTTTTGCCATTCGTGCACCCAGGTTCGTCGTTGAGTACACCATCGCAGGCGCTCCTGCCTGTGATGCAGCGTCAAGGGTAACCGCAGCCACGGTCTCCGAGCTGATAGTCCATGCTACTGCGAACGTTGTCGAACTGTTCGTGCAGATGATTGTTGTCTTGCAAACGTCCCCATCTGTTGACTCAGGAATCGAGACGTGGCTGCACGATCCGTTACAGCCATGTGGATAAGATGCCTGTCATCTCTACTGCTAGTGATACGAGGCCGCTGGGATCCAGCCCGGCGTTCCGTATTATTCTCCTGAACTCACCGATTCCATATTCTGCGAACAGTCATTGAATTTCGACCTACGCGAGCAGCATTGTCGCTATACGATAAACCGCAATCGCGATAGGCTACAAACCGACCTTTATCAAAGTCGGAAACGTGATGGTACACATTTCTCCTTAGACGATGCACCACAACAACGTTTCACTAGGCAACGCCGGTCAACTGTTGTTTGTGTATGAGAAATCGGTTGGAAACTTTCCTCATGTCAGCACGTTGTAGGTGTCGCCACCGGCGCCAACCTTGTGTGAATGCTCTGAAAAGCTAATCATTTGCATAACACAGAATCTTCTTCCTGTCGGTTAAATTTCGCGTCTGTAGCACGTCATATTCGTGGTGTAGCAATTTTAATGGCCAGTAGTATATTAATAAAGTTTGCTTTATTTAAAAAGCCTTAAGAGTTTTCACATGAAAAATTCGAAGCCTTTTTTTCAGAACACCCTCGTACGAATGACGTACGGTCCAACACTATTTTTTCACACTTTTTAATGCAAAGCTATTTTTTGTATAACAAGTGAACGAGTGACAGGTATGCCTAAATTCGAAGCTAGAAACAGGCTGAAGGACATATACATCCGAGTATCGAAAATGACGAATAGTTGTCCTCGTCCTGTTTTCGAGTGCTGCCGACACGAGTCAAAAATGGTTCAAATGGCTCTGAGCACTACGGGACTTAACTTCTAAGGTCATCAGTCCCCTAGAACTTAGAACTACTTAAACGTAACTAACCTAAGGACATCACACACATCCATGCCCGAGGCAGGATTCGAACCTGCGACCGTAGCGGTCACGCGGTTCCAAACTGAAGAGCTTAGAACCGCACGGCCACAGCGGCCGGCCGACACGAGTCGATCCGCAGTATAAAACGGGTGTGGTATTCGAATACGTGACGCCATTTCTCGGTGGTGGAAGAAAATCTCTCAGTTCTCGGTTCTCGGATTGCCGAACCCTTACTGAAAGCCAAGGAAATTATTGTCACCCAGCAGGAATTTGGCAGAGGTTCAAAAAATGGTTCAAATGGCTCTGAGCACTATGGGACTCAACTTCTGTGGTCATAAGTCCCCTAGAACTTAGAACTACTTAAACCTAACTAACTTAAGGACATCACACACATCCATGCCCGAGGCAGGATTCGAACCTGCTACCGTAGCGGTCGTGCGGTTCCAGACTGTAGCGCCTTTAACCGCTCGGCCACTCCGGCCGGTAATTCGGCAGAGGAAATCAGCTTCAATGGACAAATAAATTGAGCGGCGAAAAGTCACAGGAGAGAGAACTCCGTCTGAAAACAAGCCGTGCCTTACTCCCGAATGATGTGACGTCTGGAACGAATGCAGCCACGATGTCTGAGAAGTCTGTTGAGGAGAGGTGGGTGCTGAACATGGAAAGCACGACGCCAGTTAAACGACTTTGAACGTGGGTCGGTGCAAACCGCATGATTCATTTCATTTTGGAGATTACAGAGGAATTCGGTTTTTCGAGGTCTAGGGCGGACCTTCAGTATCGCAAAGATAATGTTTCCACACGCGTAAAGTAACGTACAGGACAGGACGACCAAAAGCGTTTAACCAACGGATGTCACCTCGCATTCGTAGCGCGTTATGGGTTGGTCTACTGCGAGCCAAATCGGCACCTACCCTGCCTGACGAAAAACTCTGAAGCACCTGGCAGACATGCGAGGATGTCAATGTAACTTCGTACGTGTATATACCCTATAGTATGTAAATGATGAGAGTTCCTATTCTCTGTGACAAACAGAACATGCACCAGAGTATATTTGTATTGTTTGTGTTTACTGTAGTTAGCAAGCCTGGGAGGGCATAAATGGGTGTGAACAGCGCCAGATATTGTGATCACTGTGAAGGACACGGAATTTCCGTGTACTTCCGTGAGACAGCGGTATCAGCATCTGAAGACATCTTTATCGACATCTACATGGATACTCTGCAAATCACATTTAAGTGCGTGGTAGAGGGTTCATCGAACCACCTTCACAATTCTCTGCTATTCCAATCTCGTATAGCGCTCGGAAAGAGTGAACACCTATATCTTTCCGTACGAGATCTGATTTCCCTCATTTTATCTTGGTGATTGTTTCTCCCTATTTAGGTCGGTGTCAACAAAATATTTTCGCATTCGGAGGAGAAAGTTGGTAATTGGAATTTCGTGAGAAGTTTCTGTCGCAACGAAAAATGGCTTTCTTTTAATGATGTCCAGCCCAAATCCTGTATCATTTTTGTGACACTCTCTCCCATATTTCGCGATAATACAACATGTGCTGCCCTTCTTTGAACTTTTTCGGTGTACTCCGTCAGACTTATCTGGTAAGGATCACACACAGCGCAGCACTATTCTAAAAGAGGACGGACAAGCGTAGTGTAGGCAGTCTCCTTAGTAGATCTGTTACATTTTCTAAGTGTCCTGCCAATAAAACGCAGTCTTTGGTGAGCCTTCCCCACAACATGTTCTATTTGTTCCTTCCAATGTAAGTTATTCATAATTTTAATACCTAGGTATTTAGTTGAATTTACGGCCTTTAGATTAGACTGATTTATCGTGTAGCTGATGTTTAACGGATTCCTTTTAGCACTCATGTGGATGACCTCATACTTTTCGTCATTTAGGGTCAACTGCCAATTTTCGCACCATTCAGATATCTTTTCTTAATCGTTTTGCAACTTTATTAGTCAATAAATGACAGCGTCAGCTGCAGTCAACCTATGGCGACAGCTCAGATTGTCTCCCAAATCGTTTATATTGATAAGGAACAGCAAAGGGTCTATAACACTACCTTGGGGAACGCCAGATATCATTTCTGTTTTACTCGATGACTTTCCGTCAATTACTACAAACTGTGACCTCTCTGACAGGAAATCACAAATCCAGTCACATAACTGTCGCGATATTCCATAAGCACGCAATTTCACTACAAGCCGCTTGTGTGGTACAGTGTCAATAGCCGTACGGAAATCGATCTGAAATCCCTTGTCAATAGCACTCAACACTTCATGTGACTAAAGAGCTAGTTGTGTTTCACAGGAATGATGTTTTCTAAGTCCATGTTGACTGTGTGTCAATAGACAGTTTTCTTCACGGTAATTGATAATGTTTGAACACAATATATGTTGCAAAATCCTGCTGCATATCGACGTTAACGATATGGGTTGTAATTTAGTGGATTACTCGTACTACTTTTCTTGAGTATTGGTGTGACCTGTGAAACTTCCCAGTCTTTCGGTACGGATCTTTCCTCGAGCGAACGGTTGTGCAGGGTGTCAGAAAAAGGTACGGCCAAACTTTCAGAAAACATTCCTCACACACAAATAAAGAAAAGATGTTATGTGGACATGTGTCTGGAAACGCTTAATTTCCATGTTAGAGCTCATTTTAGTTTCGTCAGTATGTACTGTACTTAGTCGATTCACCGCCAGTTGGCTCAATTGAAGGAAGGTAATGTTGACTTCGGTGCTTGTGTTGACATGCGACTCATTGCTCTACAGTACTAGCATCAAGCACATCAGTCCGTAGCATCAACAGGTTAGTGTTCATCACGAACGTGGTTTTGCAGTCAGTGCAACGTTTACAAATGCGGAGTTGGCAGATGCCCATTTGATGTATGGGTTAGCACGGGGCAATAGCCGTGGCGCGGTACGTTTGTATCGAGACAGATTTGCAGAACGAAGGTGTCCCGACAGAAAGACGTTCGAAGCAATTGATCGGCGTCTTAGGGAGCACGGAACATTCAAGCCTATGACTCGCGACTGGGGAAGACCTAGAACGACGAGGACACCTTCAATGGAGGAGGCAATTCTTCGTGCAGTTGACGATAACCCTATTGTCAGCCTGAGAGAAGTTGCTGCTGTACAAGGTAACGTTGACCACGTCACTGTATGGAGAGTGCTACGGGAGAACCAGTTGTTTCCGTACCGTGTACAGCGTGTGCAGACACTATCAGCAGCTGATTGGCCTCCACGGGTACACTTCTACGAATGGTTCATCCAACAATGTGTCAAACCTCATTTCAGTGCAAATGTTCTCTTTACGGATGAGGCTTCATTCCAACGTAATCAAATTGTAAATTTTCACGATCAACATCTGTGGGCTGACGAGAATCCGCACGCAATTGTGCAATCACGTCATCGACACAGATTTTCTGTGAACGTTTGGGCAGGCATTGTTGGTGATGTCTCGATTGGGCCCCATGTTCTTCCACCTACGCTCAATGGAGCACGTTATCATGATTTCATACGGGATACTCTACCTGTGCTGCTAGAGCATGTGCCTTTACAAGTACGACACAACATGTGGTTCATGCACGATGGAGCTCCTGCACATTTAAGTCGAAGTGTTCGTACGCTTCTCGACAACAGATTCGGTGACCGATGAATTGGTAGAGGCGGACCAATTCCGTGGCCTACACGCTCTCCTGACCTCAACCCTCTTGACTTTCATTTATGGGGGCATTTGAAAGCTCTCGTCTACGCAACCCCGGTACCAAATGTAGATACTCTTCTTGCTCGTATTGTGGACGGCTGTGATACAATACGCCATTCTCCAGGGCTGCATCAGCGCATCAGGGATTCCGTGCGACGGAGGGTGGATGCATGTATCCTCGCTAACGAAAGACATTTTGAACATTTCCTGTAACAAAGTGTTTGAAGTCACTCTGGTACGTTCTGTTGCTGTGTGTTTCCATTCCATGATAAATGTGATTTGAAAAGAAGTAATAAAATGAGCTCTAACATGGAAAGTAAGCGTTTCCGGACACATGTCCACATAACATATTTTCTTTCTTTGTGTGTGAGGAATGTTTCCTGAAAGTTTGGCCGTACCTTTTTGTAACACCTTGTATATGATGTTTAAGTATGGAGCTAATGCATCAGCGTACTCCACGTCTGAACACAAGGGTGGATCCCCGTATTGTGCAACAAGCACCCATTCATGTCTGCGTCAGCCGTCCCTGACCAAGTAATGGACTCCCTGCAGCTGGACTAGGGAATCACATTACCATGCGTATGCTACCATTAACACCACAACATAAACGGTTGCATTCAGTGTTTGTCTTGGCCAGAAAACATGGACTGTTGATGAATGGCGTATTACAATATTGGGACAACCCCAGATGACCATCGTCGGCGAGAATGGCGGCGACCTGGTTAAAGATAGAATGCTTCCATTGTTTTGGAAAGTTCAGTGGTGTTACATCAGGTTTCAGGGCGTGAAGAGCCATCGTGTACGACTTCAGGTCACAGGTGGAAGTGACTGCGGGGAACTCTGTCCGTTCAGCGGCATACTGCGTCGTTATGCGTTACCTCTCTCGCGCAGTATCGTGGTCTCACTTTTCAACAGGACAATGCCCGTTCACAGATGGGACATGTCTCTACGAATTGTCTGCAAGCTGTAGAGATACTCCCGTGACTAGCAAGGCCAACAGGTCTGTCCCCAATAGAATTACCATGTGACCAGCTCGAACTCTGTACCAGTGGCAGTACTCCATGCATCAAGGCCCAATTTCAAAAGTTGTGGGCTGCTGGTCTCCGGAGAGGACACAATTGCTTTATGAAACCGTTCTCAACCGAATCAGTGCATCCATCCAGACCAAACTGGGTGCAACGTCATGCTGATAAGTGAGCTCATACTGCCAAATTCCTTATAAATTTGTCTCGATGTTGTGTCCATTAAAATTGCATCACATGCTCTCTCAACCCGTAAAGTTTTATTAGTTTCCTCCCTCCTTTCTTTTTTGCTTCGTTTTTTCACACAGTAAGTTTGAATGCCGGATACAACGGGACCCATTTCCGCCACGATTCTACGGAGACAGCAGTCCGCGACCAACTGGTGACATATTTTATATTATCTGGACACAGAGCTCTGGGGCTGGCATCGCTCCGAAAATATCGTCATTGGACCATGGGTCAGGGGCGGCGTTTAGCGCAGTTTAATGAATCCCAGTTTCAGTTGCATAGAGCTGATGGGCGCGTGGAGTGCAGCGTATGGTCCATAAAGCTATGGATCCTGTGGAAATGTAAATGAGCGTTTCACGTCATTGGCCGGAAGGCCCCTTGCGGGGCAATTCCGGCCGCTTTGGTGAAGATCTTATTACATTCGACGCCACAATGAGCGACCTGCGCGCCGGATGGGGATGAAATTATGATGAAGACAACACCCAGTCCCTGAGCGGATAAAACCTCCGACCCAGCCGGGAAACGAACCTGGGCCCATAGGACGGCAATCCGTCACGCTGACCACTATTGGGGCGGGCATGGATCCTGTGTGTCAACAAGATTGTGTGCAGGCAAGACGTGGCACAGTGTTACGGTCTCGGTTGTGTTCGCATCGTCGCAGTTAGGCTCCATTGTCCGAACGGAGGACAATGACAGGTGCACGTTACTTGTACATCCTTTCACAACGTTTGCTTTCTTTCTGACACAGAGCACCCATGTGGAGGTGTTGCAACAGGACAGAGCGATGTGCCGCCGTTATCTGGTTGCACGCGGGTCTCGTAATTCACAACCTAGGCTTGCCCCCCTGATCACCAGATCTTAGTGCAAACTACCATCTCTGACAGAAAGGCGGTCGGCATCTGTCCGAGTTTGATTAATGCTTGTACAAGCCTGAGTTAGATTGGAACATCTGCCGTTATAATTACGTTCAGTTACATGACTACATGTGATGCGCTCATGATAGCTGCACTGTCAGTTGAAATCTAGATCTGCAATGCAATAAGAAAGACAGGTGACATTACGACATATGCTGACCTTCTGACTGTCCTGGATTACATCACGGTCGTCGGGCGCAATCACTCCCATGGAATCGAGCATGATACCGTCTATGAGATACTATCGATAGCCGTGTTCTCTCAATGAACTCAGCACCAACTACGCAAGAACAGTTGCGGGCAGCGCAGTAAGATGTCTGGACCAATATCTCTCCAGAACGATTGCAACAACTCGGAGGATCCATCCCTCGACGTGCTGCAGTTTTGAGGCTTGCGAAGGAGCGACTCGCTATTAGATCACCTCTGACGGTCCCAGAGTCTCACTTTTGCACTGGTGCCGTCTCTAAAGGGTTAACATTATTACAAAACGACTCATTCACGAGGACAGAATCACCTTCATCGTTATTGTCGGAATCAGTTGAAAACACTACCGCCTCATGCTTCTTTACAAGTCACTGAAATCGTTCTTAGAAAGATAAAAAAAATCACTCAGTCACCAGGATCCTCATTTTCGCTAGGAATATCTGAATAACCAATGTCAGACACCGTCGGAAGTATTTCAGGTTCGTTTATTTCTTACCGTTTTCTGAATAGGGTCACCTCTAAAGGGAGGAGGCACTTCAAGATGAACACAGCAACTACTTGAAATATCAAGATATAGTCAAAATGCTAAAGAAGCACATACGTACGTGAAACAACCAAATGGTTCAAATGGCTCTGAGCACTATGGGACTTAATATCTGTAGTCATCAGTCCCCTAGAAATTAGAACTACTTAAACCTAACTAACCTAAGGACATCACACACATCCATGCCCGAGGCAAGATTCGAACCTGCGACCGTAGCGGTCGCGCGGTTCCAGACTGAAGCGCCTAGAACCGCTCGGCCACCGCGGCCGGCGTGAAACAACCACATTTGACAAATTGGTTACTGGTGTAAACACCTAAATAGACGAAGTAGTTAAAATATATATCACACTGGATGGCCTCTGCAGAGAGCGTGTAGAAAACAGAGTTCTCGAGATCCGTCCGTAACAGATGGCGCGTGAAACACGAGTCAACTTTTGATCCGTTCGCAATGTTTTAACTTTACGACCAGCGCCTTCTCATGACTTTTGTCCACTCGATGTATATTAACAATAAAGAAGTTATTGATACCAAATTAGACTAATTATGCCATTTTTCTCCCATTTTGAGTCATTAGAGTCCAAGCCAAGTAACAACACTGATGTTGATAAAAAACATAACGCGTTAGCACAAGACATAGAGCGGCATCTCAAGCCTTTATGGTGCGGGATGCTATTGGGTACAACCACAAATCACAGTTGGTGCGGGTCCAGGGCACTGTAACCATTGTGACCTACGAGAGTGACATCCTGTGACACGTAACCACGGTCTTTCTGCACAACACCCCAGCTGCCATTTTTCAGCAAGGCAATGCACCATCATATGTTGCTGCACGAACATGTCCCTTCTTGGTATCACACGATGTCAGCCTTTTGCCCATGCCCGCCAGATCACCAGACTCGTAGCCAATCGAAACTGTGTGGGATACGGTGAAACGACAGGTGGAGTGTTGTGACCCAATGCCAACCATTACAGATGAACTTCAGAAGCTGGTGAATGCAGCATGGACGGCTATGCCACAGGACGTCATTCGCGCCTGATACGCGTCGTCAGGGCCCATGGCGAACCCTGTGCCTTCTTGACAAAAGGGCACAGGCTGCACCGAGGTGATTGAAATGCTTATCACTGCTGCAGAACATACTAATGTACATGAAATGATCGTATGGCATTGTTGGCCGGGAGGCCGCATGCGGAGGAGTTCGGCCGCAAGTCCTTTTGTTGTTGTTGCTGACGGCAGTTCGGCGACTTGCGAGTCAATGATGATGAAGGATACAGAATACTCAGTCATCTCGAGGCAGAGAAAATCCTTGACCCCGCCGGGAATCGAACCTGGGACCCCATGCGCGGGACTGGAGGTAAGACTTTCATATTCACAGGACATGTACGTTAGTGGTCCCCCGCTCGTGGTCTTGCGGTAGCGTGCTCGCTTCCCGCGCATGGGGTCCCAGGTTCGATTCCCGGCGGGGTCAAGGATTTTCTCTGCCTCGAGATGACTGAGTATTCTGTGTCCTTCATCATCATTGACTCGCAAGTCGCCGAACTGGTGTCAACAACAACAAAAGGACTTGCGGCCGTACTCCCCTGCATGCGGCCTCCCGGTCAACAATGCCATACGATCATTTCATGTACATTAGTATGTTCTGCAGCAGTGATTAGCATTTCAGTCACCTCGGTGCAGCCTGTGCCCTTTTGTCAAGTAGGCACAGGGTCCGCCATGGGCCCTGACGACGCGTATCAGGCGCGAATGACGTCCTGTGGCATAGCCGTCCATGCTGCATTCACCAGCTTCTGAAGTTCATCTGTAATGGTTGGCATTGGGTCACAACACTCCACCTGTCGTTTCACCGTATCCCACACAATTTCGATTGGCTACGAGTCTGGTGATCTGGCGGGCATGGGCAAAAGGCTGACGTCGTGTGATACCAAGAAGGGACATGTTCGTGCAGCAACATATGATGGTGCATTGCCTTGCTGAAAAATGGCAGCTGGGGTGTTGTGCAGAAAGACCGTGGTTACGGGTCACAGGATGTCACTCTCGTAGGTCACACTGGTTACTGTGCCCTGGACCCGCACCAACTGTGATTTGTGGTTGTACCCAATAGCATCCCGCACCATAAGGGCTTGAGATGCCGCTCTATGTCTTGTGCTAACGCAGTCACCGTGATGCTGCTCCCCTTGTCTGTGGCGAACCAAAATGTGACCATCATTTTCAAACAAACTGTGGTGTCACCGCCAGACACCACACTTGCTAGGTGGTAGCTTTAAATCGGCCGCGGTCCATTAGTACATGTCGGACCCGCGTGTCGCCACTGTCAATACTTGCAGACCTAGCGCCACCACATGGCAGGTCTAGAAAGGCGGACTAGCACTCGCCCCAGTTGTACGACGACTTTGCTAGCGACTACACTGACGAAGCCTTTCTCTCAGTTGCCGAGAGACAGTTAGAATAGCCTTCAGCTCAGTCCATGACTACGACCTAGCAAGGTGCCATTAACCATATCTGGAGAGAGTCTAAATTGTATAGTCAAGAGCGATGTACCACAATGACGCATTAAAGTTGAGTATTAACCGACGATACGTACTTTTCTTTAGTGCCTTCTAAAGTATCCTGTTCCAGACTTCACTCCAGCCGGCGTGTGTGTACGCGTGCCCTTCGGTAACCTCACCCTGTGTCTAGACTGTCTTGTCTAGACACAACACAAACAGAATCTGGATTCGCCCGAAAACACTATCTGACGCCATTCCTGTCCCCACTGACGTCGTTCCATACGCAGTTGCCGTCTGCCATGTTTCTGCATATTCGTCAAAGGTAGGCGGTGGATTTGACGACGCGCACGTAAACCATGGTCCGCAGCTCGTGGTCGTGCGGTAGCGTTCTCACTTCCCACGCCCAGGATCCCGGGTTCGATTTCCGGCGGGGTCGGGGATTTTCTCTGCCTCGTGATGACTGGGTGTTGTGTGCTGTCCTTAGGTTTAAGTAGTTCTAAGTTCTAGGGGACTGATGACCATAGATGTTAAGTCCCATAGTGCTCAGAGCCATTTGAACCATTTTGAACGTAAACCATGCCGTAGCAAACAGCGGCTGACTGTCATCTCTGATAGTGTTACACTGTTGTACCGCTGCACCAGAGCCGATGAGGACGCAGGGCTGTTCTGGAGTGCCATTCGGAGGAGGTGCCGATGCTTACGGAGGGTGGTCTGGGTGATGCGACCTGACCCATCTCGTCGAGCTCTACGGCCTTTCGTGAACGATTCTGCACACTCCCGAAGCACTGGCTAAACACTTTGTCGCACACTAGCAGGAGTATGGATGCACCACATTCTCTCATGCCAATAATGCGTCTTCTTTCAAACTCACTGATGTGACAGTACGGTATGCACATACGTCTGCGAGGTGTCCTGCATGTCTTCTCAGGTCACTCCGATCCTTTACTTCGATTTATGGCAACAACAAGAGCCGCAGGCACATTTTACCGGTAGGTGGTGTTGCGGCGCGACATCAGTGTTGACCTTGAACCCACGGACCGACGTGATTCAAACGCTAATCATTTCTGCAGAGCACCGCACCCCAGATCCTAACTCCAGGCTTAGGTCCAATATGTCCAGCACGCAGACAGGTTGGCTGCAGGACCTCAACCGGTCTCCTTCTAACCGACTCACGGCCATCACTGGCAGCGAAGCAGGTGTTGACAGATGTGAAAATTACCGCACTATCAGTTTAATAAGCCATGGCTGCAAAATACTAACAGGAACTCTTTACAGATGAATGGAAAAACTGGTAGAAGCCGACCTCGGGGAAGATCAGTTTGGATTCCGTAGAAATGTTGGAACACGTGAGGCAATACCGACCCTACGACTTATCTTAGAAGCTAGATTAAGGAAAGGCAAACCTACGTTTCTAGCATTTGTAGACTTAGAGAAAGCTTTTGACAATGTTGACTGGAATACTCTCTTTCAAATTCTGAAGGTGGCAGGGGTAAAATACAGGGAGCGAAAGGCTATTTACAATTTGTACAGAAACCAGATGGCAGTTATAAGGGTCTAGGGGCATGAAAGGGAAGCAGTGGTCGGGAAGGGAGTGAGACAGGGTTGTAGCCTATCCCCGATGTTATTCAATCTGTATATTGAGCAAGCAGTAAAGGAAACAAAAGAAAAAATCGGAGTAGGAATAAAAATCCATGGAGAAGAAATAAAAACTTTGAGGTTCGCCGATGATATTGTAATTCTGTCAGAGACAGCAAAGGACCTGGAAGAGCAGCTGAACGGAATGGACGGTGTCTTGAAAGGAGGATATAAGATGAACATCAACAAATGCAAAACGAGGATAATGGAATGTAGTCCAATTAAGTCGGGTGATGCTGAGGGAATTAGATAGGAAATGAGACACTTAAAGTAGTAAAGGAGTTTTGCTATTTGGGGAGCAAAATAACTGATGATGGTCGAAGTAGAGAGGATATAAAATGTAGACTGGCAATGGCAAGGAAAGCGTTTCTGAAGAAGAGAAATTTGTTAACATCGAGTATAGATTTAAGTGTCAGGAAGTCGTTTCTGAAAGTATTTGTATGGAGTGTAGTCATGTATCGAAGTGAAACGTGGACGATAAACAGTTTGGACAAGAATAGAATAGAAGCTTTCGAAATGTGGTGCTACAGAAGAATGCTGAAGATTGGATGGGTAGATCACATAACTAATGAGGAGGTATTGAATAGAATTGGGGAGAAGAGAAATTTGTAGCACTAATTGACCAGAAGAAGGGATCGTTTGGTAGGACATATTCTGAGGCGTCAAGGGATCGACAATTAAGTATTGGAGAGCAAGAATCATAGAGGGAAACCAAGAGATGAATACACTAAACAGATTCAGAAGGATGTAGGCTGCAGTAGGTACTGGGAGATGAAGAAGCTTGCACAGGATAAAGCAGCATGGAGAGCTGCATCAAACCAGTCTCTGGACTGAAGACCACAACAACAACAATGTCTAGCACGCTACAGGTTGGTTGCATGCCCTCGACCAGTCTCCTTCTAACCGACTCACAGCCATCACTGGCACCGAGGCAGAACCAGCTTTCTTCAGAAAACACAACAGACCTCCAACCTGGTCTCCAATGAGCTCTCGCTTGACACCGCTGAAGTCGCAAATGGTGGTGGTTTAGGGTCAGTGGAATGCTTGCTATAGGGCGTCTACTTGGAGCAGTTCTTGAAGTAACCGATTTGCAACAGTTCCCTGTGTCACTGTGGCGTCAACTGCTGTTCAGATTGCTGCTGTATATGCAGTACGGTGCACCGGAGCCATGTAACGAACACGATGGTCTTCCGTTTCGGTAGTTCCACGCGCACGTCTAGACCCGGTTTTCTTGCGACCATACGTTCTCGTGACCACAGCTGCCACAATCATGTACAATGGCTACATTCGTGCCAAGTCTTTCGGCAATATCGCAGAAGGAACATACAGCTGCTCGTAGCCATACTACACGACCTCGTTCAAACTTAGTGAGGTGTTGATAACGGCGTCTTTGTCTCCTTAAACGCATTGTTGACTAATATCAACTCACCACGTCCAATTTCAAGGGTAACTAACGTTCACGACTGCTCATTTAAAGCAAACCTGATTTGTATCATTATTGTGGCGCTACCAGCGCCACTCTTATGCGACTGGCGCGAAATATGAATATACATCATCTTGCAGAGGTAGAAACACCCTACCGACTTTCGGCGTTGCGTTTTTTTTCGTTATTGTACAAAAAGCAGTATTAGTTCTTTCTTTTTTGGGCAACACTCTTATTGCAATCAATCGAAACATACATACAGCAACAGAAGAAATAGTAAATAATGTTCTTGAAAGTGCTCGTGTTTTTGAGTGGTTTACTGCGAATAGTGTCGCTCTCAATTTCAAAAATACACGACATATTCAGTTCTGCACATGTAGAGGCACTACACCAATGATAATTGTAATACATGGTGATAAAATAAGAAGTAGGGTGGCAATTTCAAAATTTAGGTGTTCCTATTGTCGCAGAAGAAGCTGACAAGGGAACCTCCCCATCGCACCCCCCTCAGATTTAGTTATAAGTTGGCACAGTGGATAGGCGTTGAAAAACTGAACACAGATCAGTGGAGAAAACAGGAAGAAGTTGTGTGGAACTATGAAAAAAATTAGTAAAATATACAAACTGAGTAGTTCATGCGCAAGATAGGCAACATCAAGGAGATTCTGAGCTCAGGAGCACCGTGGTCCCGTGGTTAGCGTGAGCAGCTGCGGAGTGAGAGGTCATTGGTTCAAGTCTTCTCTCGACTAAAAATTTTACTTTCTTTATTTTCGCAAGTTATGATCTTTCCGTTCGTTCATTGACGTCTCTGTTCGCTGTAATAAGTTTAGTGTCTGTGTTTTCCGACCGCACCGCAAAACCGTGCGATTAGTAGACGAAAGAACGCGCCTCTCCAATGGGAACCGAAAACATTTGATCGCAAGGTCATAGGTCAACCGAATCCTCCACCGGAAAACACGTCTGATATATTCTATACGACACTGGTGACGGCATGTGCGTCACATGACAGGAAAATGTTGTCGACCCACCTAACTTGTACACTTAGCGAATGGGTAAAAAGATTCTTCTTCCTTGCCCGATTTAGGTTTTCTTGTGGATGTGATAATCACTCCCAAAAAAGTGATGAAAACATAAGAGTTTGTCACATATACTGAAAATAAAAAATTAAACTTTTCACTCGAGGGAAGACTTGAACCTGGGACCTCTCGTTACGTAGCTGCTCTCGCTAACCACGGGACCACGGCGGTCCTTGAGTCCCATTGTCCTTGATGTTGCCTATCTTCGCGTGGACTACTCAGTTTGTATATTTTACTAATTTTTTTTATAGTTCCACACAACTTCTTCCTGTTTACTCGATTGATTTGTGTTCAGTTTTTCAAGGCCTATCCACTGTACCAACTTATAACTAAATCTGAGGGGGGTGCGATGGGGAGGTTCCCTTGTGAGTAGCGCAGTCACCGTGGTGTAGTGGTTATGATTACTAGACCGTTGCATGGAGGGCCGTGAGTTCAAAACTCACCTGAACTCTGAAATTTTAATTTGTGTATTCGGTTCGAGTATATTCTAAAAGTATCCACAAATGTCATGAATCATTGCACTGGAATATTCTGTATGTGTTCTGGCCAGAGGCAGTTCGCTCCGCACTCATGGATGTGCAAGTGCTGAACAAACCTTCGTTAACTGAAGTTAGTGCTCGTCATTCATCTAATTACACCTTCTTCTACGTGACAATATTGGTGGGAAATTAAACAGGAAAACACAGCATTTGGAACACCTAAAGAATCTTCGGTCAGCCATATTTGCACTTCGAATCACTTCAAATCTTAGGGAGAAACAAATCAGCAAATTGCCATATTTTGCAGATTTTGATTCAATAATGTCATATGGAATAATGTTATAGAGTAAGTCATCTTTGAGAAAAGATACACAAAGTGAAGTTTTGCGAAGTCTGTGAAAAAATGCTGTAAGTATAATATTTATTGCTCACAAACGACCATCTTTTAGACATATGTCTAAGGAATTAGGCATTCTGACTACTGCTTTACAGTATATTTATTCTCTCGTGAAGTTTGTTGTAAATAATCCATAGCGGTTCATTACAGTACCAGAAGAAAAGGTGACATTCACTAGGCCACATTAAGGTTGTCTTTATCGCAGAAAGAGATGCTTAATACTGCCACCAATTTTTTTTGTCGCTCACCCAATGTCACAAACGGTCTGACAGAGAGCAAAGTTAAATTTGAAAACAAACCGATAAAGCTTCTCTCTGGCAACTCCTTCTGTTTCATAGAATAACTTCTGTTTTTGCAGTTTGTAACAGAGTGTGGGTATTGTAATGGAACTGGCCAGTGCACCTTTTTTTCTTGTCACATAATGTAGAATACTATACAGATAAATTTACAACATGATCCAAGAGAATACAAATTACAATAATGCGTTTTTGTTGTTTTAGCAACATAACTAAGGTAACCTCATAACGTTACAAAAATAAACCATGAATTTATCATAAAAAATCGTTATTCTTCAGAAAAAATTACTTTTATGTATTCGATGCGTTTCCAAATTTTCATTGTATTTGAAGTTATTTACATTTATAATTATTAGGATGTACTTGATGCTTCCGTAACTGTTTTGAAAAATAATTTGAAAGACTTTTTATTTTCCGTGAGCAGTTAATCACTTGTAAGTTTTCTGAATGTGGGACATGCAGAGGTGCTGTAGAGTTGTAAAACTGCGATGTTATGGCGCTAAGAATTGGTCAGTATTGTACACGCTGAAACAGGGAAAAAGTGTATTTTTTAATGCACATTAAAAAGTGGAGTTAATACAAAGTCGCTTCCAGTATCTATATTAGTTCGCCGTACATATTTTAAAATCAAGACCCAACTGTCTCTCGCAAGAGGATGAGATATACTAAAACAAGCCAGACAACAATCCATCTAACTGCAAGTTAAATACAACACATTACCTTTGTTTATTTTTACCTGCACTTGATCATTTTTCAGTATGCGAAGATACGCAAAGTGAGGTTTTGAGAAGTCTGTATTTTTTTTTTTACTGCTGCTAATATTGTAGTCAACAGAACAAGAAGGCAGGTTAGGGTATGAATTACTAATTCGCAGTGTATTAAAGAATAAACAAAGTAAAAAAAACTACTTGTAAATGGTCAGCTTGTAGTCATACCTACACATGAATGTGTAACGTTAATTTAACATGACTCACTTTACGTCATTACGATGAAGTGTACAAGTGATACTTTGAACATTGAACTAAGTACTTCCCATAAACTTTACTTTTGAATGCGCCTGTCTTGGAACTGCCTTTTGGGTCTTACTATCAGTCAGTCGATGAAACGAGAAACAAAAACCGCCGCAGAAAGAGAATAGAACTGCTGCTGTGAGAGAACTACGAGCAGCAGCAGCAGCAGCAAGCAGCAGTAGGTGCGGGATTACGCTGTGGACTCTTCCCTCGTCACGCAGGGCTGTCAAGGCAGCGCGCCAGAGCCGTATTCCACGCCGCTTCATTAGACTCACAATGCGGTCATTTAAATGTTCGCGCAAAACCTCTCCAGTGCGCCATTATGTCCCCTCCCTAAATACCTCTCGTAATGTAGGTACTCCATCCACTTACTATAAAGTAAATTAGAGCTCCATTTCGCCGCAGCCATATTTATCCCTTCGAACGACCTGCACAGCATCAATGACAGTTTTACAACACTTTTAATTATTTTTTCCCGTTATACCCACAAATCGAAGCAACTAGTTCATCTACATTTACAACCACTACTCCGCAAACCACTATGAACCGTATGCACAGGTTTCCTCGCACTGTGCCACGTATTAGAGTTTCTTCCCGTTCAATTTGAGTACGGAGCACCAGAAGAATGAATGCTTAACTTTTGATCTACTGAGCTAAAATATTTTCAACTTTAATGAGTGGTTACATTTTATACCCTGTACATTTTTTTTAAGTTTCAGCCGTATTTCATATTACAAATTATAATGTAAACTTTATTATGATTGCAAGATACATTCTATCATAGTTTCGGATATTAGTTACCGAGTAAAGTACTGAAATATATATTAAATTACGTTTTTATTCAGGTTTATTTCAAGTACAGTATTTTAAAATCAAAACTAATGGAAATGTTACAATTTTATGTAGATCTATTTCTTTTATTGCCAAAGAGACAATTTAATTGAAAACAGCATCAGTTGTAACAATTTTTGCAAACTACATGATTACCTTAACACAATGATTATATTCGTTACACTCCCTGTCTTTTCTTGATTCACATCGGCAGTGTCTTCCACGTCCCTTTCCTTGATTTTTTTCGGCTGTTCGGGCTTCCTGAGTTTCCGATACACCCATCGTATTCCTCGTACTGAGGGCATGTTTGCTCAAGTTCTTCCAATTTTTTGCTCTTTGTTCGATATGAGGTCTCACCATCTCTTCTCCCAAAGCAGGCAGGAACAGACACCGGCGATTTTTCTTCTTTTGCTGCCAGATTGGATTTTTCGTCGTTCAGAGAACTAAAGTATTCACACATCAATCATATTGAAAAAGAATTTCATGTAACATCTTCTGATGGTTCTTGAGCATGTATATTGCATCATTAACTTTTCCAGCGCGTTGGTACCACTTTTAGTAGCATTGCAATGCAATGTAATTTCCTCTTGAAGTCACTTGCTTCGTTACCGCATAAAGCATGATGATGTTGGAATGAGAGTAGCATTGCCGTTCTATTCTTTGCTGGCCTATAAGAAGCAAATAATCTACGATGAGTCGCATCAGTGTTTTGTTAGCAGTTTCCTTTGTAGAATGATAGCATTTTCCCAGTACCACCTGTTTCACCTCCTTCTCAGCGAATGTGATCATTCCTTTTCATAGATATACAAATTGCTACACCCAGTTATTTGTAGGAACTGACTGATTTCAATTGAGACTCGCAGAAACTGTAGTTATACGAAACTACATTTCCTTGTTTTGCGAAGTGTAGATTTTATAGTTTTTGAACATTCAAAGCAAGTTGTCAATATTCATGCGGATTTTTTCAAATAGTACTGCACTTTAGATAATGCTTCATCCGCAAAAAGTGTGAGGTCACATTTAAGACGTCTGCCTAGTTATTGATGTACAAAATGAACGGCAATTCTCCCAACACACTTCACTGGGGAATTCCTGAAGTTACTTCTACATTTGTCGATGACAAATCGCGTTTGATACTCCATGTGATCGTACCTCCGTTGATAAGCGTTGGTTCGACGATGAATTAAATGCCTTTCAGAAGTCAAGAAAAACTGCATCTGCCTGTCTGCCCCAACCCATGGCTTCCAGGATGTGATATGAGAAAAGTGCGAATTGGGTTCCGCTTAACCGGTAATTTCGGAAGCCATACTAGTTAGGATGGGGGAGGTCGAGATACCGCGAGACTTTCCTGATGAATCAAACAAGTACAAAAACAGAAGAAACGAAATCTTAATCTGGGGAGTATCTTTCAATTAGGACTTTTTGCACTTGTCTATAATGTTACTAATGCACCAGAAATCACCCAATGAAAACATTATTTCCGTTAGTTACATTGATAGTTTTCACAGATACTTGTATTAATGGTGGTCAGGCCGCCTTGCGGATTACTAAACATAAGTAATTTTCATATAAACCCAACTCATCTATAGCTGAGTGGATATAATCTGCAAAATACTTGCGTCTGGTGCAAATAGTGTGTTATTGTTTGCACCAAACGTGTTACAACTCAGGAGAAAAACCGGTCTGTGAAATATAAGGATTTGCTCGGAAAAATTGTTTACAGTTTACTATTGAAGTCAACTTCCGTATAGGTTGTACATCAGAGGCTGAACGCTTCAATACAATTATATGTGTCGTAGCGTAACTTCTCGATTGTTGCTTTCAGTCAGCTTGAGCGGAAACTAAGTAATGTAATTTTATATTAATTCTAGAACTTCAGCGAAGAATCACAATTCTGTTTTTATACTGCGACGGATTATTACTGCTATACGTCTTTATACAATGAAAACTTTACATCTTGGTAGTAATTGACATTCTATTAAACGTTATTCAGTTGTAATAGGCAAAATACACGCACTTATGTGTTTGTAACAAACCGTCACATTGACATTAAATATAAAAACTACTCAATTCACTTGTTTAAGAAGCTGCATGAGGTATGTGTATGTGAGCATTTTCATACTTTTTCATTTTGATGTACACGTTATCATTTTAGGAGACTTGACTAATTGTAAACGCCTGTTCGTGTACTCTGTCATTGGGACAGCTATCAAGGACTAAATGTATCTAACATAAACAAAAATGCATCTCGTTTCTTCTAAACTTCAGTACCGTTCTTTGCGGAAAACCATCTAATAATTCTTATATGGTACTTTGTGATAGCATAATGTTACTGTTACGAAATTCCTGATACGTTCAATTGTGATACTTGCGTTATCTGCAGAATTGACTAATTTGACTTCTGTACGTCAGATGAAGAATAATGGCGCCTCAGACCAGACTTTGGAACTGCGCTAAGGAATTCTCTTCAATTCAGATTTGTCACCGATTTCTAATGTTTAAATCATTTAATACAATTCAGAACGTGTAAATGCAGTACACAGTTGAAAAAGTCGTCGCACGTTGAAGTTACAGTTTATTAAGTAGATTCGTTTTACTGCGGTATGACGCAATGCAAGAACGCAATATATCTCAAAAGGCAACTGTCAATATTTGAACATGTTGTTAATTACATCATGTTTCTCTGACAGGAAAGTGCTTGTACTACTGATACGTGACATGTCTGAGTGGAAACATTAGGTACTATATGAGAGCAACTGGTGCGTAATATATTAAAAATACAGGCAATATCGTATACTTATGGTAAGAAATGATGATCATGCTACAATTTTCAAAGACGTCGCAACTAGATTCTGATCACAACTTTTTACATAACATTGTCGTCATCGACATTATAAATTTGAAATATTATCATCGTCATTAAGATATAGCGATAGCTACATCGTTAGTATGATTAAAAATTTTATTTTCATCTCGAGCTAGAGAATTTTTATGATTAGTTTCAATTAGATCTGCGCCATCATCAGATATGAAATGATTGCATACGAATAACACGTCAGTGTGAACTACAGTCTCATAATCAATTGCTTGTGTTGGTAAATAGATACAGACGCAAACCATTTTTATATATTACTGAGATTGTAAACGTTAAGAACAAAACATAGTGCCTTTTCTTCCGTTAAACACTCCACGATTTTAGGTTTGTGCCACTTGCTAAAATACTTGAATTTCATCCCACAAGTCTAATAAAAGGAATACATCGAGTCAAGAGTTCACTAGTAACAGTACTTCCCGTCAATTGTCTGGAAAATTGCTTGATTAAAAGCGCATCAGAAATCTGCAACGCATTCCCGAAACGTGTGTTCATTGTTGTCGTAAAGTTGCCACTGCCCTTTAGCAGACGAGCCGAGCGGTATAGACGCACATAACCAGTAACTTATCTTTTACACTACAGTAAATAGGATTTACGTATCATACGGAGAATCCTGTTGTGGAAACAAATCAAAGTGCAAAATAGGCTGATGGTTAAATTCATTAACCTTTGACTTGTGAGTAATTAATCAAACACTTCATGTCCAGATCAGACAACGTGATGTAGGTTCGAAAAAGTTGCGAACTTGGTGTCGTCAACCTCACAAAATTCATCTCCAAAGCAAATAATATAATTAACATTCAAAAAAGTTCGTGTCCTGGGCTCAAGACAAATTCATTTACATTCCATACCGTTACACCATACGCATAAATTATTTATTATTTTTTAATTCGTATCCGAATATTTGTTACTCACTCGGAATTAAACCTAACATTCTCATCAATATACCGAAATAATTTTGTAACTAACTATTTGCAGTGTATTTAGTTGTTATTTTTTATCGGAAGCTAAAAATTACTGTTTACTGTGCGTAGAGTACACCTCTCTTGTTTTGGGCAGAAAGATTTTCAGTGTAGTGTATTGGTATAAGATTTTCACTTTGAACGAATTAACAATCTAATGACGATAGTGTATCGTGCGTATTCACTGACGATTCATCAGTGATGAACGTAGGTAGGGGCGACAGGTATAATCTAGTCAGTTTGAAATCATGGACTAAAGCGATCATGGGATGGGGAGGGGCAGCAACGTTATCACTAAATAGGAGATCTTTGTTTTAGAATATCCTATCATCAGCCTACAGCTCCGTCAGTCCGCTGAGATCTGGAAAGGAAGTTTAGTTTGTAGGTTAACACAGTTTACCGTATGACAGGGTATTTTAATGTTATGAGATTACTGGGTGATAATGGCGCAAAATCTTAAATGTGAACAATCTCACGCTTTATTTTTAAATTAGTAATTAACAATTCCTGAGAAATGCAGTGAAGAGCCAATCAGTGTTCATTTAAAGTTTTTCTTTGAAACTTATTTGAAAGACCATTGTCGACAATTTGTGAAGGAAAATAACACAGACAACGACGCTACAATGAAATGGAAAATAAAATCTGAAATTATTCCAATCAAAGGGATGAACACTAAACGGAACAAACAATATTCAGAAGAGGAAAACAGAGTGCGATAATTTAAGTTTAAGGTGAAAACTGTAATAAACTGTATCAAAAATATATTACAAAAACGAGGTATGCAACAAACATTTCTAAATTTTTTTCCGTGAAACGAATAACCATATGTGTAACTACATTGCTCTCATTTACAGAGTTTGTAGACCTGTGTTTACATCCTTAGTTTTAAGAGCTGTACCAATAGTAATGATTGGACACAACGATATTATAATGTGAAAATTATGACGTCAAGTTATTCGAGTTTGTTGATGTTATTTGATGTTCTTAAATAACTTGTATGCCACATCTAGTTTTCAAATTTCCAGGCAAAGCTTTTCAGATACTGTATATCTCTGAATCACAGCTTATTCGAAGTTATGCTAATTGTGATGATTATATTAAAATATTTTATATAGAAGCTGTTTTAATTTAAGTAAAATATATAGGGAACACAATCTGAACATCCTTATAACAAACACAAAGTCAATGGCATTCTTAGATCACCAGCCCATGTGAGTTAAGATCGAAACTGACAATCAGATGATAGAGAGAGTTAATACATTTAAATATTTAGGGTGCAATGTTACATATGGAGTAAATAATGAAATAAGTTAGATGTATTTGACTATTTCTGTGGAGCTATATACACAATTTCGTTGGAAGAAAGTTCACAGAGATACTGCACTGAAGTTCTACAAAGTTACTGCTATGCCCGCACTGTTCTATTGATACGAAAACTGGACACTTAAGAAGAGAGATGAAAAGAGAGTAGAAGCTAATGGAACGAACTTCCTTAAATATGGGGCTTTCCTCTAGTAGCTTTAAATAAAAGACTGAAGAGAATATGACAATTTTCTCAGACACGATATTACACTGCCTGTGTTACTTTGAATTACGATGCAAAGTTCCATTGGACAAGCTTAGGTGTGTCCATTGATGGTCTGCTGAAACGTCTGAGTTCAGCTACGTATGCTATTAGGGGTATTGCAAATTTTGGTGATAAGAATCTCAGTAAATTAGCTTACTATGCCTACTTTCATTCACTGCTTTCGTATGACATCATATTCTGGGGTAATTCATCGTTGAATAAAAAAGTATTCATTGCTCAAAAACGTGTAATCAGAATAATTGCTGGAGCCCACCCACGGTCATCCTGCAGACATCTATTTAAGGATCTAGGGATCCTCACAGCAAATATATTCACTTATGAAATTTGTTGTTAATAATCCAACCCAGTTCAAAAGTAATAGCAGTGTGCATAGCTATAACACCAGGAGAAAGGATGATCTTCACTATGAAGGGTTAAATCTGACTTTGGCACAGAAAGGTGTAAATTATGCTGCCACAAAAGTCTTTGGTCACCTACCAAACAGCATCAAAAGCCTGACAGATAGCCAACTAACATTTAAAAATAAATTAAAAGAATTTCTAGATGACAATTCCTTCTACTGATTGGCTGAATTTTTAGATGAAAATTAAGGAAAAAAAACTTAAACATTAGTGTCATGCAATATTTTGTGTAATGTAATATCTTGTACAGACATCTTTTATTAACCTGACACGTTCCACATCATTACGGAGTGTCGTATTCATGATCCATGGAACAAGTATTAATCTAATCTAATCTAATCAAAGGAACAGGCAATGCGGTGACTACAACCGTTATGTTGATGGTTGCTCATATTCGCAATTGCGAATACATTTTATTTAAATATCTCAGAGGAACAAAGTCGCTTTAGGGCTGGTAGATCATGTTTAGACAACTCCACTGTCTTAGATTAGCAGTTGAAAAGAACAGAGCTAGTAACAGGGAAATGCACGTGACTCTTGTGGATATAGAATAAGGTTACGCCAACATCCCAAGATCTGAGATTGCAGCTGCCATGAAGAGACCGAAGGTACATGATAAATGAATTAATTTGGTTATAAAAATGTATAAGGAGACAGGACCAAAAATAAAGATGGGAAACAGAATAATAGAAAATTTGAAAACCACCAAATGTAAGCATCGTTGCGGTCTATTCCCTTTACTTTCTTATATATAAATAGGACAAGCACTGGAGGCATGGTGCAAAAATTGTTCTGGAATGGGTATGTTAACTGAATAGGACAGAATGCATTCACTACTTTTCGCAGATGACCAGAAAATTTTCGCAAACACTGGACAAGACACAGAACATACGTTGGGTAAATTCAAGAAGGAATACCCAAGATGGGGTCTCAAACGTAACTTCGACAAGACAGAGTGCATATTTATTGGCAAACAAGAAACGGAAGAATTAATTCTAGAAGAGTGGAAGATTAGTAAATGTGATAATTTTAAATATTTGGGTTGTATTATATCCAGTGGCGAAACCTGCGACGGAGATATTGAGACCAAAGTAACTATGAAGTCCCTGCATGGACTGATTGGGAACAATAGTATAATTCAACAAACTAAGAAACGGATATTCCATAGTCTCATCGAGAATCTGCAGAAATGTGGCCGCTTACGGATAAAAGAAGGTACAAGATCAGGACAGCGGATTTAGATTTTAAGAGAAGGTATCTACTGATCAACCGTCAAGATAAAATCAAAACACTTAAAATATTGGAACAAATGGAAGCTGCACAGTCCATAACGAGTAGATGCTGGAACGAAATTATGCAGTGGTGGGCATGTTAAAAGAATGGGCAATGACAGGTGCCCTAAGAAGGTGTTAATGTGGAACCTGAGAAGAACTAAAACAGCTTTCGATTTGAGTAACGGAGACTACTGGAAGGAGAAAACGACTAACCTGTAGTGAGAAAAGTGAGAGAAGAAGAACAATTTATTATGAGGGTATTAAAACATTTTATACGAATGTTTTGTTATTATTATTATTATTATTATTATTATTATTATTATTACTACTACTACTACTTCTGGCACATGGTGCTTCTGACGTAATATTACGGCGCTTGTCGGAAATGGTAACGTGCGGAGGACGTAATATTACGTCACGCTATTTTCGACGATTTTATGCGGTGTTGAACGTATTTTTACGCTCCCGGAATCATGCGTGATGCCTGCAGGTTTCGTAGGTGACAGTAGCGGTATCATTTGAACAATTCATCGTTTTTGAAACTTTGTTATTTTCTTTTGCTTGATAGGCATTAGGTGTCTCAATTTCGTACGCTTTGTGTGCTTTTAGCCTGGTTTTGTGTTCAAAATGCGCAATGAAAAGGAGAAGGAGAAACGTTTGGAGAACATGATTTACAAAATCCTTGACGAATTCACAGATGATGGAAACAAAATATTTTATGACGATTCAGATTACACGGTATTTGAAAATTGTAGTAATTCTGGACTTTTTTTGAAAATTAGGTGCTACGTACGTTTGTCGTACGGGCTGTGCTATTATAAAGATTTTTCTTTGACGCAGCTCAGGAAATATGGGCATAAGAGTCCACTGAATGTAACGTTTCAGTTTGCATCGCAACTCCACTCCTCTAGGAATGCAAAATTTTGCTTTGACCTTGTATTCTGTGTGTTTCTTCAGACGTAAATTGGTTGTGAAAGGAATATAAACACAAAGATTACGAGCTTGCTTACATGTTTCAAAACTAGAATTCCTTTCCAATTTTTTTTTCTGTGACGATTGCTGTTAAATTTAGGTTCCATCTACATATTCAAGATTTAACACTACGAATACCAAAAATGTGCATTTAAAGTAGGAAGTCAAATTAACCTATATATGTTTTGAAATTCCAACTACGTATATGTACATGCGAATTATAACTTATAAAAGAAAACAGATATTTTAGTTAGTCCACAGATAATGGCAGCTATCTGCGAGACTATCACCATAAATCTCAAAATTGTTGACGTCTCTGGTACGTTAAAAATGATCGCGACGGCAAATTATACTTGGGGGAGCGGAGAGACAGTAACAAAGCGTGAAACCCCCCCCCCCCTCAGAACTGAACCATGAATTCGCACCTGATTACCAGTCATCATTCCGATGATTACCTCCGTAGGTTTAGTCCTAGCGAAGAGGCTGAAAGTAATCCTATGACGATTCACAACTGACGCTGCTAGACGTCCACAAGCTTTCCCTTTTTTGCCTTCTTTCCACGTGTCTAAAATTTCTGACGTCGATTCCCTTGGCACATTCCACAGTCTTATTTGCAGCTGCGGATAACACTTCCAGCTTCCTCCCATTCCCATCCGCCACAATCCTTATCGAAACTGGTTATCGTATCGTCAACACCAACAACAACGACACCCTCTTCCACTCACTCGTTCTACGTGACCGCTCGGGGACAGGAACACGTATAGCAGTCTCGGCCTCTTATCGGCAGGAAGGGCGCCAGAAGCGCGAACTGCAGCAGTGGAGCGGCCGGTGCGTTGCCGCGAGAGCGACACTCACTTGTTTGGCAGCGACGCGGCGGCGGTCGCAGCTGCGCGTTGCCTGTCCTGTGGCTGAGGCGGTAGCTGGAGACGGTGACACCGGGAAGCCGCCGACTGACGCTGCTACGGATCTAGAGGAGGCGGCGGCGCGGCGGCACCAACCCCCGCCGCGGCGCTGCTCGCAACATGGCCGGCCTGCCGCGGACTATTAATACCGCCTGGCGCCGCGCACACACCTGCCTGCCCAGGAGCCGCGGGCCACGAGACTTCACCTTCATACACCGACCGCTCACGCCAGCGTGACCACCTCAGCCGTTTCACAATCGAGCCATTTTCCGCAAGAAGGGCGGCAGGTATACGTGTGCTTTTTCGGGAGATTGTTTAAAATTAATCGTTGGCTCATGTACAGGGCTATTACAAATGATTGAAGCGATTTCATAAATTCACTATAGCTCCATTCATTGACATATGGTCACGACACACTACAGATACGTAGAAAAACTCATAAAGTTTTGTTCGGCTGAAGCCGCACTTCAGGTTTCTGCCGCCAGAGCGCTCGAGAGCGCAGTGAGACAAAATGGCGACAGGAGCTGAGAAAGCGTATGTCGTGCTTGAAATGCACTCACATCAGTCAGTCATAACAGTGCAACGACACTTCAGGACGAAGTTCAACAAAGATCCACCAACTGCTAACTCCATTCGGCGATGGTATGTGCAGTTTAAAGCTTCTGGATGCCTCTGTAAGGGGAAATCAACGGGTCGGCCTGCAGTGAGCGAAGAAACGGTTGAACGCGTGCGGGCAAGTTTCACGCGTAGCCCGCGGAAGTCGACGAATAAAGCAAGCAGGGAGCTAAACGTACCACAGCCGACGGTTTGGAAAATCTTACGGAAAAGGCTAAAGCAGAAGCCTTACCGTTTACAATTGCTACAAGCCCTGACATCCGATGACGAAGTCAAACGCTTTGAATTTTCGGCGCGGTTGCAACAGCTCATGGAAGAGGATGCGTTCAGTGCGAAACTTGTTTTCAGTGATGAAGCAACATTTTTTCTTAATGATGAAGTGAATAGACACAATGTGCGAATCTGGGCGGTAGAGAATCCTCACGCATTCGTGCAGCAAATTCGCAATTCACCAAAAGTTAACGTGTTTTGTGCAATCTCACGGTTTAAAGTTTACGGCCCCTTTTTCTTCTGCGAAAAAAACGTTACAGGACACGTGTATCTGGACATGCTGGAAAATTGGCTCATGCCACAACTGGAGACCGACAGCACCGACTTCATCTTTCACCGCACTTCCATCATGATGTTCGGCATTTCTTAAACAGGAGATTGGAAAACCGATAGATCGGTCGTGGTGGAGATCATGATCAGCAATTCATGACATGGCCTCCACGCTCTCCCGACTTAACCCCGTGCGATTTCTTTCTGTGGGGTTATGTGAAAGATTCAGTGTTTAAACCTCCTCTGCCAAGAAACGTGCCAGAACTGCGAGCTCGCATCAACGATACTTTCGAACTCATTGATGGGGACATGCTGCGCCGAGTGTGGGAGGAACTTGATTATCGGCTTGATGTCTGCCGAATCACTAAAGGGGCACATATCGAACATTTGTGAATGCCTAAAAAAACTTTTTTAGTTTTTGTATGTGTGTGCAAAACATTGTGAAAACATTTCAAATAATAAAGTTATTGTAGAGCTGTGAAATCGCTTCAATCATTTGTAATAACCCTGTATAATACTCCACCGAGGTTTCGTGTCATTATCTCAGTTCTAGAGGTCAGACAAGCGTTTTCTTGATGCGCGTGCGAGTAGCACTTCTCGGTTTTATGTAGCGAGTGCTTTTATGTGCACATCAGCTTACCTGGAGCGTCAGCGGTTGCTTCAGTGCTAGGCTGACCAACATACGCTGAAGAGGCAAAGGTACTGGTACACCTGCCTAATATAGTGTAGGGCTCCCTCGAGCACGCAGAACTGTCGCAACATGACGTGACATGGACTTGAATAAAGTCTGAAGCAGTGCTGGAGGGAACTGACACCATGAATTCTGCAGGACTGTCCATTAATACCAGTAGCTGGAGTTTTTTTCTGAACAGCACGTTGCAAGGCATCACAGATATGCTCAATAATGTTTTTAAAAAATGGCCCTGAGCACTATGGGACTAAACATCCGAGGTCGTCAGTCCCCTAGAACGCGGTTCCAGACTGAAGCACCTAGAACCGATTGGCCACACCGGCCGGCAATGATAATGTTCATGTTTGAGGAGTTTGGTGGCCAGCGGAAGTGTTTAAACTCGGAAGAGTGTTCCTGGAGCCACTCTGTAGCAACAGTTGGACTTGTGGGGTGCTGCTTTGTTATGCTAGAATTGCCCAAGTCCGTCGGAATGCACAATGGACATGAATGGATGCATCTGATCAGATGGGAAGCTTACGTACGTGTCACCTGTCAGAGTCGTATCTAACAGCATCAGGGGTCGCATAGCACTCCTACTGCACACGCCCCACACCATTACAGAGCCTCCACCAGCTTAAACAATTCCCTGCTGACATGCAGAGTCCGTGGATTCATGAAGTTGTCTCCATACCCTTACACATCCATTCGCTCAATACAATTTGAAACGAGACTCGTCCGACCAGGCAACATGATTCCAGTCATCAACAGTGCGATGTCGGTTTTGACGGTCCCAGGCGAGACGTGAAGCTTTGTGTAGTGCAGTCATGAAGGGTACGCGAATGGTCCTTCCGCCCCGAAAGCCCATATCAACGATGTTTCGTTGAATGGTTCGCACGCTGATACTTCTTGATGGGCCAACATTGAAATCTGCAGCAATTTTCGGAAGGGTTGCACTTCTGTCACGTTGAACGATTCTCTTCAGTCGTCGTTGGTCCCGTTCTTGCACGATCTTTCTCCACTGGACAACATGCGGTTTGACAG
This sequence comes from Schistocerca cancellata, assembly GCF_023864275.1. Classification (NCBI taxonomy): domain Eukaryota; kingdom Metazoa; phylum Arthropoda; class Insecta; order Orthoptera; family Acrididae; genus Schistocerca; species Schistocerca cancellata. The sequence goes on from NC_064633.1 coordinate 495,722,431, forward strand.
TACCCCACTGCCCGGCCACAAGTTCGTCTTCATTGTGAACAATTGAAGTCTTTGACTTGTCCCAACATTGTGACGGACTTGTATCTTGAATTCATCACGGAGTCATTATATTGAAGTTAAGTATAATTTAATACAATTGAAATGATACAGTTTCAGAGACTTTACTCATACCTGTATGAGGCCAGTAAAGTCTCTGAAATTGTGTCATTTCATCTGCATAAGTACCTGCACCTGGGTTTCAGACTAGATCCCCCTTTTGCGTTCGATGTTGAGGTGCTATTCCAGAGCTCGGCAATTTTATTCGTGTATAAGGAGGCATTTAAAGTAGACTGAGGCGGCAGTGAGAATTTGGATCGAAGAAGGAGGCGTGCCAGGGTAATCCGTGCAGTTGTATGAATCGCTGTGGCTTAATGGCTAACGGACCTACCTAGAAAGCAGGAGACCCGGCTTCGATTCCCGGCCTTGGTATAAATTTTCACTCGCCGCTTCTGTCTACACACATAAGCTCTGAGGCTTGTGTTCACTGTTTCCTTTTATTCTTCCTCAGAACTCACGCACAGTCCCGACGGAACACGAGTACGTTTAGCAACGAGATCATCTGGTCACTTCAGATATACACTCCTGGAAATGGAAAAAACAACACATTGACACCGGTGTGTCAGACCCACCATACTTGCTCCGGACACTGCGAGAGGGCTGTACAAGCAATGATCACACGCACGGCACAGCGGACACACCAGGAACCGCGGTGTTGGCCGTCGAATGGCGCTAGCTGCGCAGCATTTGTGCACCGCCGCCGTCAGTGTCAGCCAGTTTGCCGTGGCATACGGAGCTCCATCGCAGTCTTTAACACTGGTAGCATGCCGCGACAGCGTGGACGTGAACCGTATGTGCAGTTGACGGACTTTGAGCGAGGGCGTATAGTGGGCATGCGGGAGGCCGGGTGGACGCACCGCCGAATTGCTCTACACGTGGGGCGTGAGGTCTCCACAGTACATCGATGTTGTCGCCAGTGGTTGGCGGAAGGTGCACGTGCCCGTCGACCTGGGACCGGACCGCAGCGACGCACGGATGCACGCCAAGACCGTAGGATCCTACGCAGTGCCGTAGGGGTCCGCACCGCCACTTCCCAGCAAATTAGGGACACTGTTGCTCCTGGGGTATCGGCGAGGACCATTCGCAACCGTCTCCATGAAGCTGGGCTACGGTACCGCACACCGTTAGGCCGTCTTCCGCTCACGCCCCAACATCGTGCAGCCCGCCTCCAGTGGTGTCGCGACAGGCGTGAATGGAGGGACGAATGGAGACGTGTCGTCTTCAGCGATGAGAGTCGCTTCTGCCTTGGTGCCAATGATGGTCGTATGCGTGTTTGGCGCCGTGCAGGTGAGCGCCACAATCAGGACTGCATACGACCGAGGCACACAGGGCCAACACCCGGCATCATGGTGTGGGGAGCGATCTCCTACACTGGCCGTACACCACTGGTGATCGTCGAGGGGACACTGAATAGTGCACGGTACATCCAAACCGTCATCGAACCCATCGTTCTACCATTCCTAGACCGGCAAGGGAACTTGCTGTTCCAACAGGACAATGCACGTCCGCATGTATCCCGTGCCACCCAACGTGCTCTAGAAGGTGTAAGTCAACTACCCTGGCCAGCAAGATCTCCGGATCTGTCCCCCATTGAGCATGTTTGGGACTGGATGAAGCGTCGTCTCACGCGGTCTGCACGTCCAGCACGAACGCTGGTCCAACTCAGGCGCCAGGTGGAAATGGCATGGCAAGCCGTTCCACAGGACTACATCCAGCATCTCTACGATCGTCTCCATGGGAGAATAGCAGCCTGCATTGCTGCGAAAGGTGGATATACACTGTACTAGTGCCGACATTGTGCATGTTCTGTTGCCTGTGTCTATGTGCCTGTGGTTCTGTCAGTGTGATCATGTGATGTATCTGACCCCAGGAATGTGTCAATAAAGTTTCCCCTTCCTGGGACAATGAATTCACGGTGTTCTTATTTCAATTTCCAGGAGTGTAGTACCGGCTGTGTCATCCAGAAGATACGGCCACAGCCTACAGAGAAGAGCGTCGAACTGCCTACAATTCAGGCGCAACTTATATCATGTCAGTTTCCAGAGAGCGTGCACGAGGCAAGAACTATGTTACGCACATGCCTTACATCATACAAATATTTGCCAAGTGGACATCCATCCATCTCCAACCTCAATAAAACATCAGGACAGTGTTTCAGTTAGTGTCTCACGACTTGTCTACAGTCGCCGCCAGGAAGATCCAAAATGGACATTACACAATTGATGTTGGTCATCTTTCACTGGATTTAGTAGGACTATTTCGGTATTTAAAGACAGATGAATGCAACTGAACATTGACTTATACTGCCACGCACGATCTGCGTGCTCCATCTACGTATTGTAAAACTGCTACAACTGAAGAACCATAGAAACTGGTACACCTGCCTAATATCGAGTAGGACACCCGCGGGCACACAGAAGCGCCGCAACACGACGTGGCATGGACTGGACTAGTGTCTGAAGTACTGGTGGAGGGAATTGACACCATGAATTCTGTAGGGCTGTCAATACGTTCGTAAGCGTACGAGAGGGTGGAGATCTCTTCTGAACAGCACGTTGCAAGGCATCCCAGATATTCTCAATAATGTTCATGTCTCGGGAGTTTGGCTGCCAGCGGAAATGTTTAAACTCAGAAGAACGTTCCTGGAACCACTCTGTAGCAATTTAGGACGTGTGGGTTGTCGCATTGTCCTGCTGGAATTGCCCAAGTCCGTCGGAATGCAGAATGGATATGACTGGATGCAGGAGATTAGGCAGGATGCTTACGTAAGTGTCACCTGTCAGAGTCGTATCAGGGTCCCATATCACTCCAACTGCACACGCCCCACTCTTTTACAGAGCCTCCACACCTTTAACAGTCCCCTGCTAAAAATGCATGGTCCATGGATTTATGTGGTCTTCACCATACCCGTACACATCCATCCGCTCGATACAATTTGAAACGTACATGTCATCTGTCAGAGTCGTATCAGGGTCCCGATCACTCCAACTGCACACGCCTCACACTATAACAGAGCCTCCACCACCTTGAACAGTCCCCTGCTCAAATGCAGGATCCATGGATTTATGTGATTGTTTCCATACCCGTACACGTCCATCCGCTCGATGCAATTTGAAACGAAACTCATCCGACCAGGCAACAGGTTTGCAGTCATCAGCAGTCCAGTGCCGGTGTTGACGGGCCCAGGCTAGGCGTAAAGCTCTGTCTCGTGCAATCATACGCGTGGTCCTTTGTCTCCGAAAGCCCGTATCGATGATGTATCGTTGAATGGTTCGCCCGCTGACACTTGTTGATGGTCCCGCATTGAAATTTGCAGCAGTTTGCGGAAGGATTGTACTTCCGTCACGTTGAACGATTCTCTTCAGTCGGTAATCCCGTTCTTGCAGGATCTTTTTCCGGCCGAATTGATATCGGAGATTCGATGTTTTACCAGATTCCTAATATTCACGGTACACTCGTGCAATGGTCGTACGGAAAAATCCCCACTTCATCGCTACCTCGGAGATGCTGCGCCCCATCGCTCGTGCACCGACTATAATACCACGTTCAAACTCACTTACATCTTGATAACACGTCCGCCGCTCGTGGTCTCGCGGTAGCGTTCTCGCTTCCCGAGCACGGGGTCCCGGGTTCGATTCCCGGCGTGGTCAGGGATTTTCACCTGCCTCGAGATGACTGGTTGTTTGTGTTGTCCTCATCATTTCATCATCATCCAGGAAAGTGGCGAAATTGGACTGAGCAAAGATTGGGTAATTGTACGGGCGCTGATAACCACGCAGTTGAGCGCCCCACAAACCAAACATCATCATCATCTTGATAACACACCATTTTAGCAGCAGTAACCGATCTAACAACTGCACCAGACGCTTGTTGTCATATACAGGGTGTTACAAAAAGGTACGGCCAAACTTTCAGGAAACATTCCTCACACACAAATAAAGAAAAGATGTTATGTGGACATGTGTCCGGAAACGCTAAAGTTCCATGTTAGAGCTCATTTTAGTTTCGTTCTTCCACCTACGATCAATGGAGCACGTTATCATGATTTCATACGGGATACTCTACCTATGCTGCTAGAACATGTGCCTTTACAAGTACGCCACAACATGTGGTTCATGCACGATGGAGCTCCTGCACATTTCAGTCGAAGTGTTCGTACGCTTCTCAACAACAGATTCGGACCGATGGATTGGTAGAGGCGGACCAATTCCATGGCCTCCACGCTCTCCTGACCTCAACCCTCTTGACTTTCATTTATGGGGCATTTGAAAGCTCTTGTCTACGCAACCACGGTACCAAATGTAGAGACTCTTCGTGCTCGTATTGTGGACGGCTGTGATACAATACGCCATTCTGCAGGGCTGCATCAGAGCATCAGGGATTCCATGCGACGGAGGGTTGATGCATGTATCCTCGCTAACGGAGGACATTTTAAACATTTCCTGTAACAAAGTGAAGTCACGTTGGTACGTTCTGTTGCTGTGTGTTTCCATTCCATGATAATATGATTTGAAGAGAAGTAATAAAATGAGCTCTAACATGGAAAGTAAGCGTTTCCGGACACATGTCCACGTAACATGTTTTCTTTCTTTGTGTGTGAGGAATGTTTCCTGAAAGTTTGGCCGTACCTTTTTGTAACACCCTGTATAGGGGTTGCCGACAGCAGCGCCGTATTCTGCCCATATGTCTGTATTTGAGTACGCATGCCTACACCATTTCCTTTAGCGCTTCAGTCTATATAGTGAATTACGTGTAATTTTTATTTTAGGTGTACTGTACCCCCACACTACTCAAAATAAAAGGTCAAAAATTTTGTTCTTTTAATTATAAACTTGTTGAAACAGTAAACCGGGTAATAATGGAAGAAGTAATGACACGTAAGTATGCAAAAACGCTGATTAGGGAAGCTCAAACTAAAGATTTGCATGTCTTTTTCTTCTCAGTGGTAACATGACACAATATTCAAGCTCCACAATATTGTTGATTCTGAGTGTCTTTTTCATCTTCTTTAGTTTTATTTCTTTCCTTTGTCATTCTGAACTTCTTTGTCATTCTTTCAGCAGTGTTTTCAGCTTCAGCGGCACATTGCCTGTCCACTCGTAGCACCCTACTTTCTATGTTGTCCCGTTTTCATGTCTAGTCTGCTCATACTTTTTAATCTGTTTCTTACTCCATCATTAAAATGTATTGTGGCGCCCAGCGCACCAATCTGAAAAGTTGACATACCAACAAGCGTTCCTAAATGCAACTATTGATGCTTTCTTTCGGATATCGACAGAAAGATGCACTCCTGGAAATGGAAAAAAGAACACATTGACACCGGTGTGTCAGACCCACCATACTTGCTCCGGACACTGCGAGAGGGCTGTACAAGCAATGATCACACGCACGGCACAGCGGACACACCAGGAACCGCGGTGTTGGCCGTCGAATGGCGCTAGCTGCGCAGCATTTGTGCACCGCCGCCGTCAGTGTCAGCCAGTTTGCCGTGGCATACGGAGCTCCATCGCAGTCTTTAACACTGGTAGCATGCCGCGACAGCGTGGACGTGAACCGTATGTGCAGTTGACGGACTTTGAGCGAGGGCGTATAGTGGGCATGCGGGAGGCCGGGTGGACGTACCGCCGAATTGCTCAACACGTGGGGCGTGAGTTCTCCACAGTACATCGATGTTGTCGCCAGTGGTCGGCGGAAGGTGCACGTGCCCGTCGACCTGGGACCGGACCGCAGCGACGCACGGATGCACGCCAAGACCGTAGGATCCTACGCAGTGCCGTAGGGGACCGCACCGCCACTTCCCAGCAAATTAGGGACACTCTTGCTCCTGGGGTATCGGCGAGGACCATTCGCAACCGTCTCCATGAAGCTGGGCTACGGTCCCGCACACCGTTAGGCCGTCTTCCGCTCACGCCCCAACATCGTGCAGCCCGCCTCCAGTGGTGTCGCGACAGGCGTGAATGGAGGGACGAATGGAGACGTGTCGTCTTCAGCGATGAGAGTCGCTTCTGCCTTGGTGCCAATGATGGTCGTATGCGTGTTTGGCGCCGTGCAGGTGAGCGCCACAATCAGGACTGCATACGACCGAGGCACACAGGGCCAACACCCGGCATCATGGTGTGGGGAGCGATCTCCTACACTGGCCGTACACCACTGGTGATCGTCGAGGGGACACTGAATAGTGCACGGTACATCCAAACCGTCATCGAACCCATCGTTCTACCATTCCTAGACCGGCAAGGGAACTTGCTGTTCCGACAGGACAATGCACGTCCGCATGTATCCCGTGCCACCCAACGTGCTCTAGAAGGTGTAAGTCAACTATCCTGGCCAGCAAGATCTCCGGATCTGTCCCCCATTGAGCATGTTTGGGACTGGATGAAGCGTTGTCTCACGCGGTCTGCACGTCCAGCACGAACGCTGGTCCAACTGAGGCGCCAGGTGGAAATGGCATGGCAAGCCGTTCCACAGGACTACATCCAGCATCTCTACGATCGTCTCCATGGGAGAATAGCAGCCTGCATTGCTGCGAAAGGTGGATATACACTGTACTAGTGCCGACATTGTGCATGCTCTGTTGCCTGTGTCTATGTGCCTGTGGTTCTGTCAGTGTGATCATGTGATGTATCTGACCCCAGGAATGTGTCAATAAAGTTTCCCCTTCCTGGGACAATGAATTCACGGTGTTCTTATTTCAATTTCCAGGAGTGTAGATTAGAATAAGTCCATGCTCATAATAACCTAGATAATTTCTTCAAGCGTATTATACAAAGGAGTTGCTACGGAAATAGCAGGGCCAAAATTAAATAACGAGACACTGTAGATAAGGTTTTGTGTTTGACAGTAGTGTGACAGCTAGGCATTGACACGCCGCATAGAAAGGCATTTAAACACGAAATGATGGGGTACTATACATAGAGTATATATTGTTAGAAACGGGAAGGATCACATAATTTTATTGAATAAAAAAATTTCCATTGTTTGACCCCTCATGACGTCCATTTCCCCTCAAGGGCGATCTCTGTTGTACTGAGGAAACTTTTCAAATAGCCGACTTCAGTCACATCATTCTGGCACGTAATAAGCACTGCTGGGAGCGTCAGTAATTATACACTGGTGTGTAAAAACTTAAGCACGAAAGTAACTTTTCCATGATGTGTCACTTCTAAGTCACGTAGCTCGATGGAACTTGGACTATACACAGAAGGAAATGCTACATTATAATACAAAAGGTAACTGAAACAATTTCGCAATGAGACGAAAAGAAATAACACTTTTATTGAAAGACAGTAATTGCACTGAAATCTTCGCTATTTATGGTGGTCCCCCGGATGAGACAAAAGGCGGGACATGGTTTTTAATAGGGTATGTGATCACCGCCGCAGACAATGCAAGCTCTGCAACCTGCTTCCACCATAGCCAAAAGGTTGGTAAGGACTTCTTGTGGTGGGCTTCCATTCCTCCAGCAGCGCAGTGGCAACTGCTGGATGGTCGTTGGTGCATGTACACGTGCTGAAATACGTCTCTCCACAGCGTGCACACGTTATCGATGGGATTTAGGTCGTCGGAAGGGGCAGACCACTCTATCCACCAAATATCCTCTCTTTCCAAGACCTCCTTCACCTGTGCTATTAGATGAGATCGCGAACTGGCAGCCATAAAAATGAAGTGAGGGTCAAATATACCCCTGAAAAGAACTCCACGGGGAAGGAGTATTGTGTCACAATAACGTTGACTAATGAGTGTGCTTGTTTAAAGATTTGGGCGTCAGTACGTCCATGCTAAGCTATGCCTCCCCGCACCATAACTTGTTCCACCAAAACGACCATGTTCGATAATGTTCCAGGGTGCGTTATGTGTTCTAATCTCTCGACATACTATGCTGTTGTTGTTGTTGTGGTCTTCAGTCCTGAGACTGGTTTGATGCAGCTCTCCATGCTACTCTATCCTGTGCAAGCTTCTTCGTCTCCCAGTACCTACTGCAACCTACATCCTTCTGAATCTGCTTAGTGTATTCATCTATTGGTCTCCCTCTACGATTTTTACCCTCCACGCTTCCCTCCAATACTAAATTGGTGATCCCTTGATGCCTCAGAACATGTCTTACCAACCGATCCCTTCTTCTGGTCAAGTTGTGCCACAAACTTCTCTTCTCCCCAATCCTATTCAATACTTCCTCATTAGTTATGTGATCTACCCATCTAATCTTCAGCATTCTTCTGTAGCACCACATTTCGAACGCTTCTATTCTCTTCTTGTCCAAACTATTTATCGTCCATGTTTCACTTCCATACATGGCTACACTCCATACAAATACTTGCAGAAATGACTTCATGACACTTAAATCTATACTCGATGTTAACAAATTTCTCTTCTTCAGAAACGCTTTCTTTGCCATTGCCAGTCTACATTTTATATCCTCTCTACTTCGACCATCATCAATTATTTTGCTCCCCAAATAGCAAAACTCCTTTACTATTTTAAGTGTCTCATTTCCTAATCTAATTCCCTCAGCATCACCCGACTTAATTCGACTACATTCCATTATCCTTGTTTTGCTTTTGTTGATGTTCATCTTATATCCTCCTTTCAAGACACTGTCCATTCCATTCAACTGCTCTTCCAAGTCCTTTGTTGTCTCTGACAGAATTACAATGTCATCGGCGAACCTCAAAGTTTTTATTTCTTCTCCATAGATTTTAATACCTACTCCGAATTTTTCTTTTGTTTCCTTTACTGCTTGCTCAATATACAGATTGAATAACATCGGAGAGAGGCTATAACCCTGTCTTACTCCCTTCCCAACCACTGCTTCCCTTTCATGTCCCTCAACTCTTATAACTGCCATCTGGTTTCTGTACAAATTGTAAATAGCCTTTCGCTCCCTGTATTTTATATTTACTATGCTACGTCCAGCAATTGTATTAATCGTTTGTTCTAGGAAGACTTTCAGTGAGGTGGTTTACGGGAGTAGCTGCTTCGATAAAAGTCGGAAGACGGTGCCTGACTTCGAACAGATATTCGCCTGTTTCCGCTCGCTATCAAATCAAGCTTTATATACTGTGTGCAAAGAATATCTGCATTCAACACATACATAAGTTTAAACCATTTGAGACTTAGTTACATATAACAGTTCCCTGATCTTTAACTCCGCGTGTACATACTTCTTTCATTTACAAGTATATACACGCACTGAATACAATGTCGTCTGCTAGCTAAGGATGAGTACATCGCCTGCGCCGGGAAAGTTGTCGGTATCGACCGAAGCCATTCGATATCTGTCGATGCGACTACCCCAATCCCCCACCATGGCAAGAGTGTCTTTAGAGTGAATAATTAGTAAAATTCCGATTTAGTAAGTTTGCTGATAATCAATGCTAGAAATGTACGAGAATTTTCGTTTATATGAACATGAACATCCTGCAATTCACACTGAAGTTCTTGGCAGAGGGTTCATTGAACCACTTTCAAACTATTTCTCTACCATTCTCCACTCGAATAGGATGTGAGAAAAGTGAAGACCTAAACCTTTCCGTGCGGCTTCCAACTTCTCTAGTTTTATCATTACGGTCATTTCTTACTGTATAGGTGGGAGTCGTCAAAACATTGCGACGTGAGGAGTACACAGTTTGTGACGGAAATTTCGTGATAAGATCTGGCTGCAATGAGAAACGCCTTTGTTTCCTATGTAGGTGGGGGTCAACAAAATATTTCGGCATGCGGAGAAAACGGTTCGAGTCGAAAATTTCGTGATAAGATCTTGCCGCAATAAGAAATTATTGCCACTCCAATTCACGTATTATATTCGTGACATTCTGTCCCTTGTTTCACGATAATGCAAAAGCAGCTGCCCTCCTTTGAACTTATTCGTTGTCTTCCATCAGCCTTATATGTTATGGGTCCAATACCGCGCTGCAGTACTTCAGAAGAGGACGGACAATCGTATTGAGGGCAAACTCTTTAGTAGATTTATTGCATCATCTAAGTGAACTGGCAATAAAACGCAGTCTTTGGTTCAACATTCCCGTAACATTTTCTATTTGATATTTCCAATTTAAATTATTCGTTACTGTAATCCCAAGGTATTTAGGTGAGTCGACGAACTTTAGATTTGTTTGATTTATCGTGTAACCGAAATTGACCTGATTCCTTCTAGTAATCATGTGGAGAACTTCGCACATTTTATTGTTTAGAGCCAGTTGCCACTTTTCGCACCATCTTGTATAAACCATTTTGCAGTTGCGTTTGACGTTCTGATAACTGTACTAGACGATAAACGTCAGCATCAACTGCAAACAACCTAAGAGGGCTGTTCAGATTGTTTCCTAAGTCGTTCATACCGGGTGTCTGTCCTACGGGTCGTCAGGCGCATTTTCTCTAGTGTTTCGTTTCGTCAGATATATGCAATTTCTTGGAGTCGTCCGAAATCCTGATAATCACGTCTCTCATAAGGCGCCCAGCACCGACGGAAAGTGCTGGGTTTTTTCCCATTACAAACTAAATGATTTTTTAAACAGACTTTTATATGCCAGTGCGATAGATCGGTCCCAGATTAGCCTAGTGCGATATCTGTCTTATCGATACCTGTAAACAGGAAGAATAAAACTCGTAGAATAACCAGTATTCCAGCAGCGACAGCACCTCCCTGCCCCGGACTGACTGCTACCGCCAAGCATTCAGCGCTACTGACATGTCAGTCGCTTGACTGCTGTCTATCCTTCGTATTTTACTGTCCCTGTTAATACTCATCGATAAAACGAACATCGGGCTAGATTAATTTGGGAACGCTCTATCGCAGGGCTTCACAACCTGTGGTCCGCGGACCCCTTAGGGGTCCGCCGGCTCTTTCTAGGGGGACCGCGGCCACCTTTCACCAAATCGTCTAAAATAATGAGTAAAATTATTAAATAAACATGTGAAAATCAAATTGATCACTATTTTTTTGTGTGTGTGAAAAACGTGTTCTTTTACTTCAGGTCGTATCCCCAAGCAGCCTTTGCGGCTCCTAAGTGAGAACGTATACACAGTTTAGTGCCGGAGAATGCGGCTTCTCTGATCGACTGTTTCGCAACAATACGGGGGTCGTTTGTGCCCCGGCTAACGGTGCTAGATGCGCTGAAACCTTTTACGCATGCGCGGAGCGAGCTTTGTCGACCAATCACAGCGCTCGTTGGCACGTATGCGGCCCCAGGCATCATTAAATGTTAAACTTGCTTTGTCAGTGCACTACCTATTTCATAAGTCGATTTTTGACCAGTTTACTACTTCTAACATGGATCGGTAGCTGAAGTCAGGATCATTGAAGAAGGGTGCAGTTTCTCCATCGCCTTCACAAGGGAAGTTTCCAGTTGAAATGAATGAGGAGGGAGGACGGCCAAAGGAAGACTTTACATACATTTGAACATTTTTCTTCGGATTTCACGAAAAACCACACACACACACACACACACACACACACACCCACACACACACACACACACACACACACACACACACGACTGTTATGAAATATGCATGCTCCTTACACAGCAGTAGCCAAATAGTGGAAGTGAACAGACCATAAGCGGCAGCTTGTCAACAGCAGTTTGGACGTGACGTTGATTGCTCTTGGAGGAAGACAGCTCCATCGTGTGAAATTTCAATTATCAAGTAATTTTAGTCAGGCTATAGTGTTTTGAACAAAGTGAGTAAATCCACTAGTAAGTGTCTGGATACAGTGAGAATTCAAATTGTATCGTTAATTTCAAGTTGTTTTCATTCATCTCTAAACCAAAGACTATTGATACTTCGGGGGGAGGGGGGGGAGGGGGGTCATTGGGAACATGGCACTTGCATTAAGAAGCTTTCAGTTCCCATGGGTTTCGTTCTGCAATTCAAAGTTACGGTGCTCTTGACTGACTAGGTTTCCGCCATGGATTTTCGACTGAAGAAGGGGTCCGCCAGCTGAAAAGGTTGGGAAGCCCTGCTCTATCGAATGAGTAGGTAAAATTCCGATTTACTAATTGTTTGGCGGGAGGGGGGGGGGGACAAACCGACGCTTCCTGTTGGACACTGCGCGTCACATCAAAGACTCGATGAGCAATAATTGTTTGGGCTGCCTCCAGCTACACAATGAAAATACTGAATCGAAAATGTACATCTTCATCTTTTCGCGGCACAAAGACTGATCCATAAATCGAAAATATCTGCCGGAACATCAGAGAAAATGCGTCTGGTTCCTCTTAGCAGAGACTCCCTCTATAGATAAGGAACAGCAGAAGCCTTATAACACTTCCTTGAGAAACGCCAGATATCAATTTTGTTTCTCTCGATGACTTTCCGTCAACTGCTACGAACTGTGACCTTTCTGACAGGAAGTTCAGCGACACAACTTGAGACGAAACACCATAGGCACGCAATCAGTTTAGAAGTCGCTTGTGACGAACACTAACAAAAGCCTTCTGGAAATCTAGAAATATCGAATCAATATGAGATACCTTGTCGATAACATTCAGTACTTCGAATGAAGAAAGCACGTTGTGTTTCACAAGGACGATATTTTCTGAACTTTGTAATACATCGAAGTGACAAAGTCATAGGATAGCGATATGCACATATACAGATGGCAGTAGCGTCATGTATGCAAGGTATAAAAGCGCAGTGCATTGGCAAAGCTGTCATTTGTACTCATATGATATACACTCCTGGAAATTGAAATAAGAACACCGTGAATTCATTGTCCCAGGAAGGGGAAACTTTATTGACACATTCCTGGGGTTAGATACATCACATGATCACACTGACAGAACCACAGGCACATAGACACAGGCAACAGAGCATGCACAATGTCGGAACTAGTACAGTGTATATCCACCTTTCGCAGCAATGCAGGCTGCTATTCTCCCATGGAGACGATCGTAGAGATGCTGGATGTAGTCCTGTGGAACGGCTTGCCATGCCATTTCCACCTGGCGCCTCAGTTGGACCAGCGTTCGTGCTGGACGTGCAGACCGCGTGAGACGACGCTTCATCCAGTCCCAAACATGCTCAATGGGGGACAGATCCGGAGATCTTGCTGGCCAGGGTAGTTGACTTACACCTTCTAGAGCACGTTGGGTGGCACGGGATACATGCGGACGTGCATTGTCCTGTTGGAACAGCAAGTTCCCTTGCCGGTCTAGGAATGGTAGAACGATGGGTTCGATGATGGTTTGGATGTACCGTGCACTATTCAGTGTCCCCTCGACGATCACCAGTGGTGTACGGCCAGTGTAGGAGATCGCTCCCCACACCATGATGCCGGGTGTTGGCCCTGTGTGCCTCGGTCGTATGGAGTCCTGATTGTGGCGCTCACCTGCACGGCGCCAAACACGCATACGACCATCATTGGCACCAAGGCAGAAGCGACTCTCATCGCTGAAGACGACACGTCTCCATTCGTCCCTCCATTCACGCCTGCCGCGACACCACTGGAGGCGGGCTGCACGATGTTGGGGCGTGAGCGGAAGACGGCCTAACGGTGTGCGGGACCGTAGCCCAGCTTCATGGAGACGGTTGCGAATGGTCCTCGCCGATACCCCAGGAGCAACAGTGTCCCTAATTTGCTGGAAAGTGGCGGTGCGGTCCCCTACGGCACTGCGTAGGATCCTACGGTCTTGGGGTGCATCCGTGCGTCGCTGCGGTCCGGTCCCAGGTCGACGGGCACGTGCACCTTCCGCCGACCACTGGCGACAACATCGATGTACTGTGGAGACCTCACGCCCCACGTGTTGAGCAATTCGGCGGTACGTCCACCCGGCCTCCCGCATGCCCACTATACGCCCTCGCTCAAAGTCCGTCAACTGCACATACGGTTCACGTCCACGCTGTCGCGGCATGCTACCAGTGTTAAAGACTGCGATGGAGCTCCGTATGCCACGGCAAACTGGCTGACACTGACGGCGGCGGTGCACAAATGCTGCGCAGCTAGCGCCATTCGACGGCCAACACCGCGGTTCCTGGTGTGTCCGCTGTGCCGTGCGTGTGATCATTGCTTGTACAGCCCTCTCGCAGTGTCCGGAGCAAGTATGGTGGGTCTGACACACCGGTGTCAATGTGTTCTTTTTTCCATTTCCAGGAGTGTATGTTCAATACGTTGTGATCAAGAATAGTTTCTCGTGGTTCAAATGGCTCTGAGCACTATGGGACTTAACATCTATGGTCATCAGTCCCCTAGAACTAAGAACTACTTAAACCTAACTAACCTAAGGACAGCACACAACACCCAACCATCACGAGGCAGAGAAAATCCCTGACCCCGCCGGGAATCGAACCCGGGAACCCGGGCGTAGGAAGAGAGAACGCTACCGCACAGTTTCTCGTGTCTACATCAATAAAAACGCGAGTGGCATCCCAAATGAGCTATAGTTTATTCGTAGCAGCAGTTCCTTGCGAAGTTAATTTCATCCTCGCCGTGCGGTTAAAGGCGCTGCAGTCTGGAACCGCAAGGCCGCTACGGTCGCAGGTTCGAATCCTGCCTCGGGCATGGATGTTTGTGATGTCCTTAGGTTAGTTAGGTTTAACTAGTTCTAAGTTCTAGGGGACTAATGACCTCAGCAGTTGAGTCCCATAGTGCTCAGAGCCATTTGAACCATTTTGAATTTCATCCTCAAGAAAAAGAATCCACGACCTGCGTGCTGTTTTCTACGCTGGGGACATCATCATCATGAAGACAGCAGGTTAGTGAAGTGTACAAGAACTTACGTATTCCACACAGGGCGGTGGAAACAATTAGGCACCTCACGTGTATTGCATGCACAGTATAAATGTGCTCAGTGACACGTCATCTGCAGTAATGCAGAGGAGGTAAAGAAGGATAAAAGTATTAACACTGTCTCACTTTCATTCCTTTTACTTGCCGTATGGGCCACAGTTGTTCGCAACTGCGTTAGACAACATCCTCAACAAGTCGAGCGAATGATGTTGCCATCCAGATAGCCCAGCATGAACTCCATCGGAGATTTGTGGAACATAATCGAGAGGTTACGGACGGCTGTAAAGGCAGCATGGCTCAATATATCTGCAGGGGACTTGCAATGACTTGTTGAGTCCATACCACCTCGAGTTGCTGCAGTACGGCGGGCAGGAGGAGGTCCGCGGAGATATTAGGAAGTATGCTACATATCTCAGCTCGGTGTAAAGTCCGTCCCGAGATTTCTTGACCACCTTTGCGAACGACTACGGTTGCAAACGCTGTGTACTTACGTGAAAGGAGTTCCGAGTGTTTGTCTGTCTGCTGTTTGGCGAATGTCTCTCGCAAGACGGGCCCGTTCCGTGGACGGTGCAGTCACTGCCACCGGTGTAGCCGAGACTGTTGGCGGCGGCCCACTGCCCCACGGCAGTCGGGATTGAGCGTCCCTCGGGTCTGGCAGGAACGCGCAAGGTCCCGACGATCCGTGTCAAGGGCCTGCCGGGGCGCCAGGTGTGGAAACGGGCCGAGCCGGCCGCGCACCCGATCACTGGCCCGGGAAGGGCTGCGCGTCGGAGGCTGCCTGGCCGCGCCCATTGTCTCGCGGTTACTAGAATTACTCTACGATGCAGTGAATTGCACCCCATAAACGGCACAGCGCCTACTACACTACTGGCCATTAAAATTGCTAAACCAAGAAGAAACGCAGATAATAAACGTGTATTCATTGGACAAATATATTATACTAGAACTGACATGTGATTACATTACAATTTGGGTGCATACATCCTGAGAAATCAGTATCCAGAACAACCACCTCTAACCGTAATAACGGCCTTGATATACCTGGGCATTGAGTCAGAGCTTGGATGGCGTGTACACGTACAGCTGCCCATGCAGCTTCAACACGATACCACAATTCATCAAGAGTAGTGACTGGCGTATTGTGACGAGCCAGTTGCTCGGCCACCATTGACCACACGTTTTCAATTGGTGAGAGGTCTGGAGAATGTGCTGGCCAGGGCAGCAGTCGAACATTTTCTGTATCCAGAAAGGCCCGTACAGGACCTGCAAATTACGATCATGCATTATCCTGCTGAAATGTAGGGTTTCGCAGGGATGGAATGAATGGTAGAGCCACGGGGCGTAACACATCTGAAATGTAACGTCCACTCTTCAAAGTGCCTTCAATGCGAACAAGCGGTGAGCGAGACGTGTAACTAATTGCACCCCACACCATCACGCCGGGTGATACGCCAGTATCGCGATGACGAATACACTATTCCAACGTGTCTCACCGCGATGTCGCCAAACACGGATGCGACCATCATGATGCTGTAAACAAAATCTGGATAACAGTGTTCTGCCTCTCAGTCTGTATCGGCAGTGGTTTTTTTTTTTTTTTTTTTTGTTTTTTTTTTTTTTTTTTTCAAGACCCAATACTAACATTGTGAGGCGGCACCCTGGCACCATGTGTATCGCCCTCAATATTAATTCGTAGCCTACTTCGGTTTGTGTGTTATGAGTCCAGAATAGACCTTCAGTAGTAAGGACACGATAAATTGGCCGCTCGCCCCAAACTACAGATCGTTAAAAGTCGGCACCATTCGGAACAGTGCGTCTGGACAGTTCTCCTTCTAAGATTGCTGCCACCCACAGCGATCCCGAAGTTGTGACACTGCAATTACCTACACGGAGTGTAATTTGTGTGAGCGGACCATTAATTGAGCAATAACAGCAATTGTACTCATGTTTACATGCATTACGCTATATGATACAGGATCACGAATGCTTACTATAGTCACATGGAAACGATACAATTGGAAAAAAGTACGTTAACTGTTTATTACACTACTGGCCATTAAAATTTCTACATCAAGAAGAAATGCAGATGATGAACGGGTATTAAATTTCTGGCTTTGGAGAACAGTTTGGCCAAAAGAGATTCTAACTAATTCATAGAGATGCAAACCTCCCCTGTTGGAGCTCTGTAAATTGCAAGTGCATTTAGTAACATTAATATTATACTAGAACTGACATGTGATTACATTTTCGCGCAATTTGGGTGCATAGATCCTGGGAAATCAGTATCCAGAACAACCACATCTGGCCGTAATAACGACCTTGATACGCCTGGCCATTGAGTCAAACAGAGCTTGGATGGTGTGCACAGGAACAGCTGCCCATGCAGCTTCAACACGATACCACAGTTCATCACGAGTAGTGAGTGGCGTATTGTGACGAGCCAGTTGCTCGGCCACCATTGACCAGACGTTTTCAGTTGGTGATAGATCTGGGGAATGTGCTGGCCAGGGCAGCAGTCAAACATTTTCTGTATCCAGAAAGACCCGTACAGGACCTGCAACAAGCGGTCGTTCATTAACCTGCTCAAATGTAGGGTTTCGCAGGGATGGAATGAATGGTAGAGCCACGGGGCGTAACACATCTGAAATGTAACGTCCACTCTTCAAAGTGCCGTCAATGCGAACAAGCGGTGAGCGAGACGTGTAACTAATTGCACCCCACACCATCACGCCGGGTGATACGCCAGTATCGCGATGACGAATACACTATTCCAACGTGTCTCACCGCGATGTCGCCAAACACGGATGCGACCATCATGATGCTGTAAACAAAATCTGGATAACAGTGTTCTGCCTCTCAGTCTGTATCGGCAGTGGTTTTTTTTTTTTTTTTTTTTTTCAAGACCCAATACTAACATTGTGAGGCGGCACCCTGGCACCATGTGTATCGCCCTCAATATTAATTCGTAGCCTACTTCGGTTTGTGTGTTATGAGTCCAGAATAGACCTTCAGTAGTAAGGACACGATAAATTGGCCGCTCGCCCCAAACTACAGATCGTTAAAAGTCGGCACCATTCGGAACAGTGCGTCTGGACAGTTCTCCTTCTAAGATTGCTGCCACCCACAGCGATCCCGAAGTTGTGACACTGCAATTACCTACACGGAGTGTAATTTGTGTGAGCGGACCATTAATTGAGCAATAACAGCAATTGTACTCATGTTTACATGCATTACGCTGTATGATACAGGATCACGAATGCTTACTATAGTCACATGGAAACGATACAATTGGAAAAAAGTACGTTAACTGTTTATTACACTACTGGCCATTAAAATTTCTACATCAAGAAGAAATGCAGATGATGAACGGGTATTAAATTTCTGGCTTTGGAGAACAGTTTGGCCAAAAGAGATTCTAACTAATTCATAGAGATGCAAACCTCCCCTGTTGGAGCTCTGTAAATTGCAAGTGCATTTAGTAACATTAATATTATACTAGAACTGACATGTGATTACATTTTCGCGCAATTTGGGTGCATAGATCCTGGGAAATCAGTATCCAGAACAACCACATCTGGCCGTAATAACGACCTTGATACGCCTGGCCATTGAGTCAAACAGAGCTTGGATGGTGTGCACAGGAACAGCTGCCCATGCAGCTTCAACACGATACCACAGTTCATCACGAGTAGTGAGTGGCGTATTGTGACGAGCCAGTTGCTCGGCCACCATTGACCAGACGTTTTCAGTTGGTGATAGATCTGGGGAATGTGCTGGCCAGGGCAGCAGTCAAACATTTTCTGTATCCAGAAAGACCCGTACAGGACCTGCAACAAGCGGTCGTTCATTAACCTGCTCAAATGTAGGGTTTCACAGGGATCGAATGAAGGATAGAGAGCCCGCATCTCGTGGTCGTGCGGTAACGTTCTCGCTTCCCACGCCCGGGTTCCCGGGTTCGATTCCCGGCGGGGTCAGGGATTTTCTCTGCCTCGTGATGGAAGGGTGTTGTGTGCTGTCCTTAGGTTAGTTAGGTTTAAGTAGTTCTAAGTTCTAGGGGACTGATGACCATAGATGTTAAGTCCCATAGTGCTCAGAGCCATTTGAACCATTTGAAGGATAGAGCCACGGGTCGTAACACATCTGAAATGTAACGTCCACTGTTCAAAGTGCCGTCAATACGAACAGGAGGTGACAGAGACGTGTAACCAATGGCACCCCATACCATCACGCCAGATGATATGCCAGTATGGCGATGACGAATACACGCTCCAATGTGCGGTCACCGCGATGTCGCCAAACACGGATGCGACCATGATGAAGCTGTAAACAGAACCTGGATTCATCATAAAAAATGACGTTTCGCCATTCGTGCACCCAGGTTCGTCGTTGAGTACACCATCGCACGCGCTCCTGTCTGTGATGCAGCGTCAAGGGTAGCCGCAGCCACGGTCTCCGAGCTGATAGTCCGTGCTGCTGCAAACGTCGTCGAACTGTTCGTGCAGATGGTTGTTGTCTTGCAAATGTCTCCATCTGTTGGCTCAGGGATTGAGACGTGGGTGCACGATCCGCTACAGCCATTCGGATGCCTGTCATCTCGACTGCTAGTGATTCGAAGCCGTTGGGATCTAGCACGGCGTTCCGTATTACCCTCCTGAAGCCACCGATTCCATATTCTGCTAACAGTCTTTGGATCTCGACCAACGCGAGCAGCAATGTCGCGATACGGTAAACAGCAATCGCGGTAGGCTACAATCCGACCTTTATAAAAGTCGGAAACGTGATGGTGCGCATTTATCCTCCTTACACGAGGCATCACGACAATGTTTCACCAGGCAACGCCGGTCAACATATGTTTGTGTATGAGAAATCGGTTGGAAACGTTCCTCATGTCAGCTTGTTGTAAGTGTCGCCACCAGCGCCAACCTTGTGTGAATGCACTGAAAAGCTAATCATGTGCCTATACAGCATCTTCTTCCTGTCGGTTAAACTTCGCGTCTGTAGCACGCCATCTTTCACCTAAAAAGTCGTCTCAAATTCTGACCGGTTTACATCGCATCATATGTTAATAACCGACTGACAATTATGGATAGTCATAACAGTTTTTAGATTAGATTAGATTAGAATTACTTTCATTCCAATTGATCCGTAGTGATGAGGTCCTCCAGGATGTGGAACATGTCAGAAAAACAACAATACACGACAAAAATTTACATCTAAAACAAGTAAGCTAATGTACCATTCAACAGGTCGAAAGTGGAGTGATCGTCATTTTTTAATGAACACTAAGAGTCATTTTACAAATACTAATGCACTGAATTTAAAATAAAAAAGTTTTTTATTTATTTATAAGGTAATAAACATGTAATACAACTACTGTAATACTTATTTACAATGAACACATTACTGCACTGAAATGGTGCAGAAGTTAGATTATACTTACACACACACACACACACACACACACAAATTTGAATGAACACATTACTGCACTGAAATTGTGCAGATGTTATGTTGTACTTATATACAAATCAGTTGGTTTTACTAAGAAATTCATCAATGGAGTAGAAGGAGTTGGCCACCAATAAATCCTTTAGGCTTCTCTTAAACTGAATTTCATTGGTTGTTAAGCTTTTTATGGCTGCTGTCAAGTTATTGAAAATGTGTGTTCTTGAATAATGCACACCTTTTTGTACAAGGCTAAGTGACTTTAAATTCTTGTGAAGATTATTCTTATTTCTAGTATTGATTCCATGAATTGAGCTCTTCGTTTGAAAAAAGTGATATATTTTTAATGACAAATTTCATTAAGGAATAAATATATTGGGAAGCAGTAGTTAGTATCCCTAGTTCCCTAAACAGGCTTCTGCAGGATGTTCTTGAGTTCACACCACATATAACTCTTACTGCACGTTTTTGTGCCTGGAAAACTTTTGCTTGGCTTGATGAATTACCCCAAAAAATAATCCCATATGACATTATGGAATGAAAGTAAGCATAGTATGCCAGCTTTTTCATTTTTATATCCCCTATGTCTGACAAAATTCGCATTGCAAACAGAGATTTGTTAAGACGCTTCAGCAGTTCTGTGGTGTGCTCCTCCCAGTTGAATTTATTATCAAGCTGTAATCCCAAGAATTTAACACTGTCCACTTCTTCTATCTTCTTGTCATCATATGTTAGACATATACTCTTGGGACACCCCTTACAAGTTCTGAACTGCATGTAGTGTGTTTTTTCAAAGTTTAGTGACAAAGAATTGGCTAGGAACCAGTGATTAATGTCCACAAATATTTTATTGGCTGATCTTTCTAAGACTACACTTGATTTGCTATTTATTGCAATGTTTGTATCATTGGCAAACAAAACAAACTTGCCATCTGGTAATGTTACTGATGAAAGGTTGATATACACAAGAAAAAGTAAGGGCCCCAAAATGAAACCTTGTGGGACCCCACATGTAATTAGTTCCCAGTTGGATGATGCCTGATAGCTTGATACATGTCTCTTTCCTAACAACACCCTTTGTTTCCTGCCAGAGATATAAGATTTGAACCATTTCGCAGCATTTCCCGTTACACTATAATATTCTAGTTTACTTAAAAGGATATTGTGATTTACACAGTCAAATGCCTTTGACAGATCACAAAATATACCAGTTGCCTGCAATTTTTTGTCTAATGAATTAAGCACATTTTCACTGTAAGTATAGATAGCCTTCTCAATATCAGAACCTTTTAGAAATCCAAACTGTGACTTTGACAGTATGTTATTTGAGATAAGATGGTTATAAAGACGACTGTACATTACTTTTTAGAAAATTTTTGAGAATGCTGGCAACAGTGAAATTGGACGGAAATTTGATGCTATTTCTTTATCTCCCTTCTTAAACAGTGGCTTAACTTCAGCATATTTCAGCCACTCAGGAAATATTCCACTGATAAACGACTGGTTACACAGATAGCTTAATATGTTACTTAGCTCAGAATCACATTCTTTAATTAACTTTGTTGATATTTCATCATACCCACTAGATGTTTTTGATTTTAAAGATTTTATGATGGATATTATTTCTGTTGGGGTAGTGAGAGTCAAATTCATATTATGGAAGTTACTTGAAATGTCTGGTCTAAGGTAATCCATAGCAGCATCTACCGAACCTGACAACCCCATCTTTTCAGTAACAGTTATAAAATGTTTGTTAAAAAGTTCTGCAACACTATACACATCTGTCACCAATGTATCATTTACTCTTAATGCTATTTGTTCCTCTTCATGTCTGGTTCTACCGGTCTCCTCC
This sequence comes from Schistocerca cancellata, assembly GCF_023864275.1. Lineage (NCBI taxonomy): Eukaryota > Metazoa > Arthropoda > Insecta > Orthoptera > Acrididae > Schistocerca > Schistocerca cancellata. The sequence goes on from NC_064633.1 coordinate 495,744,552, forward strand.
TTCACTATATCCCATATTGTCTTTATTTTGTTATCTGATATGACTATCTTTTCCTTGTAATATATTTACTTTGACATCCGTATTACAGTCTTTAATATTTTGCAGTATTTCTTACAGTGTGCTATAGCACCAACATTGGAAATGTTTCGGGTTGACAGATACAGTTTTCTTTTTGTTTTACAAGATACCCCTATTCCTCGAGTAATCCGTGGCTTCTTTGTAGACTTTGCTCTAACCTTGGTACGTTTTGGGGGAAAGCAGTGTTCGAATAAGGTAAGCACTTTATTAGTAAAAATGTTATATTTTTCATTCATGTCATGAGCACTGTAAACATCAGTCCAGTGAATGTCTCTGAGGAGTGTCCTAAAATAATCAATTTTTGGCTTACTGATTACCCTCTTGAGCTCAGATTTAACAGATTTTATATCCTGTTCAGTATTAACATGTAACAGAAGGAACTGCATGTCATGGTCTGAGAGGCCATTGACTATTGGTTTTGTAATATAATTTTGTTCATTGGACCTTTCTATAAAGATATTATCAATGGCTGTTTGTGAGCAAGTGGCTATCCTAGGGGGGAACTTTACAGTGGGAATTAAGTTGAATGGTAGTGTTACTAACTCAAATAAGTTCTTATTGGGAGAGTCTTTAAGGAAATCTACATTGAAATCACCAGCAACCACTATTTCTTTGTTTTTGGTTGTTAAATGGGCCAGTACAGCTTCAAGGTGGTTTACAAACACATTAAAGTTACCTGCAGGTGCTCGATATACACTTAATTTTATGAAGGGTTTTTTGTGAAATTCTAATTCTGTTGCACATCCTTCCATATGCTGTTCTAGGCAAAATTTATGAAAGTCTATGTTCTTAAATTTATGACAGTTCCTGATGAATGTGGCAACTCCTCCTTTCTCCATTTCTGATCTACAAAAGTGAGATGCTAACATAAATCCTGTAACACTTAAAAGTTCTATACCAGTGGTCACATGATGTTCAGAGAGGCAGATTATGTCGGCTGGGTTTGAAGACTCTAATTCATTTATGCAGATAGTTAATTCATTAATTTTATTTCTCAGTCCTCGAATATTTTGATGCAGGTGGTACCTGAGGTCTTCTTGTGCGGCTTGAGATCTTCGCTTTCATTGTATGCAACAATCAAAATCATTCGCCATCTGTTAGCTCTGTTACGCATTACAATGTCAAGTAACCCGTCAGAAGAAAGTGCGTCTGGTGTCCCAGTATTTGTTAGTGAGGTATTAAGGCGTCAGTTGTTGGGTTGGGTTGTTTGAGGGAAGAGACCAAACAGCGAGGTCATCGGTCTCATCGGATTAGGGAAGGACGGGGAAGGCGGTCGGCCGTGCCCTTTCAAAGGAACCATCCCGACATTTGCCTGGAGTGATTTAGGGAAATCACGGAAAACCTAAATCAAGATGGCTGGACGCGGGATTGAACCGTCGTCCTCCCGAATGCGAGTCTAGTGTGCTAACAACTGCGTCACCTCGCTCGGTAGACGTCAGTTGTCATTTGTAGACGTTATATTCAACCAAGCACATGCAATGCGACATCTTAATGCAGTGCAAGTTGCAAGGGCGGTCTGTTTGATGCAAAAAGGACGGACTTTCGGTCGTGTTGTTGCAGATGCCACTGTTTCATCCTTAAGATGTGAACACGCTTTAAGAATCTCACTTGTTTTCTGCTACTGTAAGTAATTCATCTTCATTGTACTGGGCCAAAGATGAACGAACGCACTGCATGGGTAGTGAATAAGATGTTTGACTTTGTTTAGTTTCATCTGTGGTTGACTTGCTAGTCAGTAGTGCAGCGCTGGCGTTCTTATTTGATGCACAGTAGCGAGCAGTTCAGTATTTCAGAGAATGAGATCTCTTATTTGTGAATCTGGGAGAAACAATATGGAATAGTTTACTATAGAGATGAAAACTTATTTTTAATACTTTCTCATTCTTTATACAGGTGAGGTGCAGGGGTAAAATACAGGTAGCGAAAGGCTATTTACAATTTGTACAGAATCCAGATGGCAGTTATAAGAGTCGAGGGGCACGAAAGGGAAGCAGTGGTTGGGAAGGGAGTGAGACAGGGTTGTAGCCTATCCCCGATGTTATTCAATCTGTATATTGAGCAAGCAGTAAAACAAACAAAAGAAAAATTCGGAGTTGGAATTAAAATCCACGGTGAAGACCATAACAACATACTGGTGAGGAAATTTTTGGACGAATTTTAAAGGTAACGAAGGCATCCGAAAGAATGAAACTTTGTCCGTCAGAACTATTAACTGAAGGAAATCTTTGCCCCTCAGATAACTAATAACTTTTATGATTAGTGTTAATTTGATATCTTTGTTTTCATTATGTCACAAATTACTCGGTTGGGTATGAGAAACATGCATCGATCACCTGCTATGGTATAAATTTCGACCCAAAAGTAACACGGATTCGTGAATATGCATTACAGAGACTGTCACCTTCAAATGTGATACATATTTATAGCAAGGAATACGAAATTAGAGTAAGGCTGTTGCAATACAACGCAGTGAGTGGAATAAAAATGACATTCAACGCGTTTATAAGGGGCCGTCAAAGGAAAACGAGACAGACGGAAAACAGTAAGTAAACTGTTGGTTATTTAAAATAATCGCAATAACTGTTAACACATTTATTCGATTGGGAGATAAGGCGCTCAAAGGCTTCATGGAAAAATGTTTGCCATTGCCTACGATGATTGTATCCAGGCGCACACCTCTTCTTCCGAAGCAAATCGACGGCCACGAATGTCTTTCTTCAGGGCTCCAAAAATATGCAAGTCGCATGGGGTGAGATCGGGACCGTATGGAGGATGTGTAAGGGCTTCCCAGCGAAACTTCTGCAGTGTTCTCTAAACAACCTAACCAACAAGTGTCAAAGCATTTTGTCGGCATATTATGTCGACTACGACGCATAAATTTCGCTGGGAAGCCGTTACAGATTAAATATAGTCCATAGAACCCCCATTTCTCCACATGCAGTTGCCATATTCTTGCAGCCCTGCAAAAAGACATTCGTGGTCATCGATTTTCTTCGGACGCAGAGGTGCACGCCTGAAAATAGTCATGGTTCCGTAGGCAACTGCAGATACACTACTGGCCATTAAAATTGCTATACCACGTAGATGGCGTGCTACAGACACGAAATTTAACCGACAGGAAGAAGATGCTGTATAGGCACATGATTAGCTTTTCAGTGCATTCACACAAGGTTGGCGCTGGTGGCTACACTTACAACAAGCTGACATGAGGAACGTTTCCAACCGATTTCTCATACACAAACATAAGTTGACCGACGTTGCCTGGTGAAACGTTGTCGTGATGCCTCGTGTAAGCAGGATAAATGCGCACCATCACGTTTCCGGCTTTTATAAAGGTCGGATTGTAGCCTACCGCGATTGCGGTTTACCGTATCGCGACAATGCTGCTCGCATTGGTCGAGATCCAAAGACTGTTAGCAGAATATGGAATCGGTGGCTTCAGGAGGGTAATACGGAACGCCGTGCTAGATCCCAACGGCTTCGAATCACTAGCAGTCGAGATGACAGGCATCGGAATGGCTGTAGCGGATCGTGCACCCACGTCTCAATCCCTGAGCCAACAGATGGGGACATTTGCAAGACAACAACCATCTGCACGAACAGTTCGACGACGTTTGCAGCAGCACGGACTATCAGCTCGGAGACCGTGGCTGCGGCTACCCTTGACGCTGCATCACAGACAGGAGCGCGTGCGATGGTGTACTCAACGACGAACCTGGGTGCACGAATGGCGAAACGTCATTTTTTATGATGAATCAAGGTTCTGTTTACAGCTTCATCATGGTCGCATCCGTGTTTGGCGACATCGCGGTGACCGCACATTGGAGCGTGTATTCGTCATCGCCATACTGGCATATCATCTGGCGTGATGGTATGGGGTGCCATTGGTTACACGTCTCTGTCACCTCCTGTTCGTATTGACGGCACTTTGAACAGTGGACGTTACATTTCAGATGTGTTACGACCCGTGGCTCTATCCTTCATACGATCCCTGCGAAACCCTACATTTGAGCAGGATAATGAACGAGCGATTGTTGCAGGTCCTGTACGGGTCTTTCTGGATACAGACAATGTTTGACTGCTGCCCTGGCCAGCACATTCTCCAGATCTATCACCAACTGAAAACGTCTGGTCAATGGTAGCCGAGCAACTGGCTCGTCACAATACGCCAGTCACTACTCGTGATGAACTGTGGTATCGTGTTGAAGCTGCATGGGCAGCTGTTCCTGTGCACACCATCCAAGCTCTGTTTGACTCAATGGCCAGGCGTATCAAGGTCGTTATTACGGCCAGATGTGGTTGTTCTGGATACTGATTTCCCAGGATCTATGCACCCAAATTGCGCGAAAATGTAATCACATGTCAGTTCTAGTATAATATTAATGTTACTAAATGCGCTTGCAATTTACAGAGCTCCAACAGGGGAGGTTTGCATCTCTATGAATTAGTTAGAATCTCTTTTGGCCAAACTGTTCTCCAAAGCCAGAAATTTAATACCCGTTCATCATCTGCATTTCTTCTTGATGTAGAAATTTTAATGGCCAGTAGTGTAATAAACAGTTAACGTACTTTTTTCCAATTGTATCGTTTCCATGTGACTATAGTAAGCATTCGTGATCCTGTATCATATAGCGTAATGCATGTAAACATGAGTACAATTGCTGTTATTGCTCAATTAATGGTCCGCTCACACAAATTACACTCCGTGTAGGTAATTGCAGTGTCACAACTTCTGGATCGCTGTGGGTGGTAGCAATCTTAGAAGGAGAACTGTCCAGACGCACTGTTCCGAATGGTGCCGACTTTTAACGATCTGTAGTTTGGGGCGAGCGGCCAATTTATCGTGTCCTTACTACTGAAGGTCTATTCTGGGCTCATAACACACAAACTGAAGTAGGTTACGAATTAATATTGAGGGCGATACACATGTGGCCCAGGGTGCCGCCTCACAATGTCAGTATTGGGTCTTGACTAAAAAAAATTACCACTGCTGATACATACTGATGAGCCAAAGCACTGTTATCCCCTGCTTAATAGCGTGTTTGACACGGAAGAGATTCTGCTAAGAGTCCACATCTGAAACACCAGACGTATGCGGAACCAAATGTCTATGTAGAGGTTATGCAATTCCCGTAAATAACGGGCCAAGGTTTGTGGGCACGAAACTGGCAACCCATCGTGTTCGAGATGAGTGCTATCAGGTTAAGATCAGGCAAATCTGGTGGCTAAGCCATCAGCGTGAGTTCATTATCTTGATCTTCAAACCACTGTAGCTCGAGTATGGCATTGTGACACAGACAGTTATCATGATGAAAGATGCCATCTTTTTTGGTGAAGACATTATGCATGGGGGGGGGGGGGGGAGGAACCCGCCACAGTAGCCGAGAGTGCCAATGCGCTGCTTCCTGGGCTCAGGTAGGCGCGCCGGCCCCAGATCGAATCTGCCCGGCGCATTAAAGATTAACGACGAGGTCCGGTATGCCGGCCAGGCTGGATGTGGTTTTTAGGCGGTTTTCCACATCCCGCTAGGTGAATAACGGGTTGGTCCCCACGTTCCGCCTCAGTTACACGACTCACAGACATTTGCAAACGTTCGCACTATTTCATGACTTACCCTAGACGCAGACAGCTAGGGTACCCTACTTCCCTCCGAGAGGGTTCGGATGGCTGCAGGAAGGGCATCCGGCCACCCTCTGTAATTAACACTGCCAAATCCATCATAACAAAGCCGACCCCGCGTTGGAGCGGGACAAAGGCCCGAAAAAGAAAGAAAGAAAGAATCTAGGCGTAGGGGGATACATATGGTCTGCTCAAAAATGGTTCAAATGACTCTGAGCACTATGCGACTTAACGTCTGAGGTCATCAGTCGCCCAGAACTTAGAACTAATTAAACCTAACTAACCTAAGGACATAACACACATCCATGCCCGAGGCAGGATTCGAACCTGCGACTGTAGCGGTCGCTCGGTTCCAGACTGCAGCGCCTAGAACCGCACGGCCACTCCGGCCGGCATATGGTCTGCAATAATATACACGTAGTCCACAGCCGTCATGATACCTTAGATTATTACAACAGATTCTATGAAAGCACAGGTCAATGTCGCAGATAACATAATACTGCCCCCACAGGCCAGCGCCCATGGCACAGTGCATGTTTCGAGTAGCCGTTCGCCTGGATGGAGGTGTAAGATTGTGGTTTGATAAGCCTGGTGAAAAAGCAAGAAAAAATGTTTGTTTTAAAACCAACTCACCTTACTTCTTTACATAGTCTCCTTTGACGCATATACACTTGGTCCAGCGATTCTCCAGTTTTTCCATTTCATTCTGTCAAACTCTGCAAAATACTCATTGACTGTAACTATCAATTTCTCAATTGATGAAAATTTCATTCCAGCAAACTAAAGCGTCAAGTTAGGGAAATGGAAGAAGTCATGATGGATGAGGCACCAATTCGAAGCCCGATTCATGCAATTTCGCCATTATTGTCGCCTATGTGTAGGATGGTGCATTACCCTGGTGAAAGAGCACATTTTTGCGTGCCAAACTTGGTCTTTTTTCAGCCAACAGAAGTTTCAAACAATCCTACAATGACGCATAATAGGATCCACTTACGTTTCTGCTTTTTTTTTTTCAAGTAATCTGTGAGGATTATTCCCTGGGAATCCAAAAACCAGTGAGCAGCACCTTACTATCTGACAAAATAGTTTTTGCCTTCTTCGGTGCACTTTCATCAGCATTTGTCCGTTGTTTTAACTCTGATGTATAGTGGTGGAGCCAGCTTTCATCAACAATCACAAATTTGCGCAAAAATCCATGCGGATTGCGTTAAACACCGCCCGACATTGTGATGTGTTTAAAAGCTGTGCCGGAAGCACAAGTTGCTGTGAGCAATTGCGGTGCCAACCTTGCACATAGGATGTTGTCCATCCACTCATTTGAGGTGCCTACAGCCTCGGCAGTCTCACAAATATTTATTCGGCGGTCTTGCATTACCATATCATGGATTTTGTCAATGGTTTCCTTTGTGGAGACACCAATTGGATGGCTGGAGCGAGCTTTGTCTTCGGTGCTTGTCCGACCACGTTTAAATTCTTTAATCCAAAAGTAAATGGTCTTCAATGATAATGCAAAGTCCCCCTCAACTTCATCCAGTTCTGTTTTGATTTGTGCGTCATTCCAACATTTCAACTGAAAATGTTTAATAACAACAGGAAACTCGGTTATCTCCATTATCAGTCGCAGACAACACATTGACCAGTTCAGACGGCTGTCAACAATGAACTGTGCCCTGTACAGTGTTGAAATTCTTTATACAGTTCTTGGAGTAATCAAGCTTACCAACCATGAAGGCGCAACACTCTTCATGGATATTTACCAGGCTTGTCAAACCACCCTCGTATACAGGCACGACCGTCGGCCTAGTGCGACACGATACATGATTCATCCATCCACAAGGCTCGCTTCCGTTGATGCAGGCCCAATCTCGATGATTTCGTGTGCACTGCTGTCGTAATTCACGTAGGTCGATGAGTCACTTTTTATGGTTGAATACTCACTTTTTTCTGTGTCTGACTAAGGAAGAGTGAAGGACAGTGTAAAACATTCCAGTATTACATTTATGAATGTAAATGTTTTTGAACTGCCTTTGACTTGCGACAACAATATGCATTAGTGAGTGGGTGTATTCATGTGAGCCAGTTGCTAGTTGCCCAAATGTTTAAGGAGCTGTCTACTAGAGGTTCTAGAGTGGACACCACATATTGTCCTTTCAAACGCTTCTGTACAACAAACACTGATTTCCTCAATGCCGAGGTACACACTATCTGACTCCTTAAGACGACATTAGTGAATCAAAATAGATAGGTAAGTTCACTTTTTGACGCTTCCAAAATACGATATTGTCCGCTAAAGCAAAATTTGAAAAGATTTGATCTAAACCATGTGACATCTAATTCAGACTATAGTAAAATAACCACTTAACACTTTAGAACATTCTACTTTATTTGGTGATGTAACACCTTCCGTTATCCCTAAAGCTGTGATCAGACATTATGCAAAATCTCATTTATTGTGTCTCATCTAAGTTCAATGACATTCTATTTACAGAGAACCGTTATTAATATTCAAGTGTCGAAGGACCTCCATAAGGTTTGGTTATATTACTTTCATCATCGGCAAAAAGAACTGTTTCTGCTTCGTGGATATAAGGGGGCCTTTCAATATAAAAAGCAACACACTTTTTTTCTCTGACAAGTTCGGTTGAGAGAATGCGAAATTTGTTGCGGGACGTCGTGGAATATTTTCGGTTCAGCCTCTATAGTTTCACTAAGTTGCGATAGGTTGCGGAACTACACTACTGGCCTTTAAATTGCTACACCAAGAAGAAATGCAAATGATAAACGGGTATTCATTGGACAAATATATTATACTAGAACTGACATGTGATTACATTGTCACGCAATTTGGGTGCATAGATCCTGAGAAATCAGTACCCACAACAACCACCTCTGGCTGTAATAACGGCCTGGGCATTGAGTCAAATAGAGCTTGGATGGCGTGTACAGATACAGCTGCCCATGCAGCTTCAACGCGATACCATAGTTGATCAAGAGTAGTGACTGGCGTATTGTGACAAGCCAGTTGCTCGGCCACCATTGACCAGACGTTTTCAGTTGGTGAGAGATCTGGAGAATGTGTTGGCCAGGGCAGCAGTCGAACAATTTCTGTATCCAGAAAGGCCCGTACAAGACCTGCAACATGCGGTCGTGCATTATCCTGCTGAAATGTAGTGTTTCGTAGGGATCGAATGAAGGGTAGAGCCACGGGTCGTAACACATCTGAAATGTAACGTCCACTGTTCAAAGTGCCGTCAATGCAAACAAGAGGTGTCCGAAATGTGTAACCAATGGCACCCCATACCATCACGCCGGGTGATACGCCAGTATGGCGATGACGAATACACGCTTCCAATGTGCGGTCACCGCGATGTTGCCAAACACGGATGCGACCATCATGATGCTGTAAACAGAACCTGGATTCACCCGAAAAAATGACGTTTTGCCATTCGTAAACCTAGGTTCGTCGTTGAGTACACTACCGCAGGCGCTCCTGTATGTGATGCAGCGTCAAGGGTAAGTGCAGCCATGGTCTCCGAGCTGATAGTCCATGATGTTGCAAACGTCGTCGAACTGTTCGTGCAGATGGCTGTGGTCTTGCAAACGTCCCCATCTGTTGACTCAGGGATCGAGACGTGGCTGCACGATCCGTTACAGCCATGCGGATAAGATGCCCGTCATCTCGACTGCTAGTGATACGAGGTCGTTGGGATCCAGCACGGTGTTCCGTATTACCCTCCTGAACCCACCGATTCCATATCCTGCTAACAGTCTTTGGATCTCGACCAACGCGAGCAGCAATGTCGCGATATGATAAACCGCAGTCGCGATAGGCTACAATCCGACCTTTATAAAAGTCGGAAACGTGATGGTACGCATATCTCCTCGTTACATGAGGCATCACAACATTTCACCAGGCAACGCCGGTCAACTGCTGTTTGTGTATGAGGAATCGGTTGGAAACTTTCCTCATGTCAGCACGTTGTAGGTGTCGCCACCGTCGTCAACCTTGTGTGAATGCTCTGAAAAGCTAATAATTTGCATATCACAGCATGTTCTTCCTGTCGGTTAAACTTCGCGTTGTAGCACGTCATCTTCGTGGTGTAGCATTTTTAATGGCCAGTAGTGTAATTTGGTGTATTGAAATCCTGAATAAAACCAACCTACTTTCAGAAAAAAAAATGTATTGCATTTCTTATTTAACGTCTCTTATGTTATTATTGGTGAAAAAAGACAAATCATGTTATTCTCTGCGAGGACAGTATTCACGTCTAGCGTTGCTCTATTTGACATAATGACCTAATGATTGCATACGTAAGTGACTAGCGAGTTGAACGAACCAGCAGTTAGCGACTTTGCTGAAGCATCTTGAACAGTCAAACGAGAACAGGATCCGTGGTCGCTCGATTCTCGGCATCGACTACTGTCTTCCACACGTCCGATTCATTTTACGCAGATTAAAAAGTTCCGGTGCAGTCCTTTAACCTCGGCACATTTTTTGAGAGTTCTGCAGTGTTGATAACTTCTGCAGTAAACACTCTTATCATCACTGCACTGAGTTTAACTCTCCTGTAATTCTTATGAAAGAGTCATTTTCTAGTGTACATCTTATTTTATTCGTAAGTGCATAACTGATACAGATTTATTCTGGTAGAAAGGAATTCTACGGTTGAAAACGTAAGGAAAAGAAATTATATTAATGCACAATAACAAAACCGATGGCTGCTGCTCTTATTACTTCTCAGAATACGATAAGTAGACGGCACGCATTGCTTTTCATAAAAGATTCGAGCGTGTTTGAATGTTATCATGTGAGATCTGGAGAATTTGCTCCGTGGTTTAAAAAGGTAGAAGAAAATTTGAGTAACGTCTTAACGAAGTCAAACAAAGTAGTAAAGCAGTAAAATTCCCTTACATTTGACCAAAATTGTTGTACGCAGTTGTTTACTTCAAATTAACGCGTATTAAAATTAAGATTTGAGTACTTACGCCTTCCATTGTGCTGAGCTCCAGATGATACTGGGCGTCTTAAAGACCAATGCAGTTTTCAGTGTGGAAGCAGCCTGTATCTTATCAGTGAACGTTATCGAGTTGAATGGACAGTAGTCTCGCACTGAGATAAAGCAGACAACGCCGTAAATACACCAGTCAGCAGTAACTTCTACGGATGAGAAGAACAAATCCGTGCTTTTCTGAGATTCTGAGAGATGGTAAACCAAGAGCCTCTTAAATGGATGCTTGACGTATAACAGCTGGCACTATATCTATGGCGAGGTGAACGACTGCTTAAATGCCTCTATGAGCACTAATCTTGTCTTCGTGGTCCCTAGAGGATGTCCCTGTAGGGGTACGGAAAAATATAGACACTCTCTGGTAGTCAATACTAATGGAACAAAATGACATAACGTTACAATTCTTACATGAGGGGAAGGTTATTTTAAGTGTTCATAGTGACCCCATTAGCAGCCAAATAACGTCTATGCCGCTGAACTGTTGGCCGAACTATGGCTGTCACTGTTGAAGGTGTGATACCCGCACAGCACGCCTCGATGGTTTCTCGTAGCTCGGTTAGGTAGGCCTAGCTGGCTTCCGTTGATCAATTTAATTTTGCAAGGACCCCCATAAGTAGAAGTCAAGACGAGTAAGGTCTGGAGACCGTGGTGGGTACTCAACAACTCCTCTTCGACCTATACATCGTCCAGGTAGATTTTCATCCAAGTAGGCTCTGACATCTCAGTGGTAGTGAGGCGGAGCGACGTGTTATAGGTAAAATCTTTCATTTCCAAATACTTCTCGGATGGCAGGTAAAATCGATGTCTATAGCCTCAGCAGCTGCGGTACCTTCATAGAAGGGGTTTATAAGTGACCTGAACAAATACAACTACAAGCGGACCATTGGGCATTTCATTCAGTTTGATTTTAATAGTTTTAACACTCGTATTTTAAAAAACGGTTCACTGTATGAATTGTCAAGCAATCTTATATAAAGAAACGACGCGATGACAGATCACACCACACATCAACAACCGGTTAGGCCGGCCGCGGTGGTCTAGCGGTTCTGGCGCTGCAGTCCGGAACCGCGGGACTGCTACGGTCGCAGGTTCGAATCCTGCCTCGGGCATGGGTGTGTGTGATGTCCTTAGGTTAGTTAGGTTTAAGTAGTTCTAAGTTCTAGGGGACTTATGACCTAAGATGTTGAGTCCCATAGTGCTCAGAGCCATTTGAACCATTTTTTGAACAACCGGTTAATTACGATGTTTGTCCACGTGAACGTGAGGATTTTCAGGAGCCCAGTACGCACAGTTGTGGAGAATTACAGTACCATTCAGTTTGAATTACCCGTCGTCGGACCAGATAACCATACCTGCATACTCGCGAAGCATGCCTTCAAACCACTCACAGCATTCCATCCTTCAATCCGGATTGTCGTCGTTCATAGTGTGTAGCGATCTTGGACTGTACACTTTCCACTTTGCAGTCTTAAGATTTCGTCGTACGCTTGATCGACTTAGCCCGCTTTTTGCGTGCACAATGTTTCACAGATTTTTGAGGTGACCCAGTAAAATGTTGCAACACGACAGCGCTGGAAGCTGTACTTGTTGATCTTTTTGGTCAGCCAGACCTTTTCCTTATGCACATCCTGAACAATATTGTCGGCTTCAAACTTATTCTGAATACGATAAATTATTGTATATATTGGTGGCTGGGTTCCGTGCACATTACGCCATTGCCGTTGTACCTCCATCATGCTTTCGTATCTCCAGTCTCACTTCAACTGCTCAAACGACAACCTTACTTCATTCACTGCTGCACTGCCATCTACTAGAAAACGAGCGCCAAGATCTGTTGAGAAAACAATGGAATGCGCTACGGCGCAAAATTGCAATGATATATCATGTTGTTCCAAAGATATTAACTATCAAAGAGTGCCTACCAAGGAGCTAAAAAAAGGAAGAGAGTAGTCATTACGTCCCAACCTTGAAGCCGATGTCCGCCAACTACACTAGCCCAAAACATTACGTTCGCCGCATTCGTACCTCCATAGTTCACCGCGGTGATACTTCCTCATGACGTGACTCTGACGTGCCCATGTCAAGTTTAGACAGTGTTAGGTGCTTTGTTTGTGTGAAGACGTAGTTGTTTCATCAAAAATACCACCTTGCGTTGTTTGCGGGCGTATTAATCAATCCGATGGTAATCTAAAGTCTAAAGGAACTACATTTCATTCGTAGGTGGAACAATTCAAGCAATATTTTCTTTGTATACACGAATTATTGTTGCACTGTTTACTTTTATTGTAATGGTGTAATTTCTGTCATTTGAGTTTAGATTTGCCTTACTTTACTCAGTGTCCGTTCTTCCGTAAGCGGAGCAATTCAGGCAATGTTTTCTTTTGTATACACGATTTATTGTTGCACTGTTTACTATTATTGTAATGGTTTTATTTCTGTCACTTGAGTTTATATTTGCCTTACTTTATTCAGTGTCCGTTCTTCTTCTACTTTATTGTGTTTTTCATTGCCTTCCAAGTCGCAAACGCTCCGACATCCGAGCCACACTGTATCGACGGCCTCGTCCCCGCACAACACAACGGCTACGTAACCGCGCTAATTGTAGGGGCAGTATCTCATGTCCTAAATTCCTCTCGCCGATAATTTTTATTCGTTGTTCACATTTCCTCCCCCTTTATGAAAGATTCTGGCTAGAACAGCCGAAGACAGCGGTCATGTGTGCGTGAATTTTGTGTGTATGTTTGTATGAATGTGTATGTATGCTGCGCTTCCTTTCTGAAGAAGGCTTTGGCTAAAAGTTTTTTGTTGTGCCTGCTTTGTGTTCGGCGTGTGAGTAGCAATCTATCCGTTCCACAGTATAGTTATCCCGCCATGAAGATTGTAATAAGTAATCCACTGCACTTCAACAGGAACAATGGTGTACATAATTACAATACCAGAAGAAAAAATTACATTCATTACGCCACATTAAGGTTGTCTGTAGCACGAACAGGGGTTCACAAAGCTGCAGCCAAAAGTTTTAATTACTTACTCATTGATAAAAATGCCTGACGCACAGAAAAGTAAAATCTGAAACCATAATCAAAACGTGTCTCTTTGATAAGTACTCCCATTCCGCGGAAGATTATCTATTACTGTAATGTGTAAATAGAGAATTACTGACTGTCTGTTTTTAAATAAAAAACGTAAAAACTTATAAATGATCAGCATGGACTCATATTTACAAAACAATTTGATGTCAATGTATAATGACTCGTGATTATGATTTACCGTGCAAATGATATATGGAACATGAAACTAAGTAAGTATCTGCTGGTATATCACAAAGCATGGTATACACTTACATACCTTAAAAACCTCAAAATGAAATTCAAAAGTAGTATAAAGCAGACGTACATTCCAATTGTACGTTTGGTTATTCCTGAAAAAACTGACAGAGTTACTGGCGAGCAATATTCCGGGAAAAGAAGTAAATAGGTTACTGTTGGAAAGCTAGGCCTACATCTTACATGTTTAAAAATTATATCGCTTTTTTTACCCTATAAGTTATAATTATTGACCACACACTGAATGACGCATCACTGGTAAGATTTCAGAGAGAGAAGATGGGTAAACTACAATGAGACTAATTCACTGACAATATAATAAAACGCAAAGAACTCTTTTCTGCATGGAGTATACTTCTATGCAGTTTGCTTCTTTGACATTTCAGTAATCATTCACTTTGTTGACATGCACGAGATACGATAGTATGCCTTGTTTCTTTCCTCGTTGCAGACGTTTGTGGGCTAGCAAAAAACACGTAGGTAAATTTTTTGCAAAACATGAACACTAAAAAATTAGCGCATACGAGTTGAAAGCTAAAAATGAACCGAACAAGAAGCAGTACCGATACCAGTAAGCAAAAAGCGTTGGTTTCAGAGTTCGAGTTTCATTTGCTATCGATACAGATACAGTAAAAGTGGAATTAAATGAATTACGAAAGCATGTATTTCACATCACTTCCTTCTGCTTCTAATTACCCGAAATATAGCAGCAAGAAGCAAGTTACGTTATTACTAGATCAAAGACGCACTCAAGAACAGAAAAACGTACGAAATTGCCTTTCTTACACTATTTTGTTCATTTAAGCATTATAATTTTAGTATTTAAAACAGCTGTATCACGGACATGACAGAAGTAATGAACAAGACGCAATCGTTAACAGTAGTCTGCTAGTATTTTGGGCTACTTAAAACAGCGGCATGCCCAGCTCACTCGGGCTTAAAAACAGTGTACACCTTAAGACTGTAGTGCCACCTTCCTTCTTTTTTTACCTCCACAGTGTCTGCTTTTTTCTGGATCCCTCTGTATACCTAGATTCCTCGCTTCCTATGCTCACCGAGCCTTGCAAATGGCTTTCGCGGGATAAGTGGCACCTATCTTCAAGAATCTGCTTTTCAAAACTACCGGGACAAGGGAACATGAGAACAATAGTGCTGCCCTTCATCCCATTAAACCTATTTGGTGTGGGACCCAACACTATAATTACGAGGCGCGCTCAGTAAGAAACGGCAATATTTTCTTTTCTGAAAGCAGGTTGGTTTTGTTCAGGATTCTAATAGACCCGTCTTGCTGTAAAATCCTATTTTTCAACATGATTTCCGATCAATACTAGGGCCTTACGCCATCGCATGGAAGGGTCTTTATGCCCGCATGGTATCACTCTACTAGTCGACAACGAACCCAACGCCTTGCTGCGTCAATAACTTTCCCATCATCCATCTACTGCATTCCGTGAAGTGCATCCTTCATTGAACCAAACAGATGGATGTCTGCAGGTGTGAGATCCTGACTGTAAAGTGGATGAGGAAGAACAGTCCAATGACGTTTTGAGAGCACTACCAACAGAAACGTCCAGTTAATCAGCGAGGTGTTTGATTGTGATCTGTTGACCACTTCGAATGAGAGTGTCCGCACGTGTTAGCATTGCAGGAGACACAATGTGCAGCCGCCAGACAAACGAGAGATCGGACAGGGTTTTGTGACATTGTTGCAATGATGGTAGACACCTTTCCCAACGACTCGCCATGCTTTTGTTCACTGTCAGGTCTCCGTAGACATTCTGCAAATTCTGTGAATATCTATGATGCTCTGGTTTTCCGCAAAAAAAAAAGCACCCTCAGTAACAAGTAACAGCTATCTGCTTGTACTTGGAACGAACCTCCGTTACAGACGCTTTATTGAAGACTACGTATAGTGCCGCCACTATCGGAACTTTATGAAACTGTAGGGACTGAAGAGGGAATTTTCCGCAATCTCCCACAACTTCCGCATTTTTTCAACCGAAATAAGCAAAAAAAAGTGTCGTATTACTTGTTGAACGCCTCTCGTATAATGGACCGCAAGCATGTTTTGGGGGTTGTTTGGGGGAAGAGACGAAAGGTCTCATCGGGTTAGGGAAGGATGGGAAAGGAAGTCGGCCGTGCGCTTTCATAGGAACCATCCCGGCATTTGCCTGGAGCGATTTAGGGAAATCACGGAAAACCTAAATCATGATGGCTGGACTCGGGATTGAACCGTCGTCGTCCCGAATACGAGTCCAGTGTACTAGCCACTGCGCCACCAAGCTCGGCGTTTTTTGTAAACATCTCCCCTGTACACTGATTATCTTTTCGCATTACCCTATACTGCCATACACTCCATCTGCGAATAAGCCTATGTGATCATTCCATTTCATATCCTCACATCCAGGTATCTGTACAAGTTGATCGCAGTTGTTATCACTGATTTGTTGTCATAATATATTACGTTTTTGCGTTTTGTGCAGTCCACAATTTAGCATTTGTGATTTAAAGCAAGTTGCTAATCTTTGCTCCTCTTTGAAACGTTATCAAGACTTTCAAGAACTTTTATCCAGCTTTTATCAGCTAGTACTTTATTATCTATAACTGCATCATCTGAAAATCACTCTGAGGTTGCCGTTGCCTGCCAGATCATTAATACACACGCTAAAGCAAAACAAAAAACAATGCTCCACGAAGGAATTATCGGAATTAGACGGGAATAGGCAGATGTGATGTACATGTTCAGACAAACAAATGATTACAGTTCCAGGAAAAATGGATGATTCATTCAAGAAAAAGAGCTTCATAAACTAAGCAAGTTAGTAACACATCGGTCGACCTCTGGCCCTTATGCAAGCAGTTGTTCGGCTTGGCATTGATTGACAGAGTTGTTGGATGTCTTCCTGAGGGACATCGTGCCAAATCCTGTCCAATTGGCACCTTAGATCGTCTAACTCCCGAGCTGGTCGTAGGGGCTGCCTATAATGCTCGAAACCATCTCAATTGAGGAGAGATGTGGCGACCTCGCTGGCCAAGGAGGGGTTTGACAAGCAGTGGAAACTCTCGCATGTGCAGGCGGGCATTTTCTTGCTGAAAAGTAAGCCCACAATGGCTTGCCATGAGGGGAAATGAAAGGGGGCACAAAATATCGTCGAAGTACGTCTGTGCTGTAAGGATGGCACGGGTGACAACCAAAGGGGCCCTGCTACGAAATACACTCCTGGAAATTGAAATAAGAACACCGTGAATTCATTGTCCGAGGAAGGGGAAACTTTATTGACACATTCCTGGGGTCAGATACATCACATGATCACACTGACAGAACCACAGGCACATAGACACAGGCAACAGAGCATGCACAATGTCGGCACTAGTACAGTGTATATCCACCTTTCGCAGCAATGCAGGCTGCTATTCTCCCATGGAGACGATCGTAGAGATGCTGGATGTAGTCCTGTGGAACGGCTTGCCATGCCATTTCCACCTGGCGCCTCAGTTGGACCAGCGTTCGTGCTGGACGTGCAGACCGCGTGAGACAACGCTTCATCCAGTCCCAAACATGCTCAATGGGGGACAGATCTGGAGATCTTGCTGGCCAGGGTAGTTGACTTACACCTTCTAGAGCACGTTGGGTGGCACGGGATACATGCGGACGTGCATTGTCCTGTTGGAACAACAAGTTCCCTTGCCGGTCTAGGAATGGTAGAACGATGGGTTCGATGATGGTTTGGATGTACCGTGCACTATTCAGTGTCCCCTCGACGATCACCAGTGGTGTACGGCCAGTGTAGGAGATCGCTCCCCACACCATGATGCCGGGTGTTGGCCCTGTGTGCCTCGGTCGTATGCAGTCCTGATTGTGGCGCTCACCTGCACGGCGCCAAACACGCATACGACCATCATTGGCACCAAGGCAGAAGCGACTCTCATCGCTAAAGACGACACGTCTCCATTCGTCCCTCCATTCACGCCTGTCGCGACACCACTGGAGGCGGGCTGCACGATGTTGGGGCGTGAGCGGAAGACGGCCTAACGGTGTGCGGGACCGTAGCCCAGCTTCATGGAGACGGTTGCGAATGGTCCTCGCCGATACCCCAGGAGCAACAGTGTCCCTAATTTGCTGGGAAGTGGCGGTGCAGTCCCCTACGGCACTGCGTAGGATCCTACGGTCTTGGCGTGCATCCGTGCGTCGCTGCGGTCCGGTCCCAGGTCGACGGGCACGTGCACCTTCCGCCGACCACTGGCGACAACATCGATGTACTGTGGAGACCTCACGCCCCACGTGTTGAGCAATTCGGCGGTACGTCCACCCGGCCTCCCGCATGCCCACTATACGCCCTCGCTCAAAGTCCGTCAACTGCACATACGGTTCACGTCCACGTTGTCGCGGCATGCTACCAGTGTTAAAGACTGCGATGGAGCTCCGTATGCCACGGCAAACTGGCTGACACTGACGGCGGCGGTGCACAAATGCTGCGCAGCTAGCGCCATTCGACGGCCAACACCGCGGTTCCTGGTGTGTCCGCTGTGCCGTGCGTGTGATCATTGCTTGTACAGCCCTCTCGCAGTGTCCGGAGCAAGTATGGTGGGTCTGACACACCGGTGTCAATGTGTTTTTTTTTCCATTTCCAGGAGTGTAAAATGACGCCCCAGAGCTTCACTCCTGGCTGTCGGACCGTATGGCAGGCGACCGTCCAGAGCGTCTCCAGACACATCTCGGGGCTCGGTTCGAAGCGGGACTCACGACTGAAGACAATTCTACTCCAGTGAACGAGATTCCAGGCTAAGACGTGTCTGGAGTCGCCCCGGACAGCGGTAGGAAACCAACCTGACGGCCTCCGCAGTACGGCCCAACCAGGAGCGACAGTCTGGGATGGCATTTCTGTAAATAGTAGTACCCTTGCAGCACAGCAGTACGTCGACGCGATTTTACGATGAAAATACAGCACAAAAACTGACTACTCTATTCCGAAAATCAGATATAACTGTACATCTACAAGGAACCTCCAACCAACGTCTAAATACAAATTCCAACAAAGACAGCAAATGACAACATCGATACTATACACAAGGTGAAAACGCCAGTCCAAAGTATAATAGGTACTTCTACGATCACAGTTACAGTTTACAATATCTAGACTATCACCTACTAAAGTATTTACAGGACGACTGACGATGGCAATAAGCTGAAATGAGCTAACTGTGGTCTACGCAATAAAACCCATATAAAGAGCAGTGTAACTGGCATATCATTATCGTAAAGGAAAAGTCGTTTGCTGTGCTGGGTCGCGCTGTGGTATGATACATACAATCGAAACCAGTTGTAACAACGTCGAAGAGACCGGCGATAATAGCCGATAGTCGCGAAAACCGGGTTTTTGCTTTGTTTTTTGATAACATTTCAGTATCTGTAAAGTTTAGGCTGCGTTACTGTTAACATAATACTCCTGCAGTAATTACAATACAGTATTTGTGGAGAGGGATCGAAGAGGAAATATTCGTATGTGTACACAGTATGTACAGCAATAAAATGCCAGTGGAGTGTAAAAATCTTTAATAAGTGAAGAAAGAAATAGCAACAATGTAAATTGTTCAATAATGTCGAACGCAGTCTTGGATATTGAGTGAAAAAAAGGATACTGGGTTTAACTTTCCGTCGACATCGAGGTCATTAGAGTCGGAGTACAAGCTCGGATTCTGTCAAGGATGGGCAAGGAAATCGGCCAAGCCCTTTCAAAGGAACCATCCCGGAATTTGCCTAGAGCGATTTAGGGAAATCACGGAGAACCTATGTCTCGATGGCTGGACGTGGGTCTCAACCGTCGTCTTCCCGAATGATAATGGATGAAATAAAATGCTGAACATTTTAAAACTTTCTGTAAGTGCCGTATAATATAATAGTCATAACTGACACAACTTCGTTTCAGTTACTGTATTACAGAAATTTAATCTACCGTGGCAAAAAGAAAAGACAGGTTCTAACATAAACTGCACGAAGGCCTATACTCTTACTAATGTGATGCACTGTATCTAATACATTAGAAATATCTAACACACATAATCACAAAACATCAATAACTAATACGCTATTATTCCACTTCTGTACTCTGAAAAAAATTTAATTTCCTCGTTATCGGAAATCTCGGGTAAGACAGTCCTGTTTAGTTTTTTAACCAGCTGATTTAACTTTAAAATGCATCACAGTAAAGCAAACTACAGTATACTGCTAATCAGTTATCTTTGTTTGCTTTTTGTATTTAAGATGTGTGTATTCCTTTTGCATTTGACAATGCATTTGGTTTAATGCCTGATGTCAAACCAACAGTCTTCAGGAAACAAGAATTTGAAAATAAGAGTTACATTGTTGTTAGTAGTCCCCAAATACACAACAAACAAAAATGAACGTTGGACGCTATAGCCGATATAATCATTTCTCCGAAAATCCAAAAATTGAAAAAAATAAAAGTCGTTTTATATGATAAGTCACAATAAGTGATGTAATACTAAACGATTTTTTAAATGTACCGTTTACAAAGGATTTTGATGGGGTCGTTACAGACAATCAGGATAACTTTGTACCACATTTTTACAATTTTTTGAAAATGCTGGGCACAAGATAAATTAGACATCGCAACAGAAATTGTAACATATTACATCTGAGTGCTTGTAACTGTGAAAATGTGTACTAACTAAGCCCTATTAGAGTAAAATTTCAATTCTAATGCTGATACAATGTTACACTGTCATTCAGGATAATTTTAGATGAGTCTTATAAAACAAAGAATATTTGCTACATCTAATGCTCTGGGTAAATTTAGATCGTGTCAGAAGGAAATCAGGTGTTAGTAGGAAGTAAAAACAAACAGTGTTAATTCAGTACTGCAGGTTTGCTTTGAAATATCAAGATATTTGTATCGAGCTTGCATTGCTTAACTTAAATCACTGTCTCTAGAAGCTCTCTTCACAGCCAACGCAATTAAAGGATAATCACAGACCTAAGAGGTTGTAGGAAGTTGCAAAGACAACTGAAATACTAACTAGAAATCACAGAGGCAATAAAACTGTTTGTTACTTTTGGTATAGAATAATGCAAGTAGGCGGAGCAGCAACCATTTGAAACAAAAATGGTAAGTGGTACAAAGATACCCTGACAGGTAAAAAGCTACCTTGTTAAACTGTATATTTCTCTGTTACAGCCATATCGGTTGTTACAGCGATATCGGTATAAACAGTATCGACTGTACTGGTATCTGAGGCATTTTCTAGTCCTGTACAGGGTTAATCAATATAACTATGGGAAACTAAGCAATCCAAAGTATCAGGGAAACGACCTTTCTCCGATAGGATGATATATGCAATCGAGTTAATGCAAAAGCATCTTCAATAACGACTCATTCTATGTGGTAACAGAAACATGCTGATAAGAATACCTTCATCAGAAAGGAGACATGGAGTGAGGGGGAGGGGGAATACCTTTTGCGGCTTTCTAAAGGTTACAGTTTAACACCGTAACAACCCAACGGATACCAATGCTGCGTTACATTTGGATGAGGTGGCAAAACCACGTTGATGCCCCATGGCCACTGGCCGCTGGCACAAGTTTGTTGGTCAGTGGCTAAGAGTACTCCTACAAGTGGAAGGTTCGTCTCCTGTTGAGGAGTAGTTTTTCCTTGCACTAGCATTAACTGGCGGTGGATAATGCCAGTGGCAGACATCAGCAAGGACCAAGAGTAACGACAGTGGCAGAGATCAGCAGGGAAAAATACATCAGTATGTTAACATTAAATGATCGTCTGCACTTGGTCTGCATTATAATTGTTGCAGAGCTACAAATCCAACACACTAATTTTTCATTCCATGTGTATTCTTGTCTTGCTGCAAACAAGCCCACTTTCTGACTCAAGCTACGTGACGTAGCTGTATGACCCTGCATATTGCCTGTCCTTTGCAGCGCTAGTCGCATGGGGTCACTGAGATCGTATGTGGTGTTCCGTAAGGCACTCTCGAACCCACTGATCTCATATTTACATGGCAATCATGGAGTTGCGCCAAAGCTAACAGCAATATCGCAGAACGATGGACCGCAGTCACGATTGGCCACAATCCTATCGCTGTCGAATTCCGATTCCCAACTATAATTTTTTCTCTTTCTTACATGAGACTTAACACAAACTTCTCAGAAGCAACTAACATTTAAATGCGATTCCTAAATGAGAAACTCCTTCCTTAATCTTTCATTATATACGGAACTAGCTGCAGTGCCTGTCTTCCCCTAGGATGTTTAATATCTGCGGCACAAAGTGATTAGGCCTATATCTTGTTGATACTCTTAACGAATGCAAGCCGCACGGGAAACAGCAATCGTTTTAAATTTAACTTTATTCAGGGGCGATTCTAGAAGTCGGTCTAGGGGTAGGGGGCTAAAGGGGGGGGAGGGGGATTGGGGATTGGAATACCGCTTAACAAAAGGAGAGTTGGGGTACCCCATGGACAAATTGGTAAAATTTGGTGTTGCTTAAAGTAGTTTATGGTAACTGTGTTGGAGTACGGATAAAAAATGTGTATTAATAACTAATAAGATGCCCATATTAAGTTAAATGACATTTATTGGTTTACATAGTAAGCTATTTGCCGTTCTTGTTCGTTTGTCAAAATGTGTTTGAAATACACTGCAACCTATATTGCTACATAATTATAAAAAAAATAATTGAATCTGTAGGAGTAATATATTCACTGATTTCTGAAGTAATTTTATACAGTGTGATATATTCCATTGGGGGAATGTTGCCACCGCCCCTGCTTTTATTGTTTCAGATCAGTTTTTCCTGTTTCAAGTAGCGCCGTGTTTGAGCACGACTCGGGCTGTTCGAATCGCTTACGTCATAATTAGGGAAATTTCTGGTTCTGTTCGATCTTTGATCGACCAGCGATCTACTACCTTTTGTCGGTACTATTGAAACGTCTCCTTAGAAAAATTATGAACGACTGAACTAATAAACTTCTACGTTATTTGATTTTCAAACAGCTGAGCAAAACTCAGCGTACGAAAACAGTTTTCTCTTTACTTGTTCTGATCATCACTGAACTGACACACAATATTTTTTGCGCAACGCAATCTGACTTTCAAAAGCCCTACAAATGAATGGCCCTGACTAACAATAACCTACACCTCTCATAAATCACTTACCTCACAAAAATCTTCGTTACTCTAACTACTGCAATATAGCAAGCGCCAATACTGCCAGCTAAATAAAAGATTCTAACTACTGAAGGCACTAACTACTGATAGGCATAGTTAGCAAATGAAAGATTTTGATGGAGAACAAACAATGTGTTTACCTCAATAATGTTCAAAAGTCATCATATATATATATACCTATCAATTCGTTACATCCATCTTTACAAATTTCCTTTCTCTGGCGGACACGCGTCCAGATTGTCCGCTTATAGTAAGTAACTCCTCAAAACTCTGGAATCTCTCTCTCCACATCCACCACTGCTGGCGGCTCACCTCCAACTAGACTTGGCCACTGTTTCTATGTTTCGATACAGTGTATCGATACGTGGAACTGTTTCAGTGTTTCGGAACAGCTGTGGTTCACTGTTTCGAAACAGTGGTGTTTCATTCCGCCCCTGTTTCGGATAACCGCACCAGATTCGATCTCGAGCCAGACACAGAAACTGTATCGTTGTTTCAAAATAAGGCTGTTTCAGTCCACCTGCGCTTGGAACGGACTAATTGTATCGAAACAGTGATGTTTCATTCCGCTCTGTGTCGTACGAGATTCGGGCTCGGCATAGATACTGAAACACAACATAACACTTCATGAAACACTTTCAAGAGTGTCGAATTCTTTTTGACAAGCAATAGAATGAAGCTTAAGATATCCGAAAATAAAGCTTCGTTTCTAGCTGACTGTCCTATTACGAAATGGCGTAACATCTGCTTTATAAACACTAACCAAACAATGAAACAACGCATACTATTCCCATTCAAAATAATAAATATGTGAAAATCATTCGATTAAATTAGACTTTTTTAATAACATACGCTTCTCTTTTCATGTACAGTAATCGTATTAAGAAACGCAAGTAAGCCTACAACATTTTGAATAAAAAAAGGCTTAAGAGTGACAGTTATTAGGCATATACATAAATTTGATCTAGGTATAGTTGCAAGCAATCTGTTTGACATATCACTGAGAGTGTAATGGTGAACGGGAAAGGCTGGGAAGCGTGGTGACTTTATAGTAAAGGTTCGAAACACCTTGAAAGACAAAATTTATTTCTGTTATATTTTGTTATTTATTCGAATTATTTGGCGTTATTTGTGAGTCTATAGTAACTGTGCCTATTATCCACAATGATTCCCTTTGTGCATGGAAATTAGCAGGATGGGTATATTACCCATACTAACGGAATGTGGGAATCCCAGTAGCATATCCGTTGTTTCTGCAGTTTGTTCCTACCTCCAGTTCCGTTCGTGGTGGTTCTTCTGTCTTCAGCTATGGCTGTCCTCAGCCAATTGAAAAGTATGAAAGTCACACAACACGAAAGCAGCGCATTTGCTGCAGGAAATACGAAACTGCCAAGACGCCCAGGTGATAGTTTCATACTTTCTGCGAAATGATTAGCGCTCTCGCACCTCATTTGTGTTTATATGGACATACTTATTCAGTAGACATTCAAGATGATTAAATGTGTACGTTTATTAGATTACAAAACACAAACTGTTTCACTGTTTCGAAACAGCGTATCGAAACATTACATTGTACTGTTTCATTTGTTTCGAAACAGTTAAGTGTTTCAGTTTGTCCATCTCTACGGCTCCAACTGACTAACGCTACGTGCTGTTCACTGGCCAACACTACACTAGTGAATATTTCAACAATGAGTCCAACCAGCCACAGACTGCACACAGCACAGTCAGTGATTTTCTTACAGAGCGCTACGTGGCGTTACAAACCTAAACAGCCTACTTACACTATATCCACGAACTGCCTTAGCGTTCGTATGGAACTGTGGATTTTAATAACAAAAATAACTGTGAAACATGGACTAAAATATCTTTTAGGATATATTTCGTCCGTAACAACAGCAACTGATCAATAAATAAGAGTTTGCAATCATTTTTCTGTCAAATTCTCGTGCGTTCGCTTTAGCTCTCCAGTATATACGTAGAGAGAGAGAGAGATGGCGTTACTGTTACTCCTAGTTACTTTCTACAGCTGCACTAGTCATTTGCATATCCACACATATAGTAGAGTTTATGCCAATTTGACGCTTGTTCCATGCTGCCTTCATGAGTTTGCAATTTTCATAGCCAGCAGTATACAGAGAGTCTGAAAAAGATCTCCCTAGTGTAATGTGCCCTAGAGTCTGTACAAAGTGACATACACTATTCTAGTTTGTGGTGTTTGATTCATCAACTCTCCAAGTTTGGCTCCTTTGCAGTTGGCAGGTCTGCTTGACCTTTAGACGGCACCAGTGCTGCTTTTTTCCAGTCTGTTCCCTCAGTACAGTCCAGGCGTGCGTGCAGTGCGCAGCAGCTTAGCAACAATGTGTACTCCACAACAGAAAGCACAGTGTGTTACTTGGCTTGTGAAAACTGAGTCAGTTATAACAGTGCAACGTAATTTTAGACGTCAGTATGGTGGTGAACCACCTACAGCAAAAACTATCCATCATTGGCTTAAGTATTTAAAGGAAACCGGTACTGTTTTAAAAGCAAAATCACCAGGTAGACCGAGAACTTCTGAAGACGTTGAACAGATCCGTGTTCCGTGTGTTTGGAGCCGAAAAAAGTCATTGGCCAGACGTAGTCTACAATTAAGGGTGCCTAAAGGCACGGTGTGTGATGCTGTGTGTAAAAGACTTAAGTTGTGGGCCTACAAATTACAGTTGTTACATGAAATAAAACCTGCTGATAAAATCGAAAGGTATGAGTTTGCTGTTACTGTTTACACAGAATTGATGTCAATTTTTAAAAAAAGATTCTCTTTTTTTATGAGGCTACATTTCATGTTGGTGGAACAGTTAATCATCATAAGTGCAGAATTTGGGGGGGCAAAGCATCCACATGAAATTATTCAGCATCAACGTGACTCTCCCAAAGTTAATGTCTGGTGCGGTTAGATGGAAGATTGTGTGATTCCTCCTTTCTTGTGGTCTGTCCTTTCATTTTTGTAGAAAAAAAAAACAATAAACGGCTATGTTTACATGTTGACAGAGTACGTCTTTCCCACCTCATTGCAGTAATCCTGTGCGTGGGGCTCTTGACACTCGCTTTCCAGGAAGGTGGATAGGCCGGTCTGGCCCAATACTGACTGACTGACTGACTGACAATAGTGACTGATTGCAGTGAGACAATACTATTGCTTTTGCAGTTTCTGTGTCATTTATTTAAAAAATGGCACTTTTAAAGTCTTTTCTCTCCCCACTCATCCCCATCCCCCATGGATAAATTTCTGCGGATGCCCATGTACATAGCAGTAACTTTCCACTTAACATGAGATAACAAATGACTATTTCTAGCATATCATAATTACTTTTGTAAACAAGAAAATTAGTAGCATTGGTCATAAAAAGTTTGGAGTCATTTATTACAGCAAATTGATTTCAGTCACTGTGGGGCCATCTTCAGTCCAAATATTAAAGTTTTGAAGATTCATGTAATAAAAGCACATATTACGTCTTCAATATGACATCAACACAGAAGAACATAGCAGCTAGCAAACAAATTTTGAACCAACTCCAATGGCAAATGTTGCAAGAGAGGTGTCATGCATCATGGTGTGGAATATTGTTAAAGTTCCCAGAGATTACGTCTCCAGAAGAGTCATGTTCCCCTGTACTGATGCCATGTTGAAGTTATAGTACATGTTTTCATTACAAGAGTCTTCAAGACTTTAATAGTTGCTCTGAAGATGGTAACTCATGGACTGAAAGCGATTTGGTGTAATAAATGTTTCAAATCTCTTAATGACTGTGTTCAGAGGTGGCTGCAGAAATTTATCCAGAAGAGGAAGGGAGAGGATGAGGGGGGGAGAAGGTCTCTAAACTGCCATTTTTTATGTGGCTCTTTTATGAAAGGACCAGAGCTCCACATAGAAAGCACTTAAGGAGAAACTCTTAAGGCTGTGCACAGGACAATGTTGTCCCTAGAGGATAGTGTACATAGGAACACACGATATATTTTGGTAGTACCTCATTCAGCTCTCATGGAGACATTTGAATGTTAATTTTTCCTGTGTTCTTCCTGAGACTGGAATGATAGAGAAATACTCTTAGAGTGGCTCTGTGAACCCTCTGTCAAACACTTCAGTGTGAATTGCAGAGTAATCATATATGTGTAGAAACTTATATTAAATCGTTTGTATAGATTAAGATCCGGAGTGGATCCACTAATGAGCCGCACGGAACTCAACATTTACTGGTTCTTTCCCTCTTCCCCCTTCCTCTTCTTCCTCCAAGTTTAGTTCTGGTCTTGTGGTGCAGTTGAAAATGTGACCCCTCTGCATTAAGGATATTTGTTGTCCTCAAACAGTTGTAAAGGACTGGAGTACAAAATATTAAAATTGAGAACTGTCCCCAGAAAATTAGGATGTCTGGTTACCTTAGTTTACTGATTAAACATATAATAGGAGATTTGCATTGTAGTGCCATTGGATGTTGGAGGTACTGAAGGGGGAGGGGGGCAAGGAGACAGATCAGGGGCAAGTGCCATGACTTGATAGTGATAATTTCAAACTCAACAGCAATTTCTGCTGTTAGTGAATACAGGTCCAGCACAACTTGTTGCACACAGAACAGCTTTCAGTGGACATTTGGAGTCAGGTACCTTACAAAACACCATTACAAGACACATGTGCATTAATCTCAGTGCAACAGAAACTGGACAACAGCTGACTGGAGATATCTAGTGTATTCTGAAGCATTTTGATTTTGCACCTTTCGAGTGATGCTAGGCACTGAGTGTACTGATGGCCAAATGAGGCATTTCTCCAGCAGTGTATGGAGTGTGTTGTTGAACCCATAGATGGTGCTGTGATGTTGGGAGTCTTTTTTTTTTTTCTAGGGCCCACTCATTTAGGCTAACATGAACCAAGATGTTCATTTCAACTTTCTTGGATACCAGTTTGTGCCCTTGTTTTATATCTTCCTGAGAGGTACACTGTGGATTCTCCCATGTTCTGAGATGACAATAGCCTTATTCACTAAGCTGTATGTACATGTTCCTGGTTTAAGGAGCACTCAAGCACCCTATTGCACAATGACTGGTGTACTGAATCATGCAATTTTCATTCCATAAAAAATGTCTGGGACTATTTTGAACAGCAGGTGAAAAGCAGCTGTCAACATCTCTGCAGTTTGGTAGCTCTATAGAGTCTAATCATCAACAACAGACATCACCTGGATATACCATACCCAGAGAAATGTGTGGACTCTCTCCTCCACCAAACTGAGGCTATTTGAAGTCTAGAGGCTGTGCTATATGGTGTTGGCATGATGTCTCCTGGAAATTACCAACTTTTGGCAGAGTGTACTTAGATAATTACATAATTTGTATGAGCAGCTAATAGGACCTGATGTAATTTTGTTTGGAAAATACAGCTAAAGACTGCCTTTGTTGCCATGTGATTAGCATTGCTGCCTTTGGTGAAAATGACTGAGGTTTGATTCTTCACACCATCTCAGATTTTGTGATTTAGGGAGCTCTGACATAGGGTCCGTTCAACCCTTGCAAGGTCAAATGAAGAGCTGCTGGAATAAAGAAGTAGTGGTGTCATCAAGATTCATCAACTGGCATTAATGGCTGGAGGGATTGGTGATGTTCTTATCACATGTCTGATAATCATAGACTACATGTGTCCCATGACCAAATACTGATCTTCATATTGCCTTGTAGGCAGCAGTTCGCCAGTTGGAACAGGCCTAATCCATGATTGGTGTTTACTTTAATTACTTTACTTAACTACTGAAACTAAACATTACACCCTGAACTCTCTAGGGTCATGATTCATGATGTCAGGTCACTAAGTACTTAGTGCTGCCAGTAACTGCCACACTCAGCAAGTCAGTCACATGACTTTTCAAGTTTGCCAGATCACCCGAAAGGCATTTTTCTTTCTTTGAAAATGAGAAACTGCCAACTTTATGGAAATGACTTGATAATAAATTTACAAACAGTAAATTCACATGCTTGTGTGCATGTTATCATGGCTTACAAAAATAAATAAATAAATGTCCAAAACAAACAAAGGGAAGTCCAAGTTGAAATATCAACAATATTATGAAAAGGACACAGTGCTATTCCATGTAAAGATGACACACTGGGCTGCAGAAAGGCACAATGAAAAGACTGTTACACAAAGCTTTTGGCCAAAGCCTACTTCAGAAAAGAGGAACACAAACACGTACACAAGTAAGCACACCTCAGGCACACGACTGCTACCTCCAGTCACTCCAACCAGACTGTAGTCTTTTCATCATATCTGTCT
This sequence comes from Schistocerca cancellata, assembly GCF_023864275.1. Taxonomy (NCBI): domain Eukaryota; kingdom Metazoa; phylum Arthropoda; class Insecta; order Orthoptera; family Acrididae; genus Schistocerca; species Schistocerca cancellata. The sequence goes on from NC_064633.1 coordinate 495,774,084, forward strand.
GAAACTCAGTGTCACATTTATGATGAGTAACAATTTATCCTTTTCATAAAAAAACAGACCAGGTTGTTATATGTTCTTATTTGGAGGGTTGAGTTCTGTGTTCAAACCAACTGCCCATCTGATTTTTCTTTATTTGGAAAATGCTGCAATGTTGCACCATAGGATGGAGTCCCCATTAAACACTATGAGGAGAAACTGTAGTTATCCAGCAATTATGTGCACTAGCATATTTTGAGATATCCAATATACAAAAACAGTGTAGTGTCATGGTATATCAGTTTTCACCAAAAACAGAAATAAAAGGAGCTGAATGCTAATGCAAATATTCATTACAGTGGCTTTTCAAACACTACAGAGCTTGTGTTGCACAAAAATATTTAATTATTGGCTGAAAGGGTTGAGTTACTGGGAAGTCCAAGTTCTTTTCATTGAAAACATGTGAAAGTTTGACCTGATGTACATACTGTGTCATTTTTAAGATAGTTATTAAAATTTATGTATCTTTAAATTACATTGAAAGGGAAGCAAATTTCTGTCACTTTAAGCTGTGAGATGGGTTGAGCACTTTTAACAATTTTTGTTATTCTCTGCATTTCTGTAGTGTGTAAATAGTTTGGATTTTCATTACAATCCTAAAAATTTAGGCCATGACTAATGACTAGATATGTCAACAAAATGTTGACTGTTGAGTTAAAATAAATGAAGATGTGAAACTACTTGGAAAAATAAACTATGGAATGCTATGCATTTCAACTTCTAAGAGTAGCACATTATGTTTCATGTGCCAGTACAGACTACTACACTTCATTTTCCATATAACAATATCACCCATACCTGGGGGCAAGGGAAACACCCCCACCCACTGCCTAGCTCTCATGGAAAGGAAAAATTATAGTGTAGCCTGGCGTTTCCCTTTCAAGGAAATCGTTTAGAAGCTGGTATTATGCAGCCTTTTAACGACATCGGAACAAGAAATTTCTTATGGCTACTTACAAGTCATCATTCGCCTTCCAACAAAATGTTGAAAGTAATACATATCCCTGGTATAAGCGCCCCCCCCCCCTGCCCCTCGCTACAACAAACTATTGAACGGGTGCCATGGCCACATACACAAAGCACAAGGGAACCCCTGCCTTATATTGTCTAATCATGCTGTTAATTCAAATACATAGCTGTGTGGTCCCTGTGTTTATCCATAAAAACAGATATGTCTATCTGTCTTCAAGAATTCACTCTTGGCTTTATTTACTATAATTAACACAAAATTCATCAAGAGATGAATCCTTTCCATTTCAAAACCAGAGACTTAATTTCTTATTTTGTCCAATATAGCCTGAAAAGGAATTTTGTCTACCTATATGTAGCTATTGTGACTTTTACTCTTTCAGTTAACCTAGTGTAACATAGGTCATTGTTGTGACCAACGTACAAAAAGATAAATGCTGCCTGGCATGGGCTACCTGCAGTCTGAGTAACATTAATTTGTGCTGAGCACACTACACCATTTCTTTTGCTTCCTTGCAAAAATCAAATGTCTAATACCCTTATTTTTTGAAATGGAGTGATATGAGCAATGGAAAATATAATAAAACCTCACTGTACCATAAGCACCCATTTTAGGAGTCACATTTTGTTTAACAGAGACTGCCTTTTTATCTTCTCAGTATCTTTTTCCACTATTCAGGATCAGAAAATGATAACTGCAAATTTTCTGTATTAACCTAAACATCATACATCATGTCTAGATGGTCTAAATGGCAATTTCTTGACAATGTTTCAAAATTACACAGATAGCACTTTATTGTCTTCTTCCCAATTGAGCTATATGAGGTCTCATTATGATAATCTCACTAATGACATGTGAAATGGAACTCATAATTGAAATTTTCATCACAGGCTTTACACTGATAAATTATTAGTGACTCTTTTGGAGAGGTGCAGTTACATTCAATTTCTTCGGGTGAATATTCAAAGCATGTTCTCTCCAGTGTTTATTAAATTTATACTGCTTCCCACATACTGAACTGCTTACACTCATTCATGTCAACAGCGAAACTAAAGTTTGTATCACTAATACAAAACGTGCCAAGAAAAGCTTTCCTGTGTGAAGGCATGGAGTCATGTGACAGACCGACTCACTGGGTGTGACGTCTGCTACCAGTACTAGGTATCTGATAGCCTGATGTCACGAGATACAAACCCAGAAGACCCAGGGTGTGAATTAGAGTCAGATGAAACACCTTTGCATCAGAAGCAGAACTTCATCTTGAACTGCTGTTTCTCATCTTCATTAATGATCTCCCACTTTGTTCTGATACAAAGAGTAAATTTACTCTTTTTGCAGATGACACTACAATTCTAATTGATGATTTTACAGACAACAATCTTGAAGAAACTACAAATGAAGTTTTCAATGATATAGTAAATTGGTTTTCTTCAAATGGTCTCTCACTCAATACAGATAAAACCCTTTATATGAGATTCCATACTCTGCAAAGAAATTAACATCAAGCAATACAAAAAGTTGTGGTTACAAAATTCCTGGGTACTGATGTAGACAGCAAATGTAATTGGTCGATACACATTCTTCACCTTTACAAAACACTTAGTTCAGCAATATTTGCACTATGGGTTATTGCTTCAGTGGTTGATGTAGTACCATTAAGGCTTCTTACTTAGGCTATTTTCATTCATTAATGTCATATGCTATTATATTCTGGGGGAACCAACCTCTCGCAAAGAAAATTTTCACTGCACAAATAAAAAGCCATCAGAATAATGAGTGCTGTCCATCACAGACACTCTTGTAGATGCTTGTTTCGAAAGATGGGGATCCTTACCACTGCCTCACAGTATATCTTTTCTTTGTTGACCTTTGTCTGTAATAACCCTTCTATCTACAAAGATATGAGCCAATTTCATGACTATAACACAAGGACTAAAAACAGTCTGCACATTGAATTGAAAAGTCTCACTGTGGTTCAAAAAGGAGCTTACTACTCCAGTATTAAGCTGTTTAATGCTCTCCCCCACACATCAAATGCCTTAACAATAGATTGCCAGCATTCAAACAAACTCTCAAGGAGTACCTGATAGAGAAATATTTTTATACAATTGATGAATATGTGAAAGAAAATGTATATAATCACTAAACTTGCAAGTGTTGACTAGATAGTGTAATTAATTTTGTTTTGAATAGGCATATGAAAATTGTTTATTGGTATTTCTGTATTTCCCTTGGAATAGTGAACTTATCTTGATTCCTGTATATATTACACATCCTTAACATGTGAAACAAAAACTTTCTGTTAGTTGAATGTGCTGTTGTTTAGTTGGTATCTTATTTACACTGTATCTTTTTGTTGCATTTATGTAAGACATATTTCAGGTATGTACAATCAGACACATGCCATATCTTATATATATTACTTATCCTTAATATGTGAAAAACAATTTTCTGTTTATTGATTGTGCTGTTGTCTATTGATTTTATGTACATTGTATCTTTATTGTATGTATTTATACAAGTTATGCTTGAACTATGTACAATTTGACACGTTCCATATCCTTGCAATTCACTCGCTTCCAGGATCTAAGGAACATGAAATAAATAAAGTAAATAAATAAAAAGGAGAGATCTACATAGAAAAATCTGTAGAATATAAGATTATTTTCAATAATTTTTGGCTATCAAAGCAGAAAAAACTTTAAGTAGAGGAACATTTTAACAACACTCAACAACTGCCATGTACAAAATTTTACTGGAGAGGTATTTTTTAATTGTAGTCAATAACAAAATCATTGATTCAAAAAATGTTAAAATCTAATACTAGTCATCCTTGAAGATAGGATTTGATAAAGAAATGACTGACATTCATCACTAATTGCCTTTATTGAGAAAAAAAGTGTCAAATTAAATATTCACTTTTTCATGCCTGCTTCTTCTGTATTTTATTAAGTTACCATTGCTGTTACAAATATACATTTGTTTGAGAATCTGAGACTAAGACTTCCTTCATCTTCTTTTCACTAGATCTTCCTCTAAAGAATATAAATAGTCTCTCACAGCAAGTGCAGTTTCATTTGTCCTCCATCCTGCATCAGTCACAAGCCATGTGTAGTTAAGTACTTTGTGTGCTTTCTTTTGTGAATATTTTAATATCATAAAGTTATACAACCAGATATCTCTGGAGTAAAATACTTCTCCTGTAGATAGTTTGGATAACTTAATTGCTCAGAAGAGAGCAGTCAGAATCATGTGTGGGGTTCCTCCACGAACCTCATGTAGAAAACTTTTCACGCAGTTAGGTATTCTGACTACAACATGTCAGTACATATACTCTCTGAAGAATGTAGTTAATAAAGACTATGCTCAGTATGAAACAAATTGTTCATACCATAACTACAATACTAGAGGTAAAGATGATCTACATGTTGAACTAAAAAATTTTATCACTTGTACAGAAGGGAGTAAAGTGTGCTGCTATAAAGACTTTTAATGCATTGCCTAATTATATTAAATGTACAAGAGAAAATGAAATGCTGTTCAAAGATACGTTAAAAAAATACCTGCTTGACCATCCACTGTACTCGTTAGATGAATTCTTATCCAGAAGTAATGCCCTCCCTTAATAATAGATGTCTTTAGTCTCTTAGTTATTAGATGGACAATACAATATTATGTTAATGTTACTGTTATAACTATATATGACGGTAGTATCTGTTCCCGAAAGAACAGTTACCGTCGATGACCATGCAGCTTTGCTAGAAATGAAATGATAATTAAATTGACACCCTAGCTGCAAGCAGGCGTTGATACACTTCATTGGGGACATGTTGAAAATGTGTGCCCCGACCAGGACTCGAACCCGGGATCTCCTGCTTACATGGCATGCCATTTTTATTATCATTTAATTATCATTTCGTTACTGTTATAATGTTATATTGTGAATTGCTATACCAGTTAAATGATAGCTTGTAAATGTGAAAAAGTGATACTTATTTATATCTATATCTTTGAAAATCTATTAAATTGTGAGGAGCCTAATGACAGGTTACAATTTCAAAAACCACAACATGAAAATCCACCGTCGGAACCACCTACAGTAGAAGAAATAGAAAAGATCATCAAAGCATTGAAGAATAACAAAGCACCAGGTGAGGATGGGATAGTGGCAGAAATGTGGAAACTAGGGGGCTTATCTGCATGTCAGAAAATTCACAAAGTAATTACAGACATTTGGACAAAAGGAATCATACCCAGTGACTGGAAACAAGCATTGATCCACCCTCTCCATAAAAAAGGAGATAAAACAGACACCAACAACTACAGGGGCATATCCTTGTTACCAGTGACATACAAAATACTTTCTAAAGCACTTGTAAATAGAATAGAGGAACAAGCAGGACCTAATATAGGAGATTATCAAGCAAGATTTAGAAAAGGTAGATCATGTGCAGAACAGATTCTTAATTTAAAAACAATTTTGAGAGTGAGAGCTATACAAAATAAAAATACAGTAGTTACTTTCGTAGACTTCAAGAAGGCCTACGACTCAGTTGACAGACAAACACTATTCCAGATACTTTATGAATCACGGATAGATGAAAACACCAGAAGACTTGTTGAACAAACGCTCACAGATACAACATCAAGAATTAAGTTTCAAGGCGAAATTTCTGAACCATTCAAAATCAAAACAGGAGTTCGACAAGGTGACGGACTGTCCCCAATTCTCTTTAACTTGGTTTTAGATAAAGTAGTAAAAACATGGGAAAACACATTAAAAAACAGAGGCACAAAGGGTATAAGCATGGGCCAAGGAAAGAACAAATTTGAAGTAAAATGTTTAGCCTTTGCGGATGATAAGGCATTGATAACTGAAAACCGAACAGACGCAACAGTTATGCTTGATATGTTACACGAGATTGCTGAAAAGACTGGGCTAAAAATATCCTACGAAAAAACCGAGTATATAGAACACAAACATAATACAGAAAAGTTTATGAAAACGAAGTATGGAAAAATTCAAAGAGTTGATAGATTCAAATACCTGGGGGAGTGGATCCAAGCCAATGGACTGGATAACACAACAAATAAAGAAAGAATAAAAAAGTTGGAATTTGCATATAAATTAACACAAAACTACTACAATAAGAAATCAATATCCATACAAGCAAAGATTAAACATTATAATTCAGTTATTAGGACACAAGCAACATATGGATCAGAGTGCCTAACATTGAATAAGAAAGGCGAATTAAGAGAACTAGAAAAAAGAGAGAGAAAAATATTAAGAAAAATTCTAGGTCCTGAAAAAAACAAGGAAAATAGGTGGATTAAAAGGAGAAATGAAGACCTATACAAAAATACAGAAAAGATCACAGATACAATGAGGAAGAGACGACTAACATTTTATGGACATTTAAAAAGAATGGAAGAAACACGGATTACAAAGAATATTTTTAATTACGTTAGTAAGCTGAAAAACACTGTAGGATGGATAGAAGCAGTAAAGAAAGACGCCAACAAAATAGGTGTTACAGAAGAAATAATACGTGACAGGAATAACTTTAGGCTACTTATAGAAAACGCAAACTATGAAGAAGATGCGCCAAAACCTCGACCCAAGAGAGTGTGGACAGATGAGCAGAGACGAGCAGTTGGCGAGAAAATGAAGAAGTACTGGGAAGAACGGAAGAAAAAGAAACACCATAAGTCTTAAGTTGTATGCGGTCCATAGCTGGCCAAATTCATAAAAAAAAATCTATATCATTGTATTATATTACTATTCTGTAGCATTAATTGTATTTGTACAATTGTATTGACACATTCCACATCCAGGCGAATCACTCGCATATACGGATCCATGGAATACGCATACAAAATAAATTTAAAAAAATCTGCTGGCAGTCAAAACAGTCACAGTATTGTTTTTATTTTCAGGTGCCTTTTACAATGGCAAATATTCAGTTTTTCTTTTTTGGATTTTCTATTAGCCATTGTGTGAGCCTCATATTAAAGTATCAGAATCCATTAAACACGTGTTGAAAATCATGGCATTTGTTGAGTTTTGTTTAAAAGAGTTCTTGAATCCATAAACAGTTTTGTTGTTGACTTTAACAAAGTGTTAGTCAATAACAATGAAGTGTCAAGTGTCTGTGGCCTCACAAGGTTATTTAAATTGATAAAAGACATCTTGCTAATCCATCAATGAAATAAGTATGGGATTTGCTTACTCCATACCTTTGCAACAGAGGACAAAGATTAATTTTCTCTGTATATGCAGAAAATTTTACTTCCAAATGGAGAAAAATACCACAAGCTGTCTCGTAGTGTTCCTTTCCTGCCCCTGTTCTCTTCTAATATAATCAGTTGCCTTATCAACATGCCATAAAATATAAAGAAATAGCAGAACTGGACTCATTTAAATTAGGATTAGATTTAGGTAAGAATTTTAAGTAGAGTTAGCCTGTTGAGCATCTGGCAAGTACAAAATTACATATCTATATGTTTGCAATTCAATATTAGCTAGTGCCGCTGATTTGGAAATACAGAAAATAATACCTATGTCATAAGTATTTTTGGTCAGTAATAATGTGTCACAAAGTAGTCTGGAGAACTGCAAATAACATATTGTTCATAAAGCAGTCCCTGCTCATACTGCATTCCCTGAAAAATAAATCATTAGAAACATCCATACATCAGATCAAGCTTCAACAATCCTCCAAATGCATCTATCAAATAGCAAATCAGAATTATTTAAGAAACATCATTTTTGCGACTCACATAATACTGGATTTACAGATGATTTTATGCCAAATATTCACTCATTACAGTTATATGATGAAACTTCCTGATGTCTGAGAATGGAAACTAAAGGAAGTAACACACTGGAGATGAATATAAATACACTGTAAGATAGGACATAAGATTTGCTGCAATAGAAATGTCAGTATTCAGTGGGAGAGTTAATGGAGTATGAGCTGATAGTTCTAGGAGCATTTATCATTAGCCTTGCAGAGCCATGAAAAACAAGAGAAAGTGCATGTACATACAAGATTTGAGACCCAGAAGGTTAATGAATATTGTGTTTAGCAGTTCTGGGAATTCTGTGCCACAACATTATATCATGTGGCACATAACCTAGTGACACAGTCAGTTTGCAAGCCTGCTTCAAACCAATTTGTTTCATCAAGCAGTTACATACAATGTTAATGATACTTTGCAGACTCTCCACTTTTTCATTCAATCTTTTATGTTCTGCATATACCACAAGAAACAAAACCTCCAGGGATGTGGGATGTGTGTGTTTATGATCCTATGCTGAAATTAATTTCCCAACAAATATATATGGTGGAAAGAATGACACACTGAAATTGCTGGCTACCAATTTCCATGTAAAGTTCCTCAGAGGGGCAGCAAACATTGCAGTTACTCAATGAACTGACTATAGATTCATTATATTTACTGAAGCATACACTGTTTACAATGTCAGGTAAATTTAGTTACAACACACAATGACTGAAGAGATTCTACATAGTGTTGGACATCTAAATAGATGCAGTTCCTATGACTCTGATGTAATTTCTAACAGGGTATTAAAATATTGTGCTGTCATAATAGAACCACTAACTACAGTATCTTAGTTATAAATCTATGATCAGGAGGTGTATCCTAAAAAATTTAATTAAACATAATTACATCAAAAAACAGACATAATCATCTCACATTACAATTGCATTTCACTCCATTCTTCTTAAAAAGTTAAGATAATGTATTACAACAGAATAATGACTTATTTTCACAGAATAACTTACAGATTGCCACTTAGTCTGGCTTCCATTTCTACAGGGAAGCTACATTGATTGTACAAAGAAAGTAGCCTTTTTGCGGGTGCAAGATGAGAACTGTTAAAAACTGTAACATTTACTGTAGTTAGCAATATACTGTCCATGTGCTCAAACTCAAGCACACCAGCCTCAGTGTAGACAATGGCTTAATAGGTGTACAACTGACTGGTTTACAAAAAACAGTTTGTGTTTGAACCTCACGTCTCCAAAATATCTTTATAAGAACTAAACTTTTATGTTCCTTCACAAGTGAGGTAGAAAAGATTGGATAGGAAAGTCTGGAAAGAAGGTACACGACACTCAGATATCAACTTGAAAAAGATCTACCTGTTGAGAGGACAAGAGAAGATAAATTCGAGGAGGAAGATGTTACAGAGAAGAGGATGTCAAAGATAAAAAATAATGGAAAGGACAGAGTGTGAACTAAAGACAGATTAAAGAGGAATATAAAAGTAGAATACATAATACTATTAAGAACTAGGAGGAATGCAGAAAGTGAAAAGGCAAAAACTAAAAAGATAGTGTAAAAGAAGCATACTACTATTATGAATACTATTATGAAAAAGGGTTCAGGGAACACAAAACAACAGTACACTTTGTGGAACCCAGTATCCAGTTTCTGAGCATGTCAGTCAATAGATCTGAGTGCCAGCTACACCCAGGGCCAACTTGAGAACAATTTCCCACACAAGCAACTTATCATTTGGCACCCCCAAATCCTCTCCTTTTCCTTTGCTTGCATGTCAGGTTTTGCTACTAATTTATAGAGACTGCATACACATCTTGCACATGTGCTCCCTTGGAACATCTCTCAGCTTCATGCTCCAAGCGGCCACTACTAATTGTGATACATCCCATATAGAAAACATAGTCTTCAGTGCCTCTGTGCCCCTCTCATCTTGGTACCCAAAGTGGTGGCTCCTGCTGCTTGGGCCTTAAAATGGCACTGGCAACACCACATGGAGCATTTCAATACTTCCACCCAGTAAGAGTAACAATGAACTCTGGAAATAGGAACCAGATGAAGTGGGGGAAGAATAATTGTTTGCATGCTTATGTGCATGCAGTAATTATTCTAATCTTATCCTCATTATTCCTAGGTGAGCAATATGTAGGGACTTGTAATATATCCCTAGAGTCATCATTTAAAACTGGGTCCTGAAATTTTGTTAGTAGACTTTTAGGGATAGTTTACATCTATCTTCAAGAGTCTTTCAGTTCATTTGCTTCCGTATCTCTGTGATTCTCTATCATGGATCAAACAAACCTGTGACCATTTGTTCTGCCCTTCTCCATATATGTTCAATATCCCCTGTTAGTCCTATTTGGTATGGATCCCACACACTTGAGCAATGTTCTGGAACTGGACATGCGAGCGATGTGTAAGCAGTCTCCTTTGTAGACTATTTGCACTTCCCAGTATTCTACCAATAAACTGAAGGCTACCACCTGCTTTACCCATGGCTGAGACTTTGTGATCATTCTGCTTCATATCCCTATAAACTGTTACATTTGGATGATTCCAGTTGAGACTCATTGATATTATAGTCATAGGATACAACTTTTTTTTCGATTTTGTGAAGTAACAGTTTTACATTTCTGAATATTTAAAGCAATTTGCCAGTCTTTTCACCACTTTGAAATCTTATCACAGGCTGACTGAATATTTAAGCAACTTCTTTCAGATAGTACTTCATCATAGATAAATGCATCATCTGCAGAATGTCTGAGGTTGCTGTTAATATTGTCAACAATGCCATTAATACACAACATAAATCGCAAGGGTCCCAATACACTCCCCTGGGGCTCACCTGTACTTACTTCTACATCAGACGATGACTCTCCATCCAAGGTAACATGCTGTGTCCTCAGTCCAGTCACAAATTTCACTTGATACCCCTTATGATTGTACTTTTGACAATAAGCATAAGTGTGGTTCTGAGTCATATGATTTTTGGAAATCAAGAAATGCTGCACCTACCTGATAGCCTTGATCTAAAGCTTTCAGTACACCACATGAGAAAAGTGCAAGCTGGGTTTCACATGATTGACATTCTTGAAATCCATTCTAGTTGTCATAGAGGAGGTCATTCTGTTCAAGATACCTCATTATATTTCAGCTTAGAATATGTTCTAAGATTCTGCAACAAATCGATATCAAGGATATTGGACAGTAGTTTTATGAACCACTTCTACTAACATTCTTGTAGATGGATGTGACCTGTATTTTTTCCCAAGAACTGAGCATGGTTTTTGTTCAAGGTGTCTATGATGGATTATAGTTAGAATAGGGGCTAACTCAGCTGCAAATTTAGTATAGAATCTGATAGGGGTTCCATCAGGCTTTGGAGCTTTGTTCAGTTTTAATGATTGCAGCTGTGTCTCAACATCACTGACACTAATAATTATCTCATTCATCTTTCCAGTAGTGTGAGGATTTAATTGGAGCAATTCTCCTGTGTTTCTTTTTGTAAAGGAACATTTGAAAATGGAGTTAAGTATTTCAGTTTTTGCTTGGCAACCTTTAACTTCAGTTCCTGCCTTATTTGCTAGGGACTAGACACTAACTCTGTTGCCACTAACAGCCTTTACATACAATCAGAATTTCCTCGAGTTTTGTGAAGTATAATTTGACAATGTTCTGCTAAAAGTAGTCACTGAAGGTATCATGCATTGTGCTCTTGACAGCCAAATGCATTTCATTCAGCATCTCTGTCTATAGCCCTACACTCTGTTTTATACCTATTATGCAGTAATCTCTGTTTCTTTGGAGGTTTCTTTACAGTGATTATATACCATGGAGAGTCCCTCCCATTTTGAACTGTTCTACTGGTACATATTATCCAGTGCTAGGTCCACTATTCTTTCAAACTTGAGCCTAGCTCCTGTACATGCTCCTGGTTGTACTGAAAGTTTCAAGTTCCTCATTGCAGTAGGAAACTATTTTTTTTCTAGTTTGCCTAAAATGTATATTTTCTGCTTATTTTAGTTGTCATTTGCATTTTTGTAATCATTGTCACCATGTTCACTGATACCAGTTTTGATGTGAACATCCTCAAAGAGGTCAGGTCTATTTGTTGCCATTAGATCCAATATATTTCTGTCATAAGTGGAGTTCCTAATTATCTGTTCTAGGTAGTTTTCAGAGAAGGCATTCAGTAATATTTCACAGGATGTCTTATTGTTCCCACCACTAATAAAGCTGTAATTTTCCCAATCAATTGTTGGATGATTAAAGGTCCCACCAATGATTACAGCATGATAGGAGAACCTGTGTACAAGTGAACTGAGCTTTTCTCTAAAGTTTTCAGTTACATCAGGAGGTGTGTCCGGTTGGCAATAGAAGGATCCAGTTATTTTATATCCACTCCTGATACTGAGCCTTCCCAAACAATCTCAATATGCATCTTCAATTTCTATCTTGGTGGATTCGAGTTTCTTGTTGACTGTGACAAATACACCACCTGCATTTCCCATTTGCCTATCCTTTTGGTATACATTTAATTTTTCCCAATAAATTTCGCTATTATTTCAGGTTTCAACAAGCCTTCTGTACCTAGTATTATGCGAGCTTAACTGTTTTTAAGGTGTGCTTCAAACTCTGGCACTTTGTTATGAATGCTTCAGCAGTTAACCATTAGGAATTTAGTAATCTTGCCTGTGGGAGGCATTTCTTTCAATCTTACCCTGATACTTCTAGGTTTCCTATAGCTATTATTATCTGGACTGGATGAACAGCTTCCCAATCTAAAAAAAACTTGTTTTTATCATAAATAAACACTCATGTTCATACATTAAATGGAATACTATATGTAAAATTCTCTGCTGTTCACTTCAATTAAAAAGTCAATAAGGAGTAAATTATTACAATAAAGAATCACAGATATTCCTCATTGTGCTGACTTTAAGGTGAGGTTTGTTAGTAGGTTTTGTATACTTTCATGTCTTGTTGTCTTATGAAATGGAGTAATACAAGTAAAATAAACAAGCTATTTAATCAACCTAAGGGACCAGTAAAAATATTGTGTTAAGTAGATACCTAATGTATTGAGTGTGAGACACTGTTGAGACTGTAGAGTGTCTACTTGGATTTTTATTATCAACATCTTTGTAACAGATAATCTGTCCCTTTTTCTTTAACTTACAATTTTTGACTCAATCATTTTTGGGCCAGAGTTCTCTATCTCAGATTGATTCATTTGACTTTGTACCTAGAACTCTGTATTACATTCGCAGGAAGCCAGTGCATATCAGAGTTTCATTTCCTTCACAAAAATTTGTGCCTAGCTTATTGCAAGATAAAACTCTGTAGATTTTCTCTGTTCATGTTAACACATCCTTTTGCTGTATACTAGTGGAGACCTAATCTGACACAGATTAGCAGTGTTCCAGGATAAGTCATTTAAATACTTTGTAGACATTCAGTATACAGACAAGATAGATCTTCTCATTATTTTATGGATGAAGAATGGAATTTTCAGTTTGCTGGTTGATTAATTCATTTTTACCCATAATTTACTACTAACATGTTGGTTGTTCTTGTTATTTTAGGATCACAGCAAAAATTGCTACAGTTTGTTAATCATTGGAATTTTGAATTTTGATACATTTATGATAATTGCCTTTTCTACACTCCACATCAATATTATCATTACCTATGTACAATTTACCAACAACAACACTTCATAATTGATAGTAGTATCTCCAAACCATGTAGCTGTAATGCAAAAACCATACGCTAAGCCATTGATGCATAACATGGAGAGTATCCTGTTTAGGATAAAAATATATTGGAAAGTATGTGTTTCCTTCAGTATCCTATATTGAGGAATACAACTCCAAAGTTCCATAAAAAATCTGAGAACATGGAATAATCCAGCTGAAGTTGATCACTGTCTTTTATGATACTACAAGACTGATCCACAATGCGAGGTGTGAAGACCTGCCATGGACAAATGTAATTACAGTTCAGTATGGCTTTGATTATGATAATTTTTCAGCATAGTTATCTGGAAAATTTCACATTTCTTCCTTTAGCACACCAAAGCCAGATAAAAAAAATCTGCACCAAACCGTGTAACCATATAATGGGGCTTCTGAATTTCTTACATCACTTTCTTGATGAGAATAATGACCATGTCCCTGCTTTTTTTTTATTCAAATAGATTTCTAGCTTGGGTTTCTTAGTGAATGCGTTTTTTTAATTCCTTAAATTTTAGGGGTAATGACTGTTTTCCTATCACATTCACTCCATCTCAAGTGGCACATGATGTATGCAAGTTTAATCTCCTATAGCAATGCAGTGCAGGAACAATGTTACTTCCTTGTGAAACTTCATAAAGTGTACAAGACACAATGACAATCCAATAGGCTTATGACTGACTGTGGGTTTCTTGTGTGTCCATCATGTAACAGATCTTACGGTACTGGGCTCTGCCATGAGCAATTCTCAATGGCCCACAGCAACGTTAAATTTGTGAACAGAGTCATCAAGTTGAATTCAGTTTTCATATAATAATAATAATAATAATAATAATAATGTAGAACATGAGATTTAATAATTGAAAGAATAATGTATGACAGATTGCTAGACTTCCTAAACAAAAATAAAATTCTTGTAAACGCACATAATGGTTTCAGAAAAGGCAAATCTACACAAACAGTTCTCTTCAGCTTCCTAAAAGTGTTTTACAAAGCTACTGAGGACAAGGAACTGATCTGTGAGTTGTTTTTGGACCTTTCTAAGGCACTTGATCTTATAAATCATAATCTACTGCTGTTAAAACTGTATAATTATCGTGTCCGTGGTATTTCCTAAGAGGGGTTCAAGTTATATTTAACTGATAGGAAACAAAGAGTACAAATTTCTCAGGATGGAAATGTGTACCATACTGAACATAAATGAGTTAATTATGGGGTGCCTCAGAGCTCGGTATTGGGACCATTGTTATTCTTGATTTTTATTAATGACCTACCACAACAGTTTTCAACAGCTAATACCATTTTATCTGCTGATGATACCAACTGGATTATAAAAGGGAAGAATGATTATGAGATGCAGAAAAAATCGATGAAACAGCAGAAGTGGCAGAAAAATGGTTTAAAGATAACTGTCTAGATGTCAATGAAAGAAAATTATGGATGAATTTCAACCATATAAGGTACAAAAATAGGACCAATTTAAAATTCACATTATGGAATAGCCAAATTCATCAAATGAGTCATATAAAATTTGTAGCATAATGGGTTGATGAGCATCTAAGACGAGAAATACATGCAGAAATGCTTAACAAAAAATTAATCAAGTACTGTTACATATTAAGAGTGCTTAAAGATTGCTGCAATACTGAAAGAGTGTTAAGTGCTTATTGCACATACATGCATAGTCTTCTGAAGTATGAAGTATGGTATAGTGTTCTGGGGAAATACCTCTTTTGCAAAGCAGTCTTTTAAGCTCCAAAAGAAAGCTGCAAGATTAATAAGTGATGTTACTTACATAGCACCGTGTAGAGGTATTTTTAAGGAATTAAAAATGACTTTACCATCTACATGTATATTTGAAAGCATTTGCTTCATTATGAACCATCAAGTTTCACCTTTGAATAGTGAGATACACCATTATCCAACAAGGACCAGGGATGACCATCATAGGGATGTCCACAGAAAATCAATATATCAGGATAGTGCTGTTTACAAATCAAAAATTCTGTACAGTGCATTGCCAGATAGCATAAAAAAATACCAAACATTAATACATTCACAAAAGAACTAAAAAACTTAATAAACAACAGTTTTACAGCATTAATGAATACCTGGAATTTTGCTCGAATCTGTAAGTCTGCTTCACAACTCACTAAACAAACAAACAGAAGATTCTTTTATATTATAAAATGTGCCACAACAGCACAATTATCCGTCTTTTATAGTAGATTACTGAGACAAAAAGCTAAATCAACACAACACATTTGGTTTAACAAACAGTGTTTGCAACACAAAAATTACGCCAAAATACGTCTCCATAAAGTCAAGAGGAACATCTGCCGCAGCAAACAAAGCCGTTGACGTCGCAAGATACACGTGGATAAAGGAAGAAATGAAGAAATGGTATCGTGTTCGTGACAATGTGTGTACACATCTAAAAGTGGTACATATGGCAATCACATCTAAGTTACACCCGTGTGAGTTCGATGTTTTCGATCGAGAAGTTCGTCAAAGTGTAAGTGATCTTATTCACAATGTATTTTTGCATCAGAACAAGAAATTATCTATGATTAGGAAGGTGAGTGAACCTCTAACCTCAAACTGTAAACAAAATTTTTCGCAACGTGTAATTAACTTATCGAACTTGGTTCTGTCCCCAAAGGAACAAAAAGTGCTTGAAAAAGGTTTTAAATATGCTCCTCCCCACCCTCCATCAGAAAAACAACTGGATGTTATGAAAGTTGATATTGAATATGCCTTAACGAAAGACACCACTGCAAAATATATAGTTGCCAATGCACTAAAGAACGAAACCAAATCCGTGTGTAACATCTCATGGTCTATTGACTTTCACACCCTCAAGTCCTTAAAACAGAAATTACAACACCAAGGTATCGTTGCCACAAAATCTGATAAAGGCAACAGTATTGTGCTTTTGAACAAATGTGATTATGTGGATAAAGTTAATGATTTTCTGAATACCACAGGCTTCCAAGTCCTTCCTAAAGACCCTACTAAATTGTTCAAAGAGGATGTTAAATATGCAATCATTTCATGCAAAAGCATATTCTCTGAATTTGAAGTAAAACTGTTAACTAATATGAACCCAGTGCCTCGTAGAATGTACAGCCTTCCTAAACTGCATAAACAAGATATTCCTATTCATCCAGTTGTATCATCATTCACTGCTCCATCTTACAAACTAGCCAGTAAACTTGATGTCCTAATTAAGAGCAAGAATAAATTTAAACCAAAGCATGGTATTTCAAACTCTGTGGACCTAGTAAACAAGTTAAAAGGTATATCTGTCTCACACAGTGATAAATTAGTATCCTTTGATGTCAGCAGTTTGTTTTCTAACATACCAGTAGTAGAATGTATTGACATTCTGACAGAGCTGATGCACAAGTCTAATGTCAATCCTGTGGAATTGAATGACTTGAGACTGGCCACACAGACCTGCCTCGCACAGAACTATTTCCAGTTCCAAGGCACTCTTTATAAACAATTAGATGGCTTAGCTATGGGTTCCCCTCTTAGTCCACTGTTGGCTGAAATATTTATGGACCATTTTGAACAAAATTTTCTAAAAACAGAACCTTTGAGTGCAAACATCAAATACTGGTTTAGATATGTAGATGATGTCCTGTGTATGTGGACTGGTACTACAAGACAACTCAACACATTCTTGAAAAACCTAAACGGTCAACATAAAAATATCCAGTTCACTATGGAAATTGGCAACAAATCCATAAACTTCTTAGATCTCACCATTGACATCAGTACACACACACATTGTTTCAAAATTTACAGAAAAACAACAACTACAGACACAGTAATACCTTCTTGCTCACAACACCCCATAGCTCACAAACATGCAGCTTTCCACTCAATGTTACACCGTCTCATATCCATCCCTATGTCCAGAGATGATTTTAAAGCAGAGTTAGATACAATAAAATTTATTGCCTCAGCCAATGGCTACAATCCAGTTCTTATTGACCACATCTTGCACAGGAAACAAAAACGGAAAATTATACCCCTCCTCTATGCCCCACCTGCTTCCCCATCCACTGTCTGCAAGAAATGGTGTACTCTACCATTTCTAGGTCAGGTATCATAGACTATAGCCAAAGCACTGAAATCCTGCAAGTATAGGGTTTCCTACTATGTCAGAAACACTACAGCCCAGTGTGTTTTTAATAGAAAAGATAAGATCCAGTTATTAGCCAACAGTGGGGTATACAAAATCACCTGTTCTGATTGTGACAAATTTTACATTGGTCAGTCAGGCAAAGACATATCAACTAGGCTGGCTGAACATGAATGCAGCTGGAGGTTGCAGAATTCAGACTCTGCATTTGCTGAGCATGTACTGAGTGAGGGTCACAACTACCAGCCAGTGTCCCATGTACTTCACTTAGCAAACAAAGGCCACAAACTCAACCTGCTGGAAGCCCTGGAAATTAACAAACATCTTGCTCACAGTCCAGATCTCATCCTAAATGACCAGACACAACTCAACACTTCCCCTCTCCTATTCTTCATATAATCATCTTTGTTGTTCATTACTTCCCACACTCTCTCTTCCTACATATTCCCATTTTCCTGTAGTCATTAAGTTGTTTTATTTGTTGCTGTTGTCTTTGTATTCCACATATGCTGTAGTTTCAATAGTTAAGGGTTTGCTTTTAACTTGTACTTTTATTACTGTCCATGTTTAACTCCTCTTGTAGTTGTCTCATCAAATACTGTTCATATTTTACTTTGCTCATTTATTTAATGTAAACTGGTATACAGCCACTGCTTTTATTATAATGTTAATGTTAAAATGCAGTACCACCACACTCTCAAACTGTAGGTTCCCTCAAACACCTCAATTTTCCTGCATTTATTAATTTCTGTTTATCGTATTGATATGGCTTAAGTTCCTCATGTATTCTGTATTTACACTGACAACTGTCTCTTCTTTTTTAATTGGTTGTGTATCACTCTCCATGTTTCATACCTCTTGATGTAGCCTTGCCTAGTACTAATTTTATCTTATTTCAATAGTTTTGTTTATTAATAGAAACTGTTATGTAGGCATGCTATTCTTATTTTGTGCTAAAGGTTTCCCTGTCAACTCCATTGTTATTTATGTACTGTTCAGTTTTTACTATTTCATTGCAAAGATGTTACTCACTGTATGTTTCTACTTCACTCTAGATGTGTTACTTCTCTTCCAATGTTGTCTGCTAACATTTAACTTCTTTGGTGATAATACTCAGTAAATGCCTGAAGATGGTCTTGTAAGCCAAAAACCGGTTAGCAATAAAAATAATATTGTAGAACAAAAGCAAACTGGTGCTTTTCATTTATTATTATAATGTTGTTCTACCAAGAACCGACGGAAGATTCTGTTAATATAAACAAAAATTCATAATTATGAATCACTCCAAGATAAAACCAAACTTCTTTCATCCATATATGTATGTAATTATGCACCTAGCTTTTGTGCCATATGTTACTATGCCTAGTTAACTAATGTACTGGTATTTAAAAGTTTTAGTAAAATCTACCAATGGTTTCACTAGCTTTTATTCTATCTGCCTGTACATATATAATTTTATAACCAAATTAAGCAGAATAATGTTTCTGTTACAAAGATGTGTTGATATCAATGATAAGATTTTGTACATGATGTAAATCATGATGTGTCCAATATCATGAATGTGATAATACGGGTGCTAAATAAATAAATAAATAATACACCCCACATTATTACTGTTTGGACCTCACCTATGACATCAGAATCAGATGTTTTTGTCTCATAATGTACAAGTTAAATAGTTGATTTGATATACAGGAGACTCATAAGATAATAACTGTAATAACTTAAAAATGGAATTCACTATTTATAATCATGTGGCTCCAAATTTTAATTTAATTTCTTATCCTGCTCAATGGTCAGATCATTATCTTAAAAAATCCTCAAAAGAGTAACAGAATTACTGTATAGAGTTCTATATATAAATTTTTTTACTCACTTTCAACCTTCTGAAAATTTGTGCATTTTAGTTCCTGGTATAGTTTTATTCCCATGTATTGTAGGTCTTCACAAAATGATGAAGTCTGCATGCAAAAGGTATCAAACTTTCTTTCTTCCTTGTTTCATTCCTGTGCTGGAAGTTGTTTGCAGGAAACAGTTCAGGATTATTATATGTGATTATTCAACCCTGTTCACCATCTTAACACCAGTTTCCATTATATGCAATAATGCATCCATGTTCAACATGTTAATGAAGAAATATCATCAAAAAATTATTTTTAGATGAAAAAACCTGATAATATTACATACACCAGCACCTGACCACATTTCCATGAGCGCAGCTGTTTTAAACTGATGTCTTATGTATCTTTTACCGGAAATATCTATTACCATTTGGATTACTTTCAGTCTGAGCCTAATTTTTTGGGGTATAAATTCTGAAAAATCTTATATAAACTTAGAACCATAATTTTACAGGCTACAACAAAGAAGCGAATAAAGACAGTGATGCAGGAAGTATTGACTTTCCTTCTTCTTCATATATATATATATATATATATATACCTACCTAAAAACAAAGATGATGTGACTTACCAAATATACAGACACAAGCAGACATATTTAAAGACCTGTCTGCTTGTGTCTGTATATGTGTGGATGGATATGTGTGTGTGTGTGTGTGTGTGTGTGTGTGTGTGTGCGCGAGTGTATACCCGTCCTTTTTCCCCCCTAAGGCAAGTCTTTCCGCTCCCGGGACTGGAATGACTCCTTACCCTCTCCCTTAAAACCCACATCCTTTAGTCTTTCCCTCTCCTTCCCTCTTTCCTGATGAGACAACAGTTTGTTGCGAAAGCTTGAATTTTGTGTGTATGTTTGTGTTCGTTTGTGTGTCTGTTGACCTGCCAGCACTTTCATTTGGTAAGCCACATCATCTTTGTTTTTAGGTATATTTTTCCTACGTGGAATGTTTCCTTCTATTATAACCATATCATATACAGGGTGTTTCAAAAATGACCGGTATATTTGAAACGGCAATAAAAACTAAACGAGCAGCGATAGAAATACACCGTTTGTTGCAATATCCTTGGGACAACAGTACATTTTCAGGCAGACAAACTTTCGAAATTACAGTAGTTACAATTTTCAACAACAGATGGCGCTGCGGTCTGGGAAACACTATAGTACGATATTTTCCACATATCCACCATGCGTAGCAATAATATGGCGTAGTCTCTGAATGAAATTACCTGAAACCTTTGACAACGTGTCTGGCGGAATGGCTTCACATGCAGATGAGATGTACTGCTTCAGCTGTTCAATTGTTTCTGGATTCTGGCGGTACACCTGGTCTTTCACGTGTCCCCACAGAAAGAAGTCACAGGGGTTCATGTCTGGCGAATAGGGAGGCCAATCCACGCCGCCTCCTGTATGTTTCGGATAGCCCAAAGCAATCACACGATCATCGAAATATTCATTCAGGAAATTAAAGACGTCGGCCATGCGATGTGGCCGGGCACCATCTTGCATAAACCACGAGGTGTTCGCAGTGTCGTCTAAGGCAGTTTGTACCGCCACAAATTCACGAAGAATGTCCAGATAGCGTGATGCAGTAATCGTTTCGGATCTGAAAAATGGGCCAATGATTCCTTTGGAAGAAATGGTGGCCCAGACCAGTACTTTTTGAGGATGCAGGGACGATGGGACTGCAACATGGGGCTTTTTGGTTCCCCATATGCGCCAGTTCTGTTTATTGATGAAGCCGTCCAGGTAAAAATAAGCTTCGTCAGTAAACCAAATGCTACCCACATGCATATCGCCGTCATCTATCCTGTGCACTATATCGTTAGCGAATGTCTCTCGTGCAGCAATGGTAGCGGCGCTGAGGGGTTGCCGCGTTTGAATTTTGTATGGATAGAGGTGTAAACTCTGGCGCATGAGACGATACGTGGACGTTGGCGTCATTTGGACCGCAGCTGCAACACGGCGAACAGAAACCCGAGGCCGCTGTTGGATCACCTGCTGCACTAGCTGCGCATTGCCCTCTGTGGTTGCCGTACACATTTGGCCTACCTTTCCAGCACGTTCATCCGTCACGTTCCCAGTCTGTTGAAATTTTTCAAACAGATCCTTTATTGTATCGCTTTTTGGTCCTTTGGTTACATTAAACCTCCGTTGAAAACTTCGTCTTGTTGCAACAACACTGTGTTCTAGGCGGTGGAATTCCAACACCAGAAAAATCCTCTGTTCTAAGGAATAAACCATGTTGTCTACAGCACACTTGCACGTTGTGAACAGCACACGCTTACAACAGAAAGACGACGTACAGAATGGCTAACCCACAGACTGCGTTGTCTTCTATATCTTTCACATCACTTGCAGCGCCATCTGTTGTTGAAAATTGTAACTACTGTAATTTCGAACGTTTGTCCTCCTGAAAATGTACTGTTGTCCCAAGCATATTGCAACAAACGGTGTATTTCTATCGCTGCTCGTTTAGTTTTTATTGCCGTTTCAAATATACCGGTCATTTTTGAAACACCCTGTATATATATATATATATATATATATATATATATATATATATATATATATATATATATACACTCCTGGAAATGGAAAAAAGAACACATTGACACAGGTGTGTCAGACCCACCATACTTGCTCCGGACACTGCGAGAGGGCTGTACAAGCAATGATTACACGCACGGCACAGCGGACACACCAGGAACCGCGGTGTTGGCCGTCGAATGGCGCTAGCTGCGCAGCATTTGTGCACCGCCGCCGTCAGTGTCAGCCAGTTTGCCGTGGCATACGGAGCTCCATCGCAGTCTTTAACACTGGTAGCATGCCGCGACAACGTGGACGTGAACCGTATGTGCAGTTGACGGACTTTGAGCGAGGGCGTATAGTGGGCATGCGGGAGGCCGGGTGGACGTACCGCCGAATTGCTCAACACGTGGGGCGTGAGGTCTCCACAGTACATCGATGTTGTCGCCAGTGGTCGGCGGAAGGTGCACGTGCCCGTCGACCTGGGACCGGACCGCAGCGACGCACGGATGCACGCCAAGACCGTAGGATCCTACGCAGTGCCGTAGGGGACTGCACCGCCACTTCCCAGCAAATTAGGGACACTGTTGCTCCTGGGGTATCGGCGAGGACCATTCGCAACCGTCTCCATGAAGCTGGGCTACGGTCCCGCACACCGTTAGGCCGTCTTCCGCTCACGCCCCAACATCGTGCAGCCCGCCTCCAGTGGTGTCGCGACAGGCGTGAATGGAGGGACGAATGGAGACGTGTCGTCTTTAGCGATGAGAGTCGCTTCTGCCTTGGTGCCAATGATGGTCGTATGCGTGTTTGGCGCCGTGCAGGTGAGCGCCACAATCAGGACTGCATACGACCGAGGCACACAGGGCCAACACCCGGCATCATGGTGTGGGGAGCGATCTCCTACACTGGCCGTACACCACTGGTGATCGTCGAGGGGACACTGAATAGTGCACGGTACATCCAAACCGTCATCGAACCCATCATTCTACCATTCCTAGACCAGCAAGGGAACTTGCTGTTCCAACAGGACAATGCACGTCCGCATGTATCCCGTGCCACCCAACGTGCTCTAGAAGGTGTAAGTCAACTACCCTGGCCAGCAAGATCTCCGGATCTGTCCCCCATTGAGCATGTTTGGGACTGGATGAAGTGTCGTCTCACGCGGTCTGCACGTTCAGCACGAACGCTGGTCCAACTGAGGCGCCAGGTGGAAATGGCATGGCAAGCCGTTCCACAGGACTACATCCAGCATCTCTATGATCGTCTCCATGGGAGAATAGCAGCCTGCATTGCTGCGAAAGGTGGATATACACTGTACTAGTGCCGACATTGTGCATGCTCTGTTGCCTGTGTCTATGTGCCTGTGGTTCTGTCAGTGTGATCATGTGATGTATCTGACCCCAGGAATGTGTCAATAAAGTTTCCCCTTCCTGGGACAATGAATTCACGGTGTTCTTATTTCAATTTCCAGGAGTGTATATTTATATATATATATATATATATATATATACCTAAAAACAAAGATGATGTGACTTACCAAATGAAAGTGCTGGCAGGTCGACAGACACACAAGCGAACACAAACATACACACAAAATTCAAGCTTTCGCAACAAACTGTTGCCTCATCAGAGGGAAGGAGAGGGAAAGACGAAAGGATGTGGGTTTTAAGGGAGAGGGTAAGGAGTCATTCCAGTCCCGGGAGCGGAAAGACTTACCTTAGGGGGAAAAAAGGACGGGTATACACTCGCACACACACACATATCCATCCACACATATACAGACACAAGCAGACATATTTAAAGACAAAGAGTTTGTCTTTCGGAGAAAAAAAATCGGAGGCCTTCGAGCTTGAATGCACCTCGTAATTCGGATGCTCTGAAGAACTGCGAATGTATGCAACGTAACTGGCGAACAGTTGGACACATCTGATCTGCAATGGAGGGACTCTGGCCTCCACCAGGACACTGGCCACTGGACTCATTCTAAAAGCTTCTGTCGCTGGGCGAACGCCATAGTGGTGCACTGGGTCGAGTGCACGCAATGCTGAGGGGACTGCCGAACCATAAACAAGTCTCCCATAGTCAAGGTGGAATTGAACAAGGGCTTTGTAGAGCTGCATCAGCGTAGAGCGATCTGCATGCCAGTTGATGTTGCTCAGGCAGTGGAGGGCACTGAGGTGCTGCCAGCACTTCCACTTAAGCTGACGAAGGTGAGGTAGCCAAGTCAATCGGGAGTCGAAAATCAGTCCTAAGTATCTATATATCTCCACTACAGTGAGTGGAGCATCATTAAGGTAAAATTCTCGTTCTGGGTGAATGCTACAATGCTAACACAAGTGCATAACACATCACTTAGCGGCTGAGAACTGGAAGCTGTGGGCGAGAGCCCATGACTGTGCCTTGTGGATGGCTCCCTGTAGGTGCTGCTCAGCAACACCAGTACTGGTGGAGCAGTACGAAATGCAGAAGTCGTCTGCATACAGAGAGGGTGAGACGGACGACCCTACAGCTGCTGCTAAACCGTTGATGGCCACTAAAAATAGTGATGCACTCAATACAGAGCTCTGCAGGACCCCTTTCTCCTGGATATGGGGAAACTATGGGAGACACCAACTTGGACATGGAAAGAACGGAGAGACAGGAACTTCTGGATAAAAATCGGGAGCGGGCCTTGGAGACCTCACCCATATCATGTGGCAAGGATATGATGTCGCCAGGTGGTGTCACATGCTTTGCGTAGATCAAAAAAGACGGCAAGGTGTTGGCGTCTGGAAAAGGCAGACTTGAGGGACACAAGATTATCAGTGTTAGAGCACCCCTTGTGGAAGCCGCACTGATATGGAGCCAGTAGGCCACATGACTCCAGCCATTGTGGCCGAGTGGTTCTAGGCGCTTCAGTCTGGAACCGTGCGACCGCTACGGTCAGAGGTTCAAAACCTGCCTTGGGCATGGATGTGTGTGATGTCCTTAGTTTAGTTAGGTATAAGTACTTCTAAGTTCTAGGGGACTGATGACCTCAGATGTTAAGTCCCATAGTGCTCAGAGCCATTTGAACCCAACCCAACCACCAACACACCATACATTCCAGCTGATTACAAACAACATTGGTGAGGCTGATGGGCCTATAGCCAACCACATCAGGCGGGTTTTTATTGGGTTTGAGCACTGGAGCGATGATGCTCTCCCGCCATTGTGATGGAAAGACGCCATTGCACTAGATTCAGTTGAAGAAGATGAAGAGATGGCGCTTGTGGTCAGACGAGAGATGTTTAATCATCTGACTGTGGAGCCAAGCCGGTACAGGAGCTGTGTCGGGGCAATGTGAAAGTGCGCTGAGGAGCACCCTCTCTGTAAATGGGACGTATAGGATTCACTGTGGCGTGTAGAGAACGAGAGGACTTTCCTTTCCATCCGCTGTTTGAGGATGCGAAAGGCTGCGAGGTAGTTCTCCGACACAGAGGCTCGAGCATAGTGCTCAGCAAAGTGCTCGGCAATCAAGTTTGCGTCAATATATAGCACGCCATTGATGGTAACGCCAGGGACACCTGTTGGGGTGTGGTACCCAAAAAGACGTCTGATCTTCGTCCAGACTTGGAAAGATGACGTATAGCACCCAATGGTTGACACATACCTCTCCCAACACTCCTGTTTCCATTGTTTTATAAGCTGGCGTACATGGGCACGGAGCCACTTAAAGGCTATCAGATGCTCTAGGCAAGGGTGCCACTTATGCCGCTGTAGAGCTCGCCTATGTTCTGTAATTGCCTCAGCGACTTCCAGCGACCACCAAGGGACTGTCTTTCGGTGGGAGGCACCCTAAAGAGCGAGGGATCGCGTTTTCTGCCGCAGAAACGATTGTGGTAGTCACCTGCTCAAACATCACATTGATGTTACCATGTGGTGGAGACTCAGTGGTAACATCAGAGGCGAAAGTTTCTCAGTTCACCTTGTTTAACGCCCATCTGGGTAGGCGACCGTGGGCCTGACGCCAGGCCAGTGACAGGGAAATGGGGAAGTGGTCACTACCACACAGGTCGTCATGTGCTCTCCAGTGGCAGATGGGAGAATTCCTGGGCTGAAAATTGATAAATCAATGTCCGAGTAACTACCTCGAGCCACACTGAAATGTGTGGTAGCCCCAGTATTTAAGAGGGAGAATTCGAACTGAGAGAGTAAAGTTTCGACATCTCTGCCTCGGCCAGTAAGCATGCTGTAACCCTAGAAATGGTTATGGGCGTTAAAATCTCCCAAAAGTAGGAAAGGTTGAGGGAGTTGATCAAACAGTGCAGCTAATACATTCAGGGATATTGCACCATCTGGAGGAAGATATACATTGCAGACTGTTATTTCCTGTGTCGTCCATATTCTGACAGCCACAGTTCCAAAAGGGGTTTGAATGGGTACAGTTTCACTACAGACTGAGTTTAGGACATAAATGCAAACTCCACGTGACACTCGATTATAGCCACTACGCTTCCTGTCATATCCCTTAAAGCCATGGAGGGCAGGGGTCTGCATTGCCGGGATCCAGGTTTCCTGGAGGACAATGAAGATAGCAGGTGTAAAGCTAAACAGTTGCCGTAGCTCAGCCAGGTAGTGGAAAAAACCGCCACAATTCCACTCGAGGATGACATCATCCTGAGACATGCATGGAAAATTCAATGAGGCAGTTTGTCCCTCAGGGTCACCTGCTGCCACCGAATTTTTGCCTCAGCAGTCTATATCCATTGTGTCTGAGGGTCCGGCGAGATCCAGGTCCTCAGCATACGTCAATATCTCCACCCCATCCACAGACGCAGAGCTTGTAGGTAGTGGAGGTGCGGGTGCCACCGCAAGTTCCTTGTTCTTGGGGAGTCTTGTTTTTCGATTTCTCGCGCTGTCCTTGGGTTTCCCAGCTGGGAGGACTTCACTGAATCAGTCTCTGTGACTGAGGATGCGCATGAAGCCCTACGACCAGTTGCTTTTGGGCTCTTCAGACACTGGTGGGTGTCATCTGCCCACCAGCAGAAACCTGGGAAGGTAGTGACCCAAGGGACCCCTTCCTGGCGAGAGGAGCCAAAGAAGCATTACGCTTCTCTGGCTCAGAAGTGGGGACTGATGGTTGAGGGGGGGGGGGGGGGGGTTTACTTCCATAGTAGGTGTGGAAGCAACAGGGAGGGAAGTGCCCTCCACCATCAAGGGGGCAGGTGTAGTCTCCTGACTCTGAGAGGCGACAGGAATTCAAGGAACTGATGGGGCGGCAATTGCTCTCATAGTGGTAGCACATGAGGAGGTCATAGCCACATGATGTAGGCACTCAAAATTCCTCTTAGCCTCAGTGTAGGTCAGTCAGTCCAGGGTCTAATATTCCATGATTTTCCTCTCTTTCTGTAAAATCCTGCAGTCTGGTGAGCAAGGTGAATGATGCTCTCCGCAGTTGACACAGATGGAAGGCGGGGCACATGGAATATTGGGATGTGATGGACGTCCACAATCGTGACAGGTGGGGCTGGAAATACAGCAAGAAGACATATGACCGAACTTCCAGCACTCAAAGCACTGCATTGGATTGGAGGAGGGATATATGGCTTTTTTTTTTTTTTTTTTTTTTTTTTTTGGTTTTAGGGCGCAAAACTGCTATGGTCTATGCCCAGTCTGTGACTTAGGAAGTAGTAAAAAACCGAAAACGGAAACCAGCAGCAATGGGAACGAAAGTCATAAAATTGGAGAAACTAACAGCAGAAGGAAGGCTTAAAAATCCACTACACAAGGGGGTTGGTTGTCCCAAAAAAAACTTCAAATGACTGACCTCATTTCACTGGCACGAATGAACTCTAGAACGCGATCGGCCGAGCGCGTGTCATCTGCTAAAATTGATGATATATCAGGCGACAGCTGTGGACGGGCGCGTAACGGATTAAAATAGGGGCACTCAATTAAAAGGTGTCTTACCGTCCACAGCTGAGAGCAGTGGGGACAGAGTGGGGGAGGATCGCCGCTTAAAAGATGTCGATGGCTAAAAAGACAGTGCCCTATCCGGAGTCTAGTTAAAATTACCTCCTCCCGACGACGCGTTCGGGAGGAAGATGTCCAAGCACAAGGAAGAGTTTTCACGTCCCGCAATTTATTTTGGGGAAGTGTCGACCAATGCGCGTGCCATAAATGAACAACACGACGACATAAAACGCTCCGGAGATCGGCGACGGGAATCGATTGAATTGCTGGCCGAAGAAGAGAGACTGCAGCCTTGGCTGCAATATCGGCCGCCTCATTCCCACAGATACCAACGTGTCCCGGGAGCCAGAGGAACGCCACCGAGACGCCCCCCAGGTGGAGCAAGCGCAAACAGTCCTGAATCCGGTGGACCAGAGGGTGCACAGGGTAAAGAGCTTGGAGACTGAGGAGAGAGCTGAGAGAATCTGAGCAGATAACGTACTGTATCCGCCGATGGCGGCGGATGTAGTGGACAGCCTGGAGAACAGCGTAAAGCTCCGCAGTATAAACCGAACACTGGTCGGGAAGCCGAAAGTGATTTGGGGTGTCGCCAACAATATAGGCACTCCCTACACCTAACGATGTTTTCGAGCCGTCGGTGTAAATAAATGTGGCGTCCGTCATTTGTGCACATAGAGCAGCAAATGCCCGACGATAAACAAGTGAAGGGGTACCATCCTTGGGAAATCGACAAAGGTCTCGGAGCAGGCAGATCCGGGGATGGAGCCAAAGCGGTGCTGTACCCCAAGTTGTCAAGAAGGTTTTAGGAAAGCGGAAGGAAAGAGAATGGAGCAGTTGACGAAAGCGGACTCCCGGTGGTAGTAGGGAGGAGGGGCGGCCTGCATACCCTACATCAAAAGGAGGCGTCGAAAAAAATGTCATGGGCTGGATTAGCAGGCATGGAAGACAGATGGCTTGCATAACGACTCAGAAGGACTGCTCGCCGATTGGACAGCGGAGGTTCAGCAGTCTCAGCATAAAGGCTTTCCACAGGGCTGGTGTAAAAAGCTCCAGACACTAAACGTAATCCACGGTGGTGGATAGAGTCGAGACGCCGAAGAATAGACGGCCGAGCAGAGGAGTAGACTATGCTTCCGTAGTCCAATTTCGAGCGCACTAAGGCGCGATAGAGGCGGAGAAGGACCACTCGGTCCGCTCCCCAGGAGGTACTATTCAGGACACGGAGGGTGTTGAGGGATCGCAGACAGCGAGCCGAAAGATAGGAAACGTGGGAAGACCAGCACAGTTTTCTGTCAAACATAAGACCCAAGAATTTAGCGACGTCTGAAGACGAAAGGTTGACAGGACCTAGATGTAAGGAGGGCGGAAGAAACTCCTTACGTCGCCAAAAATTAACACAAACGGTCTTACTGGGAGAAAAACGGAAGCCGGTGTCGATGCTCCAAGAGTGGAGGCGATGGAGAATCCTTGAAGACGTCGTTCAAGAAGGCTGGTCCGTTGAGAGCTGTAGTAGATCACAAAATCGTCCACAAAGAGGGAGCCCGAGACATCAGGAAGGAGACAATCCATAATTGGATTGATGGCAATGGCAGACAGTACAACACTCAGCACGGAGCCCTAGGGTACCCCGTTTTCTTGGGAGAAAGTACGGGAGAGAGTAGTGTTCACCCGCACCCTAAATGTGCGCTCTGCCATAAATTCGCGAAGAAAAAGGGGCAGCCGAGCTCGAAAGCCCCAAGAGAACAGTATGCGGAGGATACCTGTCCTCCAACAGGTATCGTATGCTCTCTCCAGATCAAAATATATTGCTACTTTTTGGCGTTTCCGGAGAAAATTATTCATGATATAAGTGGAGAGAGCAACAAGATGGTCAACTGCAGAACGATGATTTCGGAATCCGCATTGGGCAGGTGTTAAAAGACTGCGGGATTCCAGCCACCAAGCTAAACGGTAATTCACCATACACTCCAAAACCTTACAGACACTACTCGTGAGAGAAATGGGGCGATAGCTAGAGGGGAGATGTTTGTCCTTTCCAGGTTTCGGAACAGGAACAACGATAGCTTCCCGCCATCGTCTGGGAAAAGTACTGTCGGTCCAAATTCGATTATAAAGGTGAAGGAGGTAACGCAGACTATGGGTTGATAATTGCAGCAACATTTGGACGTGGATACCATCCGGTCCTGGGGCGGAGGAGCGAGAAGAAGAGAGTGCATGTTGGAGTTCCCGAATGGAGAAAACAGTATTGTAGCTTTCGCGATTTGGAGAGGAGAAAGCAAGAGGTCGCACTTCCGCTGCACGTTTCTTCGGGAGAAACGCTGGCGGGTAATTTGAAGAGCTCGAAATCTCAGCAAAGTGCTGACCCAATGAGTTAGAAATTGCGACGGGGTCTACTAATGTACACTCCTGGAAATTGAAATAAGAACACCGTGAATTCATTGTCCCAGGAAGGGGAAACTTTATTGACACATTCCTGGGGTCAGATACATCACATGATCACACTGACAGAACCACAGGCACATAGACACAGGCAACAGAGCATGCACAATGTCGGCACTAGTACAGTGTATATCCACCTTTCGCAGCAATGCAGGCTGCTATTCTCCCATGGAGACGATCGTAGAGATGCTGGATGTAGTCCTGTGGAACGGCTTGCCATGCCATTTCCACCTGGCGCCTCAGTTGGACCAGCGTTCGTGCTGGACGTGCAGACCGCGTGAGACGACGCTTCATCCAGTCCCAAACATGCTCAATGGGGGACAGATCCGGAGATCTTGCTGGCCAGGGTAGTTGACTTACACCTTCTAGAGCACGTTGGGTGGCACGGGATACATGCGGACATGCATTGTCCTGTTGGAACAGCAAGTTCCCTTGCCGGTCTAGGAATGGTAGAACGATGGGCTCGATGACGGTTTGGATGTACCGTGCACTATTCAGTGTCCCCTCGACGATCACCAGTGGTGTACGGCCAGTGTAGGAGATCGCTCCCCACACCATGATGCCGGGTGTTGGCCCTGTGTGCCTCGGTCGTATGCAGTCCTGATTGTGGCGCTCACCTGCACGGCGCCAAACACACATACGACCATCATTGACACCAAGGCAGAAGTGACTCTCATCGCTGAAGACGACACGTCTCCATTCGTCCCTCCATTCACGCCTGTCGCGACACCACTCGAGGCGGGCTGCACGATGTTGGGGCGTGAGCGGAAGACGGCCTAACGGTGTGCGGGACCGTAGCCCAGCTTCATGGAGACGGTTGCGAATGGTCCTCGCCGATACCCCAGGAGCAACAGTGTCCCTAATTTGCTGGGAAGTGGCGGTGCAGTCCCCTACGGCACTGCGTAGGATCCTACGGTCTTGGCGTGCATCCGTGCGTCGCTGCGGTCCGGTCCCAGGTCGACAGGCACGTGCACCTTCCGCCGACTACTGGCGACAACATCGATGTACTGTGGAGACCTCACGCCCCACGTGTTGAGCAATTCGGCGGTACGTCCACCCGGCCTCCCGCATGCCCACTATACGCCCTCGCTCAAAGTCCGTCAACTGCACATACGGTTCACGTCCACGCTGTCGCGGCATGCTACCAGTGTTAAAGACTGCGATGGAGCTCCGTATGCCACGGCAAACTGGCTGACACTGACGGCGGCGGTGCACAAATGCTGCGCAGCTAGCGCCATTCGACGGCCAACACCACGGTTCCTGGTGTGTCCGCTGTGCCGTGCGTGTGATCATTGCTTGTACAGCCCTCTCGCAGTGTCCGGAGCAAGTATGGTGGGTCTGACACACCGGTGTCAATGTGTTCTTTTTTCCATTTCCAGGAGTGTATCATGCGGGACAGTGAGCCCAGAGACCCCGGGGAGAAACTAGGCGCGCCTGAGAACCGTCGAAGCCGACTCCAAACTTCCGAGGAGGGAGTGAAGGTGTTAAATGAGCTAATAAAGAATTTCCAGCTTGCCTTCTTGCTATCACGGATGACACGACGGCATCGCGCTCGGAACTGCTTATAGCGGATACAGTTGGCCAAAGTAGGATGGTGGCGGAAAATGCGGAGAGCACGTCGCCGCTCACGTATTGCGTCACGGCATGCCTCGTTCCACCAAGGAATTGGGGGGCGCCAGGGCAATTCGGAGGTGCGTGGTATTGAACGTTCCACAGCTGTAAGAATAACGTCGGTAATGTGTGTGACCTCATCGTCGACGCTGGGAAAGTGACGGTCATCGAATGTCACTAGAGACGAAAAAAGTGTCCAGTCGGCTTGGGCAAACTTCCAGCGTCTCGGGCGCATATATGGCAGTTGAGGCTGCAGTCTAAGGACACATGGAAAGTGGTCACTCGAGTGTGTATTATCAAGGGCGAACCATTCGAAGCGCCGAGCTAGCGGAACAGTACCGACCGCAAGATCCAAACGAGATAAATTTGTCGTGGAGGCAGACAAAAATGTAGGGACCCCAGTGTTGAGGCAAACTAGATCCACTTGGTGGAAGACGTCTAGCAATAGTGAGCCACGTGGACAAGGATGTGGAGATCCGCAAAGTGGGTGGTGGGCATTGAAGACCCCAACCAGCAAATAGGGGGGTGGAAGCTGACCAAGAAGATGAAGGAGATCAAGTCGTGCCATTGGTGTGGATGATGGAATGTATACAGTACAAAGAGAGAACGTGTATCCAGAAAGGGAAAGACGGACGGCGACAGCTTGGAAGGAAGTGTTTAAGTGAATTGGGTGATAATGGAGAGTATCATGGAGAAGAATCATGAGTCTTCCATGGGCTGGAGTGCCTTCAACAGAGGGGAGATCATATCGGACGGACTGAAAATGAGGGAGAACAAAGCGGTCATGGGGACGCAGCTTTGTTTCCTGAAGACAGAAGATGACCGGCGAGTAGGATCGTAAGAGGATCGACAATTCATCCCGATTGGCTCGAATGCCGCGGATATTCCGGTGGATAATGGACATAGGGTGAACAGAAAATGGAGGAAGGTGACCAAGGTTGCTGTCAACTCAACGACTGCTCAGAGCTTGCGACCGACAGCATGGAATGGCATTCAGCCGAAGGCAGAAGATCCTGATCCATAGGTTGTTCAGGAGCAGCTCCTGCCACCAGCGATCAACCGGTTGATCGGCCGCCAGCAGTGCGCCTCGGCGACACAGAAGACGGCCGAGGGCGATTTCCGCCAGGTGGTGCTGTAGATGGGACACGCCTTGGCGGAGAAAGAGATGAACTGGGTTTCTTTGTAGCCTTCTTGGAATTATGATGTTTAGATGAAGGAGGAACCGATGGTTGTGAAGTTGGGGTACGTAAAAAATCTTCACGAGTATGCTCTTTTTTCGAAGTCTTGGTGTCTGACTTTTGGGCTCGAGATTTAGCAGAACCCGATGAAGAGTTAGCCATAGAGTGGGCAGGCGAAAGTGGTGAGGTTGAGTGGGCGATCTTTGCGCTGGCCGATCTGACGACCGTGGCACTAAAGGTGAGGTCGCAAGTCTGCGTGGCCGCCTCCTTTGTTGGCCGAGGAGAAGCAAGGACTGTGCTGTATTTTCCTGTCTGAGGCACGGTGGGCTGTCGACTGGCGGATAATTTTCGAGCAGCAAAGGTCAACACCTTTTCCTTCACTCTGATTTCCTGGATGAGCTTTTCGTCCTTAAAAACGGGGCAATCTCGAGAGGAAGCAGCGTGGTCACCCATACAGTTGATGCAGCGAGGGGATGGAGGTGGACAAGCACCCTCATGGGCATCCTTGCCACACGTAACACATTTGGCCGGATTGGAACAGGACTGGCTGGTGTGATTGAACCGCTGACACCGATAGCAACGCGTAGGGTTTGGGACGTAAGGGCGAACAGAAATTATCTCATAGCCTGCTTTGATTTTCGATGGAAGTTGAACTTTGTCAAATGTCAAGAAGACAGTGCGGGTTGGAATGATGCTCGTGTCAACCCTTTTCATAACTCTATGAACAGCCGTTACGTCCTGGTCAGACAGGTAGTGCTGAATTTCTTCATCAGACAATCCATCGAGGGAGCATGTATAAACGACTCCATGCGAGGAATTTAAAGTACGGTGCGCTTGAACCCGGACAGGGAAGGTGTGGAGCAGTGACGTACGCAGCAATTTTTGTGCCTGGAGGGCACTGACTGTTTCTAACAACAAGGTGCCATTCCGTAATCTGGAACAAGACTTTACAGGACCTGCAATTGCGTCGACACCTTTCTGAATAATGAAAGGGTTGACCGTGGAGAAGTCGTGACCTTCGTCAGACCGAGAAACAACGAGGAACTGTGGCAACGATGGAAGAACCGTCTGTGGCTGAGACTCAGTATACTTACGCTTGTGAGCAGACATAGTGGAAGATGAGGAAACCATTGCGGAAGAATCCCCCATGATTACCGGCGTCTGCGATGGCGCGCTCCTCCCTTGTGGGGGCCCTCTCTGAGGGCACTCCCGCCTTAGGTGATTGTTCACACCTCAGGTCACACCTCCCGACAAACGGACGGAGGGACCAATCGGCACTTTCGGAAGGTATCAGCTCGGGTAATCACCCCTCCCTGGGCCTGGCCGTTACCAGGGGGTACGTACGTGTCCTACCTGTCTTCCCAGGGCGGGGAATTACGCGTTACCCCGTCACCGGCTACGCAAAAAATGCGTGGGTAGGCCTTCAGACACACACAGGGAGGAAGAAAGAGAAAGGAAAGGAAAGAAGAGAGGTCTCAAACGCCGCAGCGGAGAAAAGGGTAAAGAGAAGAGGTAAGGATAAGAGAAGGACCAAGGAAGGAAGAAGACAGACAAGCAAAGAAGGCGAAGAATGCGTTACATTTTCGAGCGTCCGCCTCCGGACGTAGGCACAAACCATACTCCCAGATGGGGAGAAAGGGAAGGAAAGAGGCAGAGGTGAGGGGAGGAGGGGCGAAGATGGGGGATGGGGAAGGATGCGGAAAGGGAAGGTATGCAGCCTGGAAAGGAAGGAAGGCCACATTAGCTCGGGGTCCCGTGCTCACTACGCACGTATCCACAAAAGAGTTGTGGACCACCTGGGGGGGGATATATGGCTTGACGTCACAGTGGTAGACCATCACCTTGACTTTCTCGTGCAATGTGTCACCCTCAAAGGCCAAGATGAAGACACTGCTGGCAAACCTGGTTATCCTTCAGACTCCAATGGATGCGCCACATGAAATGAACACCTTGCCGCTCTAAATTGGCACACAGCTCGTCATCAGACTGCAAAAGAAGGTCCCTGTGGAATATAATACCCTGGACCATATTTAAGTTCTTATGAGGCATGATGGTAGCAGAAACATCCCCCAACTTGCCACAGGTAAGTAATGCCCATGACTGGGCAGAGAATGCTGTTTTCATCAGAACTGACCCAGAGTGCATTTTGGACAAGCCCTCCACCTCCCCAAACGTGTCCTCCAAATGCTCCACAAAAAACTGAGGTTTCATGGACATGAAAGATTCCCCATCAACTCTCGTACATATAAGGTACCGGAGCAAATAAGCTTCACTGCCATCCTTAGCCTGGCATTCCTCCTATGGTGTGGCCAGGGAGGGGAACGACTTGGGGTCATATTTCTTAGCACTGAAGTTAGACTTTTCTCTTTTAGAGACTGCTGGTGGCGGACCAGCAGCAAGAGATGACATACTGTGCTTCATGGCCTGTCATCTGCCCTGATGCCACCCACTCTGACCTGGGCACAATGTCTACTGCTGGGAGTCCCAATGCCCCAGGGTGACGGACATCTACTTTTTGGCGTACGTGGGGAGTTAACTGCGCAGGCATCAGCAGAGTGATCCCTGTGTTGTCAGGGGGCTACAACCAACAGGGTACATGGCAGCCCCACCACAGTGGACCGGCTACCATGCTGGATATGAGGTGCAAAGAAGTCCATGGTCATCGTTGGCACAAAAAGTGACACTGCAGAGTGCATGGTGGAAAACACACTCGGGAAGGTGTCCTCACCTAAGAGATGGAGAATGGATGGGACAGCAATCGACAGTGAGAAAGTGGGCTAAAGATCCCAATGCATGATGGACATGATGCACCATGTAAGGTTCCCTTCTCCAATTGGCTAGCTTTGAAAAATGGGGGTCAAACCCTACAGCGGACCATCACATAAAGGCTGAAATGTGTGAGACTCCTTTTAGTTGCCTCTTATGATGGACAGGAATACCTTGGGCCTATTCTAACCCCCGGACCTGCAGGGTGGTAACACCCTGGAACCAGAGGTGAGATCCCATTTCTTAATTGTTCACTGCACTTTTTGAATGATGGGCCATGGAATGTTTTGCTTTTGTGACACAGCTCGTGCATTGCTTGTAGATTGCAAACTGCATCCAGCATTCTCAGCCATGGCAACAGTAACTTCTTCAACAACTTGTGACACAATTGGCCATCAGCCTCACACAGGAGAAATTCCCAAATTGCTAGTTAATTCAAACTCCCAAATCATGTTCTTCAATCCTATTATGTAAAGAGGACTTCTCTGTACTGAGCGAGGTGGCGCATTGTTTAGAACACTGGACTCGCATTCGGGAGGACAATGGTTCAATCTTGCATCCGGTCATTCTGATTTAGGTTTTCTGTAATTTCCCTAAATCGCTTGAGTCAAATGTCAGGATGGTTTGTTTGATAGGGCATGGCCAACTTCCTTCCCCATCCTTCCCTAATCCGATGAGATCGATGACCTCGCTGTCTGGGCTCTTGCTCCAAGTAACCCAACCCTAGCTTCTCTGTATTCCTTTAATGTGAATAGCAGCAGCACTATTTCTGTCATTTTGATAAAAAAGCTGTACGAGTAAGGTCTGCTCCCTTGTCTAGATCCAAGTTCCCTGGCAGCAACTAAAATGTACACTGATGCTTGTGTTTCAGTACTACGTCACTGTACAGAACCAGTCTCCAATGGCAAATCATGACACAAACACCTTGTAACAACACAGATCCTGCAGTGTGCAGTCTGAACACCAGATCTATAAACTTGGGCACCCATACAGTAAATAGTTTTCTGTCTACACTTGGTCAAGTAGTGAAAGTTTAATTATAACCACCCTGTACTCCCAAGTGAAAAACATGCTGCTCTGATCTTATTGTTCAATATTGAAAAAGTGTCACCATGTCTTCCAGATTTGTTTCCTGGTGGTTCAGTGTCATTCAGATGATTACTTCTGTTTGTTTCTTATTTAATAGTTCTCCAGTTTTCCTTTGTCTTAGACTGGTTAAGTTTTTGAGCATAGCTCGTGAATTTGCTCTTTTAGAGATAGAGTGGAGGGCTCTACAATATGGGTGGTAACAGAGTTCCCAATTTTGAATATTGATTTTTCTCTGAATGATATAGAACTCTCTCTTCATAGCACAAGAAACTTCCCCAGGAGTTACCTTTCATTCAATTTTGTCCCCTTTTTGTTTTAGGAACATGTTTAACAAAGAGTTAAATTTACCATGAACACTGTCTTCTTTATAAACATTTGACCATCATGGTCAGATAATCCACTGACAATTGGTTTTAAAGTTAGATCACCTCTGGGATTTTGATCTAAAAGAAGAGTGTCAATAGCTGCTTGCACTGTGTCCTTCAATCCTCACACAGTACTTTAATGTGGAAAATAATCCAAAGCGGGACATCAACAACTCTTGTTGTCCTCTGTAAACACTATCTGACAGAAAATGAATGTAAAAGTTTCCACAAAAACAATTATTTTTCAGTTAAATCTACTTAACCTTATTAAAACTATTTCTCACAATTTATGAAACTTAAGATACTTCCTGCCAGTAGTCTGCAAACAATCAGTATTACTAGCTTGTGTGTTTACTGATCAACTATTGGGACATGAGATTCAAAGAAATGTTCAGTGCAATATTCATTAACATGAAGGGTGTTGAACTTAACTCACTTTTTGTATATATATCTACTGCATATTCTTTTATTAGTGGTCCCTCTGCAGCATGATATTAGCTTATATCCATCAAGATGAATCTGTTCAATTTCTGTGATTTCTACTTGACATTATGATATGTGCAACACATTCCATGTACATTTTTCTTTTTCGGAGTGGGTATGAGAAGTTCATCTTTTTTGTGTATAGGTCATCTGTTGTTTTGGTGGAAGACACATTTTCTTTAACATTCTTGGATTCATCCAATCTGCAATATTTTTTTGTACTAGTACTTGTTTGAACTATAAATATATTTATTCTACGGCTCTGCCTTTTAGATGAATTTCCCCTAAAAAGCCTAAGTTTAGACAATGGAAATCATTGGGCTAGGACAGATACTGCTTGATTAAGTTACAAAGGATATGTTGTGGAACATGAACTATTTCACCTGGGAAGTCTTCGCTAACTGACATTATCACTACTGCTATGATGGAATTATATAACCAAATATCAGCCTTTGGCTGATCAAACTACCTCATTGTGAAATGATGTCCCAGTTAAAGTTGTTGTCACAAATTCAGATATCTGTGGCCACTTGGATGACATAGCCACAATAGGTTGATGTGGGATCAATACTTTGTTTTCAAAACAGAAGTTAATATTTGTTTGTGAATCCATAATTAGCAATTATAATTTTCCTATTATCTAAATTGAAGGTGGATGAGGGAGAAAGGCAATGAAAAGGAATAAACTAATGGCAATAGCTGCATCAGGACTCTATGCAGAAACAGTGGCAATGACTGGAAATGTGTGCCAGACTGTGACTCAAACTCAGGATCCTCTGCTTACTAGACAGTTGCATTAACCACTGCACCATCTGGACACAGTGTTTATCTCAAATGCATGGACTGTCTCGGCACACTCTCCGGCCGACCCACATTTTCAGCCAGTGCCACCCGTTCATAGTCCCTGTCCATGTCATCCATGCATCCTAATTTTTGATTCCCACTGGAAGTTGAACATAAGTGTGCATCTGCACTGAAGGTCATAGTTTTACTGCCCTCAAGGCAAATCAGTTAAATGAATGCACGGTGCCTATTCTTTCCGATCTTGTAAATTGAAGGTGATGACATGAAGTCCTGATACAGCTGAAATCGTTAGTTCCTTTCTTCTCCCTCTACCTCTAGTTTACAAATATGTTCATAGCTCCGTATTTCACATGGTGCATATCTTTCAGACATGTCTGAAAGGACAGACACCACTGAATCATTTGGCTAATTTTTTTAAATCACAATATTTTATGTACCATCAGTTTTCTACATATGGTTCTGGAAATGTACTGATTAATTTGATTGATATAGTTCTTCCACATTGACAGGAATGTAATAAATTCTAATGATACTGTGGCCGGGAGTATCATTAATAAGGCACAGTATCTCTTTTATCTTCATGGGCAGTTGAGAAGTATGTCATATGTCTATTCTGTCCAGGGCCCTCCTACTCACCTATATGTAACACTATAAAAAGGAAGCAGTATGATAAGTGGGACATTTTATGATTGTGTAACATGTTTAGGTCTTCTTCCATTACATTAACTTATAATCTTGATTCCCATGGACATTGTTTCAGAATACAAGCTTCAGTTGTTTTCCCAGTAAATTTTTCCACAGACCCAAGTCTTCCTCTACTGTTGCTATGCTTTTCCCTTAACAGGTCATTACTCCCATTTGACGGGAACATAAGACTGTGAGTAATACACTCAATGCAATTTTAATAGAACTGATGTTAACAGTACTACAATAATTATGTTCATTGGTATAGGTATTACAGTTATTATGTGTAACTCATGTCCTACACACACTGCTGTGGATACCTTGTTCTATGTTTAGAGGGCTGAAGCTTCCAGTCTTGTCAAATACGCTGTCTTATCAAAAGTATCCGGACACCCATTAGTGGACATTAATATGGTATGTGTCTATCCTTCATCTTTTTGATGGATTGAACTGTCCTGGGGACACTCTCAATGAGCTGTCTGAATATCTGTGGAGGAATGGTAGTCCATTTATTCTCAAGATCCAAAACCAGAGAGGTAGTCACATTAGCCACTGGGGCCTGTAGCAAAGTAGATGTCATGTTACCCCAAAGGTGTTCTGTTGGATTCAGGTCAAGAATCTGGACAGGCCAGTCAATCTTAGGAACATTATTGCCCACAAAACAGTGCCTCACAGATGTTGCTTTAAGGCAGGGTGCATTGTCATGCTGATACAATCAGCATCTCTGAACTGTCTTCCTCTCTGAACAGTTCCTGTACTGTCCACAGTACACACTGCTATAAAACGTGTTCGTATCCTTCCAAACTTAGCATTTTGTTAAGCACAATGAGGTGACCACAACCTAACAATGAAAAGCATCCCCATTCCCTAACATCACATTCATCTGCACTTAAATGTTGGCCTTACATATTATGGAAGATAACTTCTCCAGGGCATTTGCCAATCCCAAACCCTATGAGAAGCTGGTTGACCACATATGCCAATCTTTTTAAATACCTGGTACCTGGAGTGCTGCATACAGTCGAACTCATGAGTGTGATTTTTACAACCACCTTCGGCAACACTATACAGTCCCTGTTCATCAGTACATGGTGTCTACCTGCTTTCAGTTTAGCTGTGGCTGTTCCTTTGCATTTCCACTTCACAATCACATCACCAACAGTTGACTCTGGCAGTTTTATAAGGATAGAAATGTCAGTAATCAAAATGTTACTGAAGAATTATCTAATGAATAGTCCACATTCGAAGTCGCTGAGCCCTGCTGGCTGACCTATTGTACTGATATACCTTCTATACTGGCAACAGTCCCCCCATGAATCATGGACCTTGCCATTGGTGGGGAGGCTTGCATGCCTCAGTGATACAGATAGCCGTACCGTAGCTGCAACCACAACGGAGGGGTATCTGTTGAGAGGCCAGGCAAACGTGTGGTTCCTGAAGAGGGGCAGCAGCCTTTTCAGTAGTTGCAGGGGCAACAGTCTGGATGATTGACTGATCTGGCCTTGTAACAATAACCAAAACGGCCTTGCTGTGCTGGTACTGCGAACAGCTGAAAGCAAGGGGAAACTACAGCCATAATTTTTCCCGAGGGCATGCAGCTTTACTGTATGATTAAATTATGATGGCGTCCTCTTGGGTAAAATATTCCGGAGGTAAAATAGTCCCCCATTCGGATCTCCGGGCGAGGACTACTCAGGAGGACATCATTATCAGGAGAAAGAAAACTGCCATTCTACGGATCGGAGCGTGGAATGTCAGATCCCTTAATCGGTCAGGTAGGTTAGAAAATTTAAAAAGGAAAATGGATAGTTTAAAGTTAGATATAGTGGGAATTAGTGAAGTTCGGTGGCAGGAGGAACAAGACTTCTGGTCAGGTGAATACAGGGTTATAAATACAAAATCAAATAGGGGTAATGCAGGAGTAGGTTTAATAACAAATAAAAA
The DNA here is from genome assembly GCF_023864275.1 of Schistocerca cancellata. NCBI lineage: Eukaryota > Metazoa > Arthropoda > Insecta > Orthoptera > Acrididae > Schistocerca > Schistocerca cancellata. The sequence goes on from NC_064633.1 coordinate 495,815,513, forward strand.
AATAGGAGTGCAGGTAAGCTACTACAAACAGCATAGTGAACGTATTATACTGGCCAAGATAGACATGAAGCCCATGCCTACTACAGTAGTACAAGTTTATATGCCAACTAGCTCTGCAGATGACGAAGGAATTGAAGAAATGTATGATGAGATAAAAGAAATTATTCAGGTAGTGAAGGGAGACGAAAATTTAATAGTCATGGGTGACTGGAATTCGTCAGTAGGAAAAGGGAGAGAAGGAAACATAGTAGGTGAATATGGATTGGGGCTAAGAAATGAAAGAGGAAGCCGTCTGGTAGAATTTTGCACAGAGCATAACTTAATCATAGCTAACACTTGGTTCAAGAATCATAAAAGAAGGTTGTATATATGGAAAAATCCTGGAGATACTTAAAGGTATCAGATAGATTATATAATGGTAAGACAGAGATTTAGGAACCAGGTTTTAAATTGTAGGACATCTCCAGTGGCAGATGTGGACTCTGACCACAATCTATTGGTTATGAACTGTAGATTAAAACTGAAGAAATTGCAAAAAGGTGGGAATTTAAGGAGATGGGACCTGGATAAACTGAAAGAACCAGAGGTTGTACAGAGTTTCAGGGAGAGCATAAGGGAACAATTGACAGGAATGGGGGAAAGAAATACAGTAGAAGACGAATGGGTAGCTTTTAGGGATGAAGTAGTGAAGGCAGCAGAGGATCAAGTAGGTAAAAAGACGACGGCTAGAACAAATCCTTGGATAACAGAAGAAATATTGAATTTAATTGATGAAAGGAGAAAATATAAAAATGCAGTAAATGAAGGAGGCAAAAAGGAATACAAACGTCTCAAAAATGTGACCGACAGGAAGTGCAAAATGGCTAAGCAGGGATGGCTAGAGGACAAATGTAAAGACGTAGAGGCTTATCTCACTAGGGGTAAGATAGATACAGCCTACAGGAAAATTAAAGAGACCTTTGGAGAAAAGAGAACCTCTTGTATGAATATCAAGAGCTCAGATGGAAACCCAGTTCTAAGCAAAGAAGGGAAAGCAGAAAGGTGGAAGGAGTATATAGAGGGTCTATACAAGGGCAATGTACTTGAGGACAATATTATGGAAATGGAAGACGATGTAGATGAAGATGAAATAGGAGATGCGATACTGCATGAAGAGTTTGACAGAGCACTGAAAGACCTAAGTCGAAACAAGGCCCCGGGAGTAGACAACATTCCATTAGAACTACTGACAGCCTTGGGAGAGCCAGTCCTGACAAAACTCTATCATCTGGTGAGCAAGATGTATGAAACAGGCGAAATACCCTCAGACTTCAAGAAGAATATAATAATTCCAATCCCAAAGAAAGCAGGTGTTGACAGATGTGAAAATTACCGAACAATCAGTTTAATAAGTCACAGCTGCAAAATACTAACGCGAATTATTTACAGACGATTGGAAAAACTAGTAGAAGCCAACCTCGGGGAAGATCAGTTTGGATTCAGTAGAAATGTAGGAACACATGAGGCAATACTGACCTTACGACTTATCTTAGAAGAAAGATTAAGGAAAGGCAAGCCTACATTTCTAGCATTTGTACACTTAGAAAAAGCTTTTGACAATGTTGACTGGAATACTCTCTTTCAAATTCTAAAGGTGGCAGGGGTAAAATACAGGGGGCGAAAGGCTATTTACAATTTGTAGAGAAACCAGATGGCAGTTATAAGAGTCGAGGGGCATGAAAGGGAAGCAGTGGTTGGGAAGGGAGTGAGACAGGATTGTAGCCTCTGCCCGATGTTATTCAATCTGTATATTGAGCAAGCAGTAAAGGAAACAAAAGAAAAATTTGGAGTAGGTATTAAAATACAGGGAGAAGAAATAAAAACTTTGAGGTTCGCCAATGACATTGTAATTCTGTCAGAGACAGCAAAGGACTTGGAAGAGCAGTTGAACGGAATGGACAATGTCTTGAAAGGAGGATATAAGATGAACATCAACAAAAGCAAAACGAGGATAATGAAATGTAGTCGAATTAAGTCGGGTGATGCTGAGGGAATTAGATTAGGAAATGAGGCACTTAAAGTAGTAAAGGAGTTTTGCTATTTGGGGAGAAAAATAACTGATGATGGTCGAAGTAGAGAAGATATAAAATGTAGACTGGCAATGGCAAGGAAAGCGTTTCTGAAGAAGAGGAGGAGGAGATTAGTGTTTAACGTCCCATCGACAACGAGGTCATTAGAGACGTAGCGCAAGCTCGGGTGAGGGAAGGATGGGGTAGGAAATCGGCCGTGCCCTTTCAAAGGAACCATCCCGGCATTTGCCTGAAGCGATTTAGGGAAATCACGGAAAACCTAAATCAGGATGGCCGGAGACGGGATTGAACCGTCGTCCTCCCGAATGCGAGTTCAGTGTGCTAACCACTGCGCCACCTCGCTCGGTCTGAAGAAGAGAAATTTGTTAACACCGAGTATAGATTTAAGAGTCAGGAAGTCGTTTCTGAAAGTATTTGTGTGGAGTGTAGCATTGTATGGAAGTGAAACATGGACAATAAATAGTTTGGACAAGAAGAGAATAGAAGCTTTCGAAATGTGGTGCTACAGAAGAATGTTGAAGATTAGATGGGTGGATCATGTAACTAATGAGGAGGTATTAAATAGGATTGGGGAGAAGAGAAGTTTGTGGCACAACTTGACTAGAAGAAGGGATCAGTTGGTAGGACATGTCCTGAGGCATCAAGGGATCACAAATTTAGCATTGGAGGGCAGCGTGGAGGGTTAAAATCGTAGAGGGAGAGCAAGAGAAGAATACACTAAGCAGATTCAGAAGGGTGTAGGTTGCAGTAGGTACTGGGAGATGAAGGAGCTTGCACAGGATAGATTAGCATGGAGAGCTGCATCAAACCAGTCTCAGGACTGAAGACCACAACAACAACAACTGGCAACAAAATATTCCCCATCTCCTTTTATAGCATTGGGTCCATATCTCATGACATCTAGCTGTTAAATTCCGCATAACATAGGGGTGTACAAATGCTTTTGATCAGACAAGAAGAAGTAAAATTGGCCACAACCAGAAGATTGGTTTGATCATAGGAATACTGCATGCCTCTGGCCTTTGACATAACTTACTGAGCCATTTGTAGTGAGGCCCACTGTTTACTATAGGCTCCTGAAATGAGATGAAATTTGGCGTTCTTCACATTGCCAGAGGTGGTAAAAGTGGTAAGCGGTAAAAAATGCCTCAGGCCTACTGTTGATTGAACCCTAAAAATTCATATTTGTAGTGTATCGGTTACCCTCTGATACAATTTTGTGAATCATATTAATGATTTTTACCAGGAATAACAATGAAAATTAAAAACAATAAGAGGAGCAACTGAAATCCTGAAGCAGCCTGACATCAAGAGACGGCTATAGGTTCCCAATGTGCTGAATGCCATGCCACTTTTGATCATTGGGCAATGCCATTGCAGAACACTGCCATAAAACCCCTCCACCATCCCCTTTCTCTCTGCCCTAACGTGGATCAGTGGTATTTTAGGTCCTATAAAATAATAAGAAATGTGACGTCGGTTATAAATGCAATATATTGAAGCGTACGATCTCCAGATAATCAGTCTGTCCCCTGTGGAACGCCGCTGCAACGAGACACGAAATATGATTTATTGTAATGTTTTAGATTTTTAAGTACATCTTACGACAAAAAAAGGGGCACCACGAAGAAGTTTTCCAATTGGGACGAAATTCGGTAGATGTGATGTAAATGTACAGAGAAATAAATGGTTACAGTTTCAGAAAAGCTGGATGATTTGTTCAAGATGTGTTTCATAAATCGAACAAGTCAAAAACGCATTGGTTCACCTCTGACCCTTAAGAAAGCAATCAACCAGCTTGGCATTGAGTGATAGTATTGTTGGATGTCCTCCTGAGGGATATCAAGTCAAATCCTGTCCAGTTAGCGTGTTAGATAGTTAAAATCTCGAGCTAGCTGGAGGCGCCTGCCCATAATGCGCAAATGTTCTTAATTTGGGAGATATCTAGTGACCTTGCTGGCTAAGGTAGGGTTCGACAAGCATGAAGACACAGCAGTAGAAACTCTCGCCTTTTGCAGGTGGGCGTTAACTTACTAAAATGTAAGCCCAGGATGGCTTGCCATGAAGGGCAACAAAACGAGACACAGAAGACCATCGACATACCGTTGAGCCGCAAGGGTGCCATGGATGACAAAGGGGTCCTTCTATGAAAAGAAATGGCACTGCAGAACATCACTCCTGCCTGTTGAGTTGTATGGCGGGAGACAGACAGGTTGCTATTCCACCGGTGTTCAGGGCATCTTCAGACAAGTCTGGAGTATAATTGTCTTCACAGATGAGTCCCACTTCCAATTTAGCTTCCAAGACCAGTGAAGACGTGATTGGAGATGCCCTGGTTAGCAGTGGGATACCAACCTGGCTGTCGCCGACCTATGGCCCAACAACCAAGCACGATGGTCTGGAATGCCATTTCTTTTCATTGCAGGACCCCTTTGGTTGTGATCTGTGGCACCCTTACAACAGTTCAACGACAATTTTCTACGCTCCATTTTGTTGCCCTTCATGACAAGCAATCCTGGGTTTACATTTCAGCAATAAAATGCCCACCTACACATGGAAAGAGTTTCTACTTGTCTTCGTGCTTACCCAGCCCTACCTTGGCCAGCAAGGTACCTGAATCTCTCTCTAGTTGAGAACATTTGGAGTCTTATGGGCAGGGCCTTTCAAACATCTTGGGATTTTGACGATCCAGTGTACCAGTTGGACAGAATTTGGCACAACATCCCTCAGAATGACAGCCAGCAATTTTATCAATCAATGCCAAGCCGAGTAACTGCTCACTCGAGGGCCAGAGGTGGACGAATCCATTATAGGCTTGAATAAATCATCGAATTTTTCTAAAATTGTAATCATTTGTTTGTCTGAACATGTACATCACATTTACCGTTTTCTGTCCCATTCAGATAATCCCTTCATAGTGCATCTTCTTTTTGTCTTATAGTGTATTTTATACGATGATGCAGCAGTACATCCAGAAGGTTTTCAAGGAGACTGACACCGATTGCTGAAGCCTTTGAGAGGTTTATAGAATCTTAATGGTAGCTAATACTCTCCTTGTAAAGCTGAAATATTCTTTAGCATTATATACACTCCTGGAAATGGAAAAAAGAACACATTGACACCGGTGTGTCAGACCCACCATACTTGCTCCGGACACTGCGAGAGGGCTGTACAAGCAATGATCACACGCACGGCACAGCGGACACAGCGGCAGGGCAGACCATCTACCGAGTATCCTCTCGTTCCAAGATATCTTCCACCTGCCCTGTTCCACATGGTCACGCATTGTCATCCATAAAAATGGTGTCAGAGTCAAATGCACCCCTAAGAAGATGCAAATAGAAAAGGAGTGTAGTGTCGGAATAACGTTTACCAGTGAATGTGCCATGTTGAAGGATTCCGAGAACTGTACACTATGCAACGTTATGCCTCCCCACACATGGACCCCCAAAACGATCATGTTTGAAATGGTGGTGGTACCCTCATACGTAGAGATATGAGAATACGTAATGCAACCAGGAACATTGTCGAACATACACTCCTGGAAATTGAAATAAGAACACCGTGAATTCATTGTCCCAGGAAGGGGAAACTTTATTGACACATTCCTGGGGTCAGATATATCACATGATCACACTGACAGAACCACAGGCACATAGACACAGGCAACAGAGCATGCACAATGTCGGCACTAGTACAGTGTATATCCACCTTTCGCAGCAATGCAGGCTGCTATTCTCCCATGGAGACGATCGTAGAGATGCTGGATGTAGTCCTGTGGAACGGCTTGCCATGCCATTTCCACCTGGCGCCTCAGTTGGACCAGCGTTCGTGCTGGACGTGCAGACCGCGTGAGACGACGCTTCATCCAGTCCCAAACATGCTCAATGGGGGACAGATCCGGAGATCTTGCTGGCCAGGGTAGTTGACTTACACCTTCTAGAGCACGTTGGGTGGCACGGGATACATGCGGACGTGCATTGTCCTGTTGGAACAGCAAGTTCCCTTGCCGGTCTAGGAATGGTAGAACGATGGGTTCGATGACGGTTTGGATGTACCGTGCACTATTCAGTGTCCCCTCGACGATCACCAGTGGTGTACGGCCAGTGTAGGAGATCGCTCCCCACACCATGATGCCGGGTGTTGGCCCTGTGTGCCTCGGTCGTATGCAGTCCTGATTGTGGCGCTCACCTGCACGGCGCCAAACACGCATACGACCATCATTGGCACCAAGGCAGAAGCGACTCTCATCGCTGAAGACGACACGTCTCCATTCGTCCCTCCATTCACGCCTGTCGCGACACCACTCGAGGCGGGCTGCACGATGTTGGGGCGTGAGCGGAAGACGGCCTAACGGTGTGCGGGACCGTAGCCCAGCTTCATGGAGACGGTTGCGAATGGTCCTCGCCGATACCCCAGGAGCAACAGTGTCCCTAATTTGCTGGGAAGAGGCGGTGCGGTCCCCTACGGCACTGCGTAGGATCCTACGGTCTTGGCGTGCATCCGTGCGTCGCTGCGGTCCGGTCCCAGGTCGACGGGCACGTGCACCTTCCGCCGACCACTGGCGACAACATCGATGTACTGTGGAGACCTCACGCCCCACGTGTTGAGCAATTCGGCGGTACGTCCACCCGGCCTCCCGCATGCCCACTATACGCCCTCGCTCAAAGTCCGTCAACTGCACATACGGTTCACGTCCACGCTGTCGCGGCATGCTACCAGTGTTAAAGACTGCGATGGAGCTCCGTATGCCACGGCAAACTGGCTGACACTGACGGCGGCGGTGCACAAATGCTGCGCAGCTAGCGCCATTCGACGGCCAACACCGCGGTTCCTGGTGTGTCCGCTGTGCCGTGCGTGTGATCATTGCTTGTACAGCCCTCTCGCAGTGTCCGGAGCAAGTATGGTGGGTCTGACACACCGGTGTCAATGTGTTCTTTTTCCATTTCCAGGAGTGTATGTGAAATGTCCGGATGACCAATACTCAGTATAGAGTTACGTGTTGGAAATGAACTTCCAGTCGAGACGCAAGATATTCGTAATTTAAACTGTTTGAAGCACCATCTGGGTGATAAAGACAAACGCTTTTCTCGTTCAATTCCAAATTACAGTGGGTTCCTTGGGTAAGAAGACGTGAGTTGTACAGGATGATTCCGTGATGATGTAAAAAATTTTGAGGGATGACGGTGAAGGGTAAATGTTTCAGTTGAGGTAAGGGACTCAGGTCTGGAAACGACGGAGTCGAAATTTATAAGCGAAAATCGTGCTAACACCGTTGACAGTGGAATACATATACAGGGCTATTACAAATGATTGAAGAGATTTCATAAATTCACTGTAGCTCCATTCATTGACATATGGTCACGACACACTGCAGATACGTAGAAAAACTCATAAAGTTTTGTTCGGCTGAAGCCACACTTGAGGTTTCTGCTGTCAGAGCGCTCGAGAGCGCAGTGAGACAAAATGGCGACAGGAGCCGAGAAAGCGTATGTCGTGCTTGAAATGCACTCACATCAGTCAGTCATAACAGTGCAACGACACTTAAGGACGAAGTTCAACAAAGATCCACCAACTGCTAACTCCATTCGGCGATGGTATGCGCAGTTTAAAGCTTCTGGATGCCTCTGTAAGGGGAAATCAACGGGTCGACCTGCAGTGAGCGAAGAAACGGTTGAACGCGTGCGGGCAAGATTCACGCGTAACCCGCGGAAAATTGGCTCATGCCACAACTGGAGACTGACAGCGCCGACTTCATCTTTCAACAGGATGGTGCCCCACCGCATTTCCATCATGATGTTCGGCATTTCTTAAACAGGAGATTGGAAAACCGATGGATCGGTCGTGGTGGAGATCATGATCAGCAATTCATGTCACGGCCTCCACGCTCTCCCGACTTAACCCCATGCGATTTCTTTCTGTTGGATTATGTGAAAGACTCAGTGTTTAAACCTCCTCTACCAAGAAACGTGCCAGAACCGCGAGCTCGCATCAACGATGCTTTCGAACTCATTGATGGGGACATGCTGCGCCGAGTGTGGGAGGAACTTGATTATCGGCTTGATGTCTGCCGAATCACTAAAGAGCCACATATCGAACATTTGTGAATGCCTAAAAAAACTTTTTGAGTTTTTGTATGTGTGTGCAAAGCATTTTGAAAATATCTCAAATAATAAAGTTATTGTAGAGCTGTGAAATCGCTTCAATCATTTGTAATAACCCTGTATTGGTACTATTGTTGCCGAGGCTGCAGGGTGGGCAACTTTCAGAGGTGGTAGAGCACCAAAACAAGAAAAAAACTCCAGTAACTATGGCCTCAAAAATGCGTACCTTAAGAATGATGAGCACTTGTTCATCTTCACTGTTGTAAAATACATCTCTTCTACTGTAGAAGTGCCCATAGCTCAAAAGGTATGCATTCCAGAGCCTATATTTATTGGACATTTTTGCTGCTTTGGTCCATACCACCTTCTCTAAAAGTATAGTAACCAAAGAGCTTTCAGCAGAAGAAGTGCTTCACAGTATCGAAGATGAATAAGTGCTCATAGCTCTAAGGTATGAATTTTAGAGCCCATATTTACTCGATACTTTTTTCTTGTTTTGGCCGGCCGGGTGGCCGAGCGGTTCTAGGCGCTACATTCTGGACGGGCATGGATGTGTGTGATGTCCTTAGGTTAGTTAGGTTTAAGTAGTTCTAGGTTCTAGGGGACTGATGACCTCAGAAGTTTAAGTCTCATAGTGCTCAGAGCCATTTGAGCCATTTTTTTCTTGTTTTGGTCCATACTACCGCCTATGAAAGTTGTTTATATTACAATCTTATCAACAACAGTACTGGTACATGTATACCACTGTGAGACGTATCAGAACGATTGTCGTTTGTGGCTTTCGACTCGATCGTTTCCGGACTGGGGTCCCTTACTTCAAATTGATATACTTACCTTCTCCATCATTCCTGGAAGTTTGTAACATAATCACGGAATCATCCTATGTAGCAGCCTCCAAACTGCGAACATTGCAATGTGGACTAAGAATCAGGTGAAGGCTGTGTTTTGTTTCTGGCGTCGGAAGCGTCTCTGTTCATACCAGATGGCTGTGACATTTGTGTGTAGAATCAGAGAGCGAATTTTTGCAAACTTGAAGTCAGTCCCAGCACGCTACATGTAACGAAACTATAAATAGATAAAATATAACCTTCGTGCTATGTTACTGAAAATCTTATCGTTGCTTTTGTGTATACAACGTTTCCCTCCGAGTAGCAGACGTCAGAGGGAGACCAGATCACCTAGCTGTCAGATTATAGATAAGAAACGGGCGGAGTCTTGGGGCTATGCACGTTATCACGCACGTCACGCATTGTCGATAGTCGGCAGTTATCGGCAGATAGCAGTGATACAATGCGCAAGCAGCGCTTTCTTCTCGACAGTACACGATTTGTCGCGGATTCGACCTTGGCTGCTGTGGAGCGCTGCAGGGAACCATTGGATCTGCAAGGTACAGGCTACATGACGTCGTCTCATTGTGCGTTGTTGCGCCGACAGAGTACTGTCATAACCGAATTGAATCATTTAATAGTGAAATAAGATTCCGTTTTTACTCTACACACATGTGTTGCACTCAGGAATCGGTATAGGTAAATTACGTCTATGATACACACATCGTATGATTTGGCTGCTAAAATCGGAATGCAGGAGGCCTGGAAAATTATCTGTCCGTTTCCCCCGTTCCCATCATGGGTAAGGAGAGCGTTTTACCATCAGCGTTATCATCACCATCATCGCCAAGGTTTTGGCCAGCAGGTCTGTTCGTTTTTCAAGGCAAATTGCCGTCCCACTTGATGAGAAATCTTCCTGTATTCTATCGCCCTTTTAACTGCACCAAAATCTTAGGAATTCTGTTTTTCCCAGTCCTTGAATTTTTTTAAATTTTAGTTCGTTGTCCTGCATTCTGTAATTTATTTTGAAACACCAGTTATTTCCGTATATCATTATTTCCCATGTCTTAAAAATCTCATCTCAACAGCCTCTAATTTCGTCCTGTGTCATAGTTCTATCGTCCATTTCTCAATGCTGTATCTTAATCCTGGAAACTGCTACCACCTGTCACAATTCAATTTTTCTTTGGTTTTATCCCGTTAACATTCTGCAGATTGTACCACACGTTCTTCGGCACTTGCTCGTTTTATTAGTAACCCCTACTCTCTCATCTGGTAAATGAAACTGCGTACTTGATATGAATGGAAATCAATTTAGGACTATTTCAGTCTACAGAAGCGTCTACTAAAGCATGATGATATAATGGCGGCAGACTAATGGTAATGCAGTTGATAATAAAGTATCAAGTAAATGATCAGAGAAGTTGAAATGAGAAGGAGTGTTTAAGTTTTCCGTTATATAATTAATTCAAAACCAAGTGAACAAAAAAGCACGAAACCTCGTTGCAGCAAAAAGACATATGGTACGTAATCCAGATACGCATAACATCATATGAATCCAGTTGTACACACGACACAAAATGTTTAATAATCTAAACTGAATGGAAGGATGACCGAGCTGACCGTGCTAGTCACAGGATTAGACTTAACTAGGTGTCTGTATCAAATCTCGTAGCTGATACCACGTAAGGCAAAGGACTTCCAACTGCTCGCGGAGAACAGTTCCCTTCGTGGCGTTCATAGCAACTTTGCTACGCAAGTCAGAGAATTTCACCATGGAATAAAAGTAACTCACGAATGCACAACGGAACAAATTTGTAGTTAGGCAACGTCTGCTGCTAGCTCCAGTAACGTGAGCTTTCCCATCAAAAAGCACACACACATCCGGCTCCATTTAACAGAGCAAGTCAAACCTGCTTCCCAGCAGCATACGACACTCCACTGATTTATCTATTCCAAATTTAGCCCAGAGTTCCTCGCATGACAGGGTGTGCTGCGATTGGCTCTTAGGACCAGAAACAGAGTACATGGTTTCCCGTGTCCTTAAAAGACGATACACGCCAACCAAACCGTTTTCAGTCAGTTCTTGGCCCAGAATACCATCTTTGCATAGCTTTAGCAATGACTATTTCGCGAAATAACGTAATAATATAATTGAAAATTCAAAATGCCTACCTAACAGGCAGCTTTCAAACTTATTAGTTGCTAATTGCAGGTCGTTTTACGAGTAGCTAAACATAATCGTTTCATTCGTAAATATTATATATTTAAAATCGCGTTCCCCACTTACATTTTTCAAAGAAATTGACACTTCTAAGTGACTGCCTCTCTGTACTTATAAAATGATACTGGCGATACTGAACATCCAAGTTTTACTTCCTAACTTTCTATCACTTTGTTCTTGCTGCTAGTTTCGAAAAAAAAGATGTCATCGGTTTTCGCAAAACGAGGAAGCGACGGAGTTTTAACCTGTCCCCATGCCTCTGTCAAGATAGTGTCGTGAGTTTACTTTCAGTACAGTCGTGAATAATCGATATGGTTGGTTCCTGGCCGCAGTGACCGTTCGGTTCTAGGCGCTTCAGTCTGGAACCGCTCGACTGCTACAGTCGCAGGTTCGAATCCTGCCTCGGGCATGGATGTGTGTGATGTTCTTAGGTTAGTTAGGTTTAAGTAATTCTAACTTCTAGGGGACTGATGACCTCAGATGTTAAGTCCCACAGTGCTCAGAGCCATTTGAACCATTTTTTGAATCGATATGGCTGATGTCAGAGGCGAACATCGGTCTTCACTGTGGGTGAAGGTTGACTGACCAACTAACAATGGAACTACTCACTATCCGCATAAACCAGCGGGTAAACAGTCTCGTGTCTACTACCAACTGCTCATTAAACCATATTTCTTTCGGGACTCTGAACCAGACGGCGTATGAGCAGAGAGGAAAAATTTGCTCTACAGATACGAAACTTAACTGCTATTGATTGGCATTGGCGGGATTTCTTAGCCGAGCCAAATGTTTTCGTAGGAGGACGAACGGACGTCTGCATGTTCAGTGAGAGTTTTCGGAGAACAAATACTCAAAACACACAAGGTGGGGCGGAATATTTTACTGGAGTTACACACCTCTGGACTTGCATACATAATAAATAAACCACTGTGAAGTGCATGGTTGAGAGTACTTCCCAACGTAATACGTGTTACCAGTCCTAGCGTTCCAATCAATTGCAAAAGGCCCGCGGGAAGAATGACTACTTAAATCCCTTTGTGCGTACTGTAATTTTTTTTATCTTATCTTCATTGTACCTTCAGGAACGGTACAGAACAGGAGGAAGTACACTGTCTACATCTACATGTTTACCCTGCAGTTCCCACTTGAGTGCCTGGCAGAGGGTTCATCGAACCATTTTCATACTACTTCTCTACCATTCCACTCTCGAATGGCGCGTGGAAAAAAGGAACACCTAAAACTTTCCGTTCGAGCTCTGATTTCTCTTATTTTATTGTGATGATCATTTCTCCCTACGTAGGTGGGAGTCAACAAAATATTTTCGCATTCGGAAGAGAAAGTTGGTGATTGAAATTTCGTAAATAGATCTTGCCGCAAAGAAAACTGCCACCCCAACTCGCGTATCATATCAGTGACACTCTCACCCTTACTGCGCGATAACATGAAACGAGCTGCCCTTCTTTGCACTTTTTCGATGTCCTCTGTCAATCCTATCTGGTAAGGATCCCACACTGCGCAGCAGTATTACAAGCAGAGGACGGACAAGTGTAACGTAGGCTGACTCTTTAATGGATTTGTAGCATCTTCTAGATGTTTTGCCAACAAAGCGCAGTCTTTGTTTCGCCTTCCCCGCAATATTATCTATGTGGTCTTTCCAATTTAAGTTGCTCGTAATTATAATTCCTAGGTATTTAGTTGAATTGACAGCCCTTAGATTTGTGCGATTTATCGTATATCCAAAATTTATCAGATTTCTTTTAGTACCCGTGTGGATGACCTCGCATTTTTCTTTGTTTAGTGATAATTGCCACTTTTCGCACCATACAGAAATTCTCTGTAGATCATTTTGTAATTTGAATTGATAGTTTGATGATTTTACTAGACGGTAAATTACAGCGTCATCTGCAAACAATCTAAGGGGTTTGGTCAGATTATCACCTAGATCATTTATGTAAATCAGGAACAGCAGAGGGCCTATGACAACCTTGCGGAACGCCAGATGTCACCTCTGTTTTACTCGATGATTTATCGTCTATCACAACGAACTGTGACCTCTCTGAGAGGAAATCACGAATCCAGTCACACAACTGAGACGATACTCCACATGCACTCAATTCGATTAATAGTCGCTTGTGAGGAACGATATCAAAAGCCTTCTGGAAATCTAGGAATATGGAATCGATCTGTGATCCCTTGTCGACAGCACTCATTACTTCACGGGAATAAAGAGCTAGCTGTGTTGCACAAGAACGATATTTTCTGAATCCGTGTTGGTTATGTATCAATAAGTCATTTTCTTCAAGGTGATTCATAATGTTCGAGTACAGTATATACTCCAAAATCCTACTGCAAATTGAGGTCAGTGATATGGGTCTGTAATTCAATGGGTTATTGCTATTTCTCATGAAAAGTATCCGGACACCACCATGTAATGCGGAATTGACCACTAGATGTTACGAGAAGTTAATCCTCCAGTATAAAAGGTGATGAGGGGTATTGTGTTGTCAGCAGAGAAGCCATAACAGTAGAATGGGTCTCTGTTGATCCATCATGGACAGGGGACATCAGCTGATCAAGTTATTATCAATGAAATTCGCCAACAGCCGTGCAATTGTGACATTATTTTGTTTTATTTTGACTACCAGTTTCGACATTCCACTATGCCACCTTCAGGCCCCATATTCGTCTGTCAAAAGTAAACGATATTGTCATACAGTGCCATATATTCCTGGATGTCGTGAGTTCAAACTGTATCCCAAGTGCTTCATTCGAAGACTTTGCAGTTGCAATCAAGTCTTTGAAAGAAGCACTTGGGATACGATTTAAATTCACTGCACCCAGGAATATATGGCACTGTATGACAATATCGTTTATTTTTTAGAGACATATTTGGAGCCTGAAAGTGGCATAGTGGAAAGCTGAAACTGGTAGTGAAAATAAAATGAAATAAAATCTCAATTACACGGTTGTTGACGAATTTCTTCATAATTAAATGCAGGACGTGTCGGTCAGGAAAGCTCAGTGACTTCGAACGTAGACTAGTCGTTGGATGTCACCCGAGAAACGAAAACGTCAGGGACGTTTCAACCACTTACATCTGAGCCTGTCATACGAGTATAAGTAATGAACTAGCTACAACATTCTGTGTGTTTCTGTACCATTGGTCGGAGACTAACAGCAGCCGAACTATGGAATTACTGTCCCATGTTTACGCTGCCGTTAACACCACAAAACAAACGTCTCCGTTTGGAGTGGTACCATGAGCGGGAAACATGCACTGCTGATGAATGGCACTGCTTCGTGTTCAACGATGAGTCACAATTCTGTGCAACACAAAAGTGTAAGTGTGTGGTGACGACCTACGGAGAGGTCCCATTCTTCTAGTGGTATGGAGACAGACAGCGCTTCTACTCCTGGTGTCAGGATGTGGGGAGCAATTGCATTTGTCTTCAGGTCACGACTAGCAGTGATTGAGGGAATTCTGACGTCACTGACATCGTACTTCCTCATGTGTTACTTTTCATGCGATAGTGCAGTGGTCCCATTTTTCAAACGACAACGCTCGACCAAACGTGTCACGTGTCTCTATGGACTGTCTGCGTGGTTCAAAAATGGTTCAAATGGCTCTGAGCACTATGGGACTCAACTTCTGAGGTCATTAGTCCCCTAGAACTTAGAACTAGTTAAACCTAACTAACCTAAGGACATCACACACATCCATGCCCGAGGCAGGATTCGAACCTGCGACGGTAGCGGTCTCACGGTTCCAGACTGCAGCGCCTAGAATCGCACGGCCACTTCGGCCGGCTGTCTGCGTGGTGTTGAGGTACTCTTGTCTCCAGTAAGGTCCGCAGACCTGTCCCAGATAGAACATGTGTGGGAACATTTCGGACGTCTACTCGCGCCCAGGGCAAGTATTTGGGCCACGAAGAACCAGTTGAAATAGCTGTGGACCGTTTTGCTCCGGGACAGGATACAGCTGATTCATGACGACCTTCCCAGACAAATCGGTACATAAGGAAATAGCGTCTGCTACGTCATACTGATAAGACGCCCCATGTGGCGCATTGGTTAGCACTCTGGACTCGCATTCGGGAGGATGACGGTTCAATCCCGCGTCCGGCCATCCTGATTTAGGTTTTCCGTGATTTCCCCAAGTCGCTTCAGGCAAATGCCAGGATGGTTCCATTCACAGGGCACGGCCGACTTTCTTCCCCATCCTTCCCTAATCTGATGAGACCGATGACATCGGTCCCCATATTGGCAAGTTCTTTATAAATTTGACTCGATTTTGTAATGACTGAAATAACATCACATACACTCACAATCTATGAGGCGTCATTTCGTTTCCTCCTCCTCCTAAGGTTCCTTCTCTTTTTTGCCAGGCAGTCCACATAGCCTACAGTGGACAAGCGCAGCGCACTGTCGAATGGAGCCGCTCGTCGTTGATCTACATTTGCATCTATACTCTGGAGAGTACTGTGATGTTAGGTTTTAGGGTTTAAGGTTTAGGGTTTCACCAGTTTTTGTCACCTATGGAGCGTGGGAAGAATGATAGTTTAAATGCCTCGGTGTGTACCGTAATTAATCTTTTTATGCCCTCACGATCCCTACGGGAGCGATGCGTAAGGGGTTGTAGTATATAGTTAGACTCATCATTTAAAGCCTCTTCTTGAAACTTTCTAAGTAGACTTTCTCGTGATAGTTTACGACTATCTTCAAGACTCTGCCAGTTTAGTTTCTTCAGCATCTCTACTATGGGCCAAGAAAATCTCTGACCATCTCTCGCGCTGCCTTTCTCTGTACACGTTCAATATCCCCTGTTAGTCATATTTGGCACGAGGCACACACACTTGAGCAATATTCTGGGATTGGTTGCATGAGTGAATTGCAAGCAACCTTCTTTGTAGACTGATTGCGTTTCCCATTATTCTGCCAACAAACCAAAGTCTACCACCTGCTTTGCCCACGCCTGAGCCTGCGTGATCATTGCATTTCATATCACTACAAAGTGCTACACCCAGGTATTTGTATGAGTTAACCGATTCCATCTGCAACTTATTGATAGTATAGTCACAGGATACTACCTTTTTTCCGTTTTGTGAAGTACCCAGTTTTCCATTTCTGAATATTTTGTATCACTTTGAAATCTTATCAAGATCTGACTGATTATTTATGCAACTTCTTTCAGACAGTACTTCATCATAGATAACTGAATCATCCGCGAAAAGTTTGAGGTTACTATTAATATTGTCTGCAAGATCATTAATATATTACATGTATGCCAAGGGTCCCAGTACATTTCACTGGGGCGCACCCGAAGTTACTTCAACATCTGACGATGAAAGACTGTAAGAGTAAACAAAATGACTTAGACAAAATTTCATATTGATCTGACAAATGACACCTTACTCCAGATATAGCAAAATGTAAGTTAACGCGGATAAATAGAAACAAGCGTCCTGTAACGTTCGCATACAGCGTTAGAAAGGTGCAGCTTGACGCAGTCACTTCGATGAAACATCAAGGCGTAACGTTGCAAAGCGATATGAAATGGAATGAGCAGTCAGGTTGGTAGTAGGGAAGGTGAATGCTCGACTTTGTTTTATTCGGAAAATTTTGGGAAAGTGTAGCTCATCCATAGAGGAGACGGCACCTAGAATGATGGCGCGACCCATCCTTGAGTATTGTTCGAGTGTGGAATTACCACTAGGCCGGATTAAAGGGAGACATCAATGCAACTCAGAGGTAGGCTGGCTGCTAGATTTGGTTCGATCACCAGGCACGTATTACGGAGATTCTTTATGAACTCAGACGATAATCCATGGAGGTAAATCGATGTTCTTTCCGCAAGGCACTAGTGCGGCGACTGCAAAACTATTCCACTGCCGCCAACATACATTTCGCTTAAGGACAATGAGGAAAAGATGCGAGAAATTAGGGAACGTACGGAGGCTTCTGTACAGTCGTTTTTCATTTGCTCTATTTGCAAGTGGAATAGGAGAGGGAATGGCTAGTAGTGGTAAAGGTACCATCCGCCTTACGTCGAATGGTGGTTTGTGGAGTATTTATGTGGATGTAAATGGCTCTCCACACTAAGTAAGTTGCTGCGTCCTCCATACCAAGAAATCCTCAGTTCAGTCACAAATTTTTCCGATCGTGCTTTTGACAATAAGACAGACGTGGTCAAATGATTTTCAAAAGTCGAGAAGTGCTGCATCCACCGGACTGACTTGATCCAAGGCTTCTAGATGTCACGTGAGAAAAAGGCGGGTTAGGTTTCACATGATCGATGTTTTCAGAATCCATGCTAGTTGGCATGGAGGAGGCCTTTATGTTTGAGTTCAGAATATGTTCTAAGATTCTGCAGCAAATCGGTGTCAAGCATATTTGACGGTAACTTTGAGGGCCACTTCTACTACTGTTCTTGAAGAACTGGTGTGAGGATTTGCTTTCTCCCAAGAACTGGACATGTTTTTTCGTTCGAGGGATCTACGACAGTTAACAGTTAAAAGAGAGGCTAAGTTAGCCGAAAATTCAGTCTTGACACTAATAGCTGTCTCACTCATCATTTCAGAGGTACGAGAATTAAACTGGGACAATACTCCTGAGTTTTCCTTTGTAAAGGAACATTTGGAAACAGAGTAAAGTATTTCTGCTTTTGCTTTGCTACCCTCAATTTCAGTTCCTGTCTCACTCATAAGTGACTGGACACTAATTTTGGTGCCATAATTTTTTTGGGTATTGTGAAAGATCATGACAACATTCTGCTTCGGTAGTCATTGAAGGCTTCACGCTCTGAGCTCTCGACATTAAATGCGTTTCATTCAGCATCTCTCCATCTATAGCACTATGCTTTGTCTTACACCTATTGTGCAGTAGCCTCAATTTCATTAGACGTTTCTTTACAGTGCTGTACGCCATGGAGCGCTCCTCCCATCATGAACTGTTCCTCTATGTGCATATCTGTCCAGTGCACGGTGAACTATTTTCTTAAACTTGTGCTATAGTTTCTCTACAAGCTCCTCTCCTGTCCTAAAATTTCTATTTTCTCGCAGAGGTATTATGCTTCCGCTTTTTTATCTAATTTACTGAACCTATAAGTCTTTGTACTGTATTTAGTTGTTCTTTGTTCTTTTGTAATCATTGTTGCCACAACCGTTACATAGCCAGTGATAGCAGTTTTGATGCGGAAATCATCAAAGCGTGTGTATTTATTGCCATTAGATCTAATATACATTTCCGTCATGAATGAGGTTCCGAACTATCTGTTCTAAATAGTTTTAAGAGGAGGAATTTGGTATTATTTCACAGGATGTCTTGTCAGGCCACCACTGACAAAACTTTTATTTTCTCAATTGATTGTTAGATGATTAAAGTCTCCACCAATGATTACAGAATAACTGGGGAACTTACGCACTAACGAACTGAGGTTTTTTCTCAAGTTTTCGGTTGCATCAGGTGAGTCTGATGGCTGATGGTACATGATGAAGACAAAGTGAGTTACTCAACACTTCGATTATCGACGATACGTAAGTATTATACTGAAACGTGAACTTGAAAACTAAGAATTTAATTCTTTGAATTAACATGCCTTTCGCAAATGTTTTGGGGTGTAGGGAAAACTGATGGCACAGCATTTTCTCGAAGCCTTACTGTTGAAAGGGAAGTTCGGTCTATGTCCTCTTCTCGGAAATGCTGAGAACATATAGTGCTCCATTTAGACGCACGCCAATTCTTCCTCCTCACGGCATTCTCCCACAGAGCTTTCCGACTTTCATTTTTAGGAAATCTAAAATCATACAGGAGAAAAACACGCTATAGTACAAGTACCGATGTAGCACACGTTCATTCACAATGACGTTGTAAAATCACACTTAACGAGACAACTTACACATGAAATGTTATTCCCTTCGATTTCGCATCAGAATCAGAACGATTCGTACATCCGAACACCACACAAGTCACCACAATAGCGCAAAATCCTTCCAAAAGCGAGCGACAAGCCTATGCACACAAGCTTACAGCAGCAATGTTTTGGTCGGATTGAGATGGCTACCCTCGGCTTCACATAGCTTCACAGCTGTGACGTCACGGCGTCTCCCTCTATTCTTACCTACATGGGAAACACCATGCTGCGTATTACAACGGAGCAAAATAACGGTTAATAATGACACGTACAGTATTGTACAATTAATTATTGTACATACACATACATATTGGAACATACTAGTATTGCTCCGTTTTATGTAAACCGACGTTACCTGTGCAAGCAGTTCTACAAACATGCCAGATGGCGCGAGTAGACCGCGTGGCTATGCAGAGGTACGTTGTTTACATTTCTGTTCACTTGTAGTTGCGTTTGCATAAAGGTATAACACGCCGCGAAAGTAATTGAAAATGGCCCATAGTGCCAGATTCCTAATGAATCACGGGTAATGACAATCATTTTGCACCAAGAAGGGAATAGTGTCCGACAAATAGCAAAGAAACTGATGATTTCCGTCGGCGGAGTTGTCAAAACCATACTCTGGCATCGAGAAACAGCCACCTATGGAGATCGTCCTCTCTTAGGAGCACCCAGGAAAATATCAGAACGCCAGGAAAAGTATTTGGTAGTAAACATAACAGATTAAAAACTGTCAGAGAATTGACTGCTGAACTAAACACAGCGAGGGATACACCGGTGAGTGAGTCAACAGTGAGAACGACGCCTGGCAGACAACAACCTCCGAGGTTATGTAGCAACAAGGAAACCACTGTTGCGCCCTGTTAACAAGATGAAAAGGCTTCAGTGGGCTAAGAGACACCAACATTGGAATAGTGGGCGATTGGAAAAGAGTCTTATTCACTGATGAATCAAGGTTCGAAATATTTGGAAGTAAACGCCGTCAATTTGTACGCCGTTTACCTCATGAACGCTTGAATCCTCAGCGCGTAATTCCATTTGTAAAGCATGGACGGGGTTCTGTGATGGTACGAGATCCTTTGGAGTGAATAAAGTCGGAGATTTGGTGAAAATAGATGGAAAAAAGAACCAAAAGGATTATCACGGCATTCTCCAGCGACATTCTAAGACATCTGGTTTGCGTCTGATTGGGAAAGGGTTTGTCTTGCAGCAAGACAACGACCCGAAACATACGTCTCGCTTGTGTCAGAACTATGTGGAGTCTCTAGAGGTTCGTAAAATATTCAAAAACACAGAATGGCCGCCCCAATCCCCTGATTGTAACCCAATCGAGCTGCTATGGGATTTATTGGACAGGAGGCCCCGGAAACGGGAAATCATGAGTGGGTTACAACTGTGGGAGGTCCTGCAGCAAGAATGGAAATTAATTCCAACTGAAACCTTGGAAAAACTGACGGAGCGTATGCCGAGAGTGTGCAAGGCAGTGATGAAAGTAAAGGGTGGCTATTTTTAGGAACCGAAAATTAAATTGTTACATCTTCTTGTGTATTATTTGAGCTTAATAAGCCTTTTGAAAACAAGAAAATGCATTTTTATTCTGTATTTCTTTCCATTGTCTATAATTACTAGGTGTTTCCAAACTTGTGGAGGGTAGTGTACACACTGAGTGCACCTGGAGTTTTTCCTACCCCCTGCTGCCATTTCCCTAACGCGTACCATCATTCGCCGTACCTTTGAGCTGGCGACGATTTATAGACCTATCCTTTTGCATTAGCCTCCTCTTGACACTACGCAAAATAGGTTTCCCCAAATCAGATGACATGAGTCTTACTGGCTCAGTTTCAGTTTCCGTGAAAGACAGCATCTCGAACATCTTGGTTAGGGAGATCGATGTAACACCCTGAGTTCTCCCCAGTCCCCATCTCTCCTGCTCAGGGCGCCCAGCCAGACTATTCCCACACCACTCACAGTCATGTGGACAGCTAGTGACAGCTCCTTTACTTCCTGCAGGGGAGACAGGATCCACAGGAGGGGGTAGTACTCGAGATGTCTTTAGCGTCCCTGGTACACAACTCTTGGGAGCTTCCCCAACACAGCAGCTGTCAATCGTTTGTCAGTAGTGAGGACGGTTTCCAGAGGCTTACGAAGGTCAACCAACACATTCCATGACCATGCGTGGCGGCAAGAATAACAGTTTTATGTTATGTAAGTAGCCAAATCACTAAATACACAACATTTTTCTGAATTTATGTGCATTATTTGACTTTTCAGCAAATCTCGCTAAAGGGGGCCATCTATATCCAAATACGATTGTCCCATCCCTAT
The DNA here is from genome assembly GCF_023864275.1 of Schistocerca cancellata. Lineage (NCBI taxonomy): Eukaryota > Metazoa > Arthropoda > Insecta > Orthoptera > Acrididae > Schistocerca > Schistocerca cancellata. The sequence goes on from NC_064633.1 coordinate 495,836,971, forward strand.
CCAAGAGAGATTCGCGTATCATCTGGAAAATATTCAGGGTGGTTTTTTTTAGGAAAAAAAGTTAGAAACGTAATGCGTTATGGAAGAACTTACGTATGTGTAGTGCGAGAAATCCATCACCTGCAAGATAGTACACACGAAATTTGAAATAAACTACAGTGCATTCTTACATTACTCAAAAAATGTTTTACATCGCACATAGGACTAACATAGTTCGTAACTGTTTCATTAGAAACCTCTTCCGTTGTACTGGCAGCAAGAACTATCTGCGAAAGAGAGGTAAAAGTAAGTTTACGTTCTCAGTAGGGGGGAGTGCTGTATCTTGGAACATTTTTCAGACTCTCACCTCTATGTAATATAAATGTAGTACATTTTCTTGTTCCATTTTGAAATGATAGCATTCACTTTAAATGTGCTGCAGTCTTCTCCTGATTAATCCAGAAAAGTAAGGTTTTTCCAAATGTGAGAAACTGCTCCAAGGTAAAATGCGATCATGCACCTAAAAACAAATATTCTATTCAAATTTAAAAGCGTTCCAGCCAATAATCTATTTAATATTCTAAGTGTTACGTTGTTAATCAATTACGCACCAATAATTAGTAAGTGAAATCAAATTAAGAAGAATGATAAAAAAACCAGCTACAAGTTAAAAACATTTTGAAATGGAAGCTATTGGAAGCTAGCACTAGTTTCCATTTTCAAGACAGGAAAAATTATTAAGACATTAAAGAAACACATTTCACTTGCAAACGTCACGTGTTCAACATGGCTCTGAGCACTATGGGACTTAACATCTGAGGTCATGAGTCCCCTAGACTTAGAACTAACCTAAGGACATCACACACACCCATGCCCGAGGCAGGATTCGAACCTGCGACCGTAGCAGCAGCGAGGTTCAGGACTGAAGCGCCTAGAACCGCACGGCCACAACGGCCGGCGTCACTTGTTCCTTGGTGGAAGATGGTGGACGACCGATGAAGTAAGCCTTAGCCGCCCACGCACTGCGTAACTAGTTTTAAATAGATACAGAATTTTACTCAGGATAAATTTCTCCATGTGAAAATTAACAGAATCCCCCAGAAAGTTTTAATATACACTCAAAGACAAAAAAAAGCGACAACTATGAAATAATTATCCGAATGAAACGAAAATCGGTAGGTGTGTTTTACATGTACAGACAAGCAAATTACTACAATTTCAGAAAAATTTGATTATTTATTCAACAGAAAGAGCTTCATAAACTGTTGTTGTTGTTCTGGTCCTCAGTCTGAGACTGGTTTGATGAAGCCCACCATGCTACTCTATCCTGTGCAAGCTGCTTCATCTCCCAGGATCTAATGCAACCCACACCCTTCTGAATCTGCTTAGTGTATTCATCTCTTGGTCTCCCTCTACGATTTTCACCCTCCACACTGCCCTCCAATACTAAATTGAAGATCCCTTGATGCCTTAGAACATGTCCTACCAGCCGATCCCTTCTTCTAGTCAAATTGTACCACAAACTCGTCTTCTCCCCAATTCTATTCAATACCTCCTCATTAGTTATGTGATTTACCCATCTAATCTTCAGCATTCTTCTGTAGCACTACATTTCGAAAGCTTCTATTTTCTTCTTGTACAAACTATTTATCATCCATGTTTCACTTCCATACATGGCTACACTCCATACAATTACTTTCAGAAACGACTTCCTGACGCTTAATTCTATACGCGATGTTAACAAACTTCTCTTCTTCAGAAACGCTTTCTTTGCCATTGTCAGTCAACATTTTATATCCTCTCTACTTGACCATCATCAGTTATTTTGCTCCCCAAATAGCAAAACTCCTTTACTACTTTAAGTGTCTCATTTCCTAATATAATTGCCTCAGCATCACCCGACTTAATTCGACTACATTCCATTATCGTCGTTTTGCTTTTGTTGATGTTCACCTTATATCCTCCTTTCAAGACACTGTCCATTCCGCTCAGCCGCTCATACAGGTTCTTTGCTGTCTCTGACAGAATTACAATGTCATCGGCGAACCTCAAAGTTTTTATTTCTTCTCTATGGATTTTAATACCTACTCCGAATTTTTCTGTTGTTTCCTTTAGTGCTTGCTCAATATACAGATTGAACGGGGAGAGGCTACAACCCTGTCTCACATCCTTCCCAAGCACTGCTTCCCTTTCATGCCCCTCGACTCTTATAACTGCCATTTGGTTTCTGTACAAATTGTAAATAGCCTTTCGCTCCCTATATTTTACCCCTGCCACCTTCAGAATTTGAAAGAGAGTATTCCAGTCACCATAGTCAAAAGCTTTCTCTAAATCTACAAATGCTAGAAACGTAGTTTTGCCTTTCCTTAATCTATTTTCTAAGATAAGTCGTAGGGTCAGTATTGCCTCACGTGTTCCAGTATTTCTACGGAATCCAAACTGATCTTCCTCAAGGTCGGCTTCTGCCAGTTTTTCCACTCGTCTGTAAAGAATTCGCGTTAGTATTTTGCAGCCGTGACTTATTAAACTGTTAGTTCGGTAATTTTCACTTCTGTCGACACCTGCTTTCCTTGGGATTGGAATAATTATATTCTTCTTGAAGTCTGAGAGTATTTCACCTGTCTCTTACATCTTGCTCACCAGATGGTAGAGTTTTGTCAGGACTGGCTCTCCCAAGGCTGTCAGTAGTTCCAATGGAATGTTGTCTACTCCCGGGGCCTTGTTTCGACTCAGGTATTTCAGTGCTCTGTCAAACTCTTCACGCAGTATCATATCTCTCATTTCATCATCATCCACATCCTCTTCCATTTCCATAATATTGTCTTCTAGTACATCGCCCTTGTATAGACCCTCTATATACTCCTTCCACCTTTCTGCTTTCCCTTCTTTGCTTAGAACATAAACAGAGTAATTGAATAATGTGTTGGTCCATTTCTGACCATTATGCAAGCTGTTGTTCGGCTTAGCACCGATTGAGAGAATTTTGGGATGTACTCCTGAGGATTACCGTGCCAATATTTGTTCAATTGACTAGTTAGATCCTCAAAATCCCGAGACGGTTGGAGGGCCCAGCCCATACATCTCCAAACGTTCTCCCTTGAGGAGAGATCCGGCGACCTTGCTGGCCAAGATAGGAGTTGACAATCACGAAGAGAAGCAGTAGAAACCCTCTTTGTGTTCGGGTGGGCGTTATCTTTCAGGAATGTAAGCCCAGGATGGTTAGACATGAAGGACGACAAAACGGGACGTAGAGTATCGTTGGAGAAAACCCCTGTGCTGTAATAATGTACGCTCGTTACAATTTTCTTTAATAGTTGACCCAATGAAGGATCTACTGGTGTGGACAACGTCTTTTTGTGAAAGAGCATGTACCTTTGGGGCTGGTGCTGATGTTTTGTTGGGTCTCTGCCATTCCATTTTCTACATCAATTTTCGTCAGAAATAATGTAACTGGGTAAGAATATCTGTGTCTGCATGATCATTGTGTAATCCGCACTTTGACAGAGGGTTCAGAAAACCATTTTCACGCTGTTTCTCGACAATCGTATCTGGACATACTTGTCTGCAAGGAGTTAGCCGCAATCTTCATGTGTAAAAACACACACACATTTTCCATCTGTCGAACGCTATTATTACTATCCCAAACTAACCGCTTTCCGGCAGTGTCACTCATCATCAGATCATTTCTCATAGGGACAGAGTAGCCAGTGTTAGGGGAACCTGGATGTGAACGAGCTGCATTTCTATACCTCGCTCTCAGTGCCCATTACTCTTTATCTACAATGCGGAGGAAGTTGTGGTTTTTTACCAACAATGAATGACATTAACGCAAGCTGTAAAAGGAAATTTTTTGAAATATCTGTTATAGTTTGAGAATTACAGTATTCTGGCTAATAGACGTTTTTATAATACATGTTCCCATTCTGGTACCATTTTCTGGTCCATCATCAGTCTAATAGCGTTCAAACTGTGGCAGGCTGCTGTCAAAATTCATAGAAACACATTATGCCTCTCGTTTGTGTTGCTTGGACTATATATGAGGAAATAGAAAAATCCTTATTATACCACATTACCATTTTGTCTAAAAAATATCGCTAAAATTATATACAGAATGTATATGTATATACTGCGATGTATTAGGCATAATACAAAGATACTATCCCATTCTTCACTTGAGAGAAATTTGGTGAACATGGATAAAACCATTGTGAAGTTATATGTACTTAATGTTCTGAAAATGTAGTTTCGAGAAAATGAGAAAAGAATGTTCACAGTGTTTTTGACTCACCGTATGCCTCTTTCAGAACATTCCAACAGTATAATCTTGCTGGCAAGTTGATTCTTTACCCTCTGTAGACTTCTTCAGGAGCCTTTTCCTTACTCTGGACTCTTTAGTGGTGGCTTTCAGCTTCAACTAGTCGCTGATGATCTATGGCAGTCAGAGCAGCTATCATATTATTTCCTGGTTGGATGCCTAATTTGTCCATTACTTTTGTCATGCTCATTACACCATCATTGAAACAGATGACACCTTCCAACACAGCCATTTTGGGTACTGTCCATCCAACAAACACTGTTTTTGGTACACGTTGCCACACGCAGCTGTTGAAACTCTCATTAGGGTTTTGTGTACGCCCATGTAGATATTTGCTACGTAATTTTCCATGACTGTAGCAGGCAAGAAATGTTTATGGTGATATTCCTTGCCTGTCGCACGAGCGTGGCTGGTTTGCAGACATTTGTTCAAAGATCGTTTAAGACCAAATCAACAACTGAAAACTAGATGAAAAATACATTTTTTTTGAAACGGGATAAAATTGTCTTTCACATGGTGACAAAAAATGCTTTCGAAAATTTCATTCATTTCACGTCCAGGTCCCCTTAATGGTACACTACAGGTATATGACAGTGAGGCTCACAGTGTCCTGGTCAGATTGGTTGCTCTGTAGCTGCGAGAAATGTTCTGAATATGGACAGGTTGAGATAATACAATCAGCGATCGACAAACAGAAAAAAGGCGTAATTTCTGTTTTTCTCCTCGTTCCTTTAACGAATAGCTCTGATTTCTAGCCTTTTATTACTATAGTCATTCCTCCCTATGTAAGTGGGACTCGTCAAAATATTTTGGCATTCGAAACAGACAGCTGAAAAGATCTCAACGAAAGAAAAAACGCTTTTGTTTTAATAATTGCCAACCAAACTGACGTATCATATTCATAACTCTCTCTCTCTCTCTCTACATCTACATCTACATCTACATACATACTCCGCAATCCACCATACGGTGCGTGGCGGAGGGTACCTCGTACCACAACTAGCATCTTCTCTCCCTGTTCCACTCCCAAACAGAACGAGGGAAAAATGACTGCCTACATGCCTCTGTACGAGCCCTAATCTCTCTTATTTATCTTTGTGGTCTTTCCGCGAAATATAAGTTGGCGGCAGTAAAATTGTATTGCAGTCAGCCTCAAATGCTGGTTCTCTAAATTTCCTCAATAGCGATTCACGAAAAGAACGCCTCCTTTCCTCCAGAGACTCCCACTCGAGTTCCTGAAGCATTTCCGTAACACTCGCGTGATGATCAAACCTACCAGTAACAAATCTAGCAGCCCGCCTCTGAATTGCTTCTATGTCCTCTCACAATCAGACCTGATAGGGATCCCAAACGCTCGAGCAGTACTCAAGAATAGGTCGTATTAGTGTTTTATAAGCGGTCTCCTTTACACATGAACCACATCTTCCCAAAATTCTACCAATGAACCGAAGAGGACTATCCGCCTTCCGCATAACTGCCATTACATGCTCACCATCGAGGACAACGTACTGGGTTCATTACTTAAGAAGTCTTCTAGCCAGTCACACACTTGGGAACCAATCCCATATGCTCGTACCTTAGTTAGGAGTCTGCAGTGGGGCAATGAGTCAAACGCTTTCCGCAAGTCAAGGAATATGGCGTCCGTCTGATACCCTTCATCCATGGTTCGCAAGATATCATATGAAAAAAGTGCGAGTTGCGTTTTGTAGGAGCGATGCTTTCTAAAGCCGTGCTGATGCATGGAGAGCAACTTCTCTGTCTCAAGGAAATTCATTATATTCGAACTGAGAATACGTTCGAGAATCCTGCAACAAACCGATGTTAAGGATATTGGTCTGTAATTTTGAGGATCAGTCCTTCTACCCTTCTTATATACAGGTGTCACCTGCGCTTTTTTCCAGTCGCTCGGGACTTTACGTTGGGCAAGAGATTCGCGATAAATGCAAGCTAAATAAGGAGCCAATGCAGTAGAGTACTCTCTGTAAAACCGAATTGGAATCCCATCAGGAGCTGGCGATTTATTTATTTTCAACCCATTCAGCTGCTTCACAAGCCCAGGGATGTCTATCACTATGTCCTCCATACGGGAATCTGTACGAGACTCAAACGGCGGTATGTTTGTACGATCCTCCTGCGTGAAAGATTTCTCAAATGCTAAATTTAAAATTTCAGTTTTCGTTTTGCTTTCTTTCGTTGCCAGGCCAGATTGATCAGTGAGTGACTGGATGGAAGCCTTCGACCCGCTTACCGATTTTACGTAAGACCAGAATTTCCTTGGGTTTCCAGCAAGATCTTTTGCTGAGGTATGACGGTGGTAGTGGTTGTATGCTTCGCGCATCGCTCTTTTTACAGCAGCACGAACCTCTACTAACTTTTACCTGTCCTCATTTTCCCGATCTTTCTTGTACCGCGAGTGCAACTGTCATTGCTTCCTGAGCATTCTCCGAATTGCGCCGGCCGGAGTAGCCGAGCGGTTCTGGGCGCTACAGTCTGGAACCGCGCGACCGCTACGGTCGCAGGTTCGAATTCTGCCTCGGGCATGGATGTGTATGATGTCCTTAGATTAGTTAGGTTTAAGTAGTTCTAAGTTCTAGGGGACTGATACCTCAGAAGTTAAGTCCCATAGTGCTCAGAGCCATTTGAACCATTTGAACCGAATTGCGCTGTTAAACCACGGTGGGTCTCTCTCTCTCTCTCTCTCTCTCTCTCTCTCTCTCTCTCTACTATAATTCGATAAATTCGTTGCATCTACTCATCGTTTTCGCAATGAAACGAACTATTGGTTCTTGGTTCGCCTTCCCCATAACATCAAATGTTCGTAGGTTTCGGTAGTTATGCAGATGTGAAGAGAGACATGTACAAGATAAACTAGTGTGGAGGGCTCCACCAACCTAATCTGAAGATCACAACAGGAAACAACGAAGCAATTCTGGTCCAGCTGAGACGATTTCTTCGAATACTGGGCGGAGGGATTAAAATAATTAACAATGTCATCGAATGTTGCTTTGAGAACTGCTACGGTATTTGTAACAATAAGTTCACTTCCTGTAAACCAATATCTTTTTAGGCACTGTCAAAAGATATTTAAGAGCTTGTGACTCCTTTCACGTAAAAAAATAAATCGTAATTATATTTACTCCAAATACCATAGATGTGACATGACTTACGACACTGATTTTGATATCGATCATAAATCTCAGTCCACATGTGAAACCATTCGAAGAATTTTTTCCAGGAATCCGAGTGAAGAAACAAGTGTGGAATTTTGTAAAGCCATAGCTGCACAAGTTTTGTTGTACGGTTCAGAGACATGAGTGATCAAAACAAACCAACTAAATAAAACAATGATTCTTGAGATCTGTGAAAGGGAGTACCAGACTGGATGCGTTTAAAAATGACGGTCTGATGAGAGATGTGAATATTTTTAAAGTGGAAGACAGAATGAAAGAAAAACAGGACGCCTGAACAGTATGCAAGAAGAAAGAACCCAAAAGAAGTTTAAATCGTATAGACCTAATTGTAGAAGAGACATTAGGTCACCAAGTAAACGTTGCTAACAGTTTCCTCTGTAACTGGAATAATACTCATTACAAGAAGTAGTTCGGTTATACAATTAGCAGCTGCTAACTCAACAACAAAACTATCACACAAGAACAGTAAAATGGAAAGTGCCTCTGAGTTTCTACGTTAAACAGGTGACATCATTGCTATGGTATCTTGGTGATGAAAGAAATCAAACAATTCAGCATCGTGACAGAAACATAGGTACTAATATTAAGAGGCTAATTAATTTCTTTCCTCCGGAAGAAGGAAGTGAAACGTAAGTAAGTTTTCACGTCAAAGACGAGTGTCCAAGATACACGGTGCTTTACACTGTTTTCTATTCAGTGATTGACAGCTGTGATAAGAGGAAGAAGTTAATGCATTACCGATACGATGTAGCAATTCCCAAGAATGAGTAACTAGCTATCCATGCACACGATTTGCGAAAGATGCTAACAATACCTCACTTTGTCTGTCAAGATCTCTTTCAAGTCGGCGAATTCCAACAAACAATGGTAGTAATCATAAAAATCCACAATACTGTGCGTTGCTGTACTTACAAAAATGCGCCTCTCCGTTATCGGCTACAGGAATCAAAGAAGCTCGTTATTTGTCTTGGTGTCAATCTGCAGGTTCATTAAAGTATGCAGTAAGAGACTGAGTGCTCCGCAGACTGTCTAAACGTGCTGTCCCCACCTGCTTCTGTATGATGGACGGCACTGAAGGCAAATCTATCCATTCGTAAAAGCGCATCTACTTCTATATACTACAACCCTCTGTGAACGTATGGCAGTGGGCACTTTCCATTGCGCCAGTTATTTGGGTCTCTTCCCGATCCATCTAATCTTGTGTTCGCGAACCCAACTGAAGAACTACGTAGGGGGCGCTGTAGTATATTCATTGATATGTGACTTGAAGTTGGTTCTTGCAACTTTGTAGGTAGGCTTTCTTGGGACAGTTTGCGTCTGTCTTCAAGCTTCTGCCAGTTTAGTTTTTCCAGTTTCAAAAATGGTTCAAATGGCTGTGAGCACCACGGGACTTCACTTCTGAGGTCATCAGTCCCCTAGAACTTAGGACTACTTAAATCTAACTAATCTAAGGACCAGAATGAGATTTTCACTCTGCAGCGGAGTGTGCGCTGATATGAAACTTCCTGGCAGATTAAAACTGTGTGCCCGCCCGAGACTCGAACTCGGGACCTTTGCCTTTCGCAGTTTGGAATGTAGGAGACAAGATACTGGCAGAAGTAAAGCTGTGAGGACAGGGCGTGAGTCGTGCTTCGGTAGCTCAGATGGTAGAGCACTTGCCCGCGAAAGGCAAAGGTCCCGGTTCGAGTCTCGGTCGGGCACACAGTTTTAATCTGCCAGGGAGTTTCATAATCTAAGGACATCGCACACATCCATGCCCGAGGCAGGATTCGAACCTGCGACCGTAGTGGTCGCGCGGCTCCAGACTGAAGCGCCTAGAACCGCTCGGCCACCCCGGCCGGCTTTTCCAGTTTTCCCAGCACGCTTTCTCAAGGGTCGAATAAACCTTTGACCATTCATGCTCTCCTTCTTTGCACACGTTCAGTACCCGCTGTTAGTCCATTTTAGGAATGGTCGAAAACACTTCAGTAATGTTCTAGGATGGGTCTCATGTGCATCTTGGGACCAATTTCCTCTGTGAACTGATAGTATTTTCCTGGTATTCTACCAGAAACCAGACACTGCCACCTGTTTTACTTACGACTAAGCCTAAGTGACCGTCCCATTTCAAATCCGTACAAATTGTTACGTCGAGGTATTTGTATGAGATGACTGATTCCAATTGTGGCTCATTGAGATTTTAGTCACAGAAAGATGGTTTTTCGTTTTTTGAAGTACATCATTGTACATTTCTTAAAAGTTAAATCAAGTTGCAAATATTTCCAGTGCTTTGGAATCTTATCGAGATGTTGCTAAATATTAGTGCAGCCTTGTTTGTACAGTATTTCATTGTACGTAGATAATTCGCATCATCCGATAGATGACTGAATCTCCTGCGATAAGTCTGAGATTACAATTAACACTGAAAGCAAGATCGTTAATACACAACATGAACAGCAAGAGTCCCAGTTCACTTCACTGGGGCATACCTGAAGTCCATCCAAGGCAACGGGCTGCGTCGTCCCAAACAAGAAACCCTCAACCACTTACAAATTTCGCTTGAAACCCCATGCGATCGTGTTTTCGATAATAAGTGTAGATGTGAACTGAGACAAATGCTTTTCGGTAGTTAATAAATATTGCATCTACCTGATTACCTTGATCGACGGCTTTCTGGGTGCTATGTTATGACCAATGATACATGAATGGTGCCTACAGAAACTTAAGCCTTCACTGACGTTTGTGCTCTCAAACAGAATGGAGAAGGAAGACAGTCTGAAGGTGTACGCTTCGCAGCCTCAGCGCTGCATCGTGAAGATATTTTGAGGAAAGAGAAGGCAGAATATCGCAACTTGGTACAAAGAAGTGAGTGCTTTATTTGTGTATGAAGAGAATCCGTGTCTCTTTCACAACATAAGTAAAGATTATCACAATGCAAGTAGACGCGAAGCAGCATTAAACGACTTGTGCGGTACTTTGAAATAGTGTAGGACACAATCAACAGTGGAGGAAATGAGAAAAAAGGAAGGAGGATTAATGTGTAACGTTCCGTCTACAAAGAGGTGATTAGAGATGGAGCACAAGCTCGGAGTTTTTTTGTTAAGGATGGGGAGGGAAATCGGCCGTGCTCTTTCGAAGACACCATGCCGGTCTTTTCCTGGAGCGATTTACGTAAATCACGAAAAACCTAAGTGGATCGTCGTACAGGGACTTGAGTCGTCGTCCTCCAAAATGCGAATCCAGCATGGTAACCACTGCGCCATGTCTCTCGGTAAATTAAAAAGATAATAAAAGCCTCGTAGCAAAAAAAAAAAAAAAAAACTATTTTGTGAGAGAAAGGACACTTGTTCTAGTGATAAGAGCAGCGTAGGGATCGATAATTATCCTCGCACATCCTCAAATAATTTCATCCTTTAAAAGGAATACTTTGCGAAGACATTTCAAGCTTCTCCCCCATCCATCTATCTGCTTATTCATCTTTTCACCCATGTTGACTGTTTTTCTTATCGTATTATTCATTGTCACGACATATATTGCAAAGACCACAAAGAAAGAAATTGCTCTCAATTTCCTTTTGGCAATCGACAGTGTTTTGAGTACTAATTCCGCTTTGTGGAGCGTCTACATCTACAAGACTAATCTGCAGTTCACACTTAAGTACCTGACAAAGGCTTCATACAACTACTTTCAGTCTATTTCTTGACCGTTCCACTTTCGAATAGCATGAGGAAAGAATAAACACTTAAATCTTTGGTTCGCTAGTTGGTTGATTTGGGGGAGGGGACCAAACAGCGAGGTCATCGGTCCCATCGGATTAGAGAAGGATGGGGAACGTAGTCGGCCGTGCCCTTCCTAAGGGACCATCCCGGTATTTGCCTGAAGCGATTTAGGGAAATCACGGAAAACCTAAATCAGGATGGCCGGACGCGGGTTTGCACCGTCGTTCTCCCGAATACGAGTCTACATCTACATCTACAGGGATACTCTGCAAATCACATTTAAGAGCCTGGCAGAGGGTTCCTCGAACCATCTTCACAATTCTCTATTATTCCAATCTCGTATAGCGCGCGGAAAGAATGAACACCTGTACCTTTCCGTACGAGCTCTGATTTCCCCTATTTTATCTCTTGGTGATCGTTCCTCCCTATGTAGGTCGGTGTCAACAAAATATTTTCGCATTCGGGGGAGAAACTTGGTGATTGGAATTTCGTGAGAATATTCCGTCGCAACGAAAAACACCTTTCTTTTAATGATGTCCAGCCCAAATCCCGTATCATTTCTGTGACACTCTCTCCCGTATTTCGCCATAGTACAAAACGTTCTGCCTTTCTTTGAAGTTTTTCGATGTACTTCGTCAGTCCTATCTGGTAAGGATCCCACACCGCGCAGCAGTATTCTAAAAGAGGACGGACAAGCGTTGTGTAGGTAGTCTCCTTAGTAGGTCTGTAACATTTTCTAAGTGTCCTGCGAATAAAACGCAGTCTTTGGTTACCTTCCCCACAACATTTTCTATGTGTTCCTTCGAATTTAAGTTGTTCGTTACTGTAATACCTAGGTATTTAGTTGAATTTACGGCTTTTGGATTAGACTGATTTATCGTGTAACCGAAGTTTAACTGTGCTACGTCGCTCCGTACTTAAATCTTCGGTGCGAGCTCTGAGTTCTCTTACTTTATCATGACGGTCGTTCCTCCCTATGAAGGTGGGAGTCAACAAAATATTTTCGCATTCCGAGGAGGAAGTTGGCGATTGAAATTTCGTGAAAAGATATCGCCGCAGCGAAAAAGTCGCTTTTCATATCCGTGACTCTCTCTGCCCTACTCCGTTATAATGCAAAACGAGCTGCTCAGCTTTGAACTTTTCCAGTTTCACCCGACAATCGTATCTGATAAGGATCTCATACTTCGTGACATTACTCCAGAATAGGACGAACGAGAGTAATGTAGGCAGTCTCTTTCGTAGTTTTTTTACATCCTCTAAGTGTTCTGTCAATTAACTCACAAGGGAACCTCCCCATCGCACCCCCCTCAGATTTAGTTATAAGTTGGTACAGTGAATAGGCCTTGAAATACTGAACACAGATCAATCGAGAAAAGAGGAAGAAGTTGTGTGGAACTATAAAAAAAATAGTAAAATATACAAACTGAGTAGTCCACGCGAAGATAGGCAACATCAAGGACAATGGGACTCTACGAGCGCCTTGGTCCCGTGGTTAGCGAGAGCATCTACGGCATGGGAGGTCCCAGGTTCAAGTCTTCCCTCGAGTGAAAAGTTTAATTTTTTTATTTTCAGTATATAGACAAACTCTTATGTTTTCATCACTTTTTTGGGAGTGATTATCACATCCACAAGAAAACCTGAATCGGCCAGGTAGAAGAATCTTTTTACCCATTCGCTAAGTGTACAAGTTAGGCGGGTCGACAACATTTTCCCGTCATGTGACGCACATGCCGTCACCAGTGTCGTATAGAATGTATCAGACGTGTTTTCCTGTTGAGGAATCGGTTTATCTATGACCTTGCGATCAAATGTTTTCGGTTCCCATTGGAGAGGCGCGTCCTTTCGTCTACTAATCGCACGGTTTTGCGGTGCGGTTGGAAAACACAGACACTAAACTTATTACTGTGAACAGAGACGTCAATGAACGAACGGACAGATCATAACTTTGCGAAAATAAAGAAAGTAAAATTTTTAGTCGAGGGAAGACTTGAACCAAGGACATCTCACTCCGCCGCTGCTCACGCTACCACGGGACCACGGTGCTCCTGAGCTCAAAAATCTCCTTAATGTGGCCTATCTTGCGCATGGACTACTCAGTTTGTATATTTTACTATTTTTTTTCATAGTTCCACACAATTTCTTCCTGTTTTCTCAACTGATCTGTGTTCAGTTTTTCTAGGCCTATCCACTGTGCCAACTTATAACTAAATCTGAGGGGGGTGCGATGGGGAGGTTCCCTTGCCAGTCTCTTGTTTGCCTTCTCCACAACATTTTATTTGTGATGGCTCCAATTTAAGTTGTTCTTAACAGTAATTCCTAAGTACACTCCTGGAAATGGAAAAAAGAACACATTGACACCGGTGTGTCAGACCCACCATACTTGCTCCGGACACTGCGAGAGGGCTGTACAAGCAATGATCACACGCACGGCACAGCGGACACACCAGGAACCGCCGTGTTGGCCGTCGAATGGCGCTAGCTGCGCAGCATTTGTGCACCGCCGCCGTCAGTGTCAGCCAGTTTGCCGTGGCATACGGAGCTCCATCGCAGTCCTTAACACTGGTAGCATGCCGCGACAACGTGGACGTGAGCCGTATGTGCAGTTGACGGACTTTGAGCGAGGGCGTATAGTGGGCATGCGGGAGGCCGGGTGGACGTACCGCCGAATTGCTCAACACGTGGGGCGTGAGGTCTCCACAGTACATTGATGTTGTCGCCAGTGGTCGGCGGAAGGTGCACGTGCCCGTCGACCTGGGACCGGACCACAGCGACGCACGGATGCGCGCCAAGACCGTAGGATCCTACGCAGTGCCGTAGGGGACCGCACCGCCACTTCCCAGCAAATTAGGGACACTGTTGCTCCTGGGGTATCGGCGAGGACCATTCGCAACCGTCTCCATGAAGCTGGGCTACGGTCCCGCACACCGTTAGGCCGTCTTCCGCTCACGCCCCAACATCGTGCAGCCCGCCTCCAGTGGTGCCGCGACAGGCGTGAATGGAGGGACGAATGGAGACGTGTCGTCTTCAGCGATGAGAGTCGCTTCTGCCTTGGTGCCAATGATGGTCGTATGCGTGTTTGGCGCCGTGCAGGTGAGCGCCACAATCAGGACTGCATACGACCGAGGCACACAGGGCCAACACCCGGCATCATGGTGTGGGGAGCGATCTCCTACACTGGCCGTACACCACTGGTGATCGTCGAGGGGACACTGAATAGTGCACGGTACATCCAAACCGTCATCGAACCCATCGTTCTACCATTCCTAGACCGGCAAGGGAACTTGCTGTTCCAACAGGACAATGCACGTCCGCATGTATCCCGTGCCACCCAACGTGCTCTAGAAGGTGTAAGTCAACTACCCTGGCCAGCAAGATCTCCGGATCTGTCCCCCATTGAGCATGTTTGGGACTGGATGAAGCGTCGTCTCACGCGGTCTGCACGTCCAGCACGAACGCTGGTCCAACTGAGGCGCCAGGTGGAAATGACATGGCAAGCCGTTCCACAGGACTACATCCAGCATCTCTACGATCGTCTCCATGGGAGAATAGCAGCCTGCATTGCTGCGAAAGGTGGATATACACTGTACTAGTGCCGACATTGTGCATGCTCTGTTGCCTGTGTCTATGTGCCTGTGGTTCTGTCAGTGTGATCATGTGATGTATCTGACCCCAGGAATGTGTCAATAAAGTTTCCCCTTCCTGGGACAATGAATTCACGGTGTTCTTATTTCAATTTCCAGGAGTGTATTTAGTTGAATCGACAACCTTTAAATTTGTACGATGAATCATGTAACGGAATGTTTTTAGTACAGATGTTGAGGATCTTACAAGTTTTATTGTTCATGTCAAGTACCACTTTGCGCATCATGCGGATATTGGGTCAATCATTTTGTAATTCGTATTGACCTTCTGACAAGTTCACCAGACGGTAAACGACAGCCGTATCTGCAAGCAATCTAAAAGGTATCATCGTGTCGTCTCCTAAATCATTTTCACAGATGAAGAACACCAGAGGGTCTATAACGCTTTCTTGGGTAAACTAAGTTAATACCTCAGTAAACTGACGGAAAGCTTTCCGTCAGTTACTACCAACTATGACCTTTTCTGGTAGGAAATCACGAAACCAGTAGCACAACTGATACGATACTCAATAGACGCGCAATTTGTTTAGAAGACGCTTGTGAGGAATTTACATTCGCTTTAGAGAGCTTTGTTGCTTTCTATATGGACATTTAGGACTCTCAAGTACATAGCTGAATCCGATCACAAACGTTCTACAAAGTGAATACTCTGCAGTAAGTAAAAGATTTTATTCATAACTGCCGTGATGCTATAAGGCCAATCTCATCACTGCACCGTCTACCGCAAGCGTACTGATACTGTAATGTTAGTGAGAGAATCTGTAGCGTTCCTGGCTCCAGAGGCCATTGCTTTATTCCTACAAATGACACTTGAGCTCAGCATGACTGTAACAGCAGACTATGACATCACGGGGTGAGATGGCGCACCCACCGAAAGATGCAGCACTCGAAGGGAATTGCAGCAGAAACTACTTGCATCCTGATCGGGTACTGTAGTGGCAGGTAAAGTGGACTGCCGACTTGTCTGCGAGGTAATCCGCTTATTGTCTTTTCTTAATATTAACTAGATTACGCTTCAGATGTGCTCCAAAATAGCATAGGAGACCCTGTCAGTACTGTACAAATGACGCATTTAGATCTTCATTGTACAGTTTATCTTAGATAAACAATCGATTAGCTAAAGAGACATGAATCACTTGATGCGCTATCGTCAGTGTAACTAATGATCGCCCTGCGATGTTGCTGACTTCAACCAAGCATTGCTACGTATGATGGCGTAGTGCTGGGACTTGTGCGATTAAACTCGGCAATCTCCGAACAAAGCAGACTATATTACGAGTTTAGGAATTTCTAATTTGTGATATGTTAATAATATGTGCCGAGTGATTCAAAAAGAAAGAACAGTTTAAGTTGTTTGTTACAGACAAGCTGTAAGAGATAGTAGCACAATGAACATGTCACTGGGTGGACAAAGGTTCAAAGTTTTGACAGAGCTGCGCTGTTGCTTGTTTATCTTAACAACACCATACCACAACGTTGGATTGGAAGAAGTGAATAGCAAGATCTTACATTGCTTTTGGCTTTCCAGGTCACCAGATCCCACACCTCGAGATTTTCTCTTGTGGGTGAACCGGGACATAAAAGACAGTCTTTGACCCACCTATGCCAGCTACTCTTCAAGAGCCGAGAAATCGAATTGTTGAAGCTGTCGATTCAATAAACACTGGCCTGTTGATTCGTGTGTGGAATAGTATGGGCTACCGTTCCGATGTTTCTCGAGCAACGTGTGGTGCTCACGTATATTTTATGGTATAGTGTCCTTGCGAACATAAAACTTTGAACCTTCCTCTATCCTGTGATATGAGCAATGTATTTCTATCTTTCATAGGTTGTCTGTAGTTAACAACTGAAATCCATTCTTTCTTTTTGAATCATCCTATACTGTTCAGTTCTAAAGTGATAAAAGTCTGAATGTTGACCAATGAGAGTGAGTGATAATCTGCCGTGCGTACCTGATAGGCGTAAGCGTGACTATGCAACATTGTAGAGGTCAGTTTTGTATTTCTTCTGATGGAAAATGTTTATAATAAAAATATCTGGCATACCTATAAGCCACCGACTTCATTAATTAGATGAGAGAAAAGCTTGAGTCAGTTTCACTGGAATACCATAAACCCTCTCGTCGAAAGCAACCATCTGAATTCCTGTTGACGAAATCGCAGGAAGACGCCAGGCTGATGGAAATATTAGAACTTTAGTGTCTTGTTCTGATTTGGCAAGATACATTTAGACCGCTTATATGTCCTACTACTCCAGTACAAATGGAGGCAGTTACGCGCCATATGTGTGGTACCGTAGAGAGGAAAATGACTCACTGATTCTATAACCAAGTGTTCTTTTTTATTCGTACATTTAGTCTCCTTTTTTTGTATACATCATCAAAAATTGTTTTTGTAGGTAAATACTGGATGCACATACACGAAATAGATGATCGAAATGGTTATATTCTTCCTTGGTATATGACATTTCGAAGGATGTAAATTTAAAAATAAATATTGTTGCAGTGCTGTTACAACATATAAAAATGTGAGGCTGATTATCAGAAACAACATTCCTCATTGTTTCAAAATCTGAAAGCATAATTGAAGATGTGAAGGAAATATACAAAAAAATAACATGCTGCTTTTCGAGGCGTGTTCAATACACCTCCGTAGTAAGAAAACCGTACAGTACCCATTCGTTTCTAAGGGGGTACAGTCATTGATTAAGTCGACTACAGTACAGAATTTGTATCGGGGAAAAATTGTTAGCACTGTTAAATTTACATAACATTAAATATAATCTCTTAATACATAAGTGGCCATAAATTCAGTGGCTTCCTTTACACTGAAAGTCCGCTATCTAATTGCACCCAGAAAATTCATAACATACAAAACATACCTTTTCATGAAAAACACAGTTTTTCAGTTGTGTGTTGACAAACAACAAGCACTTTGTTACAGGCTTCTCTAATCCAAGTGCTGATGATATGCCACAGTTTGTATCAATGAAGCTGTTCTCTGGTAGAAAGCTTCTCATTACCCTCCACAGCAGAACAGCGAAACTGAAAATAAGAACTCCAACACATTTATACAACTTTTGAATTTTGCGGTGCTGCTGTCATATGATTCCAGTCATATATATACAGTCCAATCCCAACTGATGTGGACAGAACTAATACACTCCTGGAAATGGAAAAAAGAACACATTGACACCGGTGTGTCAGACCCACCATACTTGCTCCGTACACTGCGAGAGGGCTGTACAAGCAATGATCACACGCACGGCACAGCGGACACACCGGGAACCGCGGTGTTGGCCGTCGAATGGCGCTAGCTGCGCAGCATTTGTGCACCGCCGCCGTCAGTGTCAGCCAGTTTGCCGTGGCATACGGAGCTCCATCGCAGTCTTTAACACTGGTAGCATGCCGCGACAGCGTGGACGGACTTTGAGCGAGGGCGTATAGTGGGCATGCGGGAGGCCGGGTGGACGTACCGCCGAATTGCTCAACACGTGGGGCGTGAGGTCTCCACAGTACATCGATGTTGTCGCCAGTGGTCGGCGGAAGGTGCACGTGCCCGTCGACCTGGGACCGGACCGCAGCGACGCACGGATGCACGCCAAGACCGTAGGATCCTACGCAGTGCCGTAGGGGACCGCACCGCCACTTCCCAGCAAATTAGGGACACTTGCTCCTGGGGTATCGGCGAGGACCATTCGCAACCGTCTCCATGAAGCTGGGCTACGGTCCCGCACACCGTTAGGCCGTCTTCCGCTCACGCCCCAACATCGTGCAGCCCGCCTCCAGTGGTGTCGCGACAGGCGTGAATGGAGGGACGAATGGAGACGTGTCGTCTTCAGCGATGAGAGTCGCTTCTGCCTTGGTGCCAATGATGGTCGTATGCGTGTTTGGCGCCGTGCAGGTGAGCGCCATAATAAGGACTGCATACGACCGAGGCACACAGGGCCAGCACCCGGCATCATGGTGTGGGGAGCGATCTCCTACACTGGCCGTACACCACTGCTGATCGTCGAGGGGACACTGAATAGTGCACGGTACATCCAAACCGTCATCGAACCCATCGTTCTACCATTCCTAGACCGGCAAGGGAACTTGCTGTTCCAACAGGACAATGCACGTCCGCATGTATCCCGTGCCACCCAACGTGCTCTAGAAGGTGTAAGTCAACTACCCTGGCCAGCAAGATCTCCGGATCTATCCCCCATTGAGCATGTTTGGGACTGGATGAAGCGTCGTCTCACGCGGTCTGCACGTCCAGCACGAACGCTGGTCCAACTGAGGCGCCAGGTGGAAATGGCATGGCAAGCCGTTCCACAGGACTACATCCAGCATCTCTACGATCGTCTCCATGGGAGAATAGCAGCCTGCATTGCTGCGAAAGGTGGATATACACTGTACTAGTGCCGACATTGTGCATGCTCTGTTGCCTGTGTCTATGTGCCTGTGGTTCTGTCAGTGTGATCATGTGATGTATCTGATCCCAGGAATGTGTCAATAAAGTTTCCCCTTCCTGGGACAATGAATTCACGGTGTTCTTATTTCAATTTCCAGGAGTGTATTTTTCTCACATCAAGTTTCGAGAAAAGCCTTACTCTCAAGCTGGAATTTAAAACACTAACAGGTCGGTGCTCCATAGAACGGAGCGTAGTAAAACAGCACATTATGAGTGTTAATGGAATTTGCCTTAAGTAACAAACGTTGACGGCAATATCTCCTTGTTATTCTTGAATCTTTTGAATGTCGAATCCATGATGTTATCTCTAGTGTGAAAAGAACGTGCTATTCGCCATAAGTCTCCGCAGAGTTTTGAAGAGAAAATACAAGTAACACACGTCTTACACAAACATGAAAACATTGAGCGTAATCTAACTTAATGTGTGGAAGATCACGATGAACCAGATTAAGCCCCACCTTTTCTCTGCGACTACGGCGATGGCGTCTTGCTCTTATAGGCTTCGCTTTATGTGCAGGCAGACGGAGACCAACGAGAAGATGAAGCCCCGGCGGGGTTGGTCGCAAACTGCCGCCATGCTGGCGACAGTAATGGTATTAATGACGTTCAGTTGCGCAGAGGGCACCATCTCCGTCGACGTAACCTGCACTCAGCAGATATGTGAGGTAAGCAACCTGATATTCACCACAGGATAAAAGTCTCAACCTGGCTTTCTCACATATTACAACTACCAGTTCTATGTATCCGTGTATCTCATGCGTGTTTTCTAGTGTCATCCTTTACCTTCCGTTGTATCGTCATGGCCTCTAGTAAAGAGCTTCGTTGGTCTCCCTACGATCAGTTTGCCTAGCTGCATTTTCCACCCACCACTAATTTGTTAGCATACTGGACTCGCATTCTGGAGGATGACAGTTCAAACCCGCGTCCAGCCATCCTGATTTAGGTTCCCCGTGATTTTCATAAATCGTTTCATGCAAATGAAGGGATGGTTCGTTTGAAAGGGTGCCAAAATGGCAGTTGACCGTGAATAAAAAAAAATGCGAAGTTATTCACATGAGAACTAAAAGAAATCAGCTAAATTTCGATTACGCGATAAGTCGCACAAATCTGAAGGCTGTAAATGCAGCTAAATACACTCCTGGAAATGGAAAAAAGAACACATTGACACCGGTGTGTCAGACCCACCATACTTGCTCCGGACACTGCGAGAGGGCTGTACAAGCAATGATCACACGCACGGCACAGCGGACACACCAGGAACCGCGGTGTTGGCCGTCGAATGGCGCTAGCTGCGCAGCATTTGTGCACCGCCGCCGTCAGTGTCAGCCAGTTTGCCGTGGCATACGGAGCTCCATCGCAGTCTTTAACACTGGTAGCATGCCGCGACAGCGTGGACGTGAACCGTATGTGCAGTTGACGGACTTTGAGCGAGGGCGTATAGTGGGCATGCGGGAGGCCGGGTGGACGTACCGCCGAATTGCTCAACACGTGGGGCGTGAGGTCTCCACAGTACATCGATGTTGTCGCCAGTGGTCGGCGGAAGGTGCACGTGCCCGTCGACCTGGGACCGGACCGCAGCGACGCACGGATGCACGCCAAGACCGTAGGATCCTACGCAGTGCCGTAGGGGACCGCACCGCCACTTCCCAGCAAATTAGGGACACTGTTGCTCCTGGGGTATCGGCGAGGACCATTCGCAACCGTCTCCATGAAGCTGGGCTACGGTCCCGCACACCGTTAGGCCGTCTTCCGCTCACGCCCCAACATCGTGCAGCCCGCCTCCAGTGGTGTCGCGACAGGCGTGAATAGAGGGACGAATGGAGACGTGTCGTCTTCAGCGATGAGAGTCGCTTCTGCCTTGGTGCCAATGATGGTCGTATGCGTGTTTGGCGCCGTGCAGGTGAGCGCCACAATCAGGACTGCATACGACCGAGGCACACAGGGCCAACACCCGGCATCATGGTGTGGGAAGCGATCTCCTACACTGACCGTACACCACTGGTGATCGTCGAGGGGACACTGAATAGTGCACGGTACATCCAAACCGTCATCGAACCCATCGTTCTACCATTCCTAGACCGGCAAGGGAACTTGCTGTTCCAACAGGACAATGCACGTCCGCATGTATCCCGTGCCACCCAACGTGCTCTAGAAGGTGTAAGTCAACTACCCTGGCCAGCAAGATCTCCGGATCTGTCCCCCATTGAGCATGTTTGGGACTGGATGAAGCGTCGTCTCACGCGGTCTGCACGTCCAGCACGAACGCTGGTCCAACTGAGGCGCCAGGTGGAAATGGCATGGCAAGCCGTTCCACAGGACTACATCCAGCATCTCTACGATCGTCTCCATGGGAGAATAGCAGCCTGCATTGCTGCGAAAGGTGGATATACACTGTACTAGTGCCGACATTGTGCATGCTCTGTTGCCTGTGTCTATGTGCCTGTGGTTCTGTCAGTGTGATCATGTGATGTATCTGACCCCAGGAATGTGTCAATAAAGTTTCCCCTTCCTGGGACAATGAATTCACGGTGTTCTTATTTCAATTTCCAGGAGTGTACTTAGGGATTACAATTACTAATAACCTAAATTCGAACGATCACATACATAATATTGTGGGTAGGGCAAACCAAAGACTGCGATTCATTGGCAGAACACTTAGAAGGTGCAACAGGTCTACTGAAGAGAATGCCTACACCACACTTGTCCGCCCTATTTTGGAGTATTGCTGTGCGGTGTGGGATCCGCATCAGGTGGGACTGACGGATGACATCGAAAAAGTACAGAGAAGGGCAGCTCGTCTTGTATTTGCGCGAAATAGGGGAGAAAGTGTCACAGACATGATACGTGAATTGGAGTGGCAATCATTAAAACAAAGGCGTTTTTCAATGCGATGGGATCTTGTCATGAAATTTCAATCACCAGTTTTCTCCTCCGATTGCGAAAACATTCTGTTGGCACCTACCTACATGGGGAGAAATGATCATCACGATAAAATAAGAGAAGTCAGGGTTCGCACAGAAAAATTTAAAAGAAAACAAAGGAAAAATAGCTATAATAAAGTAGACTATCAAATTCAGCTGTGGTATCGACAGAATACGACACAGCTACTAAATTTGACTTCACTGACATAATTAATGAGTTTACTTCCCTCAAAGCTAGGAAAAATTATAATACCAAAATAGAAGTCTTGGAAAGGAATATGTTCACAACACTTCGTTATAGCTATTTTCCTTTTGTTTCCAGTTGCTAATTAATGTGATATTAATAATTCATGAAGAGCCAATAAAATCTGTCCTTTATTATATTAAGTCTACAACTTGGCTTCTGCCGGTTTGCAGTAGATAGCAGCAGCGGGTAGCGGCGGTGCAAGTTCAAAAATGGTTCAAATGGCTCCACACAATGGGACTTAACATCTGAGGTCATCAGTCCCCTAGACTTAGAACTACTTAAACCTAATTAACCTAAGGACATCACACACATTCATGCCTTAGGCAGGATTCGAACCTGCGGTCGTAGCAGCAGCGCGGTTCTGGATTGAAGCGCCTAGAACCGCTCGGCCACAGCGTCCGGCGACGGTGCAAGTGGTAGATCCTAAGCGTCGTACAGTAAGTTTAGCCATTTGTAAACATAACGCCATCAAAATATTAGTAGATTTGTGATTACATCATCAAGTTATTCCTCACTGCATACATCAACTTAGAGCCCAATTCTCGGCATTTGTGGGAAGTTTTTAATTTTCTGCTTTAACATGAAGAAATCTGCGGCTGAGGCTCATAAAATGCTGTGTAAACCTATGGCAAGGCACCCATTAGTGAAAGAACATGCAGAGAATTGTTTGAACTCTTCAATAACGGTCATTTTGACGTCGAAGACCGTCATGGTGGTGGACGAGAGGAGGTTTTCGAAGCTGCTGAAACAGACGTTAAGAAGAAGATCCTTACGGAAACCAACTGATGCGTTCGAAGGCATGCACTGAAAGACAAACGGCAACAGCATAGAGATAGACAGGAAAAGCTGATTCTGCAGCATGACAGAGATCGACCCCACGTCGCAAAACCTATCAAAACATACTTAGGAGCGTTGAAATGTGAAGGTCTGTCTACCCGCCCTATTCTCCAGACGTTGCTCCCTCTGAGTACCACCTCTTTCGATCAATGGTACACGGTCTGGCTGACTAGCACTTCCAGTCATACGAACTAGTACAAAGCTATACCGTTTCATGGATCTCTTCAAACGACGCCCAGTTCTTTCCTAGCGGGATTCGTATGCTGCCCGAAAGATGGAAGGAAGTAGTGGCTAGCGATGGACAATACTTTGAATGGCAAATTTTTAAATGTTTTTCACAATAGAGCCTCGAACTTCGAGAAAAAAACGGCGGAAGCATAGTTGTAGACCTAATACATCATATTAAACGGAATGTACAGTAACTGCCATAAACAATTAGACATAGATAATAAAAGAGAAATACCGAAATATGCCGCATGAAGGCTGTAGTAACAGGACATAGATTTCGTTTTACTTACAATTGTTTTAGAAAGCTACACAATTTGTTGTTTATTTGCTACAATGATACGTTTAATTTCTTGTATGCAATATTTTTTATCCATATAGCTGATCTAAGTAAAATTAAATTGACCTCTTACCATGAAAGTTGTACCAACGGCGCAGGATAATCTCAGTACGGCGCTGTACACGGGAGTTAAGAGTAATGAACAATACAAAGAAATACCAAGTTTGCGAAAATTTCACGCAGTTTCTGCTGCACGAGACTAATATTCAAGTCTAGCCAGGAAACACTGACAAAAATTGCGAAATCTGGAAGCGATTCGTGGTGTTCTGGTTAGCGTTGCTGACTCTCGATCATGGTGCCTCGGGTTCGATTCCCAGCCAGGTCGAAGATTTTTTTCCCCACTCTGCACTGTGTGTGTGTGTGTGTGTGTGTGTGTGTGTGTGTGTGTATTTTCGTCATCGTTATTTCACCCCAGATGGGAACAGCCAGACAGTGATGCCATATACACAGTTTTTGTGGGAATTCTTTTAAAAGTTGCCACAATAAACGACTCACCATGAGCGTGGGAGACGACATAGTTTTGAAAAATGCATACTACACAGACTTTTTACTAAAAAGTGAAGCTTCAATGTTAAGTTCACCAAATGTACTTGGCATATAACATAAATTTAGCAAGAAAGCAACAGATTACCAACAATGTGCAATAATTTATTAATAGGGAGATTATAGCAATTAATTTTAGTATGAAGGTGGTGCGTGGCACTATTTCAGTATTGAACTGCACTGCTTGTAGAATATCCAGTAAGACTTTTCATGGCGACGAGTGTAGATATGGTCCTGATGCTGTCTTGAACGAAAGACCGAAGATATTTTGGCTCAACACTCCCCTCTCTCTCCACCCCATTCCCTATTTTTGAGGAAATCGGGCCTAAAATTCATGAAGCGCAATCGACTCAGAATTGACAGGGTCGATGGATAATTGAAAAGCGAGCATTTTTCTTCATCATGTAGGGGGTCCACAAGCGCATATTTTCACACAAGTCTAGGGAAGAAATTTTTGTTACTGCCACGTATGTACTCACAAAGTAAACCCCGCTCAAGGAAAGCGCCGCTCGTGTAGCGTCTAAGGCATCTCGCTGGAGAGCAGAAAACCTGTGTTTGATTCCTAAAAGCTTTCTTCAGTTTTTTTCATTTGCATTTTTTTCCGTTTTGAAACCGTAAGTTGCTAATAAGAAGTTTTGTCTGATACTGGATTCCTATGGTGCACTAAATACGCTGTACAGCCACATCGATGTGACCACAGCCTACTTCCGACGTTAACGTGCAGTAGCCAATCATATACGCCAGGTGGTAGCACTAGCAGTGGAGATGTATAAAGCGTGTCACTGTCGTAATGCAGAAAAGCAGCGATTTATCTGACGTCCAAACCGGCATGACGATTGGTTTTCGGACCCAGAGTGGAAACACTTCGAAAAGAGCTAAGTTTGTAAACTGTACACATGCCGCTGTGGTTAAAGTATACCATGCATGCCAAAATGGCGCTATTCAAAGCCGCCACCAAGGAAAGTGTGGAGCACCACAGATCATAGATGATAGGGACGAACGGCAGGTGAATAGACGTGCAACTATTGAGCAACTGACCGCCCAGATGAATCAAGGTACTACAGCAGTGTCTTCTCAACGACCATTCAGCGTAAGATGGTTGTGTGGGCCTCAGCAGCAGGCGCTTGGTTCATGCACCCAGGCTAATTGCTGGTCATCGGCGACCGGCACCGCAACTTGAGAACCGCCGAGTGCCTACAGATGAGCTTTCCATATGAATCACGTCTTATGTTCCATCAGACAGACGGCCATTGGCGTGTATGGCGTGGAACGTCTGAAAGGAAACAAGGACGGAGTGTTATGGTCTAGGGAATGTTTTTTGGCATTTCCTGGGTGATCTCGTCATTCTGGAAGGCACAATGGATCAACACAAGTATGCATCTATCCTTGGGGACAATGTGCTCCCTTACATTCGGTTTCTTTTTCCTCGGTACTATGACATTTACAAAGAAAACACGAGTAATGCAAGTCACACAGCTCGCTGTATACGTGCGTGGTTCGAAGAGCAACAGTATGAGTTTACTGCATTCTCTTGACCACCAAATTCTCCGGATTTAAACCCAATTTAGAATATGTGGAACTGGGTTGTTCGTGCAACAGATCCTCAGTCGGAGAACCTAGAACTGCTGGCTGCGCCACTGAAGTCAGCAGTCTCCACATCCCTCTCGGAACCTCACTGACCCTCTTCCTGCAGTGGTGCGCATTGCAAGAGGCGGTTATTAAGGCTTATGAGTGGTGGTTACATTACTGTGACTCAATAGCCTAATATCGTCATATGTGATCTCATGTTCATAGGCGACGGGGATCAACCGACTTGCATGTTGAAAGCAATACAGCCAAGCTGCACACTTGTGTCTCAACTACGTCATGTTTGTTTTTATCACCAACTCAAAAACTTTATTTCGAGGCTTCAATATTGCAATCTGATTCTGGAAACCCAGCGGCAGTTACACAACTGCACGGATTCAGTAATGAAATTGCAATTAAATTAATACCATTAGCCACTAGCTGGCATTGATATACGAGGGCAGTTCAATAAGTAATGCAACACATTTTTTTTCTCGGCCAATTTTGGTTGAAAAAACCGGAAATTTCTTGTGGAATATTTTCAAACATTCCCGCTTCGTCTCGTATAGTTTCATTGACTTCCGACAGGTGGCAGCGCTGTACGGAGCTGTTAAAATGGCGTCTGTAACGGATGTGCGTTGCAAACAACGGGCAGTGATCGAGTTTCTTTTGGCGGAAAACCAGGGCATCTCAGATATTCATAGGCGCTTGCAGAATGTCTACGGTGATCTGGCAGTGGACAAAAGCACGGTGAGTCGTTGGGCAAAGCGTGTGTCATCATCGCCGCAAGGTCAAGCAAGACTGTCTGATCTCCCGCGTGCGGGCCGGCCGTGCACAGCTGTGACTCCTGCAATGGCGGAGCGTGCGAACACACTCGTTCGAGATGATCGACGGATCACCATCAAACAACTCAGTGCTCAACTTGACATCTCTGTTGGTAGTGCTGTCACAATTGTTCACCAGTTGGGATATTCAAAGGTTTGTTCCCGCTGGGTCCCTCGTTGTATAACCGAACACCATAAAGAGCAAAGGAGAACCATCTGTGCGGAATTGCTTGCTCGTCATGTGGCTGAGGGTGACAATTTCTTGTCAAAGATTGTTACAGGCGATGAAACATGGGTTCATCACTTCGAACCTGAAACAAAACGGCAATCAATGGAGTGGCGCCACGTCCACTCCCCTACCAAGAAAAAGTTTAATGCCATACCCTCAGCCGGTAAAGTCATGGTTACAGTCTTCTGGGACGCTGAAGGGGTTATTCTGTTCGATGTCCTTCCCCATGGTCAAACGATCAACTCTGAAGTGTATTGTGCTACTCTTCAAAAATTGAAGAAACGACTTCAGCGTGTTCGTAGGCATAAAAATCTGAACGAACTTCTCCTTCTTCATGACAACGCAAGACCTCACACAAGTCTTCGCACCCGAGAGGAGCTCACAAAACTTCAGTGGACTGTTCTTCCTCATGCACCCTACAGCCCCGATCTCGCACCGTCGGATTTCCATATGTTTGCCCCAATGAAGGACGCAATCCGTGTGAGGCACTACGCGGATGATGAAGAAGTTATTGATGCAGTACGACGTTGGCTCCGACATCGACCAGTGGAATGGTACCGTGCAGGCATACAGGCCCTCATTTCAAGGTGGCGTAAGGCCGTAGCATTGAATGGAGATTACGTTGAAAAATAGTGTTGTGTAGCTAAAAGATTGGGGAATAACCTGGTGTATTTCAATGCTGAATAAAACAACCCCTGTTTCAGAAAAAAAAGTGTTGCATTACTTATTGAACTGCCCTCGTACATCAAGGGGGACAGTTGAAAATATGTGCTCCAACTGGGACTCGAACTCGGGATCTCCTGCTTACATGACAGAAACTCTATCCATCTTCTTTTTTTTCCTCATTTTGTTCGATATAGTTCGTTGCGTTGGGTCTGGGCCGACGTCACAAGACATCCGTTCAAGTTGATCATTAATTCATTGACTCAGTTTTTCTTTTATTACAGAGAGCATGCAGCCCTCTGACCGAACATGCTGAGCTACCGTGCGGCATCCATCTGAGCCACTGAGGGCACAGAGTATAGTGCGACTGCAGGGACTTATCGCTGGCACGCTCCCACATTCTCAACTTATATAGTCCACACCCACACACTACATTCGTAGAGCCCCTGCCATTATACCCATTACTCGCGGCAGACAATACACCGAGTCCCGCAAGAGTTCAGGCAATTCGTGTGCATCTGCACTGAAGAAGGTCATCAACCGGTTAGCCTTAACGATATGGTTCAAATGGCTCTGAGCACTATGGGACTTAACATCTCAGGTCATCAGTCACCTAGAACTTAGAACTACTTAAACCTAACTAACCTAAGGACATCACACACATTCATGCCCGAGGCAGGATTCGAACCTGCGACCGCAGCGCTCGCGCGGTTTCAAACTGAAGCGCCTAGAACTGCTCGGCCACCGGTGACCGGCTTAACGATATGAAGATAGCATCTGTTCTTTCGGACATGTCCGAAAGAACGGATGCTATCTTCATATTCAAAGTATCTAACCAAAATTTTATCCTTTTTTATTTGTGAAAGTATCAATGATAAGATTGTTCTAAATTAATTATTCAACAAACCTGCATCTGACTGCGTCTGTGAACTTGTTTCTTGCACTCCTCCACTTTGCCAGAAAAGCAACATGTATTTGACTCAGCAATCAAGTTTAAGAGTGTAATGCCGTTTGTGCAATGTCATTAACATGGAACTGAAACATTAACTATTGGCCCTGATGTTTACTTAATGAAATCATACCTTTACTTGAATAATGCCAGATATGTGCAATGGCATAAAATTAGTTATTTGAAATAACTTTGCTCTGATAACGTTAGTTATACCAAAATCGATTTCAAACCATGAACTGCACATATATATTGCGTAGAGGCCTCTTTTTCTTTACGTTCTTTCATTGGTGGGTAACTTTCCTTTACTATTTATTTTCATATTCAGTACAAGCAAAGGATGTGGATTATGATTCAGGCTGTTAGATTTAGACGTAACGTAGAACTCTCTCTCTCTCTCTCCCTCTATATATATATATATATATATATATATATATATATATATATATATATATATAGTTAAAATTTTAAGTCATACACAAAACCTACCATTTCCAACATTTTTGTAGCATGAATCACTCTTACAAAAAATTTTACAAAACGATTACTGTGTCAAACCTTGGACATACATACCCCAACTCTGAACATTATCTAACAAAAACGATTTTGAAATCATTATATATCTTCTCTCATTTATATGCTAAGGTTTTCTTAGGGTAACTGCGCAGCGAGCGCGACTCCTGCCTTAAAGCTGTCTGCACACATCTGCTTCCTCCGGGCACCTACCTGCGACTCCTGAGCTTTTTACTGCACGCGCCCGGCTCTCTTAACCATCAAAGATCCTCCTACTCAAAGATATTATACTCACTCCACCTTGCGATTGGCAACTACCGACTTTATTTTCTGGATCTACCCTGATCAGACCTTAGCACATACCTTTCAGTATCGATTCAGTAATGACCCACAGCATAATTTATGATCAGTTTTCAGCACTGAGATACGTGTCAAAATTAATTCCCAAAACATAAATATTTTGGAATGTAAGCCAAACTGTTTTCCTCCGAACTTTCGGAAATAACTATGTAATTGCGCCAAGACTGCTTCATTAGAGCCGGCCGGAGTGGCTGTGCGGTTCTAGCGCTACAGTCTGGAGCCAAGCGAACGCTACGGTCGCAGGTTCGAATCCTGCCTCAGGCATGGATATGTGTGATGTCCTTAGGTTAATTAGGTTTAATTAGTTCTAAGTTCTAGGGGACTGATGACCTGAGAAGTTAAGTCGCATAGTGCTCAGAGCCATTTGAACCATTTTTTTGCCTTCATTAGAAGTACTTGGTGCCATGAGCATATTTGCTCCGAATGTTTATGTGAGCAGTACCACACATCTAGGTGTTCCAAGGAAACTGAGGACATGTAATACAGGGAATGAAAGAGCCATTGTCAAGCGACCAGGAATAAATTTATTATTCTTTACCATGCCAAGTCGTTTGAGAAATGTATGAAACTATCTCGTTATTATTCAGTATTGACTTACTTACCTTATTAACCCTCTAGTTCTAACTAATTTCGAAACGGCATAAATACATTTGAAAAAAGACCTGCAGAAAGCGTTTGAAATCTAACATCTCTCTGGTTCCCAGCCAGATGCCTTGGTCGCTACGCCAGCGGCGCTTTCGTTCAACAGCTTTTACCTTACAGTTACACAAGCGGAGGTCGAATAAGTTTCTTTCCTCTATTTCTACGAATATATGCGTTTGCGGACCCCATATATGGTGATGCAAAATTATCTAACATCCCGCCATTTTAGTCGATTGCGCGTTACGAACTTTAGGGATGGTTGAAGTGTATCTCAAGGGGGACACAGGATAAACAGTGATCAAGTTTTAACAAGTTTATTGACAACGAAATACGTTTGCTTGGACAGTAAGAACAAAAAGCACGAAATGCAGCGCCTCATTAGGTACTGGTACAAAGAGTTGACAGAGCTGCTCTCTAAGGCCTTCTGACTGTTTCTGGTGTGTAGTAATACCACTGGGGTGCGGTAAAATACACTTGCAGGGAAATAATCCAAGTTCCGAGAAGCCGTCCTGATTAGGTCCAACACAGGCACAGAAAAGTGTATCCTTAACACATTCCAAGTCTGCAGAGGAAGCAATGATGAAAGTTGAGAACAGCGGCGTCGGTCCCTACGATGGGCTTTGAGAGTGTCCTGAGACAATGATATGAAGATGGCATCCGTTCTTCGGACTGATGCCATTGGTGACTGTGCAGCTCTCTAGAATGAAATTACAATTAAATCAATACCATTAGCTGCTGACGGGCGTTGATATACATCAACAGGGACAGATGAAAATGTGTACCCCGATCGGGACTCGAACCCGGGATCTCCTGCTTTCGGGGCAGACGCTCTATACATCTGAGCCACCGAGGGCACAGAGGATAGAGTGACTGCAGGGATTTATCGCTGGCACGCTCCCCGTGAGACCCACATTCCCAACTTATAGTCCACGCACTACATTCGTAGTGCCCCTGACATTTTATACTAAAATGTAGACTTTCACGGCCGGAAATATCATGTGCATTATAATTATCCGGGCTGTTATGCCGTGGTCGGTTGATGAATTCTGTGTCGATTCCCAACGTTTCGTCTCCGACTGCGGGAGACATCTTCAAGGGGGTCCGTAGCTCAATGGAAGGTCCAACACACCCACTGGCTCGCTACTGACTGCCGCTAAATTCCGTGTCCGCGGCGTGACGTCACGTGTTTTCAAAACGTCAGTGCAATTGGCCGCTGTCCGTCGCGGACTAACTAATTGGTTCACCCACCTACTCGTTAGCCAAGTTTTTGACTACGCTGCTAAAACCACATGTGGGCCGTTCGGACTCTTATATAAAGAATTCGACACATTTCATCAGCAGATTGAACGGCATAGTGGTCCAGCCGGAGGACATATTGGTCAGCTTCGATGTGGTATCGCTGTTTAGCATGGTTCCACTTAATGATGTATTGGATCGAATTTTTCCTGCCGATATTTCAGAACTGTTTAAGTGTTGTGTGACGACCACATACTTCAAGTGGAATGAACAGTTTTATGAGCAAACGGATGGCGTGGCTATAGGAAGCCCCCTAAGTCCCGTAATTGCAAACTTCTTTATGGAGAAATTCGAAGAACATGCCTTAGGTACTGCCAGCAAAAAACCAAATGTATGGTTCCGATACGTGGATGACACGTTTGTGCTGTGGAGACATGGTAGGGAGGAACTAAGCCGGCTCCACGAACATCTGAACAGTATAAACTCGAGAATTCAGTTTACAATGGAGGAGGAGGTAGAAGGCAAGTTACATTTCCTCGATGTGCTTGTTTTTAAAAACGAAAATGGTAGTTTGGGCCACTCAGTATACCGCAAACCCACGCACACGGACCGTTATTTGCACCGGGATTCGAACCACCACCCACAACAGAAGCGGGGTGTTATCAAGACGTTAGCGGACAGAGCTAGAAATATTTGTGAACCTGAGTTGCTCGACGCTGAGATGGAACATCTCCACAATGCACTAATGAAGAACGGATATTCGTCCGCCGAAATAAAACGTGCGTTGAGGCAGCCACGCAGAAATCATACTGACGTACAGGCTACTGCAAAATCTAAGGTTTTCCTGCCGTTTGTTAAAAATGTAACGGAAAGAATAGGGAGGATCTTGACGAAGCGAAATATTACCGTAATTTACAAGTCCACCAGGAGGATACAGGAATACCTTAAGCCTGCCAAGGACGCTCGCAAACCACTGGAAAAAGCTGGAGTGTATAGGATTCGATGCAGCTGTGGTGATGTTTATGTGGGTACCAATAAAAGAACTGTTTGTAAACGTTTGGAAGAGCATAAGGGAAATTGCAGAAGAGGAGAAACGGAACGATCAGCTGTTGCGGAGCATGCTTTCCAGCCAGGGAACCACAATATTCGTTTCGAGGAGACGCAAGTACTAGCGGCCACAAGCGGATATTACGAAAGGCTCTACAGGGAGGCAATCGAAATCGCTAAACACCCAAATAATTTCAGCCGTAAGGAGGAGGATGTGAAATTAAATGGCATATGGATGCCGGTGTTAAAGAAGATGTGTACCACCCGCCCACTACTGGGTGATGGCAACGGCGATCGACGGCGACGGACAGCGGCCAATTGCACTGACGTTTTCAAAACACGTGACGTCACGCCGCGGCGTGGGAGCGCGCGGACACGGAATTTAGCGGCAGTCAGTAGCGAGCCAGTGGGTGTGTTGGACCTTCCATTGAGGTACGGACCCCCTTGAAGATGTCTCCCGCAGTCGGAGACGAAACGTTGGGAATCGACACAGAATTCATCAACCGACCACGGCATAACAGCCCGGATAATTATAATGGACCCTGACATTTTACCGATTACTCATGGCAGACAATCCACCGAGACCCATAAGAGTTCAGGCAAATCGTGTGCATCCGCACTGAAGAAGGTCATCAGCCAGTTAGCGGCTGGCATCTGTTCTTTCGGAAGGCTAACCGGCTGATGACCTTTTTCAGTGCACATGCACACGATTTGCCTGAACTCTTACGGGCCTCGGTGGATTGTCTGCCACGAGTAATGGGTATAATGGCAGGAGCACTACGAACGTAGTGTGTGGACTATAAGTTGGGAATGTGAGTCTCACGGGGAGCGTGCCGGCGATATATCCCTGCAGTCACACTATCCGCTGTGCCCTCGGTGGCTCAGATGTATTAGAGCGTCTGCCCCGAAAGCAGGAGATCCCGGGTTCGAGTCCCGATCGGGGCACACATTTTCATCTGTCCCTGTTGATGTATATCAACACCCATCAGCAGCTAATGGTATTGATTTAACTGTAATTTCATTGAGATAGTGAGGTGAGTAGCACCCACCTCGAGGCCAGGAGAGCCTCTCAAAGCTCATGAAGTCCATGTGCCGGCCTTCATAGATGCCAGTGGTGGAATACTCGTGATACTGTTTTCTTGTCAAGTGTTGTGCGGACGCTAGTAGGTCACCCGGAAGTGGTGGCCGCTGCCAGCGCTGGTACTGCCGCCTGGTGTCCGGTCGTGATTGCGCCGTGGAGAGCTCGCAATGCTGAGACGTGCAGGGGCAATGTAGGCAGCTCACTTGTGTTAGATGCTCGAGGGGCTGACGCTTCCTTTTGCGTAGATCTCCTATATAGCAGTGTTTTTCTCAAAAATGATTGCAGTATTGATTCCACATATCACAGTTTTTCATTTTAGGTGGTACACAAGCGACTTGCCGAATTTGGGCCTGAAGCGAGCAATTCGTGGTTCTTTGCTGCTTTCAAACCTGTCGTATTGCAGGCCAACTTACAGCCACACCCATGCCCTAAGTCTACATCTACATCTACATCCATACTCCGCAAGCCACCTGACGATGAGTGGCGGAGGGTACCTTGAGTACCTCTATCGGTTCTCGCTTCTATTCCAGTCTCGTATTGTTCGTGGAAAGAAGGATTGTCGGTATGCCTCTGTGTGGGCTCTAATCTCTCTGATTTTATCCTCATGGTCTCTTCGCGAGAAATACGTAGGAGGGAGCAATATACTGCTTGACTCTTCGGTGAAGGTATGTTCTCGAAACTTTGACAAAAGCCCGTACCGAGCTACTGAGCGTCTCTCCTGCAGAGTCTTCCACTGGAGTTTATCTATCATCTCCGTAACGCTTTCGCGATTACTAAATGATCCTGTAACGAAGCGCGCTGCTCTCCGTTGGATCTTCTCTATATCTTCTATCAACCCTATCTGGTACGGATCCCACACTGCTGAGCAATATTCAAGCAGTGGGCGAAAAAGCGTACTGTAACCTACTTCCTTTGTTTTCGGATTGCATTTCCTTAGGATTCTTCCAATGAATCTCAGTCTGGCATCTGCTTTACCGACGATCAACATTCTATGATCATTCCATTTTAAATCACTCCTAATGTGTACTCCCAGATAATTTTTGGTATTAACTGCTTCCAGTTGCTGACCTGCTATTTTGTAGCTAAATGATAAAGGATATATCTTTCTGTGTATTCGCAGCACATTACACTTGTCTACATTGAGATTCAATTGCCATTCCCTGCACCATGCGTCAATTCGCTGCAGATCCTCCTGCATTTCAGTACAATTTTCCATTGTTACAACCGCTCGATGCACCACATCATCATCTGCAAAAAGCCTCAGTGAACTTCCGATGTTATCCACAAGGTCATTTATAAATATTGTGAATAGCAACTCTCCTACGACACTTCCTTGCGGCACACCTGAAACCACTCTTACTTCGGAAGACTTCTCTCCATTGAGAATGACATGCTGCGTCCTGTTATCTAGGAACTCCTCAATCCACTCACACAATTGGTCTGATAGTCCATATGCTCTTATTTTGTTCATTAAACGACTGTGGGGAACTGTATCGAACACCTTGCGGAAGTCAAGAAACACGGCATCTACCTGTGAACCCGTGTCTATGGCCCTCTGAGTCTCGTGCACGAATAGCGCGAGCTGGGTTTCACATGACCGTCTTTTTCGAAACCCATGCTGATTCCTACAGAGTAGATTTGTAGTCTCCAGAAAAGTCATTATACTCGAAAACAATACGTGTTCCAAAATTCTACAACTGATCGACGTTAGAGATATAGGTCTATAGTTCTGCACATCTGTTCGACGTCCCTTCTTGAAAACGGGGATGACCTGTGCCCTTTTCCAATCCTTTGGAACGCTACGCTCTTCTAGAGACCTACGGTACACCGCTGCAAGAAGGGAGGCAAGTTCCTTCGCCTACTCTGTTTAAAATTGAACTGGTATCCCATCAGGTCCAAGCTGCAGGCACGGGTGACGGTAGTGAAATACATGTGGTTATGTACAATACATTTATTCACAGCAATATACATACACAGCGCTTCTGAAGAAGAGAAATTTGTTAACATCGAGTACAGATCAGTGAGTAAGTCGTTTCTGAAAGTATTTGTATGGAGTGTAGCCATGTATGGAAGTGAAACATGGACGATAAATAGTGTAGACAAGAAGAGAATAGAAGCTTTCGAAATGTGGTGCTACAGAAGAATGCTGAAGATTAGATGGGTAGATCACATAACTAATGAGGAGGTATTGAATAGAATTGGGGAGAAGAGGAGTTTGTGGCACAATTCGACAAGAAGAAGGGACCGGTTAGTAGGACATGTTCTGAGGCATCAAGGGATTACAAATTTAGCATTGGAGGGCAGCGTGGAGGGTAAAAATCGTAGAGGGAGACCAAGAGATGAATACACTAAGCAGATTCAGAAGGATGTAGGCTGCAGTAGGTACTGGGAGATGAAGAAGCTTGCACAGGATAGAGTAGCATGGAAAGCTGCATCAAACCAGTCTCAGGACTTAAGACTACAACAACAACAACATATATACACCAAAAAGTTATAATAATTACACTGGAAATGTCCACGTGGGCGATCGCGTGACCATGGTGAATGGCTCGACCACTGATACCGGAGGGTATACACTCCTCAGTGATCGAGCGCACAGTGGAGACTCGTGCCACGGAAGATAATGGACGATTGTCCGGCTGAGCGTGCGAATGTACTGTCGTCTGGCGGATGACGTTTAATTCGCGGGTGCGAGAAACATAGCGAACAAGTGGCGGCGGTTCGATATTCGTACGCGACGGTGGGGATCGCGCATTGTCCTCGACGCACGTGGACCGCGGCTGGCGGGGTCGAAGGACGATGCAGACGTCCGTCGCGTAACAGCGGCTAGCTCGCACTGGTGTCTCTCTTTGTGTCCTGCGCACCCGTCGGCACCACGTCGTTACCGTGCTTTGGCCTAAAGCTGTCGGCACACGGACCGTGCTGTCGAACGTTAACGTTGAGTGTGCCAAGTTCAACGTGCTGCTGAACGCTCAGGAACGATGCGACTTGTGCATACGGTACGTGGGCCCCAACGTGGTATGCGCGATCGCAACGCACTCCAGCGATAGTTGAGGGATGTTCCTGGTTCGTAAATGACACAGTTTACTCAACGGGCACGCGTCAAATTCCCACGTTAGCTCTATTAAAACGCACATTTCCTTCATCGTCCACGAAAAGGAAAGTACCATGTCCAATCTATAAGGACACAGATTTATAAAAGTTCCATTACAAACAGTGCGTTACAAATTTAGAATACTTCTGCGCATAAGATAAACATTATTTCACCATTCCCATATTTTAGTAAAGCCCCAAGGTCAGTCTTACTTGATCACTGTTCGTACCCAGTAGTAGAATCTTTGCAACATGTGAATAACGAAGCGTAAAAGAAAAAGTAGCGCAAGCTGTCCTGTAGATTAAGCCAATCGAACAAAGTCACCCCTCAAAAAAGGTGAACTTATATTTACATAACATCAAATATTATAGTATATACTTATATTAAACTAATAATAAATTGGAAATGTCAAGATGCGAACCCCCGCCCGACCAATTAATTCTAATGAGGACAGTGACTCTACTCATTACGCTAAACCAACATCACGCCCTGGGCATCTAATCATGTATATTACCCGTTGCTGAAAACCTTATTTGTAGATATGTTACTAATTGAAATTTAATTACAACAAATTGTACCAAGAAAAATACGTTTTGGGTGGATCTTCAGTGTGTCGCTGCCTTCAAATAGCCTACTCTCATAATACTGAAGTTACAATAATTCTTTTGCCACGAATATGATGTTTCTCATTATTTTAACAACGGGTTTTCCAGTGATTCTCAATTTGCTGGTGCTCAGAAACGGCATATGTACACACAGGTTTGGTATGAATGCCAATGTGGCGCCTCATAACTCTGTACCGAAGGGAGACGGCGTGCTTGTGACGTAGGTGGCGTTGTGCCATCTCATTGGTCAACACACAAACGCACGCTCAGAATATCTGACATGCCAGATGTTGCTCTGCTCGTTCGGAAAGACTCCCGAGCGTGCTATTCCACGCTATGACGTCAGAAACTCGGCACGCTCAACGCTCAGATTCACGGTCCGTGTGCCGACGGCTTAACGGTACTTTTGCGTGGGATCGCGCGGACGAACGTCGGCCCATTGACTGCGTCGTCTTCAATAGCTGTGCTGCTGTCCGAGGCTGCCACAGGCCAAATTGGTTGTCCATATCTGATGCCTTCATCTTGTGAGTGAGTATCTGCTTTTATCCGCGTTTGCCGAATTTATGACCATTTGGGAACTGAGTGACACATGGCAGAGGCGTAACATAGCCCGTGTTGTGTTGGCTCTCTGTGGTGTCTAACAACAACTATATTGATCCTCAATGGAGGCTGGCCTTTGTGCATGGTTGTCTCTCGTGTCCCTGGCAGACACAACAATCACAATTAAAGGGGCCAATGGTTTTTTCAGAAAATATGTGGATTCATATACGTTACACTGTGAATAAACGTTGCTAAACAGAAGTGCTTGTCAATGTTCAGCTGATGTGCTACAAAGTGTACTGGTCGATAGAATACACGTGTAGCGTGTTACAGTGTTCCAGTGCAAGAATACTAGAGTGCACCCTGTTACCACCTCCCCTCACCCAGTTTATGAGAAGTAAACACTGCAGTGCTGGAACCCTACCCCAGTGTTCAGTTCGTTTTGCCAGATAACACAGAATGTGCACTAATTTGCTATTTGCTGTTAATGATGTTGTAACCTCCCCCTCACTTATCGACCTTAATGACAGTGAAAAATTAAACCGCGTGTACCTCATGGAAATTTGGGAAAAGCAATAGTCACCGAAGTTAATCTGTCGGTAAAGAGGGAGGAAAGGGTTACGTCTAAATGAAAGGAAAAATGCTAATGAAACAGGTGGAAATTAATTTTGAAAAGGGGCAAAGTTAACAAAGAAAGTAAATGTGCGGCCGTTACGTTAACAATTAATTAGCGCTAATTAGATATTTGAAATTTGGGGGAAATTACGGTCGCCAGTCCTAAGGACAATTACTATAGTAACTGAAAAAAAAGGTTACTACACATATAATTAGCACTAGAAGCGTGGCAACTGAAGGTTGACACGTGCAGTGTGAAAACTGAAAGTTTGTCAGAAGTAATAAATTTCGCTACACTCTGACTTAATTTAGCAAAAGAATTAATAAAACAGGAAAATCGAAAGTTAATTTAGTGACTCAAGTTAATAGTGAGCTTTCTTTCTGAAGCACATCGAAATTCAGTAAAATACAGTTAGTCTTGGACTACCTCAACAATCATTTCTAAAGCTACTTGAATCTACGCAATTTAGAAAGAAGAGATTTAACTTTGAACTTGAATTAAACGATTCTGAACAATTAACAATAGTAAAATTTAGTACGTACCAAGCTGAGCTGCAGTCACAGGTAAGCTAAAATACGGTAACAAAACTCGCACTCTTAATTTGTGCTTGTGCACTCTAAATACTGTGGCCAGCTATGAATACTTTAACTGAACTTTGAAATTAAAGCAGTGAAATGCTATATTATAATTTTAATGCTGGCGTTTGAATTTCAACGACACTCGGGTTCATTCCGGAAAAGGAAGGGACCCTACTTGGTAATGCAATTGGGACAATGAGCAACAAATGTTCATCCTAAGTTGCTGTAATTATAGTTACGAAAATGGTACAGTTTGAAAAGCTGAGGTCTGCCATACTGTTCTAAAACTTTACGTGCTCCCAGTCTTCCTTGTTGGTTGATTGAAGGTTTGAATCCGTCGATCGAGGAGTTGGCGACAGTCACTCATTGTCGGCCGTCGCTGTTGCAGAAGCTGGATGTTGGCGCGCCTTTCTCTCGACACGGTCACCAGGCGAAACGGGCTCTTGACGTGCGCCAGCTAATGCTTCCCGTCCGCGACACCGTGTCAGAAACTATCATCGCAAGTCGAGCGCAATTACATGCTGCCAAACCCCGAAAGTGCGGCAACTCGCGGGAGCGTCACACAACACACCTGCTCCACTCGCTACTCCAGCCAGACTCCCTCTGCCCGCGCTCCACGCGGCAGAGTTAACACTACCAAAGATCCTACACACTTTGATTCTTCACACGACCTATCGATGTAATCGTTCGATAGCATAGTTTTCCCTAGGCAAGACCCAGCGTAAAAATACAAATAATATTTACGAAACAAACCAATTATACATCGACATAAATGCATAAATATATATATACAAATAGTAAAACAATTACAATATGTAAAGACACAGAAATGTCATATCTTCAGGTGACAAAATAAGGAAAAAAATTTGCAGTGCAATAGATGGAAATAGGAGGATATGCATTTCCGGCGTTACAATGTTTTATGCTTGAAACTGTCACGGTGTAAGTAACGACATTAATTCCAGCTTTCGAGAAAATTTAAAATATCATCCTTATTAATCCCCTGAATTACAGGCCTATATCACTAACGTCGATTTGCAATAGGGTTTTGGAACATATACTGTATTCGAACATTATGAAGTACCTCGAAGAAAACTATTTATTGACACATAGTCAGCAAGGATTCAGAAAATATCGTTCTTGTGAAACACATCTAGTTCTTTATACTCGTGAATTAATAACTGTTATCGACAGGGGATGTCAAATTTATTCCATATTTGTAGATTTCCAGAGGGCTTTCGACACAGTTTCTCACAAGCGTCTTCTAACCAAACTGCGTGCCTACGGAGTATCACCTCAGTTGTGCGACTGGATTCGTGATTTCCTGTCAGAAAGGTCGCGTTTCTTAGTAATAGACGGAAAGTCATCGAGTAAAACAGAAGTAATATCCGGCGTTCCCCAAGGAAGTGTTATAGGCCCTCTATTGTTCCTGATCTATATTAACGACATAGGAGACAATCTAAGTAGCCGTCTTAGATTGATTGCAGATGATGCTGTCATTTACCGTCTTGTAAAGTCATCAGATGATCAAAACGACTTCCAAAATGATTTAGATCAGATATGTGTATGGTGCGAAAAGTGGCAATTGACTCTGAATAAGGAAAAGTGTAAAGTCGTTCACATGAATACTAAAAGAAATCAGCTATATTTCGATTACGTGATAAGTCACACAAATCTGAAGGCTGTAAATTCAGCTAAATACTTAGGGTTTACAATTACAGATAACCTAAATTGGAACGATCACATAGATAATATTGTGGGTAGAGCAAAACAAAGACTGCGATTCATTGGCAGAATACTTAGGCAACAGGTCTACTAAAGAGACTGTCTAATAGAGAGAGAGTATTGCCGTGCGGTGTGGGATCCGCATCAGGTGGGACTGACGGATGACTTCGAAAAAGTACAAAGAAGGGTAGCTCGTTTTGTATTATCGCGAATTAGGGGAGATAGTGTCACGGACATGATACGTGAATTGGAGTCGCAATCATTAAAACAAAGGCGTTTTTCGTTGCGACGGGATCTTCTCATGAAATTTCAATCACCAGTTTTCTCTTCCGACTGCGAAATCATTCTGTTAGCACCCACCTACATAGGGAGAAATGATCATCACGATAAGATAAGAGAAATTAGGGTTCGCACAGAAAAATTAAGTGCTCATTTTTCCCGCGTGCCGTTTGAGAGTGGAACGGTAGAGAGACAGCTTGAAGGTGGTTCATTGAACCCTCTGCCAAACACTTTATTGTGAATAGCAGAGTAAGCACGTAGATGTAAGTGTATATGTAGATGTATTTTTACAGAAATTATGAGTAGATAATAGGTATACGAATTTATGATGCTACTCTTCCAAAATAATTTGGAATAGTGTAACTTGAACAGCTATAAAGTAGAGATACCTTTACCATTTAAACATGAAGCGTGCCGTATTCGTTGTTTGATAAGGTTTATTTTTACCATCTGAACAGGAACAGCTGAGTGAGACAGAATGTCCCAAAGTCGCAGACGAGTGCCGCAACGGTTCCGGCATCTTCATGCCCTATCCTGACGTCTGCAACTGCTGCGAATACTGTTTCACCTACCTGAGTAAGTACCGCATCTCTCGGTTACGGACCTTAGACTTCAGCCACTGCCCTAGTGCGCGAGATGTTGCACAGTGCGTTGTTTCTTTAAATCATCAGCGTTTTTCTAATAAGGCCACTGCAATGCTGTGGTTGGCGACCTGCTCTGTATTCCAGCTGCTATTGGCTACGCGTATTTTGTGCTTATGACTCACTTTATTTAAATCACATTTTGAATGTTCACTATCAGAAGTACCGTATACCCCTGTGTAATGCGGAATTGACCATTAGATGTCGCGAGAGGCCGACCCTTCAATATAAAAGAAGGCAGCGAGTATTGCCTTGTCACCTCCATTTTCTCCCCTTACTCTGTTTTATGTTCCCCTTTTTTATCTCCTTATGTATGTATCATTTTATTCATGTTTTAGTTGCCGTGTCACTCGGCTGAAGAGCGGCGGATTGTGCCGCTGACAGCCCTCCCCTGCCCATATGGGGCAGGGGAATGAAATCACAATAAAGAAAAAAAAATTGCCTTGTCATTATAGAAGCAGTAACAGCAGTATAGGTCCATCAAGAGAGCGCAGTGACTTGGAACGTGGACTACACTGCCTGTCACTGGCTGTTACTTGAGTAACAAATCCATCAGGGACATCTCAGTCCTTCCAAGCCGTCTGTTTGTGATGTAATTGTGAAGTGGAAACGCGAAGAAACAATGACAGCGAAACCAACACCAGGGAAACCGTTCGTTTAGTAAGCCAGTCAGTCAGGCCTCAGCTATCAGCTGATATACATCTACAGAGCATCAAGTTAAGTGTTTATTTTCTACTGTGTTTTCCTCGTAGTATATTCATTAAACTGCTTGCGTGTTTGTCTATCTAAGAGGCTCACGGTTTTGTAAGAGTAGATTTATTCATTCTGTAGCGCAGTGGTCGTTCACTCAACAGCCAGCTATATAACTCATTAACGCATCAGCGCCCACTGGTGACACATCAGGAGGATAGCAAGCTGCATATCTAGGATTCTGTTGGCTTTTATAGTTTACTTCTTCAGTTAGTCTTTCTAGGATGGTTAGGATGTGCGCATGCTGTGTGTGGATGCAGGAGGAGCCGATCGCAGTTCGATAATGGCTGTATGCGCTTTTGGCTACGGTCAGTCACGCTTCATGGTGTAGCAGTAGTGCAGATTCTGGCGCGTCACATGGGGCACCTCAGCTGCAACTTGTTTTGCTCATGGGCTCTGCTTCTGAGGCACCTCCTGGTGTACCTGCTGCCGTTGATCTGCCCTCACAGCAGGGTGAGTGGGGTTGGTAACGAGTTCGTGTCGCTCGAAACAGAGGGCTGATGTGGAGTCTGGCCTCGCTTATTCACTCCCTGAGAGTGGACAGGTGGCCACTCCTTCAGCATGGTCTGAGCATGCACACGGGAGAGAGGTTTTCTAGTTATCGGGAGCTCCAACGTTAGGCGCGTTATGGAGCTCATTAAGCATATAGCGTTCAGGGATGGAAAGAAAGCCAAAGTGCACTCGATATGTCTGCTGGGGTGCCTTATCCGAGAGGCTATCGAGCATGCAGGGTGCATTCGTCTGCAAGTTGTGGCACACGTCGGCACCAACGGCACCTATCGCATGTGTTCTAAGGCCACCCTCAGTTCATACACGTGGCTGGCGGAGGTGGTGAAGGCTGTTGGCCTCACAAAGTGTGCAAACAGAGCTAGCAGTTTGCAGCATTGTTCCCAGAGTTGATCCTTTGGTTTGAAGCTGAGTGGAGGGTCTCAACCAAAGGCTTCACCTACTCTGTGATGGACTTATCCGCAGACTTCTGGACCTGTGTTATCGTGTTGGAAGTTGTATAACTCCCCTTGATAGTTCATGGGTGCACCACACAAAGGAAGCAGCTACTCATGTAGCAGAGTACTTGTGGAGTGCATATGAGGGTATTTTAGGGTAGACGGTAGTTTGAGGTGCTCTAGTAAACACTCACCAGTTGATACCCAGTAAGGTGAAACAGATGGCGTTCAGAGTAACGAGACTTCGACTGTAAAAATCTTATTAGTAAACCGTCGAGGTATTCGTAATAAAGTTCCCGAATTTACTGCCCTCCAGGAAAGTTCTCGTGCTCAAATTATTCTCGGGACCGAGAACTGAATGAAACCCAAAGTGGAAAGCTCTGAGATACTTAGTGAGTCATGGAAAGTATATCGGGAAGACATATTAGAGGCCATAGGAAGGGGAGTGCTCACTGCAGTTGACAAAAACACTGTCTTTGTTGAGATCGAAGTCGAGTGCGACAGTGAAGTTATCTGGTCGCTTATAACAGGTGCAGGTGAAACTAAGTTAATTGTTGGATGTTTTTACCGGCTTCCCGATTCAGATGATGTAGTTCTAGAGTCAACGAAAGAGAGTCAGTAGCGCGGAATTACCCAGATCATGCAATATGAGTTGTAGGCGACTTCAACCTAACGAGTATAGACTGGGATGTCTATAGATTCATTGCAGGGGTACAGACAGACAGTCGTACGAAATACTTTT
This sequence comes from Schistocerca cancellata, assembly GCF_023864275.1. NCBI lineage: Eukaryota > Metazoa > Arthropoda > Insecta > Orthoptera > Acrididae > Schistocerca > Schistocerca cancellata. The sequence continues at coordinate 495,880,986 of NC_064633.1, forward strand.
GAACACGTTTTCTGAAAACTGTCTTGAGATGCTAGCTCAGCAGCCCACAAACAATGGAAATACACTGGAGCCAAAGTAACTGGTACATCTTCCTAATATCGTGTGAGGCCCCCGCGAGCATACAGAAGTGCCGCAACACGATGTGGCATTGACTCGACTAATGTCTGAAGTAGTGCTGGACGGAATTGACACCATGAATCCTGCAGGGCTGTCCATAAATACGTAAGAGTACGTAGGAGTGGACACCTCTCCTGAACAGCACGTTGCAAGGCATCCCAGATATGCTCAATAATGTTCGTGTCTGGGTAGTTTGGTGCCCAGCGAAAGAGTTTCAACTCAGAAGTGTGTCCTTGGAACCATTCTGTAGCAATTCTGGACGTGTGGGGTGTCGCACTTTCCTGCTAGTATTACCCAAGTCTGAATGCACAATGGACATGAATGGATGCAGGTAATCAGACAAGATGCCTACATACATTTCAACTCTCAGAGTCGTATCTAGACATGTCAGGGGCCTCATATGACTCCAACTGCACACGTCTCACACCATTCCAGACTCTCCATCACTTTGAACAGTCCTGCTGACATGCAGGGTCTATGGATTCATGAGGTTCTCTCCATTCCCATACATGTCCATGCTCTCGATTCAATTTGAAACGAGGCTTGTCCGACCAGACAACATGTTTCCAATCATCAACTGTCCAATTCCGGTGTTGATGAGCCCAGGTGAGGCGTAAAGCTTTGTGTTGTGCAGTCATCAAGCGTACACGAGTGGACCTTCGACTCTAAAAGCCCATATCGGTGATGTTTCATTGAATGGTTCGCACGCTGACACTTGTTGATGGCCCAGCATTGAAATCCGCAGCAATTTGGGGAAGGGTTGCACTTCCATCACGTGGATGATTCTCTTCAGTCGTTGTTGGTCTCATTCTTGCAGGATCTTTTTCCGTCCGCAGCGATGTCAAAGATTTGATGTTTTTCCAGACTCCTGATATTCACGGTACACTCGTGAAATGGTCGTACGGGAAAATCCCCACTTCTCCGCCACCTCGGAGATGCTGTGTCCCATCGCTCGTGCGCCGACTATAACACTAGTTCATATTCACTTAAATCTTGATAACCTACCGCTAAAACAGCAGTAACTGATCTAACAACTGCGCCAGGCATTTGTTGTCTTATACAGATGTTGCCGACTGCAGCGCCGTATTCTGCCTGCTTACATATCTCTGTACTTGAATACGCATACCAGTTCCAGTTACTCTGGCGCTCCACTGTATCTTAGAGCTTATAGCTACAAATAGGTCGTACCTTATTGACAATGTCAGTATAGAAACAGGGATTAGCGATCACGATGTCATTATAGTAACTATGGTAACAAAATTTAATAAATCGGTCAAGAAGGCTAGGAGAGAGTTTCTGCTAGAGAAGATAAGCAATTGTTAGTATCTCACTTACACAGTAAATTGACATCACTAAGTTCCAGTAAGATGTACGTAGAGGAATTGTGGGCAAAGTTTAAGCAGATTATGAGTTGTGGTATGGAGAGTTATGTGCCTAGTAAGTGGAGAAAGGATGGAGAAGAGTCACCATGGTTTAATAACGAAATTCGGGAGGTCCTGAGGAACCAGATGCTGTTGCACCCTCGGTACGAAAGTGAACGCTCAGGTGACGACAAGCAAGACTCGTGCGTCTGTGAAACGATCTATGCTCGAAGCATACGACTGTAGTAGGGTAGTGGGGTTACAGGTGCAATTTTGATATCATACTGATATGCAAATTAATTAAATTGATCAACTAATCATTCCTGTCCAATCTCGCCCGCACCTGCCCACACACGACACCAACCACACCCACACCCCCTACCAGATGACATCACATGTTTTTTTTCAGCCTGCACATGTGCCCCAGTCCCTCCATCACCCCCTCCCCTCCCTCGCCACACCCCTTCCCCCAGCCTACCCTATTGGCGGAAATTTTGAATTTTGGCAGGAACTTCGATTTTTGGTGGGAATTGCGAATTTTGTTGGGAATTTCTTTGTTTCAGGGCTGTGCTAACATCTCAACCCACCCCTCCCACCCGCAAATTGATGGTAAATTAGAATTGTCAGGACTCTTTCTGGACTCGAACCCTGTCCTCCTGCACGAAAAGCCCCCCCCCCCCCTCCAACACAATTAAACTACCAGAGAGTCTTGGAATTGACGGGAAATTAAAAATGGAGGTACCCTTTCAGTTACTCAAACCCTGATTCTTGTGGATGGAAAGTCAAAGTGCACGAAAAGCCCATGTTCACCCCCCCCCCGCCCCCCCCCCAACACAAATAAACTACCAGAGAGTCTTGGAATTGATGGGAAATTAAAAATGGAGGTACCCTTTCAGGTACTCAAACCCTGATTCTTGTGGATGGAAAGCCCATGTGCACCCCCCCCCCCCTCCCACCAACACATGTAAACTGTCCAGAGAAGCTTGGAATTGACAGGAAATTTAAAATGGAGGTGCCCTTTCAGGGATTCGAATACTGATTCTACTGGGTAGATGTGCCCCCTTCCCCCCCCCCCCCCCAACACATGGCAACTGCCCAGATGTGGAAGAGGAAGATGCGGACGCCTATCGAGGAGGACGCATGTTCAACTACCACCCTCTTTGCAGTCTTTTAGAACGACGATTTTCCCCAGAGTATGTGCTGCATTATGACCTATTCATTAAGAGTTCTGGTTTTTTCACGAGAATTTCGAAGTGTAATTAAAACTGAGACACATTTATTCCCATCAATTGTGGTATCGTGTATTGCCTTCGATTACCTGGGCTGTAGAGTGGTTTTTGAGCAGGAATCTGTAGCGCACTCTGATGTCAAACAGCGATAGATTCTGTAATACAGATAATATACTTTTTAAACTTCTCTCTGCCCAACACCAGCATCTTGTCAGTTGAACGTATTTCCTGCCTGAAAGAATAAAGATAGTATCTTACACCGCTGCCTTTTTCCCACTAGCTTGTGTAGGGTATAGTTCGAGTGTGTCTGTCTGTCGCTAGTTTCGAGTGGTATTGCGAAATTTCTTCCCAGCAGGATAACATCAGTTGTATGGCATCGTCAATTTTTCAGTTGTATTGCGATTTTAGGCCGTCCTTGTGTAGCGTTATGCATATAGTTGTGTAATTAGGCCCAATCGTTGTGATTAATTGCGTGATAGGATTGATCTCTGCGTTAGTTTCCCGACCAATATAAATAAAGTACACTAACCTAACCTTCCTCTCCCGCAACTGGGCAGTTTCCATGTGTTTGGGGGGGGGGGGGGGGGCACTTCTATCCAGTAGAATCATGGTCCGAGTCTCTGAAAGGACACCTCCCTTTTTAATTTCCGGTCAATTCCAAGCGCCTCTGGTGGTTCAGTTGTATTAAGATGGGTACACCTGTGTTTTCTGCCCAGGAGGAGCAGGGGTCAAGTCCCAGAAAACTCACCTCCATAGACAGTTTCAGTGTGTTGGGAGGTGCACTTGGGCTTTCCATTCAGCAGAATTAGTGTTCGAGCCCCTGAAGCGTCACTTCCATTTTTAATTTCCCATTAATTCCAAGCGCCTCTGATGTTTTAACTGTGTTAGGGGGTGAACTTGGGCTTTTCGTCCAGGAGGACAAAGGTTCGAGTCCAGGAACGGTACTGTCAATTTTAATTTCCTGTCGATTTCCAGGTGTGTGTGTGGGGGGGAGGGGGGGGTTGAGATGTCAGCACAGCCCTGGGACAAAGAAATTCCCAGCAAAATTCGAAATTCCCACCATAATTTTAAGTTCCTATCAAAATTTAAAATTTCCATTAATAGGGTAAGTTGGGGGAAGGAGAGGGATGGTGGAGGGGAGGGGGAGGGGCTGGGTCACACGTGCAGGCTGAGAAAAACACGCTATGTCACCTGGAGGTGTGGGTTCGCATCGTTGGGGGTGGGTGACGGCGGTAGTGGGTAGGGGCGATTAGTTGACCAATTTGATATCAAAATTGCGCCCATAACCCCACTACCCTACTACGTACGACAACTACTACCGTCACACTTTAACAAAAGATGTGGCAGAGAACCGAAGAAAATTCCAAGGAATTCAAGTCGGAGGATCTGGGAGGCCATGGTATTGGTAAGCCACGACCGAGACACCTAATTGTAGAAGATTCATGATACGTATTCCTGAACAGTCACATGAAATTGTGCGTGCGCCATTATGCATGTATCAGTTAGGTAACCTTTCACTGTAATCTGGAACATAAATGAAGATTTAGACATTAAAAGAGTTGTAACAATGAAATGACTGCACTTGTGTATTCATTGTATAAGGGAAACCATTGGTTTCCGGACTTATATTTATTAGAATAATTTGCATGTTTCTAGTACTCTCCCGTTTTGTGTGTACCAGTAATAGCGTAGCAACCTCTATACTGTAAACATCAGTGGCCCTACAACTCTCCCTAGGTGTACTTTAGAAATTATCTTTACATCTTTACATTTGCTATACCCTACTGGGCAAAGCAGGTGTCATGAGCCTGCAAATACGATCAGACTGTATCACAACAGCCTGATTGTGCTAACTGTGGGGTACGGATGCAGTATCAGCATTCACTGCCTCACCCAGGTGAAGGCTTCCAAGAGCAATTAGGTTAGAACGCCGTGGAAAATCTTATTAAGATATGTTGGGCGTTCGGAATATCTCCTTCATATGAACTTCTGGTTACAACAGAACGTTGTCTTGTGGAACTATAAGACAGCATTGTGCAGTTTCATCGCTGAAAAAGCGTTGCTAGCAAGGAATGAAATACATAATAAATGTCCAGCTCCAGCCTGTTGATGAGAAAAGAAGGACAGCAGTCAATCTATGGCACAAGCAGTGTAATGTTTATAGCACAGGTAAGAGAGTATTTTCTTACTTTATGGACACACGACAATGATTGATGATTAAAAATTTCGAACTGTCGTGTGGACTAACGTGGTTTTTTATTGGAGATGGTCCCTGTCTGGTTTATCTCTACCTGAACTGTAAGAAGCTTTCGACAGGCTAACTACACCTCGATGTAGACACCAGATCACCTCGATTTAGAATCTGCTGAACAAGAGCAAATAGCCCGTAGGCACACAGTACAGATGTCAAGGTGCCTTTAGATAATACCACTGATCCCATGGTAGCCCAGCTGAATGTTCCCAGTCTTATTTTCACTATTTCAGGCGGCCTGCATTCATGATGCGGTGCCTGCTCCACGCAGTCGTTCATATGAATGAGAGTGTGTCCAAATACGACCATCCACCTGGTGTAACATGAAACGTGATCCATCTGTGCAGGTGACACGTTTCCTTCGATGCATGAACTAATTTCGAAGATCTACATCTATATCTACATCTATACTCCGCAAGCCACCTGACGGTGAGTGGCGGAGGGTACCTTGAGTACCTCTATCGGTCCTCCCTTCTATTGTAGTCTCGTATAGTTCGTGGAAAGAAGGATTGTCTGTATGCCTCTGTGTGGGCTCTAATCTCTCTGATTTTATCCTCATGGTCTCTTCGCGAGATATACGTAGGAGGGAGCAATTACTGCTTGACTCCTCGGTGAAGGTATGTTCTCGAAACTTCAACAAAAGCCCGTACCGAGCTCTGAGCGTCTCTCCTGCAGAGTCTTCCACTGGAGTTTATCTATCATCTCCGTAACGCTTTCGCGATTACTAAATGATCCTGTAACGAAGCGCGCTGCTCTCCGTTGGATCTCCTCTATCTCGTCTATCAACCCTGTCTGGTACGGATCCCACACTGGTGAGCAGTATTCAAGCAGTGGACGAACAAGTGTACTATAACCTACTTCCTTTGTTTTCTGATTGCATTTACTTAGGATTCTTCCAACGAATCTCAGTCTGGCATCTGCTTTACCGACGATCAACTTTATATGATCATTCCATTTTAAATCACTCCTAATGCGTACTCCCAGATAATTTATGGAATTAACTGCTTCCAGTTGCTGACCTGCTATTTTGTAGCTAAATGATAAGGGATCTTTCTTTCAATGCATTCACAGCACGTTACACTTGTCTACATTGAGATTCAATTGCCATTCCCAGCACCATGCCTCAATTCGTTGCAGATCCTCCATCATTTCAGTATAATTTTCCATTGACAACCTCTCGATATACCACAGCATCATCCGCAAAAAAGCCTCAGTGAACTTCCGATGTTATCCACAAGGTCATTTATAAATATTGTGAATAGCAACTCTCCTAAGACACTCCCTTGCGGCACACCTGAAATCACTCTTACTTCGGAAGACTTCTCTCCATTGAGAATGACATGCTGCGCTCTGTTATCTAGGAACTCTTCAATCCAATCACACAATTGGTCTGATAGTCCATATGCTCTTACTTTGTTCATTAAACGACTGTGGGGAACTGTATCGAACGCCTTGCGGAAATCAAGAAACACGGCATCTACCTGGGAACCCGTGTCTATGGCCCTCTGAGTCTCGTGGACGAATAGCGCGAGCTGGGTTTCATACGATCGTCTTTTTCGAAACCCATGCTGATTCCTACAGAGTAGATTTCTAGTCTCTAGAAAAGTCATTATAGTCGAACATAATACGTCTTCCAAAATTCTACAACTAATCGACGTTAGAGATATAGGTCTATAGTTCTGCACATCTGTTCGACGCCCGTTCTTGAAAACGGGAATGACCTGTACCCATTGATGTCTTAATTGACGATTTCGCTGGGTCAGCATGAGAAAAGGTAGGAGTCGTCTGTTTCGGAAGCCCATGCTCAACAATGAGCGATGAACAATGTGATCCGAAACTCTTGTGCCTGCATCAACACTGTACTCCGTCGTCAGATCTGCCACAGATGACCGCCTCAGAAGGCAAGCCTCCGACCTCCATGTTCCATGATGAAATGTGAGCGTCGAACATCTTGTTATCTATTAGTGGATTCGACTTCTTTCAACCACTTTCGATAAGTGTTCATGACAGTAGCACGTAAACAGCCAACTGTCTTTACCGTTTCCGAGACGTTCGTAACCAGGCGCTGGGACGTACCAATGTGCCCTTTGTCAAAGTAGCTTGTCAGTGGATATCCCCCCTTTGTGCCCGTATTGTCGCTAGAATGATTCCCTATCCGTCTCTGCTCCGCTTACATACTCGATTATACTGCATCACGTTCCTGTAACGCCACCACGGGGCATTCAGTCTCGTCGTGGATAGTGGTCAAAGGTATTGGCTCATCAGTATGGACTTAGCAACCCACTGTACAATGCAAACCGTAGGGTATATCGCATCAGTATTATTAACTTCCTCTGTTCATATCCCTCTGTACACGCTCTAATCCTTCTTATTTTATTCTCATAATCCCTACGTCGGTGGTAGCAGAAAGATCGCACAGTCTTCGTCGACTGCCTTCTCTCAAATTTTACAGGTGGAATTATGGGAGAATTATGTCGTCTTTTTCAGGGATTTCTATTTAAATATCTGTTACACTTTCGTGTGCTCCTTCTGCTCTACTCCGTGGCACCTCGTCATGTGCTACAAAAATGATTATTGCCTTTCTATTTACTGTGTGGACGTCACAGCCAGGGGAGCACTTTCAATATTTTGAGCCTTAGTTTACAAAAAAAAAAAAAAAAAAAAAAAAAAAAGGGGGGGGGGGGTCTCTGAGCACTATGGGACTTAACTTCTGAAGTCATCAGTCCCCTAGAACTTAGAACTACTTAAACCTAACTAACCTAAGGACTTCACACACATCCATGCCCGAGGCAGGATTCGAACCTGCGACCGTAGCGGTCGCGCGGTTCCAGACTGTAACGCCTAGAACCGCTCGGCCACCCCGGCCGGCCTTAGTTTACAGATAATGACGTGACTGAAGACATATATCCAAGTTCAACCAACTACACACACTCTTGTGCAGTAAGAATTAATGCTTTACAGGATTTACTCATGTGCCAGTAAATCAAATAGTTCACTAAAAACACAGTATTCCAAGTTTCAATTACTTCTGTTGGTATGACTAAGAGTGACGAAAGAGGGGAGGGGAGACAGATAAGGATGAATCCACTTGGTTTTGCTTTAAGTTCGTAGGAATGTGGCCAGAAGACAGACGACTAACAAGAGAAAGCCATGCAGCAACTTCCAACGAAAAAATGATTTCCTAAGAGGTTGTTTGTGAGCACGGACCTAAGAGATTTTCTATCACTTAAAGAACTTTACATGCAAGAATATTTTGAAATTGTTGATGTGTTTGTCCAAAGGCTTAGACATTGAATACTTGACCAACATGGCACGAAGCAACAGTTTTGCTTGCGAAAAGTGTCTGATTTGGTAGCTCCACACCTAGAAATAAATGTTGAGTCTTGTAAGGTGTCAGGCAAATCCAACACCTTCCATGAAAACCCTGACATGATAAGCAAATCCAGTAGTATGTCACACACCTCCGAATAAATCGTGACATTAAATTAACCAAAGTAATACGAGTAACGAGTGAGCAAATGGAATACCACAGACTAGCACAAGAATGCCTAAATGCATGTCATACCTTCCCACCATGAGACAGACGCAGTTCCGAGGGGAGAAACGAGAACAGAGGCCGAGAGCAGAACCGTGTTAAGCTAGAAGGCCCTACAATAAGGGACGGACTGGACACCCACGTCGCCAGCTAACCACTAGGACCACCCCAGCTGCAAGTTTTAGCGTGAGACTTTTTCGCGTCTCTGTTACGTCAGGACCACCCCCCAGCCCATGTTAAAAACTAGAGCCCTCCAGAAGAACAGTATAGATCTTAACGATAACACAAAAAGGGCGACACCAGCTGCAAGTTTTATTGTGAGACTTTTTCGCGTCTCTGTTACGTTAGAAACTTTAAAAACATTCCCCACCACGAAAAGTATAACGTTTCTCATTGGATAGACAGAATTTTTGTAGGCGGAGCTTAAGGTTAACATTGAGACCCTGAATGGTCAGATGAAAACACAGCCAGATAGTTTTTTTAAACCAACTTCGGTAAATTGTAGTAAGGAGAAGTTAGGAGTGAGTTGCTTGGGAGACGGCGAGCTGTATGGAGCTGCGCCAACCGCCGCCCCCTGACGAACACCGACAAGGTAATGGACGCACGCGATGCCGCATTTTTGAGCGCATAAGGCTTCACTCAGAACTGCAGAATTCTCATCTGTTACATCCCCTTTTTACGTAATACTAGTGTCGATCGTCAATTGAAGCTCATGGTATTCACATTTGCTACGTAAGTTAAAATCTGAAATGCGATGATTTTTCTGTTATATAATTATTGAGAAGCCACATCAGCCACTGTAATTTACGACAAGTTAGATAAGTAATTAAAGATGATTGAGGGTCACTGTAGACCATTTTGATAGTTTTCTCTTTTGTGAAACTTAATTTAAACCTAGATTATAGATGTGATATGGCATAGGTCATCCTTCGATCCATTGTAGAACTTAGAAACCCATTCAGGGAATATTCGTTCACATTTTTGTTGGACGCAGTTGGTTTTTATCATCCTGTATTAAAACATTTCCTTTTATTAATAGTGCAATTTATGAACAATGTTTTGTGAGTAGAATAAAATTTCCAATGGTAAACTTAACTGCTTTTTCGACGTTATTTTACCAGCTAACTAAAAATAGGAAAGCCTTGAACCCCTTCCACTAAATTTAGTTACTATTAAGGTTCTTTTACAGGGAGTGCAATGGAGCTGACGCTGAAATCATTAAGTATTTGGTTATATCATCGCTAGTCTCACTGAACTCTTCTGAACTCTCCATGTCATGTGTGGTGTGGCGTCTCCTTACCAGCAACAGGTCCCAGGTTCAAACTAGTCAATTCCCTAAAAAACACGCTCAGAACGTCGTTGCGCGAAAGTGGTAGGGAAAGACGATATAGAACAAACAGACACCACGCAGAATGTTAGAGTCTTTGACAAGAGAATTTGAACTTCTGATGTTACTCTAACTGCAGTTCAGGCTAAAAGAGTTCTCATTACGAGAGATTCATCGTATTAAGAGAGTAATGTAGTTTTTGCAGTGGAATACTTAGCACTGAACCGTCGAATCTCCTCCACCAATAAAGTCCATTAGGGGACATATGTTGCAGATTTGCCTGGATTTTGGACGTGATGAAAACTTGGGTGTTAATATAATATTTTCCACCACACTGATGAATCCTTTTAACAGCAGACATATTTCCCGTAAACATTTACTAAGACGTTCACACATAAACTGTCTTCTAGCAACGTGACTGACAAAACAGCAACTGTTGCCGATTTTGCGTCATTACACCGGCCAATCTGCGACTGACTTCAAGTGGTTTGCACTGATCAATATATACCCTATCGTAAAAACTATGTGCTTTGACCTATTGTCAAGAACAATTACATTTACTGATTTATAATGAAAACTGTTAGTACAGTCTTAAAGACAATAAATTATTCATTTTGAATACATTTCTAAATATTGCTCTTTTCACTTTTGTATGGGAATTTGGTTATGAAGTTACAATAACAATACCTATCGTAAAATCATTAATTACATCTTGATTTCCCGCTGGATTTTATTCTTGACATTAACTGAGCTGCAATACAAAATGTCAAAACGGAATTTCGCATTAAAGTTCTGTACGATGCCAGCAGTCATTGCATACGTTGAAATCACTGCGCCACAATGTCATAGCTCGGCATCTCTCTTGAGATTCCCAGTTTTTGACAGAGAGATGTTCTGTCACTTCGTTCTTCGCTGTTAAAACTTGTTTGACCCATTCGGAGAGTCGGCGCTATCTGACCACTTGTTCATGTGATGGCGCATTGTTGTCACACAATTCTGAGGTTGTTGTAGTCTTTCTCCCCTTCGAATGCAGAAAATTAATTACTGCACGACAGTCCAAATTATCAATAGATTGTGACATATTGTTTTGACACCTGTAGGGGTGTGCTATGGTACTGTGACATGGGGATTTAAATGTCTACAAGAACTATAGCTAAGTTTCTGCAAAAAAATATATTAGTGATGTAACATTATTCTTTCCAAGTGATAAATAAAACTTTTGACTACCCTTCGCAATTCGTCTTTGTTCCAAGGATTCTTAACTTCCTGACATATTTTGCATATTTCCATTCAATAATGTCTTACAGAATAATTTTCTTGGGTAACCCATCACATAGAAAGAAAGTATTGATCACACAAAAGCGAACAGTAAGAATAATATGTGATGTTCATGCACAGATGTCATATAGGGACCTCCTCAAGTAGCTAGGCGTTATAACTGTGCTGTCACGATACCTACATTCGCTGATGAAATTCATCACAATTTGAAAAGACTGGTGATATCTATACGTACAATATTAAAGGGAAAATGACCTTTATTACCAATTTTTAAAGCCTTCAGTGGCTCAGAAAGGAGTTAAATACACAGAAATAAAAATGTTTGATCATTTGTCCAGTAACATAAAAGTCTAACAGGTATCTGAGCAAGTTTTAAATCTAATTTAAAACCATTTGTCCTGGACAATTCATTTTATTCCATTGACGAGTTTCTACTTAAAAACTGGTAGCAAGTAAAAAAGTATTAAGTGTAATTACTTGAGTATGACTAAAAATAATAATGCGTTTATTAGTTTTAACACGCCACATATTCATATTCTGTAAACTGACTTGTTACACATCATTTCGATAAAAGAATCGTTCAAATCAGCTACGGAACATGTAACTTATTAGCTAACTTTAGGTTACACGATCGTTTCTGTTGCACGTACCTATGGCTATTCTACTCCTTGTACAGGGTGTTCCACATAAAACCGGTATACCTCACGCTCAACATTCAAGTAACAATGAGCTAAGTAGAAAAGAATAGATAACAGTAACTTTAAAAACATCTCCTTTCCGTGGTTTATAAGAGATGCTGGAAGTGGTAGCCATGGACATACACGCCACTTCACAAGTGATTCAACTAGAGATGATTTATGTGGGACACCCTGTATAAAGTTTTCTCGGCGTTCAGATCATGTTAGGTCGGATTTAAAACTCGAGCTTTCGAAGATCAACACTCTCTTTTTGGTTAGGAGATGACGGACTGCTGGGAGCGATGTCTGCTTCCTTTACATCGGCATTCAGTCTTGTCACTGTTTCGGTGACATAGCTTGAAATTTTAATTTGTAATGAGAGGGCAGGATTAGTATGAACAAATACAAAAAATCGATAATTTGGAGGCACACTTCGCCACCCCCTCTACAATCCACAACACGTTGCGACTGAGTGATGAACGCATCGTTTCCAAAGAAATAATGTGAAAAATCATAACTCGTAAGGGGCTACGTGATACTTGGTGTGGTCTCTGTTCCCCTTCCGCCTCTCAGTCGCGGCCGGGTGGGGGAGTGGGTGCATTAGGAATGGGAGAAATCTACCGGCTAAAACCGATATTGGCAGGCTATTTTAGTACTGAATAGCCATCACCTTCAGGCATTTGTTTGGTCTCACGTTGTAACAGTTTTTTTCATTTTTTATTATAACCAAGTAAAAATCCGGTGCATCAAATTGCCCTACTTTTGGTGCTAAAAGTTTCTGTTTTTTAAACAAAACTTTTTTTTAGTAACGAGTAATGATTATTCGTTAAATTTCCATTGCTTTGAAATATTGAGTTATTACATAAAATGGGAAAAGGAATCAGTGATATTTTAAAAATAACGCAGACCATTAGAAACTAGCAACAAGCACGTGACATAAGACTTGGCACAGATTTGTTGAGACAATAATGTAAATATTACTGTGTGGCGTGATCTGTAAGACTGTGAACGTGAGAGACTTACCCCCATCTACTGTACCCAGTAGTTCCTCACTGTCGTCGGCCAACATCGGTTGTATTGCAGAATTTGGAAGTCTTTAACGAAGTGTGGTAGCAATGAAATACTACACCCCATTTGCTTTAAAGGATTAAAAACGGCAGGAGGCGCAACAGACTTGCGACATCATATAAAATGAAAAAACACAAATGCTTCGTGGAGCACAAGATAAATTTGATTGATATGTTTATAATTTTTTTGGCGTATTGTAAACGTGGGATAATAACTGAACATGTAATTTTGTGGTTGCTTGAGTGTGAAATTTTATACCACTCTAGATGGTGATGCAGGAAAATCATCAACTTTTCACTCTCGCCGTAGCTGCGTCCGTCTCTTTCACCTTCGCCATCTGTACACAAAAGCTTATTATTTGTCTACTATTTCCATGAAATAATAAAAGAGAAAGGACATTATGGCAACAGTAATAAATTAAAAACTTACCGTTCATTCACAGTTTATAATGACAATAGAAGGTAGCTGATCTGCTGCTAGCGCCTATGGAATATGCCTTCATCTGATTATGGCCGTTGGGAACGAACAACTTAAGACGAAAAATTGAATTCTCCAATCTCAATTTTCGCTCTTTAGCACTGACTTCTCGTAATGCCTGAATAGTGGTATGATCCTCGATTACAATATGATTTTCGAGCAAAATTTTTAAAAATTGCAGTCAGTTAGGAGAATGCTGGTGTTTTTTTGCAGTATTCAATCGCTCATTACCTTTCGAAAAAAGCATCGAACGGTCCACAAACTAAGTTGTCTTTTATTTACACATTTTATTTGATATTTTGATTCAACATGCCTTGAAATGTAGTTACAGTGAAAAATACTGAGGGACTCTTGAAATTTTTCAGTCTTTGTTCGATATCTATATTAATTCCTGGAAATAATAGAATTAAAATCCGAAAATCTGTTATTTCAGAAACCGCTTGTTGTTAGTGGTTCTTAACAGTCAAGTTGAACTGGAGATGAAAAAAAGGTGTAATTGAAATCCAGTTGTTTCAGCAGTAACGACCACCCCACGGTGCACCCCCAAATCATCACCAATTTCCTGGATTTGCGCATGCGAATCCCGCCCTCCAAGTGAAGTCAATGCCAATAAGAGATACAATTCCAAGTAATGTCAGCCGAACTAACAACAAGCTTGAATACGAGTAAAAAGGAAGCTGGCATGCTCGTGACAGAGATTCATCTACGGACAAAGAAGATGGTGTTAATCTTCTAAAGTTCGAGTCTTGACTCTGATTTGACAGGGTATGAATACCGAGAAGATTTTATACAAGGATGTCGCATCGAAAAACGTTTAGAAGTTGTTGGTGTCACTTTATTCATCGTGCAAAACTACATACTGCACTGTGGCGAAACTGCAATCTACAAGTGTCCACGTAATTAGCCCTGTTAAAACGTTAAGGCACCACACCGTCCCAATACAAGAGAAAATACAGAAAAATATGTAAATAAAATAAAATTGGTAACTACTCGTGAAGAGGCGCAATAGACGTTAAGGCACCACACCGTCCCAATACAAGAGAAAATATAGAAAAATATGTAAATAAAATAAAATTGGTAACCACTCGTAAAGAGGCGCAATAGAGTTCTATCCAATCTCTCAGAAGAACACAGGTTCCTTGAAACACTGCATGAGCAACTGTGTGAGCAATAAGAAACCACATGCTTGATCGAATTGGTAATTTTGCCTCCCAGCACTCTAGTCTATCTTCGATTAAATGTGTCACCAAACAGGACCATCAACATATAACAGCGCGAATGCATAAGCCAGCTCACTACTAATGAAGTGTCTTTTTTGTACAGAAATCTCTCATTATATATATAGTATGTATACATATGTTAGCATTCACTAAATAACTAAAATATCTCTTCAATATCATGGTACTTAAGACTTTAACATGTATATATCATCAATTACTTGCAAATCCCTGTAGTATTGTAAAGTGTCAGAATTAAAATATTTTCGTAATAGAATATGACATCCAAATCCAGAGATACAAATTGTTACTAAGACAAGGTAAATAAATTTCTTTAGGCACCGCCTGTTGTTATTTCTTCAACTACTGCCAATTCTAGTATTTAATTAATCGCAATGTTTCAGTGTCAATTACTCTAGTGTCTTAGGCTATAAGGCACCAGTCTTTGAAAACGACCATCTTTGATTGTAAATATTCTCAACTCAGTTGTCTAGATCTTATCGCGACTTAAACGTGCTTACGCTACTTGCTAAATGTCAGAACTATAACTTTCACGTTTCTTTTTAAATCCTTTCCTATTTTAGAATTACGTACTGAAAGTTTTCCTCGGTAAATCATAACTCAAGGACTGAAATTTATTGTTAACAATGAAGGTCGACTTTTCTTTCTTTTTAAATGTAAATAACTCACAATGACCAAACATCGATTGTGAATGAGTGACTGGAAAAAACTAAATACCCACACTAAGAAATATCAACAGCACAAAAGAGCTCAAAAAATATCCTAAGTGCCATTATCACTTTATATCTCGACTTAAGGTTCAGATTTTAAAATATCAGCCACTTAAGGTTTTGGCCTCTCGCGCATCCCAAATGTAATTGTTATTCAACAGAAATAATGGCAGGTTGGAATTTTCGCTCTGAAGCGGTTCAGCAAGGACAATGCTGTCTCGACTGTTACGTTCACCTCCGATCCGTATGTTCCTGGGCTTGATTCGGCGATCAAGAAAAGCTTGGGGAGTAATTTTCGATAATCAATTACTCCACATACACAATACGTTACTACGTCGTAGCACGACTCTATACTCAAAAAATTACACTAACGTCTTACACTCAAATACCTTAGAGTGTGTTTTCATAAATCTTCCTTAACCATTTGCAACACCCAAATCCACCATCTGAGCACTAACTAACATCGCAGGCAACGTAACACGGACCACTTCGGATAAAATTACTGAAGTAAGAACTTTTAGTTTCGTCGTATTTTAAACACTCACGTATTCTGCTGTGAAATTCTGACACAGTGTACAAGCAACTCTCGACTATGCCTGTACCAACTTAAAATCACTTGACCTTTCGTCAAATGTAACACAAAATACGAGGAGACTGACGCTGACAAGATTCATAAAATGTTTATAATCTTCATGTCCTAGATCAGTTGCGGCATTCTTCAAACCTTGCATTTCAAGCACAACTCCGTCAAAGAGCAACTGCCTATACTTTTTCAAAAAATCGCGGGAAATTCCACAATGAAGACATAGTAGATACAATTTGCTATTATAGGTGGGTATCGATCACGACACTTGTAAACATGTTCTAACTCACATGCAGTAACACATAGGTCGTCTTACCAACTGAAGCTCACTATCTCTTCAGCTCCTCAATAGTAACCGACTCAAAACTACTTCAGTACCATAGCTGAATTATTAATTCAGACAAAATGTAGGGCGCTACCATTATTTCGTAACATTTAAAATAGAGAATCTCGTGGCCATCGGTTACTCATCTAGTGGCCAATTCGCCCAGGATGATCTCGGAGGGGCCCAAGCTCTGCTGTCGGCCAGCGATGCGTGGATTATCTTTGCCGTCTCTGTACGCATACTTGCATGGCTGCATACTGTATACTGATTTTGTCTAGATCATATCTGTCAGCATAGACTTGAGTTTCAATGAAATGATAAATATCACATCCCGTTTTTGACTGCTGTTAAACAGACTGAAACGGTAAAATTAAATCGTGGCGATACGAAGACCGATACAATAAATTTGATCCGTCACAGTATACTGTGTTTTCTGGTAGAAATTACGCGAATGTACATTCGCAGAAAACCACTTAATAATTCTAAGAAAAATATTGTCAGCTATTTCTTCTGTTGCTGTCTGTCCTATAGTATCAATTATAGTACTTGTGACATCTGCAAAAAGTACGTGTCCTTGCTGTATGTGACGTTTCTGACGCATCGCGTGTTGCCTTCTTCAGAGGAGGGCGAGGTATGCACCGTGGGGATGCCTGGGAGGCCGCTGCCCACAGCCATCTGCGGTCCAGGCCTCAGCTGCTACAGCGCTGACACCGCAGACGAAGACGCCGAGCCCGTCTGCAGAGCCAGTGAGTAACGCGCGCAAGTAGACATTTTACTCGCATTGTTCACGTTCTACTGCAAATACGTATCATCGGTGCAAAGACTGCACCGATACTTGTAAAACAGTGCAGGGGAAAAATCGGGCAAGATGATGAACTTAAGCTTTCGTTATTTTCCCTGACCTTGGTGCTTCCCAGAATCTTGGCAGAGGCTTCTTACAAGTGTCTACTTCAAAGTATACTTAAAAAATCATTTCCCAAGTTCGGGACTCATTACCCAAGCGTGCGTTGGAGTTGACAAACAGGGTCGCGTATAATGACGAAACAAGACAGCAGTTCACTTCAGCAACAAGTAATATTCGTCTTTCATCTCAGCTGAGTTTTGGTGACACAGAAAACGAAATATAGTGAGTTGAGAGGAATAAAAACTTCGTAGTACATCGACACCTCTAGGACAAGAATATTTACTTTAATGTGATGAATGATGATGATGAAGTCCCATACTTTGTGACAGAGTGTAGAGGAACGATGCGGGAGACCCGCACCGCCATACTAGGCAACGTCCTAATGGAGGTGGTTTGCTATTGCCTTCCTCCGTACTTTAATGTAGGCTGGGCTTAATTACTCAAATCTTAAGTTACGTTGATAGAATGGGAAGACTGATACTCAACCTAACCTCTTCATACCACCTTTATTTACATACCTAGACATAGTGGACTTTGTGTTTTCTGTAGAATTTACACTCGTTTTAGTTTCCACAACTTCAGCAATCATATCAGTCACTGATTGCGTGACACAGCTCTGTCTCTTCATTGTTATTTGGTGTATTCTTCTCGTGCTACTGACACGTACAATCTATCCATTAAGCAATAAAACTGTCAATGAATTAATTTAAAAATGTGTGAGATGTTTAATAAACGATCGGTAAGTTGACGACCTCATAAAAAACAAGTTGAGGAGAAAGTCGATGATCGTCATCTTGTGATCCTTCTAATTCATCACCTTAGTGTAGGTATTTTTAATTCAAACTACAAACCAAGGAAAACTTATCGGAAAGTAAAATTATACATCAACTGAAATAATTCGAGTGCACCTCACAGATATCACATGAATAAATTAGAGATACTTTTTCCACACCCGCTATTGCTCGCGAGGTATCATCAAAAACTTAGGTGCAGTGGGCTGCAAAACACCGTTTCCCTTATTGCAAACTATTGGCCTGCTGATTGAAGGGATAAAAATTTGACCTTGACACATACATAGCTAATTACTAGGGTTCTCTGTTGTAGGCACAAGATCTTCATGAAGCATAATTGTCGACAGTTATCAAATTCGGCATGGCATCCCCTTTGTCATATTACCCGAATTTCCTCCAGTTATACTACTGGTATAGCTTGTGAAAAGGCGAACACGTTGAAGAAAACATGAGAGTAAAATTAACATTTTAACAGTGATTATGTAAATAAGAATTCGAGAAGGTGATTAGCTATTTTTATTTTTTAACGGTCTTAACAACGGGGCACAGCTGTTTCTTTTCCGGCTTCCCAATATGGCTCCAATGTTCCAGTTGATGATGTTTTATATCACTTTAATTTTTCACATCTTAAAAAATCATACCAGTTCGTAACAGCGCGTTCTTAATTACAGATTACACATTTGAGTGATGGACGCGCAATACCTCGATGAAAGTGATCCGGAAGGCAATCAGGACCTGTAGTCTTACCACTGTTTCGTTCCTTGGATATTCCAAAATGATTTCCACTTATTTCTTTCCCTCAGTACTGTAACATCTTTTATATGCTCTTTCAGGAAAATTCATTTATTATGGTTTTTTTATAGAGTAGTATTTCAGTGATTTATTTGCTGTTTTGTTGTAGGCCTACCTTCCTTGATTATGTAGTCTGTCTCCTAATTATCGTGATCTCTAAATAATGCGTTGGATGATTACTTGAGCTCCTCTCTGTAGTACAGTACTAATCAGTTGCACTGAACATAATTTTAATGATAGCTAATGTGTTTAAATGTTTCTATGAAGATGTAGCATGAATAACTCAGCACCATAACTTTCAGAGACTCGATTGTCCGAACACAACATTTGTGGTCTACAGTTCACTATCATTATAATTGTATTACCCACCAAAGCTATCGTAGAGGAAAACGACATCGTTATACAACCGTACAACTGCAGTACCACCTCTTTCTATTTGATATTTTTCTGTATTTGCATGGCACCAATCTTCTGACGGGGTACAAGGTTTTAGTACACAAACAATTTTGACTATGGTACTGTTCGTGATGTGTGGCTTCTGAGAATTCAGTCTGGTTGGAAGCCCCAACAGTCAGAGTCTGTAAATGTCGGGGCAAGCAGTGAAGAGGGTTTCGATACGTTTCTGTGCGACCTCCCTCCACGGAGGTTGTGTACAAGTCCACAAAATATCAACAGGCTTACTGGAAGATCGTCGCGAACAAGTTGTTGTTAAATGATATACCAGACACGCAAAACATGCAACATATGAATCAAATGTGCGGCAAGCAGGAAGAAGAAAAGTACCTACCATTCTTCGAATAAGATTTCCTCATTCCTCCCCACAAGTGGTTGGATGTTATCATACTGAAGGATGTCGAGTAAAGTTTCCTGGCGGAGTAGCGGGACAACGAGTTCTGTTACTTCTCAGATGTACGAGGTGCATTTAAGTTCTAAGGCCTCCGATTTTTTTTCTAATTAACTACTCACCCGAAATCGATGAAACTGGCGTTACTTCTCGACGTAATCGTCCTGCAGACGTACACATTTTTCACAACGCTGACGCCATGATTCCATGACAGCAGCGAAGGCTTCTTTAGGAGTCTGTTTTGACCACTGGAAAATCGCTGAGGCAATAGCAGCATGGCTGGTGAATGTGCGGCCACGGAGAGTGTCTTTCATTGTTGGAAAAAGCCAAAAGTCACTAGGAGCCAGGTCAGGTGAGTAGGGAGCATGAGGAATCACTTCAAAGTTGTTATCACGAAGAAACTGTTGCGTAACGTTAGCTCGATGTGCGGGTGCGTTGTCTTGGTGAAACAGCACACGCGCAGCCCTTCCCGGACGTTTTTGTTGCAGTGCAGGAAGGAATTTGTTCTTCAAAACATTTTCGTAGGATGCACGTGTTACCGTAGTGCCCTTTGGAACGCAATTGGTAAGGATTACGCCCTCGCTGTCCCAGAACATGGACACCATCATTTTTTCAGCACTGGCGGTTACCCGAAATTTTTTTGGTGGCGGTGAATCTGTGTGCTTCCTTTGAGTTGACTGGCGCTTTGTTTCTGGATTGAAAAATGGCATCCACGTCTCATCCATTGTCACAACCGACGAAAAGAAAGTCCCATTCATGCTGTCGTTGCGCGTCAACATCGCTTGGCAACATGCCACACGGGCAGCCGTGTGGTCGTCCGTCAGCATTCGTGGCATCCACCTGGATGACACTTTTCGCATTTTCAGGTCGTCATGCAGGATTGTGTGCACAGAACCCACAGAAATGCCAACTCTGGAGGCGATCTGTTCAACAGTCATTCGGCGATCCCCCAAAACAATTCTCTCCACTTTCTCGATCATGTCGTCAGACCGGCTTGTGCGAGCCTGAGGTTGTTTCGGTTTGTCGTCACATGATGTTCTGCCTTCATTAAACTGTCGCACCCACGAACGCACTTTCGACACATCCATAACTCCATCACCATATGTCTCCTTCAACTGTCGATGAATTTCAATTGGTTTCACACCACGCAAATTCAGAAAACGAATGATTGCACGCTGTTCAAGTAAGGAAAACGTCGCCATTTTAAGTATTTAAAACAGTTCTCATTCTCGCCGCTGGCGGTAAAATTCCATCTGCCATACAGTGCTGCCATCTCTGGGACGTATTGACAATGAACGCAGCCTCATTTTAAAACAATGCGAATGTTTCTATCTCTTTCCAGTCCGGAGAAAAAAAATCGGAGGCCTTAGAACTTGAATGCACCTCTTACCTACCATTCTTTGAATAAGATTTCCTCATTCCTCCCCACAAGTGGTGGGATGTTATCATACTGAAGGACGTCAAGTAAAGTTTCCTGACGGAGTAGCGGGACAACGCGTTCTGTTACTTCTCAGATGTAATTGCTTTTCTATTGAGATTGGCCTCAGCACGCTGGAGTTCCTTACCCAATGGCACTCCACACCATGACACCTGGATGCTGACAAACATCGGCAACTGCGGTAGCGCCTCACACATAAGTGATGTTGATCAGGTTGAAGCTATATATGATGATCAAAATATAGTGAAACAAGGTTATGTGCATAGCAACGTCTGTTGCAGGCTTACGGGCACCTGGGATGGATGGTAAGTGAGGAAGACGGAAATAAATCTCGGATAAAATCATTCTCGCCTGGGTTAAATCTGTTTTACCTTCCTTATATTTGGTTGGGAGCATCATAGTAACAAGACTGACGTATAAGGTGGACTCGCTAAATACCAGTACACAAAATTCACCAACAATATGTGTAATACACACATCAAAAAAAGTTTTGCATCACCCCAGTTCCCAGAACGCCTGAAGGTAGACGTTGACTTCGGATATTTTATCACTGACACAGTCTCTTTGACTGTTCAAAGATGTCACTAAACCTGCCCAAACAAGCATTCATGAGGTGCGCGTATTAGACGGAAGGGGTCCCACAACCGATCAGTTCGTCATTCCACCAGGAAGGAGGTACACAACTCGTGTTGTCTATAGTTCAACCATACCTAGACGGTCAATACCGCGGTTAGATCGCGTCCGTATTGTTACTTTGTGGCAGGAAGGGTTCCCAACAAGGGGAGTGTCCAGGCGTCTCGGAGTGAACCAAAGCGATGTTGTTCGGACTTGGAGGGCATACACAGAGACAGGAACTGTCGATGACATGCCTCGCTCAGGCCGCCCAAGCGCTACTACTGCAGTGGATGACCACTACCTACGGATTATGGCTCGGAGGATCGCTTACATGTTGAATAATGCTCTTCGTGCAGCCACAGGAAGTCGTGTTACGACTCAAACTGTGCCCAGCAGGCTGCATGATACGCAACTTCACTCCCGACGTCCATGGCGAGGTCCATCTTTGCAACCACGGCATCATGCAGAGCGGTACAGATGGGTCCAAACAATATGCCGAATGGCCCGCTCAGGACTGGCATCACGTTCTCTTGACCTATGAGCGTTGCATATGCCTTCAGCCAGACAATCGTCGAAGACGTGTTTGGCGGCAACACAGTCAGGCTGACCACCTTAGACACATTGTTCAGCGGTTGCAGCAAGGTGGAGGTTCCCTGCTGTTTTAGGGTGACATTATGTGAGGCCAACGTACGCCGCTGATGGTTATGGAAGGCGCCGTAACGGCTGTGCAATACGTCAGTGCCATCCTCCGACCGATAGCGCAACCATATCGGCAGCATATTGGGGAGGCATTCGTCTTCATGCAAGACAATTTGCGCCCCCATCGTGCACATCTTACCCTTTAGGATAATGATATCGCTCGACTATAGTGGCCAGCATGTTCTCCAGACATGAACTGCATCGAACATGTCTGGGACAGATTGAAAAGGGCTGTTTATGGACGACGTCACCCACCAACCACTCTGAGGGATCTACGCCGAAGTGCCGTTGAGGAGTGGGAGAATCTGGACCAAGAGTGCCTTGATGAACTTGTGGATAGTATGCCACGACGAATACAGGCATGCATCAGTGCATGAGGACGAGCTACTGGGTCTAAGAGGTACCGGTGTGTACAGCAATCTGGACCACCACCCCTGAAGGTCTCGCTGCATGCAATGTGTGGTTTTGTGAGCAATAAAAACGGCGGAAATGATGTTTATGTTGATCTCTATTCCAATTTTCGCTACAGGTTCCGGAACTCTTGGAAACGGGGTGATGCAAAACTTTTTTCGATGTGTGTATATTAGCATAGGAGGTATTAAGAAGCAACAAACGTTATTCATGACACACCAGTGCGAGAAGTAAGGAAATAATTGTACCCGCTATTCATATATCTGAGCTTTAATTCCACAGTGAAAGACAATAATCTACAGTCCGCTTAAAATCACTTGACAGTTGACACTGCACGCTCTGCAGCTGGGTTCCTCCAATGAGAGGGCTCAGAGTCACGCGTGAACCATTCACTTTTGCCAAATAGCCATAGCAGTTGGTCAGTTCACTTTCAATTCCTTGTGCGGCGTTCGACCTTGATGTGTTTGGATCCTGAATCTTGGTTCTGGCCCTTTCATTTTGTATTTCATCACAGACAATATTCACACCAAAACACACAACACACACAACGACCCTAAGAAAATACGCACGTTTCATACACAGCTCTAACAAAGCACTACTGGATACCTCCGCACAAAACGTTATTCAGCGTCACATATACAGTTATGATATTCACAAAGAAAATGGTTCAAATGGCTCTGAGCACTATGGGACTTAACATCTATGGTCATCAGTCCCCTAGAACTTAGAACTACTTAAATCTAACTAACCTAAGGACCCCCCCCCCCCCATGAACCATGGACCTTGCCGTTGGTGGGGAGGCTTGCGTGCCTCAGCGATACAGATAGCCGTACCGTAGGTGCAACCACAACGGAGGGGTATCTGTTGAGAGGCCAGACAAACATGTGGTTCCTGAAGGGGGCAGCAGCCTTTTCGGTAGTTGCAAGGGCAACAGTTTGGATGATTGACTGATCTGGCCTTGTAATAATAACCAAAACGGCCTTGCTGTGCTGGTACTGCGAACGGCTGAAAGCAAGGGGAAACTACGGCCGTAATTTTTCCCGAGGACATGCAGCTTTACTGTATGATTAAACGATGATGGCGTCCTCTTGGGTAAAATATTCCGGAGGTAAAATAGTCCCCCATTCGGATCTCCGGGCGGGGACTACTCAAGAGGATGTCGTTATCAGGAGAAAGAAAACTGGCGTTCTACGGATCGGAGCGTGGAATGTCAGATCCCTTAATCGGGCAGGTAGGTTAGAAAATTTAAAAAGGGAAATGGATAGGTTAAAGTTAGATATAGTGGGAATTAGTGAAGTTCGGTGGCAGGAGGAACAAGACTTCTGGTCAGGTGACCACAGGGTTATAAACACAAAGTCAAATAGGGGTAATGCAGGAGTAGGTTTAATAATGAATAGGAAAATAGGAATGCGGGTAAGCTACTACAAACAGCATAGTGAACGCATTATTGTGGCCAAGATAGATACGAAGCCCACACCTACTACAGTAGTACAAGTTTATATGCCAACTAGCTCTGCAGATGACGAAGAAATTGATGAAATGTATGATGAGATAAAAGAAATTATTCAGATAGTGAAGGGAGACGAAAATTTAATAGTCATGGGTGACTGGAATTCGAGTGTAGGAAAAGGGAGAGAAGGAAATGAAGTAGGTGAATATGGATTGGGGCTACGAAATGAAAGAGGAAGCCGCCTGGTAGAATTTTGCACAGAGCACAACTTAATCATAGCTAACACTTGGTTTAAGAATCATGATAGAAGGTTGCATACATGGAAGAACCCTGGAGATACTAAAAGGTATCAGATAGATTATATAATGGTAAGACAGAGATTTAGGAACCAGGTTTTAAATTGTAAGACATTTCCAGGGGCAGATGTGGACTCTGACCACAATCTTTTGGTTATGACCTGTAGATTAAAACTGAAGAAACTGCAAAAAGGTGGGAATTTAAGGAGATGGGACCTGGATAAACTGAAAGAACCAGAGGTTGTACAGAGTTTCAGGGAGAGCATAAGGGAACAATTGACAGGAATGGGGGAAAGAAATACAGTAGAAGAGGAATGGGTAGCTTTGAGGGATGAAGTAGTGAAGGCAGCAGAGGATCAAGTAGGTAAAAAGACGAGGGCTAGTAGAAATGCTTGGGTAACAGAAGAAATATTGAATTTAATTGATGAAAGGAGAAAATATAAAAATGCAGTAAATGAAGCAGGCAAAAAGGAATACAAACGTCACAAAAATGAGATCGACAGGAAGTGCAAAATGGCTAAGCAGGCATGGCTAGAGGACAAATGCAAGGATGTAGAGGCTTATCTCACTAGGGGTAAGATAGATACTGCCTACAGGAAAATTAAAGAGGCCTTTGGAGATAAGAGAACCACTTGTATGAACATCAAAAGCTCAGATGGAAACCCAGTTCTAAGCAAAGAAGGGAAAGCAGAAAGGTGGAAGGAGTATATAGAGGGTCTATACAAGGGCGATGTACTTGAGGACAATATTATGGAAATGGATGAGGATGTAGATGAAGATGAAATGGGAGATACGATACTGCGTGAAGAGTTTGACAGAGCACTGAAAGACATGAGTCGAAACAAGGCCCCCGGAGTAGACAACATTCCACTGGAACTTCTGACGGCCTTGGGAGAGCCAGTCCTGACAAAACTCTACCATCTGGTGAGCAAGATGTATGAGACAGGTGAAATACCCTCAGACTTCAAGAAGAATATAATAATTCCAATCCCAAAGAAAGCAGGTGTTGACAGATTTGAAAATTACCGAACAATCAGTTTAATTAGCCACACTTGCAAAATACCAACACGAATTCTTTACAGACGAATGGAAAAACTAGTAGAAGCCGACCTCGGGGAAGATCAGTTTGGATTCCGTAGAAATACTGGAACACGTGAGGCAATACTGACCTTACGACTTATCTTAGAAGCTAGATTAAGGAAGGGCAAACCTACGTTTCTAGCATTTGTAGACTTAGAGAAAGCTTTTGACAATGTTGACTGGAATACTCTCTTTCAAATTCTAAAGGTCGCAGGGGTAAAATACAGGGAGCGAAAGGCTATTTACAATTTGTACAGAAACCAGATGGCAGTTATAAGAGTCGAGGGACATGAAAGGGAAGCAGCGGTGGGGAAGGGAGTAAGACAGGGTTGTAACCTCTCCCCGATGTTATTCAATCTGTATATTGAGCAAGCAGTAAAGGAAACAAAAGAAAAATTCAGAGTAGGTATTAAAATCCATGGAGAAGAAATAAAAACTTTGAGGTTCGCCGATGACATTATAATTCTGTCAGAGACAGCAAAGGACTTAGAAGAGCAGTTGAACGGAATGGATGGTATCTTGAAGGGGGGATATAAGATGAACATCAACAAAAGCAAAACGAGGATAATGGAATGTAGTCTAATTAAGTCGGGTGATGCTGAGGGAATTAGATTAGGAAATGAGACACTTGAAGTAGTAAAGAAGTTTTGCTATTTGGGGAGCAAAATAACTGATGATGGTCGAAGTAGAGAGGATATAAAATGTAGACTGGCAATGGCAAGGAAAGCGTTTCTGAAGAAGAAAAATTTGTTAACATCGAGTATGGATTTAAGTATCAGGAAGTCATTTCTGAAAGTATTTGTATGGAGTGTAGCCATGTATGGAAGTGAAACATGGACGGTAAATAGTTTGGACAAGAAGAGAATAGAAGCTTTCGAAATGTGGTGCTACAGAAGAATGCTGAAGATTAGATGGGTAGATCACATAACTAATGAGGAAGTATTGAATAGGATTGGGGAGAAGAGAAGTTTGTGGCACACCTTGACCAGAAGAAGGGATCGGTTGGTAGGACATGTTCTGAGGCATCAAGGGATCACCAATTTAGTATTGGAGGGCAGCGTGGAGGGTAAAAATCGTAGGGGGAGACCAAGAGATGAATACACTAAGCAGATTCTGAAGGATGTAGGTTGCAGTAGGTACTGGGAGATGAAGAAGCTTGCACAGGATAGAGTAGCATGGAGAGCTGCATCAAACCAGTCTCAGGACTGAAGACCACAACAACAACAACAACCTAAGGACATCACACACATCCATGCCCGAGGCAGGATTCGAACCTGCGACTGTAGCGGTCACGCGGTTCCAGACTGAAGCGCCTAGAACCACACGGCCACAACGGCCGGCTATGATATTCACAGAGATGTGCTTACTTTAGATAAGATTCGCTCGACGAAGCTTCGTCGTGATGCCAAATTTTTGAAAGCTACCGTTTTTCGTTGCGACTGGATCACCGCATTCATAGATAAAACCATAGTTCAATTAAAATTACTTTCCACTACAGTGTCGCCACATCAGCTCCTGTGTACCGCTCAGTTATAGGTGATCCACAAACACGGCAGGTCACTTCACAAATGCTGTTAATGTGTAACGCGGAGCAATGTTGCAAGTGCCAGCGGAGGTATGACAAAAATGCGAGATCCTCTGTCGACAGATGACTTTCAGTGACGTATGACTGAACTGCGGCTGACGACACGTTTCGTACGTCTGAATTCAAACCCATGTCCTGAGCTAACCACAACCCCGTGATGTGCAGTGTATCTGAGGAAACGGCGGTCAGTGGTATGTGGCAGAACTAAAGTCACAGTCGTTTCGTTCAAGGCGATTAAAGCTAACCTCTATGAGCAAACTCAAGACAGAGAAATTTCAGTTCCAGCGCTAAAAGCGAACTGTAATTTCTCGCTGTCATTAGTTATCTGAAACTATCCTCACATTGGCTACAAGAGCCGCCACATTACCAACCGATAAACAGTCTAGTTTGGCACTAGGATGCAGATTACAGGGCGACACAGCCAGATTCCAAACGAAAAATGACAGGTAGAAAGAAAAACAACTTCAAAAGAAAGGTCAGCACTATGATGAAAAGGATGTCGCGAAGTATTAGAAATAAAAGAAATTGCATTTAAATCAATTACCTGAATAGAAATAATAATCTAACTCTTTTGACTAGACTCAGAATTTTTTTTTTTTTTTTTTTTTTTTGCATTTTGACGAGTTTCAAATCTATGACCTTCTACTCGTCAGTTTTATATCATAACTGTTGCAGGATGCCACAGTATTGGATTAAATATAGTCCAATTAAAATTACTTGACAGTTGACACTTCACGTGTTTGAGCTACTTTCCTCCAATCAGAGCGCTAAACGTCACGTCTGAACCGTTCGTCGATGCCAAACTGTCACGACAGTTGGGCAGTTCACTTTCAATTCCTTGCCTGGCATTCTGCATCCTGAATCGTGAGTCTGGCCCTTCTTTTGTATTTCGTCACAGACGATAACCACACCAAAACACACAACAAGGCCAATGATGCTAATGAAATACACAAGTTTCGCACACAGCACTAACAAAACTCTAGAGGATACTTCCGCACAAGAGGCGATTCAGTGTTCTATGTACAGTTATCAGACTCACAGAGATCTGCTTATTTTAGATAAGCTTCACAGGATGAAGCTTCGGCGTGAAGCGGTTTTTTTGTAACCTACAACTTGTCGTTGCCACTAGATCAAAAAATGGTTCAAATGGCTCTGAGCACTATGGGGCTCAACTTCTAAGGTCATCAGTCCCCTAGAACTTAGAACTACTTAAACCTAACTAACCTAAGGACATCACACACATCCATGCCCGAGGCAGGATTCGAACCTGCGACCGTAGCGGCCGCGCGGTTCCAGACTGTAGCGCCTTTAACCGCTTGGCCACCACGGCCGGCTGCAACTAGATCACCGCAGCTATAAATACAACTACGTAATCCAATACTCTTGCGTGAAGGAATGGTTAGCGCATAAACCTGGCATGTAGAAGATTGTGGGTTCCGATCTCATCAAACTGCAAGGAATTTTTTTTTGTTTCTAAATCTAATCAAAAGACTTAGATTATTGTTTTTATTCGAGTAATTGGTTTAATTGTAATATTTTACATCTAATACTTCAGCAGATGATGCTGTCGTTTATCGACTAATAAGGTCATCAGAAGATCAAAACAAATTGGAAAACGATTTATAAAAGATATCTGAATGGTGCGAAAATCAGCAGTTGACCCTAAATAACGAAAAATGTGAGGTCATCCACATGAGTGCTTAAAGGAATCAGTTAAACTTCGATTACACGATAAATCAGTCGAATATAAAAGCCTTAAATTCAACTTAATAGCTACGAATTACACTTACGAACACCTTAAATTGGAAGGAACACATAGAAAATGTTGTGGGGAAGGCTAACCAAAGACTGCGTTTTATTGGCAGGACACTCAGAAAATGTAACAGAGACTGCCTACACTACGCTTGTCCGTCCTCTTTTAGAACACTGTTGCGCGGTGTGGAATCCTTACCCGATAGGACTGACAGAGTACATTGTAAAAGTTCAAAGAAGGGCAGCACGTTTTGTATTATCGCGAAATATGGGAGGGTCACTGAAATGATACAGGACTTGGGCTGGACATCATTAAAAGACAGGCGTTTTCGTTGCGACGGAATCTTCTCACGAAATTCCAATCACAAACTTTCTCCTCCGAATGCGAAAATATTTTGTTGACACCGACCTACATAGGAAGAAACGATCACCACTAAAATATGGGAAATCAGAGCTCTTGCGGAAAAATGTAAGTGTTCGTTCTTTCCGCGCGCTATACGAGATTGGAATAATAGAGAATTGTGAAAGTGGTTCGATGAACCCTCTGCAAGGCACTTAAATGTGATTTGCAGAGTATCCATGTAGATGTAGAAGTAGATGTAGATTGTGTAATTTTCATAATAGCATTGACCATTTTTTATTTGCTCATGTTTTTCTTTCTGCCTTTCTTTTTTCGTTTGGAATTGGCTGTGTCGCCTAAAATCTGCATCCAAGTGCCAACAATACTGCACATCAGTTGTTAATGCGGCGGCACGTGTAGACAGTGTGAGGATAGTTTCAGATCACCAACGACAGTGAGAAATTACAATTTCCATTTAGCGCTGAAGCTGAAACTTCTGTGTCTTGAGTTTGCTCCTAGAGGTTGGCCTTCATCGCCTTGAATGAAGAGATCGTGATTTTAGCTCTGCCGCAGACTGCTGACCACCGTTTTCTGGGATACACTGCCCATGATGAGGCTGTGGCTGGCTTAGGACATGAGTTCAAATTCAAGGGTACAAAACGTGCCGTCTGCCGCAGTTCAATCGTTGAGCACTTAAAATCAGCTGTGGTCAGAGGATCTCGCATTTCTGTCATACTTCCACTGGCACTTGCAACATTCTACATCTACATCTACATCCACACTCCGCAAGCCACCTGACGGTGTGTGGCGGAGGATACCTTGAGTACCTCTATCGGTTCTCCCTTCTATTCCAGTCTCGTATTGTTCGTGGAAAGAAGGATTGTCGGTATGCCTCTGTGTGGGCTCTAATCTCTCTGATTTTATCCTCATGGTCTCTTCGTGAGATATACGCAGGAGGGAGCAATATACTGCTTGACTCTTCGGTGAAGGTATGTTCTCGAAACTTTGACAAAAGCCCGTACCGAGCTACTGAGCGTCTCTCCTGCAGAGTCTTCCACTAGAGTTTATCTATCATCTCCGTAACGCTTTCGCGATTACTAAATGATCCTGTAACGAAGCGCGCTGCTCTCCGTTGGATCTCCTCTACATCTTCTATCAACCCTATCTGGTACAGATCCCACACTGCTGAGCAGTATTCAAGCAGTGGGCGAACAAGCGTACTGTAACCTACTTCCTTTGTTTTCGGATTGCATTTCCTTAGGATTCTTCCAATGAATCTCAGTCTGGCATCTGCTTTACCGACGATCAATTTTATATGATCATTCCATTTTAAATCACTCCTAATGCGTACTCCCAGATAATTTATGGTATTAACTGCTTCCAGTTGCTGACCTGCTATTTTGTAGCTAAATGATAAAGGATCTATCTTTCTCTGTATTCGCAGCACATTACACTTGTCTACATTGAGATTCAATTGCCATTCCCTGCACCATGCGTCAATTCGCTGCAGATCCTCCTGCATTTCCGTACAATTTTCCATTGTTACAACCTCTCGATACACCACAGCATCATCTGCAAAAAGCCTCAGTGAACTTCCGATGTCATCCACCAGGTCATTTATGTATATTGTGAATAGCAACGGTCCTATGACACTCCCCTGCGGCACACCTGAAATCACTCTTACTTCGGAAGACTTGTTTCCATTGAGAATGACATGCTGCGTCCTGTTATCTAGGAACTCCTCAATCCAATCACACAATTGGTCTGATAGTCCATATGCTCTTACTTTGTTCATTAAACGACTGTGGGGAACTGTATCGAACGCCTTGCGGAAGTCAAGAAACACGGCATCTACCTGGGAACCCGTGTCTATGGCCCTCTGAGTCTCGTGGACGAATAGCGCGAGCTGGGTTTCACACGATCTTTTTCGAAACCCATGCTGATTCCTACAGAGTAGATTTCTAGTCTCCAGAAAAGTCATTATACTCGAACACAATACGTGTTCCAAAATTCTACAACTGATCAACGTTAGAGATATAGGCCTACAGTTCTGCACATCTGTTCCACGTCCCTTCTTGAAAACGGGGATGACCTGTGCCCTTTTCCAATCCTTTGTAACGCTACGCTCTTCTAGAGACCTACGGTACACCGCTGCAAGAAGGGGGGCAAGTTCCTTCGCGTACTCTGTGTAAAATCGAACTGGTATCCCATCAGGTCCAGAGGCCTTTCCTCTTTTGAGCGATTTTAATTGTTTCTCTATCCCTCTGTCGTCTATTTCGATATCTACAATTTTGTCATCTGTGCGACAATCTAGAGAAGGAAATACAGTGCAATCTTCCTCTGTGAAACAACTTTGGAAAAAGACATTTAGTATTTCGGCCTTTAGTCTGTCATCCTCTGTTTCAGTACCATTTTGGTCACAGAGTGTCTGGACATTTTGTTTTGATCCACCTACCGCTTTGACAAAAGACCAAAATTTCTTAGGATTTTCTGCCAAGTCAGTACATAGGACTTTACTTTCGAATTCATTGAACGCCTCTCGCATAGCCCTCCTCACACATTGCTCAGTGTTACACCTTAACAGCATTTGTTAAGTCACCCGCCGTTTGCTTTTTTTTTTTTTCCTTTCTTGTCATTTCCACTCCTCGTCAGGGGCGGGCTGGCAGCAGCATAAGCGCTGCTCTTCAGCCAAGAGACATAAACAGACAGGAAGACATTTAAAAACAATATAAAGGAGATAACATGGCGGAATATAGAAACAAAAAAGGGGGAACAGAAGAAAATAAGGCATACAAAACGGTGACAGTAAATCGGAGATAAAAGTCTAAAAAAGTATGTTACACAAAAAAACAACACACACACTACCTTAGAAGTTACCAGACAAAGTACGGCCAGAGCATAAAAGTTCGTAGAACGAGTAAAATAGCCATATGATGGACAGTGTAGCAAGGAACTGTCATGCACGAAAAACAGGTCGACCACACAATTAAACCCACATCACTAGATGACACTGTATAACAGCACCGAAACACAACATGAACGCAGCACACTGATAACGAATAAAAACGTGGGAGGATCTGCAAGGGGAGAGTGGGGGGGGGGGGGGGGATGGACAAGGGAAATGAGAAGAAGGGGAAAAGTGGCGAGGAGGAGGGGAGAGAAAGGGGGATGAGGTGGGGGCGCGCCGGAGGAGAGCTGGGGAGGGAGGGGATGGGAGAGGAAAACAGCCGAGGAGGGGACGTAGGGGCTCAGGGAGGAAAAGAGTAAAATCTACTCTGGGAGAAGGAGGGGATAGGAGAAAGGGGGACCCTGCGGAGAGTCATCCGCCGTGTTTGTGTGTCACCTATAACTGAGTGGTACACAGGAGCTGATGGGGCAACACTGTAGTGACAAATGACAACCATCAAGTAATTTTAATCGGACTATAGTACCATTTTTCACAACAGGTGTTTGACACAAAGCTAGCAGTAAATTTAATTGACGTGCTTCCAGCTGAGAGACGCTATGTAAGCATTATACATGGAATCATGACGAAAGATGGAGTTGACATTCTCGCTGACATAGGTAGGGTGTTCAAACCCATTCGCAGATCACTGAGTTCTAGGTCATGGGAGCCATCAGTAAAATGAGTGTATTGAGGATGCGTCATAAAAACATCGAAAGTGGAACAGCGGTTAATGTAGAACATTATAAGAGCAAACCATTCCCTACGCCCAAGAGCCACAGCATGTGGCTCTGTCCAAATCTACATCCTTCCAATTCAGAGATTCTGATATGAGTGCTCTAAAGCAAGAAACTGGTCCTTACAAACTTTTGCCAGCCAAATGTGACTGATTGCCGCTCCAAAGAGCGCTGCGAGACTTTTCTGACACACTGACACATGTCAGTACAAGACATGCCATCGATCAACTCACTCTTGCATGTTGGGAAATTGTACTGCATCTGATACTATGTAAGAAAAGGATGCGAAATAGCACCCTCACTTGAATTATTTTAGAATTATTGTTATTTATTTTCAACTCTACCTTCAAACTGGTTCTACAGAGTTCTTGGATTTTATCGTCATTAGAGTTCAACAGTGCTTTGCCATCACTAAAACGAAGGTGCTTCATGTATGTTCTGTTAATACATATTCTATCTTCTTTTCCCAGTTCAAGAATTTGATACCCTTAGAGTGCTAAGAAAAGTTTTGGCGGTTTGAAATCTTCTTGGCTGGTCACAGTCCGGATTAAATGTCAGTCTTCTTGAATGATGTTCTGGGTTAAACACCAAATACCTCTACAATCTAAAAAGTAATGAGGGCAAGACATACCGATGATTGCTTCCATCAGTCTAACGAGAATTATATTCGAGAGGAATACACTATATTTTGGTACCATTTTTCGCCCTCTAGCTCATGTTTCTCATTGTGCTCAAAAGCAGAAATAGTACTCAATATATTTCATGATCTCATCATAGACCCCTGAGTGGAACATATACCCTTACACAGCACAAAAAGTTCATAAAAATAAGATAACCAATGGGAGTGAATAGAACAAACTATTCCTATTTAGGCACACAGACCCTTAAAGGATTCGAACCATCAGTAGCAATGACAGGTACAATCATAAACAGCACACTGTTACAAAGGCCTTGCAAAGCCACTTAGGGTACCGAAAACTATTCGGTTCTGAGAGTCCTCCCTCTGAATTAGGTGAATTGAAGCCAGAAATTGTTTGCACGAAATAAGTGCGTTCTGTACCTGGAATGTAGAAACCGAGTTTCGCCTGTGTAATTTTTGGTGTAGCCAGTGATTCTCCCTGTCTTTCCCCGCAGTGAACACGACCTGCACGCGCGACCAGAAGGCTTACGACAGTGAAGAGGCGTCAGCGTCGCTGGGAATCGCCGCTTGGAGGCCGCGATGCGACGGCGAAGGATTCTACGCGCCTGCGCACTGTGTCCCCAACGGCGTGTAAGTATCGAAGTACAGTAGTTCTTCTCTAGATTGTCGCACAGATGACAAAATGGTAGATATCGAAATGGACGACAGAGGGATAGAGAAACAATTAAAATCGCTCAAAAGAGGAAGGCCGCTGGACCTGATGGGATACCAGTTAGATTTTACACAGAGTATGCGAAGGAACTTGCCGCCCTTCTTGCAGCGGTGTACCGTAGGTCTCTAGAAGAGCGTAGCGTTCCAAAGGATTGGAAAAAGGCACAGGTCATCCCCGTTTTCAAGAAGGGACGTCGAACAGATGTGCAGAACTATAGACCTATATCTCTAACGTCGATCAGTTACAGAATTTTGGAACACGTATTATGTTCGGGTATAATGACTTTTCTGGAGACTAGAAATCTACTTTGTAGGAATCAACATGGGTTTCGAAAAAGATCGTGTGAAACCCAGCTCGCGCTATTCGTCCACGAGACTCAGAGGGCCATAGACACGGGTTCTACATCTACATCTACATCTACATTTATACTCCGCAAGCCACCCAACGGTGTGTGGCGGAGGGCACTTTACGTGCCACTGTCATTACCTCCCTTTCCTGTTCCAGTCGCGTATGGTTCTCGGGAAGAACGGCTGTCTGAAAGCCTCTGTGCGCGCTCTAATCTCTCTAATTTTACATTCGTGATCTCCTCGGGAGGTATAAGTAGGGGGAAGCAATATATTCGATACCTCATCCAGAAACGCACCCTCTCGAAACCTGGCGAGCAAGCTACACCGCGATGCAGAGCGCCTCTCTTGCAGAGTCTGCCACTTGAGTTTGTTAAACATCTCCGTAACGCTACCAAATAGCGCTACCAATAGCGCTACCAAATAACCCTGTGACGAAACGCGCCGCTCTTCTTTGGATCTTCTCTATCTCCTCCGTCAACCCGATCTGGTGCGGATCCCACACTGATGAGCAATACTCAAGTATAGGTCGAACGAGTGTTTTGTAAGCCACCTCCTTTGTTGATGGACTACATTTTCTAAGGACTCTCCCAATGAATCTCAACCTGGTACCCGCCTTACCAACAATTGATTTTATATGATCATTCCACTTCAAATCGTTCCGCACGCATACTCCCAGATATTTTACAGAAGTAACTGCTACCAGTGTTTGTTCCTCTATCATATAATCATACAATAAAGGATCCTTCTTTCTATGTAATCTCAATACATTACATTTGTCTATGTTAAGGGTCAGTTGCCACTCCCTGCACCAAGTGTCGTGTTTCTTGACTTCCGCAAGGCGTTCGATACAGTTCCCCACAGTCATTTAATGAACAAAGTACGAGCATATGGACTATCAGACCAATTGTGTGATTGAATTGAAGAGTTCCTAGATAACAGAACACAGCATGTCATTCTCAATGGAGAGGAATCTTCCGAAGTAAGAGTGATTTCAGGTGTGCCGCAGGGGAGTGTCGTAGGACCGTTGCTATTCACAAAACACATAAATGACCTTGTGGATAACATCGGAAGTTCACTGAGGCTTTTTGCGGCTGATGCTATGGTATATGAAGGGGTTGTAACAATGGAAAATTATACGAAAATGCAGGAGGATCTGCAACGAACTGACGCATGGTGCAGGGAATGGCAATTGAATCTCAATGTAGACAAGTGTAATGTGCTGCGAATACATAGGAAGAAAGATCCTTTATCATTTAGCTACAATATAGCAGGTCAACAACTGGAAGCAGTTAATTCTGTGAATTATCTGGGAGTAGGCATTAGGAGTGATTTAAAATCGAATGATCATACAAAGTTGATCGTCGGTAAAGCAGATGCCAGACTGAGATTCATTGGAAGAATCCTGAGGAAATCTAATCCGAAAACAAAGTAAGTAGGTTACAGTACACTTTTTCGCCCACTGCTTGAATATTGCTCACCAATGTGAGATCCGTACCAGATAGGGTTAATAGAAGAGATAGAGAAGATCCAACGGAGAGCAGCGCGCTTCGTTACAAGATCATTTAGTAATCGCGAAAGCGTTACGGAAATGATAGATAAACTCCAGTGGAAGACTCTGCAGGAGAGACGCTCAGTAGCTCGGTACGGGCTTTTGTTGAAGTTTCGAGAACATACCTTCACCGAGGAGTCAAGCGGTATATTGTTCCCTCCTACGTATATCTCGCGAAGAGACTATCAGGATAAAATCAGAGAGATTAGAGTCTACACAGAGGCATACCGACAATCTTTCTTTCCACGAACAACACGAGACTGGAATAGAAGGGAGAACCGATATAGGTACTCAAAGTACCCTCCACCAAACACCGCCAGGTGGCTTGCGGAGTATGGATGTAGATGTAGATGTAGATGTCATCCCCCTATGCTGTAGATTTAGCGAGGAAGCAAATTAGTCACTCACCAAACGGAGTATATTCGTAAGTCAAAAATCCTTGCCAATAAACTGTATCCGTCATCAACATCACAATCCTTCTGGTGTTCCTAAGGATTCCATCTCGGAACCGCTACTGTTACCTGTAGGAGTTCAATTTTTTTTAAAATACGTGGCATAGACAAGAGCTTGTATTATTTATTTTCGTTCACCAACTAACATTTAATTTCACACTCTACAAGAAAGCTCATAATTTTTGTCAAGTATTATATTAGGTAATTATAAAGTCCACTGTAAATTTTGAAAATCCGGCATAGGTAAATAGCTAAATATAACGTAACAAATAGTAAAGTGCGTGAAAGACAAACTTTTTTAAACGTGGTGCCCGCAAGTTAGTTCGGAAAATCTCTGACAGGGTCGCCACCAACAATACTTGATACGAGGGTAATCCCAAAAGTAAGGTCTCCTATTTTTTATACGTACTTAGACCTGTTTATTTCTACAACAGTTTACATCAGTTCACAGCTTGAACATTTAGCTATTTTTCGACATAATCATCATTTATGTCGATGCATTTTTGTAGACGCTGTGGCAGTTTTTGAATGCCCATGTCATATCAGCTCGCCACCATGCTGTTTAGAAAGTTATGAACCTCTTCTTTCACCTCGTCGTCGGAGCTGAATCACTGGGACCATAGTTAACGCTGACAGGTACTGTGAGACTCTGAAAAATCTCAAACGGGTAATTCAGGACCGGAGAAGAGGAATGTTGAGCAAGGGCGTACACATTCTCCATGACAACGCTCGCCCACACATCGCTCGGCAAACCGTTGCTCTCCTGCAGCAGTTTCAGTGGAACATAATCACCCACCCACCCTACAATCCTGACTTGGCGCCCGTGACTATCACCTGTTCCCTGGGTTAAAAGAACATTTGGCTGGAAAGCGATTCAGCTCCGACGACGAGGTGAAAGGGTGAAAGAAGAGGTTCATAACTTTCAGCGGCGAGCTGGTATGTCATGGGCATACAAGAACTGCCACAGCGTCTACAAAAATGCATCGACAGGAATGAGGATTATGTCGAAAAATAGCTAAATGTTCGAGCTGTAAAGTGATGTAAACCATTGTAGAAATAAACAGGTCTAGGTACTTATAAAAAAATAGGAGACCTTACTTTTGGGATTACCCTCGTAAAAATGGTGGCGAATCAGGCATAGGAATTATTTTGCGTGCTAGAATTTGCCCATTTCAAATCGGTAGTAAGTATGCAAAGTGTAATATCCTGCCCACTCGTCTAATATAGGGTGCCTAGGAAGCTGGTTTCTCGGATCGCTAGACAACAATTCAAGAAGATCGTATTAATGGAGTTTATTACAGTAAATTAAATTGACAATACAAAAGTGTGTCGCAAGCAAATGGCGACATGCAAATAATCAGTGTCCGCCAGTATATACAATTTCAATGCAAGCAAAACAGTACAGTTCATAAGTCAGTGCTGTAGCGTTTATATGACGGTTCGTCGTCCAGTCCGGCCGCGGCAAGGCGGCGCATCGCTTAAATTCTCTTCGTGTGGATGGCGCTCCAGTTGTGATGTCATCGTAGTCTGCGTACTATTGGCTGACATTGTCTCACAGCCCTCTCTGTTCTCCCGTTCCTCATCGTCGTGCTGGCCCATGTCGTTACGCCGGCACACAAAGAGCTTTCCGTGGCAAGCTTTTCAAGACACCATCCATTTACAACAGGAGAGTGAAGAAGCACCTAAAAATGCGAGAAGGATGGTTGCTTGGGCGATACAAAATGTTCAGGCTGATGAGGCGTGTCAGAACAGCCAGTGGAATGTGTGAGGAACGTGATGTAGCGAAGTTCAACAGAATCTGCCTGTTGAACCAGTGCAGAATTACTTCAAGGATAGAGTTTATGTCCGATCTCTGTCAAGATTATCGAAGACTTGCGATACCGCATCACAGCAATGGTTCTTACCATCACTCCTGCTTTTGCTGGGTCGGGTATGTGCAGAATTGGCCAGCTGATTAAATGTGCACGCGCTGTGAGGGTTAGACACATAAAACATTTAAAAACATTGCGAAAAATATTTAAGAGTTAGTCTTTCACATGCTGTATCATTTGCTGAGTTGTTATTGACCATATATCGGTATCGATTTTTTGAAATGTTTCGTGAACTTCATATTCTCCTTATATTGCAGTGCTAAAGGGAGCATCTTTGAGTGAATTTTGGCAGGAAAATGACTGCTTCTATGTAAAAAGTAAACCAAATAATGTCTTGATGAGGCTCTTTAGCTCATCAGCCAGATGCATCGAAATAGTCCTTCTCATGCTCCAACTAAATTGGTCAGTCTCATCCTTGTAGTTCCAAACATGTTTGAACTTGCTGGAATGTGTTCGTATGTACTCCTCACAATGCAGCTAAGGCCATCACGTCAACAGCCATCTGTATCTTTGTTATCACTCTGGGCTACTGGAAGGGGAGAAAATTTTAGCAACTGTGGAGAAATCTCGGAAGTAGTCGTATAGTAATCAATTAATGAGACCAGTCCTACTGTTTGGATATGTAATGACACAATAGGTAAAGATTGTGTTAAGCACAGTTTATTTTGCCAACCATATTCTTCTTCCATTGTAGTCTGTTACCTGGAAATTAGCAGAACAGTAATAGGGTAATGCAATGGGTGTCTGACCGTCCCGTAGACATCGAAGCAGCCAAAGATATCGGTCCCAGTAATTCCGAGCCTTTCGAGAATGTTTTAACTTTTGTTTCTAATTTTAAATTTTTGTGTAATTTCAAATTTTCTATTGTAATTTTTGAGACAAAGGGGTCTTAACGGACGGACAGAGAGACAGGTACAGACAGACATCGGGCAACAAAGATCCAATAACGTCTCTGTTTTTACTGACTGAGATATGGAACCTAAAAACATGCTATACACACGATTTGTGTGCACCAAGAGAGAGTGGGGGAAGATCGCTCATAGGGATAATCTCATCACTGGATTCGAGGGGGATATCTCTTGTCACATAGCCAGCATGATTATATGATCTGACTGTTTTATTAAACAGACAGCGAGGATATATGAGAGAATGCAGCAAAATTTTATGCGTTGTTGTAATGCAAGCACTGAGATCGGCGTTCGTCACTTTAGACAGATGTTATGAGCTGAAGTCGCTAATATGACATGTAAGTGGTTTTCCTCAATAAAAAAACTAAATAGTTATTTCCAAACATTAGTTCGTTATCATCAGGCACTAGCAACATTACTTCCTTATCTCTAACATATAAATTTATTGTATCCTACAATCTTGATAAATATAATGCCAAAGATCCTGTTTAGGTAAGACCTCGTATTTCCATGTTGTACCTAATTAACTACTCCTTCATGCCTCGTGATGTGTCCTACCAACCTAATCATTCTTTCAGTCAAGTTCTGTGAATTATGTTCTCTCTCTGATACCTGTATGAATATAGGTTTAGTGTAAGTGAGCAACGCTATAAATTTAATTTTAAAGCAACTGAGATTTTTACATGTTTTAATAAAAACATTGAACATATTTCTGTTTAAATCGACAATGATAAACCTCTTACAAGCCGAAATTTGTGGTAAGTTCTAAGGGACCAAACTGATGACGACATCGGTCCCTAAGCTTACACAACACTACTTAATCTAACTTAAACTAACTTACGCTAAGGACAACACACACACACACACACACACACACACACACACACACACACACACACACACATGCCCGTGCAAGGACTCGAACTTCCGATGGGGGGAGCCGCGCGAACCGTAACAAGGCGCCATTGACCGTGCGGCTATCCAGCGCGGCGATCTCTTACAGAAAACATTTAAATAGTTACTGTTTTCTGTTTCAAACTCCATAACTTACGAATTAGTATTGCTATCGACAATGTCGATGCCTTTTACACGCGACATGTCAGTACATCGCTAGTTCAGAATACTTTGCCAACTCTTGTCCTAACAAAAGCCCTCCTCTGCTTTTGTTCGCCCAGCAGCTGCTCTCTTTCATGCAAGGAACTTGCTTTATTGGATCTCTTATCATATAGAGAAAGTAACAAAAACAGTAAGTCTATGATACAAATAGTATGCGATTTACCATGGAATGTCGTGCTGAACTCTAGCGTGGTGTTCGTCTGTTGCGGATTGATCTGTTTCCACCGTAACCGACATTAATGTGGTAACTCTACTAATAGTTTGGGGAGGTATAAGATAAGGGTTGGGGTTAATCCTTACATTCCCGATTACAGAAAATTTCACAGCAGCGCGGTTCCCACGCTCTGGTGAAGTAGACTCATTTATTGTTAAAAGCGGTTGAAGAATTTCTTTAATTGCTCCTTTTACGTATAACCTGCACCCTAGAAGCCGGTGCAGCCCATAGATTACGTAGATCTTATTTTTATTGTTTTAACATCCCCCATGGAGGTCAGTAAAGTGAAATCGAAGGAAGACATAATACGCTTGAAGTTCTCTAAGGCAATTGACATAATACGCTTGAAGTTCTCTAAGGCAATACTGCGATGATGAACAGATCAGTAGGCAGTTCAGTTAAAAAGGAATGGACATCCCTAAAAAGAGCAGTCACAGAAATTTGAAATAAAAAGATAGGTACAAGGAAGCTAACTACAAAGAAATCATGGCAGACAGAAGAAATACTTGAGTTGATCGACGAAAGAAGGAAGTACAAAAATGTTCAGGGAAGTTAAGGAATATAGAAATACAAGTCACTTAGGAATGACATAATTAGGAAGTGCAGGAAAGCTAAGGTTAAATGACTACATGAAATACGTGAAGGAATCGGAAAAGAAATGATTGTCAGAAGTATTGACTCAGCGTACTGAAAGATCCAAACAACTTTCGGTGAAATTAAAAGCAAAGATGGTAACACAAAGAGTGCAATAAGAATTCCACTGTTAAGTGCAGAGGAGAGAGCGGATAGGTGGAAGGAGTACACTGAAGGCCTCTATGAGGAGGAAGACTTGTCTGATGACGTGATAGAAGAAGAAACAGAAGCTGATTTAGAAGAATTAGAGGATACAGTATTAGAAACAGAATTTAAAAGAGCTTTGGAAGCATTAAGTTCAAATAAGGCAGGAGGGATAGGTAACATTCCATCAGAATTTCTAAAATCGTTGGGAGAAGTGGCAAAAAAACGGCTGTTCACGTTGGTGTGTCGAGAGTATGAATCCGTCGATATACCATCTGACTTTCGGGAATTTCCGAAGATTATAAGAGCAGACAAGTGTGAGAATTATCGCACAATCGGCGTAACAGGTCATACATCCAAATTGCTGACAAGAATAATAATTTACAGAAAAATGGGAAAGAAAATTAAGGGTGTGTTAGATGACGATCAGTGGGGCTTCAGGAGAGGTGAAGGCACCAGAGAAGCAATTCTGACGTTGCGGTCGATAATGGATGAAAAACTAAAGAAAGATCAAGACCCGTTCATAAGATTTGTCGAACTGGAGAAAGCGTCCGACAACGTCAAATGGTGCAAGATATTCGAAGTTCTGAGAAAAATGGGAGTAAGCAGTAGAGAAAGACGGGTGATGTACAATATGTACAAGAGCCAAGAGGGGCCAATGAGAGTGGAAGAGCAAGAACAAAGTGCTCGGATTAAAAAGGGTGTAATTGATGGATGCAGTCTTTCGCCCCTACTGGTCAA
Source organism: Schistocerca cancellata (assembly GCF_023864275.1). NCBI lineage: Eukaryota > Metazoa > Arthropoda > Insecta > Orthoptera > Acrididae > Schistocerca > Schistocerca cancellata. The sequence goes on from NC_064633.1 coordinate 495,923,167, forward strand.
TCTATATATCGAAGAAGCAATGACGGAAATAAAAGAAAGGTGCAAGAGTGGAATTAAAATTTATGGTGAAAGGATATGCCACGCAGGGTAGCCACGCGGTCTCAGGTACCTTGTGACGGTTCGCGCGGCTCCCCCCGTCGGAGGTTCGAGTCCTCCCTCGGGCATGGGTGTGAGTGTTGTCCTTAGCGTAACTTAGTTTAAGTTAGATTAAATAGTTTATACGCCTAGGGACCGATTACCTCAGCCGTTTGGTCCCATAGGAATTTACCACCAATGAAAGGAGATCAATGATAAGATTCGCTGATGACATTGCTGTCCTAAGTGAAAGTGAAGAATGGAGTGAAGAGTCTAATGAGTACAGGGGTATTCTTATTGACCAACTTCTTACAGACTTTTTTTGTCTTGTCATTGACAGTTCTCCTTCCCACTTCAGTGCCGCCCATGGCAACTTTTCTGTTATCAACCTCAAGACCTCCTCCCCTGCTCTCGTGGTTTTCACTACGCTGGTCACCCCATGATGATCTTTATGACAGTGACTACTTTCTGGTGATTCTATCGGTCCCCTGTCGCCCACGTTGGGCATCCTGCTGAGCCAATTTGCCTTTACATACGTCTGCCGTGCACTTCGATACCTCACTGTGCACTTCGATACCTCTCTCTCGGACTGCATCGATGTCGTCGTGCGAGACGTCTCTGACACAATTCTTCATGCCGCTGGCACTGCCATCCTCCTATCCACAGGTCCTCCTCGTCATCGATCAGTAAGCGTCTCCTTGCTAAGGCTTGCTACCTTATTAAGGAGAGTAAAAAGGAATGCTGGGAACACTGTGTTTCCCATTCCTGGGGAAGCAGGTTTGGTCCAAGCTCCGTAGCCTTCTGGGCCACCAGCGACAATGACTGCCCAGGGTCTTATCCTACAGGCTACTCTGTGCATTGATCCGTCGTCCTTGCAGAACTCCTCATGACACACTTTGCGACAGCATCGGCATCCTCTTCCTATCCTGCTACCGTTCTCTGGTAGGAATGATGAGTTGAAGAAACCCCCCTCTGCTTCAACCTCCACCAAGCTGAAGCCTATAATGAACCCTTCACTGAATGGGAATTCTTGCCATCTCTTATCTTTTCATATGACACGGTCACATGGCCAGGCTCCATCCACAACCAGATGATCCAACACTTGGACGTTACCCAGAGGCAATATCTACTCAGGTGCTTCAACCACATATGGCTCACGGGTGCCTGCCCCATCTCGCCTTCACAATCGCGAGGCAGCATAATTATCCCTGTCCTTAAGCGTGGGTAGAACCCTACATCTCTCGACAGCTACCGACCGGTTAGCCTGACCTATGTCCTTTGTCAACTGCTCGAGAGGATGGTTAGCTCACGATCACGTTGGGTACTTCAATCTCAGGCCATTTTGTCCCCATATCAGTGTGGTTTCCAGGAAGGACGAGCTACAAGTGACCATTTACTCAGACAGGAAACAGCAATTCTGACAGGCTTTTATTAAACGCCGACACCTTGTCACGGTATTCTTTGACCTACATAAGGCATACGACTTGGCTTGGCGTCGTCACATTTTAGTTACCCTCCATGACTGGGGCTTTCACGTCCTCCTTCTGATTTTTAACAGCAGTTACAATATTTTCCGCACCAGTTCCTCTGGGCTAGAATTGGCCCTTCACTCAGCACCCCTCGGATCCAGGAGAACAGTATTTCATACTCCAGCGTTGCATATCGACGATTTTTGCGTCTGGCGCAGGTCCCACTCGGTAGCATCTGCTCAAAGCCAGCTCCATCCGACAAGCCTCTGCGTGGGCCGTTTCCCATGGCTTCCAGTCCCCCCTCCCAAAACGAGTGTAATGCATTTTTGCCATTGACCCACAGTACACCCCGATACAGTGCCTAGATGTTGTAGCACAGTCACGTTTCTCCATACTTACCGCGCTCTGGTTTTATCCAGATTAGATTGTGGTTGTCAGGTTTGTGGCTCAGCGGCTCCTTCCACTCTGAACCTACTTGACCCACTTCATCATTATGGGGTGCGTCTGGCTATCAACGCCTTTCGCACTTGTTCTATCGACGGTCTCCTTGCAAGAGCAGGGATTCTCCCTCTACAAATACGACGGAGCCATCTCCTGGATTCCTACGCAATCGCCATTCGACGATTCCCTGACCATCCCATGTAACCCGTCCTCTTTGCAAACAACGTGGTCTCCCTCCTGATACCCGCCGCCGGGTGGGACTGCCCGCTAGAATGTGTCTCACTTCCTTCTGTCGTGATCTCCATCTTCACTCACTGGAAAGTGACCGTGTGTTTCCTCACGCACACCCTCCCCCCTCCCGTTGGATGGTCCCCCTAAGGTCTCTGTCGCTCCTATGATATTCTGGCGTCGTGTAAATTCCATCCTTGAAGAATTCCAAATGTGCTACCGTCTTCTACACTGATAGTTCTAAAACGGCAGATAAGGTGGGATATGAATAAAAAAATAGGAGTGCTGGTAAGCTACTACAAACAGCATAGTGAACGCATTATTGTGGCCAAGATAGACACGAAGCCCATGCCTACTACAGTAGTACAAGTTTATGTGCCAACTGGCTCTGCAGATGATGAAGAAATTGGTGAAATGTATGATGAGATAAAAGAAATTATTCAGGTAGTGAAGGGAGACGAAAATTTAATAGTCATGGGTGACTGGAATTCGACAGTAGGAAAAGGGAGAGAAGGAAACATAGTAGGTGAATATGAATTGGGGGTAAGAAATGAAACAGGAAGCGTCTGGTAGAATTTTGCATAGAACATAACTTAATCATAGCTAACACTTGGTTCAAGAATCATGAAAGAAGGTTGTATACGTGCAAGAATCCTGGAGATACTAGAATGTATCAGATAGATTATATAATGGTAAGACAGAGATTTAGGAAACAGGTTTTAAATTGTAAGACATTTCCAGAGGCAGATGTGGACTATGACCACAATCTATTGGTTATGAACCGTAGATTAAAACTGAAGAAACTGCAAAAAGGTGAGAATTTAAGGAGATGGGACCTGGATAAACTGAAAGAACCAGAGGTTGTACAGAGTTTCAGGGAGAGCATAAGGGAACAATTGACAGGAATGGGCAAAAGAAATACAGTAGAAGAAGAATGGGTAGCTCTGAGGGATGAAGTAGTGAAGGCAGCAGAGGATCAAGTAGGTAAAACTACGAGGGCTTGTAGAAATCCTTGGGTAACAGAATAAATATTGAATTTAATTGATGAAAGGAGAAAATATAAAAATGCAGTAAATGAAGCAGGCAAAAAGGAATACAAACGTCTCAAAAATGAGATCGACAGGAAGTGCAAAATAGCTAAGCAGGGATGGCTAGAGGACAAATGTAAGGATGTAGAGGCTTATCGCACTAGGGGTAAGACAGACTGCCTGAAGGAAAATTAAAGAGACCTGTGGAGAAAAGAGAGCCACTTGTATGAATATCAAGAGCTCAGATGGAAACCCATTTCTAAGCAAAGAAGGAAAGCAGAAAGGTGGAAGGAGTATATACAGGGTCATTACAAGGGCGGTGTACTCGAGGGCAATATTATGGAACTGGAAGAGGATGTAGATGAAGATGAAATGGGAGATATGATACTGCGTGAAGAGTTTGACAGAGCACTGTAAGACCTAAACCGAAACAAGGCCCCGGGAGTAGACAACAATCCATTAGAACTACTGACCGCCTTGGGAGAGCCAAAGCACTCCGTCTTCAGGCCACAAGTCGCCCATCAGGACCATCCGACCGCCGTATCATCCTCGGTTGAGGATGCGGATAGGAGGGGCGTGTGGTCAGCACACCGCTCTCCCGGTCGTTATGATGGTTTTCTTTGACCGGAGCCGCTACTATTCGGTCGAGTAGCTCCTCAATTGGCATCACGAGGCTGAGTGCACCCCGAAAAAACGGCAACAGCGCATGGCGGCCTGGACGGTCACCCATCCAAGTCCCGGCCACGCCCGACAGCGCTTAACTTTGGTGATCTCACGTGAACCGGTGTATCCACTGCGGCAAGGCCGTTGCCTCTTGGGAGAGCCAGTTCTGACAAAACTTTACCATCTGGTGAGCAAGATGTATGAGACAGGCGAAATACCCTCAGACTTCAAGAAGAATATAATAATTCCAATCCCAAAGAAAGCAGGTGTTGACAGATGTGAAAATTACCGAACTATCAGTTTAATAAGTCACAGCTGCAAAATACTAACGCGAATTCTTTACAGACGAATGGAAAAATTGGTAGAAGCCAACCTCGGGGAAGATCAGTTTGGATTCCGTAGAAATGTTGGAACATGTGTGGCAATACTGACCTTACGACTTATCTTAGAAGAAAGATTAAGGATAGGCAAACCTACGTTTCTATCATTTGTAGATTTGGAGAAAGCTTTTGACAATGTTGACTGGAATACTCTCTTTCAAATTCTAAAGGTGGCTGGAGTAAAATACGGAGAGCGAAAGGCTATTTACAATTTGTACAGACACCAGATGGCAGTTATAAGAGTAGAGGGGCAGGAAAGGGAAGCAGTGGTTGGGAAGGGAGTGAGACAGGGTTGTAGCCTCTCCCCGATGTTATTAAATCTGTATATTGAGCAAAGAATAAAGGAAACAAAAGAAAAATTTGGAGTAGGAATTAAAATCCATGGAGAAGAAATAGAAACTTTGAGGTTCGCCGATGACATTGTAATTCTGTCAGAGACAGCAAAGGACTTGGAAGAGCGGTTGAACGGAATGGACGGTGTCTTGAAAGGAGGATATAAGATGAACACCAACAAAAGCAAAACGAGGATAATGGAATGTAGTCGAATTAAGTCGGGCGATGCTGAGGGAATTATGTTGTCAAGTATCTGCCTCTCTAGCCAAACTGTCAACCAGTTCATTTCCTGGGATGCCCACATGACTTGGGACCCAGAGAAAGACAACTCAGGAGGCGGCACGGTCAAGGGAAGAGAAAAGTTCATGCATAGCAGACCAAACTTTGACGAAGGAAGCATCGGTCTACAGCCTGCAGGCTGCTCATTGAGTAGGTACATATTAAAACACTGTGGAGGGAGGCCTGAGAAACAAATTGGAGGGCGCAGTTAATGGCGAGCAGCTCCGCTGTAAACGCACTACATGATCCCGGCAGTACATAGTGTTCCATGCCAATAGGAGACGTAAAAGCATGTTGTTGTTGTGGTCTTCAGTCCTGAGACTGGTTTGATGCAGGTCTCCATGCTACTCTATCCTGTGCAAGCTTCTTCATCTCCCAGTACCTACTGCAGCCTACATCCTTCTGAATCTGCTTAGTGGATTCATCTCTATGTCTCCCTCTACGATTTTTGCCCTCCACACTGCCCTCCATTTCTAAATTTGTGATCCCTCGATGCCTCAGAACATGTCCTACCAACCGGTCACTTCTTCTTGTCAAGTTGTGCCACAAACTCCTCTTCTCCCCAATTCTACTTAATACCTCCTCATTAGTTATGTGATCTACCCATCTAATCTTCAGCATTCTCCTGTAGCACCACATTTCGAAAGCTTCTATTCTCTTCTTGTCCAAACTATTTATCGTCCATGTTTCACTTCCATACATAGCTACACTCTATACAAATACTTTCAGAAACTACTTCCTGACACTTAAGTCTATACTGGATGTTAACAAATTTCTCTTTTTCAGAAACGCTTTCCTTGCCATTGCCAGTCTACATTTTATATCGTCTCTACTTCGGCTATCATCAGTTATTTTGCTCCCCAAATAGCAAAACTTCTTTACTACTTTAAGTGTCGCAACGGCAGTTACACAGTGTTTGAGAACGTAGCTCTGGAATTAAACTGAAAATCAAACAACTTCTTTATTTTCCTCCGAACTTTTTTACAAAACTTTTATCCTTTTTGGTTTTCGTAGCCACTTTTGAAAATAATGAAAAATCCTTACCGAAATTCTATAGGGCGATTTTAATACAAATATAAAGTATATATGTGCAACTATTGCCTTTTTTTCATTACTTATTTCAATGCAACGTCCTTTTTTGTACTGGAAGTGAAAGCTGTTTTCCGGCTGCCTGTAGTTTAACGCTGCTGGAAACGAAGGAAAACGAATTCATGTCCGAGAAACTAGGACTTTTTGTGAGGACAACCAACAACTATTCTTTTCCTGCTCTCGAGTGCAGCCAGGCTGCACCGATCGGCATCGTGAAACCGATGGTGCTCTTCTCAGATGTAGTACTGAAATAGTCGACGACAGTTATGGAGAACACCGATATCAGGTTGGAATCGAGAATTTTTTTGGTTTTAAGTACTCGGATTGCTCAGCACTAAACTGAAATAGAAATACTTAGGACCCAGATTTGGGGTGACCACGAACTTTGACAACGAACAGAGTATTCCTCCCTCTCAATTTGCTTCTGCGTTCGTACACAGCAACTCAGTACATGGCAGAGGGCATTTTGTAACAATATTATCCAATACTTCATATCCCATTTGCATACATGACGGAAACCAGTAAGTTGAAAATTATACGGATAACAGATGATACCAAACTGAGTACTTATAGATTAATGGCAGAAGGAATATTTAGTTTTTTATTTACATTTTTATCACACTTTATAGCAACAACTTACAGCAGCTGTTCAAAAATGGTGATCGCCAGTCTCAACGCTTGCATTATAGTGGAGTGTAATATTTTGCAGCACCCAAATATTCATGTTGTCTGTTGTACATTGAAATAGGCAGCTAGAACTGTACCAACCAGCTGCACTCCAATATCTGCTGTGGTATGTATTGTTCGTCTGATGCAAGCTTTTCCTCTGTTCATTTGTTCAGCTTATTGGACACCGAATCCTGTTTCACCATACATTAAATGCATACCTGTAAGCTTCCCTAATGTGTACTGCCCTACATCTACATCTACATACATACTCCGCAATCCACCATACGGTGCTTGGCGGAGGGTACCTCGTACCACAACGAGCATCTTCTCTCCCTGTTCCACTCCCAAACAGAACGAAGGGAAAATGACTGCCTATATGTCTCTGTACGAGCCCTAATCTTTCTTATCTTATCTTTGTGGTCTTTCCGCGAAATATAAGTTGGCATCAGTAAAATTGTACTGCAGTCAGCCTCAAACGCTGGTTCTCTAAATTTCCTCAGTACCGATTCACGAAAAGAACGCCTCCTTTCCTCCAGAGACTCCCACCCGAGTTCCTGATGCATTTCCGCAGCACTCGCTTGATGATCAAACCTACCAGTAACAAATCTAGCAGCCCGCCTCTGAATTGCTTCTATGTCCTCCCTCAATCCGACCTGATAGGGATCCCAAACGCTCGACCTGTACTCAAGAATAGGTCGTATTAGTGTTTTATAAGCGGTCTCCTTTACATCTACAGATGAACCACATCTTCCCAAAATTCTACCAATGAACCGAAAACGAGTATCCGCTTTCCCCACGACTGCCATTACATTCTTGTCCCACTTCATATCGCTCTGCAATGTTACGCCCAAATATTTAATCGACGTGACTGTGTCAAGCGCTACACTACTAATGGAGTATTCAAACATTACATGATTCTTTTTCCTATTCATCTGCATTAATTTACATTTATCTATATTTAGAGTTAGCTGCCATTCTTTACACCAATCACAAATCCTGTCCAAGTCATCCTGTATCCTCCTACAGTCAGTCAACGACGACACCTTCCCGTACACCACAGCATCATCAGCAAACAGCCGCACATTGCTATCCACCCTATCCAGAAGATCATTTATGTAGATAGAAAACAACAGCGGACCTACCACACTTCCCTTGGGCACTCCAGATGATACCCTCACCTCCGAAGAACACTCACCATTGAGGACAACGCACTGGGTTCTATAAGCAATTCTGAACGAACAAAAATTAGGAAATTACAATGGGGATACATCAAAGACGATTGTAGTGTAGCGACGCGGGCCTTTGTAAGTGCTTAGTGCATAATCGCGTTTCTCGTCGTAATCATCCAGCACAGCATTTCGCCACCACACTCATCTCGGTACTCTGGCTCGAACACATGCTCAATGATAAATAGTATTACCGAAATCTGATACTGTATGGCAGCATTGCAGCAAGTGAAGTACTTGACACTTGGGACTTCTGCTTACCGACAATCCCATCCTGGCGCGTATAAATACTGGCCTCCAGCCAGAAAATGGTATCACACTAGCGACTGCTCTACAGTAGTCATTGCCAGTGAGGCAATCCTCACTGACCATCCTCTGGAGTAGGTATCTCCATTCACCATCCTATGGGCCCACCTACTTGGAGACCCAGCCACAGCTGAGGTTGGAACTGAGAGTCTCCCGGTTATTCATTGATCCACTGGACATCTACAGACATCGGACGCTGCCAGCCACACGTCTAGGCCAGGGTTCGCACCAAGATGTCTATGCTTCCTTCACTCACTAGGCACGCTTCCGCCTAGCCAATACCGTAGCAGGGCCATATGAAAATTGTTCACCTCCTCTGTCTCAATGAAACTCGTATCAGGTACTGGCAAGTGCGAGTTACAGGCTGTTTCTCTTTGTGTATATGAATGAACTGGTAGGTCGGTAACTGAATTCTATATCGAGTAGACAATCGAGGCTCCATATATCATTGGCTTTTAGTACTTGCCCTAATGGTAGGGACAAGCAGCTTACATAATGGTATCTAGCCCATATCTACCATATGTGCAAAGCTTGCTGATCAGAACTATTCATGAAATGTCGCATTTCCTGATGCATGGTGGAAAAGGCAGGAAACGTTCTGTTTTTCAAGGAAATCTCTCTGGGGAAAGCTATCGATACTGATACTACACAGCCCGGAACACAAAAGAATATCTCTGCTTCCCGGACAGTAGTTTTAACCACACATACTCACGGATTCAGATTTTGCAGAGATTATCCCCGGAAATGGAGATTATATGGAGAGACCGCTGGTTGACACACAAAATATATATATTCACACGCTGATTATTCTCTTAGCAAACACACAGACACAGCAACAAATAAAGTGACAATTAAACAATATCACACCGTCATAAATGAAAGTTGGCTTACACAGCCACCTGTCACAGACCGCCGCACCAGTATCTGACGCAGCCTGCATTGCCGTCGAGGACTGTTTAGCACAAAAGGTCGCTCCACTCCTAGGCCTTGATGGGCTAGCATATGCAGGCGTCTTTGCAACTACGCCCCGGGCACCAAGGACTATGCCGCGCTGGATTAGCCGAGTGGTCTAAGGCTCTGCAGTCATGGACTGTGCGACTGGTCCCGGCGGAGGTCCAAGTCCCCCCTCAGGCAGGGTGTGTGTGTTTGTCCTTAGGATAATTTAGGTTAAGTAGTGTGTAAGCTTAGGGACTGATGACCTTAGCAGTTAAGTCCCATAAAAATTCACATTTGAACAGCCAAGGACTATGTGTTTGACACTCCCCCTCCTCCCTCCCCGTCCCTCCCCCCGCTAAGTGGGCACAAGTCTACTGTAGTAAATTTGTTGTAAATATGTAAATGAAACAACTGTCTCCAAGCTGAACGTCAGTGTAATTACCTCGCCTACCCACTAGAGAAGCCGAGCTCATACAGTGTATTCATACCCGGGATAGAATCATGAACGTTGATGTAGCAGGCAGATGTTTGTTGTGAAACGTAAGCAGTCCTCAAAGCTGTGTCTCATGCCTCACAGGTATTGCTCATTCAGCACCTAGTACTGCCTGAAACGTTCATTGCTGATCATTAGTATTTGACCTCAAAATTCTTAGTCCAGTGTACCTTAGAACCTGAAAGTTTTGAACAATCTGCAGAGAGGAGCGAAAAGTCTCTGCATTCACGTCCCAGTCTCTTATTTTATATTCAAAATCTGTTCACGAAATGTACGACACTGGTGCAGCCCATCTCCTGTGCCAGTTATCTAGAATATCCAACAGGATTTCACGAGTGCAACGTCTGGTCTATTACAGCTAATCCTGTTTAAACTGCACGAGCATCTCTGCTACATTTTCGTATGACCTATTACCCTTCTAGTAGCGCATCTTTTATTTCCTACTTCTTGTGTTGCCAGGCCTGCTCAACAACGACCCCAAATAAGAGAGCAGTACATTAGAATACGTTGTTCTAGAGCAGTGATTGTCAAAGTGGTTTCTACTGACCCCCAGAGGTCGAATCCAAAGTGCAAGGGGTCCTAGTCAGTTGCAAAAAATTGCGGGTGCATTAGACGTAAATGGGAATCCACGAGAGTGGATCCGGTTTAGACTGTTCGCAAGCAAAATTTCGTATTCTTCTCACAGCGCTGAAGCTTGCTCTTGACTACTTCAGTGTTCTTCCCATAGGATCCCTTGCTCGCAACATTCAACGACATTATTAATTATTCTTCTAGCTCCACTCAGTAAAGTACTATCTGTCGTCCCTCTCCAAGGAGTTCAAAAAGTATCAGGGGCTGCCCATGACTGGCCAGGAACCACATCGACACTCATCAAGAGATGTATTAATTTACGACACAACACAGTACGGCACAACAATCACTTTGCAGTAGCTACATACGCAAGGTTTCGCTCTTTTTGAGACTGTCTGAGAGTTTTTGGGTGCTGATGATGATGATGTTGAGGTCCCATACTCCGAGGAGCGTAGGGAACGATACGGGAGACCCGCACCGCCATACTAGGCAAGGTCCTAGCGGAGGTTGTTTGCCATTGCCTTCCTCCGACCGTAATGAGGATGAATGATGATGATGCAGACGACACAACACCCAGTCATCTCGAGGCAGGAGAAATTCCTGACCCCGCCGGTAATCGAACCTGGGACCCCGTGCTCGGGAAGCGAGAACGCTACCGCAAGACTACGAGCTGCAGTTTTGGGTGCTAAAGATCCAATTTTAAAAGAAAATTTAGTCAAGTGGAAACCAGATATCACTTATTTAACAGATTTCTTTACTAAATTTAGTAAGATTAACTTGCAGTTTCAAAGTAAAAGTCTGAATCGGATAAAAACTAAGTCCATTAGTTCAGGTTTCCTTGCAGGAATTAAATTAATGAAAGGAAAAATTGGACGGCAAGAAGTTTCCGAGTTCGTCATAAACCGCCAGGAAAACGGCGTTTCAACATACGATCAACCTTTAAATGGCCTTCACACAGGCTCTTTAACTAGGTTCCAGAATGTTTTAACTAAGGTAATATCACAGTGGACAGTAAATCCATACAGTGATGTCTAAGAAACTAGTGTCATATTCGAGGAGAACTGATCGGAATAAGCACTAATGAAGAACTATAGTTATAGTTTAGTGAGGAAGTTCACCAATTCTGGCTTCAGAGATTTTGTTACTTATCCTTTATTGTGAACTATTTGATAGTTTTTCCCCTCTTCATACCTCGTGGAAAGGGTTTTCTGTGTGGTTGTCAATCTCCTTACAGAAAAAAAGGGAGGAGGAAATTTAAGATTAAACATAACGAAATTGAAGATAAATACTGCAAATTTCCTTTTAAAGCATCAGGCTCGTCCATTCCATTAAAAGAATTTATGTATCAATTTTACTACATTTGCGTGTCGTTTAAAGTAATAAACGCACAAAACTCATTTTTTTTTAATTTTGTTTGTCTACCCTTCTACAGTTAAATCTATCAAAATAAGTAGTACTGTTTCATCTGTCAAAAAGACGTTTAATGTTTATGAATTTGTAAAAATTCTGTACATAAAACAGAAACAGAAAAAATGGCACGTGATAAGGTCTCATTCATCACTCGAGCTTATTCTTCGTGTAGGTAATACATTTTCTTTGAAAAGAGCGAAGATTAAATTTCATCAACGAGAGACAATAGGCTGCAGCTGATGATATGTGCTACTTAGACGTGGCATCGAACCACTTGGTCAGTCTGATGTGGCAGTGAGCTTTCTTGGTCATTGCCATGTACAATTAAAACAAAATATTATGTCTCTTCTGTTTCTTAACTTCTGTAATGTGTTTTCAGGAGGATTGGATCAATCTATTCTTCGTTAATAGTTAATGACACTTCATTATAATTTTGGTGCTGTTAATAGAGATATACTTTAGCTCTATATTTTACTCTCAATTTCGCATTGTATTCCTCAGTTTGAAAATATCTGTGAATATTACTGAGAATGGAAGAGAGTGAATTACATTTTAGCGATGAAAAATTCTGTTTTATGTAATACGTTACACCATCGACCACATTGGCCTTAGAAAATCACGTCCATATATACATACAATGATAATCATCAGCGCAAAGTAATTTCTCCTGTAGCTTACATGTACTTACTAACAATTTCACCTTATATACTGTCTGGCATGATAATCTGCTTGCTTCTTGCAGCTGTTACTGCGTCGAGAAGCATTCCCGCGGGAGGATATTCGGTGAGAAGATCTTCACTTCAACCATTCGAATGATGGCCATGTCCTGTGGTAAGCACCTTATAGTGTTCTAAATATTTTTGCTCCGTACTCCCTGTGGGAAAATCAGTCTTTCATTGCTGACGCAGATTTAACTATTTCTTGTGAAAAGACGGAACGTCATCTGCAAATCCGCCTACGAACACATCCAGCTGGGCCTATGTAGTCGTATTCTTGCAGACTCTTCAGTTATAGGAAATATGAACTAGAAAGTGGCTCAGAGGTTATTCAGGTTACAGGCCAATCGTCCATTACGGAACTTTGCAGGCACGCTGTTTATACGAGGGCAGTTCAATAAGTAATGCAACCCATTTTTTTTCTGAAACAGGGGTTGTTTTATTCAGCATTGAAATACACCAGGTTATTCCCCAATCTTTTAGCTACACAACACTATTTTTCAACGTAATCTCCATTCAATGCTACGGCCTTAGGCCACCTTGAAATGAGGGCCTGTATGCCTGCACGGTACCATTCCACTGGTCGATGTTGGAGCCAACGACGTACTGCATCAATAACTTCTTCATCATCCGCGTAGTGCCTCCCACGGATTGCGTCCTTCATTGGGCCAAACATATGGAAATCCGACGGTGCGAGATCGGGGCTGTAGGGTGCATGAGGAAGAACAGTCCACTGAAGTTTTGTGAGCTCCTCTCGGGTGCGAAGACTTGTGTGAGGTCTTGCGTTGTCATGAAGAAGGAGAAGTTCGTTCAGATTTTTGTGCCTACGAACACGCTGAAGTCGTTTCTTCAATTTATGAAGAGTAACACAATACACGTCAGAGTTGATCGTTTCACCATGGGGAAGGACATCGAACAGAATAACCCCTTCAGCGTCCCAGAAGACTGTAACCATGACTTTACCGGCTGAGGGTATGGCTTTAAACTTTTTCTTGGTAGGGGATTGGGTGTGGCGCCACTCCATTGATTGCCGTTTTGTTTCAGGTTCGAAGTGATGAACCCATGTTTCATCGCCTGTAACAATCTTTGACAAGAAATTGTCACCCTCAGCCACATGACGAGCAAGCAATTCCGCACAGATGGTTCTCCTTTGCTCTTTATGGTGTTCGGTTAGACAACGAGGGACCCAGCGGGAACAAACCTTTGAATATCCCAACTGGTGAACAATTGTGGCAGCGCTACCAACAGAGATGTCAAGTTGAGCACTGAGTTGTTTGATGGTGATCCGTCGATCATCTCGAACGAGTGTGTTCGCATGCTCCGCCATTGCAGGAGTCACAGCTGTGCACGGCCGGCCCGCACGCGGGAGATCAGACAGTCTTGCTTGACCTTGCGGCGATGATGACACACGCTTTGCCCAACGACTCACCGTGCTTTTGTCCACTGCCAGATCACCGTAGACATTCTGCAAGCGCCTATGAATATCTGAGATGCCCTGGTTTTCTGCCAAAAGAAACTCGATCACTGCCCGTTGTTTGCAACGCACATCCGTTACAGACGCCATTTTAACAGCTCCGTACAGCGCTGCCACCTGTCAGAAGTCAATGAAACTATACGAGACGAAGCGGGAATGTTTGAAAATATTCCACAAGAAATTTCCGGTTTTTTCAACCAAAATTGGCCGAGAAAAAAAATGTGTTGCATTACTTATTGAACTGCCCTCGTACATTATAAGGTAGGTCACTGTAGCAGCCGCCACCTCAGGAGATAGGAAAAGTAAGGAAGGCTGTTTGCGTTATCGCCTTGTTGACGTCGAAGTCCTAATGTAACGGTCCTCTTACTTTCTATGTTTTTTTTCCTTTTTTTACGTAACATAAGTTGGGCTTATTATCGAAAACTTGTATTCTGTTAGAGGGTTGGGTTGTTTGGGGGGAAGAGACCAAACAGCGAGATCATCGGTCTCATCGGATTAGGGAAGGACGAGGAAGGAAGTCGGCATTTTCCTATAGCGATTTAGGGAAATCACGGAAAACCTAAATCAGGATGGCCGGACGCGGGATTGAGCCGTCGTCCTCACCAATGCGAATCCAGTGTGCTAACCACTGCGCCACCTCGCTCGGTGTATTCTGTTAGAACTGATGACTTACTTTCATTTAATTTAGTGGGTTCATTTTATTTATACAGTCGCCTAATAAGATTTTCATAACGAGCCCACATTAGCTAAGAAAGACATCCTGGTTATCCTTACAGTATCTAATTTATATCCGAATTCCGCTCCAGCTACTGCTGGGTCTGGATACTGACGAGTCCTCTCCATTTGGCTCGGTCCTCTCACCACTTTTCTTCCTTATTTGCTTCCAGGTCACACCTCTCCTTTCCACAGACATTCTCACTCCCGTTTTCCACCGTGTTCTTGGGCGCCCTCTAGGTCTTTCTTCACCCATCTTTACTTCTTCCATAATTCTGGGGAGTCTCTGCCCACGCATCCTCTCAACATACCCGTAGCATCTCAATCTTTTCCTTAATTTCTTCTCTCATACTGTCTTGTTTAAGGTCTTTTCTAATATCTACATTCCTTACTCTGTCCATACTTGTTTTTCCCTTAACTTCTCTGAGAAATTTCGCTCCCCCTGCTTGCAGTCTGCTCCAGTCCCATTCTGTCATTGTCCATGTTTCTCCTCCATAGGTGACAATAGGAAAGTAATAACTCTTATACATAAGGAATTTTGCTTTTTCTGAAGCTTCCTACCAAATCAGGTGTTTTATTGTTTGATAGAAATTGCCTCCCTTCTGTAACCTCCTATTAATTTCGTTGGTTGTTCTTCCATCACTAGATATTTCACTCCCTAAATAAGTGAAATTGTCTACCACTTTGTGGGGTTCTCCATTCAAAGTAATATTTCCGTTCATCCCTTTGTCTCTTCCAAATACCATTACTTCACTCTTATCTTTATTTATTTATAATCTACACTTTTTCATTATTTCCTTCCACGCATTAAGTTGTAACTGTAAATCTAACTCTTTAGCTCCGCATCTTACTATATCATCTGTAAAAGTCATCTTTTTGTCTTTTTCTTTTACTATATCTGTAACTGCCCTATTCTTTCCCTCCACCACAACATTAAAAAGTGCAGGAGGTAGAATACTTCCTTGGTTAAGTCCTTGTCTTATTTCGCAGTATTCAGAGTTCCCCAATGGTGTTCTAATTCTACATTTGTGTCCTCTGTACATTGTCTTTGTTACATAAATGCATCCATCTTCTATATCTATCTTCTTCATCTATTCCCAGAGTCTTTCCCTGTTAACTGAGTCATATGCCTTTTCTATGCCTATAAAAACCATTATCACCCTTTTGTTATACTCCCAACTTTTTTTCCATCAGTTAGGTAGCATCACAGTATCTAATACGCTACCTAATTAAAGAGTTACCGTGTTTTTAAAACGCGACTTATTCACATCTCGTAAGTCAATAGGAAGCCAATCAAATTCCGAATCACATTGACAGACTGAACAGTGATCGTCGAATTTTTATACCATTTCCTACCTGCTTAGCATCCCTTCATAACATACAAGTTTTGTGACACTGCAGTACACACAGGCTAACCTAAAAACAATTACTTAAAATTGGACAATTCATTTGAACGTTTTACACTTTTCAAAATGTTATAGAAATTCTGTATTGCAAATTTAAAGGTATTTTGAATCTGAATGTCATCTTTTTTGCTTAAACATTGAGAAATACTCAATTTACTACCAGTATATGTATTAGAAGTAATTTCTTATACTTTATTGAATTTAAGTGTGGTGTCACAACAATGCATCGTTGCAAGTCCTTAATATCATAATCAATAAGAACAATAGAAGGAAAGAAATGCGCCCTAAACTAGCTGTAAAGCAGCACTCCTAATTTTGCATCTCCCTTTATAGCTAATAAAACAAATGCGAAATGAAATTTGTTCATACATAATAGGATACATACTATAAATTCGATAAGAGAGGAGTTTGCAGTCTATTAAACAAGTGGAACTTATTATGTAAACATTATCAAATTCTGGGGAAACACTAATCGCCTCTCTGTTAGAAAAATAAATTGAAACAAAAGACAGCACTTGCCATTCGTGATCAACAATGGTAAAATTTACTTTCAGTTCGTTGGTTCTCAGGCACGTTCTCTCATATTGTAAGGTCCTCATGAGGAAAAGCAAGGTACTTTTAATTCATATAGATTATTTTCAGTGATCAATTAGTTTCCAAATTAAGGTTATTCAGATTGCTTATACATTCAACAACATGATAATAGTCCGGTTTTAGCTTAGAATAAGTCATCGCAGCATAAAAAATAATTAACCTAATTAGATACAAAAATGTGGGTTTGCCCTGCCCATGGCGTAAAATGGAGTACCCATTTAAACGAGTGGAAGAAACTTGTACTCAAGAAAAAATGTTAATTCTACTGCAAAAAAAATTAAAGACATATAGAAATCCTTAAACGTACTACCAAGGGATACAGAAAATCTTTTTTCAGTACTAAAACTGCTTTTTAACAAAGAACAAAAATTCAAAATTTTTCACTAATACAGGCAATGTTCTCAATAATTATTCCCAATAAAAAACCGAAAACACACTTTATTAAGAACATAAATCACAAACAAAGTGGTTATGTGCTTCCACACTACTGGAACATTTCCCATGAACCCGGCCACGGCAAGACAGATACTGGACCCATCCTTCTAATGATAACAAATCTGAATATAGCCCTTTATGAATCATGCGTGCTACAGCTGGGTCTTCTTCGCTTAATGAAGTCGAGAAAACTTGCTTTTCAATGTTATTTTAGCTGGTCTGGTCTTTCGTAAGGTCGTTTTCTGCATCTTCACCTTCGGTACAGGTTAACCTTGTTGTTTCTTTCCCATAAAAAGTTTCCTTTTTGGGTTTTTCTTTTCATCTTTAGCATTCGTACCTTTTTCTTCAAATTCCAAATCGCCTTTTTATGGAGAGGATTCCAGTATTATTGCTTTCCCTTTTCTTCTATCAGTGATTTTCATTGCACTTTCTTCCAAATCAGTCTTTGGAGGAGGCATTAGAAGTTGTTTCCAACTCGATTTTGACCCACCCGGTTTATTCGATTTTGCCCCTCACTTCAAGACTGAACAAAACATGGCGTTGGAAAATTAGCATTTACATTACCCACATCATACCATCATTGAGATTCACTGAAAAACACATTCAATCGAAATATAGTGAAGCGCCAAAGAGGCTGGTATAGGCATACATAGTCATATACAGGGATATGTAAACAGGCAGAATACGGCGCTGCAGTTGGCAACTCCTATATAAGACAACTACTGTCTGACGTAGTTGTTAGATCTAAGTGAGTTTGAACACGGTGTTACAGTTAGCGCACGAGCGATGCAACACAACATCTCCGAGGCAGCGGTGAAGTGGCGATTTTCCCGTACGACTATTTCACGAGTGTACCATGAATAACAAGACTCCGGTAAAACATCAAATACTCGACGTCGATGCGGCCGGAAAAAGATCCTGCAAGAACGGGACTAACGACGACTGAAAAGAATCGCTCAAAGTGACAGAAGTGCAAGCCTTTCGTAAACTGCTGCAGATTTCAATGCCGGGCTATCAACTGTCAGTGTGCGAACCATTCAATGAAACATCGTCGATATGGGCTCTCGAAACCGAACATCCATTCGTGAACCCTTGATGACTGCATGACATAAAGCTTAACGCCTCGCCAGTGCCCGTCAACACCGACGTTGGATTGTTGATAACAGAAAACATGTTGCGTGGTCGGACGAATCTCGTTTCAAATTGTATCGAACGGATGGACGTGTACGGGTATGGAGACAATCTCATGAATCCATGGACCCTGCAAGTCATCAGGGGACTATTCAAGTTGGTGGAGGCTCTGTAATGGTGTGGGGCGTGTGCAGTTGGAGTGATATGGGACGATACGTCTAGATACGACTCTGACAGGCAACACGTACATAAGCATGCTGTCTGATCGCCTGCATCCATTCATGTCCATTGTGTATTCCGACGGACATGGGCAATTCCAGCAGGAAAATGCGACACCCCACACGTCCAGAGCTGCTACAGAGTGGCTTCAGGAACACTCTTCTGAGTTTAGACACTTCCGCTGGTCACCAAACTTCCCAGACATGAATACTATTGAGCATATCTTGGATGCCTTGCATCGTACTAACCTGTATTTAACCATTAGTCATTCTGTTTAGGCAAAACGGCCACAGAAGGACATTTGTACCAAAACTGATCGCATTTTAATCATATTACTAAATTTATGCATTACATTTATAATGTTCATAATATTCTTGCAAATGCAGAACAGAGTGACAATTTTATTCATATTACTTGTAGCTGAAATAGCACTGTCGCAAGCCTGAAAAGCTCATTCAGAAAATAGCTCATAGGTAGCAAAAGTTGTTAATGTTGTTAATGGAACTTCTTTATTTTCATAACACGTTTCGGACGTGGCCCATCATCAGATGACCTACTAAGTTAATAACACATTTTTACATTATAAATGTAAAATGAACCGAAATTTATTAACAGAATTTTACAGAAATGCATACTACAATACGAGGACAATGCTATTACAGAGAAGTCTTTTGGCTTATAAGACATGAAGTTAGTACATTCACATAATGACAGAAAGACTGATATGACAGCTAGCAGACGAATGAATATAGCGGCTCTCAACACCACATAAGTAACCTCGCTTACACCACATGGCGGGTGAGTGGTGGCACTGCAACCCGCCAGAACGTTACTTTTTTGTAAAGTTATTTTCCAGTAGTAGCAGGTATTCATTCAATATTGAAGGTGACATATATTCCATGCCTACATGTAGGCAAAGTAAAACATATTTAAGACAAATGGTAAAAAAATAAAAGTAAAAAGATAAAACCTACGCATAAAATCTTAGTTAGGAGGTCATTCGTTTTATTTGAGAACATGTGTACGTCACAAATAAAACAGAAGATAGTACATTTGTACTAGTAAAATTGTAAAAGAGAAATTAAGGTATCAAAAATACTGAAAAACAGTTGTCTATTGTTTGTTACTTGTTCATTAATTACGTTCTCTGGATTAGTACAACAATGAGCATAAATTTTAAGGGCTTCTAAAATGTCCAGATCTCAGTCTTTGGGTTCCAAATTTAAAATGTTTAAACTATTGTCAACAGGACGTAACTGGTGGCCATTTTCCCTCAAATGGCAACACAGAACACTGCTATTACTTGCACTATTGTGCTCCCTGAATCTTGTTTTAAAATCTTTCTCGGTTTGGCCCATGTACATATAAAATATACGCCACTTTGAAATTTGTATAAATATCTGTTCCTGTTATAAAGTCTTACGAAAAAGTGAGTTTACTATCCTGTATTGTAGGGCTGCAGCGCTACCACCCACACGCCATCTAGTGTAAGCGAGTTTGCTCACGCGGTGTTGAGAGCCCCCTATATTCATTCGAACGCTAGCTATCTGTATGTCATATCAGTATTTCTATCCTTGCGAGAATGTGGTAGCTTCATGTCTTACAAATCAAAAGACTTCTATGTTACATCATTGTACTCATATTGCATTGTGGTATGTATTACTTTAAAAAAAATTAAATTTTGGTTCAAACCATTGTGCTTGCATAAATACGTTTCTGCATGTGTTCATATTTGTCATGTAAAAATATGTTAGTTATTTGCCAGGTCATCTGATGATTGGCTACGCCCGAAACGCATTATGAAAATAAAGGAGTTCCATTAACATCTAACGACCACTTTTTACGATTTATCAACTGTTTTTAAAATCATAATATAAATCATTAAAAATGGTTACACGTATCACTCACACTTTTTCAGCCATACTTATGATAACAAAAATCTATATCAGAAATTTAGATAAAATTTTGGACCTCTGGCTAATTTGGCAGTGTAACTGACTTAGTGGTGAGGGCTGAATTACTCTTGTTTTCACTAAGTATGAAGTGCAATGCAACCAACTTACGAGGTTTTTATCATCATCGCTCGAATTACCTGCAAGCAGAACTGACAGTTTCCCGCCGGTGCATGCGCTGTCCTCTACAGAGTGTGTCGAAATTGATAGTTAATAATGTACTACAAATCACGTCTAAAAGTGTATTGTGTCGTGGTATTAATTTACAACGTTTATACCTCTGTACAGAACAAACTTTCGCGGCACACTTCATAGGACTTTGCGACACAAGAGAACATAGTGGCACACCAATTCAGAAAGACAGTTACGTTGTAGTTAGTGGTATTAACGGTGTAAGCGGCATTCGATGGGAGCTAGTGAGATCATTGGCGGTAAATATTGAAGTGCGCATGAAAAATTTAAAGATGTATGTTGAAACATTGTAGACGAGCATAGTGTAAAGACGCAGTGCAGCTGAGCGTATAGTTAAGGAAATATTGGTCATTGCAAAATCTAAAAGTATAAATATTCTTAGATTTGTATTCCTTCTTAATATTAGTGGCAAATCCACCTTCAACATCACTTTCAGCATGGTTCGTGCTGTCTGAATAACTACAAATTCTGTCGTACATTCACTACTCCATGTGGGATATCAAAACGAAACAAAACTATACAACAACAGTATTAGTCGACCACAATGTTACTGCATTTCGGAGTGACGGCGCTTCGGTCGGCTTATCGCGAGGTTTTATCATGATATTTAACGAGGACACGGTGTAACACTTGATGCTATATGCAAAACTGTCTTCAGATATTTCACAATGCGCTGCGGTATTCTTAGGCACCACTATATTTACGAACCTCCAGCATGCTGGAATAGAACCTCCAGCATGCTGGAATAACCGTGAGTCAGCAACTTCTTTTAATCAGTACGACGAAAAATCAATCCAAAGTTGCAAATTTTATGTTTTTCATTTTTTTATTCACTCGATGACTATTTCGGGCCGAGACCCATTTACAAATCATCGCAACACAGTCAAAAATGGTATTTCCGAAGACATGAAAAACATGTCAAAAATATGCAACGAACATTTTAACTGTTCGGTGCACATTTGTAACATGGTTTTCACATCTTCGGAAATACTGAAACATCCCCGTAGAAAAATTTATGAATTACTGTGCTGACAAACCTCTTACATTATTTGATTTTCAAACAGCTGAGCAGAACTGAACGTACTCAGACATTTCGCTCTTTACCTGTTCTGATCAACACTAAACTGCCACACAATATTTTTAGCGCAACACAGTCTGACTTTCAATAATCTCTACAAAAGGATGGCCGTGACTAACAATAACCTATACCTTTCATGAATCACTTACCTCACAAAAATCTTTGTTACTCGAACTACTGCAATACAGCGAGCGCCAATACTGCCAGCTAAATAAAAGATTCTAACTACTGAAGGCACTAACTACTGATAGGCATACTTAGCAAATGAAAGATTTTGATAGAGAACAAACAATGTATTTACCTTAATAATATTCAAAAGTCATAATATATATATATAAGTCCGTGACATCCAGTCTTACACATTTACTCTTTCTGATGAACACACGTCCAGATCAACCACTCTCAAAACTCCGCCGTCTCACTCCCCACATCCAGCACTGCTGGCGGCTCATCTCCAACTGTGCAACACTATGCGCTGTGCACATCCAACTGCCCAACACTACAATAGCGACTACTCCAACAATGCCAGCCAGCCACAGACTTCACACAGCACAGTCAGTGATTTTCATATAGAGCGCTACGTGGCGTTACCAACATAAAAACCTAAACAGCCTACTTATATATCCCCCATGCTCCGCACAAAAAATTTTACAAATTGTTTTGGGCAGTGGCCAATATATATTTGTTTAAATTTTTCATAATTACAATAACAAAGATATCTAATGCACACACTTATTGATACACTGTCGGTCAAAAGCAAAGATTTTCTCACAGTCCATAAAGACAGTCCTGATCATTCATCACAGTATTAATAACGATTTTATGCACAAAGTCTGAGCAGTAAAAGAAAATCCATATGGAAGTAGTGGAATTCCATCCTGTCTTGAAGAAGTAGTGTTGTCCTTCCAACAGAAAGACAGTGCCAACTCTTGACATGCACACAGGTAATGGGCCACAACAGAGCAAACCCACAGCAGAGTCAGTCGAAGTTTTGAAGAATATTGGTAGGTAGATAGGTAGGTCATCACAGAGCAGACCCACTGTAGTCCTGGTAGAGATTATGGTATTGGTGGACCATGAAAGGTGTGGGCCTACTGTAGTCCCTGTAGAGATAATGGTATTGGTGGGTCATCAAAGTGTAGACCCACTGTAGTCCTTTTAGAGATGGCCAGCAGCCATCTGTTGCGACTGTGCAGGTGCCCAATCACCATCGAAGAGTCTTGCGGGCAATATAACAAGTCCATAAACCACCACTTGTGCACTCACAAAGTTTTAGGAATTGTCCTTAGAACCAGCAATGCTGTTAACCAGTCCCTTGCTGAATTATTAACACACGTGCAAACACTAACAGTCCCAAATTCTCACATATTGTGTATATACTATGACCAACAGAAATGTGTGCAGTGAAATGAAACTTAATTTGAAGAACTGGTGTCTATACAATAAGGTACAAAATACATCATTAAAGAACATAATAGTACAGATAACATTTGTAGTAATATGGGCTTTACAAAAGAATAGAAATAAACATGTACATCAGTGTTACAGGACTTATGACATAAGTAAATAAATAAAACAATGAGAATAGTTTTCGAAACATTAATTTCACACATGAGCATTGAAACAGAACAGAATTAATAATGTCTAAACATCTTTACAAAGTAAATAACACAGTATTAGAAAAATTCTACAACATAACTCTTATCAGATAAACACATAAAGACAGGAAGAACACAAATACACAAGGGTACACAAACACATAGCGGAATAACACAAAAGGAAAGGACAGGGTTTGTTTTACTGCAGTATTTTGCAAACAAAACTTTCTTTACTTCTTGAAGTTCTCCCTTCATTCATCATTATTCCCAAAAAGTCCTATCTATACCTGTTGTCCCTAAACCCTACTGTTTTGTTCATATCCTCTTTCAAAATAATTATTCTTCATTGTACACTACTCATTTTGGCCCAAATCTTTTTCATATAATTTCTCAATGCATTTCTTCCAGTTCATCACAACTCATTCTCTTATATAGCCTACCCCTCTTAAGCTAACTTAAATCTACTGAGCTCAGATGCATAAACTAAGGGACGAGGCAATGCAACAGCACAAAACAATTAACACAAACAGCAATGACAAAAAATGCAAATTGGCAAAGCAAGCAGCAGTGTATCTAAATTAACAAAGCAAATGCAACATTAAAACTAATATGAGCCAATATGCAGCAACAAGAAAAATAAATCAGTAGTAAAACTGGCTTAACAGAGTAATACAAAGTGAAATTTAGTAGCACTATGCCTGGTAAACAGCAGCAGCAAATGCTATAACTTATACCTAAACATGACAAAGCTCAAGCAGAAAAAATATTACAGTGAAGATGGCCATGCCTAATACCTATGTCACATCTTAACACTAGAATGATGCCTCACGAGAACTTACTCTAGCAGACAGGTTACCAAATCGTTAAAAAATTGTTTATGTAATTCCTGTGAAGGGAAATGTCTATTTGTATTCCCTTATTTTAAGAAAGTAGATCATAAATTATTGTTTAATGGATCTGTAGACAGAAAATATTTACATTAGTACATCTATTAAATTTTATTTTAACCAATGCTGCAGTGCAGCTAGAAACTAGATATTAAACGAAATAGGCACATTTACATATACAAAGCAAAGCATGAAACATCATTCACTAGCCATATGGCATTTCATAAGGCAGTAAAAAAATCTCTCAACTAGAAAGACAGTAGTCATAATCAGGTGAGTAGACATAAAATATTTCTCGTCATTTCATTAGGCATTTCAGTAAATATCAGAAAGTATGAGCTCAAAACTGTAATGTTTTAAGTATGAGCGTGTCTTATTTGAAATGCTTTCTACAAAGAAATGTCAATAGCGAGGTTAGTGGCCTCTGTTTTTTCCTAATGGCTTTTTCTCCAGGCGACTGGCACAGCTAGGCGCCCATAATGCATTACGTCAAGGTCACTTGGCTTTCTTATCGAAATATTTACGACAGCAGTTTGCCCTACAGGGACAGTCTCATATAAAAAATTTCACAGGTCGAGAATTTGCGTTACAAATGTGTAGAAACACAATCCTATAAATATAAGTGTCCAAAAAATTTTCGCCGGCATTGTGATACATTCACGCATTTACACACATTTCATAACTCTTAAAGTACGATTCTTGGTTTCCAACGTCCTTTTTCACAAATCAGAGTCCCTAACCACTACTCATTATTCCTTACCTTATTACACATATACATATTCGTCGGCACTTCTTCAATATTTCAACATAATAAATACGTAGCACAATCAAATTCCTCATATAACATCAGCTTATTGATCATAAACATACCTCAACAGTATAATACACATCGTCATCGTAATAATAACATCGTAACAGATCAATCACATTTCAAAATCGTCGCAGCTTCTTTCAATAATTTCAAGACCTAAGAAAAACTCTCTGCTCATTTCAATAGTGTCATCTACCTCAAATGTACTTTAAAAATCATGATCCCATACCAAATACATCATTCAAAGCTCTCATAATATCACAATGGTTCCGAAAAAATATGAACAGTTCACAAAGTACAGACAAAATACAATTTCATAAGTGTGAAGTTATCCAACTGTGTAATTGCGTAAACATCTGTCACTGACGTAGTAAAAAAAAAAAAGTGTAATTTATGTGTTAGAGAAATATGGTACCGATGAAAGCTGCATAAGCAAATACCATAAGAGCTAGGGCTCCTTGTGCTTGCCAAACACATGGTACATAAAGTAAGCGTGTACCCCCCTGAGGATTAATGTAATTATACCCTCATGTGTTACAGATTACAGCAATCGAATGAAATGTATCACCGAAAACTTTCTTTGTATATTTGTGATTCAAAAATCTTTAAAAATAAATGTTTTAAGTACAAAATTAATCACTCAAATGCGCGTCCTATAGCGCTAAATGTGCGTCTTGCTGTAAGATAATTCTGTGGAAGTGTCGTAGTTATCGTCCTCTGTAAGCAAAGCTCTCCAGAAGTCAATGTACTCACCTCATCATAAACAAAAGTGAAATGCTTTGCGTATAGATATCGTACTTATTACGCTTATTGCCATGATGAAGAAAGTACTCTACTGTAGCGTATTGTTGTGCTACGGGAAAGGCCGTCTCATTGTAGCTATCCCACAAAAGTTATTACTAAAACATGTTTTACTTTCCAGAATAATACAGAAAAACTGTGCAGATATAAAACAGATACAGCGCAAAAGCAATAATATAAATTCTGTCACTCATTAGTAGCGTTGTGATATAATCGTGTAGCTGTCAAATAAACTAACCACTGTGTCATCTGGTATCTCTCAGAAAGTACTTTAAATCCAGAATGTATTTTCAAGTAAACCAAAATGTTGCATTAAAATCTCATTAGCAGTACCGGTATATGTTCTAAGTAAGTAAGCCTCATAGTCGTTACACAATCGTGCAACTAACAAGCAAGAATGTACACACACAATAACACTGTGTCCTCTGCTCACTATAACAATGCATTTGTAATTTCCGCCTAAATAAGTTCCCTAAGTTCTTGGCTGGATAGTTAACTTTAAAACATAGTTGCATGTTAACAGTTTCTAAGTGTGACAAAGAGTACTATTAACGTCAAGTGAAAAATTGTATAGCAAAGACTAAGTTAAAAAACAGATTATCTCTCAATAAACGGTTTTACATGTGAAATGTGATGCAATCCTTTACCCTTCCTAGTACGCAGAGTTTCAACTTCAAAGTAACTATCATGTTGTATACATCGGTAAGGAATGCTAAAATTTTTCTCAAAGTTAGCGTCTATGTTATTTTTCTCTGACTCAGTCAGCGCACGTGGCTGCCTGGCTACGGTGCGAGTCATTGTCTGTCTCTTTGTTGGCGCGCGTCGTTATTGGGATTTGGAGATCTAACTTCTACGAATTCATCTTGTCGAGAGGACCCTGCCCTGTTCTGTTCTATCTCGCCAGTTCTGATGAAATTCAGGTCTGTCGTTACGATTATATCATCTGTCGTCATGTCGGTAGAATCCATAGTTTCTTTCTTGTCGGTCACATGGTAGAGAGTTTCTCCCTGAATCGTAACTGCGCGCTGAACTGTCGCATCTGAAGTTATTCTGTCTCCCTTGATAATAATTGTTTTGGTTCCCATATTGTCTGTTCCTATGGTTATCTCTGTCATACTCATTACTACGGAAATGCGATATTTCTCTGTAACTATTATTCTGCCAACGGTTGTCATACGGGTGGTGTCTGTTTTGGTCACGATTTGCGTTGTAAGAATAGCCTTGTCGTGTCCAGTTATTATTTCTTTCATCGCGGAATTGTGACGGATGTTACCTGTAATTGTTGTGTTCCTGTTTTCGCGTCCCGCGATTGTCAGTGTCAATTTCCAATTCTTGTAACAGTCCCTGAAAAGCTTCAATGTCGTCTTTGCAACGTCCTGCCAAAATAATATGTCGTAAATGTTCAGGCAATTTGATTAAGCAAATGTGGATGAGTTCTGAGGGGCTATATGGGTTTGAAAGATACTGATTCTTATGCAACATGTCTTCAAAATATTTGACAAGACTGGAAAATTCAGATTGTTCAAAGCGTTTCATCATCATGATGCTATGTTTTACTCGGTTCTGTGTGGCTTGAGACGAATACGCTGAGAGGAAGGCATGATAAAATTCTCTTTCACTGTGACAATCGTGAATGACCGATCGCATTCTTACTGCTGGTTCATTTTCTAAATAGCCACGCATAAATTCTAATCTGTGCTCTAATGACTAGTTGGGAGGAAAACAATGACATAATTGATGAAGCCACGCTTGTGGATGAATATCGTTGCCAGAATTCTTAAATGTTTTGAATTTACGTGTAATAATGAACAGCTTATAGTCAAAGTCATCGTCTCGGCGAGTCGCATATCGGTCATTGTTACTTCGTTTCGGCAGTTCCATCTCAAAATTCGGTGTACCTTGCCAATTTCTTTCATAATTTCCGAAGTGCCCTGTGTTATTATTTTATAGCTGTTCCCTAGTTCTATGTCCCTCTTCCTGTATTGGCGCTCGAGTCTCCTCTGAAATATGTAATTCTTGTATTACTTGTGCCAACTGATCTTGTACTTCCCGGATTTCTCTTTTGTGTTGCGTATTAATTTGATTCTGATTGTATTTGAATTTCCTAATTTGTTCGTACTCTTCTGTGTCATTAAAGACTACCGGTCTTGTGTCATTCAGACTATCATCTACTAATAGACAAGTTAGTGAACTGATCCGAAAGTTCGGCTACTTTCTCCGATAATGAACTGATTTCCTCAGTGTGTTTTTCTGAACCAAGTTGCAGAGTATCCATTTGTGTTGAATACGTATCTACTGTGTCCTTTAAGTTTTCCTGAGTTTTTGGAAGTTGCGCAATCGAATCAGTAGATGCAACTCAGTCAGTTTTAGCTTGCAAGGTGTCGTGATTTTCATGAACAATAGTTAGCAGTTCCATTTATGGCTGCTTCGTGATTCTGTAATGCATTTTCATGACGCGAAAAAATAGGTTGGAAATGCTCACAAAATTGTGTTTTTACGTCATTATAGATTTTTTGACATTTCGATTCGATTTTAAGTAACTCAGCAGTTAAACCTTCACGTGTTTGTTCAAGCGTGGTGTCTAACTTTTGAAGTTGTTGCTGCGTTTGTCTCTGGAGCATTGTGTCTAACTTTTGAAGATTTGGTCCCATTTGTTTCTGATTTTGTTCAAGCGCTGTGTCTAACTTTTGAAGCCTTTGTCCCATTTGTTGCATTAACTGTAACAGCAATGCATTGGTGTCTGAAACATGTTCCTCAGTACTATTCGGCAGTGGGTTTGAACCGGCAATATTCGCATTTTGAAAAGCAGAAAATGTGTCTTGACTTATTTGAGAAAACTTTGAGGATGCAAAACCTGAATCTACAGTATTTGGAAGATTGTGTCCAATCATTTCGGATTCCTGAGGCGAGCTGTTGCAGACTGATCCATCGATAAAGCTTCCCTGTTACTAATTGTTTCACTGTCGACACCATTATTTGCCGCTCGCTCCACTTCCCTATGCACAGTTACCAAATTACTACTTTGAATGTCTGTTAATTTATTACACGGTGGTGCTGATAAGCTACGCTCGTCGTCACTATCATTTCTCAGTTTACTTTGGAGCCTAGTGTTACGTTTTTCACACGCCATAATTATCATGTATTTCACACGATAACAAGAAAAGCACAATTTGAACAGCAAAAATAAGAAAACACATTAACATACCACTGAAAATAATATCTAGTTAATTGCAAGCGCAGCTGCGCAATACTTGGTGCAAATCTACATGCATGCCACAACTGTTTTACTGTACAACAATGAAAAACTAAACTACAAAGGAAATTCTCTCTACAATTACGCACTAGCAATAAACAGTAGCCACACTAATTACACAAACTACAAGAAAAAAACAGAAGATTCCAGTGTGGTATCCTTGGCTAAGGGTCGACATATGAAACATCCCCTTAGAAAAAATTATGAATTACTGTGCTGATAAACCTCTTACATTCTTTGATTTTCAAACAGCTGAGCAGAACTGAACGTACTCAGACATTTCGCTCTTTACCTATTCTGATCAACACTAAACTGACACACAATATTTTTAGCGCAACACAGTCTGACTTTCAATAATCTCTACAAAAGAATGGCCCTAACTAACAAAAACCTATACCTTTCATGAATTACTTACCTCACAAAAATCTTCGTTACTCGAACTACTGCAATACAGCGAGCGCCAATACTGCCAGCTAAATAAAAGATTCTAACTACTGCAGGCACTAACTACTGATAGGCATACTTAGCAAATGAAAGACTTTGATAGAGAACAAAGAATGTATTTACCTTAATAATATTCAAAAGTCATATATATATATATATATATATATATATATATATATATATATATATATATATATATATATATATATATGAACAAAGAATGTATTTACGTTAATAATATTTAAAATATTATATATATATATATATATATATATATATATATATAAGTTCGTGACATCCAGTCTTACAAATTTACTCTCTCTGATGGACACACGTACAGATCATTCACTCTCAAAACTACGCCATCTCACTCCCCACATCCATCACTGCTGGCGGCTCACCTCCAACTGCGCAATAGAGTTGTGGCGATTCGTGAATGAGTCGTTCATTTGAACGACTCTAAATAAAGAGTCGTAAGAATCGAATTGTGATACGGACGAATCGTCGTTCAAAATAATTGTAAGAACGATTGCGTGTTTCCGAGTTGTGACGATTCCAAGTTCCAACGGTTCATCGATTCTTAGTACGAACTACGCTATGCTTCGAAGGCAACTTCCGAATCATGCCGAGTCAAGCCGAATGATTACGACCGCCAGATGGCAGTCAAGTGGAGGATGCGTGTGAACAAAGGAAGCAATTTTGCACCACCTTTCGCACAAATCGACTCCTCTTTCCTGGCATACTGAAATAAAACAATAGATGCAATCAAATCAAACGTGACATTTCGTCAATTAAGGCATTACACGTATACATCGAGAATCACACTTGTGACGTCATACGCATGTTTACTCATAAATAAACTATTTCTGACACAATTCGATTGTAACCCCATTGACGATTTCAGACATGTCCTGCCATCTGTGAGTAAGATGTAGAACTTTTTGCATTCCGTAAGAATCGTGTCATCGCAGACTAGAATGAATCGTGAAAAAATCGTGAACGAATCGATTCGCAAGCTGAGACTGAATCGTAGGAATCGAATCGGGAAAAAGAATCGTGTTGCCCAACTCCACTGCGCAACGCTATGCGCTGTTAACATCCAACTGCCCAACACTACAATAACGACTATTCCAACAATGCCAACCAGCCACAGACTTCACACAACACAATCAGTGATTTTCATATAGTGTGCTACGTGGCGTTACCAACATAAAAACCTAAACAGCCTACTTACAATACCATTTTTGACTACGTTACGGTGATTTTAAAATGGGACTCGACCCGAAACTATTCATCGAGTGAATTAAAAAAGAAGTAAAATTTGCAGCTTCAGACTGGTTTTTCGTCGTACTGACCGCCGTACTTGTTTACTATACCCTCACCGCGCGTTTGCGGTAAGGGCCACGGGAGGCCAAGTATAATAATATCATGGTTAGGTGGTAACTAGACCAACGAGTCGCAATCAGTCAGCCAAATCACCACACATGGACGATTTATCATCTCTGATTGATCAGATTCCTTGGGAATTACAAGCGATCAGTAATCGGTTGCTGCAATCTTTAGTTTGCTCACACACATGCGGTTTACGGACTTGCCTCGCAAATGCTACTCATTCCGACCGTTGGTTCTTAAACACGTTCTGTTCAGTGCAGCATCCTCAACCATTTGTGTAATTTTGACTCTAAAGATTTGGAACACCCTGCGTATCCAGACAGATTACGAGTATTGAACGCACAAAGTGAGTAGCGACGATCCGGCATTACTGATGCGATTAAATGTCGATACTTTTGTTTTTGTGCCTGTTGCGTTGGTATCGCTACCAAGTGTTCGATAATTTAATACTATCATAATATCAGGAGATACCGAATGGTGCGGAGGAAAATAGTAACCCTTCATTGCTACTTCGATGAAAGTTGAAACGTACGCAGTATATACGAACCTTCTCTCCATGGTACGTAGTATTCAGTAGTATGTTACATACCATGTAGTCTATAACGAAAAAAAGAGATTTTTGCAACATTCACTACTAATATTAAGTATGTAATCATTTCAGTGCGAAAGCCGTTTGAATGTATCTGATCCAAATGTAGATAAAGGAAGAAGTTAACATTTCTAAGCAGCTTATCACAAAAATTATGTTTTAAATAGACACGACTTTTCACTAGATGAAAATGGTACGTTTAATAATGGTACACGTGTAGGTGTAGCATGAAGTTTACGTCTAAACCTCTG
Organism: Schistocerca cancellata; assembly: GCF_023864275.1. NCBI lineage: Eukaryota > Metazoa > Arthropoda > Insecta > Orthoptera > Acrididae > Schistocerca > Schistocerca cancellata. Next base: position 495,954,699 of record NC_064633.1, read on the forward strand.
TTGCATTTGGAATATGTGTTCGTAACTGCTTACCTTTGTATCTGATTCCATCCCAGTACTGAATCATGCAAACAGAGCACAAGTTCCACGTTTCGCCTTATATTCTGGATAGGTTTTTTGTGTTAAAGGAATCCTTATAAATACGTAAAACTGTAGTCATTACGTCACAGTATTGTCCATACCGTTACTTTTGTTCCGAAAGTATCAGATATCGATACATTTTTACGTATTTGTTTTTTTAAGTCCAAAGACTGGTCTATTGCAGCTCTTCGCACTATGGTGGAGACAGTGAAAGAAGCTCTCAGTCAGTTGCGGTCGGCTTGGCGCAGCTGCTTTGCTCGTCTATCTCAACTGATCTATCTCAACCAACCACGTAACGTGATACTGACTATAGCGCTGCAAGGATTTAATTTCGCTGAATTTACTACTGTAGTCTATCCTGTACAAGCCTCTTCATTCCTGCACAACTACTCTAATGTGGTTCCATTTAAGCCGGCCGTTGTGGCCGTGCGGGTCTAGGCACTTCAGTCTGGAACCGCGTGACCGCTACGGTCGCAGGTTCGAATCCTGCCTCGGGCATGGATGTGTGTGATGTCCTTAGGTTAGTTAGGTTTAAGTAGTTCTAAGTTCTAGGGGACTGATGACCACAGATGTTAAGTCCCATAGTGCTCAAAGCCATTTGAACCATTTGATTCCATTTAAACCTATATATTGTATTCAAGCCTCTACAACTTTTAACGTCCATACTTCCCTCTGTTACCAAATTGACGATTGCTTAATGTCTCAGCACGTATCCTATCAGCTGTCGGCTTTTTATAGTTCTGTGTCTCTATTTGTAAAAACGGAACGCTTACAGGATCGCTTTGTTGTCTGTCATTCCGTCTGTTGGCCGGCCTCTATGGCCGAGCGGTTCTAGGCGCTTCAGTCGGGAATCACGCGGCTGCTACGGTCGCAGTTTCGAATCTTGCCTCGAGCATGGATGTGTGTGATGTCCTTAGGTCAGTTAGGTTTAAGTAGTTCTAAGTCTAGGGGAGTCATTTGAATCATTTGTCCGACAGTTAAAAAACCTTTTTCTTAGGGACGGGTAGACGTATCAAGTTGAAATTTAAATTACATATTAAGACATATGGTCCCTTGGAGGAACAAAAATTTTAACCTCTAAGTCAAAGCAATCAAAACATATGGCTGTTTATGTCACATATTTTGATATTCGAAAACTCGCTCATCAAAACCTGTAGGGTGCTTCCTATTGACATAGAATAATGGAATTTGGCACGAATCACTTATTTACAGTACAACTAAAAGAAATAAACCCAAAAAAATTTAATTTGTAATTACATAACATGACAAAACATTTTTGTCATTTTTTGTTTGTCTGTCTGTTTGTCTGTCCGTCTGTTAGGGCCCTTTCCTCTGATAGTTTGGCATATCAAGTTCAAATTCATGTCACATACTAAACTCCATGGTCCCTTGGTGGCGTAAAAATTGTAAGATTCTAAGTCAATGCAATCAAAAGATACGGCTACTTATGTCACATATTTTGATACTCAAAAACTCACTCATCAGAAGCTATAGGGTGCTTTCCATTGACCTAGAATCATGAAATTTGGCAGGAATCAAGTCTTAACAGTACAAGTAAAGAAAAAAATCCGAAAATTTTCAATTTTTAATCCGCCTGTCTGTCTGTCCCTCTTTCAAGACCCCTTTTTCTCTTAAATAGTTAGGCGTATCAATTTCAAATTTATATCGCATATTAAAGAGTGTGGTCCCTTGGCGGTGTAAAAAAAATTACGCTTCTAAGTCAACGCAATCAGAAGATATGGCCATTTATGTCATATATTTTGATACTTGCAACCTCACTCATCAAAACGTATAGGGTACTTCCCGTAAATCTAGAACCATGAAATTCGGCAAGAAACAATCTTTCACAGTACAAGTAAAGTAAATAATCTGAAACTTGTTAAAATATAATTATAGCACATAAAAAAATCTTTTGCCATTCGAACATACCGGGTGATCAAAAAGTCAGTATAAATTTGAAAACTTAATAAACCGCTGAATAATGTAGATAGAGAGGTAAAAATTGACACACATGCTTGGAATGACATGGGGTTTTATTAGAACCGAAAAAAACCAGAGTTCACAAAATGTCTGACAGATGGCGGTGGACAGCAAAACATCAGTGACTGTGCATGACAATCGTGTATAAAAGGAGCTGTAATGAGAGAGAGAATCAGACGTTACCTGAAAAGGCGATTTTAGTGAAGCTGTATTGCCAGAATGGGGAATGTGCTAGTTCAGCGTTACGATCCTATCGCCATAGGAAGGGGATTCGAACGGCTAAAGGTCCGTTGACAAATGCAGCTGTGGCGAGAATGATTTCGAAGGTCGAAGCCACGGGTTGTTTAGACGATAGACCCTGTAGTGACCGAGCACAAGGCGTAATGCTGCTGAGACAGTTCAGGAAGAAATGGAGACTGTAGCGGGTTCGTCTATGCACGGGGAAGTCAGCGCTCGTGCAGTCGCACGTCGCAACGGCATTACATACACTACTGCTTGGTTGACACTTAGGCGTACAAAATCCATCGGCATCATGAACTGTTACCTGGCGATTTAGTGAAGCGGAGGGCATTTGCGGTGTGGGCGTTTCAAAAGATGGCGGAAGATGACGATTGGTTGAGTAACGTGTTGTGGACCGACGAAGCTCATTCCACGCTCCGAAGGTCTGTCAACGCCCACAACTGCAGAATTTGGGCCACCGGAAATCTTAGAACTGTCGTGGAAACTCCATTGCACGACGAGAAAGTCAGGGTATGGGTTGGATTTACCACATCTACCGCTATCGGGCCTTTTTTCTTCGAGGAAATGCATGATTCTGGTTTTGTAACTGCTACCGTGACGGGTGAGAGGTACGCCGATATGCTACAGAATTGCATCATCCCCAGCCTGGCTGATAAACACCTGCTGGAACGTACGATGTTTATGCAGGATGGCGCTCCACCCCATATTGCTAGACGCGTGAAATATTTCTTGCGCGCGTCGTTTGGTGGCGATCGTGTTCTCAGTCGTCACTTTCGTCATGCTTGGCCTCCCAGGTCCTCATACCTCAGTCCGTGCGATTATTGGCTTTGGGGTTACCTGAAGTCGCAAGTGTATCGTGATCGACCGACATCTCTAGCGATGCTGAAAGACAACATCTGACGCCAATGCCTCACCATAACTCCGGACATGCTTTACAGTGCTGTTCACAACCTTATTCCTCGACTACAGCTATTGTTGAGGAATGATGGTGGACATACTGAGCATTTCCTGTAAAGAACATCATCTTTGCTTTGTCTTACTTTGTTATTCTAATTACTGCTATTCTGATCAGATGAAGCGCCATCTGTCGGACATTTTTTGAACTTTTATATTTTTTTAGTTCTAATAAAACCCCATGTCATTCCAAGCATGTGTGTCAATTTGTACCTCTCTATCTACATTATTCCGTGATTTATTCAGTTTCCAAATTTATACTGACTTTTTGAACACCTGGTACATTGCAGTCATCATCCGTCAAAAGCATAGCAGACGAATTACTGCATGTAAACATAAAATGTACGTTGTAGTCGTGTTTTAGAAAGTAAATAAGAAACAGTTTTATTAAATCTTCCCTCCTCACACACATAAACTGAAGTCACTTACTCGCTTCTTTTTGTAAGTCCGTGCTAGTCTGAGGAACTACTGTAGATATTTTGATACGGTCTTGGAATTCCTGAGTCCAATATCTTGGCAGTATCAATATCGATAACATGCAAAAATCGTTGAAGTTCTCGATTCCCAGAAAGGATGGACTCTCTACATATACAATTAAATTTGTGTGGAACCCTCACTGCGCGAGTACTGTTCGCACTTGGCCAATTTTTTGGTTTGGGTTGTGCTGTAAATTTCTTTTCTTCCCATTTCCTGCTCCTTAGCACCCCCTCGTCAGTTATTCAATCTACCCACTCCGCACCTCACCTTCACACAATGCTTCCTAACACATGATTTTATATTCGATATTAGCAATTTTTTTCTCTTTCACAAATTCTTTTCTTGCTATCGCCAGCCCGTACATCCCTCTCCACTTCGACCATCATCAGCTGTCTTGCTGCACATATACCATCAGTTTATAACCTTTTCTTCAAAACACCGCAACCATAAAAGTTTTTATTTCTTATCGCTGTACTTTAATTCCTTTTCCAAATGACTCTTTGAATTCCTTCACAGTTCCCTGAGTGTATAGTTTGAATAACTTCTGGGCAAGGCTAGAACTCTGTCCAGTAGGTAACTGAACGTGAATAAAGCTCGAACAGCTGTTAACTGACGATTTATTCACGACTGGCTTCGCTGCGTTAGAACACCACCTTCAGATGGTTAGTAGTGTGACACAGATTAGAACATGGAGGTGCCCCCACCGTTCGTAGTCACAGAATACAACCTCATGAAGAGAGGAAGTGGTCAACAAATAATATGCGGCAAAGCATTTGGACGAATAGTGCAGATCAGGCACAAAACAAACTAGTCCTAACCGAGAGTGAACATCAGATAATGTCAAAACCCCGTAGTTGGTTGTTGCGGGGGTGGAGCAATGGAGGCCGTCAGCTGTACACTGAGGTGACAAAAAGTCTTGGGACACCACTCAATACCGTGTCTGACCTCCTGTTGCCTGGCTGCCTCTATACCGTCCATAACTGAGAAAGTGGTACCAGAGCTGGACTTGTACACGAACTGACTTCTTGATTGTTGTTGTTGTGGTCTTCAGTCCTGAGACTGGTTTGATGCAGCTCTCCATGCTACCCTATCCTGTGCAAGCTTCTTCATCTCCCAGTACCTACTGCAACCTACATCCTTCTGAATCTGCTTAGTGTATTCATCTCTTGGTCTCCCTCTACGATTTTTACCCTCCACGCTGCCCTCCAATGCTAAATTTGTGAACCCTCGATGGCGCAGAACATGTCCTACCAACCGATCCCTTCTTCTAGTCAAGTTGTGCCACAAACTTCTCTTCTCCCCAATCCTACTCAATACCTCCTCATTAGTTACATGATCTACCCACTTTATCTTCAGCATTCTTCTGTAGCACCACATTTCGAAAGCTTCTATTCTCTTCTTGTCCAAACTAGTTATCGTCCATGTTTCACTTCCATACATGGCTACACTCCATACAAATACTTTCAGAAATGACTTCCTGACACTTAAATCTATACTCGATGTTAACAAATTCCTCTTCTTGAGAAACGCTTTCCTTGCCATTGCCAGTCTACATTTTATATCCTCTCTACTTCGACCATCATCGGTTATTTTACTCCCTAAATAGCAAAACTCCTTTACTACTTTAAGTGTCTCATTTCCTAATCTAATTCCCTCAGCATCACCCGACTTTCTTCGACTACATTCCATTATCCTCGTTTTGCTTTTGTTGATGTTCATCTTATATCCTCCTTTCAAGACACTGTCCATTTCGTTCAACTGCTCTTCCAAGTCCTTTGCTGTCTCTGACAGAATTACAATGTCATCGGCGAACCTCAAAGTTTTTACTTCTTCTCCATGAATTTTAATACCTACTCCGAATTTTTCTTTTGTTTCCTTTACTGCTTGCTCAATATACAGATTGAATAACATCGGGGAGAGGCTACAACCCTGTCTCACTCCTTTCCCAATCACTGCTTCCCTTTCATGCCCCTCGACTCTTATAACTGCCATCTGGTTTCTGTACAAATTGTAAATAGCCTTTCGCTCCCTGTATTTTACCCCTGCCACCTTCAGAATTTGAAAGAGAGTATTCCAGTCAACATTGTCAAAAGCTTTCTCTAAGTCTACAAATGCTAGAAACGTAGGTTTGCCTTTTCTTAATCTTTCTTCCAAGATAAGTCGTAAGGTCAGTATTGCCTCACGTGTTCCAACATTTCTACGGAATCCAAACTGATCTTCCCCGAGGTCGGCTTCTACCAGTTTTTCCATTCGTCTGTAAAGAATTCGCGTTAGTATTTTGCAGCTGTGACTTATTAAACTGATAGTTCGGTAACTTTCACATCTGTCAACACCTGCTTTCTTTGGGATTGGAATTATTATATTCTTCTTAAAGTCTGAGGGTATTTCGCCTGTCTCATACATCGTGCTCACCAGATGGTAGAGTTTTGTCATGACTGGCTCTCCTGAGGCCATCAGTAGTTCAAATGGAATGTTGTCTACTCCCGGGGCCTTGTTTTGACTCAGGTCTTTCAGTGCTCTGTCAAACTCTTCACGCAGTATCTTATCTCCCATTTCATCTTCATCTACATCCTCTTCCATTTCCATAATATTGTCCTCAAGTACATCGCCCTTGTATAAACCCTCTATATACTCCTTCCACCTTTCTGCTTTCCCTTCTTTGCTTAGAACTGGGTTGCCATCTGAGCTCTTGATATTCATACAAGTGGTTCTCTTCTCTCCAAAGGTCTCTTTAATTTTCCTGTAGGCAGTATCTATCTTACCCCTAGTGAGACAAGCCTCTACATCCTTACATTTGTCCTCTAGCCATCCCTGCTTAGCCATTTTGCACTTCCTGTCGATTTCATTTTTGAGACGTTTGTATTCCTTTTTGCCTGCTTCATTTACTGCATTTTTATATTTTCTCCTTTCATCAATTAAATTCAATATTTCTTCTGTTACCCAAGGATTTCTATTAGCCCGCGTCTTTTTACCTACTTGATCGTCTGCTGCCTTCACCACTTCATCCCTCAGAGCTACCCATTCTTCTTCTACTGTATTTCTTTCCCCCATTCCTGTCAATGTACGTCCCATAAATGTTCGATGGGACTCATGTTGGGCGATCTGTGTGGTCAAAGCCTTCGCTCGAAATGTCCAGAACGTTCTTCAAACCAATCGAGAACAGTTTCGACCCGGTGACATGGCGCCTTGTCATCCATAAAAATTGCATCGCTCTTTGGGAACATGAAGTCCGTGAATGACTGCAGATGGTCTTCAAGCAGCGGAAAATATGCTTTTCCAGTTAATTATCCAATCCATTCCATGTAAACTTCGATTCCGGCTGGGTTGGGGATTTTCTCTTCCCGGGGACGGGGTGTTTGTGTTGTCCTCATCATCATCATCATCATTCGTGACAGTGGCTAGATTGGACTGTGTAAAAAAATTGAGCTGTGTAAAAATTTGGACTCTGTGCAGGCGCTGATGACTGCACAGTTGAGCTTCCCACAAACCAAACGTCATCATCATCCATGTAAACACAGCCTCCACCATTATGGAGCCACTACCAGCTTTCACAGTGCCTTGTTGACAACCTGGGTCCATCACTTCGTGAGGTCTGCGACACACTCTAACCCTACCATCAGCTCTTACCAGCTGAACTCACCTCACCAGGCCACGATTTTACAGCCGTCTAGTGTCCAACCGATATGGTCACGAGCCCAGGAAAGGCGCTGCAGACGATGTCATACTTTTAGCAAAGACACTCGCGTCACTCGTATGGCATAGCCCATTAACACCAAATTTCACGGCACTGTCCTAATGTATACGTTCGTCGTACATCCCTGATACATTTCTGTGGTTCTTCCATACATGTGCTGCTTCTTTGTTGGCACTGAAAACTCTACGCAGACGCCGCTGCCGTTGGGTGAAGGCTGTCGTCCACTGCGTTGTCCGTGCTGAGGATAATGCCAGAAATTTCGAATTCTCGACGCTCTTTTGATGTTGAGGGTATCAGAATTTTGAATTCCCTGACGATTTCCTAAATGGGATGTTCCATGCGTCTATCTCCGGTTAACAATCCGCATTCAGAGTCGCTTAATTCCCGTCGTGCGGCCATAATCACGTTGGAAACCTTTTCACATAAATCATCTGAGTACAAATGATAGCTCCGCCAATTCACTACAATTTTATACCTTGTGTTCGTAATACTACCGCCATCTGTATACGTGCGTATCGCTATCCCATGAATTTTGTCATCTCAGTGTACACTAAACTAGCGCCTCCGGTCGTATGGCGATCCCCGCCAGTTTAGTGCACGCTGAACGCCTCCAGTGTTCTACCCTCATGACAACAAATTACAGAGTTTGCTGTCATAAATGGGGTCTCCTATCACCTGATGTTCACTCTCAGTCCTGACTAGTTTGTTATTGTGCCTCATCCCCTGCACTACTTGTACACAAGTTATTTGATAGCCTTACCCTCAGTGTATTTTAACCCTGTTAAGTTAAGAATTTTAAGTTAAGAATTCCTGTCAACACCGTCAAATATCTTACCTAAATCTACGAATGGCACGTATGTAGGTTTGCCTTTCTTCAACCTATCTGCCAAGGCAAGGCGTAGAGTCGGTAATGCCTCTCTTATTCCTACACTTCTCTAGAACGTGTTCCCACAGCTCTCAGTAATCCAAATTGACCGTCCTTGAGGTAGGCTACCGCAAATTTTCACATTTTTTTGAAAAATAATTCGTATCTGTGTTTTGCAACTGCGACTCACTAAACTATCGATACCAACTATCGTATCGAATCTGGTTTTGGAAAATCTCGGATGCTCTTGCAGTTATGGTCGAGATGTACCTATTCCAGTTTGGAAGCTGGAGTTCTAGCCTATAACTCGATGTTTTACCTGCAGTCACACATACATACACTAAAACAAAGAAACGAGGCACCGGGAAGCTGGGCTGGGTTGTTCTGGGGAAGGAGACCAGACAGCGAGATCATCGGTCTCATCGGTTTAGGGAAGGATGGGGAAGGAAGTCGGCCGTGCCCTTTCAAAGGAACCATCCCGGCATTTGCCTGGAGTGATTTAGGGAAATCACGGTAAACCTAAATCAGGATGGCCGGACGCGGGATTGAACCGTCATCCTCCCGAATGCGAGACCAGTGTCTAACCACTGCGCCACCTCGCTCGCTTGCACCGGGAAGTAATTATCCGAATGGAACGGAAAGCGATAGATGTGGTGTACATGTACCAACAACTGATTACAATTTCAGGGAAATTAGATGACTCATTCAAGAGAAAGAGCTTCACAAACTGAGCGACAATAACCCGGTGGTCCACTTCTGGCCCTTGTGCAAGCAGTTATTCGGCTTGGAACTGATTGAAGCGTTACTGGATGTCCTCCTCAGAGATATCGTGTCAAATTCTGTCCAATCGGCGAGTTCCATCGACATAATCTTGAGCTTGTTGGAGGACCCCGCCCATAATGCTCCAAACGTTCTCAGTTGAGGAAAGATCCAGCGAGGTTCCTGACTAAGGTACGGTTTGACAAGCACAATGACAGTCAGAAGAAAGTCTCGCCCTGTGTGGGCAACCAATATCTTGCTGGAATGTAAGTCCACGTAGGGTGACATAACGGGGTGTAGAATATCGTCAACGTTTCGTTGTGCTGCAAGGGTGCCGCAGATTACAACCGAAGTACTTATATGGATATGGAGTCTGTTCTTTCGGATATGTCCGAAAGAACAGACACCATATCCATATAAGTATATAGTTCTGGCAATACCGGCCATGACCTTCCTCTTCTGTGCGGATGCACACATATTACACGGTACTTGGTAAGAATGTCTTCCACGAGTAATGAGTGTGTTGGCTAGGGACACTACGAATGTAGTGTGTGGACATGTAAGATGAGAATGTGGGTCTCGTGGGAGGCGTGCGCGGGATAGTACCTGCAGTCGCACTATCCTCTGTGCCCTCGGTGGCTCAGATGGTTCAAATGTTTCAAATGGCTCTGAGCACTATGGGACTTAACTTCTGAGGTCATCAGTCCCCTAGACTAACCTAAAGACATCACACACACCCATGCCCGAGGCAGGATTCGAACCTGCGACCGTAGCGGTCGCGCGGTTCCAGACTGTAGCGCCTAGAGCCGCTCGGCCACTACGGACGACTTGGCTCAGATGGATAGAGCGTCTGCCATGTAAGCAGGAGATCCCCGCTTCGAGTCCCGGTCGGGGCACACATTTTCACCTTTCGCCGTTGGTATATATCAACGCCCGTCAGCAGCTGAAGATATTAATATATAATTCTAATTTCGTTATAAACGAAGTTGTCGTGCTATGAAATGAAGTGGCCCATCACTACTGGTTGTCGGGTCGTATGGCGGGTGACATTTAGGCTGATATCACTGTGCTATCTTGGGAGTCTCCAGACGCTGGTCATCGGGGCTCATTTCGAAGCGGGACTCATCAGTGAACACAGTGAGATTGCATGCCGAATGTGCTTGACACCACGGGTAACGGGCTTGTTGGTGTATAGAGGTCGATAGTGGTAGGCGCAAGCAGCGTTATGAACTTAGCCCCCTTTCTGTGAGCTAACTATTAATGGCCCTTGTCACTGAAGCAGTCCGCAGCTCGTGGTCTTGCGGTACTGTTCTCGGTTCCCGCCCACGGGGTTCGATTCCCAGTGGGGTCAGGGATTTTTCCTGCCTCGAGATGACTGGGTGTTGTTGTGTCTTCATCATCATCATTCATGCCCATTAGGGTCGGAGGAAGTCAATGGCAAACCACCTCCACTAGGACCTTGCCTACTACAGCGGTTCGGGTCTCCCGCATCGTCCCCTAAGCTCCTCGGAGTATGGGACCTCATCATCGTCACTGAAGCATCAGTTGCACGTCGGAATGATGATAGTGATGAAAATTGGGCTCTGAGTGCCTCTAAGACGACTGCTCGTTCCTCTCGTTGTGTGGCCTCTCTAGGTCGACCGCTTCCTTCTTGACATTGTGTTCGGTCGTGGTTCATCCATTCCTGCCATTATCGTCCAATAGTGGCATCGTTCCTATTCAGATGTCGAGCGATTCGTCGATTACTCACACATTATCCGTCGGCCGGCAAATTTCGTATTTACCCTCGATGCCTGTATGAACATCAATTTGTGACCAGTTTGCATAGTTTGCATACCTCCCTCGTAGTGAGTCGATCTTTTTTTTCTGGCATACACATATACTATCATATACTATTTTTACAAGCCCTTACGTTGCAAGCGAGTTGCCTTCATTCTCCTGATCCTTGCTCATGCATGTTGCTGTTGCAGGTTGTTCGCGGATGGCATGGACAGCGGAGCAGCTGCTAAGCAGCGAACAGCTGCAGCGCGCAGGCTCTGCTCGGTGCCGGGAAGACGGCTCGTACGACCCGCTGCAGTGCGTAGCGGGCACCTGCTACTGTGTCAACACGACCACCGGTCAGCCCTTAACGGACAGCGCCACCGTCAACGTCAATAACCTCGTCGCCGGTTCACTGCCCTGCTGTGAGTGCTCCCGTACACACGTTCCGAGTGCATGCCATTTGATTTATATCGTCCCACCAGCCACCTCACTGAGAGTGCACATATAACGCGTGCACACCAAATAGCTCACATTTACACTACTGGCCATTAAAATTGCTGCACCAAGAAGAAATGCAGATGATAAACGGGTATTCATTGGACAAATATATTATACTAGAACTGACATGTGATTACATTTTCACGCAATTTGGGTGCATAGATCCTGAGAAATCAGTACCCAGGACAACCACCTCTGGCCGTAATAACGGCCTTGATTAGCCTGGGCATTGACTCAAACAGAGCTTGGATGGCGTGTACAGTTACAGCTGCCCATGCAGCTTCAACACCGTACCACAGTTCATCAAGAGTAGTGACTGGCGTATTGTGATGAGCCAGTTGCTCGGCCACCATTGACCAGACGTTTTCAATTGGTGAGAGATCTGGAGAATGTGCTGGCCAGGGCAGCAGTCGAACATTTTCTGTATCCAGAAAGGCCCGTACAGGACCTGCAACATGCGGTCGTGCATTATCCTGCTGAAATGTAGGCTTTCGCAGGGATCGAATAAAGAGGAGAGCCACAGGTCGCAACACATCTGAAACGTAACGTCCACTGTTCAAAGTCCCGTTAATGCAAACAAGAGGTGACCGACACGTGTAACCAGTGGCACGCCATACCATAACGCCGGGTGATACGCCAGTATGGTGATGACGAATACACGCTACCAATGTGCGTTCACCGCGATGTCGCCAAACACGGATGCGACCATCATGATGGTGTAAACAGAACATGGATTCATCCGAAAAAATTACGTTCTGCCATTCGTGCACCCAGGTTCGTAGTTGAGTACACCATCGCAGGCGCTCCTGTCTGTGATGCAGCGTGAAGGGTAACCGCAGCCACGGTCTCCGAGCTGATAGTCCATGCTGCTGCAAACGTCGTCGAACTGTTAGTGCAGATGGTTGTTGTCTTGCAAACGTCCCCATCTGTTGACTCAGGCATCGAGACGTGGCTGCACGATCCGTTAGAGCCATGAGGATAAGATGCCTGTCATCTCGACTGCTAGTGATACGAGGCCGTTGGGATCCAGCACGGCGTTCCGTATTACCCTCCTGAACCCACCGATTCCACATTCTGCTAACAGTCATTGGATCTCGACCAACGCGAGCAGCAGTGTCGCGATACGATAAAGCGAAATCGCGATAGACTACAATCCGACCTTTATCAAAGTCGGAAACGTGATGGTACGCATTTCTCCTCCTTACACGAGGCATCACAACAACGTTTCACCAGGCAACGTATAAGAAATCGGTTGGAAACTTTCCTCATGTCAGCACGTTGTAGGTGTCGCCACCGGCGCCAACCTTGTGTGAATGCTCTGAAAAGCTAATCACTTGCATATCACAGTATCGTCTTCCTGTCGGTTAAATTTTGCGCCTGTAGCACGTCATCTTCGTGGTGTAGCAATTTTAATGGGCAGCAAAGTAAGAAAACCTTGTAGGATGTAGGAGCTACTCTACATTCCATAGCATGAAAAGGCGACTGCTACATAGGATGATTCAACTGTCCTTGCCGACGGCGTTTCATGCAACCCGCAATGTTATACAGAGTGCAACGCAAGAACTTCCTTATTTAGAAAATCGTAAATCAGAAAGTATTATAGGCATTAACTTAATTCTTTTTCCTTTACAAAGAGTAACATCTAAAGTTTTGTTCCTTTGACTTTTGAAAATGATATCTGGAAGGTGGTCTCCGTTCTGCTGAATGCATTTGCTGAGTCGAAATCGGAAGTTTCGGTTCACTTTTTCCAACATATCTCTGTCGATGTTGGCAGTAAAAATACGGATGTTCTTCCGTAGCTCAGCCAGGACGATTGGTATACACCAAGAATTTGAGATAGCCCGTAAGAAAAAGTCGCATGGCGCTAAATCTGTCGAGCGTGCAGGCCACTGGAGATCACCCCTTAAAGAGACGATCGGGGGAGTATTCGCGCGACATGGCCATCGATGTTCGTGCCTTGTGAGCTGTGGCGCCATCTTGTTGGAACCAGACATCACCCACATCCATTTATTCGAGTTCTGGAAGAAAAAACTGTTGTATCATCTGAACATATCGCTCAGAAGTGACCGTCACTGCCTTATCGTCCTCTTCGAAAAACCATGGGCCAAAATGCCAACTTTAGATACTGCACACCAAACAGTCACACGTTCTGTGTAAAGAGGCTCTCGGGGGTTCGTGCCACTCCAATACCGCATATTTTGTTTATTCACGCAGCCAGACAAATAAAAATGAGCCTCGTCGCTGAAGAACAAACACTAAGGCGTCATGAGGCAGCCCATCGATCAAGGCTTCACACTCATTCTTTCGTGGAAAAAAAATCACATGGATGAAGTGTGTGCACCACTGACAGTTTATACGGATGAAATTTCAACTCTTCATGAAGAATTCGTCTCACCGTGCGTTCATAAATTGCAATAGCAGCTTTATGTTTGCGTGCAGGGCGCTTGCGGGAATTCAAAATCGACATCTTTCCCCCCTCTCGATGTTTTCATTAGTTCTGGTTGTTCTTGAAGGTATTGGTTTCTTTTTCTTCACACTTCCAGTATCCATAAAGGTGTCTGCCCACATAACAGCTGATTTCCCATCATGAACACGACCTGCAGGCGCGATGTTGAACTGTTCCCTGAATGTACGCTGAGATCTGATGATGACCGAATGTCCAGTCGAAAAAAAGGCCGCAACGGCGAGCGCGCGCTCCTCTCTTGCCCACTGCATGATCGCTACTAAACTAACCTTAACAGAAACTTTAAGTCTCGCACTTTTGATTGCACTGAAACCCACTCAACAATGAGTAACAGCCGCTGTGTGCCGCGCTTTCACCTAAGGAAGTTCCCGCGCCGCACCCTGTATCTGGCTTTCATAAACCACGCTCGAGATTTTCACATTCACTCGCTCACTGGGCGCAAAGCGCTAGCCCTACAGAAAAAAAATGAATGGGACATTTTTGTAGGAAATTTAATGTAATTAAAGCCGGCCGAAGTGGCCGTGCGGTTCTGGCGCTGCAGTCTGGAACCGCGAGACCGCTACGGTCGCAGGTTCGAATCCTGCCTCGGGCATGGATGTGTGTGATGTCCTTAGGTTAGTTAGGTTTAACTAGTTCTAAGTTCTAGGGGACTAATGACCTCAGCAGTTGAGTCCCATAGTGCTCAGAGCCATTTTTTTAATGTAATTAAATTTTATACTAAGATACGTTTTCACTAGAGACTGTGGTTTTTAAGTTTCTCCAAAAAAAAAAAAAATACAGAAGTGCCCTTCAAACGCAGGCTCCTCTTGCATCCTAGTATAATGTTCATGGCACTCCATCCTAACACTCTACTAATATTTGCGACTGCACGAATTATTTTTGACATTCGAACTTTTTTGGTCTTGAATGACTTTCCATATTACGCCACCGGCTTAATCGAGCGGTTACAAATTGTGTAAATTTTACTAACAATTTTGTGAATTTTAACGGCATAAAATAAACAATTACATCGATGTATTCGTCAGGCCCTCTGACTACAAAGTACTCCATTGGATTCAAGACTTTCTTGCAGATAGAACCCAACACGTCGCTCTTAACCTAACTAAATGGACAGATCTAAAGGTAATGTCCGGAGTACACAGGGAAGAGTGACAGAACCGCTACTGTTTACAATATCTATAAATGATCTAGCACAAAGAGTCGAATGCTCTTTAAGGCTATTCGCAGATGATGCAGTTGTCGATACCAAAATAGCAATGCCAGAAGATAGTAAGAATTTGCAGAACGACCTTCAGAGAACTGATGAAAGGCTCTTGCTGTTCACCCTGAACGTAAATAAATGTACCATATTGTTCATACATAGGAAAAGAAATCCACTACTGTACAGCTACACTATTGATGACAAACAGCTGGAGACAGCATCTGCCGTAAAAGATCTAGGCGTAACTATATAGAGCGACCTTAAGTGGAATGACCACATAAAATAGATAGTGGGAAAAGCAGAGAGCAGACTCAGATTCATATGAAGAATCTTAAAGAAATGTAACTCATCCACGAAAGAAGTGGCTTATAAGGTGCTTGTTCGCCCGATTCTTGAGCATTGTTCATCTATCTGGGATCCCTATCAGGTAGGACTGATAGAGGAGACAGAGAAGATACAACGAAGAGCGGCGCGTTTCGTCACTGGATCGTTTAGCTGTTGAGAGAGCGCTACGGAGATGCTAAACAAACTACACTGGCAGACGTTACAAGAGAGGCGTTGTGCATCACGGAGAGAGTTACTTTTGATATTTCAGGACAGCACTTTTCAGGAGGAGTCGGACAATATATTACTTCCCCCCCACATACATCTCGCGTATTGATCACGAGGAGAATATTCGAGAATTAGAGCCAACACAGAGGCTTACCGACGATCATTCTTCTCACGCACTATTCGCGAGTTAAACAGGGCTGGAGGGATCAGATAGTGGTACCGAAAGTACCCTCTGCTACGCACCATTAGGTGGCTTGCAGAGTATGATGTAGGTGTACTGTGCTTGTAAGAATTAAGTTTAGATCGATTTGTCAACGTAATTCGTTTTAGCGTAACGTTTACAAAAGTCGTTTTCTTTTTCATTATTCTCACGGGCACGTTTAAATTAATAATGTCAACGAAATAGCTGACTATTATTATTATTATTATGTAGTATTCTGGCCTAGTGGCAGGTCCATGTCTTCGTACGGAGAATTTCTGGTTCCACTGTTCCCTGTCTTCAGTTTTTTTCCTTCAGTGTGTTGTTTCTCCTTCCATCTTTCATGTCGTCCAGATGTTGAATTCTTCTTCTTCCTCGTCCTGCGTTTCCTCTGAGTCTCCCTTCGATGACATCATGTATGAGTCCCTCGTGTCTAAGCACATGTCCAATCCAGTTGGCATTTCTCTGGAGAATTGTACGCAGTATAATTCTCTTCTCTCCAACTCTTCGCAGTACATCGTCATTTTTTATGCGATCTGTCCACTTCATATTTTCCATTGTCCTCCAACACCACATTTCAAGGCTCTCTAAGTATTTTTTCTCCTTCTTTCTCATGGTCCATGTCTCTGCTCCATACAGTGCAATGCTCCAAATGTAGCACTTAATCAATTTCTCCCTCAATGCCAAACTATGACTATGCTGGTGGCGTAATAGCCCAATCAACAGAGATCAAAAAAGTTCGGCCGGCCGCGGTGGTCTAGCGGTTCTGGCGCTGCAGTCCGGAACCGCGGGACTGCTGCGGTCGCAGGTTCGAATCCTGCCTCGGGCATGGGCGTGTGTGATGTCCTTAGGTTAGTTAGGTTTAAGTAGTTCTAAGTTCTAGGGGACTTATGACCTAAGATGTTGAGTCCCATAGTGCTCAGAGCCAAAAAAGTTCGAATATCGGAAATAGTTCGAGTAGTCGGAAATTTTTGTACTGTGGTAGGAAGGAGTACCACGAACAACATACTAGAAATCCTTACTGGTGAGAGGTGGGTGTCGGGGTGGAGGTGTATTCGAAGGTCACTTTCGTACGTTTTTCTCGAATAAGTCGAAAACCGTGGCCTCCAACGAAAACGTATGCCAGTACAAAATTTAAGATCGTTAAATTTCCTATAAAAAGGTCCTATTCGTTATTTCTGTAGGACTAATATAGACATGCCCGCCCAGTTGGCCGTGCGGTCTAACGCCTGGTCCCCGGCACGAATCCGCCCGGCGGATTTGTGTTGAGGACCGGTGTACCGGCCAGTCTGTGGATGGTTTTTAGGCGAGTTTCCATCTGCCTCAGTGAATGCGGGCCGGTTCCCCTTACTCCGCCTCAGTTACACTATGTCGGGGATTGCTGTGCAAACAAGTTCTCCACATACGCGTACACCACCATTACTCTACCACGCAAACATAGGGGTTAGACGCGTCTGGTGTGAGACGTTCCCTGGGGGGTCCACCAGGGGCCGAACGGCACAATAACCCTGGGTTCGGTGTGGGGCGGCGAAGGGGTGAAGTGGACTGCGGTAGTCATCGTGGGGTTGTGGACCACTGCGGCTGCGGCGGGGACGGAGCCTCTCTGTCGTTTCTAGGTCCGCGCTTAACATACAATACATACATACTGTAGGGAAGCAGCCTACTCACGCCGTATAAAATTCACATCAGTCTTTCCATTGTGTGCCAGCTTAGTCTGCTGTAACTAGCTCTGACGTCATAAATGTTGTGCAATACTTTAAAAATCAAGTAAATAGCCTGAAACATTTCTAGCATGTCACATCAATATGTGTTAAATATCAGTTCAATAACTTTAACCATTTTCGAAATTTGGATGTTTTTCTGTAAAAATCATTGGCGCAACAGAAAAGAGCTAGAAACTTAAAAATTTATATTTAGATTCCTTTTTCATAATAATTTAGTGGAAACAGTATTCTGGAT
The DNA here is from genome assembly GCF_023864275.1 of Schistocerca cancellata. NCBI lineage: Eukaryota > Metazoa > Arthropoda > Insecta > Orthoptera > Acrididae > Schistocerca > Schistocerca cancellata. Next base: position 495,972,383 of record NC_064633.1, read on the forward strand.
CTCACAAATTATAATTTTAGCTGAAATTCATGATTTTCTGGTTTTAGTCTTAAAAATTAAGGAAGCAAGATAGATTAAGTAGGCGAATAAATAAAGCTAGGATGTTTAAATTTAAGTAGAAGGGAGATCCGCTATAATCATAAGGTTGTGAGAAGTTTCAACTGAATAACTTAAAACTATAGCGATAGCGTATCTCCAAAGGGCAAGTTCAGAGCTCGTCTACTGCGTGTAGTGTAATTAAATTAATTCTCTCGCCCAAAATGTTTGACTTAGCCACGTCAGACTTTTATTATGATTACTTACCTGTGTGTTGATTGCACATTTAAATTGAGAGCTTCATCGGTCATCAGCAAAGGAACAATGATTTATTCGATAACTTAAAGTGGTGCATTACTAGCCCAGCGGCTAGTCGGGAGAGCGGATTTGATCAAGCGTTCCCTTAGCCGTCCGCACCGCGGCTTTATAAATAAGAACACTGCGCGAGAAAGAAAGGCCCCAGTTCTCTCCAGGAGTCGCGTCGCGTCAGTATCATTGCTATGAACAGCCTCGGATGCCGTAATAAGTTACTCGGGATATGCGTAACCATGAAATCGTTTTCGAGTGAAGTGTTAATTCTGGGATGACAGTTTGCGTATGTCGTATTTTCACGTGCCGCCGCGGGACAGACATTCTACCATTATTTAGCGTGGCGTTTGATGAACATTATCATCAAATTATGGTGAGCATTCACTTAAACATTTAATTTGAACAGTTATAGTTGCATCAGCGCATTAGACTCTGAACTGCTCTGGTAGTTGGATTGTGTGGATTCTTTTTGGTCTGTGACTTTCAGAATATAGTGAATATTTTAGAGAGAATCGTTTTTGATTATGAATCCCAGGCAATCCCCTAATTCCTCAGAGCTATAAGCTGTAGCTATAAATGTATTTCTCAGATGAAGTGGGCAGTAGGAATTCTAATTACAGGCTTCACGTTTTGCTAATCACTTTCTGGTTGCCAATATTGTAGTTAGAGAGCCAGTGTTGAGAACGGCAAACAACAGCATAAATAGTAGGAACATTTAATAACAATTAAAATCCACCCGCCGCCCCACAATACAATACGTACGTTTTCCTTGAATAAGTCGAAAACCGTGGCCTCCAGCGAAAACGTATGCCAGTTGTAGCACCTACAACGCCTCTCGGTGTAATAAACCAAAATAGCTCCCAAATTAGCTCCCATGCCCTCGAAATATAAACTCGGAAAATGCCCCAAGCCTCTCCACAAGTAGTAATTTACGAAATAGAAATAAGAGACAAATAGAGTGAAATCTATAGTAGAAAAATTATAGAAAAAGAAAAGAATTTTAATCATAAATTTTGGAAGCATGGAAGGGGGGAAAACGATAGAAATGGTTAAATTATTAGTTATTCTTATATATGAGAAAATCAATATTATAGTCACAGAACGTCGGTCTTGAACACCAAAGATAGCGTTTACTAAAGTATAAATAGACATACAATGCAATTATGATACTCCAGTCTCTATCCTCTAGTCTGTTCGAAGTCAATTAGGACGTACAGCTTCAGGAAGCAACAATAGGAGCTTTATTAAACCAGGGCGCAAGAATAAATCGCGACGAGATTGTTTTTTGGGAAGCATTAATTTCAGATCAGAATTAGAACTTTTGTCATATTAGAGGAACGGGGAGGTGATCAATAATCTCTCTGACTTTAACGTCACTTCGTGTGAAGATTTAAATATTTTACGGAATTAACGATTTTTGGACAGATTCGGACTTTGCATTGTGATAGTGGAAAAGCTTTGCTTCACGCGACTAGTATCATAGTTCGTGACAGTTTATGGATATTGAACGGGAACAATCTTTTTATCGAAAGTGACAGAACATTGTTTAGTATCTCCGATATTGATGGGATTCCAGATTAGATACTTATTCAAAGAACCTCTTTGAATGCGATCGTGTGAATTAACTGATTTATTAATAATTATTGTTAAATAAAATAACGTATTAATTTGAAACTGACTATTCGTCTTGAACTTTACTTCGATTTAGGTTCATAAATAATTAGGTTACGTGATTTTCACCAAGAATAAACTGCAGACTAGTAACTGAAACAAGTGAACGAGAATTCATTGAAAACACTAGTATTAATTTACTTACGGTTTTGTCCTTCAGAACTGGGACGACAATACGTGTAGTGACTCACTGGGGTTAATTTAAGAACTAGCCGGGATCAAACAAAACCCCTCAATACCAGTCAACGTATAGATAAATTAACATTCCTACTTTCATGCAAGATACGGAAGTCGGGATAGAAAAAAGGGTCGCTACACAGTACAAAATTTAAGTTCGTTAAATTTCCTATAAAAAAGTCCTGTTCGTTGTTTCTGTAGGACTAATATAGACATAATCGTGTACGGGCGCCTTGAAGTTTTGGGGTGTGTTGCAGTCGACAAAGATCGTCACAGGGAAGGCAGGTGGGAGACGGACTGCGAGCGCGAGCGCCGGCTGGCCTTCCAGGAGATGTCGCAGCTGGCGGCGGAGGGCGTGGTCGCGGTGGGCGTGGTGCCGCCCCTCTGCGACCCCGACGGCACCTACAGCCGGGTGCAGGCGCGCGCTACCCGGTGAGTCTGCCGCCGAACCGCCTCCTCTGGACGAGTGGTTCCCCACATCTAGTGCTGCGCTTGACAACAACTGGGAGCCCGCCGTTGTGGCCGAGCGGTTCTAGGGCCCTCAGTCTCGAACCGCGCGACCGCTACGGCCGCAGGTTCGAATCCTGCCTCGGGCACGGATGTGTGTGATGTCCTTAGGTTAGTTAGGTTTAAGTAGTTCTAAGTTTTAGGCGACGGATGACGTCAGATATTAAGTCCCACAGTGCTCAGAGCCATTTGAACCAACAACTGGAACATCTCCAGTAGCTTACGTCACAGCTAGTAAAATCTCATTCCTGGTTCGATGTTTCAATTGACCACCTATGATCTGTTAGGTTGGTGCATAAGCTCGAAGCGTTTTTATTTTCCATGTTGGTATTCCGGTAGCTACGGGTTTCCAGAATGAGATTTCCACTCTGCAGCGAAGTGTGCGCTGCTAAGAAACTTCCTGGCAGGTTAAAACTGTGTGCCGGACCGAGACTCGAACTCGGGACTTTTGCGTTTCGCGGGCAAGTGCTCTACCAACTGAACTTCCCAAGCACGACTCACGCCCCGTCCTCACAGCTTTACTTCCGCCAGTACCTCGTCTCCCACGTTCCAAACTTTACAGAAGCTCTCCTTCGAACCTTGCAGGATTAACACTCCTGAAAGAAAGGATATTGCGGAGACATGGCTTAGCCACAGCCTGTGGATGTTTCCAGAATGAGATTTTCACTCTGCAGCGGAGTATGCGCTGATATGAAACTTCCTGGCAGATTAAAACTGTGTGCCGGACCGAGCACGTGCTTGGGTAGCTCAGATAGTAGGGCACTTGCCCGCGAAAGGCAAAGGTCCCGAGTTCGAGTCTCGGTCCGGCACACAGTTCTAATCTGATGATGTTTTGGTTTGTGGGGCGCTCAACGGTGTGGTTATCAGCGCCCGTACAATTACCCAATCTTTGCTCAGTCCAATGTCGCCACTTTCCTGGATGATGATGAAATGATGAGGACAACACAACCACCCAGTCATCTCGAGGCAGGTGAAAATCCCCGACCCCGCCGGGAATCGAACCCGGGCAGTTCTAATCTGCCAGGAAGTTTCATATCAGCGCACACTCCGCTGCAGCGTTCAGCGTTACTGCGATATGCTTTGCCAGCATGTCTATCTTACCTGCAGGAGGGGGACGCATTGAACTCAACAGTTTTCATCCAAGATGTGGCCCCACCGCACTTCGCTCGTGAAGTTCACCTGCTTCTCCGAAACACATTTGGAAACGATGGAATTATCAGCCGATCGTTTGCAAATGCTTGGCCGGTATGATCACCTGATCTCAGTCCTTGCGATTTCTGGTTCTGGGGCTATCTGAAGGGCAGGGTTTATCTGGGAAATATTCACACATGTGCTGATCTGAAGCGGAGCGTATCAAGAGAGGTAGCCAGCATACCTACGGAGATGCTTCGTTCTCCTGTACAGAATACAGAATGCAATCTTGTGATTTCAGACTCTTCTGGACACTGATAGGCGCCATTTTGACCCCCTTTTGTAAGAGTAATGGTACCGGTATTTAATGGTATGATGTACCGTAGCAGCACATTAAAAGTGTTTCAACTGAACTGATTCTGCATTATTTTTTTTCCTCGTGTCCTTGAGATTAATGCCACCAAGTCTGATCCTCGTACGGTAATTAATTTCCGTGTTATAACGTTTCCGTTTCATAACGTGTTAAATATGAAAAGATTAATGATAACCACATGGTGGTTCCTTCTCTAGGTTGTCACACAGATGACAAAGTGGTAGATATCGAAATACATGACAGAGGGATACAAAAACAATTAAAATCGCTCAAAAGAGGAAAGGCCGCTGGATCTGATGGGATAACAGTCCGATTTTACACAGAGTACGCGAAGGAACTTGCCCCCCTTCTTGCAGCGGTGTACCGTAGGTCTCTAGAAGAGCGTAGCGCTCCAAAAGATTGGAAAAGGGCACAGGTCATCCACGTTTTCAAGAATGGACGTCGAACAGATGTGCAGAACTTTAGACCTATATCTCTTACGTCGATCAGTTGTAGAATTTTGGAACATGTATTATGTTCGAGTATAATGACTTTTCTGGAGATTAGAAATCTACTCTGTAGGAATCAGCATGGGTTTCGAAAAAGACGATCGTGTGAAGCACAGCTCGCGCTATTCGTCCACGAGACTCAGAGGACCATAGACTCGGGTTCACAGGTAGATGCCGTGTTTCTTGACTTCTGCAAGGCGTTTGATGTAGTTCCCCACAGTCGCTTAATGAACAAAGTACGAGCATATGGACTATCAGACCAATTGTGTGATTGGATTGAAGAGTTCGTAGATAACAGAACACAGCATGTCATTCTCAATGGAGAGAAGTCTTCCGAAGTAAGAGTGATTTCAGGTGTGCCACAGGAGAGTGTCGTAGGACCGTTGCTATTCATGATATACATAAATGACCTTGTGGATAACATCGGAAGTTCATTGAGGCTTTTTGCAGATGATGCTGTAGTATATCGAGAGGTTGTAACAATGGAAAATTGTACTGAAATGCAGGAGGATCTGCAACGAATTGACGCACGGTGCAGGGAATGGCAATTGAATCTCAATGTAGACAAGTGTAATGTGCTGCAAATACATAGAAAGAAAGATCCTTTATCATTTAGCTACAATATAGCAGGTCAGCAACTGGAAGCAGTTAATTCCGTAAATTATCTGGGAGTAGGCATTACGAGTGATTTAAAATGGAATAACCATATTAAATTAATCGTCGGTAAAGCAGATGCCAGACTGAGATTCATTTGAAGAATCCTAAGGAAATGCAATCCGAAAACAAAGGAAGTAGGTTACAGTACACCTGTTCGCCCACTGCTTGAATACAATCACCAGTGTGGGATCCGTATAGATAGAAGAGATAGGGGAGATCCAACGGAGAGCAGCGCGCTTCGTTACAGGATCATTTAGTAATCGCGAAAGAGTTACAGAGATTATGGATAAACTCCAGTGGAAGACCCTGCAAGAGAGACGCTCAGTAGCTCGGTACGGGCTTATGTTGAAAGTTTCGAGAGCATACCTTCAACGAGGAGTCAAGCAGTATACTGCTCCCTCCTACGTATATCTCGCGAAGAGACTATGAGGATAAAATCAAAGAGATTAGAGCTCACACAGAGGCATACCGACAATCTTTCTTTCCACGAACAATACGAGACTGAAATAGAAGGGAGAACCGATAGAGGTATGCAAGGTACCCTCCGCCACACACCGTCAGTTGGCTTGTGGAGTATGGATGTAGATGTAGATGCAGGTATAAAATGATCTAGTACAAAGTGTCGGATGCTCTTTAAAGCTGTTTGCAGATGATGCAGTTGTCTATTACAATGTAGCTACGCCAAGAGATAGTAACAATTTGTAGAATGACCTGTGGAAAATTGATGAATAGTGCAGTCTCTGGCAGTTGACCCTGAACGTAAATATCTGTGACATATTGCGCATACATAGGAAAAGAAATCCGCTACTGTACATCTACACTATAGATGGCAAACCGCTGGAAACAGTATCTACCGTAAGATATCTAAGAGTAACTATCTAAATCGACCTTAAGTGCAATGACCACATAAAACAAATAGTGGGAAAAGTAGACTCAGATTCATACGAAGAATCTTAGATTCTTTACAAGAGAGGCGTTCTGCATCATGGAGAGATTACCTATCGAAATTTCGAAGAGCACTTTCCGGAAAGAGTCCGACAACGTATCATTTCCCCCCACATACGTCTCGCGTAGTGATCTCGAGGAGAAAATGAGAAATCAGAGGCTTACCGACAATCAGTCTTCCCAAGCGCTATTCGCGAGTGGAACAGGGTTGAAGGGCTCAGTTATTGGGACAAAAGTACCCTCCGCCACACACCATTAGGTGGTTTGCGTAGTATGGATGTAGATGTAAATGAGAGACTGCGTGAAGTGATGCTACTCCACGGTAACGCCTGCCCGCATTCTGTTAGACTCACAAAAAACGCTACACGGGAGGTGAGTTGGAAGTCGTTCCGCACCCATCTTATTCTGATATTGCGCCCTCTGATTGTCACCTTTTCCGCTCTCTGTCGAACAGCCTTCAAGAAAATTCCTTTCCGGATAAAAATGTGCGCCGAACATGGCTCGATAAGTTCTTCGCATCAAAACCACGTGATTTCTACAGTCGCGGAGATAAAAAGTTACCTCAGCGTTGGCAGACTGATGTAAATAGTGAAGGAGAATATATTATTGATGGCTAAAGTATATGTTATATGTATCTATTATTTTTATTACACTTATGAGAAAACGCTACGAACTTATCCAACAACCCAATATATTACTAATGGGCTAAAATAATCACCAGATCCAGTTGCAGGTTACCTATCTAACGGCTCCCAAGGGCAACATAAAGTTCGTTTTCAGTATTTCACACAGTTATTGACCGAATTGAAAAATATAAAATGCTGTCATAATCACAGACTAGGAGATACAATCTAATGATAATCTTAACAAAAAATTTCAAGTATTAAATTTAGAAATTATGCACACTACTGGCCATTAAAATTGCTACACCAAGAAGAAATACAGATGATAAACGGGTATTCATTGGACAAATATATTATACTAGAACTGACAGGTGATTACATTTTCACGCAGTTTGGGTGCATTGATCCTGAGAAATCAGTACCCAAAACAACCACCTCTGCCCGTAATAACGGCCTTGATACGCCTGGGCATTGAGTCAAACAGAGCTTGGATGGCGTGTACAGGTACGGCTGCCCATTCAGCTTCAACACGATACCACAGTTCAAGAGTAGTGACTGGCGTATTGTGACGAGCCAGTTGCTCGGCCACCATTGACCAGACGTTTTCAATTGGTGAGTGTTCTGGAAAATGTGCTGACCAGGGCAGCAGTCGAACATTTTCTGTATCCAGAAACGCCCGTACAGGACCTGCAACATGGGGTCGTGCATTATCCTGCTGAAATGTAGGCTTTCGCAGGGATCGAATGAAGAGGAGAGCCACAGGTCGTAACACATCTGAAACGTAACGCCCACTGTTCAAAGTGCCGTCAGTTCGAACAAGAGGTGACCGAGACGTGTAACCAATGGCACCCCATACCATCACGCCGAGTGATATGCCAGTATGGTGATGACAAATACAAGCTTCCAATGTGTGTTCACCGCCATGTCGCCAAACGCGGATGCGACCATCATGATGCTGTAAACAGAACCTGGATTCATGCGAAAAAATGACGTTTTGCCATTCGTGCACCCAGGTTCGTCGTTGAGTACACCATCGCAGGTGCTCCCGTCTGTGATGCAGCGTCAAGGTAACCGCAGCCACGGTCTCCGAGCTGATAGTCCATGCTGCTGCAAATATCGTTGAACTGTTCGTGCACATGGTTGTTGTCTTGCAAACGTCCCCATCTGTTGACTCAGATGAGGTGACTGTCACCTCGACTGCTAGTTATACGAGGCCGTTGGGATCCAGCACGGCGTTCCGTATTACCCTCCTGAACCCACCGATTCCATATTCTGCTAACAGTCATTGGATCTCGACCAATACGAGCAGCAATGTCGCGATACGATAAACCGCAATCGCGATAGGCTACAATCCGACCTTTATCAAAGTCGGAAACGTGATGGTACGCATTTCTCCTCCTTACACGAGGCATCACAACGACGTTTCACCAGGCAACGTCGGTCAACTGCTGTTTGTGTATGAGAAATCGGTTGGAAACTTTCCTCATGTCAGCACGTTGTAGGTGTCGCCACCGGCGCCAACCTTGTGTGAATGCTCTGAAAAGCTAATCACTTGCATATCACAGCATCTTCTTCCTGTCGGTTAAATTTCGCGTCTGTAGCACGTCATCTTCGTGGTGTAGCAGTTTTTATTGGCCAGTAGTGTACTTGCGAGAAGGACGGAGTAACTCCGAGACAGGCCGGAACTTGGCCTGCCCGCGGCCCGCGCACCCTGCATGCGTGAAGTATGGCAGTGGCCAGCCGTTTTGTAGGGTTGTAGGGTCAATTTTCGAGTTGTGATGCGTCCGCAATGCACCAGCCTGCACGGTTAATGGCATCCTCCCAAGTCGTCACGTCTGGAGGAGTGGCTGAGACACGACGTCCAGAATATGGCCGATCGTGGAGCTCAGTTTCTGCACTTCCTGATACTTTGACTCTCTGTAACCATCACCCAACAGAACTGCTATCAACTGTATCATTACCACACAATGCACGCAATCTTTTCTGAATGTTCATCTCGGTTTCTTTCTGCATCACCAAGAATAATAGCTTATGCCTGCAGCTCATCCATTTGCGGCCCGTTTCGTTGCTAGAATGACTCCCCATTCGTCTCTGCTCTGATTTTATAGCGTCTCTCAAACCTTTCGGGTCAAATTGGAACAGGTGGTAGTTTTTTTTTTTTAATAGAGGTGGAGCCCCTCCACGCCCACACCGGCATGATGGCCAACACAAAAGGTCTACTGCCATCTCTGCATAAGGGTTAGTATTCACTAAAGTGAGGTGTCGCAGGATGTGGGTACTGCGATGTTTGCGTACGTCTGGTTAGGATTAACCATTAATACGCGCTCATCTGGAGATAGATTGGTCGAAATCTGACGAAGGGTAGCGGTTTGAAGGGCAGAGGAAAAAAATTGCCAAGGCAAGAGCCAAGGGAAAAAAACCTCTGCGAAAGTTAGGTCGGGCGGCAAGAGCAGTAGCGGTTGTCTTGCTGCCTGCGATAGGTTGTGCAAGGATAGGCTTTGTTAGTAGTGGGTATCATGCATGTCGATACCTTGACGTTGTGCGTTTGTGCTGCTCGGCGGCTGGCGCTGGGTGCTGGTACAGAGTCCTCGTTCAGCGTCCTGCAACCTGCAACAGTTATGTTTGTTATCGGTCTTGCGTCCGATAGGTCATATACCGGAGGCACAGTGTGAGGGAGTGTTGGCAGATTGTTCGTGCGTCTGTGGGCGAGCTCGTCGGTGTCCCTGCTGTGGCCTGTTGGTCGGCTCTAATAGCAGCTGGTAGTTGCCAGTCAGTGTTGCTGATATGCAGGGGCTTACCGACGTTTGTCGCTGTTTGCGTATGTTAGTTTACCATAGGTGGTTATGCCCTAGTTAGCAGTGTCTTTGGTCGCTTGTGTTTCCACCTGTGGTTGTGATCGTAGTTTCCCAGAGTGAGGATGAAAGGATTGTTCGAGTGTCTCGAATTCCTGTATAGTCGTGTGGCGTGTTTCTTGAATACTTCCTTGAGGGTATCAAGGCGGTATTCATGATCCACGGTGCGTGTGTAGCGTGGAGCATTGCTAATGATTCGTAGCACTTTGTTCTGTATGATCTGCAGGCGGCGCAGTCGTGTGGGAGCTGCAGGTGGTAGTGTGCGCATTCCGAATTATATTGAGATAGGGAACCAATGGTCGGAACTGCATATTTGTTGCACACTGAAGAGCCAAAGACACTGGTATACCTGCCTAATATCGTGTAGGGCCACGCAGGCACGCAGAAGTGCCGCAACACAACGTGCCATGGACTCAACTAATGTCTGAAGTAGTGCTGGAGGCAACTGACGCCATGAATCCTGCAGGGCTGTCCATAAATCCGTAAGAATACGAGGAGGTGGAGATGTCTTCTGAACAACACGTTGCAAGGCGTCCCAGATATGCTCCATAATGTTCATGTATGAGGAGTTTGGTAGTCAGCGAAAGTGTTTAAACTCAGAAGAGTGTTCCTGGAGCCACTCCGTAGCAATTCTTGACGTGTGGGGTGTCGCATTGTCCTGCTTGAATTGCCCAAGTCCGTCGGAACGCACATTGGGCATGAATGGATGCGGGTGATCAGACAGGATGCTTACATACATGTCAGAGCCGTATATAGAAGTATCAGGGGTCCCATATCATTCCAATTGCAGACGCCCCACAACATTACAGAGCCTCCACCAGCTTGAACAGTCCCCTACTGACATGCAGGGTCCATGGATTCATGAGGTTGTCTCCATACATCTACACGTCCATCCACTCGGTACAATTTGAAACGAGAATCGTCCGACCAGGCAACATGTTTCCAGGCGTCAACAGTCCAATGTTGGTGTTGACGAGCCTGGGCGAGGAGTAAAGCTTTGCTTCATGCAGTTATAAAGTGTACACGGGTGGTCCTTCGGCTCCGAAAGCCCATACCGATGATGTTTCATTGAATGGTTTGCACGCTGACAATTGTTCAATGATCCCGTTCTTGCAGGATCTTTTTCTGGCTGCAGTAATGTCCGAGATTTGATATTTTACTGGATTCCTGATACTCACGGTACACTCGTGAAATAGTCATACGAGAAAATCCCCACTACATTGTTGTCTCAGAGATGCTTGTCCCATCGCTTGAACGCCGACAATAACACCACGTTCAAGCTCACTTAAATCTTGATAACCTGCCATTGTAGTAGCTGTAACCAATGCAACAACTGCACCAGACACTTGTTGTCTTATATAG